>NC_080577.1:98171697-99421697 GCF_029962835.1 Magnolia sinica
ATGGATAAGATGGCATATGCAACCTACAGTGGACTCCAGAAATAATCTGGAAGTTGTCATTGGTGGGTGTCCGCATTATAACTTCCAATGTGGTGTGGCAACAATTACATGGACCAAACTGAAGGCAAAAAGAAGTATTACATGAAGCATTATGTAATGGAGATCCTGGAATAAGTGTTAGTGGAGTTCGCAACGATTACTACATTATCCATCAGAAAATACACTACAGTCTAATAATAATATACAGGACGAGGAACATAATCACGATGCCCGTAATAAACACAGCTACTCTCTCACCAAAGGACATCTCTGTCTCATCTGTCGAAGTAGCCCGAGATACCATGGCCCATGATGTCTATTGGGTTGACGACCAAGATGTCCTCCTTGTGTCGAGATGGTCAGAAGAGCTTGATATACATCTATCATATGTGGTTTGTCTTACAGCTGGTTGGGCAATTGAATTGCCATAGTGACTTTCCCAAAAGGCATACGCTTCTTTCACGTTTTTGAAGGCTCGATGTATACTCCCGCTGTAGCCTTCTACCTCTAATCTGGCCTCCTCCTAAGATAGATATATGCCTGGTCGGCGACCAATGAGTACAACATAATATTTCTCTTTCCCCATTTGTAAATACACATACAATAAACTCAGATAAGCATGAGGATATGCAATTCATAAAACCTGAAGTGTTGAAGAGTTTCTGGTAAAATAGAAAACAAAACAAATTCAAATACAATAGAGTTGAGAGGTGTGATCAGTTTGTATTTGCTAAGTTGTTGAATAGTTAGGATTACGTACCGTTGGAGATCTGGATAGTAGCAGAACATCAAATTTATCAAGAAGAGATCATGTCGGACGGCAATATCCGAATTCATCATCTGATCTGGGCATACGATTATAACCAAGTTACGAATCTATAATAACAGAGGTAAAATTCCACAACATATCTAACTTAAACAGTTTAATACATAGTGTCTATCAAACGTAACATGTCCAAAATACCAAAAAAAGAAGTGACAAGTTCATAATAAAAAATTCATATCAAACAGATCCCCATTAAATAGAACCATCACCAACAGATGCAAACTTATCATATAGTGTTTTCTTTAGCCAATCGACACGACGCTCATGTTGTAGACTCACAAAGAAAGAAGCGAGTTGCTTGTCCCAACTTAAGAGTTAGCCAACCTCAATGAACTCGCTGTTGGTCAGTCCTTGCACCTCCTCTAGCAAATTCAAGACTTTGCTTGTTCGATTGACCTCTTTTCCAAGGCCGAAATCACGCATTGCATCTGCTACAGTATTAAGAGATATGCCAAGTACATCACAGGGACGAGGAGGTCGTTGTCATTCCTTAGTGCTACTCCTATTATGATTACTATCAGAATCAGATGTGCGGACAAGAGTACTGCGAAATACTCGATTTCCCCCACCCGATGGGTCGGAGGAAAATGGAGTGTTTCCCGTCGATCCACCTAAAGTATCGTCAGAGAGGTCAACCATGTCATCGACATTGTCATTGATCCCCATCCATGCCTCGTTCAGATCTCGCTGGACCCGAGAGGATGGTGCGGCCATACTCCTACTTCCCTGCATGTAACATCCTGTTGCCTAATCAGATCGAACGATAACCGCTAAGTCATCCATTCTCTCTATTCTTTTGCCTTGTAACCTTTCAGCGCGTGAGTGTTACTACAAATTTGAAATAATCATTTGTAAGTACGAATAAATACAAAAAAAACATATAACGTCATCCTGACAGTATGTTGCCATATTGAGATACTTAACAAAGTTAAGAAGATCATATCCGAAGATACTCTTCTCACACATCATCAGCTGTCGTAACTACCATGCGCTCACTATCCCAGCCGAATCCACTGGCTGCCAATATGTCCTTTATGTCATTATACTCTCTCTTGTGATAGCGCACCCGATTCTGCACATTTTGCCAATTAACAGTCACCTATGTATGTTTTGTCACCTCCTCAGCCACTGCTTGATACGCTTCTCTCTTGAAACCATTGTCTGTCTTCCATCCCAGTGCAATCTGTTCCAATAAAGTGTCAAATAATACTTCATCCATTGGTTTATCCAATTGACCTTCGCTGCCCGGGACGGTGGTTCTGCAAGTGATTTCACCATCTTCTCCCGTGGTGAACTTCGAGTTGGTGTCACTACAGACCTAACTGGTGACTGTATCGGTGTCGATGCATCAATAGGTGAAGAGCTCAACATTCCACCAACGCTTATGATGCACAGTTACATGTTGTATCGATGCATCTCTTAAATTAACACAATTTAATTTAGAAATGTAAATGAGTAAAACATGATTATCAAAATAGAAGATGTTGTATAATTTTAGTCATATTGAAGACACATAAAAATATTTCCTCAATTCATGCGTACTTTGTAGTACATTAATCAAAACATTTGAATACTAATGCTTAGTAAGTGAAATTAAAGAGTTCATATATCAACAGATATAATACGCTATTTAGTCCTATTATTATGTTACGAATCTGCCCACATCTGTCACGCAATATCATCTCGCGCTCTAACCCACGCTTCTTTCTCTCTTTAAGTGATTCGAAGTAGCCATTGCCTTTCATCGTTTGTTAAGACCTTATGTGGTGTAGGGTTATTATCCACATCATTTACTGGTATACTCGAATCTTGTAGATCTTGATGGTTCTTACAATCTGATTGTATGAAATTGTGCAAGACACAACAACCTATCACAATTTTCACTTGTGTATAGAAGGGATACTGCATCGCCATTTTCAAAATAAAAAATCTGACCTTCATTACGCTGAAACAACGTTTTATGGCATTGCATAGCTGTGCATGTCGATAGTTAAATAGCTCTTTCATGTTTGCTGGTGCTCTCCCGGTTCGATACTCTTGCAAGTGGTATCTAACCCACGGTAAGGAGCCATAAATCCCGGTAAATGAGCATATCCAGCATCGACGACGTATTACTTCCCTACACATTTAAATGATGGATTTATTAAGGGTCCATTCGAACATAACTTCGTAAAGACAATTAGAAGACTACGGTTAAGATCACCAAGGACTACCAGTAGGGACAATCAACGGATTATCAGCGCGGCTTAGAGTATTGTGTAGCACCCTCGTGTCTGAGGCGGAACCTTCGCACCCCGTCAATACATATAAAATCTTCATATCAAATAAACACGCCGCAAGTACGTTTTGAGACAAGAAACTTTTCCTGTTGTGAAAACTGGCATGGTTGACTACTTGTACGTAGGCCGGAATGTGTGTCCTATCAACTGCGCCAACACAATCCTAGTTGCATTTCATGACATTTCAAAAGGCAGAAGTATGACTTTGAATAGTTATGTATGAACAATGATATATTAAAAATAAACCTTAAAAGGTAATATGATACCTGAAAGTATGCCGCCCAATTTAAGTTTGTTTGAATCTCAACAGGTGTCTCTTGTCAGGCTTGATTAACGTAATAAGGATATAGTGATACCAATGCATCTAATACATGGTTAAAATGGCGGCTTATGGTTTCACTTGATCGAATGAATCTGTGTCCTATCACCCAATTTCAAACGTTATGACCAACTGTGTGTAGGAAAATAACCAGTTGTTCTTCTAGACTGACGTAACGAGTATCTGTTAGATGTGTCTTCTCACGTATTTCATTACATAGTGCAAAAAATGCTTCCCGACTCATTCTTAGTTGAGTAACACAATCCCGGTCACTGGACCGAATGATTGAGTTTATAAATCACGCCCGTTCATCATCTCCGTAACGTGCTGGCTGTTTGAACATGTTTTCTCGACAGTATTCGCCGACCGCGGCCACGCAAGCTGCCACTGCCTGCATAACAATGGTTCTTTCCATCTTTTCATCATCTTCACTATTCATATTGATGACTGGATCACCTACACTTAGTTGTGGGAAGTTGTGTTCAATATAAATTACTAGTCTTTTTCATATGACCAATATCAAAAATCCTTAAATATTTCAATGTCCATACAACATTTGTTAAGCACTCATCTTGGAGATACTATTGTGATGGAATGGTGGGACTGAAAATGATGTTGAGAATAGTTATCGATAGAACTATTCGTTTTTCGAAATGAACTAAAATTGATTTTAAAAAAATTTAAGGGACTCCATTTGTGTGTACCTAATTGGGATCCCATTTGTGCCTCTTCTAGTGTGCACCAATAAAGCGTGGGACTTGTGATGTGGTAAAAAAGATGATAATGCAATTTGCGTAATTATTTTGAAGGATGAGTATGTGGATAAGCAATTCACCACTGCATTTTTGTAAAATATCGTACCTAATTTGTTGTGAACAAAAGAGAGGGAAGTCGAGGGGGAGGATTGTCTTTTTTACGATTTCAAAATAAGCCACCATGCTAGTGAACAAAAATGAAGGCCACTGACTTCTTAGTAACATAAGAGCCCAACAGGAAATCATGAGCCCTTAAACTCATTCCGTCTAAATGACATAAGTGCTTACTAGAAACCGAGAAAACACTCCAATACTATCTTGTAATCTATTAACTTGATAATCAGAATGTAACATCCTGGATTTTCACTGTTTTGGATTTCCAAAATTTCTTTAATTTTTTTAATTTAATTAACTTATAATATTACTTATTAACCATTAACACTTAATGTTAGTGTATACAGGGGTGGTACCAGTAAAGAACCGCACCAGTCCGATTAATCAGCCGTAGGAAGCCAATGAATCCGCCCGATCACTTGAACATCAGGTGTAGTGTAAAGTCCCGCCCAATCAGAACAGTGTCCTGGGGCGTCCACGTAGGATTTTTCATAAGACCGTTCGTTTAAGCTACTCGTAGTGAGGTATCACAAATAAATTAGACCAAGATTTACCCAATTGATTAGGCCAGATGGGTCCTGATAGAACCTGGTGTGGGCCTCCAAGCCAGATGGCCGTTTACACCTAGCGACAGCCCGTGCGGGCTGTACCGCGACGCGGGAAGGTCAGAAAAATTTTAAAATTTAGGAAACCATATAGCTCACTGGGCTTATTGACTATCGCGAATCACGGACCCAGTGGACACCCAGAAGTGAGATCTGGCACTGACTAAATGCACCCCACTTATGCAGGACCGGAATCTGGCGCTTGCAAATGAAGCTGAGATACAAGGCTATCCAGCCGTCAAATCTCTTCTACATTTTCAGAAGAGGTCTAATGAATTTTCCTACACCCATCCACAAACTCTGGGACCCAATCGTGAAACGGTGACCGTTGATCACAAACTGAGCCCGTGCGACCAAACTCCAGATCTGATTGTCCCTAAATTTTGCGTGGCCCTTCATCGGGCCATGGAGCAACTATCCTATGAATTTCATAACCAGAGGGCCACCAGAACTGATCCAATCACCCGAATGGACCCCACAGGGCCATTTGAAGATTGGAGTCGTTTACTCAAACCCCATAACCGTTCATCCGTTTGTTCCCAAATTTTATATGGCCCCTCATTGGGCCATAAGGCACCTACACACCAAATTTGGTGGCCAAGGGGGTGTTGGGTCTGCCCCAAAGCCAATGAGGAATCTTAGAAGGCTTTGTGGGAATTCATTGAAACTTAAGGCCAGAGGGCCCAAATCTAACCGACCCTTCGCTAACTAATCAAGGAAAGTATGACTAAATTAAAGATCTAACTGGGGTAGAGTCAGATAAGGCCCGGATCTTGAATAATAGACTAAATCAATCCCATTACTCTTTTAGTCTAAAACCGACGGTTTAGAGTAATCATGACCAAATATCTACTTTCACTGGTTATAAATAGGTCACCCTATAAATATAGTTAATCCAAACCCTGATCATTACCCATGAGAAATCTCAATACCTAATTCATTCCAAAAATGCCCCGATTTTCTGAACAAGCTCTAGACCGCTCGTTAGTGGGCCATTAGTTCCAAAATTATAGAGTAATGTTCGTCTTACTGGCCTCGACGTCCATCGCGGGAGTCAGACCTGGGTAGTGTCTAGAACCGCTCAACTTGAGCCGAAGGACGAGTGCATGAGAAGCGCAAATACCCTAAAGAAAGGAACTGGAACTTAAGTGAATTGAGTCATCCACTCTTATGCAAAGTTGAGGATTTCAGACCGTCGGTTTGCGACCAAACTTCACACGTGAAGTAAGGATATTTTCCTGCTCATATTCGTATAGTCGTGGCCCCGATCGACCATCGGTGACCGTTGAACAGATTTCTAATCATATCTGTAGATCAGCGCATCCAAATGGCGGGCCGATCATGTTCATACGTAGATCATCATTAGGGCTAACTATCCTATGGTGTATATCAATATGTGTACCCTATAGTGGGCCCTAGATCTTGAAAAGACCCTCCTATAGGTCTAGTATAGTAAAAACCCAACACTTGGGGCCATTTTCACCAAATCTGGCATTATAAAAGGGCCTCATTTGGGCACTCTCTCTCCCCATACGATTTTTCCCTAGAGAAGGAAAGAGAGAAGAGAGAAAAAGGAGAAGAGAAAGAGGAGAAAGGAGGAGAAAGAGAGAGGAAGAAGAGAGTGAAGGAGGGTGTTGTTGATGGTAGGGCCCAAGGGAGCTCAACCATGCAACTCTCCACCTCTTTTCCAAGAAAACCCTCCACCACAACCACACATTCGCTCCATTGATCGTCTAGGTAAAATCCCTCACCCTTTTTTCTTGAAATCCATGTATTGAGGAGAGATTAGCATGGATTCTAACATACAAATGCTTGCTTTAGGGATTCCGACCGTTCAACCCCAAAAATCCCCGCTCTTAGGTCGTTCCCAAGCCTCCAACGAATTCAAAGGTGCGGACTATTGTTTTTAGGTGGCCTAGCACCAATTTTAATACGAGATTAATGATTTTGGTTGCTTGGATGTCATATTTGGAGAATCTAGAGAAATCCTAGGAATTGTAGGTTTGTTGGAATAATATGGAATTGTTGGTTTGACTCTTATGATCATTGTTCTTGCCTCTCTTGTGATTTGGTGTATGGATGATTATATGTTCATGCCTTGTGTGATTTTTCCATGTGTTGTTGCCTCATAGGATGTATGATTTATTGCTCTTGTACATATGATTTCTCAACATGGAGGAAGTGTTAACTTCCTCACCAACCCACACCACACACCTACACTTTATTCATGATATTAATAGTTGTTTGTTAGAGAAATTTGAATTGTATGTTGAGCAACATGAGAACATGGTGTTGAATATGCTTGATGTTGCATTGGTTGTTGACATGCTATGAGTCACTATTCCTACCCTTGGGTTGGTTGAGGAGAGACGGTAGTCCAATCGGTAGGACTACGCGATGGTTGGACTTATGGGTTTGGGCGGGTGTGATCGGGTGGCTGTAGTTTGACTACATGGGACCCTCGTGCCCGATGTCACACGCCTCACGCTTGCCTGACTCGTGAGGTCTAGCCTACCGTCTGACCAACCTTGATTGTTAACCCTGTTTGCTCACACATGTTTGGAACCCGGAAACCCTACAACCGTGGTTGCCTATCAAAAACCCACTTGAAATTGGTCCATAGCCTCGTGAGCCGGGCATGGTGGAATGGAACACTGTGTCTGAGCTGTCGACCTATGCTGGGGTACCGCGCCTCCCCATAGTGACTGCGAGCGATCCCTTTCTCACGGCACTCCTCATGTGCTTGAAGTCGGGGATGAGGAACCCGACGGGATCACGAACCGCGGGGTCTCGGCCTCACGCATTGGGGGGTCTTGGCCTCGTAACCCGTTTAGGGCGTTAATACGTGGGGTGTACCAAATTCTCCAATCGGCTGGATGAATGGACCTAACTAATAACTCAGCTAACACGATCGCATTACATCGCACTAGTTAGGGTGGCGACTCGGCAGTCGATGTCACACTGAGGGAGTGTTGGCATTAGCGATCGTTAGATGATGTCGCACGAGGGAGCGTTGTGATGAGGGCATGCATCATGTCATGCTGCATATATGCGCATTAATAAGATTACTTAGACGTATGTGATTGTCTACTTTTCATTAAGATCATATTATAATTGATGCCTGTGATAACTTGAGGTTAATAGCACCCACTAAGTTGATCACTCACTCCCACTCTGGGACGGTATTTTAAAACACCAACCAGACCCATTTATAGATGCAGGTAACTCAAGGCTTGAGGAGCCTGGTGAGGCGAGCTTCGAGGAGGAGGACGAGCTGTCTTACTTCCAGTTGATGGACGGTTCTCCGCCAGCTTGAGAGGCGGAATTGGATCGCTGAGCAGGGGGGCTCAGCTTAATTCATTCCCTTTTCAACTTATTATTCTTTTGCAATTTTGTTGGGTAGTATCTTATGCAACCCATGTATTCTTTTGGGCATGTATATATATATATATATATATATATATATATATATATATATATATATTTGTATTCGGTCTCTTTCATTTCAGTGGACTTGTGTCGATGTACTTCATGTTCCAGGAGATTCCAGGCTGCGCATTTAGACTGGATCGCATATTAATAAAAATTGGCTATAAGTGACCCCAGGAACTCGGGAGTCGAGTATATGCACGACCCTCGATTTCCAAGGCATTACACAAAATCACATGGGTTGATAGATCCTAAAATTAGAGTAGCTACTCTACCCCTAAATGATCAAATGATCGAACTACCCCCATACCAGTAGGGACAAGGACAATGTAAATCTCTCTAAAACAACCTTCGAAAGTTATGATGCTACAAGTGATTTCATCAGGAGTTTGCTCAATATGAAGTGGTAACAAGACAGTATGTGACGTCATGAAGAAGTCAGCAAACTGAAGTTCAAAGCTTATTCAATGGCAAACAGAAGTTCATAACTTATTCAAATTGTGTTTACAGAGTAGGTAAATTGAAGTTCAGAACTTATTCTAATTATGTTTAGCCATCTAAATTGATGATTTGGGCTTTATTGCCAAAGAGATCAATCTGAGAGAAGACCTTTGGATTAATGAATTAGGAAGTACACATCTATCATGAAGAAGCTGGCAAGCTTAAGTGCAGAACTCATCCAAGTGGTGAATATCCATGTAAAGTGATGAACTACCTGCCAGATAGAACAGATTAGAATCAACTGAATTAATTAAAAGAAGCAAAAGTACCTCCCCCAATCTAAAGGAACCAAAACTCAACTGCCTTTATGGGTGGAGGCATCTACCCACTTCACTTGTAGATTGTGAACCTCTTACTACATTCTACAGATGGTCTAATAAGACAATGACATTTCAAGAAATGGACCCAGATACCACTAAATTGGCTAGCATCAAGTTGGCTAGTTGAGGAGAATAATTTTTTTAATTCTTCTTTTTCATTTTTCTTAGGAAGGAGAAAGAAACTAATTGGCACTATCATAAATAAAAACTCACAGCACAGGCACAGGGGAGCACCTGGAGAAGCCCGAGCAAGCAAAGTAAAATAAGCACCAGCTATACATTGAAAAACTTTTACAAGACCCTCGTTACCTAATAATTTTTGTTGAGTGAAATGAACATGCTATAACTCTTTACCAACCTATAAATGATCGACTAAATTTTGCACATGAGCTTGATAATATTTGCAAACATGAAAAACACATCACACATGTTAACTCAATGATTGCAAATGCATAGCTAGTGATCTCACTAACCTGGACTTTTCAGTCACACCTCTATAAATTTGTTTCTTCTCTTTAGTAATAAAAAACTTCCTTATTCAAAATACTTTTAATCTCCAATTGTCCACGGATCTTATTTCTACCGTAATTCATGGAACAAAAATGCATCACTTCTCATAGATTCTGGCTTGTGGCAGATTTACTTGGAGAGGCAATTCGATTAGGATAAGCTATGTAGACTTTCTTTGACATCCTTGCTCTTTTTTGTGTGGTTTCACACTTCATCTCAGGGGCGTTTGCATGAAATCATCAGTTGCATCTCTGACCTTTTTGTCTTGTCTACACTAGTTCAGTTAGATTTCATTCTATGCCATTTGTTGACCTTTAATTAGACCTTACCTACCGTTTCCATCGACAAGAATGCATAAATTAAAAAAAAAAAAAAAAAACAAACAAACAAACATTGGAAAAGAAAACATGGGTCATCCTATTCCTTCAAGGATATTAACCATGCTATAGAGTTTGTTAGTTTGATTTGTTCTAAATATTTATTTACTAGCTTATATCCGATGCTATTGATAATTTATCATGGATGATATGGACATATACTCTCCTAGCCCCAAAAATGGAAAAGAAGAAAAAGATAAACAAGATATACTCAAAGGTGTTTGTTGTTCATTTCTCAATCTTTTTTTATAGTTGAGAGTACATGGTTCTTTACAAAAACTGATGTTCCTACTCACAGAGGTAAACACCTATGATTACTTTCATGTTTCCTATTTCGACTTCCCAGCATTTGGGTAACTACAATAACAAACATTCTAAAATGAGAAACAAACAAAATCCATTTCTCTCACAACTACAAATTCGAGACATGGTTTGTGCCAAATCAAAGTTCTATTCTCATGTCCTGGACTTGCATTGGGCCATCATAAGGAAAAAGGAAGTCATTTGCAATGACATTATTATTTCTTATAGACAATTAAGTAATTCATTCCATTGTACCCTCAAGTGACAAGCAATGGTAGCTGGACAGGTGGCACAAGTGTCAACTATCAAAGTGTCTTGCATGGCGGTAAACTCTCTGAATGTACGCACATGGGCACTTCCTTAAATACATATTTAATAAATAAATGAATTGATGAAATAAAGAAAGGTGCCTTAAAAAATATATATATGAAATAAAGAAAAGAAAACAATTGAAAATGAGCATTCATTCAATACCAACCAAAACCAATTAGCAGTGTCCTGAACATTAAAAAATAATCAATAACTAAAACCTGGAAAATCATACAATAATCATCCTAAGAAATAGTAGTTTGTTAGGAAAAAACTAGAGATCTCAGTGACAGAACAATGAAGAAAACATAACAAAATGACTTAGAATTATTTGTTATATTTGTTGACCATAATTATCTGTCATGACTTGGAGCAACATAACAAGAAGAGATCTCATGGTGTATGTTATTTGCAGCTGACATGGTCTTGATTGAAGGCCTAAACAAAAGCTAGATTTATGGAGGAGTACTTTAGAATCTAGATTATTTAAAATTAGTCAAACTAAAACAGAGTATATGGAGTGATATTTTAATAACAGTAAGAGTGAAAACCAAGAATTGGTTAAGATTGTTGGCCAAGAAATTTTCCAAAATGACCAATTCCGATATCTTGGGTCAATAATTCATGAGTGGAGAGATTAAGGAGGAAGTTGCTCATAGAATTCAAGTGGACTCCAGAAATGAAGATGTTTCTCTGAACTTTTATGTGATCATCATATACAACTCAAATTGAAATGGAATGTTTGGAAAGAAGATTAGAATCCACGGTTTTCCATTTCCTGAGGATCTCACATTAATTTTCATTTTGGTTTTCCTCCATACAAACACCCTCATAAAACCAACACAAAAGTGGGAAATTTTTGGAAATTTGATTAGCCGAAGTGGAGAGATTCACTTTGGTTCTCCATGTAAGCTTATACATGGGTCTCAAGTCACTGTGTGAGTAAACCACAACAAAGCTTTTTCCTTTGTAGTAAAGGCAATAGCCTCAAAAGCTCCATGGAGGACAGAAAGTATTTTACTATGCCATGATTTAAATTAGTAGAGAGTATTTTGAGTAGAGGTATTGTACAGTTATAGACTAAGACTGTTTGGTACTGCTCAGGTTTTCGGTTTTGTACAAGTGGGGCCTATTTCTCAGTGATGGAAATCATTGATATTATAGACCAGAGTATGAACTATGAACAGTCCATGCACCAAAAATTTCCCAGATGGGAAAAATCCTACATCTTTCAATTGGTGGCCAATAAAGAAACCTTCAAGAACGTAATCACAAATAAAGTTCCTTTCAACTAATGAAAATTGAAATATTCTATAACCAGTGGTTTTACATTTCAGGTATGAAAATGGTTTCCAAAATCCAAATCTCTTACATTTATTGTGATTTACCACTCCAATTTTCAAGTATGATATTCATATATATTGGGTCATCTTGGTCTTCACGGAGCATTTTCATGATAAATAGTTTTAAATGACTCAAAAGAAGCTGAAAATCCCCATCCACTGGTCAACCCACGAAAAAACTCATTTCAACACATCTTCATTAACAAAAACAGGGAACAGACTCAAAAGAAGCTGCAAATCTCCATTTTCCATGGGTCGTTTCGGGTACTTACCTACAAACGGTGAGAATCAACACCCTGGTTAATGACAACAAGGAAGAAGAATCACCTACACCTTGATCAACGCCGGTGAGGAAGACAATCACCCACACCCTGATCAACGGCGGTTTGGAATAAGAACGACCAACACCTTGATCAACACTGGTAAGGAAAACGAATGACCGACACCTACCTCAATGCCGGTGAGGTAGACGAACGACCAAACCCTCTAGATTTTCTGCCTATCCCCGCTAATGGGCAGCGTTTATATGGACATGCACGACTACCCTCTGATGGAGTGGTCTCTTCCATCACCAGTTCACTGGCCTGCGCCCACCGTCTGACTTAAGAGCTAGCCGTCCCATCCCGAATCCCATGGGATATCGAGGGATGGGGGAAATCACAGAGGGATTCATCCTGACCGTCTTCGATGCAGGCGTCGTTTACGAGGGTTGTGGTAGATGAAGTACACCTACCATCCCCAAACATCATGCTGAATGGGATTGCTGTTGATAACCTACCTAATCCCTCTTAATTCCACTTCCATCGACTGACCAAACAAGCCTTTGGTGAGCATGTCTGCTGGATTCACGCTAGTGTGAATCTTCTCCAATGTTACGCCTCCTCAAGCACTTGTCGGATAAAATGGTGACGAACATCAATGTGTTTAGTACGAGAGTGATAAACAGAATTTTTAGCCAAATTAATAGCGCTCTCGCTATCACAGTTAACCGGTATGGCTTCCTGCTGAAGTCCTAACTGATTTATTAGCCTCTTAACCAAACACTTTCCTTAAACATTTCCGTCATTGCCATATATTCTGCTTCGGTCGTGGAAAGAGCCACCACGGACTGAAGCTTTGACATCCAACTAATTGTTGCACCTGCTAGTACAAACGAGTATCCTGAAGTAGACTTTCTGGAATCCACACTGCCTGCATAGTCTGAATCTACGTACCCTACCAACTTTGCCCCTGTTTTCTCAAAAATTAAGACGTAGTCTTTTGTACCTCGAATATATCAAAGTATTCATTTCGCTGCTTCCCAATATTACTTGTCGAGGTTTGACATGTAAGCTCACAACACCGACTACTTGTGAAATATCTAGTCTCGTACAGACCATCACATACATTAAACTGCCAACTGCATTCGAATAAGGCATATGAGACATAACCTGCTTTTACTCATTTGATTTACGACATTGTTATGAGGAAAGCTTGAAATGACACCATGGAGAGCGCTCATCGGCTTTGCCTGGTCCATCTTATATTTGATCAACACCTTTTCAAGGTATTCTGCCTGTGATAACCAAAGCCTGTTTCCCTTCCCGTCTCTATGAATATCTATGCCGAGAACCCTCTCTGCAGCCCCCAGATCTTTCATCTCGAATGTCCCTGATAACTGAGTCTTTAGTCCGTCGATTTCAGATATATTATGACTGGCAATCAACACAGCATCAACATATAATACCAGGATGATGAATTTTCTATCACTCAGTGTCTTGTAATAGACACAGTGATCGTATTCACTCTGAGTAAATTTCTGACTCAACATGAAATAATCAAATTTTTTATACTACTGCCTAGGCGATTGTTTCAGGCCGTACAACAACCTCATTAACCTGTAAACTTTTTTCTCTGCCCCTTTAACTTTGTAGCCCTCAGGTTGCTTCACGTAGATATGCTCTTCCAACTCCCCGTGCAGGAATGCAGTCTTGGCATCCATCTGTTCCAGCTCAAGATTGTATTGGGCAACTGGTGCCAACACGAATCTGATAGACACCTGCTTAACCACCGGCGTGAATATCTCTGTGAAGTTGATTCCTTCTCTCTGAGCATAATCATTCGCTACCAATCTAGCTTTGTATCTATCATATTTTTTTTTGAATAATCACTTGCATCCGATCGCTTTTCGGCCCACTGGAAGCTCCGTTAGCTCCCATGTGTGATTTTTGTGCAATAAGTCCATCTCATCGTCCATAGCTGCCTTCCACTTTTCTGCATCAGGCTCACTGAGAACCTTTTGAATAGTAGACGGGTCCCCCTCATTTGTAACGAGGGCATATGCAATATTAGAGTCGTCTCTGTATCTTGTCGGTAACCTTCAATCACAAGTTGGGTTTCTTCTCACAGGTGGCTGCTCCACCTAATCCTGTACCTCTGTCTGCGCATCGTCTCTGCTTGAGTATTATCTGTGTCAATCTGACGTCTACGATTAACATTTCTGGTTTCTCTTGATCCTCTTAATCATTCTTGCGGAATAGATAACTTTCATCGAATCTGACATCACGGCTAGTGATGTCCTTGCGTGTGACCTTGTCGAACAACCTATAACCTTTCACACTAACACCATAGCCAACAAAAATATACCTTTGGCTCTATAATTTACCTTATCTCTCTCAACTGACGGTACATGAGAGTAAGCTTCACAACCAAATATGCACAAATCTGAGTAGTCGACCTTATGACCACTCTATACTTCCTCTGAAATTTTACATTCAATTGTCATAGAAGGAGACCAGTTCACTAAATAACAAGTTGTATTAACGGCCTCAGTCCATAAGTCCTTGCCCAATGTAGCAATACTTAACATGCATAGTGCCATCTCTAAAAGAGTCTGGTTCATTCGCTCTACCACACCATTTTGTTCGGGCATGTGGCGCATTGTGTTATGCTTAATGATCCCTTCATCTTAACAATATTCATTAAATTCAGTAGAAGTAAATTCTCTACCATTGTCAGTCCTTAAAACTTTTATTTTTCGCCCTAACTATTTTTTCACCATTGCCTTCAATTGTTCGAATACGGTGAAAATTTTGGATTTACATTTCATGAAGTAAACCAAAACTTTCCTAGAGTAGTTGTCAATGAATGAAACAAACCATGACGACCCTCCAACGAAAATCTCTGGCGATGGCCCCCGTACATCAAAGTGCACATAATTAAGCACTCCCTTACATACATGTTTTCTAGTTTTAAAAGATAATCTAGATTGTTTATCATATATACAATGCTCGCATATATCTAAATCACAATTTTTAAAAGCTGGAATCAAATAACGATCAGATAGTACCTTCATGCCTCGCTCGCTCATGTGGCCTAGACGAGCATGCCACATACGTAGAGACGTGAAATCTGCAATAGTTGTTGCCGTTCCACCTGCTGAAGTGCTCTCGATCAACCTGTAAAGGTTTCCGTGCCTTTGTGCTCTCATGATTACGAGTGCCCATTTTGAAACTTTAAGGACACTATCAATTCCAGTGAACTTGCACAATATAGCCTCGAGTGCACCAAGAGAAATCAGACTTTTCTTCATATCAGGAACGTCTGACATCAGTCAAGGTACGCTCCATCCCATCAAACATCTTGATGCTCATCGTACTAATACTCATAATATTACAGGCATTATCATTGCCCATAAAAACCTGTCCACCATTGCATTCTCTTTAACTGACGAACCAACCCGATGAGTAGTCATGTGATACAACACTCCTGTGTCGAGGATCCACTCATCTTCATGATTATCGTGCAAGTGTCTGATCATGGACACAGACGGTACATCACCACCACTTGTCTCTTCATCAGATGTGACAACATTGGCCTCCTCGGCGAAGCCGCTGAATTTTCTTTATTCACTTTAGGATTGGTACAATCCTTCTTCATGTGTGCAGACATCCCACAGTTCCAACACTTTAGTTTTCCTTTGCCCTTGCCCTTGGATTTGGATATAGGTCTTGAAGATCTTATATCTCACTCAGAATTCCTGCCTCTCGTAATCAGTGCATCGAAAGATGTCCTTACGTCGCCGTTTAACTTTCTCATGGCCTTCCCTTGAAGGGCTGAGATAATGACGTCGACACTCAGAGTTTTATTTATGGTGCACATTGTGTCCTGGAATGACTCATACGATGCTGAAAGAAAATTGAGCAAAATACATGCTTGTTCCTCATCCTTGATCACTTCCTCCATATCCAGTAATTTGCAAACTAATTTATTAAAGTTACTGATGTGGGCCTTCAGATCTCCACCCTCTGCCATCTTGAAGTTATACCACTACCGCTTCAAGTGTAGGCAATTTTTAGAGAATTTTTTTGCATAAATATCCTCTAACTTCGCCCATAAACCAGCCGCAGTTTTCTTCCTCAAAACATTATAGAGAACCTCATCTGTGAGACATAAACGGATTGAGGATAAGGCATTCTTTTCAAGGGTATTCCATTCGTCATCAGTCATGGTAGACTTTTTTGCCTAAAGATCACCATCCTCGCCCTACTTGGTTAAGGAACTGATCATCTTGATCTTCCATAACTCAAAGTTATTTTTGTCTGAGTATTTCTCAATATCATACATAGTACTTCCCATTATTGTCAATCATGCAGATTCAGATCTGTGCCCCAACGATAGCTCTGATACCACTTGTTAAGATTTGTGTTGTGGAATCACACAGATATGGATCTAGGATAGCAATCCAAGAGCACCAATCAATCACAAGAGAACACAAAGATTTAACATGGAAAACCCTTTCAGGAAAAAATCACGGCACAAAGCGATAGATCTTCACTATGAAAATAGAAATTACAAAGAGATATGACTTACCCGATTCAAACAAGCTTGAATCTCACCCTTGCTACACCCTTTGATAACCCTAGAACCCTTTTAGAAACCCTTGGAATACCTTTAGGAAGCCTTAGAATCCTTTAGAAAAGCCATAAGGTCTCGTATTTATAGATGGGGAACTCCCACTTACGCACACCCCTAGAAACCGTCTCAAATTTATGCAGTCTGTGCACAAACCACGCACCGTCTGCGTAACCCTCGACGAGTCGAGACATGTCTTCGACCCATCGAAGGGACCTTTGACTAGTCGAGTCAGTCCCTCGACTAGTCGAGGATCTCAGAGATTCAAGATTGGAGACATATGTTAACAATATGATTCGATGAAGTAGTTTAATCAACAAGTTCAGATGGATTGGTGTGGTTCCCCTACGTAGGATGGGCCATCAACGGGTCGGGCCTGAGTAGGTCTTGGCTCATATTTTAACTTATTTTAAGCCGGGCTATAGGGCTCGCCCTATTCAAAATTCTAATTTTTCAAGCTAGAGCCCGGCCCATTGACAATGTAGGACATAAGAATATTGAATCATGAATGAAGAAAGGCATATTAGTTAGTGAGGCCCTCATTCTTAACCGTAAATAACATCAAAGGCCTCTACCCTTCCATCCCATGGATAGATAGAAAGAGGTTAAAATCTAGGTGTTGCACAAATCTCTCCATGTCAGGATCTCATAGGTTTCATCAAATCCCACCATATCCCAATACCACCAATATTAGGCCACCAAGTCCAACAATTCTAACTTTTGATTAGTGAATGTCTGTTTATTGAAATAGAACCATTGAATATTTTTCATCTTAACCGCCCAATGAATGTCAACCAATCTTAATGTAAGATATTGAAATAAGCATAATTTTTATTTTTTGATGCTTCTACATCAGGACCCATAATATGAGCGATTTAATTTGAATTACTCATGGGTCAATTAGCAATACCCAAGCAGTGCCTGCACATCATCCATCACATTCTGCTATAGTACCCTTTTTTCCTGAAATATGCTAGAGCCAACTATACCGGTAAATCTATCAAGCAATGTTGTATTTTGTTTCAAAATTTATATTAAAAATAGAGTTTCAAATATTTTAATTTCCTTCCAAATTAGAAATTTCTGTTACTTTTGACTCATGGGTTTATTCCCACATCAAAATTGTTAAAAAAAACCTTCTTGTATATAAGATAAGCTTTTTATCTTGGGGCTTGAGCCTCATTCGGGGGCTTGTGAATTTAGTCCTATGGGGGGGCTATGCTAATAGCTACAATCTATGTCATTGATCACATGCATGCGTGCCGCACCCCTCCGTGCCAAGTCAAGTCCTTGTGCGTGTGTGTGCGTGACGTGACAGGATGGGACGGGCCGAACGAGGCCGCGGGTGCGAGAGACTTTATTTATGCGAGAATGTACTCGCACTTGCACCTTTTCGTTTTAAACTAAAAAAATGTAATCGGTCGGTTGGTCGCACCTGTTGGGCTTAAATCTAACGGTCCAAACTCTTTCGAAATGGTGCTTAATTCACCACTTCAGAGTCTATATAAAGACTTCCGTTTCATTTTCAAAACAAAGAAATATATATATATATATATATATATATATATATATATATATATATATATATATATATATATATATATTATAAAAACTCTCTCTGTTTTTTCGTTTACTAGTTTTGGTTGCAGAGTTCGTCGCTAAGTTAACTCAATACTTTCATGTTAAACTACAAGTGATTTAAGCCCGGGTATAATGAGTGCACCGCTGGAATTGGGTTATAGTTGTTGTATCCTGAAGGTCGATTGCTTTGAAAACCTGTTATACTAGAGACTTTGTATAAGGGATGCAAATTCGATTTCAAGTCAAGTAACTCATGTCACGCCTTGACTCAACTCAAGAAGTCTTTTATCTTAAAATTTTATTTTCTTTTTAATTTTTGATTTTAAATAATCTATTTAAAATCAACCAAATTTTCCAACAAGCAGTACCTTGCATCTAATAGGACTCACAATGGATGGCATATATTTAAGAGGTAAATAGATCAGCTGATCCAATCAATCCGTTCAGTAGCCTTTGAAGCAACGGTGAAGAGCAGAACTAGTTAATGGGCCACATTGAGTGCTGGAAAATAAAGGCAATTGAGGGTTAATGTTTCCTCATAGGCGAGATTTTGAAACACGGGCCATCCATCACTGGGCCCACTAGATAGGAATGCTGACACGTGTCTTGAGAGATGGCTGTACGTTATTCGGTTTTCCCGTTCAAGCGACCCGCAATCGAAGGCGTCGGGTCCGAAGTTTGACTGCGGTTAGCTTGACTCGCAGCCGACGAAGGGCATGCCATCGATCACGTGATTGGCGAGATGGTCACACGCGTTCGTATCGTATGGTAATTACCACACGTTGGAGCACTCTAGCCCCAGTTATGCCTATGTCTCAAAATTACGCTGCTGGAAAAGCTCCATGGCCCCACCATGATATATGGGTTATCGACGCCGTTTATACGTCACCACGTTCTGTGGGACCCACCATGATGTATGTGTTGTATCAGCACCATCCATCCATTTGGAGAGATCATTTTATGGCATGAACCAAAAATGAGTAAGATCCAAAGCTAAAGTGGACCCACCACAAAAAACAATGGGGATTGAACGTCTACCATTAAAAACTTCTTTCAGCTACAGAAGTTTTCGATCAAGTTGATATTTTTGTTTTCCCTTATTTCATTTCATGTCTGTGTTAACTTATAAAGAAGTTGGATCTCAAATAAACATCATGGTGGGCCTAGGAAGATTTCAACGGTAGGCATTCGTTGGTGCCCACTTGAACTTTGGATCTTACTCATTCTTTGAATCATGACATAAAATGATCTCTCCAAATGGTTGGATGGTGTAGATACAACAAGTACATTATAGTGGGCCCATAGAGCATGATAAGGTCACCTCATTAGCTACTCGCGTCTCTAGTTTTCAAGCCCATTTTAGTACATGAGTCCAAAAGTTAGGCAAATCCAAATTTCAAAGGGACCATACTATAGGAAAGAGTTATGATTGAACTCCTACCATTGAAAACTTACCGGGGCTACAAAAGTTTTGGATCAAGCTGATATTTGTGTATTCCCTTCATTCAAGTGTAACATTCTAGATTTCACTATTTTGGATTTCCAAAAATTCTCAATTTTTTTTAATGTAATTAACTTATATTATCACTTATTGACTATTGGTACTCAATGATGGTTTATAAACGGGTGGAACCAGTAAAGAACCGCACAAGTCCGATTAATCAACAGTAGGAAGCCAACGAATCCACCCAATCACTTGAACATCAACTTTAACCCTATGATTTACTTACACAGGGCCCAAATTTAACCGACCCATCGCTAACTGATCATGACAATCATAACTAAATTGAAGACCTAACCGAAACTGAGTCAGATAAGGCCCGGATCTTAACTAATAGAACAAATCATGACCAAATCTCCACTTTCACTAGTTATAAATAGTCCACACTATGAACATAACTAATCTAAAACCTAATCATTACCCACGAGAAATATCACTACCAAATTCATTCCAGAAATGCCTCGATTTTTCGAACAAGCTCTAAACCGCTCGTTAGTGGGCCACTAGTTCCAAAACTATAAAATAATATCTATCTTATTAGGCTTGACGTCCATCACAAGACATCCAGTCAAGATCGCGACTCGGATCACTCAACTTGGACTTATAAGGTCGGTGCATGAGTTGTGCGAATATTCTTGAAATTAACCAAGAACTTAAGTCACTTATCTGTGTTTGGTCTTTGCCCAGGTTGTGGCTTTCGGACCGTTAGATCACGACTAAATTTTGGGGCAACAACTTAGAGTAATGTCATATACAAATCCATATAGTCGCGAGCCCGATCGATAGTCGGTGATCGTTGATCTGAATTCTGATTGACGAGCCGTTTGTGTCCATGGGTAGAATGCATCAGGCCACATCCAACGATGGGTTCGACTCCTACCCCAATAGTCCCCAAAATGGTGAAAAATACCCCCAGCTAGTATAAATAAATTCACTAGGGCCATTTACACAATAGACAAATATTAGGGAGAATCAAGGAGCATTAGAGAAAAAGAGGGAAAAAGGAAGAGAGGAAAAAGAAGAGAGGAAGAAGAGAGTGAAGGAGGGTGTTGTTGGTGGAGGAGCCAAGGAAACTTGGAACCTTAGCAAATCTCCTTCCTTTCTCCCACATCCACAACTCCGAGCTCAATTTCCAACCAATTGGGGAGGTAAGCACCCATCTTTTTGTAATCTTTTGTGTTGATTTAGGATTTGCATGTAACCCTAACATGCAAGTTCATTTAACTCAGGATCTCTACGAATCTACCTGCGAGCTTGGCAACCCTAGATCGTTTCCTAGAGCTCTCAACGATTCGTAGGTGTGGACTATTATCCTTAGGTAACCTAGCATCAATTTTAGTATGAGTCTAATGATTTTAATTGCTTGCATGATGTATTTGGAGGATCTAGAGAGAACCTAGGAAAGACCTTACCTTGATTCTTTCAATCAACATGGAATAGTTATGAAATGTTTATTATTGCTCACATAATTGGGTATAAATTGTTGATTGCATGTCCATGTCTTGTTTGATTTGTGTATCCTCCCAATCAACATAGGATAGTTATGGAATGTTTGTGTCTCTCACACGATTGGGTATAAATTTAATGCTTGCATGTTCATGTCTTGTTGATTCGTATATGATGTTACCTCATGGCATGTATGATTCATTAACCCTTGTGCATTTGTTCCTATGATATATATGAAATGCTTAGTTTCCTCACTAACCCACACAACACACTTGCACCTTTATTTCACAACATTGTTAGCTTTGCTTGGTAAAAAAATCTGAGTTTTATGTTGAGAAGTATAAATGCATGATATTGCATATGCTAGTTGATAACCCTGATTGTTGGCATGTTAAGGATTACCACCAGAACCCTTGGATTGGTCAGGAATATGAGGAGGGTGAAGATAGTCCCGTTGATAGGACTATCCTGAGGCTAAACTCATGGATTTGGGCGGGTGCGTGTGGGCGATAGTAGTTAGACTACATGGGTCGCTCGTACTCGATGTCGTCTGTCACGTGTTCGCCTGAACTCATGCGGTCTAGTCTACTTACTGACTAACCTTGTTTGTTAACCCTGTCTGCTCACGTATATATGGAACCTGGAACACCCTTCAACCGTTTGTAACCCATTGATAACCAAACTGAAACCGATCCACCGACTCGTGAGCGGGGCATGGTGGAATGGGATACTGTGTCTGAGTTGTTGGCCTACGCTGGGGTGACGAGCCTCTCCGTAGTGACCGCGAGCGATCCCTTTTCTCAGTACTCCCCATGTGCTTAAAATCGGGGATGGAAAATCTGACGAGAACAAGGATCGTGGGGTCCTAGTCTTGCACGTTGAGGGACCTTGGCTTCGTAACTAGTTGAGGGTATTGATACATGGGGTGTACCGGTTTCTCCAATCTGCTAGATGAACGGAACTAACTAAATACTCGGTTAACATTATTCATGTATTGCATTAGCTAGGATTTGGCGACTCGGCAATTGAAGTCGCAATGAGGGAGTGCCGGTCATATGCGATCGTTAGACGGAGTCGCTCGAGGGAGTGTTGTGGCGAGGTCATGCATCATATCATCTATCATGCATATGCATTAACAAGATTAGCTAAGGATTTATGAATGTTTGTCTTTCATTAAATTCATAATATAATTAATGCCTGATGTAACTTAAGCTTAATAGCGCCCACTGAGTTATCACTCATTCCCACTTTGGGATGGTGTTTTAAAACACAAACTAAACCCTTTACTAGATGCAGGTGAGGCGGAGCTCGACGAGCCAAGTGAGGTAAGCAAGGATAGGGAAGAGGAGCTTCCCTGCTTCCAGACTTTTGACAGATCCTTTTAGTTCAAGTTCGGGCTACCGTGGGGTATGAGACAAGGCCCTAGTCGCTTTGGGTCATGTATAGGTGGGACTAGATCCCTATTTAAATGATTTTGGATTCGTGGTTTGAATATTTTTTATTTGGTAGCAATTGATACTAATTTATGACATATTTATGCTCCATACCTTGCTAAATCATCCAGTGTTTATGAGATCATCCAAATGTAATTAAAATATGAAGCCCATTAGGGCACCCATGACACCTAAAAATTCGGGAGTCGAGTTCTTACACAGCCCCTAAAAATTCGGGGTATTACATCAAGTCTTTGTAATATTATCAATAGATTAGATGGCAAATACACATTACAGTGGACCTTAGAAAGTTTTCAATGGAGGGGTTCAATCATCACTATTTTCTGTGGTGTGGTTCACCTAATATTTTGATTCGTTTTGTAGGTGTCCTCATGTCCTCAAATCAGCTGGAAAAATCTAATACCCTATCTTTTCAACGGTGAGTTCCATTGTTCCCTGTGGTGTGACCCACTTGAGCTTTGGATCAACTTCATTTTTGGCTGACTGCCCTAACCTGATCCAAAGAAATAAATGGACAGAGTGGATTTTTCATAAACATCGTGAGTGGGGCCCACCGTGTTTTTTGGAAAAAAAAACAAACTTAAGTGACGTGCACGTCACTGCCATAACCAAATCATCTCCCGCCTATCTCTCTCCCTCCTTTGGCGAAATTTCACTCCAAACAACTGCCATAATTTGTGGGAGCGTCTCCGTGTTATCTTAGCTGTCTGAGTACCTAGCAAACTTCTCCAACCAGCGACTCTCAATCCTCTAGCTTTTGTTGTTAGATGATTTAGACAAGAAATTTAAAAGAAAGACAGAGTAGAAAACAGAAGAGAAAGAAAGAAGAAAGATGGGACCAAGAGAAGAAGATGCACTTGGGTGTGACGAGTTGAACACGATTTAACTATTGAGCCAACTTCCGCTTTGGTGTTTGGGTTGATTTCCAGAGGCTTAACAACTCTTATAGAATTACCAGTCTAACGATAGTTAAAATTTTCGTGCTGGTTGAGTCGAAGCCATAGAATCTGGACTGTTCAAATCAATCACTGAAAACTTAGATTGTCCTCAATTATCTACAATCATAATAGGTAGGTGATCTTCCCGATTGAAAAGCCTACATTAGTATGTACTTTAATTTCCATTGATTATTATTTCATATTATTAATTCAAGTTATTTAATTTTGTGTGCATGTAAAATAAAATACATTTATTTGATTATTAATATGTAAAATTAATTCAATTGATTATTGCTACCTTCTTTTAAATATGATTAAGTTATGGGTGCTCTGCCCTAAAAAGGATCAAGTTGTTATGGGTGCTCTACTCAAGTCATTCCTGAAAAAAAAAAGTTTATTTTGTGTCGTATTTTAAATTTTAGCAATTGTGAACATTCGACCCCTAGCCTGTGTTACAGGATGTGTCATATCTAAATATTTGATCATTGGCCCGTGTTTCAGAATGAAAGTTGTATTTTCTTTATTTAAAATTAAGTGAATGTACATATGTGTGCTCTGCCTGGACTCCCTAAAATGTTGGATGCACAGTGCCCTGCCCTGAGAGGTCCAAAATGGTCATGGTGTTCTGCCTTGGGTTAATCCTTAAAATGTGTGTATGGGTGCTTTGCCCTGATAAAGTTCAAAAACAGATTAAAAGCTATTTTATTTTATTTGAATTCATTTTTAGAATTTCATTTATTATTAGTGGAATATTTATGTCATCTTATATTCAAGTTGTGGATGCATAAATATAGTTTTGCTGCATACATTATGATCCCCAATAGGTATGGAACTATTCGGGATCGGGAGTTTATCATCTTGGAATCACTTTTCACGTTAAGTATGAGACTAACGTGAGTTATGACCCTTGGTGCGGGACCCCAACCGGCATGCGATACTACGCACTATGACTCGAATTTTCATTATCTATTCTTCCTTACATGTTGATGTAGAAATTTTAATTTTAAGAATAATGTAACCCTATGAACCGTCGCGCTCACATCTTTATAGATTGTTTTGCAGGGTCTATGTATGAAGAGCCAATTAGGTAAAATCTAATACTTTTTCTTTTATTTATTTAAATATTAATTAAAATTAAATATATTTTGTTATTATTTATTTTTGAATATTAATGTAAGTAAAATTTCAAAGAATGATTAGTGGACATTATTTAATGATAATGATTTTTATTCTTTTAGTTGCTCTGATTGTCATAAAAATCATGAAAATAATGTGGGTTATGATGTATATTTTGTTTAAAGTCAACTTATAGTGTAGAAATTCGAGTTCAGGCTTGACCAACTCAGGTTCCGAATTTCGAGGCGTGACAAAAAATGGTTGGACAACATGGATTTAAAACACATATATCATGGTGACCCCACAATACCGAACGGTGATTCCCCGGATCTACATAGAGGCATCCCAAAATTATGTAACCATGACTCAAATTGCATAGGGTAGCCCATGTCACCCACATGGAAATGTGTTCCATGGGCCACCATGATTTATGTGTTTAATCCACACCTTTCATTCATTTTCTCAGCTTGTTTTAGGCCGTGGGCCCAAAAAAGAGGCAAATTCAAATCTCAAGTAAAGCATACCATATGATTGAACTCTTACTATTAAAAACTTTTTAGGGGCTACAAAAGTTATCGATGAAGCTTATATTCATGCATTTCCTTCATCTAGGTTTGTGTGACCTAATCAATGGGTTAGATGGTAAATAAACATTACAGTAGAATTTAGAAAGTTTTCAATGGTAGGAGTTCAATCACCACTGTTTTCCTGTGATGTGATCCACCGGAGACTTGGATCTGCCACATTTTTGAGATCGTACCAATAAAATAAGCTGAAAAAGTGGATGGACGGCGTGGATAAAATAAATACTCTGCCACATTTTTGAGATCATACCAATAAAATAAGCTGAAAAAGTGGCTAGACGGCGTGGATAAAATAAATACATCACGATGGACGATGGGGCTATATAGCTTTTCCAACAGCACACGGTAACCCGAGTAAAGGGAACGCTCTTCGGTAAAAAGCGGAGCGGATTAGGTGTCACCCGAGTAACAGCTTGGTGGGTGTTATCCTTACCGTGGGGCCCACCATGATAATGTTTTTGTATATCCACGCCGTCCATATGTTTCTCCAGATCGTTTTAGGGCGTGGTACAAAAAATTAAGCAGATCCAAATCTCAAATCGACCACACCATAGGAAAAAGTGTTGATTGAGTGCTTCATAGGACCCATCTTAAGGTTTTTGTGATGTTTATTTGCCATCCACCCTTTTTATAATGTCATGGATACCTGGATGAAAGGAAAATATAAATATCAGCTTAATTGAAAACTTTTTAGGGGACAAAAAGCTTTTAAAGATTATTCTTCACTGTTTCCTTAGTTTTCAACGGCAGGAATGCAATCTCCACTGCTTCATGTGGTGTGGTCCAGCTGAGCATTCAATCTGCCTATCTTTTCGACTCATCCCCTAAAATGATTTATCAAAATGAATGGAGACGGCGGGTCTTCGGAAACGGATTGGCTACTCCCCTGCCACCAGCCAAGCTGGTGGTAGGTTCTTTATGAGACGGACCATGATGTATGTGTTTCATCTATGCCGTACATTTAATTTTCTAGATCATTTTATGGTATGAGATAAAAAAAATTGAGGCATATCCCAATTTCAATTGGACCACATTATATGAAATAGTGTTGAATGAACGTAGACCATTAAGAACTTTTCCAAGCCCATAAAAGTTTTGGATCAAGGTGATTTTTGTTTTTTCTCTTCATCTAGGTCTGTATGACCTAATCAATAGATTTGATATCAAATAAATAGTACAGTAGGCCTTACGAGGATTTTAATGGTGGATATCCAATCACTAATGTTTTCCTGTGGTGTGGTCCACTTGAGATTTAAATCCCTCTCATTTTTTAATTTAAATCCCTCTCATTTTTTAATCAAGCTCTAAAATGATCTTTAAAAATGGACGAATGGCATGGGCGAAGAGCACTGACCATCAGCCACCGGACTGGTGGCAAGAGGAGTAGCCAATCCGTTTCCCAAATCCATGTCTTTTCCTCTCCAAGCCTTCGGTGGGCGAAAAAAAATCGCATGCAGGGGAACGGATTGGTTACCCTTATTGTGGGGCCTACTTTGATGGTTTTTTATATATCCACCCCGTCCATCTGTTATTTCAGTCTATTTTGGGACATGACCCCAAAAATTAAGCAGATCCAAATCTCAGCCGGACCACACCATAGGAAAAAGTAATGATTGAATGGCCATGATTAAAAACTTCTGTGGGCCCACTGTAAGCATATCCGTAATGTTTATTTGCCATCCAATCGGTTGATAAGTTCAGGTAAAATGCAAAAATCAGCTTGATCCAAACTTTTGTGGCTTATAAAAAAGATTTTAATGGTCATTTTCCAATTTTTTCCAGTGGTGTGGTCCACTAGAGATTTGGATCTGCTTAATTTTTAGTATAACGTTCTAAAATGTGCCGAAAAAACGGATGGGAGGCTTTGATATACAAAAATAAAAATAAAAATCCATCAATGTCGGCCCCACAAGGTAAGGGTAACACCTCTCCCTTTGGTGTGTCCCATGTTAGTTTTGGTTCAGGATGATTCTCGACATGTACAGTGAAAATGAGAAGACTTGCCAGATTCACGGTTTGGATTGCACGGGTGAGGTCCACAATGGGTGTGATCATCTTCATCAACCCATGGCACCGCATCATACCATCAGGTATCACATGCTATGGAGCCAGGAGCCATGAGATTTTTACTACCCTAAATCTCCATTTCACCCACCACCTTTTATGAATGCTCCTAAACCTTATTTAGTAAGAACAAATCACAAACTTTTTCTGAACGAAAATACCCCTACATTTCAAACCCACTTCTTGTATTCTTATCTCCTCTCTTTATGCAAAAATTCATTTTCTGGATTCTTCTCTCCTCTTCATACAACAATATTTCTCTACCTAAAACCCATTTTTTAGAATCTTTTATCCTCTTCATAACACCCATCTACCTCAAATCCATTTTCTGAATTCTCTATTATTCATATAAGAGTACCCTTCCATCAAACCGTCACTTCTTTGCATTCATTTTAGTTTGTTAAGACGAAAATGGTGTCTTCATCGAAGAAAGTGCGCACTATAGGTATATTTCAATAAATTACCTTAAACCGTAAACCCTAAATCTAAAAAATTTATTGTGAACCATAGAAGTTTTGGATCAAGCTTGTCTTTGTGTTTTCCTTTCATCCATGTCTACATCATCCTATGAATATGATGGATGACAGATAAAACATCACTGTGGGGCCTAGCAAGGTTTCAATGGTGGAAATGATTATCTCCACTGTTTCTTGTAGTATGATCCACTTGATCTTTGGATATGCTATGATTTTGGGCTCAAGCCCTTGAATTAGATGGACACACGGATGGACAACGTAGATAGACCACATACATTCATGGTGGGCCCAACTCAGTTTACTCGGTATGATAAGAGTGTATTAAGCAATCCGATTCCCAATTTGCCAGAGTTCTCGGTCCATTTCACCTACTTGTCAGCTAATTTGTTCGAGTTGTTGGTGAAATTGCCAGAGCAATTCATGAAATTAACAGAGAAATCATAAAAAATTTGACCGGGAACTTCAACAAACAAATTGATATAATGCTCGATTAATTTCATGAAATGCTCGGTCAATTTCACTGAAGTATTCATTGAATTTCATGTGAAGCTCGCTCAATTTCATTTGAATCTCGCTAAATTTCATGTTAGTCTTGCTCAATTTCATGTTAGGCTTGTTTAATTTCATTTGAGTCTCGCTCAATTTCATGTTAAGCTCGTTTAATTTCATTTAAAGCTCGCTCAATTTCATGTAGGGCTGTACACGAGTCAAGCTAGCTCGACTCAGCTCGACTCAGCTCAGATTGACTCGGCTTAAAAGGCTGACTCGAGGCAAATCAAGCTTGTTTACTAGAGCTCGAGTTAAGTTCAAGCCGAGTTCAACCATGGTGTATTTCAACTCAGCTCGACTTGAACTCGACTCGACTCGAAGCTCAAGCTCGACTCGGCTCAAGTAATATATTTTAATAATTTATATTATATATATTATATTAATATTAAGTATATATAATATATATTTAAGTTATAAAAAAAAAGAAGTTAAAATTTAAAAGTTTTTACTAAAAAACCCTACCCGACCCTACTCGTCTTCATTCCCTCTTTTTCTTTCCCTTACCCTACCGAGGTAAACTCGACTCGACTCAAACCACTAGCTCGACTCGAACTCAACTCGAAAGCTTTGACAAACAAGCCAAGCTTCAATGTTGAGCTTGAGGGCGAGCTTGAGCTCGAGCTCAAACTCGAGTATAGCATGGATAAGTTAAGCTGAGCTTAGCCCACCTCGACTCGACTTGGCTCGATGTGCAGCCCTAATTTCATGTTAGTCTCACTCAATTTCATGTTAGGCTCGTTCAATTTCATTTGAAGCTCATTCAATTTCATGTTAGGGTCATTTAATTTCATTTGAAACTCGTTCAATTTCATGTTATGCTCATTCAATTTCATTTGAAGCTCGCTCAATTTAATGTTAGGCTCGTGCATTTTCATGTGAAGCTCACTCAATTTTATTTGAGGCTCATTGAATTTCATGTGATGATTGTTGAATTTCGTATGAAGCTCGTTGAATTTCATGTAAAGCTCGCTCAATTTCATTTGAGGCTTGTTGGATTTCATGTGAAGCTCGCTCAATTTTATTTGAGGCTCATTGAATTTCATGTGATGATCGTTGAATTTCGTATGAAGCGCGTTGAATTTCTTGTAAAGCTCGCTCAATTTCATCTGAGGCTTGTTGGATTTCATGTGAAGCTCGCTCAATTTCATTTTAGGCTCGTTGAATTTCATGTAAAGCTCGCTCAATTTCATTTATGGCTCGTTGAATTTCGTGTGAAGCTCGCTCAATTTCATTTGAGACTCATTTAATTTCATGTTCGAATCGTTGAATTTAAAGTGAAGCTCGCTCAATTTATATGAGGCTCGTTGAATTTCATGTGAAGCTTGCTCAATTTCATTTGAGGCTCGTTGAATTTCATTTTAGGCTCGTTTAATTTCATGTCATGCTTATCGAATTTGGTGTGAAGCTCGTTAAATTTCATGTGAAGCTCGCTCAATTTCATTTGAGACTCGTTGAATTTCAACTTATGCTCGCTCAATTTCATGTGATGCTCATTTAATTTCATATGAAGCTCACTCAATTTCATGTCAGGCTCGTTCAATTACATTTGAAGCTCATTCAATTTCACATTAGGCTCGCTCAATTTCATTTGAAGCTTGCTCAATTTCATGTTAGGCTCACTCAATTTCGTTTGACGCTCCCAAATAAGTCAAGTTCCAAAGACGAGGACATTGGTGGTGTTATTGCCTGACGGTTGACCAATGGAGACGAATGACTAAATCGTGTTAAAAGAAACTATCAAAATAAGGTTGGACTTTCCAATTTTAATGGCTTATTGCGTTTTGAAGACTTCCTCAATTGGTTAGCCGAGGTAGAGTGGTATTTTGATTACATGAAGGTGCCGAAAGAAAAAAAAATGACAAGAAGTTGAGTGAGCCTAATAATACTTGAGCTTAACAGTATAGCTCGATGACAAGAAGGTTTGTATATGAAAGCAATTTAATAATACTCGTAAACGTAAAAGATGACAAAGAGAAGGTATGTAGTCCCATGTTGGTCTATTATTGGTAACATTCTTGGCAGTTTAGTCACTGATTTATTTTTATAATTCATCATCATGTGTAATTTAGCCCCATGAAATTTCATTTCATTTAGAATTTCAAAAAAATTATTAAAATTCTACAAGTACCAACTGCCTGAAACTAATAATTTCTATACAATTTCTAAAATGTCCTAAAATTAACCTACTTTGAATTTGATTTTTATTATATATATATATATATACACACTCATCAAGGTTCAATCTAGCTTTTGAATCATTTTAATCAAAGTTGTAAAAAAATAGATATGAATTTTTGAAGTCAGTGCACTAAATCTGTCCACAATTAACTATTGCTAACCAGCGGTTCAGGGTCGACCGGGTCCCCCTTTTCAGCTACCCGGGGTCGATCGGGTACTCCTTTTCAGCGACTCGGGGTCAATCGAGTCAAGTTGGAATTAGCTAGGGCCCCCTTTTCATTCTTTTCAAGCAACATGGGGTTGATCGAATGTAAGTTTCAGACACTTTCATGGCAAAGATGGACCAAAGATGGACCGATTGAAGGCGGAAGTGATCAGGACTGTCAGAACCTTAAAATAGTCATATGTTGCAAACCAAAATAAACTTTTCGACATATCATATATGATTTTGGGGTAGGAGAAGTTAATTTAGCTAACCAACTCAGTAGATTTGCGAGATTCTATCAAATTGATGGTTGAAAGTCCATTTTATTTTCATTTTTACTATAAATATTAAGTTTTAGTTCGATTAGGCTACCCCGGCATTCTTCTCAACTTAAACTTGAAAACTTTAAACCCATGTAGTTACTCACTATACAAAATGTTAATATTAGCTTTTTGGATACAATGTGAACCACATCGCAGATAGACCAATAAATGATTATGAATATTTTAATGGGGGTAACTCCTCTCACCGAGTGTGTTGTGCAGCGATGTGGAGTTGACATTGAGCCTACTATTACTTTGAGTATACTGTGGAAAGGCTCAAGCCAAGGATCCTCTAATTCTTAAATCTGTACATCATCTCCTCTTTTGGGTCATCCATGGATATAAAGAAACTAAAGGCAGCGATTCACACGATGCATGGGTAGGAGTAGGGGGATCATGAGTTCAAAGTTTTCAAATTTGAGTTGAAAGAGGGGATCCAATATATACCAAAGCAATTGAATAATACTCATAAACGCAAGAGATGTCAAAGAGAAGGTAAGTAGTCCCATGTTGCATTTAGGTTCGATGTCATGAAAAATTGACCAAGCCTCACACGAAATTCAACGAGCATCACATGATATTCAACAAGCATCACATAAAATTGAGCGGGCCTAACATGAAATTGAGCGAGCTTCACATTAAATTCAATGAGCATCAACTGAAATTAAACGAGCATCACATGAAATTGAGTGAGCCTAACATGAAATTCAACTCAGTTTACATTCAAGGCGGGCCCAACTCAGTTTACTAAGTATGATAAGAACATGCTGAGCAATCCGATTTCCAATTTGCCAAAGTTCTTGGTCCATTTGACCTACTTCAAGTTATCCTGGTTCAATTTCATTTGAAGCTTGCTCAATTTCATGTTAGCTTCGCTCAATTTCATATTAGGCTCGTTCAATTTCATTTGAAGCTCGCTCAATTTCATGTTGGGCTCGTTCAATTTCATTTGAAGGTCGCTCAATTTCATGTTAGCTTCGCTTAATTTCAAGTTAGGCTCGTTCAATTTCATGTTAGCCTGACACAATTTCATTTAAAGCCCACTCAATTTCATGTTAGCCTCGCTTAATTTCAAGTTAGGCTCTCGCTCAATTTCATTTGAAGCTCACTCCATTTCATTTAAAGCTCACTCAATTTCATTTTAGGCTGATTCAATTTCATGTTAACCTTGCTCGATTTCATTTAAAGCTCGTTAAATTTCATGTTAGGCTCGCTCAAATTTATGTTAGCATCGCTCAATTTCATTTGAAGCTTGCTTAATTTCATGTTAGCCTCGCTCATTTTCATGTTAGTCTCGTTCAATTTCATTTGAAGTTCGCTCAATTGCACATTAGGATCGTTCAATTTCATTTGAAGATTGCTTAATTTCATATTAGGCTCGTTCAATTTCATTTGAAGCTTACTCAATTTCATGTTAGCCTTGCTCATTTTCATTTGAAGCTCGCTTAATTTCGTGTTATCCTCGCTCAATTTCATGTGAGGCTCGTTCAATTTCTTTTGAAGCTCGCTCAATTTCGTGTTCATTCAATTTCATTTGAAGCTCGCTCAATTTCATGTTAGCCTCACTAAATTCATTTGAAGCTCGCTTAATTTCATGTTAGCCTCGCTCAATTTCAAGTTAGGGTCGTTCAATTTCATGTTAGCCTCTCTCAATTTCACATTAGGCTCGCTCAATTTCATGTTAGCCTCACTCATTTACATGTTAGGCTCGTTCAATTTCATTGGAAGCTCACTCAATTTCATGTTAGGCTCGGTTAATTTCATGTTAGCCTTGCTCATTTTCATGTTAGGCTTGTTCAATTTCATTTAAAGCTTGCTCATTTTCATGTTAGGATCATTCGATTTTACGTTAGGCTCGTTCAATTTCATTTGAAACTCGCTCCATTTCATGTTAGCATCACTCAATTTCATGTTAGGCTCGTTCAATTTCATTTGAAGCTTGCTCAATATCATATTAAGCTCACTCAATTATCTGTAGTTGTATAGGCATTTTGCTACAGAAGAAATAGATACGGATTATATCCGTAGCATAGAGATAATGTAATGAAGCAAAGCAAGTATGACCATACGACGGTTACGATCTGTAGCCGAATGTCTGAAATAAATTCATTTTCATTTGCAAATAATGTGTTCATACCGAATGATTTAGTATTAGAAAGTAAAGCTTCATGAGTGTACCGAAAGCCAGGGAATAAAAGGTGAGATTTACGGAGCAAAATCTCGGCGAGCCATACATTATTCCAATCCACGTGCATCACTCATGATAACCCCTCTACATGAAGATGGCCCAGTTTAAATCCATACATCTATCCTCCCAACATGCCACTCGTGTAAGACATCCCAACCATGAAAATCATGCTGATCCATGAGGGCCACACCTGTATGTTGAGTCAGATCTCCGGTTGCCCGTTGATTCCAATTTTTTTTTGGCTCAGATGATGAGAGGACCGGCCTAATTATTGTACCAGGTGATCTTCATGGTGAGGCCCACCGTTTAAATGGGATGTCCTCCACAAGTGGGACGTTGTGCAACCATGGGAAGCGGATTGCGTCCTGCCCGGGGGCTCTGTGGGGCCCACCGTGATGTATGCCGTCCATCCATTCTTTTAGATCGTTTTATGTTATGGGTCTAAAAATTAGGCAGGTCTAATGCTCAAGTGGACCGCACCACAGGAAGCAGCGGTGATTACGAAACTCACAGTTGAAACCTTCCTAGGGGCCACCGTGATGTTTGTCTGCCATCTAACGTGTTCATAAGGTCATATAGACATTGATGAAGAGAAAACACAAATATCAGGTTGATCGAAAACTTCTGCCGCTCACAATAAGTTTTTCATTGCGGGAGTTCAATCCCCACTGTGTGGTCCACTTGAGCGTTGGATCTGATTCATTTTTTGGTTTATATCCTAAAATGATCTGAAAAAAATAGATGGACGGCATAGATAAAACTTATACATTACGTTGGTCCCCACAGAGCCCTGCCCAGAAGACCCAACACAACGCAAACCCAGGCTGAGTCAATCGAGTTCGGGTTGATCCGAACCGAAGCTTCAACAGCACCCGAACAGTTGTGGCACCCTGACCGAAGGTTATCAAATCTCTACACGCATCCAGACCATTTAAACTGTAGTCCCTGAATCTGGATTTCTGACCATATCCATCTGATGGACGGTCAGGAAAGAAAAGCAACTGCCCTTAGTTGCAATGCACCAGGGCTAGACCCTCGAGACCCGTGGCTTGGAACCTGGCCGGATATTTAGGCTCGGTAACAAATTGGGCTAGGCCCACCTAAACCCTCTTCAGGGTTGGTGGGCCAATCATTTGGATAGTTGGCCCAATCCATTGGCTGGGCCCCACCCAGTTGCAACCTAATCGTTCCCATTCCGCCAGTTGCCTGACATCATCTCTGTATGCATTTCTACGTGAGAAGTAGAGCTGTACACGAGTTCAGTTAGGTGGGTCAACTCGCTCAGCTCGACATAGAAAAGCTTAACTCACCTCGGCATGAAATTGGATTCGGACTGAGTTGAGCTAGTTTTTAGAGCTCGAAATAAATTTGAGGTGAGTTTAGGCTTGCTCAGCTCAACTCAACTTGGTTCGAACCTCAACTCAGATTGAATCCGCTCCGCAGCTCAGTCATTTTAATTTTGATACTGCTCATCAAGTGTTTGATGAAATGTCCCAACAAAGTATTGTTTCTTAAATTGCTCTCAAATAAGTATTCAATGGAAGATTGAATAAATAAATTTCCTTTAAAAGAAAAAACTTTACATTGTGGGATTGCCCTTATATATTGATATTAATACTCCAGCATTTGATAAAAAAGTATTTAAATACGTAATTTACATGTTTGAGAAAATGAAAATACCGCACAAGTTTAAACTCAACTTTAAATTGGCCTGAGTTGCTGACTAAATTAAGCTGAGTTAGCCAATCAGGCTCAAAGACCAAGCCAAGCCTAGTTCGAGTTAGGGTTGGCTGACGTGCTGTGCCAACCGGACCCAGTTCAACTCGTGTAGAGCTCTAGATTTAGTAGTGTTCTTTATGCTCTAGTGAGAAGTGTTCCTATGCAACGTTTGTAGAATAAGCCCATTCCACTACATGTGTGGATCTACAGTAATGTTTTCATGATATCCACTCCGTCCACCCATGTAGCCCCCATATTATCCATAGATGCAAAAATCAGGCCTGTTCAAAACTCAGGTGGGCCACACCATCTAAAATCATGCCTAAAACTATTAAAATCACGTGGCCTGGGCCCTATTTTTTCCTGGGGCACATCTTGTGAATGAATTGGACGGCATGTACAAAACAATCTGCACCCACACACATTTCGAAAGGTTTTAATGGTGGGCGTCCCATCCCAACCGTTCCCTTGTGGCGTGACCCACCTTCACGGTCAGGACGGACAGGATGCCACACAAACAAACATCAGGATGCACCCCCTGATCTCCTACAATTCGGGTCCATACACGGGTTTTCAATTCTAACAAGTGTTGGGCCCACCATTTAGTAATCTGGACCGTTGATCTGTTGCACCACACCGTTGATGGAGAATGCCCCAAAAACTCCCAGAAGCCGATATTAGGATTCAGGACACTCTCTGCTTGAATGTAGATTGTCGATGTATTTCTCCTCCCAACCGTACATCTGAAGGCCGCAAATCGAAATGTTAGACCCGTCTATAGTAGGACACGTGTCGCACAACAAACCAATGGTCTGGATTACTAAACCATGGCCCCCACATGTCATACCGTAGAAAGATGCGGGCACGAATATGATATTAATTACTCGGGAGCAGAAATGGGCTTTTGATATAGCGTATACACAATAGATTGTGTGTATATTCGACGGCATTACCAAACCCTAGAAAGACAAGCTAAGGTAAACAGCCGCAGCTACACCGAGAGCATACACCCCCATCGCCTTCCCTACCACATCTCGACTCGACCGAGTCGCCATCCCCAACCCAGCGATTCCGACGATTCCGACCGGAACTCGGCGCAGGACCGCTCCCCGAGCGTTGGAAACGATGACGTCCTTGAAGAGCTCCACGGCGAAGGCCTTGAACTGCTCGCGAGTTAGGATTAGGGTTTCGCCTCCGTCGATGTTGACGGATTCGAGGGCTCGATCGACCTGGGACTGGGTGGGAGGAGATGGGGCCCACCTACTGATGAGAGGGACGGAGGTGGAGACGGCGATGTAGAGGCGGGTGGAGGCGGGGAGGAGCTGGTAGGGCTTTACGCCGGGAAAGGCGTGTTGCGTAAGATTCAGGCAGTCGTCGTAGGCGGAGTCGCAGGCGGCGTTGAATTCCGGCGAGTTTTCTAGGGTTTTGGAGACCCTCTTCGATGCCGATAGGCCCATCGATCAACGACGGAGAGAGAGAGAGAGAGAGATTCACAAGGATACGATGTGAGTTCGTTGGTCTGGGGACTCGTCCTCCTCAGATGGCACTCGAAGTACAGACCATCCAAATTGTGGGGCCCATCGTGGATGGAGCTTATCTCTAAAACCAAACTGATGAAGCAATCCTAACCATCCATCCTCTCTATCAAATGGATTCTTGAATGTAAAATAGCGAGTTACAGGGGAATAATCAGATGGTTGGTATTAGGGCTGATATTGGCCCCGGCTCGGGGTAGCAAAATCAACATTTTGAGGCCCGGCCCGTTGACGGCCCTGGTACTTGCTGCGGTTGCTTTCTCTATCGCGGGGGGATGGGAAACAAGTTAACGTGCATGAAATCCACCCCGTCCATTAGCTCCATCAACCCTTGGTTAGCCTTGTTTAGCCTTGGTTACAAAAAATCAGGCTGATTCAACACTCAAGTGGGTCATCCCTTAAATCTATGCCCAAAAACCTTTAAATTCACGAGGTATTGCCCATGTGAGTTTTGTAAATACTTTCATCCTAACCAGGCTAATTACTATTGTTATCACTCAAATATGGTTGATTCCGCGACACCTACGGTGGGTTTATATGCACGTTAATGGGAAGGGAATGACACCGGGGGCGTTTGTGTCAGTTATAGTCAGAGACCCTCCGTTGCCTAAGTCAGGTAGATTAATCTAAAGTTGGTGTGGTTAGTAGAGGTGTACATGAGTCAAGCCGAGCTGAACTTTGCTAGACTCGGCCAGCTTGAGTCCGCAACTTGTGCTCAGCTCGGATCGGCCAGTAGCTCGGTCTAGTTCGAGCCCATTTCGAGTTGAGTTTTCCAATCGAGTTTGAGTCTTCGAACCCCGAGTGGGCCCCACAATGATCTTCAACAACACCACCTAATCCCCCTGTAAATCCATCACATACATCCATCATCCATGAATCCAACCTTCCCGTAGTTCAATGATCCATAATCCATTTATCAAATAAACAATTTAATTATTTTTAAATCAATAATATATATATATATATATATATAAACAGTGGGCCATAGCCCACAGCCACCGGGCCAATGGCATCCGACTGTACTAGAGCCATCGTCTGATTGTACCAGAGCCACCCGGTCATTGATCGCTGGTCAGATGGCTTCCGCTACTCGGACGGACGCTACTCGCCGGAAAAATGGAGAGAGGGGAGGATATGACTCACTTTCAGATGCCAGTCGTTCGAACAAATGCTAGAAGGAGAGTATTCGTCGGGCGATGGAGAACGACGATATATTTGGGTGAACGGACGATACTATTTGGGTGAATGGACAGCTGAGAGGCAGCGAACGGGTTAGGGTTGCTGGCTGATTTGGGCGAAAGGGAGAGAGTCGAACGATTTGGGTACTGGCCACTGGGTTAGGGTTGGGCGAACGGGTTAAGGTTGGGCGAAGTAAGGTTTTTTTATTTATTTTTAAAAGCTATATATATGACTCAAAACTCGATTTGAGTCGAGCTAGGTCCAGCTCAGACTCGACTCAAAATGTTCCGAGCTCATAAAAAATGGCTCGACTCAGTTCGAACACAGTTTTGATCCGAGTCAAGTCGAGCTTTTTCGAGTCGATTCGAGCGAGCTAACGAGCTAACTCGATTCATGTACAGCTTTAGTGGTTAGAGTTAGAATTGTTATGCGTACTTTTTTCCTAAGGTCGAGTGATGTATTTATAGGTTTATTAGGTAGCTTGCGCATCTAAGTAGATTTGTGAGATACACTAGAGGGGCCCGTATTAGAGTTAGAATCTACTCTCGAGTATATCTCTGATTATACATCAATTAGCATGATCTTCGGCTAGGATCTTGCTGAGTAATCCTATTCGTATACGAAGTGAATCTTGCTGAGTAATCCTATTCGTATACAAAGTGAGATTCTCTCTGGATATTTCCATCCCGAACTCTAGGTTAATATTCATGGTCGAGGTCGACATCCGTGGTCAAGGTCTGTCAATGAACCTTATCACTAAGCTTAGTTGATTGGCTCAGTTCAATCATTGGGTTTCCTTGCTTGGTACAGCTTCCTTAGTAGCAAGTAGTTCGATAGTTCAGGGAGTCTGCTCTAATGGTGACTGCCACATGTTTCATTCATCAGGTCAGTTCGATTTTCCCCAAATAGTTGCCACCTATTTTTGATTTTTATATTCATGAGCTCAAGAAGTAAGATGATTTAAATTGATGAATGAGCTGGAGAATTTTAACTTTTAACTGTGAGTCGTCAACTCGATCCATTCGTGTTCATCGATTTTATGGCCTAATGATGAAGGCAATAATTGAAAAGGACAATGCATGTTGCGGTGATCAAGGAGGATATTATAATAGTATCTCCGTACGATGAGTTGTGCACAGAGTGGCAAACGCCGCTTCACCTTCCGACTGACTCACAAGCGGACACCTATCCCTAATTCATTAACATGGGCTCTAGGCGACCCCCATATTGCCATGTGAAGAAATCGTGCATCGAAGTGTCCTTTTATGCACTCGTGAGTAGTGCTAGCATTAAAGGCTCTGCTCCTAGGATGCTTATAATTATGGGTTTCTCCCTCATTTCTCACTCACCAGTTCCAGCGGAGTTCGAACCATGCCGACATGTTCCTTTCTTCCTTTATCGCAGTCCTTTTTCATTCACAGTGTGGGTCGTCCGGACACTTAGAGCGTGTTTGATTTTCAATGGTGGTGTAAATACCCATGAAATTGGTAATTATTATCATTTCACCCGTTTGATTTTCCTTTGAAAATTCACCGCACTTTTCACCTCGAAAACTAGTTTAGAAGAATTATTTTAAATTTGTGGACCCCAAGGTGATGTATATGATAAATCCATTCCGTCCAGTCTTTTTAACACAATATTCTAAGGCATGAGCTGAAAAATGAGGCAGATTGAATGCTCAAATGGCCCACACCAAAAGAAACAGTGGGCCTGAGAGGTTTTTAATGGTAAGTGTTTGATTCCCTTTTTCTTGTGGCATGGTCCACTTGAGCTTTCGATATGCCTTGTTTTTGGCTCATGCCATAAATTCATCAGGCATAATAAATTAATGGTGTGGATAAGCGATACGCATCACGGTGGATCCACAAATATATTGTGACATTCTTAGTTTTTGTGTCAAAAATGCATCTCGTCAAATCAAACATCGGAAAAAGGGAGGTAAATAGGGAGGAAGTAATTATTACATATTTTCACGGGTATTTACCCTGCCACTGAAAATCAAACACGCCCTTAGCTTTTCCTGGTATGTTCTTCTACACTTATTGTTCTTCTTTTTCTGCTTCTGTTTTCCCCCTGTCATCATATCTTATGAGGATTATAGAAGCATTTTTGTATCTGGAGCTTTCCATGGTGAATCCACCCATGATAATAAGGATTCTAGATTAGCAGCATCTTCAAGTGGGCCACTATCGATGATGGCACCTCGTGATGAGGAGGCCCTTCCGCCCCAAAAAAAGACAGCCTCTCAGCCTTCTAATGGATTAACCCCATCGGCTAGTTTCTTTGGTTACCGATTGCGATCAGAAAATCCAACTTGGAACTAACTTGACTTATATCCAAAACTTGACCCGTATATAACGAGCGTGTGCGTAGAAACTCAAATTTAACGTCAATTCTAGCAAGTGCACTTAGGCTTTGAGTTGTGATTTCATTCCAATACCCATTGCACCCGACTCGACTCAATACTTGTGATTGGGTCAGACTCGGACCGGGTCATGCATGCTGGACTTGGTACCAAGCCGGGTCGAGTTCAGGTCAGGTCTATTTCAAAACCGAATCCAGCTGGGTCAGCCCTTACTAGATCCGACATGACTCGATGCCCAGCTCTATTGCTAGGACAATGGTCGGAATTTGGGATACTTGGGTCAAGGGTCATGTATTTCCTCTCTTCCTATTCAGTTGTTTTTTCTTGAATTCAAATTGCTGTTAGAGCTCAATGATACTCTGCTAGGGTGTGATTATCTATACGCATGCGTACACCCACTATACACGTGGCATGTTTCTACTTCAATCCAAGAAGTCCATATGATGATCCCATTTAAGATGGGCACGTATGTAATGTTAAGAACGATCCTAACCGCTTGTTAATGGACATTTTAGGCCATTGAGTATTTCTCATTTTGATTTGCAATTTGATGACCACAAATAGCTTGATTGGGATTATCTGTTAAATAGACTTTTTTGGGTCATGCCCTCAAGAGTGGGGTCCATGATTTGGACGGTTCGGATTGAGGTACGTGCATAGCACAGGTATTGTTGATGGGTGCATGTGCATATTTTCATGCTATTCTAGCGAATCAGAAAAGTAGCTAGGTGCATAACAGGTAAAAAAAAGGGCTTAAGAAAATTGATCTGAACCGTTCGTTGGTGGCCTCTCCATGGATGTGAGCAATGGTGAATGAGCCATGGAGCAGGACTAACGGTTTGGATGCTGTGGCGATTTTAGACTGAGGATTGGTTGTATTGCAGTCTTGTATATTGATGGATTTTAACTGTTGGAGATATCAAGATGAGTATTGGTGGATGTTTTTTCTACATTAGACGCGCACAGTCCAACCTAGCAAGATAGACCGTTGATCTGTTAGGACCCGTTGTGGATGGACAATGCCCAAAAAAATATCCAAAATTGGAAGATCCTAGCAGCTAATCTTGGGGTGCTCACAGTTTCCTGAGCTTTTCAATTTACACAAATGGACCCTTGTTCGTGATCCTGACCGTTCATCTGTTCGAACCCACTGAGAATGTTTATGCGCCAAAAATCTCCTACATTAGATGAGATCCTAGCCGTCAATCTTGGAGCTTTACGTCTCCAAATGTGGACTGTTGCTGTATTTCTCCTCTAAACCATTCGTTTGAAGGCCATAAATTCAAAGGTCTGCATTATCATATTGAGGAGATATTTGGGGCATGGTCCATCTATAGTGGATCAAAACAACAGACCAATGGTCTAGATCAATGAACAATTCGGGGCAACGATCAATGAATGGGCCACAGGAAGATATTGTAATTGCATTTTCTTTTTCCTTTAACAAATGAATACATTGCTAAAAAGAATAGGATGTGTTACAAACGGAGTTTTGGAACATACAAATACAAACAACAATACAATGAAGAAAAAAACAGTGGTTGGCTTGACATGGAAACAAAGAACAGAAAATAATTTCAAATTCAAAGAAAAAATAAATTAAATAAAAAAACAATTGGGTTACCACTTACCAGGGATCTTTAACGGATCTGATCTTTAGCAGGCTAAGTGGTTTGGAGAGCTTCCGAACATGGTGTGCCACACGTACGCTCTAGAAAGGACCATCTCCAGTTCCTGGTGGGTCCAGTCCACTGTAGGGAGGTGCTGGAGGAACATGACCATCTCCTGGAACTCAAGCTTTAGGAGCTCGTCTGACCACTGGAACAAAGATCATCACATTATTTATTTCTTTTATCAAGAAGAGAGAAGAATACAAGAGAAGGGTGATAATTTTCAGATTGTCTTTGTTAATGCTCAAAAATAATAACAATAATAATAATGATTTTGAGATTGTACAAGTGGGGCTAACATTTAGGTGAGATCCAGACAGTTGATCTGGTGGGCACTGTGATGGATTGACCATGCCCCAACATTTGCCCTTTTCTGCTGTTGAGTGTAGACCTTTGTCGTAATTCTTTTCTTTATTGTCTATTAGATGGCCACTGATTGAAGGGTTCGGATTGTCTCATCATGAGGGCTTTTTAGGCATGGTCCACTAGTGCTGGATCCCACCACATGACGGCCAAGATCAAACCATGGGCCGTACTTGTACATAATAAGGACCCAATGGCACTATCAAGTTTACTTTACAATGAACATGAGATTTTCTTTCTTTTTTCCTTTTTTTTTTTTTTAAAAAAAAAAAAATCTGAATCTTGAGAATCGTGCCTAAATGGGAAGTTTTTGTGTATAATTGGGAGGGAGGAATGCTATAGGCAGGCATGCACCAAACACAAGCAGCCCACATAGTATACATGTGAGATCCATAGCTCTAAAACTCGCTGAGTCAACTTGAGACTTTGATGAGTCAACTCAACTTGGCAAGATTTCAAGCTGAGTCTCAGGGAAACTAGGACCTGGGTCTGACTCGAACTCAACTCAGGAAGACTTTGAATCGACTCGACCACTCAGTCGACTTGACACAACTCCCGGTGACCCGAACCAAGTTGCTCAATGAGTCACAAATAAAATGTGAAAAGGAGGAGGGGATCAGACCCTCAGCCAAGAGGAGAGATGCACTTAACCAGTGCGTCATCCAATCACTTGACAATAGTTTTGTTATTTTATATTGCTTATAATAAGTCTATCTATGTTAGATATATACAGCTATTGCTAATATATTTTTTTTAAAGACAATTGTTAAAAATATCGAGCCGAGTTGAATCTTCAAGTCCAACCGACCCAGCTGAAGAGCAAGTCGAGTCTTCGGGTTTTTTGAACTACAGTGAGAACCAGCCCATTCATCAGGTTTCTCTTATGGTGAATGTTCTGTCCCAAAAATCCAGCTGGTCCTCTCATCATGTGGGCTACATGCATAGATAAAAATGGATGGATAGAAAAGGGATGGATGATGGTCTACATTCAACATACATGTGACCACCTGATGCTTCTGTTTGGCATGTGCAAGATGCGTGAACAAACTGGATTTCACACATGAATGCTGCATCAGCACATGTTGGTGCTTGTGTTTGGCATGTTCAAGACGCGTCTACAAGTAGCAAGGCTTGTGTTTGGCATGTGCAAGATGCGTCTAAGAAGAAGAAGAAGAAGAAGAGGAAGAAGAAGAAGAAAACAGCCATCCAGACCAAGAAGATGCAATATCGTCATCAAAAAGAAAGAAAGAACAGCCATCCAGACCAAGAAGATGCAATATCATCATCAAAAAGAGAGAGAAGCACCCACAATCAAGGCTGGCAATGGGTTGGATGAGCCCGTGGTCCAGCTGGCCCAACCTGTTCCTTACTAGGTCATCTTGGGTCGGGTTCAGGCTAGAAAATGAGACCCATACGTATATGGGTCGGGCTTGGCTATCCCAACCCAACCCGCCTTGACCCACTCGCATGAAGGTTATAAATAGTAATAGAAAGTTTTACTCCACAAACCTCTTAAATAGTAATGGACCAGAAAATGAAGACCCACCAACAGTGCTTCGGCCTACTGCTCTATTTTGAGTTAGACCACGCACCTAAATTCTAGACTCATTTAGCAAACAAGTTAGACTCGGTTTGTTGTTTATGAGTTGTAGGTTGGCCTCAGGTTTGGATTCTTGGCCCATAAGTAAATGAATCAGTCTAAGGTTCAATGTCTTGCCACAAACAACTAAGCGGGTTTGAGCCCAGGTTGGCCCCGAGCCAAACCCAACCCATTCCACCCCTATCCATAGCCAAACTTTTCTTGACAGAATACACAATCAAAGCTAAGTTTTAAAAATAAATAAAATCATAATGAAATTGTTAGGCCCTGATGCATCAAGATGTGTATGGTGTCCTGATGTATCCAATCTGTATAAGTTGGACCCGTGGTCCAGTAGTCCAGACCATTGATCTGATGGGCCCCACCATTGGGGATGGGAATGTGACAAAAATCTGCAAGATTTTGATGATGCTAGGCACCCAATCTTCAGCTTTTATTTCAGACCATTGTGGTATTTAGCTGTAACTATCTACTTGTAGGCCACTGACTGAGGGGTTAAGTGTTGCAGCCTGGGAGTTTTTGCAGCATCACCCTTTCAAAGTGGGGCCCATCTGATCAATAACCCATGGGCCCACTTGTTCTCTAAAACCACATGCATGATCAATGCAGAACGAGTTCCAACATCTAAGTATCTCACACTGGTTTTTGTGCATCATGTTTAAATGGAAGCAGAACCAATGACCGTAGTAAGGAAGATAAAAATAGCCTTGCATAACTCATGGCAACAACTCGTTCAAAAAACAAATTCAGAGAAAAATCCATCTATTCCACCTTTACTCGCAATCAATAAAAGAGAGTCAAGGCAATGGAAGTAACATAACTAGAAGCTTACTGTCAAAAGAAAGCTGGCAGATATGTACACAAGAAATTCAGGCAGTGACTCTCCTTGTGCAAGGTATGTATCCCATAAACGCGTAACGAGATGGAAAGGGATCTATAAAAACATCAAACCTGAAATTAGAAGCTTACCAGAGAAAAACCCGGCTCTTGAAATAAAATTGTAGTTAGTAGCAACACACCTCGCGAATTAGAAGACAGTTGAACCAGCGAAAAGCAAACTGAAGAAACTCCAGCCCTTCCTCATCCATGTGTTTTGAAACAGGTTCTTGTAATGAAAAACAAAATGCCAATATCAGCATTATTATCTAGAGGTGCGCTCTAGAAGTACCAGTACCACCCTAAAAGCTACAGTGGTACCTTGCAGGTGTGGGGCTCACTTGATTCCTGAATGAAATCCAACATATCTTTTGGATACATCAGCGCATGTTACTCCCAGAGCCCAAAAATCAGTCTGATCTGTGAATCAGGTGGGCCGCTACACTGGGTACAAGTTGGAGGGAACACCCACCCTTGATTTGCATGGAGTGCCCGCCATGTTATGCATAAGGAATCTAGGCCATTCCTACCCTTCATCTTGCCTGGATGAAGCACCGGGCCAAAACTCAGGCTGTTTTCCGATTCTAGTTGGGCCCCGAGCAAATCAAGGGTGGTCATCCTCCTCACATTGTTCCGTGTTGTGGCCCACCTGAGTGTTGGATCGGGCTGTTTTTTTAAACTTCGCAGTAGCGTGAGGTGACACGTTCAATGGACGGGTTGGATGGCCAGCCTTGCATACATCGTGGGGGGCCCACATCTGCCCAGCACCACCGTAAACTTAAGCTGGTACCAGAACTGCTGGAGCATGCATCTTTGATCTAACAGAAGAAAATTCATACATGGGATGGTGGTGATGCATTTAATAAAATAGCACCAATTATACAAGGCAGTCTATGTTGTTATTTCAGGGGTATGTTTGGGTGCGGACAGTTTCCAAGGCTGATGCACTCATATGAATCGTGGATGAGAAAAGAACTAGACCTTCCATTCCGATCTCGAACATGATTTGGGGTAGAAAGGGCAGCTAAACACTAGCCTCCTTATGTGGGCATTGTTTTCTGTACCACCCAAACACCAAGTGCATTATTTATGCTTGATAAGCCCAGTTGACCATGGATTGGCCAGTACAGGAAAATGCTACAGAAGCTATGTTGTTACGATTGAGGGAATCCATATTCCTCCCTCTTCAAGAGCTAAGGAAGTTATTTGACATATATATATATATAAGGGAAAGCTTCGAAAGATGTTGTTGTATTTACTGGGAAGACAACTCAGATGTTGATGCTTTGGTGATCAGGTTTGCGGGTTTATCCAAGCCCTAGTAGCAAAAGGCATTATGGGATTTTAACAGAGAGGGGATATGCAACATGCAACCGCGTCTTTGCAGTGTGTGCAGGTTTTCAATTATCACAAGTGGGGCCGATGGTTTAGTCATACAGATCATTAGTATGTTGCTTAACCACTGTGGATTGACCATGGCCCTAAAATCTCCCAGATTTTTCAGTTGAACATGGACCTTTGCTGTATTCCTCCTCTTAAGCATCTATTTGTAGCCCATGAATTGAAAGTTATTGAGGCCATTTTTTTTTTTTTTTTTTGCGGGGTTGCTGGTCTATCCAGGACGCAGCACAACAGACCAGAAGTCTAGATTACCAAACCGCATGGACCACTTGTCAGAATTGAGAGTCTGCATACACTGTACAAAGAAATTGGTTGAGTACTATATAATACTCTAATAAGAAGTTCATAATTTACAGATCACTCCCAAGAAATGCCTCACCAAAATTTCTAACAAAATCGGCTGTGATAGATGTATATAAGCACCTCTTGCAATGGTCTACAACGATGCTTTCTTTCCATTTTCTTTTATAAGCAACAGCAAATTTTAAAACCTTCCTGGTCTAGACGGACCTTGGGCAACATGACATGGTTTGGTTTGGGTTCTGCACACTGGCTGTGAACCTATTTTAAAAATGAGGTGGTCTCAATTCAACCGGTTAGACCAAAAGTTAAGGTCCACACGGCGGCTAACTTCCAACCTTTCAGACATCCAATCCATCCAATGGGTTGCCAACCATGAGGATTTTCTTATGCAAAAATAGCCACATCCACTCATTGAGTGGACCACACTAGTATTTTTCTATTTATCAATGGCTAGACATTGTTTCTATGGTGTGGACCACCTGATGAGTAGATGGGGCTGATTTTTACACTAGGTGATCTTCATGGTGGGGCAAACATATTGGAAGAGTTGAATATCACAATTGCTTAACAGGTTGGAAGGCAAACACTGGGTTTACCATAATTTGTGGTCCTACTGGTTAGACTTGAGACCTTCTCTTTAAAAATAAGGTAAACGGTAAAATAGGTCATGCTGGACATGCTAAGTTTAACCGGTGGCCGATAAATGGCCAGTTAAGTGGGACCCACATGTACCTAGCCATTAAATGACCCTTAAACCATGCATGCCTCATGCCACTGTCGCATAGAATAATTAAACCAATCCGAGTCATAGAACGACTCTGTGTATTTTTACAAAATCATAAAGTTCCAGTGAGTCCGCTGAGCTGAACTAGGAAACCAGAAGACCGATTTCCAAGCTTGGACCCAGTGTTAAAGCTTCCATTGAGAGAATGTCACTGTTAATAAGGCAGTTTTTTTTTTTTACCTGAAGATTGAGAAGTAAAAGGCAGTACAGTTCATTGAAAAGAAAACAGATGTACCATCTATCCTTCGGACCAATTCCTTCAGTTTGAAAACAAGGCGCTGGATTCCTGGTTGGGCAAATGTGTAATGATCTTGCATGCCTTCAAGCAAGTTCGATAAACACCAATAGCAATCGGCTTCAATATTAGAAATTATTGATGGGGATAGATCCGAAATCAGCCAATTATCCATGTTGTCTTCTAGGTGTTCTGACAAGAAAACAATTAAAAACGGAGTGACAAGATCGTTTATTCCCTGAACATATCCACTTGCTGGGTGACGAATGGCCCTGAAAACAAATGATATGTCATTTGATGAAGAGAGGGAAAATGGTAATTGACCTATAATAGTAAATTAACATCAAATGACTTTTGATTTTTCCTGACAAGAGAACCAATACAGAAAAGCTTTGCTAAGGTTGATAGAAGTAAGATTTCCAATCCCACTCTTGCAAGTTGCAACACATGCCAACATGGCATGTATGCATGAGATCTGGGCTGTTCATCAGGTGGGCCCCATCATGTGCATAGCCTGATAATCAGAACCATCCACTTGGTGGTGGATGCCATCCATATGTTGAATGGGGATTCTTAGTGAGTACTTTTTAACCATCCATTTTTCATGTCCAGACCACCTGATGACCACACCAGCCTGATTTTCAGCCAAGCATACATGCATTGGGCCACCTAACGAATGGCCTGGATCTAGCACACATCCCACATTGGCACTTGTGGGATGACTATAGTAGGGTCAGAATCCTGTTCTTGCAAGTAGAATTTGGACTTGCAGCAAGAAAAGGGCACGAGTACCAATATTCCCAGCAAATAAAGTAGTAGGATGATGAGGAAGCCTTCAAGGAAATGGTGGAAAGAATATAATCTACAAGAAACACCTCTCTCTCTCTTTTTTTTTTCCTTAAATTCTTGCACGTGCAAGGGAAACAATTTTTTTTTTTTAAAAAGCACTTCCCTTGAGAACCATATAATGTAGATAATATCCAATACACAGAAATCCAGATCCATCAAGTAACTCTTCAAATTCTATTACTGGGGGGGGGAGAGGTAATAAAACAATGCTTTTGCATCAGATGACCACCATTGCATTTGGTGTATGTGAGTTTTTTTTTTTTTTTTTTTCTGAAGGGCATATGTGAGTTTTCTTCTAATCAAAGTACATCATTATTTACATGTTTGCTTCAGTTTCCAAGTGTGATCTTCTAAGAGATGCATCATGCATGAGTGGTGCCTACTCAAATTCAACTTAAGAATGAAAATAAGGTCGTCTATCAAAGAAGAGATGCTCCGGTGCTCTCGAGAGCACTATAAATTATAGTGCTCCTAGTTGCATCGGTCCACTTGGACAGTCCAATTGATCGGCCTGAACAGTCTATTAAGGCCAGATCACATTTCATGGACTACCATGCAAAAATCATACTGATAGGATGATCTAATCCATCCTTGATTTGGCCTCATTTTCTATAGCCATCTCTTTTCCAAGCTATGGATTTGGTGGCTATAATTGCCTAAAAGAAGTGATTCCTTAGAAGTATAAGCAACCCACGATGGGCCCTAACAGATAGATGGATCAAATTGTTGTTTGGATCAAATTTTTCTGTAAACAATCTTGACCGTCCATATTAAAGGCCACCAATCAATGGCTAATATTTGTTTGATTGGTATAATCTTTGCATGGTAGCCCATGCAAATGCGCTTTGGACCTAATGAACAGTCTGTATCAATGAATTGGACTAAGTGTCCAACGCAATCAGGAACACAATAAGTCAGAGTGTTCTGATAGCACTGGAGCATTTCTCATCAAAGAACTAGGGGCCAGTTTGGAAGCACTGCATAGTGTATTGGTTCCAATCTTTTTTGTGGAACCCAGACTGCATTGGGGCGCATGGGCAACAGAAACCGCACAAAGCAGGCTGTGTTCTTCCAGTTTTTTCCCATCCCAACTCAATGGAGATGAAGAACAGAAGATACGCACATAACTGAATTGGAAAAACTAAGTTAAGAAGATTGGCAGCTGATTCAATTGATAGCTCGAGTAACTTAAGAATTGAATTATGGCTTTATTTTGAACTTCTTCAACTAGGATATAACCAGTGTTCGAAATATCAGTATCGCATTACGCATCGCATCCTTGGGATATAGATACGCATTGGTTATTGCACAGGATATATTGTTTGTATCGGGTAATTTATCACACTTTTTTGGAAAACATGGGGAAATTTGGGAAATTTGTTGATTTTTCAAAGAAACCTCTAGGATTTTTAAAAAAGACCTTAATACACACTTTTAAATCATAAGTTTATAACACATAATAGGTTTCATTTGTATAGGGTCCTAAGCTATGCATTGTCTAACCGAACTAATGCAATCATATTCAAATTGAACGCATAACATTTAGAGTGTATGTGATCATCTTTTCATCAAAAACTCCTAAATACTTCAAAATTAGTCTCAATTGACAGCTGGTTGAAGGGAAATTTAGAAAAAAAAAAATTAATAAATTTTTTTTTATTACTGTTTAATTAAAAATAATTTTTATATTCCGAAAATTGACAAGGACTTAACAAATCAGTAGATCGGCCCTCATACATGCTTGTTTCATGTTTGGAGTACATCATTGCAAGCAATTTGGGAGAAATTGGGAAATTTTTGAATTTTCCCCAAATCGAACCACCTACACTCAAATTTCGTGCATGTGATGATCATTTCATCAAATACTCCTAAATACTTTGAAATTAGTCTTAATTGACAGCAGGTTGAAGGAAAATTTCGAAAAAAAAAATAAAATGGAGAACATGTTTTTTTAATGTGGTAAGGTTTTTGTATGAAAAGTCAAATGGGGGCCGAATTAATCGAAGCATGAGGAATTTTTCATATTGGATTACTAGGAATGAGCTTGTAGATTTGCCGATGGGAGAAGTAAAATACACCTGGTCAAATGGTCAGATAAATGCTATTAAATCACAATTGGACCGATTCCTTGTTTCCTCAAATTGGGTGGAAAAATACCCTTTAGCGCATCAAAGAGGCTTACCAAAATCAGTTTTTGATCATTGCCCAATTATTCTAGAAGTGGAAGAAGAGGATCGGGGGCCTCATCCATTTAGATTTGAGTTGGCATGGCTACAAGTGGATGGTTTTTCGAGAAAAAAAATTAAAGAATAGTGGGTTGGTTTTGATGTAGAGGGTTTTGCAGGTTTTTGGTTATTCCAGAAAATGAAATTGTTAAAAAAGAAAACAATGGAGTGGAAAAGGGAGGTATTGAAACCTCGTGCAAAGGAATCGGCTAAGTTGCTGCAAGATATTCAAGCTCTTGATGTAAAAGAAGAGACCGGTGAATTGTTTGAGGAAGAGGGGGTGGAGAGAGATTTATAAGGCGAAATATAACGATAGGCTGAGAGGGGAGGAAATAAAGTGGAGACAGAGATCTCGGGCGATTTGGCTAAAAGAGGGAGACGAGAACACAAAATTTTTGCACGCCATGGCAAGTGCATGAGCAAGGGCTAACAAAATATCAAGTGTATCAGTGAATGGGGAAAGATTTTAAGGCAAGGATAAAGTTTGTTCGACAGTGGTTAGTTTTTATAAAAGCTGCTCAAAAAGGAAGATTGGAGGAGACCTTCTCTTGATGACCTTTCCTTTGTTTCCTTATCCTCAAATTCAGCAGAAGCATTAGAAAGACCAGCTACAGAGGAAGAAATTAAAAAGGCAGTCTCAGATCTAGGAAGTGATAAAGCTCCTAGTCCAGATGGTTTCCCAATTGCCTTCTTTCAAATTTTCAAGAATGTGGTGAAGCATGATCTGTTAAGTTTTATTTATGATTTTTTTTATTCAGGTCGGTTAGCTTCAAAGTTTGGGGTGATGTTTATTGCCTTAATCCCTAAAAAAGAAGGGGCAAAGTGCTTACGGGATTATAGGCTGATTAGCCTCTTGGGGGGGCCATACAAGATCTTGGCAAAGATTTTGGCATCGAGATTCAATTATGTATTAAGTGAGGTGATTTCAAGATCTCAAAGGGCATTTGTGAAAGGCAAACGGATTGTGGATAGCATGCTTATAGCTCATGAATGTATTGATTCTTACAAAAGGAATAATGTGAAAGGTATTATATGTAAGCTTGATATTGAAAAGGCATTTGATCATGTCGACTGGAGCTTTCTCGATTATATGTTACAAGGGTTGGGATGTGGGGAGAAATGGAGGGCTTGGATGAAAGCATGTATTTGATCACCAAAATACTCGGTATTGTTAAATGGAGCTTCATGTGGATACTTCTCTCCTTCTAGAGGTTTGCCACAGGGCAACCCTCTCTCTTCTTACTTATTTGTGGTGGTGATGGAAGCTTTTGGGAGGACGACTGAACAAGGGATGGCGACAAGTTCAGTGGAGGGCTTTCGGGTGGATAATTCAGAATTTCAAATTTCTCATCTTGAATATGCAAATGATACATTATTACTATGCAAGGTGGACGAATTGCAAATTGATACTCTGCGGACCGTTATCATATGTTTTGAGGCGATCTCGAGTCTAAAGGTTAACATTAGAATTCTGTGGGTGGGACTTTCTAAGGTCGAGACTTACGCCTATGCAGCTCATTTTGGTTGTAAAGTGATTCTTTCCCATCTTCATATCTGGGTCTTCCATTATGAATTGGGAAGCCGGCTAAGCACCTTTGGGATAAAGTGGTAGAAAGATTCGAAAGGAAACTATTGGTTTGGAGGAGAATGAATCTTTCTTTGGGTGGAAGTTTAACAATGATTAAATCGATCAGGTAAAATCTTCCGATATATTTCATGTCTATTTTTAGATGTCCAAAATCAGCTGAAGACAAGTTAGAAAAGATTAGACAGGACTTTCTTTGGCATGGGTCAGAAGATAAGCATAAATTTCATCTATTGAATTGGGATGAGGCTTGCAAACCATTATCCCAAGGAGGCACAGGGCTACGAAAACTGGGGGTGGTGAATATGACATTGTTGGGAAAATGGGTGTGGAGATTTAGGATGGAGGAAGGTAGCTTGTGGAGGGAGGTATTGGGTAGAAAATATGGCACAGAGGAGGGTGGCAGATGGACAAAAGATTCTTCATTGTATAGGGCCTCATCATTATGAAAGTCGGTAAATAGATTAAAAGAGAAGGTTTGGGAAAGTGTGGGGTTCTCATTAGGGAATGGGAAGAGGATTTGATTCTAGGAGAACATGTGGGCGGGAAATAAAAATTTGAGTTTGGTTTTTCCTCACCTAGCTCGTATCACTACATATCCAAATATCTCGGTCAAGAGGTGCAATTCCATTCATGGTGAGGAAGTTTTTTGGTGCCATCCATGTAGAAGAAATTTGACTGAGATAGAGAGGAGTTGTTTAGGCTAATTGGATTTTCTCTCGAATTGCATCCCATCAGTTTCAAAGGTCGATGCCATGGTGTGGATCATTGAATAAGTTGGTAAATTTTCAATTAGGTCATTTTATATGAAATTAGATGGGGTTTTCTCTGAGAAAGTTCCATGTCATACAACGTATGTTTGGAAATATGGAGCTCCTTCCAAGGTGGCGGCATTTGCATGGTTAGTGGGTAGGAGAAAGGTTCTTACAGTTGATAACTTGCATACACGCAGTATGGCAATCCCTAATATGTGTCTCTTACGTTATAGCGAGGAGTCAGTTGATTATCTGTTCATTCATTCCCTTTTTGCATCAAAGATGTGGGCTAGTTTTTTCAAAGTATTCGGAGTCTCATGGGTTATTCCAGGATTGATCGACCAGTTTTTCTTGGCTTGGCACAGAAGGGGTAAGAGTAAGATTGAGAATCGTATATGGCGATTATGTTTATTAGCGGGTCTTTGGAGCATTTGAATGGAAAGAAATATTCGTTGTTTCAGAAATCAAACGGGGAACTTCCTTGAAGTTTTTAATAGGGCGAAAATGTATGTTATTGAGTGGGCATATGCAGCTAATATGTTCCCTGCTGCCTAATTTCCAGTTAGCTAGTTAGATTTGTAGGAGGAAGCTTTTGTTTTGTCTGTTGTTTTTTCTTTTCCTTTGTATTCTTTGGCTTCTGCCTTTCTAAATAAAATTTTATTATAATTGTCTCAAAAAAAAAAAAAAAAACATGAAAAACCAATGGATATCGAAATCAAAGCTCCAACTCGATGATTTTTCATGCAAAACATGAAGAACCAATGGTTTTATAACCATTTGACACTGATTTAACATAATTTCAATAATTTAAAAAAAAAAAAAAAGGCTCACCCGATCGAACATGTGAGATATATCGGCACTAGCTATGCGTTTTGTAACGCACATGTGGGATACAAGATACATCATGAGATATATCGGCCGATATTGTCGATATTTAAAACATTGCAACAACAAAATTTTGTGATAAATTTAAATTAAAAAAATCCTCCTTTAGAAGGAACTTAAGATTGAGGAAAAATCGCTACAAATATGTCATCACATTTCCGACTAAAGAAACCAAGTAAGAGATATCTTACCATGTATAAAGGATTCTCTCCAAGGATTTCTGAACTTCCTCATGCTGAAAGAAAGTGACTTCAGGCACAGTCCTCGGACAATCAACAGAAATCTAAGCACCAAAAAAAATGAAAAACAAAACCCAGCATACAGTACATTCTTAGTAAATAACCCCAGTACATAATAAAATGAAAAGGACCAACAGCCATCCAATTTAGCTCCACATATCACCTGGCGAAGCATGTTGATCTCATCATCCGAACGTTCTGTATCAGGAATATCATAACATTGTGAAATGCATTCTACATACTCGAGTCGTTTCCTCTTCAGAACCGCCTCCCTTCTATCTGAATTAGGTGGTGCATATCCCTGTTGTCAGCTCATACTTAAAAACTCAAACAGGCAACAAAGTGTTCAATGGTAGATGACTGTGACTGTATTCTATTTCAGAATTAATTGACTTTTATTCAAAAAGTAAAATCAAACAACAGACCAGATTTTCACCTTCCTTAGTTAACATATCTGTTAAATCTTTGGGTAAAAGCATACTGACAGATAAGAAATGATCCAATACCCTCGAAGCATTATAACTTAATAGCGCTCCTATTTGCATTGGGACATTAGACGGTCCAAACCATCAATCTGGACTGTCCATTAAGTCCATCATTTCATGGGCAAAAGAGAGGAAGTCACACCAATCAGATGGTTAAATGCATCCTTAAGATGGCTTTCCTTTTTGTAGCCATCCATTTTCATGCTATGGTGCGGTTACAATGACCTGAAAAGTGATGCTTTAGAATCATAAATAATCCATGATGGTCCCTGTCAAATGAACATGTGAAATTGCTGATTGGACTTAATTTTACTAAATGATCTTGACCATCCGTTTTAGATACATTTGATTGGATGGTAAAAATTGTTCTATCGAAGTTGATTTGGTACTGTAGGCCATGAATGTGTTCTTGGCCTAGTGGACAGTGCACCTCAATTGTTTGAACTGTGCAAGTGTCCGATGCAACTAGGAGCACTATCACTTATAGTGCTCCTGAGAGCTTGGATCACTTCTCATGACCAATATCAGTGGCGTGTTTAAATATAACTCTATATTCCTGACATTTCAAAAAATGATATTTAGCAAAAGATATTTTCAACAAATCTCCAAAGCCCCAAGAACATCACAAAAATGTCCAATACTTTTTCCAATGGTGCCAGGTTGTATTCAAATTTTCGGATCTCCTTCTTCTTATTTTTCTACCATTTACCTATTTTCTTTTTTTTTTCTTTTTTTAAAAGGTTCTGCAAGACTTCCCTTTCAATTCGAATAGTGCTACATTTATAACCTATTGTTTTTTTGTGCATCTTCAATATCCATGTAACAAGCAGACTCCACTTCTAAAGACACTGAGGTGCCAGCCATTTCCCTTTCAATTCAAATAGTGCTATATTTATAACATATTGTTTTTTTGTGCATCTTCAATATCCATGTGACAGGCAGACTCCACTTCTAAAGACATTGAGGTGCCAACCATGCAAACATACATAATCAATGTTTTAAAACCGGACCGGACCTTGGCCCTTTCTCCTGACTGGTCACACCCGTTCTGACCCATTTCAACTAAAAAATATTCTTATCTGTAATCATTAAAAAATAGAAAGAACTAAAAAATAATATGCCATTGGCGTAGTGGTTCAGCCGTATGATTTTCAAGTGGAAGTAGGGGATTGAACTTTGACTGATGTTTTTTTTAATACAAAAACAGTAAAAACAGTCATCCACTTAACTGACTGGATTTCTTGACCCGAAACATTTGGTGGCTGTTCTGGTCCAATGGCTCAGTCCACCTGGGTTTAAAACGTGTGCATACTTGTGGCTATCAGAGAATATAAATTCTCTTTTTGCCTTTTTTGTTGCACTACCAATTATATCAGTGATAACGTTATGTTTAGGATATGTTTGTACACAGCCTGCTCTGCTTGAACCAGATCGGAAGAACCCATCCTTTTGAGTGGAAGATGGTGCAAAAATAATTGGAAAAGGAGCCCATCTTAATGTGTTTCTGCTTCCACATGAAACTTTATGGATAAACCAAATGCCTGATCTTTTAGATTGAAATCTCTTTGGATAAAAGAATCCAAAGGAGTCAGGATTCACCACCATCCCAAACAGGACCCAAGTTCACAATTAGTTGCAATGTTGCTCTTCAAAAAAAATCGCTATTATTAACTTGTTCTATGTTTGTAACATTGTCTTGTAAGAAATAAAGTGCACTAATGTAACCTTATACTTTTTAATAATACCTTATAACAAGGTACATTACCAATCAGATTTTCTGGCACATGCATGCCATATAATCACAACACTTTACATTGCAAGTCACATATCCTAAACTTCCTAGTCAAATCCTTGTTGGACTCATTATCCAGCTGTTAAGAATTGGGCCTACCAAAAGGATCCGCCACACATCAGGACGCATGTAGGGTGGTATGCCGCTCCAAGCTAACCCACGCAAAGTATCTGTAAAAAAATAAAATAAAAAGTCGAAGAAGAAAGGGGAAAAAAAAAGAGTTATTAACAGTGTGGAAAAGGAACCAGAACTATCAGAATTGGTTACTAGAATGCAGCATCCAAACCAATATGGCAAAAAAAGGGGAAAAGAAAATTCAACCAATGTTAGAAGATTGGAGTAAAAACTCATAGCCCAGATTATGCCTAAGTAAGGTGAATTTAGTGCACTCAATGTTTTGTCAGTAAAGAAAAATGGAAAAGTAAAGATGACATCAAGCTGCTTTTTCAGCTATAATGTAACAAGTTTCCAGTACAACTTCATTGTCAACATGGCTGAACATATCCCTAAGCAGTCTAAACTGATGGGGGTCCTTTTAGATAAGGTCCTCTGAAGTTCAATCACCTGAGCAGCGAGCCCACCAACTGAAGGTAAGGAGGATGAAGGGGATGAATAAGAGAAAGGGAGGCAAGAAGATGTGAACTATGAAATTGCAAAAGGGTTGTGCTTAAACTGCAACCACCATTTGCAATTGCATAGAGTTAGAGGTCTAACTGTCACGAAATTAAACTTATGAGCCATACTATGGAACTTTGGGAGAGATTAATTGAGCAAAGACTAAAGCATGAGAAGAATGTATCAAAAAATTAGTTTGGTTTCATACCTGGGAGGTCTACCATTGAAGCAATTTTACTAATTAGACAATTGATGGAGAAATATAGGAAGAGGATGAATGATCTCCATATGGTTTTTATTGACTTAGCATGTAGATAAGGTCCCTAGAGAGCTAACTAGTGGGTGTTGGGAAAGAAATGAGTTTCAAGAGGATATGTTGATGTGATTAAGGATATGTGTGAGAGAGTGGTAACCACTATTCCGAGTATCCCCGATATTATCCGTATCTCCAACTTGGCAATACCGATAATACTGGTAGTATCAGAAACTCCAAGTATCGGTGATGTATCGCTAATTTATTAATATCGCCAATATTTTCGACTGTGTAAATTTCAGGTGTCACTTGTATCGCTAATGTATCATCAATACTTTCAACCATGTAAATTCCAGGTGTCCCTTGTATCAGCGGTGTATCGGCGATATTTCAATGAAGTCGCCAATGTATCGATATCGCCAAAAATCTGTTTATTAAAAAAAAAAAAAAAAAATCCATTTCAATTTTTTTATTGGTGCATGGTTGTATGCAATGTTCAAATTGTTGATGATAATATAAATAATATCGCGATATTTTTGTTATCGCAACGTGGGCAATATCGAGACTAGTCTTTCATTTTCTTTCCAATTGTCGACGGTTTCTCGGAGAAATATCGGGTGTTGTTGATATTCCAAAATAATGATGGATGTTTCGATGTTTCGATGGAAGGTTGGATGGTTGGACACGTGGATGGGATTGATGGGATGGTTGGACCAATTTCTTACTCATTAAATGGAAACTTATTATGCATGCATTCCTTTTACAATTTTTTTATTCCTAAATATGCAAAATTTGTGTATTTAGCATCTCCCAAACTTTTGCTTAAAAATTCCATTGTTTTCCCCATGTTTCACCGCATTTCCGATAATTCCGATTATCAGTGATATTATCTATCGATATTGTTTCCGTATCCCGGCCAGCAAAGCTTGTAGCGATATTGATACTTCGAACACTGACAGTAACAAATGTGAGGACCACTAGTGGAGAGACAAGTGAGTTCTCAATTATTGTAAGCTTGTATCGAGAGTCAGCATTGAGGCTTGTACATTTTCGCATTGGTTATGGACAAGTAAATGAGGCATTTACAAGAAGAGACCCCATGGCGTATGTTGCTTGCAAATGACATAGTTTTGATTGACAAGACGAGGGAGGACATAAACACAAAGCTAGATTTATGGAGGGATGCTTTATAATCTAAAGGATTTAAAATTAGTTGGGCTAAAACATAGTATATGAAGTGTAATTTTTGTAACTACAAGAGTGAAAATAAGGAATTAGTTAAGATTGCTGCCAAAAAAAAATTTAAGATTGTTAACCGAGAAGTTTCCCTAAATGACCACTTTCGATACCTTGGGTCAATAACTCACATGAGTGGAGAGATTGAGAAGGATGTTTCCCATTGAATTCAAGTTGGGTGGAAGAAATGGAGATGTGCCTCTGAAGTTCTATGTGATTGTAATGTATCACTCAAATTAAAAGGGAAATTTTATAGGATAACTATAAGATCTAACATGCTTTACAGGAGATAATGTTGGGCAGTTAAGAATATACGCGTTTGCAGGATGAGTGTAGCTAAAATGAGGATGTTGAGATGGATGAGTGGCAAGACGAGCAAGGATAGAATTATAAATGAATGCACTCTGGGGAACTTAAGAGTAGCACTAGTAAGTAATAGTTTGAGGGAAGGTAGACTAATATGGTTTAATCATGTGCAACAAAGACCTTAAAATATGCCGGTTAGGAGTGAGTTGGTACAAGTTGAAGGCTCTAAAGAACAAGGGGAAGGCCTAAAAGGACATCGATGGAGGTAGTAAGAAAAGACTTGATGACCTATGGTCTAACTGAAGGTCTAGCCCTTGATAGAGTAAAGTGGCAGAACAGGATTCATGTTGACAACCCAATTAATTGGGATAAGGCTTAGATGGTGATGATAGAGACAGACGTTTCCCATCAAGGAAAAGCAAGAAAACAAAGCAAATAGCTCATAACAAGAAAACACAATATATATATAGGGAAATGCTCACCTGTGCACCAATTCGCACAGAACTGGTGCGAACTTTTTGAGAACCCATCATACGTGATGTGGATCCAAAATCTGAACCGTTCATGTGAAGCCGCACCTCGTGAAACCCCCTGGACCGAAGTTTTACTTTGATCTAAAACTTTGATGGGCCATGAAAAATGAAAACAGTTTCCTCCCTTGATTTGCATTTCTCTTTGCTATGGCCCACCAGAATTTTAGATCAGGGTGAAAATTTGTCACATGAGGTTTCATAGGATTCTGCATCACATGGACCGTTTAGATTAGACACCCATGACACATGTGCAAAGGTGCGCACGTGCGTAGGTGCGCAGGTGAGCATGACTCTATATATATATATATGGAGAAAGGTACTATGCGCTCGACCTCACAATAAGCTCCCGTGAGGTTGAGCTGTGTGGGCCCCACCATGATGCGTGTCGACCATCAACACCGTGCATTTGATGGGTCCCCTCTAAATTATGGGATATCCCAAAAATCAGCCGTATACGGAACTCAGGTGGGCCATACCATCTAAAATCATGTGAAGACACCGTTAAAACATATAAAAGCACTTGGTGGGGCCCACCTGAGTTTTGAATGCTGCTGAAACTTGGTCTGAACCCTCATCCAAGTGGGACACACATAATGGATGGGCTGGATTTGCAAACCACATCTCGGTGGGCCCAAAATATGATTATGAATGTTTTAATGGTGCACAGCCCCTCCCCACTTCTGTATGTAGTGTGGCCCACACAAGTCATGGATTGACTTGATTTTTGAGACCTAGGCCCACGATGGAATGGTGCATCTGACTGATGGGGTAGATGTTCGAAACACATCACGGTGGGGCCCACACAGCTCGACCTCATGGGACGGACTCGTGAGGTCGAGCGCATAGTACCTTTTCCCTATATATATATATATATATATATATATATATATATATATATATATATATATATATCATCAAAAAACCAAGAAAAGCACCTAATATGATAGTTGATCCCGACAATTCCTTTGTGAACCTTCTAACCCTTGCAGAATCTGTAGCACGAGCCCCTGACAGTTGCACATCTCTGAAAGTTCTCTCACTATTTGTAACTGGCGATTTTAACTTATGAAAATTTGAATTGGATGCAATGTTGTGAGTACTTTGAATCCCTCCCTATAGAAAAAGAATTGTCTGTTAATGTCAGACTCTTGGTTATTTTCCTGAATAAATTGAAATGATGAAGGTACATGAAGAAATGAGGAATGGTAAGGTCCTGAACCCCAGCAATTGTATAGGTTGCTTATGAGCATGATTCCATGTGTGGGGTCCATAATTCAGAGATCAGCACTGCTGATCTGGTGGACCTCATTGTGGATGGGGGCTGACCCAGAAATCTGGATATCCCCAGTTCCAGTGTTGGGGCCATCAAAGCAATAATATGAATCACCGATCCATGAGCCCACTTGTAAGGAATACTTCGGATCAGCAAACTATATATTTCCTGCTGATTGGGATGCTGAACTTCCTCCACGGAAGCATACCACAGGTGACAAACATACCATGCAAAGAGGAATGCTAATTCCAAAACCACTCATCTCCAAGCGCCAGACACAAACACACTATACGTGCAAACATGACAACTGACAAATGTGTGCGGGATCCAGGATGTTCATGGGAAACATTTGCCCTCAGTACATGTGTCCTATCCTAAAAATCAGGCTGGTGAACAGCACATGCATGTTGACCGCTAGTTATCAACTACCTAACTGTCCATTTCTCCACACGTCCCACCAGATAAATGGACAAGCTGGATTTTTTATGCCGAACATTCACTGTGCGACCCACCCCATGAACGTCCCAAATCCCACACACATGCTACATTGGCAGGTGAGATTTGCATGCCTATTGCCACTTGAAAATGGGTCATTTAGAATTTGTAATCCTCCTCTAGAACAAATCACAACAAGGTTTAACATATTGCCTGAAACCAATACATATCTGGTGATACGTAGCAGTATTGGCACAACGGCCCCACCTGTACAATAGAATGCACCAAGAATCAGCCCGAATCAGGCTCGACCCAGCTGACCTAAACTATGAAGTCCGAGTCAAAGTGATTTGACCAAATTGCTACTATGCCAACTCATCTATTCCATTGTTTATCGATAGTTGTATGCCCATATCAAACAACAGTATATGCCATATAAGCCTCCTTACACGGGGGCGATCGGTCCGTTATGAAGAAAAGGGGCCTCATGGGCCGATACGGCCATAAAGGGCACATTTTAAAAATAAATCATTTCTCACTCCTTTCTTCATTCAACAATGAAGGAAGCTTAGAAACTAATTTTAAACTAACATAAAATTTGAGTAGTATTCAGTGGATCAAAGCAAAGTGGACCATTTTGGGAAATACAGGATGAAGGGGCATTTTTTTCACTTTTCCATATATATTTTGTTGTATTTATATGTAACGGGCCCTAATCACCAATTCATGCTTGTTCAATTAGGAGTTACTTGTTTGACTTTCAGCAAGTCAAGCTAGCATTGCCTGATAGACAGGATTCTTACCAAAGAATGACCCATTACACCATCAAATACATGTCCAACATAAAAATTTAAATTTTTTTTTTTTTTTAAAGAACAAATATTTGGGATCCTCACATTTTTTAGAATTTTACCAATAATTCTTTAGATCCCCCCTCCCCCAAAAAGAGCCATATTGGCCGATAACCGATACATAATACCTTGGTGCATGAGGCATGAGGCCCACCATGATCTGCATATTAGATCCGCCGTCCATTAGGTGCACCCATCAATGTTTGGTCGTGATCCAAAAATGAGGCCAGTCCATCTCTCAGGCGGGCCACAACCCAAGGAATAATGGGGAAGGATGCCCACCATAGAAAAATATTATGCGGGGCCTACCAGGATGTTTATTTTCCATCCGACCTGTTCATAAGATGCGCCCAACAGAATGAAGGGACACACCAATGATGAAGCACACCCAAAACACAGTGGGCCACACCACTTGCATTTGGAGGTTTGGGCATGTTTTTACAGTTTCCTATGGTGTGGCTCGCCTGAGTTTGGATCAGCAGGATTTTGAGGGAGTCACATCTTTATTGTGGGGCCCACCTATTTACAGCTCGGATTCTAAACAAACATCACACTGGGACGCAAACAACTCAACTGAATAGGAGCCCACAAATAGGTGCACGTCGACTTCCATGCTCCCTCAAAGATCATGCCTGGCTCTTCTGTATCACCCTCGATAATAACTTTGATATTCTTCCAAAGTGTGATGGATGATGCATATGCACTTAGAAACTGCATACATGGGTACAAGTAATTCTAATTAAAGAGTCCAAATTATGGGTCCCAAATTAGATTATCACAAATATGCATATTTGATTATCTGATTATCAGATTGATGGCATTTCGTAGAAGGTTAAAAATGAAAATATCCATGCTTTTATTTCAACGAACAAATGTCTACAGCTCAGAGGTTAGAATTGCTCAGCCAATCCAATTTTGGAATTAAGCAAGATTGGGTTCCACAATCTAATCAGTTTAATTTGAGTTAATATATGCTATAAGTACAATTTATGCCGTATGAGAGCCTGTGTATCAACCGTCATATGCTGCCAAAGCATTGTGGCAGAGTATCAAATAAGTCACTTTATCAATTTGAAAGTTTTGATAATTTACACCGTTTTTTAATTAAATGGTACAAATAATAGGAAGTGACCTATAGAGGAATGCAGGCTGTTGTTCTAATCCATCCTATGGTGGATGGGCTGCACACAAGGTATTCCATATGGGTAATGGTGGCCGTAACGGTGACCACCATTACCAATATAGGTATCGGCTGTAACAGCCAATACAGGGGCGTAACGATTGTTACGACCACCGTAACAGTTGAAAATTTTCTTTTGCCCGAAAAATTCTAAAATATATATATATAGAAAATCAAGAATAATGTAGATATTCCAAATATGCATTCATTTTTTGTTTTGAACATGTTTATGGCAGTTTAACGGTCCACTCTTTGGTGGGAGTGTTCTATCAGGCTGTTTAGTGAATTTGAAAACATGATTTTATGTATCGAATGTTTACACATCACAATTAGCATTAAAACTAGAAATAAGAAAATTTGCATAAATACTACTTTTTCAATTTTTTGAAAAAACAAAAGGCCATCGGAGCTTTTATTCGCTCAAATCACTTCAATCTACGATTTTAATATTAAAAACTATGGTGAGAGTGATCGAAATCTATTATAAAATGATCTAGGAGAATTTTTGGAATGAGAAAAGTAAAAATTTAAAAATTTAAAAAAAAAAAAAAAGAGGGGGGGGGGCAAGAGAGAGAGGTAACGGTCATTAACAACCACCGTAACAGCCGATATGATCCTAAAAAATCAAATCAGCACCTTCTCAACCAATACAGGCGATACAACTTTGTTTTTACGACAACTGGCATGGTATACTGAAACCAAGTTTTAACCCTTGGGTTATAATACACATGTTTTGTCAATATTACCTCAGCATAACAGTCCACATGTGCTGGCCCGAGATCATTCTCAGAATAACACATTTCAATATCTGGAGAGGATATGTGCGGACAGGATTCATTGAAAGGCTCTGATCTCTCGGTTAACAAAACTTTACCAGGAAAACTACCACCTTTAAGCAACCTGAACAACAAGAGGGGGAAAAGTTCTTAGTATTGCAAAGTAGATATATTGAATGCTATGCAGAACTGCCTCTATAGCTAGTAATGAACCAGGCTAGCCTGTTGTGTTGTGAGGCTGAATGTCAGGGGCCAAGATCCAAGCCTGATTTCAGGAACTTGGATCAAGAAATAAACACGTCAGCCACACCCCAGGTTTCTGTTGAGTTCTGGCTTCAACCCAATTCCAGACCCCTCTATGGTTGTTACAGGCCAAGCCCAGGCCCAGGCATGGTGCAAAAATCACACCAATCGTATGATCCTAAACATCTGATCAATAGCATGAGAAATGGACAGCCAAGATTGAGTATAGAAACAAAATTGGTGGAATCATCATCTTGAAACATCTATTCAATAGATCCTACTTTCCATTTATGATTCCAAAGTAGCACTTTGGTTTAATGATTCTAACCATGTGATTCATGGCTTATAAACAATGGATGGTTTAACCAATTGGCCCCAATCAAAGGGCTAGGATCATCTGATTGCCATGATTATTGCACCATGGCTTGCTCCCAATAGTACTATTGAATGAACTGTACAAATTGATGATTGGTTGCCCCCACGTGTCACGTAAAAGTTTTCGGGATGTTGCTAACGTCCACAGAAAGGTGGGGACGGTAGCAAAACCCATTAAAAAATGAAAAATAAACAAACCAAATAAATTCCTAGAATCTTCTTATTAGATCACTAAAATCGAGACATTAGAATTGTTTGATACAAAGGAAAAAACACAGGTAATTCCTAGCATCCAAAATGCAAAATTAAAAAACAAGTATCATTTTTTCCATATAGAGCTGTTATTTCTTATTACATTTTTTTCCATATTTTGTTTGAAAAAGGAATTATAGATTGGACTTTTATCGAGCAGTTAAAACTTGAGATCAATGCAACCTATGTAGTATCTATGAAATGCTTGTATTTTGACGTCCTCGAATTTAAGATATCAATTCTGAAAGGTATTAGACCCAAGTGAAATGTGACTCTGGCAACTGAGTTTAAGATGTCAGAATCATATCAAGCAGAAAAGAATAATCATATCCATGTAGTTTCTTTCTTCCAAAATATGAAACTAGAAAAAAGAAAAGAACAGTGTTTTTTCATATTCAGTTGTAGGAATTAATAACTGAACTAATATCATAGAGTCAATATCAATGGTCAGATTCAAAAGTACACAGCCCAAGTGGCTTTTGTATTGGATTGCTAAAATGAGGCAGCATAACATTTCAAGAGAAAAAAATAATCATGTCTGTAATTCCTACCGTTAAAAACGCCCACCCAACCTTTTCTATTGGGATGTTGAAATCAATAGAACTAACATAATAAATGTGAAATCCTTGTCATTTCCTACTACTTTGTATCAATGGGAGATAATGCTGCTGATGCAACGGCAAATCAGTATTATAAAAAGAAAAAACAGATGAATTTCTATATTGGCACGTCGAAATCAATGGATCAAACATTACATATGGGAAATCCTAATCATTTCCATATAGTCCTATAATTGAAGGCGGGCACTCCAATAGTACCGGTGCCACCCGGTTCTGGTCAGATGTGGGGCCCAGTGTTATGTTCTCAGAATCCAACCCGTCGATCAGATGCTTCACCTAAAAAGCTCTCAGCCCCAAAAATCAGCCAGATCCAGAACTCAGATGGGGCATAGTACATGGAACAAGATGAGAGGGAACACTCAACGTTAAGCAGCGGGCCTGCCGTGTTGTATACATATAATCCAGTCCGTTCAGACCCTTCAGGCCAAAAAATCAGTCTTGTGATTCAGGTATGTCCCTGTGAAATTTGAGGGTAGGCGTTCCCCCCTAGTTTGTTTCCTTACCTGTGGCCCACTTCAGTTTTTGATCAGGGTGATTATTATGCCTTAGAAGTATTTTGAGGTGATGTATCTGATGGACGGGTTGGATAGTGCGAATCACGTGGGCCCCACATCTACCACCGTACCGCCAGAGCGCCCCCCGTAACTGAAAATCAAATTGTAAAAGACCCAATGAAAAATCCCATGAAGCGAGCGAATGCAGTGCAATCAAAACCATTTCCGCACAATCTACGCCGTTGAAAGTTTACGACTTATAGGAATTTTGCAGTAGGACGATGAATCGAAGAGATCATAAGCATTTCATGGAATTTTTTAATCTTTCGTTTCGTAATTTCCAGAAATTCAAACAACTCAACGAAAAAAAAAATGGAAGGCATGGAGAATGGGAATCTGGGGCCCATACTCTTGAACATTTCTGAGCGTTTGATTGAATCCCAGATCAAGAGTGAGGTTTTTGTTCTTCTCCTTCATCGATCCTTTTCTGCCGCGAGCATTTGGGCCTTTCGATTTCTCCCTTCCATTTTCCAACCAGAGAAAAATCATTACAATTTTAAAAACTATTATATGATACTCGGACTGCGTATGAAGCTTGATACGCATGCACTCGCAATTTGTACACGTGGCATCTATTAATTCAAGTAAAACCGATTAAATTGTGCAGTCTACTGTCTCCAAGCCAGAATCCCAACATCTGATTGGTTTAATAGTCCTAAGCTCTGTGGACGCTTGTCTGTGGAAGTAGGACCGTTGGATTTTTTTAAATTTTAACCGTCCAATAAATAGTGAGATAACCAACCTGGTTGGATTGAGATAAAAATGTCACGACCATTCGCGAACCAAACACGACCATTGCAAGTCAAATGCAATGTTCTGGGAAAATATTGGGCTTTTTAATTACATTGTCGTGGAAAAATCAAATCCAAACAAGCACACTTGCATATGAATTAGATGAGTGATGTATGGTAATGAAAAAGCATCGTCCTTACAATTTTATTCCGAGAAAAATATCATAAAAGTTTTCAATACTCAAAGAAAATCTATAATCATTACACTTTTCCATTACATCACGCTGGTACCTTTAACTTAATTCTCCATACAACATATATGTACACTTCATTATTCAACATATACATGCATGGACATAGATTACATGATGACCCCAAAGCTACATGAGTAGATGGTACTGGATGGGGATTCAATTGAGCCATATGATTGATGAGATAGGCTTGGGTACTTGTTGTCAAATATGGGTCAACACAAAGTATGTTTGAAAGTTGTTAGGTTAAGTATAGCACTTGGCCAAGTCAAATCCTATCACATGCCAACACCACCGAGCTACACAATCCGCATCCCATGCATATTGGGGACTATAATTTAGTTTAATTGATTTGACCATGCCATGTATGCAATTTCTAAATAAAATTTAAGTGCTTATGGATGATGGTATCGAAGTTTTTCTTTTTTAGTAAAAAGTAAAATTAATGAGAGAGAGAGAGAAATAAAAGGTAATTATTGATGTAGTGGCTGTTCGATAAAACCTATTTTCAACAGTTATTATTGAATTTTAATATTTTCAGTAATTTTCACTATTTTAGGTCAATTAGCAAATCCAACGCATTAGGTGCTTAAATTAAATTTCACTTAAAATATGGGTCTTTTTTCTCTAGCTCTCCTCCATTTACTTAATGTTATTGAAGGTTGAATGTTGAAAATTGGTGGTGTGTTAAAATTACTCTTCACTTTTAATTAATATATTCTTTAAATTATTTAAAATTACAATTCAACATTTTAAATTTCCAGAGTGTAATTTAATTAGTTTATCAAACGACCCCATACACTTAAAAGGCCTAGTTGGTATGCACATGCAAGAGATCATGGCATACACCTAAAAGCCCCAATAGGTATACACATGCATGAGATCGCTCCCAATTGTGGACAATTCATCCCTAGCCTGCTCATCAAATGGTGGGGTTCAATTGTGACAGAGCACATGGTTTAACAATCTAAGCACCTTTATGGATGGATCGGGTGCTAGAGGAGAAAAGATCGCCTACAGGTGGGCTCACAGCATTAAGATTACCTGGTACAATAATCAACCTAAATCAGATGGGGCACACCATCCTTGTAGAAATAGGATGAAAATCATAAATCATATATTTTCCTTAATTAAACCAACTAATCACTAACTAAAATAAAACAAAATATCACAACCATTGCCACTATTATCCAAGTAATACATCTCACTCCTTTAATTTTTTTACAAATGAATTTGAAAATAAAAATAAAAATTGAATCCAATAAAAAACAATAAAAAGTTAGCTAGTCATTCTTCCTTTATACACCTCATTAAGAATGAAAATTTTTTAACACGAGTTTAAAAAACACATCCGATCTAAACAAAACACAATTACCAAAAGAATAGTTGCAAATGGGCATCTTGTTGCATCGGGCAAAATTAAGTAGGGCCTACTGTGATGTTTGTGAGAATCAATTCGCTAGCTGATATTACGACATGAGCATGGGTTTCACTGCTATGTTTATACGCCATCTAATCCATTCATTAGGTCATTCCTATTAGGTTGAACTAAAAACACAAAAATACTAGTTTATCCTTAACTCCACAAATATTTCAATAGTGGACGTTCATTTGTCACTTTGGTAGGCTCACTTGAATTTCGATTTGTCTCATTCATGAGTTCACATCTTGATATGATCTGGCTAAACAGATGGAGTGAATTTCTCATAAACATCATAGCCTCACCCCATGCCGTGTATGGCATAGCTCACGACTCAACCTCACGTAGTCCATATTTGGATGGATGGGATTGCATCCTAGCCTTGTTAGGATAGATTGGGTCCTCACAGGGGCTTTGTGGAGCCCACTGTGAAATGTGTTTTATCCACGTCATCCATTCATTTTTTCAAGTCATTTCAAAGTATAAGCCAAAAAATGGGGCATATTCAAGGCTCATTTGACTGAAAGTGACTTCATGGCCTCTTGTGATAAACAAGGCTAGAGGTCACTTCTAAATATTTTGAAAGGAAAGCATATGCATGTGCACGGGTTGTTAAGTGGTGGCATGGATTAAATGTCAAGTTGAATAGCAAATAAACATCATGGTGGATCCTATAAAAATTTCAATGGTGAGTGTTGATGCAGAAATCTGGCTCACCCTTGCCAAGCTCCGAGCACTTGTGCCGAGCCCCGTAAGCCTGCACGGGAGGAAAACAAAGGAGACCCTGGATAGAGCAGGGGATCTTCCGATGCCAAAGTCAAGCTAGGAATCTGGGTCTAAGTAGTGTAGGTGGGTTTCGGGTGAGAGATTTTGCGTACTTGTTCCTATAATGAGTCTCTTATTTATACCATTTGATTGGAGTGAATGTGTCCGTCATTCTCAACATGATCTCTACCATTAGGCGGGAACTGCACGTGCGCTGATGTCGTTGGTTACTCTATAATTGTGGTGCAATAATTAATGCCATCATGAGTTACTGGGTTAAGCTCGGTTCAAATGCACTATCTCGATTGGTCATCTGTACTCAAGCAGGGCAAACGAGTCAAGCACCGCTAACTTTGCCCAGGCTCGGATGATGTCAAATCAATTGTAGACAGGCATGTCCCAAGCACTAGCAATCGGTTCGTTCTGAATAATCTGAGCGGATATCCCACCGTGGATCGGACCTTTGCAGCTTCACTATCTCGACCGATGAAGTATTTGATGTGGCCGCTCGTTTGGCCGAGCAAACCTTGAACGAAGCTCGATTGAACCATCCAAGGATGTGGCTGAGCCGAGCTGGCTTTAATTAGGATTGGCTCATATTCTCTCATTACAAAAGCTCCCCACTCCCTGAGTTTGCAACGCAGGCTCGGGGAGTGTATTCACACTGGGAAGACGAGCGAGGCGGGGCAGTTCACCCCATCCTAATAATCATGTCGGGAATGGTTCCATAATAACAAGCTTTATTATCGAGGCGTCGGGTTCCCTATGGCGGGCGGTTCGCTCTCTGGCGAGTGGTTGAAGGACACGTGTCACGGGTTGAGGAAATGAGACGACCAAATTGCTTAGGAATCCGCTGCTAGCATCACAATTGAGAAAAAGGTCGGGGGCTCTTCGCATACCGCATTAATTGCCATTAGTTGTAACTAGGGCCCGACCACGGAAGACGTGCTGCTCGGACTAATGAGGCGCTACCAAGTAAGGAGTGGTGCTCGATAACGGCTGTCTGACTTCAGCAATAACTGCTAGTCATGATTACTTTTCAGTTGGGAATAGTATAAGAACCACCGCTCCATTCATTTGGTTCATCATTTGCGAGCTATCATTCTGCCGTTGTGACTTCAGGAGTGAGCGAATTCTTCTGAGTTTCCCTATCATTTGCTTTTTTACTTTCCTGATTTCTTTTTTGCCTTTCCACCAATTCCAATGCCGAGCAGTTTAGAGGATGTTCGTGAGGGTTGCGCTTTCGAGGGAGATAGCGAGCCAGAAAGTGTAGACTCCAGGCTCGAGGGGTCAGCGGAAATCCTAACTGCTGTACCCCTTGCCCCTTGGGCCAAAAAGGATAAGACCTTGAAGGTTGTTGCTCGGGGTATGGTCAAGAAGAGAATTCGCCGAGCTCCTGCTTCAAGGATGAATGCCGGGCTTGAGGGAGGATGGGATGCTGAGGTTGTCCTAGGGGGTTCATCCTGGTTGAGTCCCAAATGGCAACTATCCAAGTAGAGTATCAAATCCCAGACTTCGTGGATATACGAGCTTCTGCTCCGCTCGACGCCCCTGGGAACCCAGCCGAGGGCGAAATTGTCGTCTTCATCCGCGCTCTGCAGTGCGGGATACAGTTCCCGTTCCATTCATTCACATGGGCGATGATGGCGCACTTAAAGCTGACTCTTAGTCAGCTCGCTATTTGCTACCTTCGTCATCTGGCATCAACTCGAAAACAAGGATTTGATGTTAAACGAGTTTATGTACCTCTACCAAGCCAAGCACGACCCGCAAGAGACGTGCTGGTACTACCTCTTGATAAGGCAAAATCACGGCAAAAGGCCTCGTTACTGGGCTCCCGACTTCCAACAAAGAGTGGAAGAATAAGTGGTTTTGGGCTTCCGGGGAATTGGAGGCGCTTGCCTCCAAGAACAGCAGTCTTTAATACAGAATGCCCACGATATTTTCTAGCCCAAGTCGGATATTGTAATAGTATTTGCATCTTCGCTTTCGGGTACTTATTTTTGTAATGTAATGAGTTGTTTTTGTCCTCTACAGTCTATGCAAAGGGCTCACCAGAGCTCTCCTCTGCCCTCCGAGCCAAGGTTAACAAAGCTCGGGTGTTGAAAGAAGAACATTGCATCTGGCACGAGCTCATCACCCCAACGAACCTCTACAAATCGGGCCTTTACAGATATACCCCCTTCTCTCTGCTCTTGGTAAGTGTCTTGTTGACAGCTTTTGTTTCTTTCAATTGAGTTTATTCTGTTTCGAACTGTGCTTTTGCAGGAATGGTCGACCCTTTGGGCGCCAAGAAGAAGAGGAAGCAACCCCCTCCACTCACCGAGATGCTTCACACCGAGCCCCGAGTGAAAATCACTACTCGGAGAAAGAAGGGGGCCCTTGGGGCCTCGGCCAAGCCCGTCATAACTCCCGTCCGCACCCCTGAAGTGCCCCCGACTGTCCCTTCACATCTGCCCAAGATGGAAAGGGAAGCAGTCGAGGAAACTGCTATTGTGTCTCCCTCCCGTTCAGAGCTCATGAGGGAGACCATGGTGGCTGTCGAGCACGTTAAACTCATGCCCGCTGAGGTCAACTATCTAGTCGGCAGAACTTACTGTCTGCCCAAGGGCGGGGATGCGCCAATGGCTGAGGCTCATGCCTCGGCCGCTGGATTTGCTCTCCTCCCAGAATATAGGGAGTATCTGTCTGGCTACCACATGTCCTGCCTAGTCGATTGGGTGATGAGGCATGCTCCCGAGGCGTAGATTTCCAGCTTCCTCTCTTGCCGCCATGAATCTTTCATGACTGACATGACTGCATTCTGCTATAAGGTAAACCCTTTTCTCTTATCCGGTCTGCTTTCCTTTAATTCCGAATTGTTTCTCACCTTGTCCATCATTCAAGCGGTGTCCATGTTCATGTCAACTCGAGAAATATTGCAGGAGATGAACAGGAAGGAGGCGGAGAATGAGGCCCTCCGAGAGGAGAATGAGGCCCTTCGAAAGAAGAAGGTCGAGATGGAGGCATTTCTCAATACGTCGGCTGACGAGAGGGATGAATTGAAGGGTTTGCTGGCTGAGGGCCAGGTGAAGGAGTTGTCGCTCCAGGGGGAGGTCACACAAGCCCTAGTCCTACTTGGATTTGGTCGACTCCGAGCTGATGGGTCTGAAAGCCCACCTCGGCTTGGTTGAGGATGACAATGCCTGGCTGGTGGCTCAGCTGGGGTAGGCCAAGCTCGATGTTGTTGTCGAGGCGGAGGCAGCAATTGAGAAGGCTCTGGCTGCTTAGCGGACCAAGTTCGATGCCTTAGCCACCTCGATTACTGTCGCCGCTGTGGAAGAATTCAAGTCCTCGGCGGAGAGAACTACTAAGGCCAAGAAGGTCTACCACTACGGCTACAACTCCTGTCTTGATGATGTCAAAGACCTATCCTAACTTCAACCTCGAGGCTCTAACTGCAAAGGATTTTAGAGAGGGACAAGCCAAAGATGCTTCTCCTGCCGACCAACCCCCATCACTGATCTTCCTCCTCCTCATGCTGACTGATACGTGCTCGTTTATCATTTATCCCTTTTTTTGGTAATTGGATATTGTAGTGCTTCGGCGCCATTTTGGTTAATACACTTATATATTTTAGTCAATATACTTGTTGTGGATTGCACCACATTCATATCGATTATGTAGAATATGCCTGTGATGCTTGTCGAATGACGAGACGACCTCTTCTTTAAGGGTCAACTCGTCGAAGGGTTTCATCCCTGCACTTGAGAGATGGCCCTTCGTAGCTTACTCGGATGGTGAGTCCGCCACTTCTTTAAGTGTCGACTCATCCATGGGACCTTTTTTCTCGCACAGGAGGTCACATGTAGAACGAGTTAGAACACGTAGAATAGAATATGGCGATTCCATGTAGAAAAATGCATCTCTATTCCAAGTGTGGATTCATCATAAGTAGTGTTGACCCTTACATTAATTCCCTTAGGAATAGTAGATCTTCAGGTGCTCGACATTCCATGGGTGCGGCAGTAGACGCCCTTCCAAGTCCTCGAGATGGTAGGAGTGGGGCTTGGCTGAGCTGACTACTCGATAGGGTTCCTCCCAATTTGGTCCCAGGGACCCTATTTCAGGTTCCTCGGTGTTCTGGAACACACGGCGAAGGACGAGGTCTCCCCGTCGGAACTGCCTCATCCTGACCCTGGAGTTATATAAACGAGCGACGTGTTGCTATCGAGCCGCAATCCGTAGCTCAGTTGTGTTCCTCAATTCCTCAAGTAAGTCGAGGCTCGCTGTAATCTGCTTGGCATTTTTGTTATTCTAATAGGATCACACTCGAGCAATGGGGAGTCATATTTCAACGGGGACAATAGCCTCGACGCCATAAGAGAGGGAGAATAGAGTTTCTCCCATCACTGACCGAGTTGTAGTTCTTTACATCCATAGTACAGACGGGAGTTCCTTTGTAATGCCCTGGTTTCTAGAACTCGAGTACGGGACTCATTCCAGAAACCCAAGTGTTAATAAATCAGATAACTAGCGAAAATATCAAAATCAGAGTGCGATAGCGTAAACAAGAGAGAATGGTATCATATAATTCGAATATTTGACCCACTCAGTTGGGGGCCTTAATTACAAAATTCATGAGTTTTCAATTACCAAACAACTATAAAGAAATACTACGTTTACTGGTTAAGTCCAAAATATTCAGCCGCTTCCTGCTGCGGCTCGTCTTCATAGTATCCGTCTTCAGATCCCGTCATCGCGCCCTTAGGACCGGTGCTACCATCATCTCCATCAACACCTACATACTCTGTACGGTTAGATATTCAATGAATGAGTAGCAAGCTTGGTGTGAATTTCCCTCAAGATTACACACCGTCGCCTTAGCAAACATACTTTAAAGAAAGACAAGGGAACATTTCAAAACAAGCAGGATGCAATCTTATTTAAAATGCATGGATGTATGAATGCACATCGACCTGGGGATGCTCATCCAGTCAGACTTGGGCTCATCACCGATGTATAAGACTAGTCACAAGGGTAGCATATGTTGTACAGCATGGTGTCAAGTCATCAAAATAGGTCGATAGTCGGTGATCTAGGAGCTAGCGAAACGTTACCCTAATGATCCAGACGACACGTGCTACAACATCCAGAATTAGCCACCCGTCATTGCTAATATGCTATGAATGCATGATTAACCAGACCATTATTATTCTAGTTACAATCAACCAATTTAAGTAACTCAATGGCACTAGGGGGGCTCATCACCCAGCATAGGCCGACAGCTCGGGCATAGTGTATCATGACCACCATCCTTAGCTCATGAGATTTCCCACCTTAGGTTGTTTAATAGAACCACTTCACAAGTTGTCGATCAAAAATAACTTCAAGTCGAGGGTCCTATTTCCCACATCATCTGTCTGGTTGCATCCCAAGTGTGGCTCACATGCACTAGTGGAATTTTTTCACGAATAATGCTGTGAATTGAATCTTATGGGCGACTCACAACAATTCAATTAACGTGCAGATATACGTAAAATTAAATAATGGCAATAGAATTTGTAACAATGCATCATGAAATTAAAGTACGAACTATCAAGTAATGCGATGTTAAAACATGGAAATCAATGATCATTGCAAGTGGACAACATTTATGAATTATCAACTAGTATGTGAACCTAGCATGTAACCCATATTTCATGTGAACATGGTTTATCAGTCATAGATCAAGATAGGACCGTTAATCGAATTTTAACACAAATAATCAGAACCTTAAATTAGTGATTATGATTTAGATGGATACTATGTTTGGACTAACATGGAGATAGAAAGCCTAAGGGGAAAAGTCATCACCTGGCGGTTCGTATATTCTCCCTTAATTCGGATTTCTGCAGTTATCTAACAGTCCAATACCGTATGATTGATTCTCTAGATCTATTTCCAACCCAAGAGTTTGTATTAGATAGTGTTCTCAAGACTAATAATCTATTTGAGTCATAGCAAGTGAGTAAGCTTGTAAGGACCTTTTAACATGTGAATTGGGCCAGATTTGGCCCAGCGGTCAAGGCTCGAACTGGGCCTGGTTTGGCCCAGTCTGTGTCATACCATTAAGGCTCATTCTGTTCGGCTCAAATGGATTTGGGCTTATCGGACTGGCCCTATTGTGCAGCCCCAATGGGTTTGGGCTCATCGGACTGGCCCTATTGTGCGGCCCCAATGGGACTAGGCCGACTGGCCTGGCCCATTTGTGCGGCCCCAATGGGATTGGGCCGACTGGCCTAGCCCATTTGTGTGATTGGCTTGGCATAGGCCCCCTATTACTTTGGCCTGGATTTGGGCTGATTTTCGCCCGTTTATGGGACTAATTTCGGCCCAGTTCCAGGGCAGATTTCAGCTTAGCACATGGCGCAAGTTGGTGACTGCCCTAGGCCCACACCACGGCCCAAACTTGGGCTGATCTCGGCCCACCCTTTTGGCTAGAACTTAGTCTGATCTCAGCCTAGTTTTAAGGCTAGTTTTGGCCCAGAACATGGGCTGATTTTGGCCCACTTCACACACCAACTGAAGGCTGGTTTCACGGCCCAGCTAAAGGTCGTTTTTAGTCCTGGTCATGACCCAACTGAAGGCCATTTTCCGCCCAGGTCTGGGACTGTTCTTGGCCCTGGACACAACTTGGTTTGGTGGGTGGGACCCAGCAAATGAATGGTCAAAAATGAGCTTGGTTATGCTAGCCTCTTCTGCATATTAGAAGATGGCAACAGCACCCATCGTCGCAATAACGTTAATGTTCTTCACAACTCATTGAGTTGTATCTGAGCCGGCCCAGCACGTCTCCTACTCAGCCCACATCTCAGCTGAAAGTCTGGCTCAGTCCAGAGCTTCTGTTGGAAGTCTGGATCGGCCCAAGACATCGCCTTATGAATGGGCTGGATGACATATAAATATCATGGTGGGCTGGGAACGTTTCGATGGCGGCGTTTCCATTCCCATTGCTTCCTCCAGTTCTCGTTTTTGGGCTCACATGACCTTGATCTGGTGAAACTGATGGACGTCTGGCTCGGCCTAGAACGTCTGATGGACGTCTCTAAGATGATTCTAGCCATCTGATGAAATGGACACTGACGACCAGTGATCCATCATCATCTGTTTTCATTGATTGTGTAGCTAACGAAGATGGGGCGTTCGACCTTACCTGAACCTTGAGCTTGTTGGCTCGGACCAACAAGTAACCCAGTTGCTGTAATGGCTTGAGATCGGCCTAGAAAGTGAGTTAACTCAGTATTTCACTAAGTCTAGGAGACTACCAGAGTCTACTCGAGCTCGGGCTAACCTGGCAACTGGTGCGACCGCACTCCTTCCCCCTCTCACTCTTTCTTGGCTCTCCCTCTCTTTCTATGTAGTGCTTCTGGTCTACACTGACCCAACTCGGCTCGAGCTAGAACAGTCCGGGTTGGTGCAGTGCGGCACCGAGTCTGCACTCCACCTCTCTCTCTTTGTGGCTCTCTCCTACCTCCTCCATCTCCTTCCCTCTCTTGAATCTCTCATACTCTTCCTCCTACAATGACTAAACTAGACTGCACTGGTTTGACTCAACCCGCACAGACCGAGTTGACTCAGTGCGGCACCGAGTTCGCTCTCCTCAAGCCTCTCTCTTTCTATCTTTCTCACTCTCTCTATCTCTCTCTCTCTCAACGAACTCAAGATGAGAATCCCGAGACAAACGGCCTAGCTTTATAGGGCCGAGGCACGTGTGAACGACACTTCCAACGGCCATGATTCGGTGGCCGATTGCATGCGTTTTTCTCAGGTTTTTGCATGCATGGAATCCATCCATCACTGGGGATCGGTTCCTACTGCTATGGCCCACAGGAAAAGCAGATTTTTATCTTTAGCAGGGCCCACGTCATGATGGTGGGTTTTCATCTCAACGAGGAAGATGATGCAGCCGATCATGATCGATTTTTGTTCACGATGTATTTCCATGATCTGGTCCGTTTGAACGGATCAGATGGGACCCTTGATCACGGTGGGGCCCGTTTTTACCACCCCCCATCACCGTTTGCTCACACCCGGCGATATTTTCTGCCTCATCTGAATTTCTCGCGAGATGAGACGTCTTTAACAAGAGAGCAGTTGCAGCCCTAGAGGGGACGAATTAGATCCTTCCACGGAGCCCAGAGGACTGCTTGGATTACGCCAGCTGGGATTTCTAAAGAAAGAAATGTCTCTCGCGCCGACCGATGCTACAGGCGGTTGCCTGTCCATTTCTGGCAGTGAATTGGAAGTGTGGATTTCTACCCCAAGGGACAACTGGGATCGAGGGAGAGCTGTTGACGCGGATTGCTTACGTGGAGGACTCCACAACGGCTAGATTTTGGAGGACGTTGTTGCCCCTCTGGGACTGCCTGTTGTACGTACACATGCACATATGCATGGGGCATTTCGGATGACATGGTTTTGGTCATCCAGATCTCACTAACGTGATGAACGGCCTGGATTTCCTCGGATAGTGATTGAAGGTGGGCCACAATTCACTCGAATGTGCGTCGCCCCGTCCCACTCACTGTAGCGAGAGGATGGGAGGGAAATCCTACTTTTTTGAAAGCTCATCGGGTCAGCGTCTATTTGACCGATCCAACAGCCTGGTGCACATCGTGCACATAGGCCTATGGTGCACGCTGCATGGACCCCACCTTGGTGGGATCTTTCAATCAACGCCGACCATCCTCCTTGGCGGTCCCACTTGAGGTGTTTGGCCATTGATTGGGACGATCCAACGCTTGGGTGGTTCCCAAGCTGTGATTTGAGTATTATTTAAGATTTTCCAACAATCTAAGGGCCAGATTGCTCTGAGTTTGAGTATTAACGGTCCAAAGAGAATCCAGGCCCTCCTAGGGGACTCTGGTGTCAAGTCTTAGGTGTTGATGGGTAGTTTTGATACGTAGGTCTACCCTTGTCTTAGTTTTGGTTTGAACTTAGGCGTACCATTATATTAGTAATGTTTATTAGTAACACCCGTGTACTAAAGACATGGGGTGTTACATCCTCAGCCGAGGCACCCTTTGTTTTTTTCGGCTTGGTCTTGAGATGACTCTTTATTATTTTGTTCATTGCTTCCACTTGGCCGTTGGATTAAGGATGACGAGGTGATGAATAGGCATTCCTTATGCTGAGCCTCTGACACATACCCCTGAATCTATCGTTGTCGAACTACTTCCCATTGTCTGACACAATGGTGTCTGAAATGTCGAACCGACAAACGATATTCTTCCAGACGAAGTCTATTACTTTCTGCTCGGTGATCTTGGCAACAAGCTCAGCTTCAACCCACTTGGTGAAGTAATCAACTTGTCACACCCTAAACTCGAAAAATGGGCTCACAAAATTTCTGATCGCTGAATCTAGCGCCGACAGCCTCCGTAGTGCCCCATTCTCTGATCCCAGCACTCACATGCCCGAATTCTATCCTGGGATTTTACAAGGAGGATTTTCAGTATGATTTTTTTTAATGGAGTATAACCATAAGCATAACCAAGTCACAAAACAACATCACCACATATCCACTATATCAAAAATTTTAAGTACAATGCGGAAAGAGAAATACAAGGTGATTAAAAACTTCAAAATAATCTGATGTGTGCTCTTGCCTCAGCGCTGCTGCGAACCAATGCCACCTGCACGCAATGGTCGTGCATAAGCTTACAAAAGCTTAGAGGGTGGTGTAAGTGTGTGCGCAAGGCAAGCGTCAAGTGTACAATATCAGAGTAATGTGAAAATATGCAGCCAAAACTATCTGATGTAAGACATGAATGCTATCGGCCATACCAAGGCCATGCGATGCGAGGCCTATGTAGCCAAATGTCATATGTAAGATGCAAAGCAAGCATGTCAGTCCTCAGCAAGTAAACATATCAGTACAGTTCCTCTCTGGATATCACAGGGGTCTAATAAACTTTACAATGACTGCCTCCTCCCTAGCTGCACAGCCAAGCAAGTGGAAGAGACCACACTATCCGCCTGACCAGTAGTTTGCCAATACCTACCCGGCTCGTCGATAGCGGACTCATTTACGAGCTAGTGAAACTCAGCCTAGCTTATAGCCCCCTCACTCGGGTGGATTAGGCCACACCCTCTTCCAACCAACCACGACACAGTGGGAGACGTGGCCTATTGGTATTCGACACTCAGGCGCTCGTGTATCTACTCGGTTTAGAAGTTGGAGCATCTCCTGGTACCAAAAAAGTTCTGAAATTTTCACCCAAGGACATCCTAAGTGTCCACAATACTAGAGCCAATATTTTCGGTATTCGATACGACCATTCACGATGTGCCTGTGGAGGCCACGACCCTGATGTCGCTAGGGCGTGCAGTGATCACGACACACATTGTGAAATGCATGAGTCACACCGTCAGTCATGCAGCAATCCTGTGCGTACCGCAAGTCATGTGGGGGCACTCCATCTCATAAGGAGTCCCGTAAATGTCTCAGTCCAACGGCTTATGTTATGATCAAATATTCTTCATATCAAGCATACATATAATGCGTATGGGTATGAATCATGGAGCTATACTAAGCATGTTATAAAGTGACGAACTGTCCTTACAATGAAGATGGGCCTAAATGGCCTACACACAACAAGTACGGGCCTATCAATGGGCCTTAAGGAGAGTTATAATGCGGACATTTAACCAAAATTATTCTTACAATGTGGACGTCAAACCAACATTGCTCCCAAGGCATGACCCGCCATAAATATCATTACATAAACCATGATAGAATCGCACATTGCAATGGAGCTTAAGTACATCCCGTTGGGCCTCGACCCATGGGCCTTAGATACATCAAATGGGCCGCATCACATGTGCCTTATATTGATTAAGTGGGCCACATCAATGGGCCGCACCAATGGGCCTTATGTACATTACAATGGGCCATAAACCATGGGCCTTATAATACATCAAAATGGGCCTAATCACAAGGGCCCTAATACATCACAATGGGCCTTAACCCATGGGCCCTAATACATCACAATGGGCCTTAACTCATGGGCCCGTAATACACCCACGTCAGTGGGTCCCATCGTCATTGATGGACGGAGTTGATAAAATACATAGATCATGGTGGATCTTGCCGTCCCTGATGGATGGTGAGGATACAACCAATACATTAGGGTTAGGTCCCACTACACATGTGGGGCCCAAGAAATGGTAGTATGTATGTATGTATGTGTATATAATATATATATATATATATATATATATATATATATATATATATATATATATAATATTGCATCTGACAATGTCCAGGCCCTGGACGGACGCCCTGGATATGGTACACATACAACGTAGTGGACCCCACTACACGTGTGGGTCCCATGGATGAATGGATGAATGGTGTGGAGAGAACACAGACATCAAGGGTGGGGCCTACTGCCTAGACGACATTGACGAAACACATACATTGTGGGTTCCACCGTCCACTACCGTGGATGGTGCGAATAAAACACATACATCATTATGGGTCCCACGTGGGGCCCACCATAACGTTTATCTGCAATCCAACCTGTTGGTAAGGTCACACGGACCCTGGATGTAGGGGAACAATAAATTTCATATCGATTCAAAACTGCTACAACCCAAAAAGGGTTTTAATAGCAGTCGTTCAATCTTATTGTTTCCTGTGATGTGGGCCACCCGAGTTCCAGATAGGGCTGATTTTTAGGGTGGGACCCACTGCCCTAAGGGGCCATCAAATGCATTGTGTTGATGTTCTCACACATCACGGCGGGGCCCACGGCTGGGACCCGTGTTCCCTGCCTCCAGCGTCAAATGCAGCAGCAGCGCATGCGGCTAATTTTTATTTTTATTTTTTTGAAACGGATGTTTTTTCACGATTTTTCATAGGTGGGGCCCGCATCAGGTGGATCAACTCCAGCCATTGCATTCCATGGCTCAAGACTAACCAAACAAGGTCAATATACGGTATGTTTTGGTGTGTAGAAAAATCAGAGTGGATTTTAACGGTGAAAATCACTATTTTCTATACTATGGTCCGCAAGGGAATCAGATCAGCTTCATTTTTCGGTTTAACGCCTAAAATGAGCTGAGGAATGGAATGGACGGCGTGAATTACACTTATACATCGAGGTGGGGCCTACATGGAAAGCCCTTCCCAAAAAGCTATTTTTTTTTCTTTTTGCTGCTGCCATTAGTACACCCATTGTTAGCTCACCCTTCACTGACGTCCAGCATCCCTTGACGCTGGACAATTTTGGATACAACATATATTAAGGTGGGCCCCACCTTCAAACATGTTGTTCAGGTGGGCCACCATATGCATGGATGGTGTGGATAAAACATACACCAAGGTGGGGTTCATCCGAGTGGACCACACGGCCACATCATCACACCTAAAAACAATGAAAGAGAAAGGGAGAGAGAGAGAGAGAAAGTGGGACACATGTGTGATGTAGGGACCCCGACACTATGGGCCCTCCTTTGCATAATTTACAACATACATCAAGTGGGTCCATCAAATCAAAGATCAATGGTGGAGATTCCTTTTTCACCAAAATGGAAGGTCTAGATGACCTCTAGCCATACAAAGAAAATAAACATCATGATGGGGTCCATGGAGAATGACCCCATCATGGAATGATCATGAGAATCAAGGTGGGGCCATCGGCCACACCCAGGGTCCAAAGTGAGATCCATACCATCAATCGATAGGCCTCACTTGACCCTTCATCAAAAAAAGGAAATCTACGCCTAATAGAAGCACCCACCATTCGATCTTCTTAGTCCGTTGGAAAGCCGATCTCCTTGTGTTTCACTTTGATGGAGGGTGATGAGAAATGAAGGGCTAGGATGAGAGATCTTAGGATGGAAAGTAGGCCACATGACTCACTCTTTTCTCACTTGGGATGGCTTGGACGTCCACTCTTTTGCTCTCTTTGTTGCTTGAAATTTTGTGTTGAGAAATGAGAGAGAGAGAGGGTTGTAAGGAGAGAGAGTGATGAGTGATGGATGTGAGGTGAGTGATGGGTGAGGTGAGAGGTTGGTTGACTTAGTGGTTGCTTGAGTCATGGAGAAAAGAAGTATGGGTGCTCTTGTACTTGACATGAGGTGATTGATTGATTGATTGATGGGACATGTTGTAGAGATTCTCTTTGGATTGCAAACGCGCGGTGTTTTTCCTCGAACTGAACGCGGGCTCACATCTCTCGGCCAGGGTATTGGGTCGGTGAGCGAGTCACAACGTTAGAATCGCGGCGACGATGCGGTCGCAATAGTACAAGTCTCGGATTAAGCCGACTCAAATCTACAGGATACAACTTAGGGTTACGTGCAAACATCAATTATAGGTCGCAGGTTGCCGGAATTCGTCCGGGAGGATCGCAAGAGTTGACGGAACAGTACGGACTAGGATACGGGTCTTACACAACTGCTACAATCACATACTTAGTCTGCCCTTTTCCCTAGGGCAAAGGTCCAATGATGTCGATCCCCACTGAGCAAATGACCATGGTCCACTAATGGGGGTCAACTCCTTTGCCGGTTACTTAAGGACGGCTGCAAACCTTTGGCATTTGTTGCATTTCTGAGTAAAACCCCTGGAGTCTTCTTGGATTGTCAACTAAAAGTATCCTTAGCGGACAATCTTCTGAGCTAGGGCTCGGCCGCCAGAATGATTTTCGCAGATTCTTTCGTGAGTTTCTCGAATCACATACTCTGCCTCATCTGGTCGCAAACACCTTAAGTAAGGCAGGGTAAAGCCTTTCTTGTACAGAGTATCCCCTATGATTATATACTGCGCCGCCTTGATCCTCAGGAGCTGAGCATCCAGTTTTTCCTCGGGAACTTTGCCATTTATGAGGTATTCAACTATTGGATCCATCCAGCTTGTCATCATCTGCACTAGGTGAACGATCCTATGGTCGAGACGATTAATGCTCTGCTCATTGAGGAATTCCACCGGGACAATCCCCGGAATGCTCTCTTCAGTGGCCGAGGCTATCTTCGCTAGAGCGTCGGCCCAAGAGTTCTTGACCCTTAGTATCTGGTTGATGTCACACTCCTGGAACTTACTTATGAGTTTCCAAGCCTGGCTGAGATAGGCTATCATCTTGGCTTCCTTAGCATCATATTCTGCCAATATTTGATTTACGACGAGCTGAGAATCGCATCGGACGTCGAGAGCTTGGACTCTTAAGATAATTGACAACATGAGTTCGACCAGTAGAGCCTCATATTCCGCTTCGTTGTTCGAGGCTCGGAAGCCGAGCTTTATGGCATACTGGATAGTCGTTGAGTCAGGTGCTACATGGACAATTCCTGCTCGTCGTTTTGAGTTCGATGACCCGTCCACGAATAGGGTCCACTTGTCCGTAGTCATTGACTCCGCTTTGGCGTCCTCGGCAGGCGGATTGGCATGGAGGATCATGAGGTTCTCTGTCAGATTGGTAGGCGTGTCCAGGTTAGATGTTCTAGCTTCGCTATTCTGAGCGGTGAACACTTCTAGGAAATCAGCCACGACCTGGCCCTTAATGGCGATTTTCGGCCAATATTTGATATCGAACTCTCCGAGCTCGACTGCCCACTTGGTCAGGCGCCCAGACACTTCGGGTTTCTAGAGCACCTGGCGAAGGGGTTGGTAGGTGAGGACGATTATAGAATGCACTTGAAAATATGGGCAAAGTCATTGAGCAAATACTACCAAGGGTGAGCTTCTCTAGGCTTGGATACCTTGTCTCCGCTGGGACCATTGCTTTGCTAACGTAGTATACAGGATGTTGTTTCCCATCGGATTCTCTGATAAGGGCTGAGCTTACGGCCGAAGCTGAGACCGCTAAGTAGAGGAACAACGGCTCCCCTTTCTCCGACTTAGACATCAACGAAGGTGACCCTAAATACTGCTTCAGTTGTTAGAATGCCTGTTCACAGTCCGAGATCCACTCTGCCTTCTTATTACCCTCAGCTGATGGAAGAAGGAGAGGCACTTGTCGATTGCCCTAGAGATGAACCGATTGAGAGTGGCCACTCTCCCGGCGAGGCAATGGATCTCTTTCAAGGTTCGAGGGGAGCTCATGTTTAAGAGAGCTTTGATCTTGTCTGGATTTGCCTTGATCCCCCTCTGGCTGACCCGAAAGCAGATGGATTTACCTGAGCCTACATCAAATGTGCACTTGGTTGGGTTTAGCCTTATCTGATATTTCCGTAGGATGGAGAAGGTCTCGGCGATGTCTGATATGTAGTCAGCCGCTTTAACGCTCTTCATTAGCATGTCGTCGACGTAAACCTCCATGGTCCAGCCGATCTGACAAGCGAACATCTTATTCACCAATCACTGATAAGTTGCTCGTGCATTCTTCAAGCCGAATGGGCACGACTCGGTAGTTGTAGAGCCCTTTATTCGTGATGAACGTTGTCTTCTGCTTGTCTAAGGAATGCATTGTTATCTGATTCTAACCGGAGTATGCATCTATGAATGTGGGGAGTTCATGCCCAGCTGTATTGTCGACCGGCTGGTTGATCCTGGGGAGGGGAAAGTTGTTCTTGGGACAGGCTTTATTCAGGTTGGATTAGTTTACGCAAACCCGCCATTTTCCGTTAACCCTTTTAACAAGCACAACGTTGGTGATCCAGTCTAGCTATAGATTTCTTTAATGACTCCATAACCTTGTGATAAAGAAAGGATAGATGTCACTTCAAATTATTAAAAAGTAAAGCATATACATGTGTGCTGGGTGTTAAGTGGTGACGTGGATTAAATGTCAGGTTGGATGGCGAATAAACATCACGGTGGATCCTATGAAAGTTTCAATGGTGAGAATAACTGTTACAAATTCTTCCTATGGTGCAGCCCACTTGAGCATTGGATTTTCCTCAATTTTAGACTCATTACTTAAAACAATCATGGCAGCTCGTGGAGCTCCAGCCACACCAAGTTTGTCATGGCAGGGGTACAACGCAATCCGTGTCTGGCTTGGATTTAAGCGGATCAGGTGCGCCCGCCCTCACTCAAGATGGTTGGGCCCTCCCCACGGGGCCTATCTCTTCTACATCCATGCCATCCATTCTTCTTCTTCTTCTTCTTCTTTTCAACTCATTTTAAGACATGAGCCTAGAAATAAAGCAGATCCAAATTTCAGGTGGACCATGCCAAAGGAAATAATGATAATTGACCGTTAAAAACTTCACACAAGCCACTGTAATGTTTTCTTAGGGCTTGTTTGATTTTTATGTATGAGGGAAATACCCTTGAAAAAGGTCATTATTACCTTTTCACCCTGTTTTTAATTTCAAATGTATTTTCGTATCAAAAATTGGTCCAAAAAAGCTGACTTAAATTTATGGACCCTATTGTGATGTGCATGACATGTCCACACCGCCCATCTGTTTTATCTGAAGATTTTAGGGCCTAAGTCTAAAATTGAGACAGATGCAACGCTCATGTGGTCCATACCATAGGAAACAATGGTCTTAAACATCCACCATTGAAAGTTATTTTGTTTATTGGGCCTACATTAATGTTTATTTGTCATTTAACCTGTTCATAAAGTCATAGAAACATTGATAAGGGGTAAACACAAATATCAGCTTCATCCAAAACTTTCAAGGGCCACATAAATTTTTATACGATAAGCATCCAATTTCCACTGTTCCTGTGGTGTGGTCCACTGGAGCTTTGGATCTGCCTCATTTTTGGGTTCATGCCCTAAATGTGGCCAACATAGAGGATTAACGGTGTTGACACATCACGTACATCACAGTGGGCCCTATATTCATTTGGCAGCCATCCTCGGTTCTAGTGCCGAAAAGTTAAGCTGTCAACATTGGCGTAAGAAACGATGCGTAATTACATGATGAGTAATTATTACCCGTTTACCAAGTAATTACCTCTTACCTGAAAAATCAAACAGGCCCTTGATATTTCTTTACCATTCAACCTATTGATAAGGTCACACAATTATGAATGAAGGGAAAAAATGTACAAATACGAAAGAAGGAAAAAATATCAGCTTGATTCAAAACTTTTGTGGTAAACAGCAAGTTTTTAATAGTCAATTATCATTGTTTCCTTTGGTATGAATCACCTGAAATTTGTATCTGCTTTATTTATGGACTTATGCTCTAAAATGATATGGAAAAATGGATGGACGGCGTGGATATAGCATACATACATCAAGGTGGGCCCATGATAAGTGCTGCATCGTTTTTGGGTGAGACGGGCCGCACCTAATCCGATCGCATGGTGTAGAAGACAGCAACCCCGCTGGTAGTGTGTATACATGCCAAAACTAAGCGGACCCCGAAAAAATGTATTTGTTCCCTCCATCCATTTTTTCATATTATTTTATGGCATGAGCCCAAAAACTATGTAGATCCAAAAGCTCAACCAGACCACACCACACCATACGATGAATGGACAGTGAACGCCTACCAATGAACGCTTCTTTGGGGCAACAGAAGTTTTAGATCAAGCTGATATTTGTATTTTCCCATCGTCTACGTATGTTTGATGTTATGAATGGTTTGGATGGAAAATAAACATCATGGTGGCCCCAAGGAAGGTTTCAACAATGACTACCATTATCTCCATTGATTCTTGTGGTGTGGTTCACTTAGCTTTGGATCTGCTCATTTTCGAACTCATTCACTAAAATAATATGAAAAAAAAATTAAAATGAACGGCATGGATAAAACACATACATCATCATGATGGCCCCACAGAGTTCTACGGTGCTACCTTCTCGTAACCCCAATTACCGGAGATTCCCTGGTAACTCAACCTCCATGGGCCACCGCAACATTCGTGTTATATCCAATATATCCATACGTTTCATCAGCTCACTTCCGGACACGAGCACGAGCACGAGTGAGATCCAATGTTCAAGTGGGCCCACACCAGGGAGGAATGAACGACCACCGTTGAATCTACGCCACCGAACTTTTGGGTCAGTTGATACTCTGCTTTACATTCATTGGAAATAATTAGAGCTTTGGATGAGTCCGTATGATGCCTTTTTAATTTTATTGGTCTGAAAACTTATTTTGTGAAAAGCGGCCTTTTAGGGTTCGGACGGTATTTTGACCAAAATACCTTTGCCTTGTTAGGGCAAGCACCCGAAATAAGTACGAGTATTTTAGTCTTTATAAGTTTATCCGTACAATTTGAGATCTACTTTCACAATTAAAGTTCCCTCTTGGTGAATGAAATCGGTGAGTGACACCTAAGGTCTATATGCCTCAACAACCCTTATCCTGGCCAGAATCACATTACGATGGGTGCGCCTTCAGTAGATCCCGAGATCCACCGCGGTGGGTGAACTCCGGACTGTGGGCCCATTTTAGGGCATGATTTCAAGAATAAACTAGATCCAAGTAACAGTTGGACCACACAACATGAAACAGTGGTGATTGACCATTAAAAACTTCTTATGGCCATAAAGGTTTTGGATGAAGTTGATATTTACTCGGCACTTTTATTCAAGTCTTTTTGACCTTCTCAACAGGTTGGATGGAAAATAAACATTGATGTGTCCACTTAAGATTTGTACCGGCTTAATTTTTGGTATCTTGTCGATGGACAGACTGATTTCAAGGTGGGCCCCACAATCAAGGATCCACCAACCTCGTTGTATCCCAGCCGTGCCCCATTATGATCGGGTTGGATGACACGTAAACATCAGGTCGGGTCCCACAAGGTTTCAACGGTGGGCCTGTTTCCGCATGGCTCACTTGAGTGTTGAATTCTCTCTCCTTCGGGTTCATGTCCCGAAATGATCAGAGAAAATCGTCACCGTGGACCCCACAGAGCTTTCGGTCACAGGAGATTCATCTAACCTGGAAAGTGGCGCGCTGGACAGGGAGCACTCATTGCTTGCCATATGTGTTGTATCTGCACCGTTCATTTTTTTGCTAGATTATGTTAGAGGATTAGATTAAACATTACGCGGATACAAATCTGGGCCGCTCCATGAAACGGTGGAGATATTGATACACCGTTGAAACCTTCTTACGGCCCACTATGATTTTTATTTTTATTTTTTTGCCATCCACACCGTTCATAAGGTTATTCTGTCCTTCATGAAACTGGCCCAGGAAGTTTTTAATGGTGAGCGTTCGATATCCACTTTTTCATATGGTGTGGTTCATTTTGAGATTTGAATATCTCCAAAGTATGGTATGATAGCTTAAAATGGTCTGGAAAAACTGATGAACGGAGTGGATATAATACATACATCGTGGTGGTCCCACATATCTTAACGGTTGCAGGACATCCGGGTCCTCTGGTCGCTGGGGCCATTCATGGAAACGGGTCCCGACCGTCGTTCAAAGAACCGAAATAAATTCCATTTGGAATCCGCGGAAAATAAAGGCAGCTCGGAAAGGGGGAGTTTTTAATACTCTGGCTGCGTCTGACGCTCGATACGCAGGCACCTGGAAATGTTACACGTAGAATATTTTAATTCAATTTAAACTGACTAAATCACGGAGCCTACACTTGCTAAGACAAATTCCAAAAATCATTCTGGTTGAACAAAACCAAGCTCTGATTTATAGACTGTGGATATTTTTCATTTTCAACCGTCCAATAACTGTCCATAAATCTCATAATAAGATGATCAAATAGGTTTAGTTTTTAGTCCATCATACATGTAAACTGCTATAAATAATTTGGACCGTTTAATTTGAAACATGATATGCCACGTATGCAATCGTTAAGTGCTTTTTAAGCGCATGCGTATCATCCACCGCACTATACCAGAGTATCGGAGTTTTTCTCCTCAGACAGGCCACAGAGAGAGGCGAAATAACGGAAAAAAAGGGATTGTGAAATGCCGCAGAACTGATGCGGAATCACTTCCATCTCTCAAAAAACAGGTATTTTCCATTTGAAATTCCTTCTTGAAGCTGTAAATCGATGGCGGAAATGCTATTGTTTTTGCTTTTAATGGCGAAAACTTGAAAAGAAAACCAGGCATTTCGTTCTTTTCTCTTTGTGATTGATAGTGGTATATCCTCTCTATCTCTTCGAGAGTCGAAAATGCTGGGAAAATGCAATTTCTTTTAGTTCATGTCGATCTTTGTAGCTTGGGGTGCTGATTTTTTGTTTGATTGCTTGGATTGTAAGTAGAATTCTTAGATTTCTGTTTCTTGACTGCTCATGAATGCGTGAACAATCTCTCTCTCTCTCTCTCTCTCTCTCTCTCTCTCTCTCTCGTATTTGTTTTTTATTTTCTACTTTGTATCTTTCGACGAAGTTGAAACGTCGATTGTTGCTAATCTGAAAAATATTGTGTCCTGTTTGGATGCCACTTAAAAACGACTTCATCTCACTCTAGTTAACAGGAATTGAATTGACGGTCATGATTCCATAACTAGGATCGTGCAATGCATACATACGCAAAGATATCAACTAGAAACCACAAACTAGAAGTGGGGTTAGCCACTTAGCATTGAACCATGCGGATCAAATGATGCATGTCACTCCTGTAGGCGGTCAGACTTGATGATGAATGGCTCCAATTGTTGCACCTACGTCCCTGCACGTCAGATGCCCTTGACTCACCTTCTCCTCAATTCTCTCTCAAGTGTGTGCTAATGGGTAGCCCTGCACGTTTTGAGCTTAGATGGAGAGGGCCAAGAGTCTCTCTTATTTATAGACTTGGGTCTCCTATCCCATCATAGAAACTAAGTCCTACATGGACTCTCCTTCCTTGCGCCTATTAACTTGCCCTAATGTGAAGTTTTCTTTTACATTGGGCTTTGAAACTTAAAGCCCAAGTTTTCCAAAAACCAAAGGGTCCCACATGGTGTGTGCATGTGTGCCATCATAACAAGAGACACGCTAACAATTATGTACAATTATGTATTGGAGATCATATATAAATCATAGTGACAAATCTTATTCTGGGGAATTTCTCGGCTTGGGATTTTCTTAGGAGTTATTTAAATGTTGTTGTTTTTTTTTTTTTGGTATTCAATATTAGGAAAATGTCACTAATAAAAAAATTGCAATATATTATTTATAAATCAATAAACAATTTTAAAATTTATATACAAGTAGATCATGAGTTAGTTAATATTTTAAGTGATCACTATGTTAGTTTTGGAATAACCTCACAAAAATATCAAGAAAAAGTAAGAAAATGCTGATATTTTGAAGGTCTCGTGATTGTTGCTGCCCATTCAATCAAACTAGACCACACATGTAGGTGAAAGCCTAGATTGGTTGTTCGTGTGAGAGTAAGATGCGCGTGCGTGCTAGAGTCTGCTAGACTTAAAAGTTTTGATTTAATTGTTGGTGTTTCTCACGTTGAGATGGACAAATTAGAGACTGGACCGGGATCTAGTCATCCTTTCAACCACCGGTTTGCGCTCCGTTCATGCGATTTGTGAAAGGGTAGGGATTACCCATTCCGAAAGAGTTCTTTTTGCCTTGTGACGATATACGTGAGTTTACGGCCTTAATGACTTTTCCTTTCACCAGTCTTTAGGTTTGTATGCCTCTCAAATGAACAAGAATATACAAATAAACAGAATAAGGCTAAACAAATGTCGACTTTATTGGTATTAGAATGTGTGGTCCATTACAATCGACAAAATAATAATCAACCAGATAAATAAACGAAAGCAAACAAAACTAAGATAAGTACTTGACTCGTCTATTGGAACAAACGACTGAGGCCGGTGGTTAGTGGGATGTGACTGGGTTGGTATGAACAACTAAATCAGAACTCAATTAAACATGATCATACAACTTAAGGTTGATGATATTTTCTCCTACTCCTAAGGTACTGTAGCAGGTTCCACTATGCACTAGCTACCTATGCTAAACTAAACTAAGGAAAGATAGACGAAAAGTATATAAATGTGTTTGGCATGGGGCCTTGAGCCCTTCTTTGTGTGCTCCTTTTATAGCTTGACGAGGCGGTGAAACCCCTTGCTGTGTATTCCTTGTTGCTTCTTGATCCTTTGCGCTCATGTCATGTTATGGATATGGAAATCCCCTTGATTGCTCAGGAACTGGCGACTTGGATTAGGAAAGAGGACTCCAATCAGATCCGGACTTGCTGGCTTCTCGAATCTTCTTCTCGTAGCTAATTTGTCGTGGAGATGTTCGTGACCCACTAAGGACTAGGCCTGGAACCACCCAAGTTTCTCTGATGAAGACAACCAGACCAAGATCTACGAACCTCAAGGGCTAGACCTAGATTGACCATGACTAGTCAGCATCTCTACTGATGGCCCACTGTGTCGACTTCGAGGTATTGGATGGTCCATATCAAACCACCTCTTGCATTTAACTATCCATAAGGGGATGGTCTGGAGTGAAGTGGGGTTTGACACCTGGTACCGATCTATTATTAGACTAGGTTGAATCTAGTTCTTCCATTCTCTTAATTTCGATTAATGTACGAAATGGGGACCTTGATCGAATCGATTAGTCTGTCTCTCCTGACCTAGTTCCGAACCATAGCTGGATTGGCTTGGACACAGGTCTGATCTCCTGATGTTCATAACCTTCTCGAGCACTGATACTTCTCCGAACGTCTCTGGGAAATCTCCCATTTTGGAAGGATTGTGAGAGATGGCCTCACTGAGAATACCATCATTAGATTCGTGATTAGGTCCGTTCTCTCAACGAGTCTTTTATAGACGTGCCTGATATGTTGTCTCATAAATGGGCATGTTAATCATGGCACATGGCATGCGGCGATTCATCCCCCTAAAGGTATGTGTAAGGGTCTGTGCAATCACATTAATAATGGAATACGTAACGCTGAAGGAAAATCAACTGAAGATCTCTTCAAGTGCGAGTACCTCTTCCATGCATGCTAAACACATGGTGTCACCACGTGGCAATTTTCTATTAGACCATGTTAGGGCATTGAAAATGGGTGTAAATTGTGATATTATTGGGATTATGTCGTTTAGTTTAGTTCTTGCGGAAATGTTTGTGAGCTTTTTGAAATCTTGGCAACATTTGTCACACTTATGTAAGTTATTAGTTATGCAAATCTCTAGTATAATTACTATATGGGGTCGTTTGATAACTTCGAATTGGAAAAGAACTTAAGAATCCAAATCTAGGATTTTGATTCCTTGCGGTTTCCATTCTCTTTATTGTGTTTGACAATCTGGATTTTCACTTCGTGGATCTCAAAAACTGTATTTTTGATGCTGGGAAAGAATTGTTAGGAATTCTATTGTGTATATTGATAAGATAATGATTTTAAAGAGGTAAATTATAGAAAATATACCAACACGACATTCGTGTGCAACATGTAAGAAAATCATTGGATTAAGACCATTGTAAGATAGCCTTGGTGTTCACACCCCAAGTATAGGGTTGCGATGTAGTAATAATCTCGGTAAGACCAAGGTCGAATCCACAGGGACTGAACCTTGTACGTAATCTGAAAGTAACTTGATCTAGAACTAGACGAAGATGAAATCTAAATCAGAGGTTTTTAAGAGAGTAATGGTGAATTATTAAACTAAACTTGTGAAATTCAAAGGTGGGAAACTAGGGTGCCAAGGATCCACTTGTAAAGATCAGGGAGATCTATGCTTGATATAACCTTAAAAATCAAATCTGAACTTCCTTTGATCTAGTCATCAATGAATAAGAGGTATGAGAATTAGACTTGATTCCATAACAAGGCCATGCCCATGAGACAAAGCAAACAATAGAATCTAACCAATCCACATCTATCTGAGAGGGTTATGAACATTAGGAAGGGTACCATTATCCAACCATGCTCAGGAGACGATGGTGAACAATAGGGCCTCCTAATTTTATAATCATAATAATGAAAAGGACATGCTCAAAGCTATCGCAGATCTATTGTAATTTAAGTCACAACAAACCGTTAAAAACTAAAGGCATTCCTTAAAATCAAACTAGAATCAAATTAGTTCAAAGATCAAAATTAAATCAAAAGGCATAAAGGAAAGTCTTCCATCTCACTACAAGCTTCACCTCTTAGCCCTAGCTAAGAGGTTTAGCCTATCACAATCATGATGAAGCTAAAGAAAACATGAAAGAAGGAAGAACCCAAAGAAGGAGAATGGAAAGTGCCACCGGCCACCCATGCCTTCTCTCTCTTCACATCCAAGATCTCAAGCTCCCCAGATGATTTTCGTGCTCTCTCTCTTCACCTTCTTATAGCCAAGAGGGTCGGTTGTGCATGAGGCGGCAACAGAGTCGGTTGCTGCGTAAGTTTACGCAGCAACAAGGAAACGTCTTGTGTGTGAAAAAAGAAATGGCAAAATAGAGATTTGTTGCAGGATCTGCTCCGGTTAGGCTTCTTAGCCTTGGTCTGTGATCCCATGGGAGAGTTTTGAACGGCTAAGATAGATGGCCCGACCATGATCAAGTTCACACAACGCTGGGCGGCGTCCGAACGTTTCTTGCGTTGAGATGCTCAGTGGGCCCGACAGTGATGTTTTTGGAAGAATCCACCCCGTCCATTGGATTCTTGGCGAAAAACTAGTCGGGAAGGGGTGGTTTTGGTAGGTTCTGGCGTGGCCTACTGAATCAACTCAAGCTGCCGTTCATCCTGCGTTTGACGGTGGAAATTGCATGATCGCATGCATGGGCCAAAAAGGAAAGCTAGGCGAGGGTCTTGCCCCCGCTATGGAGTGAATGGACGGCTCAAATCATGCAATGGGGTGGAGAGTGGGCCCCACTACTCAGAATCGGTGGGCGCTCGTCCGTTCACTGGTTCGTTCTTAAATTGGAAAAGGAGAGTCGGTCAGCGTGTGCTGACCAACTTTGGAAAATTCGGTGCACGGCCAGTGCACTTGTGCACCGTGCACACACACTGTACGGGTGGGTCCCACGGAGTTGTTCGTGAGAAATCTACTCCGTCCATCCGTTTTGTCACCCTGTGTAAGGGGTTGAGACCGAATTTGAAGCATTTCCAGATATCAGGCGGGCCCCAAATCAAGATTTTGGTGGCTGATCTGTCCATTGGGCAACTTTCACAAGGATCTAATGGCTGAAATTTGACGTGTACGGTTAATTTATGGTCCTCAGGCCAGATATAAAGTTTCGAGCCGAACGGATGGTGGGAACCCTGTGATCTTGTATTTTGGACGATTTTCAGGCTCGTTTAATGTGAATGGCTTGATTTTCTCGGATCTCTGGCATGTAAATTCTTCGACCTCATTCCTCTAGGGTCCATCCCTTGCCTTGGTGACTTCAAAGCGTCAAATCCATGCTTTTAGTACCCTTTTTCAGTCTAGGCTCTTAAATACACCTTGCATCACAAACACGATTAAAATAGGCCGTTAAACAGTATCATGTCTGTAAATTTAGATAATAACTGGGGTCTAATATGCAATATTTGACCCTCAACACAATCCCCAACCAGCATTTTGCTAGTCCCAAGCAAAGTATCCGAAAAATAAGTTGAGAATCACAGGATAAATTTTTATAAACCCGAGTGATTTTTGAAAAAACAATCAAGATACTAGAATTCTAAGATTCATGAATGTTGGGCATTAATTTCTCCTGGACTCGAGCACACAGTAAACTTCATAGTCAAGTTCAAAGTATTAATCCATCGATTAGAAAAATCCTAAATATTGAGTTCCATGGGTGTAAACTGTAATCTCGACTTATCATAATCAAAGGCGCGATTCTTTATTTTCATGATAACATTTATAATCACAAGAGCATTCAGGGTAACCATAACCTAAACCAAAACTTACGTTACAGTTCGGCCTTTTTATTCTTTCAGCTTTTGATTTTTCCATCGATGGCTTTCATGCTATGTCAATCTTTTAAAGGTAAAGCGAAGCAAGCCCTCGCCCTATAGGGAGCAAACCCATGGTGAAGACCATTCACCCAACCCTTTCTGAAGACAATTATTTTTTAGTTGGGTATTCGTTCCTTTTTTTATATATTTTTTTCTTGAACATGATGGACAAATTTCCCAGGTTGGTTCTTTCCATGTCTAGTGACTACCAGGTTAACAATTCAATATCAAACTGAAGCCTTAATGTGTAAGCTAGGTGTGATATGTGAAATCATGACTCAATCAATGTTTAAAATTTCTAATCATGGATTAACAATTCGACTTAACTGTGAAATCTAAAGATAGCTTAATCCAAGAGGCACAAACTACCAACATTAAGTATCTTATACGTCTAAATCAAAGATGGCCGTCAAAATCACTTCGAATTCACAAAAAATTCCACAATTTTTGCTCAAGACAAAAAAAATACTGATTAGGTGACCTAATCTCCTATCCTCAATCTAAAATCTACATTGTCTTCAATGTAAAAGATATAAGCATGCAATGCACATGAGACAATGAAAGTAAAGGAGAAGTGATGGAAAGATAGTACCTGATGACGGAGCTAAGAGGCTTCTTCCAAAGATATCTCAGCGTGAAGGCGGCTAGGCACAAGAGTTTAAGCAAACTATCCTAAAATAACTGGAAAGCAAACTAACCTAATGGCATAAAACCAACTAACCTAGAACGACAAAAGCAAACTACCCTAGTCCTATGAAAACAGTAAATCTACCTATACCTCCATCAGACTAGGAGATCAATCCTGGTAAACAGGATCATTCAGAGGCATGGAGATGTCCTCTGAATCAAATTTCTCGACAAATGGCTTTAATCGATGTCCATTAACTTTAAACTCATTGCCATTGTCTGGATTCCGAATCTCGACAGTCCCATAAGGATAAACATTGATAACGGTGAAAGGACCGGTCCAACGAGATCGGAGCTTACTCGGAAATAGATGTAACCGAGAATTGTACAAAAGGACTTTTTGACTTGGCGTGAATGATTTCCGCAGAATGTGTTGGTCATGAAAAGCTTTCATCCTGTCCTTGTAAATTCTCGAGTTCTCATACGCATCGTTCCGGATTTCTTCAAGTTCATTTAATTGAAGTTTGCGTAGTGAGCCAGCGTTGTCCAGATTGAAATTCAGATTTTTGATCGCCCAATAGGCTCTATGTTCCAACTCCATAGGCAAGTAGCAGGCCTTCCCATAGACGAGTCTAAAGGGAGACATTCCAATAGAGGGTCTTAAATGCAGTACGGTAAGCCCATAAAGCATCGGTCAATCAGATTGACCAATCCTTACGGTCAGGGTTAACCGTCTTTTCCAAGATATGTTTGATTTTCCTATTGAAAATCTCAGCTTGCCCACTTGTTTGTGGGTGGTATGGGGTGCTCACCTTATGAGAGATACCATATTTCTTCATTAAGCTCTCAAATGGTTTATTACAAAAGTGTGAGCCCCTCATCACTGATGATAGCTTGAGGCATTTCGAATTGGGAAAGGATGTTCTCTTTTAGGAATTTAATGATCGTGCGATGGTCATTATTCTGACATAGATTCGCTTCGACCCATTTAATGAAAGTCTACGGCGAGCAAAATATATAGATTTCCAAAAGATTGGGGGAATGGTCCCATGAAATCGATGCCCCAACAATCAAATGCCTCTATGATAAGAATGAAATTCAAGGGCATCATATTTCGATGGGACAACGCTCCCAATTTCTAACAACGCTCACAAGCTTTGCAAAACTCATGAGTGTCCCTGAACATAGTGGGCCAGTAAAAGCCACACTGCAGAATCTTGGCCGTGGTCTTTTTAGCAGAAAAGTGACCACCACAGGCCTGTGAGTGATAGAAGGAGATGACACTCTGATGCTCATTGTCTAGCACACATCTCCTTAAGATTTGGTCTAGGCAATATTTAAACAAATATGGATCATCCCAGAAAAAGTTACGCACCTCGGTGAAAAATTTCTTATCTTGTGCAATCCAGTGTGTCGGTATGAAACCTGTGGCAAGATAATTGGTTATATCAACGAACCAAGGTGACTAAGAGACTTTGAACAATTGTTCGTCAGGGAACATGTCATTGATATGTGTCATCTCAAAGGAATCGGATGGATTAAGGCAGGAAAGGTGATCAGCCACTACATTCTCTACTTCCTTTTTTATCTTTAATTTCTAAATCAAATTCTTGGAGTAGGAGGATCCATCTTCTCAGGCGGGGCTTAACATCATTCTTAGACAGAAGATACTTGAGCGCCGTATGATCTGTGTAAATAATGATCTTGGATCTGATCAAGTAGGACCTAAATTTGTCTAAAGCGAACACTACGACCAAGAGTTCCTTTTTCGTAGTTGAGTAGTTCACTTGGGCAGGATTTAAGAGTCTTACTCACATAATGAATAACGTAGGGTTTCTTATCTTTTCTCTGGCCTATAACCGCCCCAAGGGCATAATTAGACGCGTTGCACATAAGTTCAAAAGGAATGCTCCAGTCGGGTGGCTGTATGATATGTGCACTGGTCAACATGCCTTTAAGATTAGTGAAAGCTTCCTGATATGGCTCAATCCACTTGTATGGTGCATACTTTTGAAGTAGATTACATAGAGGACGAGAGATGAGACTAAAGTCCTTTATAAATCTTCTGTAAAACTCGGCGTGTCCTAAGAAGGATTGCACGTCCCGTATGTTCTTAGGTGGAGGTAGGTTAGAGATAAGATCGATTTTTGCCTTATCCACATCGATTCCTTTGGACAAGATAATACGTTCAAGGACAATTCCCTTATGAACCATGAAATGACACTTCTCCCAATTAAGTACCAAGTTCTTTTCTTTTCTTCACATCTTTTCAGCACACATTTAAGACTTTTTAAGCACTCGCTGAAAGATGGACCGAAGACGGAGAAATCGTCCATGAAGACCTCTAGATATTTTCCCACCATGTCAGAAAAGATGCTCATCATATATCGCTAAAAGGTGGCAGGGGCATTACATAGTCCGAATGGCTTCCTTCGATAAGCAAAGGTGCCGTAGGGACATGTAAATGTAATCTTTTCCTGATCTTCAGGGGCTATCTATATCTGATTGTAGCCTGAATACCCGTTAAGGAAACAGTAATAGGAATGACCAGCTAACCTTTCCAAAATCTGATCAGTGAAGGGCAAAGGAATGTGGTCCTTCCTCGTGACGATATTGAACTTCCTATAGTCAATGCACATTCTCCAACTAGTAGTAACTCTAGTTGGCACGAGTTCATTATTGGCATTGGCTATGATGGTGATTCCGGACTTCTTAGGAACCACCTGAGTTGGACTCACCCATTGACTATTAGATATAGGGTATATGATACCCACATCCAATAGTTTAAGAACCTCGGCCTTAACCACTTCTTTCATGTTTGGATTTAATCTATGTTGTGATTGCCGAGAGGTCTTCGCATTATCCTCAAGATAAATGCGGTGAGTACAAATCGAGGGGTCAATTCCCTTGAGGTCCGCAATCGTCCATCCAAGGGCTTCTTTATGCTCAATGAGAGTAGATATGAACATACTCTCTTGTTCTTTCTTTAGGTGGGCAGAAATCACCACCGGGTATGTCTCATCTTGACCTAAATATGCATATTTCAATTCAGAGGGCAAAGGTTTTAGGTCAAGCTTCGGTGGCTTGAGGTTAGACGGTAGAGGCACTTCATCAGTTTGGGGCAACTCTTCAAATTGTGGCCTCCACCGGTTAACTTCAAGTACCGGCGAAGCATCAAGCATGACACACGTCTCCCTAATCATGTCATCATCAAAATCATGGGAGTGGGCCAGGCACGTCTCTAGAGGATCAGAGGATAAGGTAAAAGGTGTCCTATCTTCCACGAAAGTGTCAATTATGTTAATGTCGTGGAAATCGTCATCATCCTCTAACCGTCTGCCTGTGTTGAAAAAGATATTCATTTCTAATGTCATATTCCTGAAAGACATACTCATGACACCATTCCTGCAATTGATAATTGCGTTTGAGGTGGCAAGGAATGGGTGACCAAGAATGACGAGAATCTGAGTGCTCATGTTATCGATGGGTTCGGTATTCAGGATGATAAAATCTATAGGGTAATAAAATCTGTCGACCTGGACCAACACATCTTCAATTATCCCTCCTGGTACACGAACGGAGCGATCAGCAAGTTGTATTGTGGTTAGGGTGGGTTTTAATTCACCCAAACCTAATTGTTTGTATACCGAGTAGGGAATCAGATTGACGCTTGCTCCTAAGTCAAGAAGTGCGTGCTCAATTCGATAGTTCCTGATTACACATGATATGGTTGGGCTATCAGGATCCTTGAATTTCTGCAGCACATCTTGCTTTAGGATGGCACTCACTTTCTCAGTCAGGAAGATTTTCTTTTGAATATTTTGCCGTCTTTTGGTCGTGCATAAATCTTTCAGAAATTTGACATATAAAGGTATTTGTTTCACGGCATCATGTAGAGGAATGTTGACCTTCACTTGTTTCAATACCTCTAGAATGTCCTGAGAGTTAGAGAGAGGTTTTGGTGCAACCAACCGTTGGGGAAATGGAGCAAACGGCTTCCCCTGAGGTTCCGGTTCTAACTCTGGTGGAGCATGGCTAGATCCATCTTCTTTGTCCACTTCCGGTTCCTTAGGCTTTTCAACTCTATCTGGAATGGTTTTGTCAATGATCTTCCCACTCTCAAGAGTGATGATAGATTTAGCTTGCTCCATCTGATGAAGAGCTTGGGTCGCTAACTTCATATTGCGGCTTTGGATTGGGAAGAGGTTGAACTGGGAGGCTCCCCTTGTTCCCAATCGTATTTTCAGCCTTAAGTCCTTGTATCGCTTTTGTAAGGTCTTGAAAGGCTTGTAGCATACCCTGATTGAAAAGCTCTTGCTTTTGAAAGTGTTTTAGAACCGAATCCTCTTGAGGTTTCTCTTGAATTGGAATTTGATTTAGGAAACCTTGAGGTGTAGCGGTTTATCCATTCCTCCAACTGAAGTTTGGATGATTTTTCCAACCAGGATTGTATGTATTAGAGGTGGGTCCACTGAAAGGTCTTTGGTAATTGCTTATGGCATTAGATTGCTCATTCAATATCTCTTGAAAGGCAGATATAGTTGGGCAATTTTTAGCAGTGTGAATGTTGCAACCACAAATATCGCAAACAATTCCCTTAGCCTTATCCTTCTTTAATTCCATGGCCTCGAGTTTTCTGGTGAGATAAGCTATTTTAGCATTGATATCATCATCCTCTTTTAGGAGATACATTCCACCCCTTTCTTTGGAATGAGTCGGCCTAGATGTAGTACTTGGTCTAGGGGAGATGTCCCATGATTGTGTGTTCTTAGCAAGCTTATCAAAGTAGTCCCACACCTCATCGACACCTTTATTCATAAACTCACACCTAGATCCATAGCTCAACTAGTAGACTGAGTGGAGATACCTCGTTTCAACACTTGAGGTCTTGGTTCGATCCCTAGTGAGGGTGGCTAACATGGAGTGTGTGTACTGATATGGGGGTGTACGAACGAGCTAACTCCCCATTACACATCGTCTCGACTAATTGGCGCATGGGAGATGTCAGTCCATCATAGAAAAAGTTTGTGATGCGCCACGTTTCAAAACCATATTGTGGGCATGAACTGACAAGATCCTTGAACCGTTCCCAACATTGGAAGAATGTTTCGTCTTCCCTTTGGGCGAAGTTCATGATCAACTTTCTAAGGGTGTTCGTCTTATGGTATGGGAAAAATTTCTTTATGAACTCCCTTGTCATGTCATTCTGTCTGCCAATAGATCGAGGACGTATTGAATGTAACCACGTCTTAGCTTTCTTTTTCAAAGAAAAGGGAAAAAGTTTCAACCTGACCGTGTCATTAGACACGTTAGGAAAGTATAAAGTAGCTATGATTTCATCAAACTCTTTCAATGTAAATATGGATTTTCTGACTTAAGCCCATGAAATTTAGGAAGGAGTTGGATCACCCCTGGCTTGATATCCATATGTTCTGCATTCTAAGGAAAAACCATGCATGAGGGCGTACTCACCCCCGCCAGTTGTAAATAATCTCGTAAAGTATGAAGTGGGGGTGCTTGATGCACCTCATTCTCATCCTGGATGTCCTCTACCCTAGGTTGGAGTAGAAGAGGTTGGTTTTCAGCCATCACTTCGATTAACTCGGGATCTCGAGCGGTGTCTAGTCCTGCGATGGATAGTCAACCCCTCAACCAATCCTCCTTCAGTCAAGAGATGTCGAGTGTTGTCACGAACCCACTTGGGCATAAAACACTTGCAGCCCTCAATTCAGATTCTAAACCTACCTAAAAGAAAGAACGGAAATAGAGATCTAGAAAGAAAGAAGAAAAGAGTTGGAAAGAAGTTACCAAATTCGAAGTTCCTAGGTCAGATCCTGCAAAATAAAACAAAACAAGTTAAGTCTCTGAAAATAGGTAGTCTAAGAATAGAAAGTAAACTATTTTCTAAAAAAGGAAGAATTCTAAAGATAACCAAAAATAAAAAGTTTCTAAAAACAAATTACGAAAGCTCTAAACCTAAATTAGAAAGTAAGAAAGTTTCTAAAAGAAAACCTAGAATTAGAAAGTTTTTTAAAAATAAAATAAAGGAAAGATGAGTTAGTTTCTATAATTAGAAAGAGTTTCTAAAAAGGGAAATAACTAACCTAGTTTTTAAAAGTTAATCAGGAAAGTTCTAACCTAGAATTAGGAAGTTAGTTTCTAAAGGTAATAAAAGAAATCCTAGAATAGAAAATTTCTAAAAAATAGAAAAAAAAGAACCTAATCTAAAAATAGGAGATGGAAAAACTAGAAAATTAGAAAGGGATTAGTTTTTCCAGCAGGAAGGTCTATCTCAGAATCCTACAAAACATGAAAGTTAGGTTAGTTTCTAGAAATCAAATAGAAAAACCTAAATCTAGAAAAACCCTAATCTTAACCTAATTCTAAAACTAGTTAATCCCATAAAAACGTAACCGTCAATCCCCAGCAATGATGCCAAAAACTTGTTCACACCTCAAGTATAGGGTTGTGATGTAGTAATAATCTCGATAAGACCAAGGTCGAATCCACAGGGACTGAACCTTGTACGTAATCTGAAAGTAACTTAATCTAGAACTAGACGAAGATGAAATCTAAATCAGAGGTTTTTAAGAGAGTAATGGTGAATTATTAAACTAAACTTGTGAAATTCAAAGGTGGGAAACTAGGGTGCCAAGGATCCACTTGTAGAGATCAGGGAGATCTATGCTTGATATAACCTTAAAAATCAAATCTGAACTTCCTTCGATCTAGTCATCAATAATAAGAGGTATGAGAATTAGACTTGATTCCATCATAAGGCCATGCCCATGAGACAAAGCAAACAACAGAATCTAACCAATCCACATCTATCTGAGAGGGTTATGAACATTAGGAAGGGTTCCATCATCCAAACATGCCCAGGAGATGATGGTGAACAATAGGGCCTCCTAATTTCATAATCATAATAATGAAAAGGACATGCTCAAAGCTATCGCAGATCTATTGTAATTTAAGTCACAACAAACCATTAAAAACTAAAGGCATTCCTTAAAATCAAACTAGAATCAAATCAGTTCAAAGATCAAAATTAAATCAAAAGGCATAAAGGAAAGTCTCCCATCTCACTACAAGCTTCACCTCTTAGCCCTAGCTAAGAGGTTTAGCCTATCACAATCATGATGAAGCTAAAGAAAACATGAAAGAAGGAAGAACCCGAAGAAGGAGAATGGAAAGTGCCGCCGACCGCCCATGCCTTCTCTCTCTTCGCGTCCAAGATCTCAAGCTCCCCAGATGATTTTCGTGCTCTCTCTCTTCACCTTCTTGTAGCCAAGAGGGTCGGTTGTGCATGAGGCGGCAGCAGAGTCGGTTGCTGCGTAAAGTTTACGTAGCAACAAGGAAATGTCTTACATGAGAAAAAAGAAATGGCAAAATAGAGATTTGTTGCGGGATCTACTCCGGTCAGGCTTCTTGGCCTTGGTCTGTGATCCCATGGGAGAGTTTTGAACGGCTAAGATCGACGGTCCGACCACGATCAAGATCACACAACACTGGGCGGCGTCCGGACGTTTCTTGCAAAGTTTCTTGCGCTGAGATGCTCAGTGGGCCCCACAGTGATGTTTTTGGAAGAATCCACCCCGTCCATTGGATTCCTGGCGAAAAACCAGTTGGGAAGGGGTGGTTTTGGTAGGTTCTGGCGTGGCCCACTGAATCAACTCAAGCTGCCGTTCATCCTGCGTTTGACGGTGGAAATCGCATGATCGCGTGCATGGGCCAAAAAGGAAAGCTGGGCGAGGGTCTTGGCCCGCTATGGAGTGAATGGACGGCTCGGATCATGCAATGGGGCGGAGAGTGGGCCCAATACTCAGAACCGGCGGACGCTCCTCCGTTCGCTGGTTCGTTCTTGAATTGGAAAAGGAGAGTCGGTCAACGTGCGCTGATCGACTTTGGGAAATTCAGTGCACGGCCGGTGCACTTGTGCACCGTGCACACGCTGTACGGGCGGGTCCCACAGAGTTGTTCGTGAGAAATCTGCTCCGTCCATACGTTTTGTCACCCAGTTTAAGGGGTTGAGACCGAATTTGAAGCATCTCCAGATATCAGGCGGGCGCCAAATCAGGATTTTGGTAGTTGATCTGTCCGTTGGGCCACTTCCATAAGGATCTAATGGCTGAAATTTGACGTGTACAATTAATTTATGGTCCTCAGGCTAGATATAAAGTTTCGAGCCGAACGGATGGTGGGAACCTTGTGATCTTGTATTCTGAACAATTTTCAGGCCCGTTTAACGTGAATGGCTTGATTTTCTCGGATCTTTGGCGTGTAAATTCTTCAACCTCGGTCCTCTAGGGTCCGTCCCTTGCCTTGGTGACTTCAGAGCGTCAAATTCACGCTTTTAGTACCCTCTTTCAGTCCAGGCTCCTAAATACACCTTGCATCACAAACACGATTAAAATAGGCCCTTAAACAGTATCATGTCTGTAAATTTAGGTAATAACTGGGGTCTAATATGCAATATTTGACCCTCAACAATTGGCCCAAAACGAGGCATATTTCCAAGCATTAGGTAGCCACTAGCCACAAAAGCAAGTCCACTAATTTCATGCGCATGGGGGAGGAAGAGATAGCAGTTGTGGTGGAGAGGTTGAAGTGCGAACTAAGCTCCCCTTCTATGAAAAAAAAAATGAAACTATTACCATTGAGAATTGAGACCTTTTGGAATTGGAATCCAAATCTAAGGGCCAATTCCTGGTTTTCAAATGACCCCCCTTATCTAAAATGAGATGAAATCATGAGGCCTTAGAAATTTAATAAGGGGTGAGATGAATGTTTATTAGCTGACCCTTTGAGTACTATCACGGTTATTTGATGCTTCACCTATTTCGTCGTTGGAAGGTCAAGTTGTGTTAAACACTGCTTTAAGAAGAAACCTTGAGAGTCGAGGAGATCGTCTCCTTTGCTTGGCTTATATCTCCTCTGGAAGGATTGTTTAATTTGTATCCGATTTGATCAAGGTATTCCGTATCAATAACAATGGCCATAACGGTCACCATCGTTACTGATACGGGTATTGGCTATAACGGCTGATATGGGAGTGTAACGACCGTTACGACCCCTGTAACGGTTGAAAATTTTCTTTTACCCAAAAAATTATGAAAAAATATCTAGAAAATCCAGAATAATATAAATATTCGAAATATGTATTCATTTTTTGTTTTGAACATGTTTGTAATACTGTAACAGCCCACTCTTTGTTGAGAGTGTTGTATCAGGTTGTCTAGTGAATTTGTGAGCATGATTATTTGTCTCTCATATTTATACATCACAATTAAGTATTAGAACTAGAAATAAGAAAAAGGCATAAATACTACTTTATTTTTTTCTTTTGAAAAAATGGCCCTCGGAGCTTCACCCAAATCATTATTGAAAAGGCCGAGCAAGGAGTCCTAGAAAAGGGGGGGGGGGGTGAATAGGACTATGCCAAATTAAAATTTAAATGCGGAATAAAGAAAGAACTAGAAAAAGATTGCACTTATCAATCCCAAATAACTGAAATAAATAGCAACCTCAAATGCACAAGTATTGAGAGGTTGATACAGATGTTGTTCTAAGGACAACCTTACACCAAAAACCAATGGCTTATGGTAGGACAACCTGATTTCTAGAATGCTCTGTGTATCAAAGTCCCAAACCCATACAAAGAAATAAAGAATAAAACAGAAATAAATATCTACTGCTATTACAACATTCATCACATGTGCAGAAAATAAATTACAATCATTCACCACAACTGCACAATAATAAACATTCACCACAACTCCAACAATTATAGTGGTTCGCTTGTGTGTACACCAACTGTTAGAAAACAGCCACACAACTACTCCACTCCCAATATCCTCACCCACGGGATATTGGCTTTCACTATGAAATAGGTTTTCCAAGGTTCACCCAAAACCTTCACAATTGTGTTTTCAAAGGGCTACCACAATTAAAAACCCCACTCACTGAGATTTTCTGGTTATCTTAGTCAAAACCAAAAATGAAAGATTTTCTGGCAATCTTACAAACCAAATGCAGAAAATTGAAATGTACTTATCTGAAGATTCTTCTTCTGATGAAGCCCGGTAGAACCAATTCGATGTAGATGTTCAATGTCCAAACTCACATATGAAAAGGTTCTTAAGTCTAAATGATTTTTTGATTAAATCAACCTGGGCTAGCTTGATTTGATTTTGATCTCAAAAAGGGTAAAATCAATATTCCCTTTTCAAAAGAAATAGAATTGAATAGAGATCACAAAATCAAATGCAAAAAAGCTATTAAAAGAATCTTAAATACTAACCAATTAGCTTCTTGAATGTGGGGACAAGTTTTCTCAGAGTTGTGACTTGAATATCTTAGAATGAATTGAAAAACTCTGAAAATCGTCCTCAATTTATAGGCAAAAATACTGTTCGCTCGACTGGCCTTAGTGGTCAGTTCGACTGGTCGAAGGACCAACAACATTTCAAAATTTCTGGCGCGATAAGATAAGATCGCTACTCGACTGGTCGAGTGGGACCCAGAAATGTTGCTGGACTTTGAGTCGAGCCTGCACGACTGGTCGAGCACTGTTCACTCGACTGGTTGAGCAGTCTCCAGGATTGGTCAAGGGGAGATAAGACATGAAGAATGAGACCCGACACTCTTTGTAAAAGAGATGGTCACATATCTTAGATCCAGTGTTCAAATTGTCGACGAAATGTCGATATTATCGGCGATAATATCGGTGTCGCTAGTCTAGCGATACCGAAACCCCAATTTTTCGTTTCTCTCCCTATTATCGGTGAAAAATCGGAGATATTGTCGATAATTTTGGATTATCGCCGAGAATATCGACCGTAGCCACCAACCACGCAGCCAACAGCCCATTTTTTCGATAAATAGGTAAAAATAAGGGGAAAAAAAAAATCGCTTTGATTTCGCTGTTTTTGTAAATACGTGAGAGTGATAGTGTACCTGGTTAATCGAAATTCACAGCTCCGAAGAATGCCTCCTGTCGATCTTCGAACATTGCAAAGAGGTAAGAAAAACCGCAAAATCCCCTTTCCCTTTTCCATTTGAAGCTTGAAATTTCGGCGAAAAATCAGCGATTTTAGGAATTTCCTCGCGATTTGGGAATAATATAGGGTTTCGAAACCCTACCTCAAAAACCCCCTTTCTTCGGCAAGAATCCCTCGCGAACGACATTTCAGGGTTTTCTTCCTCTTTTTTTCTTTTTTTCTTTTTTCTTTATTTCAGGCTTGATATGACGACGCGGATTGGCTGGTGTACCTTACACCTGCTGTATTGACGTCAGCAAGTTAAGTGGGTCTGATGATGAGGTATGTGTTATATCCAGACCGTTAATCCATTTGGCGAGCTCGTCGTAAGGAGTTAGAAGAAAAATAAGATAGATCTAACTATCAAGTGGACCACACTGCAAAAAGCAGTGGGAAATTGAACGTCTACCATTAAAACACGTTTTTGGGTCACAGAAGTTTTGGATCAATATGAAATTTGTTTTTCCTCTTCATTCATGTCTTTGTGATATTATGAACAGATTGGATGGAAAATAAACGTTACGGTGGTCCCTAGGAAGGTTTCAACGGTGTACATCAATCTTCCCACAGTTTTGTGTGGTGGGGTCCACTAAAGCTTTGGATATGCCTCATTCTCTAGGTAATGCCTTAAAATAATATCTCCAAATGAATGGACGTTGTGGATACAACATGTACATCCTAGTAGGGTCCACGGAACTTGATGACGTGTAGTGAGTGTCCCTACGGCAGTATCTAATCCGCGTCCGGTTGTTACGCGGAAAGCACATTGCGTACTGAGTTATACGCTCTAATCGTATAGAGTAAACTCTAGTAGGCCCACCGTGAATGCATCTAGTCCATCCACGCCGTCCATCCGTTTTTTCATATTATTTTAGGGGTTGAGACCAAAATTTAAGCATACCCAAAGATCAAGTGGACCATACCATTGGAAACAGTTGGAATAATAACTTCCACCATTGAAACATTTCTTGGGCCCACAGTGATGTTTATTTGTCATCCAACCTGTTCATGAGATCACACAGACATGGATGAAGGGAAAACACAAATACAAGCTTGATCCAAAACTTCCGTGGCCCCCAAGAAATTTTCAACAGTAGATGTTCAATTCACACTATTTCCCATTATGTGTTCCACTTGAGGTTTGGATATAGTTCATTTCTACGCTCAATCCCAAAATTTATCTATTAAAATGGTTGGACGGAGTGGATAAAATACATAAATTATGGTGGACCCACAGAGTTTACACAGCACGCTTAACCTATTGAGTTACTCGGTACGCAATCCGCTCTTCCTTTTAACATAAGTGGTGTGTGGATGTCACCAAGTTCTGTGGACCCCACCATGATGTATGTGTTATATCCACATGGTCCATCCAATTAGCGAGACCATTTTAGGTAGTGAACCCAAAAATGAGGTAGATCCAAAGCTAGGGTGGACCACACTGCCAAGGCAATGGGGACAATGATTCCTACCGTTGAAACCTTCCTAGGCGCCATGGCCCACAGTGGTGTTTATTTGTCATCCAAGTTGTTCATAAGATCACACGGGGATGGATGAAGGTAAGATACAAAAATGACATGGATCCAAAACTTTTGTGGCCCCTAATAATTTTTCAATGGTAGGCATGTTCAATTCACATTGTTTCCTGTGGTGTGGTCCATTTGAGCATTGGATATGCTTCATCTTTGGGATCAAGCCTTAAAATTATCTTGTAAAATGGATGGATGGGGTGGATAAAATACATAAATCACAATGGGCCCAACACAGTGATAAGCGTACTGATTTATAAGGTGCACACGTGTCACTTGTTTGTATCCGTGGATTGATGGGTCAATGTTATGTGGGGCCATCATAATGATAAATATTTTATCAATGTTGTCCATTTAATTTGATAGATAATTTTAAGGCATGAGTCTAAAATGAGACAGATCTGCATGACTGCATCTCAGGTGGACCACACTAAAGGAAACAGTAGCGATTAAATGCTCACCATTAAAAACTTCATAGGGCCATTGTAATGGGTTTTTTTTTTTTTCTTGCCATCCAACCTCTTGATTAGGTTAGACAGATCTTGATGAAGCGAAAACACGGTTTAGATTATGTTAAAATTTGCCACATGTACCATTTTCAAATGTTAGGTATCAAGCGTCATACACAGCCAAAGTATCAAATACCACACTGATTGGATAATCTAATCCATCCTTGATTTGGAATCTTTGAGTTCATTTACTTTTACATGTCTTAATTACTGTATACCAGCTGCATTTGTATTATAAAAACTAATTTTGGTTACTATTTAAGTGATTTCTTACGACAACGCATACTTTTTGGCCCCCATTAAATGAAAATTTCTAATTTAATGCATTCTTTTTGCAAAATTTTCATTCCTGAATATGTAAATATGTGTATTTAGGCATGTCCTGAAGTTTCACCGAAAAATTCCATCATTTTCCCCTTTTTCCTTGCATTTCCGGTTATCGGCGATATTATCGGCGATAACGATATTATATCTTTATCTCCGGCCAGCGAAACTTGTAGCGATACCGACAACTCGAACACTAGTCTGGACTAGTCGAACCATGACTAGGACTGGTCGAAAAATGACCTATAAAATTATCAAATGACTTATGATATAAATGCAAATTGTATGACCTATCCTAAGGTCAATCTAGGGTCAAACAAACCTTATTTGTGAGGTTGAGTCATCATATATCATTCTCTTGAAGTAGTTGAAGCTTGAAGACTTGATCTAGTACTTGAACTTCTTGATATTGTTCTTGAACCTCTTGATCTTATACTTGAACTTCTTGATGTTGTTCTTGAACCTCTTTGTAACACCCCGGTCCTAATAGTATGATATTGTCCGCTTTGGCTGGCACTCACTGTCCACCTCACGGTTTTGTTCTCGCAGACGGAAGCGGTTAGCGAACCACCCGCAAAACGCGTCATACTATTGAAGGCCGAAGCCCCACATATAGACCAAGATCTTGGGCTCTCCCTTTCCGATGTGGGACAGGCACTAACACCCACCTCGGAAAGGGAGAGCCCAAGATCTTGGTTTATATGTGGGGCTTCGGCCTTCAATAGCATGGCGCATTTTGCGGGTGGTTCGTTAACCGCTTCCGTCTGCGAGAACAAAACCGTAAGGTGGACAGTGAGTGCCAGCCAAAGCAAACAATATCATACTGTTGGGATCGGGGTGTTACAAATGGTATCAGAGCGATCTGGGCTATCTGTGGGGCTACGGCCGTCACCAATATGACGCGTTTTGCGGGTGGTTCGTTAACTGCTGCCGTCTGCGAGAACAAAATCGTGAGGTGGACAGTGAGTGCCAGCCAAAGCGGACAATATCATACTGTTGGGACCGGAGCGTTACAAAGGTGTTAGTGCCTGTCTCACATCGAAAAGGGAGAGCCCAAGATCTTGGTCTATATGTGGGGCTTCGGCCTTCAATAATATGATGCGTTTTGCGGGTGGTTAGCTAACCGCTTCCGTCTGTGAGAACAAAACCGTGAGGTGGACATTGAGTGCCAGCCAAAGCAGACAATATCATACTGTTGGGACCGGGGTGTTACAAATGGTATCAGAGCGATCTGGGCTATCTGTGGGGCTACAGCCGTCACTAATATGACGCATTTTGCGGGTGGTTCGCTAACCGCTTCCGTCTGCGAGAACAAAACCGTGAGGTGGACAATGAGTGCCAGCCAAAGCGGACAATATCATACTGTTGGGACCGGAGCGTTACAAATGGTATCAGAGCGAGGGCGCTCTGTCTCCCGAGGGGGGGTGGGTGTTAGTGCACGTCCCACATCGGAAAGGGAGAGCCTAAGATCTTGATCTATATGTGGGGCTTCGGCCTTCAATAGTATGACGCGTTTTGCCGGTGGTTCGCTAACCGCTTCCGTCTGCGAGAACAAAACCGTGAGGTGGATAGTGAGTGCCAGCCAAAGCGGACAATATCATACTGTTGGGACCGAAGTGTTACACTCTTGATCTTGTAATTGAATGTAGATAAGATTAGCAAGGATGACATAAAGTTGATCTTACAATAATAGCTAAACAAGATATAGATTCCAAGAGGTTTTGGCACTACAAAATTTGACAAACCTAGGAGCTAGATAAGATAGCATTTACAATCTCCCCCTTTGTTAAATTCGTGACAAAACAAACCAAGACCGAGGAATCATGCACCAGTTGGATCAATAAAGAATCATGCACCAGTTAGAAACTGGTCAGCAAAAATTAGCAAACCAATACTCCCCCTTAATACATTACTCCATAGAATCCAAGAGGAGAAGAAATTGCTTGTGGTACCCGTATGTGAACAAATACTGAAAAAAAAAAAATACTCCACGTATTCTCCACATCTTCCACTCCATAGAATCCAATATCATTAAATAGACACAAATTCTCCCCTTTTTTGTCACAATATGACAAAGGAAAGAGCATATAAATGATGAAAATATAAGAGTAGAATAAGAGCAATGAGTAATGATTAGTGTCAAGATAACCATTAAAAACATGTCCACAAAAACAAGAAAACATGTCCAAGCATATAGAGTCAAGAGAAATCCAAGTATAAAAGTTATTACACATTAGAAATTCAACACTAATCTGAACCAGAGGACGGAGCAGTATGGAAGGATTTATTCGATGTAGTCCCTTGTTAATGCGTCTAAGATATTTGCGCATGTATTTAAATTGAGTTTCTTGGGACACATGCATACCCTCTACCTTCTCCTCAAGTGATCGCAAATGCGCATCAAAGTCAGAAGACTGAAAATCAGGATCAGCAGCAGAGTCTGACTCAATCTCATCAAAAATGTCATCCATATTGATATCATCTGGAGGCAAAGCATCCTCCTCTTCAGTTGCTTCAGCTGCTCCTCTAGCACTCATATCAACTTGGCCTGGAGCCAACCTCAAATTCATCTTATTTATGTTCGAGTTATTTAAAGGGAAGATGGTGTATAGGAGCTTCACCAATGGGCATGGCCACAAGACTATGGGTGGCTAAGACAGTCATAAGATAGGTAAAAGGGATATCACTGTGACCTGGATGGAGACAGAATTGAATAATGATGTAACAGATAAGAGATGGAAGACAAACAGAGACACCAGTAACAATAGAATGAACGATGCGAACCATGAAAGCAGTAAGCTCAGTCTTGTTACCAAACCTAGGATAGACATTTAAAATGAAAATACGATGTAGAATCCTGTGTCTGGGTAACATAAATTTGGAACTGAGCGCATTCCCAGAATTCCATTCCGTATCCATGTTGCATAACACTCTAGTGAGCATTCTTTTTTCAGATTCAGACGGTTTTGCTACAAGAGTATAAATAGGAATACCGTCATCATTAACTGGAAGATCCATTAATCCAGAAATTAAGTGACGGTCCACATCAATTGGACCTTCTCTGGTTGTAATGGTAAACATCAGATTCTCAGTAGAGAAGTCACTAATGCAAGCATACATGGCTTGTGCAATGGAATGGTATGCCGGACCGCCCCAATGTAAAATGTTATCCCATCCTACAGATTAAAGAAGTGGAATAATACCAAAAGGTGCCAAATGATCAGTGTTAACCGTCCGTTCAACTGTCATGTTGCGTAAGCGAATATCCCACACATACTCGGGATCTTCTTCGGGTGACCGAAGATGGCGCACCTTGATAGGAGTGGAACGAGAAGAAGAGGGACCACGAGATCCTTTCTTCTTATTTCTACTCTCCATTTTAACAAGAAAAACAAGGAATACAAGGAATGCAAAAGAGGAAAGAAGGGTTTCAAGTAAATCAGATTTTTAGCTAGAAAACCCAACAAACCACCATAAACCTTGAAATAAACAACAAAAACAAGGAAATGGAAGTACAAAGAGCTCAAATCTATAAGGAAATCGTAAATGATGCACTAACTATGGAGGAATCGAAGGTGGGTTCGACTGGTCGTGCTTGGGCTAGTTGGGAAAATGAAGCAAATGAAAAGAAAATGCTTTTTAGGCAATAAAAACCCCCAAACCTGAGCGGGCCGACTGGTCGAGTACATACTTGACTGGTCGTGCCACGACTGGTCGAGTGTGTACTCAACTGGTCGAGCACCTCGAAAATTCAGCATATTTTCATATTTTGAAATTTAGAAAATTTGCAAAAATAAAATAAAATAAAACATGCAATATAGTACAAATAAACATAAACATTTCAATTCATATTGCACATACCCATATCCAATTTCAACTTAGCAAACCTGTTTCTGTCAAGTGGCTTTGTAAATATGTTAGCAAGTTGATTTTCAGTCTAAATATAATCCACTGAAATAATCTTATCTTCAACTAATTCACAAATATAATGATGTCTAATGTTAATATGCTTAGTTTGTGAATGCTAAATTGGATTTTTAGAAATGTTAATTGCGCTAGAATTGTCCCAATACAAAACCATAGTATCTTGCACAAATTCATAATCACTTAACATTCTATTCATCCACACAAGTTGGGTACAAGCATTACCGGCTGCAATATACTGAGCCTCAGCTGTGGAAAGAGATATAGAACTCTGTTTCTTACTATGCCAAGAAACTAGGCAATTCCCAACATAAAAACATCTACTGCTGGTAGACTTGCGGTTATCAATATTACCAGCCCAATCAACATCCGAATATTGAACATTAGTATCATGAGGATACCAAAGGCCAAGTGTGGCCGAACTTGCGACATATCTTAAAATGCGCTTTATAGCAATCAGGTGGAACTCTTTAAGGTCCGATTGATATCTAGCACAGATTCTTACACCGAATGCAATATCAGGTCGGCTCGCAGTTAAATATAATAAACTACCTATTATGCTGCGATACAACTTAGGATCTACACTTTTACCTGTTGAATCCTTAAAGAGTTTAAGTGTTGTACTTATAGGAGTATCGAAGTTCTTACCGCTCTCAAATCCAAAATTTGTCACCAAGTTTAGAGCATACTTGGTTTGAGAGAGAAATACCCCATCAGCAAGCTATTTCACTTGCAGACCTAAAATATAGTTCAATTCTCCTACCATGCTCATTTCAAACTTGGACTTCATTAAATCTGCAAACTCAACAGACATGTTAGCACAAGTAGATCCATAGATAATGTCATCAACATATATCTGTACTATTAGAATGTAATCATTGTATTTCTTTACAAACAGTGTCTTAATAACACTCCTCATTACAAAGTTATGACTTAGTAGAAACTTACTCAACTTTTCGTACCATGCCCTGGGAGCTTGTTTTAAACCATGGAGTGCCTTTTTTAGGTGATAAACATGGTTAGTATGTTTAGGGTCTTCAAAACCCTTAAGCTGTTCTACATATACTTCCTCATGCAGATCACTATTCAAGAATACACTTTTAACATCCATTTGATAGATTTTAAAATTTTTGTAACAAGCAATGGATATGAACAATCTGATAGATTCAAGATGAGCTACTGGGGTAAAGGTTTTATCATAATCTATGCCTTCTATTTGAGTGTACTCTTGTACAACCAGTCTTGCCTTATTTCTTATAATGTTACCTAATTTATCAGACTTATTTTTAAAGATCCACTTGGTTCCTATTATATGTTTATCATTAGGTCTAAGAATCAAATGCCATACATCATTTCGGACAAATTGATTAAGTTCATCTTGCATAGCTATAATCCAGTTTTCATCAGCAAGTGCTTCTTTTACATTGGCCGGCTCAATCTGGGAAGTGAAGCACACATAGTTACATACGTTTTTAAGTTGTTTACGAGTGCACACACCAGTGAGAGGGTTCCCAAGTATTTGATCAATTGGATGGTCTTTAACTGATCGCAGTTCAGTGTCATTATTTTGACTAGATGAAGAGTCTAGTTTATCAAATAATGAGACTTCATCATCTTCTGAACTAGAGGTAGATGTATTCAGATGATCATCTATGACAACATTAATGGATTCCTGAATTACACCGGTCCTCTTATTGAGAACACGATATGCTCGACTATTTAGAGCATATCCTAGGAAGATACCTTCATCACTTTTAGTGTTGAATTTTTTCAAAATTTCTCGATCACGTAGAATATAGCATTTGCTACCAAAAACTCGAAAATATTTGACTGTTGGCTTCTTATTGAACCACAGTTCATACGCAGTCTTATTATTCGATTTTCTAGTATATACACGATTAATAATATAACAAGCAGTGTTCACAGCTTCAGCCCAAAGATTTTTAGGAAGTTTCATGCTATTTAACATAACATTAGCCATCTCTTGAAGTACACGATTTTTTCTTTCAACAACCCCATTCTGTTGAGGTGTCTTAGGAGCAAAAAATTCATGCGATATCCCGTGATCGCTACAGAACTTCTCAAAGTTGCTATTATCAAATTCGGAACCATGATCACTTCGTATTTTAATAACTGGTGATTCCTTCTCAGTTTGAATACGCTTGAGTACCCTTTTCACTTCATCGAGAGTTTCAGATTTCTCTCTCATGAAAACTACCCATGTAAACCTGGTAAAATCATCTACAATTACCAGAATATATTTTTTATCACCTCGACTCTCTGTCCTAGTAGGTTCAACTAGATCCATGTGGAGGAGCTCAAGAGGTTTGGTTGTGGCACTAGAGTTCACTTTCTTGTGAGCACTTCTAGTTTGTTTCCCAATCTGACAATCGCCACAGATTTTATCCATTTTCTTTAACTTGGGTAGACCACGTATAACTTCACCTTTGCTCAGTCTATAGAGATTACGATAGTGTACATGTCCTAGGCATTTATGCCATAGATCGGATTCATTGGTTTGGACCATGTAGCGTGATAACTTAGACGAGCTTGAGTTACTGACTATATAACAGTTTTCAGAAGTTCTGCGACCAGTCAATATCACAGAACCATTCTCATTAGAAATTTCACACTCTTGATTGTTGAATTTTACGCGATGTTTATTATTACAGATTTGTGATATACTTAAGAGATTATGCTTAAGACCTTCTACAAACAAGACATTCTCAAATGGTGGAAGATTAAAGAGTTGAACCGTAACTTGGCCAATAATTCTGCAATTGCTACCATCACCAAAAGTGACTGAACCATCAGCTAGATTGGTGAACAAATCTGTCACCTGTCATATGTCTAGAGCATCCACTGTCTAGGTACTACTTTGATTGACTTGAAGCCTTAAAAGTAGTGTGAGCAACCAAACAAGTAACCTTAGGGACCCATTTCATTACAGTTTTGGGTTTTGGATCATTGTTGGTTTTTCGATACTTGTACTTGTTATATATTCTATCATTCGAGTTGGATTTTAGAAGCTCCTTAAGTAGATCCACAATCTTCTCAGCTAAGGGGTTATGATTCTGATTTCTATAGTTTTATAGCACGAAAAGTTTTAGAATTTTGAAAATTATTTTGATTTAGACTTTTCCCTTTTGAGTTAGAGGACTCTCCTTTAACAAATTTAGGAGTAGTCTTATATTTAGGAGATGTATTCTTATCATAGCCCAGACCAGATCTATCGCCACATTTCCTTGATCCGGTTAGTAGTCTTTCTAGTTTAGGATCACCTTGGGCATACCTCCAAGTATCCTTTAAACTCAAGAGAGAAGAGACTTTTAATTTTAGATTATCATTCTCTAATTTTAGATTTTCAATTTGAGATGTTTTGAAATCTAAATCGCACTTGGTTTTTTTAACACAATCAGATAGATGTGATTTTTCTAAAACTAGAGTATCAAACTTTTCTTTTAGCTTTAAAAACTTTTCTTTTTGAAGTTTTAATTTTACAGCTATCTTGCAACTCTCCCTATATAGGGCATTGTAGGCATCTTGTAAATCTTCATCATTTTCAGGATCACTTCTTAGATTTTCATCGTAAGTTGAATCATAACTTTCTGAGGAAGTGACTTTGGCTAGAGTCATTAAGGCCTTAACCTTATCAGTGGACTCAGATTCAGAATCATCTGACTCAGAAGAAGCTTCAGAGCAGGATGATTCATCCCATGTAGCCAACATACCTTTCCTTTTAGGTTTGTCCTTCTTTGGACATTTATTTGCCAAATGCCCGTATTCATGGCAGTTGAAACATTGGCTGTCTTTAAGTGATTTCCAAGGTTTAGATCTACCCTTTTTCTTCTCAAAGGGTTTTTGAAAATCAATTCTCTTTTTGCTTTTGAGAATTTTATAAAACTTCTTGGCTAAAAGTGCCATATCATCCTCTGAATTTTCGTAATCAGAATTATTAGAATTATAAGAAATATCTTTAGAAGATTTTAGGGCTATGGATTTACCTTTAGGAGCCTTAAAATTTAACTCGTAGGTTTATAAAGAACCAACAAGTTCTTCAACCTGCATGTTATCCGTATCACGAAGTTCCTGAATGGCAGTGACTTTTGAATTGAACCTTTCAGGCAATGAGCGCAGTATCTTTGCACAGACTTTACTTTCCGGGATGCTATCTCCAAGACCCCACATTGAGTTGACTATGTCATTTAACTTCGTATAAAAGTCTATGAATGTTTCACTTTCTTCCATATGTATTTCCTCAAACCTAGTGGTGAGGATTTGAAGTTTAGATTTCTTAACAGTAGTCGTACCCTCGTGTGCCATTTCTAAGATATCCCAGGCTTATTTTGCAGTATCACAAGATAGGACTATGCCAAATTAAAATTTAAATACGGAATAAAGAAAAAACTAGAAAAAGATAGCACTTTTCAATCCGAAATAACTGAAATAAATAGCAACCTCAAATGCACAAGTATTGAGAAGTTGATACAGATGTTGTTCTAAGGACAACCTTACACCAAAAACCAATGGCTTATGGTAGGACAACCTGATTTCTAGAATGGTCTGTGTATCAAAGTCCCAAACCCATACAGAGGAATAAAGAATAAAATAGAAATAAATATCTACTGCTATTACAACATTCACCATATGTGCAGAAAATAAATTACAATCATTCACCACAACTGCACAATAATAAACATTCACCACAACTCTAGCAATTATATTGGTTCGCTTGTGTGTACACCAACTGTTAGAAAACAGCCACACAACTACTCCACTCCCAATATCCTCACCCACGGGATATTGGCTTTCACTATGAAATAGGTTTTCCAAGGTTCACCCAAAACCTTCACAATTGTGTTTTCAAAGGGCTACCACAATTAAAAACCCCACGCACTGAGATTTTCTAGCTATCTCAGTCAAAACCAAAAATGAAAGATTTTCTGGCAATCTTACAAACCAAATACAGAAAATTGAAATGTACTTATCTCAAGATTCTTTTTCTGATGAAGCCTGGTAGAACCAATTCAATGTAGATGTTCAATGTCCAAACTCACATATGAAAAGATTCTTAGGTCTAAATGATTTTTTGATTAAATCAACCTGGGCTAGTGTTCACTCCCCAAGTATAGGGTTGTGATGTAGTAATAAACTCAGTAAGACCGAGGTCGAATCCACAGGGACTGAAACCTGTACGTTATCTGAAAATAACCAGATCTAGAACTAGGCTAAAGATGTAATCTCAATCAAATAGAATTTAAGGAATAATTGTGGAATAATTATCTAAAACTTAAGGAATTCAGAGGAAGGAAACTAGGGATTCAGAGGATCCACTTGTGGAGATCAGGGAGATTGTATGCCTGTATCAAGAACCATGGAAATTAAACTGATCTTTCTTGATCTAGTTTCAATAGATCAGACAGGTGTAAATTAGAGTGGATTCCATCACAAAACCATGCCCATGAGACAAAGCAAACAACAAAATCAAACCAATTCACAGCCAATCTGAGTGATGTATGAATGTCAGGAAGAGTTCCATCATCCAACCATGTCCAAGGGGCAATGGTGAACAACAGAGTTTCCTAACCGCATAGTCACAATAAGGGAATGGACATACTCAAAGCCATCACAAATATATTGTAATTTAAGTCACAATAAATCATTAAAAACTTGAAAGCATTCCATTCAATCACACTAGAATCAACGTCAGTTCATCACATGCATCCAAGCCGTAGGATCAACCCCATCAGGCCACAAGCTTCACCCCTTATCCCTAGCTAAGGGGTTTAGCCACACATGAATGGGCCAAAATAAACGAATAAACAAAAGAAAAGGAAGAAAGAAAACACAACAAGAAATTTAAGTAAAGAAGAAGAAACAAACTTCTCTTCTGTTTCTCTCTCTCTCTCGCTCAGCCTCCAGATCTTCCCTTTCAATCGTTCCAAAAACCACCCCAAGCCGATACCTCCCCAAGCTCACGTGCAGCCTCTGTCCACGTCCGCACCCAGCTTTCTTCTTCCCTTTCCTTCACGTTTCCGCCTCCAGCCCCCCCGTTTCTCTCTTTCTCTCTTGCTTATATGGTGGTCTCAACCTTCCTCGGCTGGGAGTGCGTAAGACGATGCGGAATGGTTGCCGCGAAATCGTTTCGCAACCAGTTTGCAGGTTTCAGGATTCCTTGCGCAAACATACCAAGCTGCGGCTGAACTTTTTGGATTGCTGATTCCTTCAGTCGAAATTCCGGCGACATAGCTAGGATCATGGCTGACCTGCGCTCCTACTAGACGGATCAGATCAACCATCTGATCAACAGGGGTGGACCACATCGTTCCGGATTTTTCGGATCGTGTGAACAGAGGCACGCACGTCCGAGCGCTGTACTGCTGGTGGGGCCCACTTCACTGCTGGTTCGAGGAATCCACGACGTCCACTGTATTCTACTCACAAAACCGTTCGGATATGGTCGGTTTTGGATCGACGTTGAAGCGGCCCACCTGATTTTCCATATCACCGTTCACCCTGCGTTTGAACGGTATTATCCTGTGTATGCAAGCATCGATTTGGAAAAGCCTCATGTGTACGGTCGGTTTGACCTTCTGAAACAAATGGACGGTCCGGATGAGGCTTATCTGCGATGATGATGGCCCACCTGAAATCACCCGCAACTCCTTGTTGCGAACAGAGAACGGTGATTTCCGTTTTCTTTTGAATAAGGTCGGTCAAAACCGACTTTGACCGCTTTTGTTGGTCCGGTGCACAGCGGATGTACACTCGCTGTGCACATTCGCTTCTTGAAGTGGGGTCTACCTTGATGTTTGTGGGAAATCGGATCCACTCGTCCCTTTTCTCATCTCATTTAATGGATAGAGTCCAAGTTTGAAGCATATCTGAATATCAGGTGGGCCTCAGATCAGTAATTCATGGGCTGATCTGACCATTGGACCACTTCCAGAGGGATCCAATGGCTGAAATTTGACGTGTACGGTTATTTTTTGGTCCTCGAGCCATGAATAAAGTTTTGAGCCGAAAAGATGATGGAAACCCAGTGATCTTGCATTCTGGCTGACCTTCAGGCCGCTTGAGCTTCAGTTTCTCGATTTTCGCGGATCCCTAGCGTGTAATTCCGTCGATCTTGGTCTCCTGGGGTCCGTCCATTGCCTTGGTGATTCTGGAGTGTTAAATCCATGCTTTTAGTACCCTTTCCCAGTCCAGGCTCGTGAATACGCCCTGCATCACAAACATGATTAAATCAGTCTGATAAACGGTACTATGTTTGTAAATCCTGGCAATAACTAGGGTCTGATATGCAATATTCGACCCTCAACAGCTAGCTTGATTTGATTTTGATCTCAAAAAGGGTAAAATCAATATTCCCTTTTCAAAAGAAATAGAATTGAATAGAGATCACAAAATCAAATGCAAAAAAGCTATTAAAAGAATCTTAAATACTAACCAATTAGCTTCTCGAATGTGGGGACAAGTTTTGTCAGAGTTGTGACTTGAATATCTTAAAATGAATTGAAAAACTCTGAAAATCGTCCTCAATTTATAAGCAAAAATACTGTTCGCTCGACTAGCCTTAGTGGTCAGTTCGACTGGTCGAAGGACTAACAACATTTCAAAATTTCTGGCGCGATAAGATAAGATCGCTACTCGACTGGTCGAGCACTGCACTCGACTAGTCGAGTGAGACCCAAAAATGTTGCTGGACTTTGAGTCGAGTCTGCATGACTGGTCAAGCAGTCTCCAGGACTGGTCGAGGGTCCAACAAAAAATTCCGAAAATTCACAACAAACCTTGGACTCGTCGAGCCAGTATCTGTACTAGTCAAACCATGACCAGGACTGGTCGAAAAATGACCTATAAAATTATCAAATGACCTATGATATAAATGCAAATTGTATGACCTATCCTAAGGTCAAACAAACCTTATTTGTGATGTTGAATCATCATATATCATTCTCTTGAAGTAGTTGAAGCTTGAAGACTTGATCTAGTAATCTAGGGTCAAACAAACCTTATTTGTGAGGTTGAATCATTATATATCATTCTCTTGAAGTAGTTGAAGCTTGAAGGCTTGATCTAGTACTTGAACTTCGTGATGTTGTTCTTGAACCTCTTAATCTCGTACTTGAACTTCTTAATGTTGTTCTTGAACCTCTTGATCTCGTACTTGAACTTCTTGATGTTGTTCTTGAACCTCTTGATCTTGTAATTGAATGTAGACAAGATTGGCAAGGATGACATGAAGTTGATCTTACAATAACAGCTAAACAAAATACAGATTTTAAGAGGTTTTGGCACTACAAAATTTGACAAACCTTGGAGCTAGATAAGATAGCATTTACAATTATAATTTACGATTTTCATTTTAAAAACCATAGTAAGAGTGGTCGAAATCTGTTGTAAATATCTAAGTGAATTTTTGGAATTAGAAAAACGAATTTAACTAGAAAAAAAGTGGTCATTTTTTGACCGTTTCGGGAGTAACAGTCATTATACCCCCATAATGGCCTTTATAGGCGATACGGTCCCAAACAACCAGCTGCCCTGTTTCACCCATGTATCACATAACTGATGGGGACATCGGAGGTCTTACTCTGATGTACCAAAGACGGAGATGACCACCCACATCAGCACCTCTTTCTTTGTGGATGAAAGACAAGTTCCAGATGGGGCCTGCCAGGTCATTTTGAAGACCCTATATGCATTGGACGTGCATCAGGAAGACCCCACCTTGGGATGATGCATGTGGACTGCTTAGGAGATGATTTTAGTCATAGGATTGCTATTTCGTGTCGATTTGACCGTTGGATCTTGATGATCAGGCCATCGGGCCACCAAATCTTTTAGATCTGGGCTACTTAGACTTTGATCTTGCTTTCTTTATGTTTTTTGTTATTTTTAGGATTTATTTGATGGTTGGGATTGATAATAAATGTTTTAGTTTTCTTATTTTGGACGATGGGCCACTTCACTTAAGTGAGTGGCATAGTTGTAATTATGCTGGAATTTTAATTCCGATTTTTTAATAATATAAGCACAAGGGGGTGGGAGATCCAACCCTCATTGGATTTTGTGATTGAGAGAGAGAGAGAGAGAGAGAGAGAGAGAGAGAAGCTCTTGCTTTCTTCTTCCCTTTTCATGCGATTTGGAAGGAAGATTGGTGCAAGACTAATCTTCATTAACGGAGGTGCAAGGTCTCTATCTATCCCCACACCATCTCCTCTTTTCTCCCCCATTCATGTATTTTTTTTAGGTTTTTCATTTTCCCATCCCAGATATTCGTCCTCTCCCAAAACCCAACTTTCCCATACCCAAATACAATCCAAACCCTAACCGACCTAAATCCATTCATCCCACTCCACACGTGTGATCGTACGGCCACATGTGCGAATCCTACCTTGCCCCCTTTTGGCTTTCCATCATCCTTATATCAAAACCTCTTTCTTCTATTCCTAAAACCCTAACCCTAAACTTAAAATCCCTAACTTTCCTAGATTTTCCCCAATTTCTAAAAAACCCTAATTCCAAAATTCTCAATTCCCATGAACCCTAATTCTTCAAATTTCAGACTTTCTCCTTCCTAACCCTAATAATAAAACCTACAAATCTATCCCTTGAGTGTGGAACGTGCCTATACTAAATTGGAAGTTCTATTCTTCCATCGAGCTTAGTTTTAATTGATTTATGTGATTTCTTAGCATGCAGGCATGTGATTTAAGCTAAATCAAATTTTATTTCCTATTGTTTACTCTTAATTACTTGGTGGATTAGTATATTTTATTGATTGAATTACTTTATGGACTTTCATAATCTCCAATGTTGCATGCTAGCATTAAATCATGTGTCCTGCATCAATAACGGTCATGGTCATTATCTATACGTATCGGCCTTTACAGGTGTATCGTAATGGATATGGAACACCTTGGATTTGATAGAAGAATATGGAAGTGGGATTAGGGGGTTATTTTCTAGTTCATACCCTTTCCATGTCGATAACTACTATCTAAAGCAAGGTTACTTGGATTGCTAGTTGATTTGACATGTAGTATGGTAACAGGTATGTGGACACTACTCCTTTAATGTGTGCTATGCTAAGGGTAGGATCAAGTGGGTCCCTCTAGTACATACATTAGACACATGAAGTTTTGTATGCGGAATTTGGATCGTTGGATCCGGAACGGACAACATAGGGGGTTAGTGTTAGGTAACATTAGTCTAAAGCACCAACCACCACCATTCCCCTCTAAAGGTTCTTTGCATTCTATTGGGTGCCAGATTGGTAGAGTTCTCACTATGGATTTCCTTTTATGCTTACAAGCTAGGGAGTCCACTAATTACCTCTCATCCTCTAAATGTTCCTCCATGGGGTTTGGTGGTTCATCCTTAATTTATTTGAGGTGATGTAGACAATGCCTTCACCCATGGATAAGTTGCTTTTAAGCATTCAAATTATAGTCAATCAAATGAAAAATTCTTTGGAGGTTCTCTCCAAGTATGGCCATGTGGTGTTTTTTTTTTTTTTTGAAAGATGAATAATATTATCAGGCAACATCCAATAGAAAAGGAAGACAACAACTAGAAAAACAACAAAAGAAAAAGACTAGAATACAAGAGCCATAAAGCCCCAACCTGCAAAAATCAAGGAGCCCACTCCTTGATGAATTGGACCACTTTACAAAGAACCCCACTAACAGAACCCTTCTCGTCTTCGAAGCAATGACCATTTCTCTCAAACCAAATAACCCACAAAGCTGCAAGCATTGCAAGCTTCCCTCCACCCATCGATAAAGTAGGGCATCACCCAAGAAACTTCCACTTGTTGCAGAATACCATTCCAAACAACAAAGGAGGAGCAGTGGAGCAGAAGGCGATCAACCAATTCTGCATCCGCAAGACAAAGGAGGCAAACATTCAGGAGGATGAGGCCTGAGGTCTCTCTTCTGGAGATTGTTGATCGTGAGAATACGATTTCTTCTAGCCAGCAAGGCAAAGGTCACGATCTTCGTGAGGGTCCCATAGGACCATAGTAGGCCCGTGCAACTCATAGAAGGCAAGATTTCTAGGAAGGAGAGGAGACTGTAAAAAGACCTAACCGAGAAGACTCTAGAACTTTCATGGCTCTAGACTTTAGAGTCAGTAGCCTCAGGATCCACCAAAAAGCCATGAACATGAGAAATGCGAGCTAGTAACTCAAATTCTACATCTTGTAAATTCCTACTGAACGGGGGAGTCCACACCCCACTCTGGCAATTGGTCGAAAAACAATCAACGACCGATATTTTGAGGCTGTGCAGTGGTTGTTATTTAAAGAATGTAATAAATAGAGCCTTTATAAATAAGATAGAAAGCGTGGTTTAGGTGAAATATATATAGAGTTTGTGGTAGGGTTATCACATGGCTTTAAGCATACAGGGAGTCCTCTTGGGTCTCCTATGGTGATTTCAGAAGAGGGTGTTTGGAGGTTGCAGACAATGTTAGAGGAGATGCAATGATCAATGTGGTGTGGGGAGCTCTTTTCTATTATTATTATGGTAATTCAAATGGGAAACCCTAGTTTGACCATGGTTGGCGGATCATAACGTTTGACCAAGGGGGACTTGCTGAGTTTTGTTGCGTAATAAGGAACTTTGATTCTAGTGAGATTGAGCTAAGGGCTTTGTGTGTGTATGAAAGAATTCAAATGATTATATGTGGGTGGCTCATAAAATCTTTATTGCTTATAAAAAAAGAAAAGAAAAAACTCAACCGATTATATGCTCCACTTGCAAATTTGTGACCTAGTTTTTTCTTTATAATAAAATTTTCTTATGCCGAGAGAGAGAGAGAGAGAGAGAGAGAGAGAGAGAGAGAGAGAGGGGTGCCATTTCACTCTTTGTAGACACGCCAACATGGCACACGTGTGAGATCTGGGCCATTTATTAGGCGGGTCGATCTTACATGTGCTTTGTGTTGTTTTTGAAGTCTTAAATCATTTAGAAACGGGGCGGGATTTGTTTCCTATTCTGATTGTGATTCTTCCAAAGGCTATATATTTGGGTGTAATCAAGATTGGGAGGTAATTTCAAGGGTGTAACAAGGGTTGATTCGAGATTGTTTGAATCGAGTAAGCTCGTTCCTTTGTAATTTCTGTTTCCATAGTGATATCTGTTGCTTTGTGCCGTGGTTTTTTCCTGAAAGGGTTTTTCCACGTTAAATTCAAAGTGTTTGCATTGTGCTTTCTTGGTGCGATTGGTTTACCCTACGTGATTCATCTTTGTGTGCTTCTGCGGTCTCCCAACAAGTATTATCAGAGCTATCGTTGGGGCACAGGCTTGAATCTGAAAGTGAGTATCAATGGTTGCAAATCCTAAGTTTAATGTTGAGAAATACTCCGGGAAAAATAATTTTGAATTATGGAAGGTCAAGATGACTAGCATGTTGATTCAACAAAGATTGGATGAGGTCCTTGAGAAGCGACCGAAATCTATGGATGATGATGAATGGAAGAAATTGGATAAGAAAGCGAAATCCTCAATCCAATTGTGCTTAACAGATGAGGCTCTCTATAATGTCTTGAGGGAGAAAGCCGTAGCAAGTTTGTGGGCGAAGTTAAAGGACATCTATGCTAAGATGTCCCTTGAAATCGCCTACACTTAAAAGCTGCAGCTGTTCAACTTCAAGATGGCAGAGGGAGGAGATGTTGAAGCCCACATTATCAATTTTAACAAGATGATCTGTAAATTGCTGGATGTGGAGGTAACGGTCGATGAAGAAGATCGGGTATGTATCTTGTTGAATTCTCTCCCTGCTTTGTACGAGTCTTTTAAAGACACTTGTGCACCGATAACACACTCTTAGTGTTGATACTGTTATCTCGGCCCTTCAGGGAAAGGCAATGAGAAAGAAGAACGGTAGCATGTGGGCCTCTACCGATGCTTTGTTTACGAGAGGTAGAAATTCTGAGCGGGACACAGGATCCTCTAGATTAAGATTCAAATCCAAGGGCAAGGGCAAGGGAAAGTTAAAGTCCTGGAATTGTGGGATGTCAAGGCACATGAAGAAGGATTGTACAAATCCTAAAGCAAAGAAAGATAATACAAAGTTTTCTTCCATGGAGGCCAATACCGCCATGTCTGATGAAGAGACAAGCGGAGGTAATGTGCTGTCGATGTTTATGATCGGAAACTTACACGATGATCATAGAGACGAATGAATTCTTGACACATGGGCTTCATATCACATTACTCCTCATTGGAGTTGGTTCGCCAGTTACACGAAGTGCGATGATGAACATGTATTTATGGGCAATGACAATGCCTGTAACGTTGTAGCTATTGGTATTGTTCGTATCAAGATGTTTGATGGAATGGAGTGTACCTTGATTGAGGTAAGGCATATTCCTGACATGAAGAAGAATTTGATTTCTCTCGATGCACTCGAAGCAATAGGGTGTAAGTTCACCGGTTTTAATAGTCTCCTTAAGGTTTCAAAAGGGGTGCTTGTAGTCATGAGAGCATAGAGGCAAAAAAATCTTTATAGGCTAATCGGGAGCACTTCAACAGGTGGAGCTGCAGCGGATGTAGCGGATTTCGCGTCTCCATGTATGTGGCATACACATCTGGGTCACATGAGCAAGCGGGGTATGAAGGTACTTTCCGATCATTGTTTAATTCCTAGTTTTAAAAGTCTTGATTTAAATATATGTAAACATTATATATATGGTAAACAGTTTAGGTTATCTTTTAAATCTGGAAAACATGTCTGTAAGGGTGTGCTTGACTATGTGCATTCTGATGTATGGGAGCCGTTGCCTGCGGTTTCCACTGAAGGGTCGTCATGGTTTGTCACATTCATTGACGACTACTCCCAGAAAGTTTGGATTTGTTTCATGAAACATAAATCCAAGGTTTTCACAAATTTTAAACAATGGAAAGCCATGGTGGAAAAGCAGTTGGGGCAAAAGGTAAATGTATTAAGGACAGATAATGGCGGTGAGTTTACTTCAGGTGAATTTAATTAATTTTGTAAAGATGAAGGGATAATAAGACACAATACAATGTGCCACACACCCGAGCAAAACAGTGTGACTAAGCGGATGAATTGGACTCTCTGGGAGAGAGCCCGATGCATGATTAGTAATGCTGGATTGGGCAAGGACCTATGGACTAAAGCCGTTAACACGGCCAGCTATTTGGTGAACTAGTCTCCTTCTACGACTATTGAATATAAAATTCCAAAGGAAGCATGGAGTGGACATAAAGTGGACTACTCAAATTTGCGTATTTTTTGTTGTGAAGCTTATTTTCATGTACCGTTAGTTGAGAGATAAGCTAGACAATAGAACCAAAAGGTATATTTTTGTCGACTATGGTGATGGTGTGAAGGGATACAAGCTGTATGACCGAGTCACATGGAAAATCGTTATTAGTAGGGACGCCAAATTTAACGAGGGCTCCCTATTCTGCAAGAATGATCAAGAGGAGCAACAAGAATCGGAAAGGTTGGTCATGGACGTTCAAATTGACACAGGTGATACTCAGCCTGAGATAGATGTGCATGCAGAGGTACAGGAAGAGGTGGAGCAACCACCTAGGAGCAATCCGCCACGAGATCGTAGGCTACCGGCATGATACAGGGATGATTCTAATATCGCATATGTTCTCATTACCGATGAGGGGGGCCCGTTTACTATTCAGAAGGCTCTTGATGAGCCTAATGCAGAAAAGTGAAAGGCGGCAATGGACGATGAGATGAAGTTTTTGTACAAGAACAACACATGGGAGCTGGTGGAGCTTCCAGTGGGCCAAAAAGCGATTGGATGCAAGTGAATCTTTAAGAAGAAACAAGATAGATACAAAGCAAGATTGGTAGCGAAGGGTTATGCTCAGAGAGAAGACATTGACTTCATAGAGATATTCTCGCCGGTTGTAAAGCAAGTGTCTATCAAATTCATGTTGACACTAGTTGCCCAATACGATCTCGAGCTGGAATAGATGAACGTGAAGACTGCATTCCTGAACGAGGAATTGAAAGAGCAGATATACATGAAGCAACCAGAAGGTTACGAAGTTAAAGGGGTAGAGAACAAGGTTTGCAGGTTAATGATGTTGTTGTACGGCCTAAAACAGTCGCCTAGGCAGTGGTATAAAAAATTTGATTCTTTCATGTTGAGTCAAATTTACTAGGAGTGAATACGATCACCGTGTCTATTACAAGGCATTGAGTGATGGCAAGTTCATCATCCTAGTATTGTATGTTGATGATATGTTGATCGTCAGTCGTGTCATGTCTGATATTGATGTACTGAAGACTCGGTTATCTGGGACATTCGAGATGAAATATCTAGGGGCTGCAAAAAGGGTTCTCGGTGTTCACACCCCAAGTATAGGGTTGTGATGTAGTAATAATCTCGGTAAGACCGAGGTCGAATCCATAGGGACTAAACCTTGTACGTAATCTGAAAGCAACCAGAACTAGAACCAGAATAAGATGAAATCTAAATCACGAATAATTGAAGGAATAATGGTGAAATAGGAAACTAAAACTTTAGAAAATTCAAAGGTAGGAAAGTAGGGATTCAGAGGATCCACTTGTAGAGATCAGGGAGATCTACGCTTGATTCATGAACTCAACTGGACTTCGAGTCCCATCTTCATCCAGTTGGAAGATATATCACTAAAGTTCAATCTGAACTTCCTTTGATCTAGTTTTCAATGAGATGAAAGGGATGAGAATTAGAGTTGATTCCATCACAAAACCACTTCCTTTGATCTAGTTTTCAATGAGATGAAAGGGATGAGAATTAGAGTTGATTCCATCACAAAACCATGCCCATAAGACAAAGTAAACAACAGAATTAAACTAATCCACGACCAATCAGAAAGATGTATGAATGTTAGGAAGGATTCCATCATCCAACCATGTCCAGGGGGCAATGGTGAACAACAGAGCTTCCTAACTTCACAATCAAAATAATGAAAAGGAAATACTTAAAGCCATCGCAGATCTATTGTAATTTAAGTCACAACAAACCATTAAAAACTGAAAGCATTCCTATTAATCAAACTATAATCAAGGTAGTTCACAACATGAATCATAAAATCCTTCCCATCACACCACAGGCTTCACCTGTTAGCCCTAGCTAAGAGGTTTAGCCCAACATGATAGGACTAGATCTCTCAAATATCATAAAAAAATAAATAGTAAATAAAACCAAAAAAACTCTAAAATTACTCTCTCTCTCTCTCTCTCTCTCTCTCTCTCTCTCTCTCTCTCTCACACTGACGTCCCAAGCAATTGATGAATGAATCCCAAGGTTGCCTCTCCCTTTTATAGAACTGGAAGGTCGGTCGGCTGGGTGTAGAGGCTGGAGTCGGTGGGGTCTTTCGCAGCCACGTGCGCAGGAAGGAGAGTTTACGCAGCAACAGATCTGCTCACAGACAGGCTGCACACGCAAGATCAGAGCCTCCCAACTCCCCTCTTCCTTTGATTCTGTCCAAAAGAACAACATCCCCTGGGGCGTTTTGGACAAGCCCACACGATGGACGGTCCAGATCGGCCGTCCGATCATCACTATGGGCGTACAATAACCCCAAAACCGGTCGATTTCAGACGCTGAAACAGGGCCTGCGTAAACAGCTTACGCTGTGACGTTGGTGGGGCCCATGATCATTGTCGGTTGAGAAATCCACACCGTCCATTGCACTCTCCTCGAAAAACCAATTAGAAATGGCTGGTTTTGGATTGGATTCGGTGTGGCCCACTGGATTTCTCATTGCACCGTTCGTCCTGCATTTGGACAATTGAGATTCGATCTCTGCTGTATTTTGAAATTTCGCCACCTAGGCCTTGGCCAGTGGGGCTATGGGAGTCCAATGGACGGTCCAGATCGGACCGTCGAATGAACGATGGTGGCCCGCAAAGGAAAACCGCAAGTCCCTGTTTCTTTCGCAGAAGGAATTTGAATTGGAGAGGATCCGGACCGTCGAATGACGATGGTGGCCCACAAAGGAAAACCGCAAGTCCCTGTTTCTTTCGCAGGAAGGAATTTGAATTGGAGAGGGAATGCTCGGTCAAGAGACGGTTTGACCGTCTCTGCGTTGCCGTGCACAGGTAGTGCAGTTGTGCACTATGCACACCCAACTCAGGTGGGGTCCACGATGATGGTTCTGGGAAATCAGCTCTGTCCATCCGTCTTGTCTCGTCATATAATGGGTTGAGACCAAATTTGAAGCATATCCAGATCTCAGGTGGGCCCAGAATCAATGGTTTATGGGCTGATCTGTCTGTTGGGCCACTTCCACAGGGATCTAAGAGCTGAAATTCGACGTGTATGGTTAATTTATGGTCCTTAAGCCATGTATGAAGTTTCAAGCCGAACAGATGGTGGGAACCCTGTGATCTTGTATTCTGGACGATTTTCGGGCCCGTTTATCATGAGTGGCTTGATTTTCTCGAATCCCGGGCATGTAAATTCTTCGATCTCGGTCCCCTGGAGTCCGTCCCTTGCCTGGGTGATTTATAAGTGTCAAATCCACACTTTTAGTACCCTTTTTCAGTCCAGGCTCCTAAACACACCCTGCATCACAAACACGATTAAATTAGGGCGTTAAACAGTATCATGATCGCAAAATCGAGTAATAATTGGGGTCTAATATACAATATTTGACCCTCCACAATAGGAAGAGGAGTAGGCTTTGGTTATCTCAGGCAGAATACCTTGAGAAGGTGTTGATCAAGTATGGGATGAACAAGGCAAAGCTGGTGAGCGTTCCCCACACGGCTCACTTCAAGTTTTCATTAGAACAATGTCTCAAAACAGATGAGAAAAGCAGGATATGTCTCGTGTGCCTTATTCGAATGCGGTTGACAGTTTAATGTGTGTCATAGTCTGTACAAGACCAGATATTTCACAGGCAGTCGGTGTTGTGAGCAGATATATGTCAAACCCCGACAAGCAACATTGGGAAGCAATGAAATGGCTACTTCGATACATTCAAGGTACAAAAGACTTCGTCTTAACTTTTGAGAAGACGGGAAAAGTTGGTAGGGTATGTGGATTTAGACTATGCAGGCAGTGTGGATTCCAGAAAATCGACTTCGGGTTACTCGTTTGTACTAGCGGATGGAGAAATCAGTTGGATGTCGAAGCTTCAGTCTGTGGTGGCTCTTTTCACGCCCGAGACAGTATATGGCAGTAACAGAAGCATTCAAAGAAGGTATTTGGTTGAGATGCATGATAAATTAGTTGGGGCTTCAGCAGGAAGCCGTGCCGGTTAATTGTGACAGTGAGAGCGCTATCAATTTGGCTAAAAACTCTGTTTATCATTCACGTACTAAACACATTGATATTCGTCACCATTTTATCCGATAGGTGCTTGAAGAAGGAGACGTGACTCTGGAGAAGATTCACACCAGCGTGAATCTGGGGGACATGCTCACCAAGGTGGTTTATACAAAGAAGTTCAAGTTTTATGCGACTTCTCCGGGCTTGGCGTAGGCGTAAAAGGAGGACGGAGTATGCACGAGAAGCATTGGTGGAGCTATGATGTAAAGCAGAAATGAGAGAAGAGAACAAGAAGCTACCTTTTGATGATTGAAGATGGTGGAGATTGTTATTTTTTAAGTCTTAAATCATTTAGAAATAGGGCGGGATTTGTTTCCTATTCTGATTGTGATTCTTCCAAAGGCTATATATTTGGGTGTAATCGGGATTAGGAGGTAATTCCAAGGGTTTCTAATTCGTCCGGAGGATTTCAAGGGTGTAGCAAGGGTTGATTCAAGGTTGTTGAAGCTCTTTCCTTAGTAATTTCTGTTTTCATAGTGATATCTGTCGCTTTGTGCCATGGTTTTTTCACGAAGGGGTTTTTCCACATTAAATTCGGAGTGTTTGCATTATGCTTTCTTGGTGCGATTGGATTACCCTACTTGATTCATCTATGTGTGCTTCCGCGGTCACCCAACACTTTGGCCAAAAACTTACTATGTCTTGGTTTGGGAGATTCTCCAATTGTTGTCGATGGGAGATCCTCTCCCTTATTGGAACCTAGGCCAACACAAGGCCCAAGCTTGAGCTAAAAAAAATCGGTTAGGCCCTGGCCTGACCCAACCTGATCCAGCCTGGCCTGAAAATTAATAAAATCTCTATCTTCATTTTGGTTTTCTTAATCCATCTGTTGATCAAGTGGGCCATGCATGCACAAAGAAATAGACATTCTAGAGGAATGGAACCAACAACCCACATTCAAGATAGATGCGTTCCCTAACTGAGGATTAGAATTGCATATTTGTAGGATGCACATGTAAAGTCATGAGATTGGATGGCATATTTGTAGCCAACAACGGGTTCGTTGAGGTGGTCCATGCCCCTTCTAAAGCGGAGACCCGGGCTCAAGTCCAGCTTTTGTAGTGGTCTCTTCCTGAATTGATTATTTAATCCAGACAGAAAAGAGAAAAAAAGGCCTTAATGATTTCAATCTACTGGCATCTGACATCAATAGTTGATACATATACATAATATACATACTTGTATCTATGGATAGATAATATTGAAGGCTACAGTGGGGTAAATCATACATGGCAGATTTCTTTCTTTCTTTCTTTTCCCCCCTTTTGGAGAAATCTCATACATGGTAGAACATGGAGACTACAGATCTCATACCCGGCAGAACATGGGGACTATAGTTTCTGCAACATTGTACATGGTTATAAACATGGTGACCTTTGTCTCTTTTTATCGAGAAACTCTTTGATCTGTTCAGAACACAGATGTGACTTGACCAAGAAATGTGAAGAAAATTTAGTTCCTTATGTCTTTGTTCACTTAGTCAACCAACCTTATCTCTGTCGAAGCACACATTTCTTTCCTTTTTAGGTTAATCAAAGCATGATTTACAGTACAGATTTTAATTTTGTTTGGGATGAGTGTCCAACTACACCTCTCTCTCTCTCTCTCTCTCTCTCTCTCTCTCTCTCTCTCTCTCTCTCTCTCTCTCTCTCTCTCTCTCTCTCTCGTTTACCAATGTCAATTTGAGTTGTTCCTACTATTTCTTATTTCTTATTGATGCGGTGGCTGATATAGGGGCTTTGAGGCTGTGAACTGTTCATCTGTGGATCAGTGAGTCGGCAGGGTTTTTTTTTTAGTGGATGTCGATGTTGCCAAATGGGTAGTGGAGCTATGGAGTGTTTCCAGTCCTTCATGCATCTTAAATGTGAGTTCTCCAGGAAGGATCTTGACTTCAATTTTTTGCAATTACTAGTTTTCATACCATTTGTATATTAACTTCACTGGATCACTGGATATTTATTATGTTGGTAGTCTCTAGTTGACTCATTAATTAGGGTACTGCTTTTAATGATTTCCTCAGTTATTAAATTTAGTAGGTTCTTTTTTATTTTGTTAATCCGATGCATCTATTGAGTGTTTTCTTGGTTCCCATTGCTGGCTTGATCTTTTTCTCGTTGTTTTCTTTTATTTTTCCTTATTTGTTTTAGAGTGATTTTAAAGCAACGTTGCAATCTGTGTTAATTTGATTAAGGCCAAAACGAGGACTTCTTTGCGCAAATATTAGTTAAACTCTAGTACTTTACATTTCTTTTTCGGCAGAAATTATCACAAGTTGTGAGTGGGGTTATGTTCAAGTAAAAGACAAGGGTGGTCGGCTTGAATGGAAGAAGACCGTTTATGTTTACAAAAGAAAAAACGAAAAAAATGAAGAAGAAGAAGAAGAAGAAGAAGAAGAAGAAGAAGAAGAAAAAGAAAAGAAGAAGACTTTTCTGTTGTATGCTTAGTGACCAAACACTTCGTGAAACTGAAGTTTCATTGTTAGTATGAAATCAACGTACCCTAGTTTTTCATGCACAACATCCTGTTGACAAGCAATGGTGCTTGCTATAGATTGATCTTTGATTTGCTGAGTTGCTTATGAGGATGATTAAATATTACCTGCTCAAATCTGGATGCAGGTTCTTTGTATCACCGACTGCTATTATTTATAATTTGTTATTCTGGTTTCCAAGATGTATTGGCAGTGCAGACAACACCTTCATCAAATTCTCATACTTCTAACACACTTGTGCTATCCGACCCACCTATTGGACTCTTTGATCCCATTGAAATTTCACCTGCCGTGATTCCCCCTTATCCATATTCTGGGGAACCATTGTCACCAATGTATCCTTCCTTTCCGAGAACGTATGAACCAGTCTTGACTGGAAGATGCCCGGTAAATTTTTCTGCCATATCGGGTATTATGGACAAAACAGCATCGGATTGCGCTGCACCTTTAGCATCCCTTGTTGGGAATGTGATATGTTGTCCCCAGGTTAGCAGTTTACTGCACATTTTCCAAGGTGACTACAACAGGGATTCAGATACATTAGTTCTACACAAGGCAGCTGCTGATGATTGTTTCTCAGATGTTATCAGTATGTTAGCTGGCAGAGGGGCAAACAGTACGATCCCTACGCTTTGTTCTATAAAATCATCAGATCTCACTGGTGGATCCTGTCCTGTGAAGGATGTAACGACCTTCGAGAAAATAGTAAACACGAGCAAATTACTGGATGCCTGCAGCACTGTCGACCTGCTAAAAGAGTGCTGTAGGCCCGTTTGTCAGTCTGCAATTGTTGATGCTGCATTCCACATCTTATCAAGAGAATCAAGTCTTGTGGAGAATGCTAATATAGCTGGGATGCCTACCGAGGTGGATGTTCTCAATGACTGTAAAGGGATAGTGTATGCATGGCTTTCCAGGAAGCTCCCGTCAGACGTTGCCAACACTGCATTTCGGATATTATCTAGCTGCAAGGTTAACAAAGGTATGATTTAATCTCTGTATTTAGCTCATATGTTCATTGATCAATATCCTCCTTTGCATTGAACTTGCTTGATGATGTTTTTTTGTTGCTGCTATTGCTGTGACTCCAGAGAAGCATAGAGATGACAAGGTTTTTCCCCTTTTGTTACTGTTCTTTTATATATTACATGACTGCATTTAGGCCACGTTTGGATGCATGTATTCCAAGGGGAAAGAAACGAAAAGGTAATGAGTATTTCCATGAGCACTATTGAAACATGGAGTCCATTTTAGGGGTCTTGTTTGGATAGCAAGTGGAAATCTCATATTTGTGAGACAATGGTTGCCTAGTTTCTTGTTCTAGAGAATCCGAACATGGAAAAGTGCAATGATTCTTTGTGAATCCTCTCCCTTTTATTTGCTATCCAAACATTGCAAGTGCAGCAACAACGGAATACCTTTTCCATTTCCATTCAATTCCATCCAAACATGCCCCGAGTGGACCTTCGAAGTGTGAATTGCTGCATATACACTGATATTACGTTAAGAGACAATACATATGTGGATTAGTTTCTAGTCATATGCGTCATTAAATTTGATTTTCTCCTAACCATGTAAAATTGTTGTTGTTTTAGCATAATGTAATCCTGCGGTTTTTGTTCCGATGCCTTGTTTCCTTTAACTATCCATTACATGTCTCGGTTACTTTAGATGATTTAGATATTATTTTATTGATTTCTAGGCAATGATATCGGTATCGTTACATGTATTGATGATTGGGATACAAAAATATTTATCAGCATTGTATTTTAACCCCAATACTTAGAAAAATATCATTGTCTGAGGGAAACATTAAGAAAAAGGTGGAATTTTTTGGCGAAACTTTAGGAGATGTTAAAAGACACATATTACACAATTTGGAACGAAAATATTGTAAGAAGAAGAAGAAGAAGAAGAAGAAGAAACAGCTATACGTAGTAAGTTTCTATTTTATAGGGGCCTAACCATGCGTTGTCGAAAAAAATCAATATAAAATAAATATATAAAATTTGTAGCCAATCAAAATAGATTGCTAAAACTCAATTTCACATTAATTAACAATAAAAAACACATTTTCCAGTATAAGAATGGAAAAAATTAGGATTTCACCAAAATTTCCCATTTTTTACTTATGTTATTTTTTTTGCCAAAAATCCAAGTCAGTGCACGAGAATCATGCATAGACATGGATTTCCATTGCAATTCATACTAACATTTGAGAAAAACTGAAGCTTCTATAGATTTTTTGTCACCTTTGAGTTTTGACCTGTCTTTGTTTTGAGTCTAGATTTCTCCTCAAATCCAAATTTTAATTCAATAAAAATCAAGTGATTGAAATCACCTAAGGAACAAAATTCTAAGGAAAAAAAAAAAAACCCTATAAATGATTTTTTTTTTCTTTTTTTTGGGTTTCGAACCTGTCAAATTTTGCTTATTTACGGATGTTCCTTGGTATTTGGGATGTTATTGCTGGTATTGGGGATAATATTGATGGCATCGCCAATTCCAGGGAACTTTTATAAGGGATTCTTCTCAAAATGTTGTTGATATCGATGACATCGTCAAATATTGCCAATATCATAAAAAAAATATTGGCAATATTGGAAATTTTGTACTCCTAGCAATTTCAGTATCGCTGACCTAGTGATATCGATAATTTCGTTGATATTTGAAACACCGGCTCCAAGAATCTTTTGTTGCATGGTTTCTTCGGATAAATATTTCCATTAATTTGTAGTTTTGTTATTGAAATGTAGAAAGATGGTACGTGTATAGGTGTTAAGTTGCCTGTGATATTTCAATATATAGCTGGTTGAATTGTAAAAGGCAACCAGTATGCCAGGTTTCACTAGAAAGAGGAACCTGGCACTCAACTAACAGAAGAATTTGTACAGGCTCTCACTTATGATTTATCCTGTTCTTTAAGGACTAAGGATATGTGGATGTATGCTTTGTACTTGGTGAATAAGTAGCACACAGCAGTGTTCGAAATATCGGTATCGTGTTATGTATCGCACCATTGGGATACGGATACGTATCGGTTATCACATGGGATATATCGGTTGTATCGCATAATGTATCACTATTGTTAGAAACATTGGGAAGTTGGTCGAATTTTTCAATGAAACTTCAGTGATTGTTAAAAAAGACACCGATGCACACTTATAAATCAAAACATTACAAAAAAAGCACATGATAGGTTTTCTTTGTATGGGGTCCTAATATATGCGTTGTCTAACTGAATTGATGCAAGTATATTCAAAGTCTATTCATATAATTTATAAATGTAAGAAAACATGAGGAAACACAAGCAATACATTCAAAAGCTAAAGAAAAATCACTAGATCAGGTTACATACATGTTTGATTTTATGTTTGGACACAAAGATTGCAACCGATTTGTTAGAAATTGGGATTTTTTTTTTTCAATTTTCCGCAACTCGGCCCATCTCCTTCAAATTTCGAAATTGAAGCTCCCAATCCATGATTTTTCATGTTTTATGAAAAATCATGAATTTGTAACAATTTGACATTGATTTACCATAATTTACAGAAAAAAGGATAAAAAATCCTCACCAGATTGAACATGTGGGATATATTCCACTACTTGTGCGTTTCGCATCGCACAGGTGGGTCGACACGTAAAACACTGGCGCACAGGATATTTTATCCTGTTTGGAAAAGTGGGGGTGTCCTTTGCTCCGTATAGCTAAAGTAGTGTACATGCTGTTGGCTCATAGAATGTACTACTTAGTTTACCTTGGAAAGATGGTAATTGGTCCATAGCTTGACACTGAATTCTGTTGCATATTTATTTTCTCTATCTCACATTTCCTTGCTGAGATATCATGCACCTTGTGCCTAAATTGGTTTGGCAGTTGTAGTGATTGGAAATCATAATATAATCTGGAGCTTTGCTAAACCTACACGCTTGTGCAATAAAGCTCATGTACATGCCACACATGTGCCACCATGGCAGGATAAGTCCAACAGCCAATCCATCCATCAGAACAGCACCACTAAATTGATGTCCTAGCCTTAGAATCAGGTTGATCTACTGGTCAGTTGGCCACAGTTTTCAAAACAAATGTACGGCTGAAAAAGTTGGCTGAAGTTTTCTAACCCATCCTCCTGTTTTACAATATTGGGGGCCACATGCTGATTGGACCAGATTTTATTTCTGGGAAACATGTACAAGGTTGGACCAACCCGATGGATGGATCAGATCTTGCATGTATGTGCCATGCTGACACGTGGGGCGTGTACACGAGCTTTATTTCACACGTGTGTGCACTTAGCAAAGCTCTATATTCTGTATTTTGTATTATGAATCATGTCCTAGTTGGGACCTTGAGGGTTTATATTGTTAGCTTCTTCAATTCTAGATCCTCTTGCTGCACATATTAACTGGGCCCAAAAGGTCATGCATGTAATAGAGGATTCCTCCCAGAGTGGTAAGAACTAAGAACAACCATTAGACTTCTTGCTTTAGTTCAAAACCATAGTAGCAGCATGCTAGGTCCACTACTTAATGGTGGAATTGTTTGGATCCATCCTATTTTAAGAATCACTCGCTATTCAACCTCTGCTATTGTGCCTTCGTCTGTCAATGATGGGATATCTGTTCATTTTCCAGTAATTTGCATGAACTGAGCGCATAGAAATTATTTCTGGTTCACACAGGAAAGTCACACTACAGAAGCACATGTTGTGGTTTGTGAGAGCACCCAAATTGACATGCTTTTCAAAGTGTAGTTTGGCTCTTACTGATTTAAGGTCTATTGACTTGCAGTTTGTCCTTTGGAGTTCAAAGAGCCTTCAGCAGTAATTAAGGCGTGCAGTGACGTCGCATCTCCCAATCCTTCCTGCTGTAGTTCATTAAATATGTACATCACAGGGATACAGAAGCAGATGCTAATTACAAATAGGCAAGCCATAAACTGCGCAACATTGTTTGGGTCCATGTTACAAAAGGGTGGTGTCATGATGAATATCTATGAGCTCTGTGATGTTGACTTGAAAGACTTCAGTCTTCAGGGTAATTGATCTTCCCATAGCTCTTACTCTTACACCTTTAGGAGCTGTTTGGATTTGGCCAAAGTTTTGTCCTGACTAGTAGTTATGGACAACCATGCATGTCTTTGTCAACCCCCTGTGCATAGGAACCAATGCACATTTGGACAAGTAGTCGTGGATATGTGACCATTAGACCATGGATTGGGTGTCTCTAGTGGAGAAGTGGAGCTACTTGTCAATTACACTATAGTTTCGGTACCATGAAGATCATATTTATCCATTCGCATGTGGTACATGTTACAGTGTGCCACGTGTGACTATCCAAGTTCAAACATCAACGTGCATATGTGCCCCCATCAATCTTGAAGCACTAAAAATTGTGGCACATGTGTTGATGCACACGTGTGCAAATGTGCATGTGCACGTGTATAACTTCCCTACATATGCCACAATCTGTCCTATCTATGATCCAAGGTGTTTGTCAAACAATTGACAGAAACGACGAAACAACTAGTCAGCAACATATCCATGACCAGCTAGCCTCGACAGCATGCTGGATCGCCAGTCACAACGCTACTTTGCCCAACTCCAAACAGGCCCTTAAACTTTAAATTCTTGCATTCTCATTTGTGTATGGTGTCTGATCTGGCTTTATCCTTTTCTTTTCCATCTGTGCTTGCAACTGGAGCAGCATACGGACAACAAGGTCTGTCATTGCATACAGCTTCCCCTTTCATTTACCTCATTTTGTCTGCTACTCTCATCTCCGCAGGGTTTCTTTTGTCTTGGTATTAGAGAACTAGTACACAATGTTATTGCACCTACATCTAAACTTAGATGGTATGTAGATGTAGGTTGTTTGCTTCGGAGCTTTCCTGCAGATGTTGCAGTTGACAATTCTTCTGGCGTTAGCTTTACATGTGACTTGAGTGACAATATTGCTGCCCCGTGGCCATCGTCATCTTCACTGTCATCCATGACCTTCTGTGCTCCTGGTTAGTAAGCTTATCCAGAGGCTATATTTATTTATTTATTTATTTATGGAAAAGTTAGTGTGCTCACAGTCTGCACCGGGAGTTGGTCCACCCCCCCCCCCCCCGGTAATGGTGTGTAGAATCTTAACACACATTTCAAAATGGACTTTTTAAGTTTGCCTTTTGAAATGCTTGCTAGATTTCTGCCAAGCATGCACAAAGAATCTCTTAAGCATATTCAAAGGCCCATGTTAGAGATCAAGGACTTTTGGGTGGAAAGTACATGCACTGACTCTCAGTGCACACTGTGTGCATTGAAGGTGTGTCCTTCTTTCTGGATAAAAAATGAAATTTTAACTCAAGCACTTTGTTTAGGGAGCTGCTATTTACACCCTTCCTTACAGATAAATACGCCTTTTCTTTCTACTTGTAATGCCTTAGTACAATGTTCTACTATTGGATTTCCTAAAGCAGAAAGAAAAAGGTCTCAAGATTTGATAACTCACTTTTTCAAAGGCAAATAAAGGACATACATGGGCAGAGGCTGAGTAGGGGTGTAGATATCAATTTGCCTTGTTTTTCTATTGGCTACCGAATTAATTGATAAATAAAGAAGCAGATTCTACTTGGCTGTGAAAAAAAAATTGAAACAGGGACTGGAATTACTTGTATTATCAAAATACACCTGATGTTGGTTTGTCAAAACCTGCAGAAATGGCATTGCCTGCGCTACCAACATCTGAGACCTCTGGAAATTCTGGTGCGTCTGATAAGCTGGTGTCTTTGTTGCTCGTTGTCAACATTCTGATATGCATAGCCTATCTTGTTTCTGTGTCTATTCACTTTCCTCAAACTGCTTCTGCTATTATTTTCAACAGTTGATTAAAATCACAATTTCATATGTTTGGGCTGGTTAATATCTTCAGAAGTCCAGTGCTTTCTACTATTTTGCTTCAATATAAAGTTTTTTTGAATCATTTTTAGTGTTAATAATGGAAAAAACAGTAATACAGTCTTATAAGGCCAAACCATTAATCTATTTGTTCCAGAACTTCCCTATTCTGAACTTACTTTGAAGAGGTAGGGCCCATGGTGGTCTATCCAAACCATTGATCCGATGGCCCCCCCTCATGGGTGGAACATTCCCCAGGAATCTCCCAAATTAGAAGATCCTCGCCATCGAATCTTTATTCTTTCCTCCATTGAATGTGGTTTGTTTGTGCATTTCTTTTTAACTAGGTATTTGCATGCCAACAACGGGAATGTTAGAGTCGACCAGTTGAGAGAATATTGTGGGAATGGTCCATCCATGATGGGGCCCGTAAGATCAATGGTTTGGGCAGACCAACCATGGGCCCCACATATGCAAACTAAGTACTTCCCTGTTCGGAATGAATATGGAACTCAGCCTCTTATAATAATTATTAGTATAATCATATACCTGATATGTGCCGCAGGTAGAGTGGGATAGAATTGAGAGACAATTTCGGGAGGATATGGATGGACTAATGCAAGTAATTCCAAACGGAGAGAGGATATTTGTAAGAGGATACTTAAATGGTCATGTAAGAAAAGATGTAGAGATTGTGGGAGCGTACATGGAGTACACAATTTTGGGAAGGAAAAAAATGAGATGGGGGATGCTATCCTTGATTTTGCTATGGCTTACAATCTAGCTCTAGCAAGCACATACTTTAAAAAGAGATGAGCATTTAATAACTTTTAAAAGTGGATCATATACAATCCAAATAGATTTCTTTCTACTTAGGAAAGAAAAACGATCAATATATAAGGATTGAAAGGTTATTCTGGAGAGAGTTTGACTACTCAACGTAAGTTAATGGATATGGATATTTACATTAAGAGACAGAGTAAAGAGAGTGAAGTTAATAGGTGTCCGAAAAAAGTGGCGAAAAATGTTTTAGGAGTGTGTAGAGGAAATAAGGAAACCTGGCAAGGGATTAGAAATTATGAAAATATTGACCAATATAGAAATGCCAAAAAGATTGCTAAGAAAGTAGTTGAAATGATGTAAAATGTTTGTATTTAATGTTTATATTCATGTGAGGACTCTATATACATATATTGGAAGAGATCCAATGCCTCTAGAGGTATGGGTTTTTGTTCCTCCATATTGTGTATTGAACCTGTGGCGCATGCTTATGATGATCCTAACCATAATATTCATAGAACGAATAATAGAATTATATTCTATTAAAAATGATTAACGAATAGGGATTTTTACCATAAAATGCCTTTGTGATTGTGATTTTACCAAACAATGCCCTCTAGAGCCTATATTTCCGAGCAATGTTTTTTCAAAGGTGAAATTATATTTCCGAGCAATGTTTTTTCAAAGGTGAAATTACATTACTGCTCTCTCTCTTGCACACCAACATGAATATTAGGTGAAACAAAAATATTGGGCCACAAATCTCCACTTTAACTATTTTTTAAAGGAAAAAAATTGGATTAGAGCATTTTTGTAATTTTCTTCCCAAAAAAGCACCTCCCTGTAATTTCCAACCATTGAGGCATTATTTGGTAAAATGTTGATTCCCAAGAAATTTTGTGGTAAAAATCCCTAATTAATATCACATAATATTCTTATGTATAATAATATAGCTTAGCTAGTATGAATTTTTTATTAGATTTCTCAATTGAAGAATCTTTTATATACCCCACAAGCTCCACAGTCCACAGTGGTTGGCCCATAACCAAAATTTGTCTTGATTAGAAGTCTGATCATGGCTTGTAAACCTGGTTTCAAGCCATCGGGTGCCAAGAGCTGCCAGGTTTGTGATGTTGTAAGTTGTTGCATTTGGGTGTTGTCCTGTCTTTCTGATTGAGAAGAGGCATGGCTTTTGGAGATGTTGGATGCTTTGGGTGCTAACAGCCCCATAGCATCCTAATGAAAATGAAAGATTATATCGAAATTTCAGCATCGAAAAGTTGTGGCTTTGTTTGAATGATTTAGTCTGTAGAAGCATCAAAGTAAAACTAGGTGGCGGATCCTTCATTGACTCTGTGTAGAAGCTCTGACCTTGTTGTACATGTGGATACACATGCATATGCTGGTGACATGGGTTTTACATGTATTAGTAGCACTTTATGGTGCCAAGGTAATTAACTTTTCAAGTGGTAAATGGTAAGGGAATGACAATTTTGGCGTGATTGGACCTTTACAAGTATATACAAAACTACAATATGTAACAGTCGCTCTGGACATTGATGTGAGGGTTGCAAATGGCACCCATTGTTGAACTTGTTTAACTAATGTAGTTAGGGAATAGGGTGGCCTTACTAGGCTATAGCGAAAGATTGTGGTTTGTTTAGGAGCAGTGCAACTGATGAAAGTACCTTTCCCTGATCTGCTCCAAAGGTAATTGCTTTAAATTCAAAGGGAGTCGCTTTGAATTTTGCAAAAAAACACAGTTCTTGCATGTAACCTTTTTATGGACAACAAAGTTAACCTTTTGAATGATGGTTCTTGCAACTAACCTTTTTATGGATAACAAAGTTAACCTTTTGAGTCATGGTTCTTGCATATACCCTTTTCATGAACTTTGACTCTAAAAGGACAGAAGCAACTATCCATTGAAGCAATGGACTGTCATTACTGCCTACTAATTACAAGCACTGTCTGGAAACAGCATTAGTAGCAAATACATCAGCGAAAGAGTTCAACTCCCTGATCCTAGAAAACATTTCGGAAAAAAAAAAAGAAGAAGAAGAACAAGAACAAGAAAAAAACTGCTACGGAACTATGGAGTAGGTCTGAAGTTGTTTTCTAGAAAATTGAGGCTAGAGCGTATCTATGGGCTTGTAGCATCAAAATCTTTTAAAGGATGTTCTTGAATCGCAGAGAATGAGGTGAGATTTCTGCCTCTAAGCAATCATATTTATAAAGAAAATAACATACAGAAGAGAAACCCAATTTTGTGGAGGAAAGAGGGATTCGAAGGATGAGGGACTTCCAGATGCAGAAGTTCAAGCCCAAGTATCCCAGAGGATGGAGAGAGGCACTTGGAATATTCAGTCAATTACAACTCTTCCAACAAGAATAATGGAAGCAAGATAGAGCCAGTTCTGCAGATGTTACTCTCAGTAGGGCGATTCACTATTTGGTTGAGTGGGCCATGTATTCTGTAAAACCTATTGATTGTAACTTTGCGTTTTTTCATGTCAGTGGTCCTTTTGTTCCTTTTTCTGTTTTTTCTTTCATTAATATAATCCTTTGCGTTATCTCTCAAAAAAAAAATAATAATAATAATAATGGAAGCAAGAAGGGTAGGGGGTCTCTAGTGGTGTCCAACAAAAGTACTCAGTTGGAACTTGGAATGTTAGGGGGCTGGGAAGCCAAGACAAGAGGATCCATGTCAAACAGGTATGCAATAGGTATAAGATTCAGATTCTCTATATTCAGGAAACTAAATTAGATTTTTTTTATGCAAAGATTCTCAACTCCATTTGGGGAATTAGGAACAAAGGGTGGTCCGTTTTGAATGCGGAAGGCATAGCAAGGGGGTATTCTAGTAGCTTGGGTCAAGGACTTCTGGGGCACTGAGGACAGTCACATGGGTTCCTTTTTGGTTACGGCCTTTCTCAGGAATATCTCAACATAGTTCAGATGGCTCTTCACTGCAGTCTATCGTTCGTGTAATCCGACTTGTAGAAACCTCTTCTGGACAGAATTGAACTAGGTCAGATCCATTTACGATTTTCCTTGGTGTATTGGTGACAACTTGAATGTTATGAGATTTGTGCATGAGAAGTCAAATGGAGGTCGAATTACGTGAAGCATTAGAAGGTTTGAAGATTGGGTGAGCCAAAACAAGTTAGTCGACCTTCCAATGGGTGGGGCAAAGTACACATGGACCAACTGGTTATGGCTAGATTAGACAGATTCCTGTTATCCCCTGATTGGGTTGACAGATATCCTCTGGTGACATCGCGCTGTCTTACCAGATCTACATCAGATCATAGACTAATTTTACTGGAAGTGGAGGAGGAGAGCTGGGGTCCCAGGCCTCTCCAGTTTAAGCTCTTTTGGTTGGAGGTGGAGGGTTTTGTGAATATGATTAAGGATCGGTGGCAATTGGAGGTGGAGGGTTTTGCGAATATGATTAAGGATTGGTGGCAATCCTTCTCTGTCTCAAGTACACCTGGTTACTGGGTCCTTCCTCTTGCCCAGGTGGTAGACTCTCAGGAGTTCCAACTCCCGGTCAAGGGTTCGAGTACTCATAGGTGGTGAAATTCCACCAGCGTGAGTGTGTGGGGTGTGTGGGCGTGTGTTTTAAATATATATATATATATATATATATATATATATATATATATATATATATAAAGGTACACCTGGTTACTTTCTATCCCAAAAACTTAAACTCCTCAAAAGGAAAACTTAATGAGTGGAAGAAAGAATTCTTAGCCAACAGATATGCTATGACAGATAGCATAATTCGGAGTTGAATATATAGACATCAAGGAGGAAGGGGCTGTTCTATTGGCAGAAGACCGCAACGAAAGACTGGTTCTATCATCTGAATATTCCAAACTTTTAAAAGAAGAAGAAATTAATTGGAGACAGAGGTCTAAGACTGTTTGGCTTCAAGAAGGTGACTAGAACACAAGTTTTTTCCATGGTATAGCTAGTGCAAGGTTGAGGAATAACCGTATATGCAGTCTCATGGTTGGTGGTCAAAGATTAGAAGAAAAGGAGTCAGTTTGTTAAGCCACAGTGCAGTTCTATTCAAATCTTCTATCTTCTGACGGGTGGAGAAGACCTTTGCTGGATAACTTGACTTTTGATTGATTATCGGACATGGATATGGTCTCCTGAAAAATCGATCTTTGAGAATGAGATTAAAAACTGTTGATTCACTGGGAAAAGATAAGGTGCCAGGACCTGACGGCTTTCCTTTGGCCTTTTTTTTTTTTTTCAATTTTTTTGAGATATGGATACGGTATAGGTTCAAGGGTTCAATGACAAAGGAAGACTAACCAAAGGGATAGGTGCGTCATATTTAGCTATCATTCCAAAGAAAGGAGCAGAGGCACTTACAGATTTTAGGCCCATCAGTTTATTTGGAAGCACAAGCAAGATACTGGCAAAAATTATGTCCTTAAGATTCAGATCGGTATCGTCGTTAGTTATAGGTGAAAGCCAAGGAGCCTTCATTACAAATAGATAGATCCTTGATAGTGCTTTGTTTGCCAATGAGTGTATTTATTCGAGACACAGAGAAGGAAAGAAAGGTGTGGTGTGCAGGTTAGACATCAAAAAGGCCTATGATCACATGGTTTGGGGCTTTATTAAATACATGCTAGGTAGACTGGGATGCGGGAGTAAAAGGATTTCTTGGATGATGGAATGTGTCTCTTCGGCCCATTTCTTGATGTTGATCAATGGGTCTCCAAAAGGCTTCTTCCAAGCAACACGGGGCTTGAGACAAGGAAATCCGCTATCCCCCGTTCTGTTTGTTGTGGTAGTCGAAGGCTTGAGCAGAATGTTATACAAAGGTCAAGAGGTGGGGCTTATATCTGGATTTTGAGGCATCACTGGTTGGGATAGAATTTCCCATTTGTAATTGCGAACGACACACTCCTATTCTGTGAGGTATGTTCATATGGTTGACAACTTGAGTTGGATATTGGGGTGCTTTGAGGAGGTTTCGGGTCTAAAGATAAATGTCACAAAAAGTGAGATGCTAGGCATCGGTATATGTAAGGAAGAGATTGCCAGCTTTGCGAGGGTCTTTGGATGCGAAGCTGGGTCTGTTCCCTCCACATACTCGGGATTACCGTTGTGCTTGGGGAAGCCTACTTTAACCTTTGTAATAAGGTGATCGAAAGATTTGAGTGGAAGTGCAGACACTTGTCGTTGGCAAGGGGCATTACTAGCATCTCGGTTTTGTCCAGCCTCCCTACATACTTTGTCCCTGTTCAAATGTGTTTTGATGGCACCGACGGAGGGAGATATCAAACTAGGGTTTCCTCCAGTCTAATGGGCCTATACACTTTAATAGAAGTAATCGAGTTGAGATGGATGTTTAGCAGGAGCATTTGTCCTTGGGAAAGGGGGAGATGATTTCTTAGCATCTATTCCTTAGTTATATCTTCTGCTTCTTTAATAAATTGTCATTACCATTAAAAAAAGTGCCGAATAGGGGGGAAAATACGATAATTCAGTACATCAGATCTAGTGTTATCGAATAACTCAAATTCATAAAATGATTGACCAGCCTGTAGCTGAGAAAGGGAAGTTATAGGTAACTGATGTTCTATAGACCCAAGTTCTCTTTATTCATGTTGGGTGACCTGCATGTGTTAAGCATATGGCTATGTCCATTCTGAGTTAGGATTAAACTCGAATTTTGTGTATCATCGGGCCTTGTTGACTGCAGTGGTAGTACCTGGTGAACTGGGCGTATTCCCTCTCTTCTTTGGTGATTTTTGCTACTTTATTTGGTTTGATGATTGACATCAATGAAAGAGTCTAAGTATAGTCACTCGTGGAGCCGTAGTGGCATGGTAGTTGTGTGCATGGCAGCATAATAGTGGTAGTTGAGACTTCAACTCCATGAGCTGCTTTAAGACTCATTTAATTTTGGCAACTCATTCCATAACCGAATGAGTCGACTTCCTGAATTGAGTGAATGGGTTGGTCTAGTAGTCACGCTTCATATGCTGCACTTGACGTTAGGGCTGCAACTTGGGTTTGGGTCAACTTGAACTTGATTGACCCAACTGGATTTTGGGTCGGGTTGTCAAGGTCCTCAGGTCGGATTTTGGTTGGGAAATGTCAACCTAATTTGAAATCAGGTTGGGCAAATTCTGGTTGGGTTAGGTTGGGAAATAATCATGTGTTTGGGTCAGATTGGGTGAAGGCATTCAATAACAGTAACGGTGGACGCAATGGCCAGCCTTATGGCTGTTACGATGCGTGCTGTGACAACCATTACACCCTTGTAACGGTTATGAGTTGGCCTGTTATGTGTCCTTTTTAATTAAAAAAATGGGTGTTATGACCCCATATGACATGACAGTCACCACCATTACCGTTACATAATGGTTGCTACAGCCATAACGTAACCACTTTTTAGAAAACAAAAGCAGTTATGGAAATTGATTTCCATTTCCATAGATTTCCTTTTTTTTTCATTGTGGTTTTCATTTCCTATAAAGAGCCTAAGAGGTTTCTATGTTTTTTGAGAGAGAACTTTCACTTTTTGACCATTAACCCATTCACTCTTCCATGAAAATCATGAATGCTAAAACGGTTGGGTTACTTCAGATTCTTTTCCATGGATTTCTATTTCCATTGATTTGCTCTCAATATGACATTTTTCTTTCCAAATCTACAGTGTTGATTCCACCAAACCAGACAAGTCCCCACCATTCAACATATATGTTATTAGTTTATTGTACAAGCCCTAATATTAGGACTGCCCTGTGCACCCATTTGCTAATAGTCTCTACTGTTAGTTTCCCACCATTAAAAAATAAAGAAAGGTGTTGACTCATCACATGGCACTGATGTAGAGCTACCCAGACAATCCAAATTGTGGGTCTTGTAGGCAGAGCATATATCTAAAATCACACTGATTGAGCGAGCCTAAGCATCCAATTAATGGCTATCAATGGATGGTAAAAAAATAAAATTAGAAGTGGTCCAAATTTGAATGAAAAAATCAGACAATATTATGTTATTAGCAAAAATTCCGTCATGCTCCATTGTCAGTTGGGTCAGAAATTTAGTCGGTCTAGATTGCCCCTGCAGAGAACTAACATAGGAGTCTAGCCTGTTTACTGTCTCATTGAAACTTTGACATTAACAGTTTTCAGAACAATAAAAAATCAAATAGAGTATTGCCAGTCCGGTGCACCTTTTTTCTATTTGATTCACACGCTTGCGGAGACAGACACGTAGCCCTGCATGCACACGCTCATGCATGCAGACGGAGTCTGTTACAAGCTTATGGCTAACATTTGCTTGTTATGGTGCAGGCCTTCATGGCAGAGTTGGCTTTCTTGTGCCCATTTTTTCATTCTTTATTGTTCAGTACACTATTCTGAAGAGCGCGCACTGATGGTATGAGGGTGCAGTCGGTGGATATTTACAGAGGGCTGGGATATTTCTACCCCTGGCCAGGTTACATGTATAGTGAGTATCCATTTCCATGTATAGCAGCTGTTTTTGGGCATTTTACATGATTTGGTTGCTTTTTTCTTCTTCGTTTTTTTTTTTTTTCTTGAATGGACTGCAAGGACTGGTCTAGGGTTTCATTTTTGGGAAATCACAGAAAAAATGGCTTCAATTGGGACAGAATTTCCAATGTGATGATATCAAAATAGTTGAACAGGCTCCGTGCAAAATTGCTCCTAAATGCAGCGTGTGGGGCCCGCCGTGTAGATGACCAAACACAAAATCCAGCAGTTCAACTCATCAGCAGGTATGGACAGTTTAAAAGATAGCCAATGGTCCACATTTTATGTGCATGTGGCTCTCTTGTTGAGTGGACTGACATCTATTTTCGGGCCATGGTCATTTACATGATGACCGCCCGCTAATTTTGCAACGGCCAGGATGTGATTTTGGCATTCCAAGGAGCAGGCCACAGTTCAAAAGTGGACCCATCAAACAAGCACTAATCTTTTTTCTGCCAACCATCAGTTTCTGGGATGGGGCCCATTCAGCTTGATAAGTTGTAGTAAGCACAAATTTTTTTCATCACTGCTTTATGGAGGTTGTTCCCTGGGCCGTCAATCGTGACCATTGGATGGATTGAAAGAGACATTTGATCCTGCCCTCTATGATGATCTTTTCAAAATAGATCTTTCAGGCCAATATCTCTTACACCAGAAGAACACTCCCAGTCTTAGAAAGACTCTGGGGCGTTGATGTACTAGATGTTGGGCCATTTGATTTCTTTGCATCCAGATGTGCAGCACGTCCAAAAGATGAAGCCAATGGGTTATAAGGTGGGCCACATGCGTACAAAAAAAAAATTGGATGGTTGAGAAATATTGCCCACAGGTCCAAATTCCATAATGGGCCCACTTGATTATCGGATTCCCGTTGATATGATGATATTGATAGTGTGGGGACATCTGATAAGTGTTTCCCATCTAACACGGGTCTAGTTAGTCTAGTTCGTATCGTGTCACCTTATCAAACCCTAATCATCCTGGCCGTCGGTTAATCTCAAATAGATAGATATTCGTCGTCTTACCTAATTGAATAAAGTAATTGTGGGTGTGTTTGGTTGCACCAAATTTCATGCCTGCGGTCGGAACCTTGATGGGGCCCACCATGATGTTTTTGAGAAATCACCCCTGTCCATCCTTTTTAGCTGGCTTATGTTAGGACATGAGCCCAAAAATGAGGCAGATCCAAAAGTCAAGTGGGCCACACGACCAGAAAAGGCTGTGAGGGAAATAAGTGGTATTGAAACTTCCTGGATCCACAGTGATGTTTATATGCCATATCATCCGTTCATAAGGTAATTCTGACTGGGATGAACTGAAACATAAAACTGTTAGCCTGATCCAAAACTTTTGTGGTCCCACTTGTGTTTCAACGGTGGGTGTTCAATCCCACTGCTTCCCGTCATGTGGCTGACTTGGAACTTACGATCTACCTCATTTTTGGGCTTTTATATCTTGACATGAGCTAGCAAAACAGGCAGGAGGAGTGAATTTCTTACAAACATCAGGGTGGACCCCATATAGGTTCTGAGTCGACTACTCGACCAAGGGTTGGATCCATGATCGGGCTCATGCCTTGCTTTTCTAGATCATTGATCTGCTGCCTTTGTTTACACCTGTCCTGGCGCATCCATGTGGACCGATGAGATTGAGACACAACTACATGTTGGCACTATGCATAAATGTACACCGAAATCTTATTCACGTGTTGAACATATCTTTTTCTTGATATTCTTTGGAAGCACGTAGAGACGACAAATCAAGCAAAGTACTTGCAAACGCATAACAAAGTCCAAACAAGAAAAATCTGAATTTTACGTGGAAAAACTTTTACAAAAAAGAATCATGGCACAAAGATACAATCAATGCACTATGAAAGCAAAAATTATAAGAAATAGATTGTTACTGATTCGAACAGGCCTCGAATTCACTTCACAAGTCCTAGCTACGTCCTTAAAACTCTTATGAATGAATTAGAAAGCCCTAGAACACCTATACTATTTTCAAATTTCAATTACACATGATATATAAAGTATTACAGTCAAAATAGGAAACAAATTCCATACTTAGCAATTCTGCATGCGTGCTCAATGAGACTTCAATGGCATCGACAACCCATCGAGGATCTCGATGGCATCAAGTTGTATTAAAAAACAAAAACAAAAAAAAAACAAAAAAAAAAAAAACCAAACGTTTCAACAACCAACATGGATGTTTTGAATTTTTTTCGATGGCATCGACCTCTACTTGATGGCATCGGCATACGCTGTTATTAATAGATTTAAGACATCAATAACATTACAAAGGTTTAAGAAATGGATTTTTCTCTAAATGAAAAGAAATCAAAGATACATGAGGAATCTGAGTCTAGTGAATATGATCCCATAATGTTCACGGATCTCTGCAGCCATGATTAAGAATGAGATGTTTCGTACTACAACCTTTAAAGATCTCATTAACTAGGCCAGGAGGATTGAAAAATATTTTTGTATCCTAACCTTTAAGGATCCCGTAATCACCAAGAATCTTGGACCGGTAAGGAAACCCGAAAGGGTTTACTACCTCCCTTTAATGTAAGGAGTACACAATGAAGAGGTTGGGACCCTACACTAAACAAAATCTCTCTACATAGCAGAAGGGTTGCTTATCCTAGTTTAGCTTTAGAATCACTTACTTTTGTCCAACTATGCTGCAAGCTACAGCTGTTTACGTGCTATGAATGGCGTCACTGTCACAGTTGTGCACGAAAGTCCTATGCGCATTGGTGGTATACAGTGTATTGACGTTAGCAAGTTAAGTGGGTCTGATCATGGTGCATGTGTTATATCAAAACCGTCTATCCATTTGGCGAGCTTGTTTTAAGGCTTGAGACGAAAAATAATATAGATCTAACTATTAAGTGGGCCACACTGAAAAAAGCAGTGAAGATTGAACGTCTATCATTGAAATCCTTTTTGGGGTCACAGTCTGATGGAAGTTTTGGATGATTTCAAATTTGTTTTTCCTCTTAATTCAGGTCTTTGTGACCTTATGAACAGATTGGATGGAAAATAAACGTTATGGTGGGCCCTACAAATTGTTTAAAGGTAAAAATCATTCTCAGTTGCTATTTGTGGTGTGGTTTAGATAATCTTTGGATATGATCCATTTTTTTGGATAATGCTCTAAAATGATCTATATATATATATATGAACAGTGTAGATGTAATAAATACATCACTATGGGGCCATATAACTTTGATCTCCTTTGAACCGTTTGTACAACTCGCAGCTTGAGGAGCATCAGTGCTCGTCTTGTCATGACACGTACCTACACCTAGCGCGTAAGCCTGCTACATAGCTTTGTGTGGTACACCTACAAATCCTCTTGCTATTGTACGCAGTAAACTCTGTGGGGGCCCACCTTGAATGCATGTGATTTATCCATGCCGTCCATTCGTTTTTACAGATCATTTTAGTGGTTGAACCCAAAATTGATGTATATCTAAAGCTCAAGTGGACCATACCACAGAAAAAAGTAGAAGTATCAAAAGAACTACTCCAGATCGGGTAGGATCGGATCGGTCCGGATCCATTCGGATTGGGTTTTCGGGTCGGGTTGGGTCGGATCAGGGCTAATCCGAACTCGACCCGAAAAGATTTCGGATCTGGATGGGGCTACCCGATCCGCACCGATACAAACCGTCGGTTCAATTCTAATCGGGTCTGTTTTACCTAGCTCTACACACGACAAAGTCCAAACGAGAACAATTCATATTTTATGTGGAAAAGCCCTTACGAAAAAGAACCATGGCACAAAGCAACGATTAATGCACTATGAAAGTAAAAATTACAAGAGATGGAGTGTTACCCATTCGAACAAGTCTCGAATCCACTTCACAAGCCCTATCTATGCCCTTAAAACCCTCATGAATGAATTAGAAAGCCCTAAAACACCTCTATTATTTTCAAATTTCGATTACACCCGATATATATCAAATCTCACAACAGGAATAGGAAAAAAATCCCGCACTTAGCAATTCTACGCGCGCGCTTATTAAGACTTCGATGGCATCAACAACCCATCGAGGACCTCAATGACATCGAACACCTTCGATGACATCAAGTAGAATATTATAAAATAATTTATTTAAAATTTTAAAAAAAAACCGTTTCAACAATCAACGTGGATTTTCTGAATTTTTTTGGTGGCATCAACCTCTACTTGATGGCATCGACAGACCCTGTTATTAACAGATCTAAAACATCAGCAACATTACGAAGGTTTAAAAAACGGATTTTTCTCAAAATGAAAAGAAATCAAAGACATGAGGAATCCAAGGCTAGCAAATTTTCAACACTTGAGGTCTTGGTATCGATCCCTAGTGGGGGTGGCAAACATGGAGTGTGTGTACTGACATGGGTGTGTACTAACAAGCTAACCCAAAAAAAAATGAAAAAAAATAAATAAATCTGAGTCTAGCGAATATGATCCCATAACGTTTGTGGATCTCTGTAGCCACGTTAGGAATGAGACATTTCGTACTACAACCTTTGAAGATCTCATTGACTAGGCTAGGAGGATTGAAAAATATTTTCGTATCGTAACCTTTAAGGATCCCGTAATCACCAAGAATCTTGGACCAGTAAGGAAACTCGAAAGGGTTTACTACCTCCCTATGTAAGGAGCACACAATGAAGAGGATAGGACCCTATGCTAAACAAAATCTCTCTACATAGTGGAAATGTTGCTTACCATAGTTTAGCTTTATAATCATTTACTTCTGTCCAACTACGCTGCAAAATGTCCGAATCTTAGATTGTTGTTCAACGTCATTGCTGCAGTATGCACATGAGTAGTATAAATATCTACGACATCCAATCGTCGGATTCCAAAAATCAACTAAGCCCTTAGAAGATCACACATCGGTCACATCCTGCTGACCATCTACTTCAATTGTTTATTTATACAAGCGAGTGCAAGTATTTATATTTTATTTATTTCTCTACTTATTTTATTTCTTTACTGATTGTACTGAGTTTCAAATACAGAATAACATTATAGCTTTTAATTTTAATCTTTTTCGGAAAAAAAAAAATTCTCTTTCAGAATGATAAACTCTTAACCCTTCTAAATCGCCTAATCACTTACAATAATCAATGGCTAGGAAGATGATGGATCTCACATATCTAGTCTTAATTGGTCTATCTTAACACGTGGGGTCATAACTAAGCCTTTGACATCCCCACATTAATCACGCACATTTGACTGACTATGAGCCTTCATTAACGTAGCCTTATGTTTGATTGAATAGCAAACATCCTCCACCTGTAAATGAGCCATTCGTTAGAACACCCCTGATCGGAAGATCCTAGCCACTAATCACAGCACTCTTTTCAGTTGAGCATGGATCCTTGCCATTTTTCCTACTCAACTACTATTTCTAAGCAAAACATCAAAAGATTAGGATCGTCCGATCGATTTGATTTTTTGGGCATGGTCCATCTGCAATGGGACCCAACATACCAAGATTACCAAAAGACGACCCCACTTGTCAGAACAGCAACCCGAGTACTCGAATAATCTATTAATCTTACGTACTCAACCGATTCAAATCCATTCGTTACACCAACCCTCAGCCATTTTCTCCACGGGTCCATGATACACATCAACCGAATGTTAGATCCTGACCGTCCAATAGGCAAGAGATCCCTTCATCATACGCAAATGACAATTTTAAATTACCGTTCAAATCGCATTGATTAAAGTATAGAAAATTCACGGTTGGATAAACATTTAGGTAGTGTTCAACAACTTCCGAGTATGTCAATGAGACAATGACAGAGAGAGAATGGAAGAGATCTGATGCCTACGGAGAGACGGTTTGCCACCATGTTGCCGAACGTACACGTGGCGTGTGTATGGTGATCTGAACCATACATCAGCCAGGTCAGACATTGAATGGCCCACCAACTAAAAGTTACTTTGATCGGACTGTGCTAGATGGTTAATCCATGGATTTTTTTTTTTCTTAGCGTCTATTTGCATATCACGGATTAAAGAGTCTGAATCCTCCAAAAACTGTAGTTTTCTGTTTATGGTCAATTCACTATCGGACATACTGAATGAACGGTTCTGATCTCGTTCAGAATGCTATGTGTATGGTGATGACGTGGGGACTTGTTGCCTCCTATGCTCCTGGAAGTACTGGATTAAATCCGGTAGAAAATGGACCGTCCAACTGCTGTTGATGAAGATTGTGTATTCCTACAAGAAATCACATTTCCATCTTTACCCTTCTCCAAGCAACCTCGGTTTCTAATTCGTGCGTCCAAGAAACCACACGTGTGAACATGCGCGTGGAACATCCAATCTGTCAGTCAGGTGGGCCCCACATCTAGATGCCCTGGCCAAGAATCAAATCTACTCCACCCACTAAGCCGGCCATGATGTGGAACGAAACGGACGGATAAAACAACTCGGCCAAGCTTTCTTAGCCGTCCATTCTCTGCATGCACCTGGTAAATTGGACTGACCGAATTCTTGGGCCTGTGTATCTACCCATAGGGCCCACCTGATGGACAGCTCGGATGTTCCACAACCGGTGCTACATAGGCACGTGTTGTGGGGTGCATGGGAGGATCGCTACACAAGCGTGTGGGATTTGTAAACCTCATATATATAATTATTATTTATTAATTAGAAGAAAAATGATCATTAAACCTCCTTTTTTTTAATACCCACAGCTTCATCATGCAGACACTCTGTAATGGTTGACATGCACCTAAAATGAAAAAAGGGGTGTACCATTAAAAAAGTGGTGTAGGAAATGTGGACCACATAGTAAGTTAGTTGAGCTCATCAGACGCTCAAACGTTTAAATCGAATGATCTGGACCGTCCATGAAGTTCATCATACATTTTTTGTACTCCCATACAAAAATTACACTGATCCGTCCATTCCAACCTATGAACAACAGCTTATAAAATGGACGGTCAGGATCATTTATATAAAGATAGGTCCAATCAACAATCCAAGACACTTATTTGTTGAGTCCCATCATGGATTGATTATGTTATAGAGAATCACCTTCATCAGACAATCCTAACCATCCCATCATGGCTTTAAATATTGAAGAATATAAAGAAAAGGCCATCTTATGGATGGATTGGATCATCTGATCAGAATGATATTTAAATGGTTTTCCAAAAAATACATGATGAATCTAATGAACAGTCCGGATCGGCCGATCGATGTGTCCAGTTGAGCTCAACTACATATGATCACTTCCTATAAATGATATGACCATATGGGTGCTAGTTTCCTAACCATAAAATGGAATGGTTCCAACTGCTCCATCGTCACTTGTAACACCCAATAATCGAGATGAGTGGACCATTCCACCAGCATTTTTAAAATCCAACCATCTATCGTAACAAAAGTCCCAGAAAGAAGAAGAGAAGATGGAAATGAAGATGTCTGTTCTTTCTATCCTTTTCTTAGTTTTCTTCTTTCAACTTTCTTCTCTTGGGGTTTCTCAATTAGATTCTTGCAATTCCAATCTCAATCTCAACAGTGATGCTGTGCCCTTCAATACAACTTCTCTACGTTGCAATCCTGTCTGGGGTGCACATGGTTTCATCCTCAGGGTAAGTTCTTTATGGTTAGTTTTTTTTTTTGGAATGATCATGTACGTTAAGATCTGTGTGGGGCCCACTTCATATCTCAAAACTCAGCTTGATCCATAACTTAGGTGGGACATGAGGGAGAGGGAAGCCCTGTATAGAAATTTCTGAATTTTGGGTCTTCCATGTTGTGTATATGTCATCCAACCCATTAATCAGGTAAGTTCCATCCACAAGAAGGGACCCACAAAAAATCAATTCGTTCCAAAACTTTGGTGGGCCACAACAAGTGGATTTAAGCGTGATCGTACATTTCTCCTTGTGATGTGTCCCCCCTGAATTCTGGATTGTGATGGCTCTGTAAAAGTATGGTCGAAGGGAGTAAGGTACACCATATGTACGGTTTGGATTCTACATACACATCACGGGTGGGCCCCACAGAACTCCAAGTATATGATCGTTGCCCGAGTTTTTTCTTTGGAAGGTGTGAGGCAACGCGTCCACCGTACACGTGGCATCTACATGCGTAAGCTGATCTCGGTTGTCCAAAATACGGGCCACAACGTGGACGGTATGTACCCTGATGGTCATGCTGATGGGATGATCGTAAATTGCCAGTCGGTGAGCGTTGGAAAGAAGGCGTCAGCGGTTGGAATTTTATGGGTGACGTCAACGGTTGAGATTATCCGATCAGTTTGATCATCGGGTATTGTGTCCATGAAGGGGCCCACCATTCGGACTGTCCAAAACTGTAGGCTGGATGAGTTGTTGCACCTTAGCTGCAGCTTGCTTGATCACACCACGACCCATGTTCTAATAGCTTTTCGTCAGATGTTATGATGTTTTAGTACCATCCAGTCCGTCCATTGTACGAGATACCTTCTTCTTCACTCCAAACCAAAAATCTATCATGGTCCATAACTCACGTTGGCCACACCAAATAAATATATAGTTTATAGCCATGATTATACATTTCTGCCTGTGTTATGTCCCACCTGAGTGTTGGATAATTTTTTTTGTGTGTGAACGGATAAAATGATGATATTCATCATATGGACGGTTCGGATTGCACATAAACATCACCTGTTTGCACAACATACCTTGAATTTATGGTAATTACCATACATTGAGGAGTACGTGAGACATATGGTGATTTACATCGATAGCTGGCATCTAACACTGTGGACCGCTTATCAGTATGCGCAGAGCGGGCCAAGCTTGTGGAGCTTTGTTCTATCTGCGCCGGATCCAAATTCATACGTCGCAATGGGGTTCTCAAACAACGGTCAGATGATCGGATCGAGCGCAATCGTCGGTTGGATCTTGACGAATGGGACCGCAGTTGTAAAACAGTACCTTCTGAAAGCGAAAACTGAGAGCCAAGTCCTCCCAGATCAGGGGGACCTACCACTCATCAACGGATCGACGGTGATCATATCGCAATCGTCACGCCTATACATTATCTTCCAATTGAACACCGTCCAACCACTATCGAATGTGATCTACTCGATGGGGCCCAGCAATGTAGTGCCCTTATCGAACGGCATCTTGTCCAAGCATCAAGATAAGGTGTCCACTCGGCTAGACTTCGTAACAGGTATGCATATGCCAATATACACTGTTCCAACATACATAGACGGGCGGCTTGGACTTATGAGTAGAGTTGGGCAAGGGCGACTAGACTTACCTGACTTGACTCGTCCGACTCCTTCATACTCTAGTTGAATGGGTGAGTCGGTCCAAACCCAGTAGGCTTCACCCAATACGAATTCAAACCAAGTCAAGTTCAAGTTGCCTGATAACTTGACTCAACCTTACTCGAAACTTGATTCGGTCATATTCAACTCAATTCGAAACCTAACTTGATTCGAATTTAAGTATATATATAATATAAAAAAACCTTAATTTCTAAGTATCTCCGACCTTACTTGCTGCAGTCAACCTCGACCTTGACCCCCCCTCTCTCTCTCTCTCAACACGGTGCCAACTCAACCTGACTCGGTACTTTTAATCGGGTCATTCTCAGTACAGATTAGTCTAGGCCGAACCCGGACTCGAATCCGGTTAGGCATGCTAGACTCGGTACCGAGCCGGGTCAACTTCGGGTCATGCTTATTTTAAAACCGGATTGAGTCGGGTCAGTCGTAACTCGGTCTAACTGGACTTGATGCCCAACTCTACCTATGAGCTAGGTCCGTGGACTGGCCTTGGGCCTGTCATGGCTGGGCTTGGGTCGAGTCATCTTAGCTCGAGCCACTGGACCATGTGTGGCCCACTTGATCAACGGATTGATTAGAGCAATCGTGTGGTAAATGGGATTGGATTGATTTTTGGGCAGGGCCCATTTAAGGTACTCTTGCAATTTAATGGGACTGTTGTTTTACATGTGCAGGTCAGAGTTCTATGAACGCCCCATATACGACCCTAAGGAGGAGTCATGGGATATTGAATATGGTGGGGTGGGGCATCCTCATGCCAATAGGGGCCATCTTTGCTCGCTACTTCAAGGAGTGGGACCCATATTGGTTCTATGCTCACGTTTTCATCCAAGCCGTTGGATTCGGCTTGGGATTATCCGGCGCGATCATTGGATTTAGCCTAGAGGACAAGCTCTCGGTCAATGTAGACACCCACAAAGCCCTCGGGATATTAATCCTCGCCTTCGGATGCCTCCAGGTCAGTTTCGTTGATGCTCGAATTAGTGATGATGATTGTGTTCATATCATGATTCATAAGCATATGGTTCATATATTTTGTAACTCTATTATGTCCTAAAATATCAGGGATCGTATAGTGTCTCTTAAAATGAACTCTAGCAACTTAGAATTAGGGTTCATATATTTTGTAACTCTATTATGTCTTAAAGGTTTAATTTGGCTCCGATTAGGGTTTGCCGGAGACTGGCTCATTTACTAAATGGGCCAAGAATTTTGACCCAAAATCGATCCAACCATTCAATTGTAATCAATGGTCACGATCAATCGACCCAAAATGACTACACTAATGCATACATCATGTGTATGTATCTATACTCAACATCTATTAATTTGTTTCGAGTTATGGGTCTAGTAGTATAGCGTCGCCTGGCCCGACCCATTAATAAACTACCCCGGTCGGCCAGGTTGGGTAGGGTTTAACCTAAGTTTGAACCATTTACTTAAATGGGCCATATTTTCTAACCCAAGCCCGACCCACTACCCATTAGAAGCGTGTGTGCCAGTTGAACCATGGGCTAACCTGACCCGAGCCATTGCCGCCCCTACTTGGAATGTACACTAGTGGACCGTTGGACTGGGCTTTATCTAGGAACTAGTTGAAAAATGAGCCATGATGAACCTGTTAGCTTTTTTTCCCGTTTATGCTGGACTGGACCTGATTTCAGGCCATGTCAGGTCCAGGGCCTAATCTAAGCCCTCATGTGAGTCCCATCTGACTCGTCCGAGTCAACTCGGACTCGGTCGGACCTTATCCAATGCTCTCAGACTAGTATAGTTATAGTGCTCCTAGTTGCACCCGTTTTCCTGGACAGTCCAATCAACCGATCTGAACTGTCCATTAGATCCAGAACACATTTCATACACTTCCATGTAAAAATTGCACAATAAGATGATATAATCCACCGTTGATTTGACCTTTTTATTTTCTACAACCATCCATTTTCTGAGCTATGGATGACATGATTCTAATTGCATAACAAAATTAATTCTTTAGAATCATAAGTAATCCATGATGTGACCTAAATAATAGATGGATCAAATTTCTGATTAGAATTATTCTTGTGTAAAAAATCTTGACCGTTCACATTAAAGGCCATTGATCAAATGGTTATAATTTTCAAATCTGTATGATTTTCACATGGTATCCCATGAAATATGTGGTGGACCTAATGAACAGTCTAGATAAATGGATTGGACATGAGCATTTCCCAATAATAGAAATCAAAATTGATATGTTTTTGTAGCCGGATGATCCGTTCGTAAAATAAGCTTATTTTTTGAGTGGACCACTCTATATATGAATGGCTTCTAAACCGTCGACCGTAAAAGTGGGACACCCAAAATTTTAAGCTTTTGATTGTTGTTTATTTTTTTTCTATGGTGTGGCCCATCAAATATCATTGTATTGGCTTTTTTTAATGGTTGGATTTATTTTAAGTAAAAAAAAAAAAAAAAAGTGGGCTGTGCATTAAAAAAACAATGGATAATCACTGTCTTGAAGGGCTGTTTTATGTATGGGCCCACCCCAATGCATGTATGTCATCCAACCCGTCTAATGCGGATAAAACCAAAAAGCATACTGATCCAATCATCAGGTGGCCCACCATCTTAGTTTTGTGGTTTCAATTGATTTTACGTTGTTTGTATCATGTGACCCACTCAAACGAGTCAATCTGAGTCACCGAGTCATTCACCACCCATGCTGACGAAGGGACTGGATTTTGTAGCTGACGGCGTTCCTGGTGCGACCCGACAAGGGATCCAAGATCCGAAAGTATTGGAATTGGTATCATGGCTGTGTTGGGAGAGCTCTAATTGGAATTGCAATAGGAAATGTATTCTATGGAATATCTCTGGGCGGAGAAGGGAAGTCTTGGAATATTGGTTATGGGGTTGTTCTTGGATGCTGTGTTTTGCTTGCTTTGGCTTTAGAAGTTCGAATGCACCTTCGAAAGAAATAGTCTTTTATTAGGAGAGTGAGACTTCATGTAACGATTTTCATTACAATCAAATAGACTCCTGGTCTTCTGATGTTTCCTTGTTGAATGTGGACTCTTTGGGATGTGGTTATTTGCTGATGTGGATTTAGTCTTTCAGTTGGATGAGATCCACCCCGTCCATTAGGTGTGCCGAACAAAGTCAGTGATACAGACCGTTTATCTGATGGGCTCTGGCATGGTGAGATCGTGACCCAAAAATCTTATAGATTGGTTTCTCATTGGGCATTAACTGAATTCATGCTCCGTCTTCTTTAACCGTTTATTTAAGATCACCGATGTACTGGGGCCATCCATGGTGGGACCATATGATGAGTGGTCTGGATATGGTTCACTAAGCCATTGTAATGTCCTGAATCTCGGGGACGAGTGAATACTCGACTTCTGATATTATGGGTGTCACTTATGCTTTGTGAAAGCGAGTTTTACTTTGGCATGTGGCCATTTGAGAAATTAAAATGAATTATAACGCGTGCACTAAAATGAATGCAACTTAAACTCAAATTGTACGGCCAACAATAAGATGCATATATATGTCCAGTGTATGAGAACATATCTCGACAAAAATATAGAATGGGCCTAAAGTCTCGGCCCAAAAATCTCATCTCTATTCATTACCCCTAAAACAACTTCTAATGGCTTGCCCAACAGATAAAAGTACAAGATCTCCTCCTCTGAGTCCACATATACTTCCTTCAGCGTGTCAAACTTCATGGTGCCTCCATTTATAATGGGATATGGTTGGTGTTTTAAAACATCGTCTCAGAGTGAGAGTGAGTGATCAACTCAGGGATTCCATTAACATCAAATTATGCATGTTATCAATTCCACAAGAACAGTTAATAATAAAGCAACTTAAACACTCAGTTCTTATATGCTTTTATCAATGCACATGCATAATGTTATAAGATGATGCATGCCCTCACGATCTAACACTCCCTCATAGCGAATCCAATGCCTCATTCACAAATGCCAACACTCCCTCATTATGCGATCACAAGCCCGAGTCATTACAACCTATACAAATGCAATGCAATGAGTGATCATGTTAGCAAATTATTTAATTAAATCCATTCATCCAGCAAGATTGGGGAAAGTGAAACATCTCCGTTTAATCAATGGTCATAGCCAGAGCACTAGGTCTAGGGCCGCTGTAGCGACCCTGTATATGCGATACTTAATCCATCTGGGTTCATCACTCCCAGCTGAACTCATACGACAGGCAAGATTGTGAACAAAATTAATCATGGTCACTACGGAGAGGCTTATCATCCCAGTGTAGCCTGACAACCCAGACATAATGTCTCATACTACCATGCCTAGCTCCTGAGGCTTAGGGATCGTATCGCTAACGGTTATGAGTGGGCCTCTCTAGGGTGTAAGGTAATTCAGTTTCAAGCAGGTGTGATCATATGTGGTGGACATACATAGTTGGTCAACTAGTAGACTAGTTCAACCGACTCGGGCAAACTTTGATTTGACCGGCATTGGATGCAATCATTCCATGTAGTCTGACTACTATCAGTTGTTCGCGTTCAACCTGAGTTAGTCAGACTGGCCCAGGGCAGCCAATTAAAATAGAGCTGCCCTTGCAAGTTTTATGGTTTGCCGGCCAACCCGAGTGACCAATTGGCCACAATCAAACAGTATACTTCATTTATTACTCATCACAGGAATATGAAAGAATCCACAATAGTAAATCAGGAAAGTTCTACTTAATTTGAGTATTTTATCGAACATGCGGGTGTGCTACCCAAATTGTCGCAAAATTTGCAGGTGATAAAACAAAATTAAGTGCATATGCCAGAGAATAATATAAAGCATGGGCAATAATTTTAGTAATTTCAACTTATTCTATCAATCAATCAAGATGTTCAAGTTACATTACGATTTACACATAATTTGTAATTTTATGGAGGACAATCGATTGAAAAAATAGATACTGGTTAGCATGTGATCATCTATTCACTGTATAAATCATTAATTGCGACAAGAGTTCGATAAACAACAACCTAAAGGTAACGGTCCACACCTTGAAGCGGTTCGTCGATCTTTAATTCCACTCCTAGGGTTAAGGTCCCATAGATTAGTATGCCAATGCCCTATACCAGCAAGGTTAGCTTGCAAGGGCGCATGCAATCATCCTCTAAGGCCCAAATCACAAATGGTCGTGGGGTCCCATTTTCTATTGAACTTGCCATTGGGGATGCCGTTTTTGGCCTACAGGGTCCTGCCCCCTCCATGGGATCTATGATTAGTCATAATTGGTCGAAGATCGGATGCTTTAATCAATCGTGGGGGTTCTACTTGTGATGGACGATAGTTGATGGTCGATCAAGGACACGACTATATGGATGCGAGCGGGAAAATATCCTTAACTCACACCTTGAGTTTGGTTACAATCCGACGGTTGGAAAGTCACAATTTCACGAAAGAGCGGAGGCTATTTCACTTAAGTGTAAGGGATTCGCATGTTTCAGGCGCTTTATCTTCTAGCTTAAGTTGAGCGGTTCCAGGCATTTTTTTGGTTTGCCGCTAGCGATGGGCCTCAAGCTCAATGAGTGAAAGATTCTTTATAGTTTCAAACTTAATGGAACTACAAAGAGTGATTTAGATTTATTTTGGTCTATCTAGTATGGTCCTAGAGCGGCTCCGCTAGTGGACACCCAGAGATCTAGCATTGTTTTGGCTCAGGTGTTACAGCCATGAATCGTTGCTAAGATCGCTCAACGCACGCATAGAATAAATGTGGGCCCCATTATGATCCACTTAATGATTCAAATCTTCATCAGGCTGCCCTTTGCCCAATCACCACAATTGCATGATCCCAACCATCCAATCCTTAACAATCACATAAGTGTTTGGCCGGGTGGATCAGAAGGAATTGACTGGTATTAGGGTGGATGGCATGGATTTCGAGGTAATGATGGATGCGTGAGTGGATTGGTGCAAGATCCATGAGATTGTTATATCGAGTTTGTTTGGCACGCCTGGCCAATCCCGGGATTAAACCTTCCCATCCCTTCCAATCCCTCGAACCAAACACGTCCCATACAAATTTGAACGGATTAGGGTGGATTGGATGGGATTTAAAGGTAATGATGGTGTTGTCAGTGGATTGTTGCAAGATCCATGGGATTGCTATATCTCGGGATCAGATCACCCAGCCTGTTTGGCATGCCATTTAACTTCCAATCTCTCCCAGTACCATCCAATCCCTTCCAATCCACCTGGGCAAACAGGCCCTAAAGGATTAATTCCATGACCGGTGGCCAAAAGTCCAAAATCGGAGGAAATTAGGCTGCCCCCAATAACCCTTACTCATCCAGCTGTCGCGAACATAGCGGTCGTGCAAGATCTGGGCCCTTCATACGGTGGGCCTTTTGGCCTGTGTGGTCCAAATTTAAATCGGTTAGACCATCTTAACCGTCCAGTTCAAGCGAAAAAAGGTAGGTGAAAGAAAAGCCGATCAAGATCAATATTCAATGTACAAAATCCTCAGATCGAGTAGTTGTGCTGATTGGAGAAATGTGACATTTGGCCCAGGGACACATTCGCCATGGGCCCGCCTGATGATGAGTAATGAAAGGTCTAGATCTCGTGCGTACCTGCCACTGCCTCTTCGGTGGATCCCTGACCATCGGGTCCACCTTGATGTATTTTCCTAACATCCACGCTGTCCATCCGTTTTGACAGCTCATTTTGGGACATGATCCCTAAAATGAAGCAGATCTAGATCTCAGGTGGACCACAGCACAGGAAAAACAGCGGTGATTGACCATTAAAAACTTCTCGTGGGCCACAAAGTTTTGGATCAATCTGATATTTGATGGCAAATAAACATTCTGGTGTCTTCCACGAAGTTTTTATTGGTGGTATTCGGTCACCAGTATTTATTGTGGTGTGGTCCACCTAAGAGGTGGATCTGCTTCATTTTTTGGATTATGCTCTAAAATAAGCTGTCAAAATGGATGGACGGAGCGGATCCAAAGAACGTGGACCCACAGTCAGGAATCCGCTGCGACACACAGGAAGTCATCACCTAAGCATGAAGCAACCCAAGCATCACATGGGTGAGTACTTGCGTATCAAGCATCACACTCAAAACCGGGGTTCTGTGGGCTTGTGAGGACGCGGATTGCTTACTGACACTGCAGTAGAGACCGCGGTCTTCTGTGGGCCCCACCATTCTGTATTTGTCACGCTGTCCGTCCATTTTGGATCATTATTTTAGTGCATGAGCCGAACAATGAGGCAGATCCAAATTTCAGGTGGACCACGCCACAGGAAACAGTGGTGATTGAACGCCGACCATTAAAAACTTTCTAAGCCCCACTGTACTGTTTATTTTCCATCCAGCTTGTTGATTAGGTCATACAGACCTGTATGAAGGGAAAACATGAATATCGGCTTGATTCAAAACTTTCCTGGCCCCAAAAAGTTTTTAATGGTGGCCGTTCAATCACCACTATTTCCTGTCTGTGTACCTCAAATTTGGATCTGCGTCCTTTTTCAAGTCATACCTTAAAATAATCCGATGGAATGGATAAAACACATATATCATGTTTTGGACGTTTCAATTCGATAAGTTCCAAGTGCATGAGTAAGCTGTAAAATTTCGGATGCATCCAGCTGGGGTCAATGCTTAATGGGCCCACTAAGATGGATGTTTTTTATCCATCCATTTTTTTCATCTCATTTTAGGACATGAACCTAAAAGTTAGGCCACACAACATAAGACAATGGGGACGAGAAACGGATTGGCCACTAACCTGCCACTAGCCATAGCTAGTGGTTGGTGCTTTGTGGGCCCCACCATGATGTATGTGTTTCATCCATTCCGTCCACCCATTCTTCCATAGATCAGTTTATAATTTATTTATTGTATGAGCCCAAGAATGAGGTTGATCCAAATTTCAAGTCTACCGCACAGTGTTGATTGAATGCCCACCATTAAAAACTTTTTGGGGGCACAAAAGCTTTGGATCAATCTGATATATATTTTTTCCCTTCATCAAGTCTTCATTACCTAATCAACAGGTTAGATGTCAAATAACCATTACCTTGAGCCCTAGGAGGTTTTTAGTTGTGGACATTCAATCACTACAGTTTTCCCATGGTGTGGTCCACCTGAGATTTAGATATAGCTAAAATTTATGATAAATCCCTAAAACCATATTTCAAAATAGATGGACAGCTTGGATAAAATACATACATCATGGTGGGGGTCCACTAGCGTCAGGCTGTGCAGCGTCACTAGCCCAGCCGCGTCCGCGGGGACAATGACGTCCACCGTTGAAACATTCCTAAGGCCCACAGTAATTTTTATTTGTCATCCAAACGGTTCATAAGGTCACACAGATCTGGATGAAGGGAAAACACGAATATGAGCTTTATCTAAAGCTTCTGTGGCCCCTATGAAGTTTTCAACGTTAAGAGTTCAATCCACACTGTTTCATACGGTGTGGTCCACTTAATATATGGATCTATTTAATTTTTGGTTTCATTTATTAAAATGAGCTGAAAATTTTGATGGACGGATTGGATAAAACAAATACATCATAGTGGGTCCCACAGAGCTTTGACATCAGCTAGCTAGCTGGTGTGGGGTCACCAGCTAAACCGCGTCCAAAATTTTCTCTTTTCAATAGGTTTTCGGCGCGTCCAAAATTATCTCTTTTCAAAAGGTTTTCGGCGGGTGTTGAGAGAGAGAGAGAGAGCGTCACCGGCGAGAGAATGGATTCCGGCGAGGTACGGGGAACCGTCGGAGCAGAGAGAGAGATCAGAGCGGGTATGGTGAGCTGCGAGATTTCCGTCGAGGAGCAACGCAGGGAGAGAGAGAAACACGTTGGAACAGGTAAGAAAGCTCTGAATTCCGGCGATTTTGGGAGAGATGTTGTGCGGTGAGAATACCCTTTCTTATTCATTAGAGATTTTTACAAAATAGTGCCTCACAATTATGATATCTACGTTCTGATACCTTGTCTAAGAAGCTTTTCATTAAACTACCTCATTAGATTTCCCTAACAGGAGTTGTAAATGACAAAAATGCCCTTCTGATAGAATTTTAAAAAAAAGTCGATGTATGAAGGAACTTTCATAGTTAGCAGTGAAGTTCAGAACTATGAAGAATAACATTCATATTTTTCATGATTCGAATAGTAACAGCTACTTTACTTCTGACTCCATTGCAGACTCTCTTGCTGGTCGTTTTAAATCCATCTTAGATATTCCTGTTAAACTACGCACCTTTCCCTTCTATGTGCAAATCAATGGAATTGATAATACATAAAGATTAATGGATGATAATCACTTCCAACACAAGCAAGCAAATCATCAAACATGTAGGATGCAAGAGACAGATTTTTTTATGTGGAACCTTCGACGTGAAGGGAAAAACTATGGGACCTAGTAAGACAAAATCCACTATAATAAAAATAATGGAAGTACAATCATCAAGAGACCAACCTCTCTTGGATATCCAAATACATCACCCAAAGGTGGATTACATGCAATAATGAAAGGAAAGAGTTTTCTCACCAAATAGGGATTGTGCAAAACTCCCAAGATAACCCGTGGAGAAGATAATTAAAGAAACCGGCGTTGTGGATGGAGCCTCACGAACTCGGATGCAGAGATTTTGGTGCTAGAAGGCCCTTGATTTTTTTTCTTCTACAAAACCCCATTTTCTCATTCTTCTTTCTCATGTTTTTCTTCAAGAAAGGAAACCCCCTAATGTTGTTGTGTTATGTTTTTTTTTCCCCCTTAAACAAGAGAAATAGTCCAAAAGACCAAAATGCCCCCACACGCGTGGTAAAAAAAAGACTACTTAAGCCCACGTGTGGGTCTCACCTCCACATGAGGGAGACCCAACGATCTTTGCCTCCCGACTTATGAGGAGGGCTCCACCATGCCCAAACTTGCTATGCTTATGCAAAACTCATGCTTTTCTCTAGATAAGGCCTTGGTCATCATATCTGAACCATTTTTGTCCTATGGATCTTCTCAAGTTGTAGCAACTTTTCTTTAAGAGCATCCTGAATCCAATGATACCTTACATCTATGTGCTTGGATTTGGAATGGAGACTTGAATTCTTAAAGGTGGATAGCATTTTGGCTATCACAATGAACAATATGCTTGTTTTGCTTCAAACCAAGTTCTTGAAAGAACCTCTTCATCCACAATATCTCTTCACAAGCTTCTCTAGTTGTAATATACTCGGCCTCTCTAGTAGACTAAGGCCATACACTTCTGTAGCTTGGATTGCCATGACGCTACTCTTCCTGCAAAAAATAAGCATGTACCCTGATGTGGACTTCTAGGAGTCAATATCTCCTGCCATATTTGCATCCGCGTAGCCTTCTAACACAAGTTCGCCATCACTAAAGTATAAACATAACTTGGATGAACCCCTGAGATATTTGGGAATCCATTTAACTACCTCTTAGTGCTCTTTGCTAGGATTTGTAAGAAATATGCTAATAACACCAATTGCATGTGCGATGTCGGGCCTTGTGCACACTATGCATACATCAAATTTCCTACTATTGATGCATAGGGAATTTTCTTAATTTCTTCTTTTTCTTTCTCACTTGAAGGTCTTTGCTCACTACTTAACTTGAGGTGACTTGCAAGTGGAGAATTGATTGGTTTTGCCTTGTCTATATAGTACCTTACAAGAACTTTCTTAATATACCTTTTTTGTGATAGCCATAGCTTGCTAACCCTCCTATCACGAGAGATCTTCATGCTTAAATTAATTGTGCGAGTCTTAAGTCCTTCATGGTAAAGGACATGCTTAACTCTTTTTTCAACCTATTAAATTTTCCAATATCTTGATTAACAATCAACATATCATCAACATAAAGCAAAAGAATAATAAAATCACCATCATAAAATTTCCTAGTAAATACACAATGGTCTGAAGCGGTTGTTTTATACCCATGGTCCACCATAAATGGGCTTGTCTTAACCCGTTTAGGCTCTCTGGTCCACCATGAATGGGCCTGTTTTAACCCGTTTAGGTTCTCTTTTAGCTTGCAAACTATGTGTTCCTTTGCCTTTGACTTTGAAACCTTTTGGTTACTCCATATATCTCTCTTCCTCTTAATTGATATGAAGGAATGCCTTTTTGACGTCTAGTTGCTCAATCTCTAGGTTCATATTTGCAGCCAAACCTAATATGACTCGGGATGGATGGCATCTTCATTGCAAGTGAAAAAATCTCATAAAAGTTAATGCCCTTTTTTTTATCCAAATCCTTTCCCAACCAACATTGCCTTGTACCTTGATTGTGAGTTCTTCTCTTCTGTCTTCAATTTGAATACCCACTTATTCTTGAGTGTTTTCTTGCCCTTAGGTAGCTTCACCAAGTCATAGGTGTGGTTCTTATATAAAAAATCAATCTCTTCTTACATAGCTCTTAGCCACTTCCCTTAATATTCATCGATTTGAGCTTCTTGATAGTTATTAGGTTCACCCCCATATATAAGCATGACATACTCATGAGGTGTTGGCTTGCTCTAGTAGACATTCTCAACCAAGGCTTAACTGATGGTTCTTATGGGGGCGGCTCCCCCCGTTCTTCTCGTTACATCACCTATCGGGACATCATCACCAACCATCTCTTCTTGACCGCTATCATCATGCACCATGGGAGGAGGAACTGGATCTATATCAATAAGATCATCTGCAAAGGGCTGAGGTTTTTCAACCTTCTCAAAATCTTCAATTGTATTGTCTTATAAAAAGACCACATCCCTGCTTTTGATCACCTTCTTATTAATTGGATCCGATAACTTGTAGCTAAAATTTTCATTTGCATAGCCCAAGAAGATATGCAGTTTTGCTTTGTCATAAAATTTGAACCACTTATCTTTGGGTAAATGCACAAATGCTCTACAACCAAAGCACATTTAGGTGTTCATAGGAAGCATCTTTCCTGGTCCATACTCTTTTTGCAACATCTCCATTCAGAGGAGTCAAAGGAGATTAATTAACATGCAATGCATATTGTTTCCCCCCAAAAGGAGATTAATCTTGGTAATTTTGTCTGCAAGAGCATACATCTTATTCTTTCCACAAAGTGCAATTCATCCTTTCTGCTACACCACTATGCTATGAAGTCTTGGGAACAGATTGCTCATGTCGAATTACATGGCCTTTGCAGTATTGCTCAAATGGTTGAATATATTCACCACTATTATCTGGTGCGAATACATTTCAACAGTTTGCCTGTTTCCCTTTCCACCATCGGTCTTTAATCTTCAAGGCATATGCCCATACCTTTCTGGAAGCATCATTTATGAAGGTAATAAAGTAAAAGGCCTTGCGAAGAGTTTTCACTTTTATAGGATCACAAACATCAAAATAAACCAATTCCAAAATATTTATTTTTCTTTAAGGAGAATTTTTATGAAATGAAATTCTATGCTGCTTATCAACTAGATGATGAACACAATTATTTAAAGGTGTACCTTTCATACCAAGGAGGAGTTGCTTCCTGGCAAGAACCTGTAGACCCTTCTCGTTCATATGGCCTAGTCGCTTGTGCCACAAATCAATAGAGGAATCCTTCTCTGTTCTATGTAGCTCATCCTTGCATAATTGTACTTGTTTCTTATACAAAGTGCAACACTTTCATCCTCTTGCTATTACAAGAGACCCTTTGGTAAGCTTCTATTTTCCATCATCAAAGTGATTGTTGTAGCTTTCTTTGTCCAATCTTCCCACAAAAATTAAATTAAGGCGAAGATCGGGTAAATGTCTCTCATCCTTGAGGACCAACGTGCAACGAACATTAATCTTAACACACCCATCACCCATCCTCACAATTTTTGAAGAGCTACTGTTACCTATCCCCACAACACCAAAGTCCCCCGACTTGTAAGATGCGAAAAAATTCTTACAACGAGTAGCGTGATTTGAGGCATCGATGTCAATCACCCAATCTGTGTTTTGACATGTGAGACTGAAGTAGGATTTTTTACAATGTAAGAAAATATAATATCGCCATCTAAAGCAACCGCAGTTGTGTCCTTCTCTTCTAGCTTTTTCTTCCATTTTATTTCTTCTTTTCCCTTATGGGCTTTTGGCACTCATTTTGGTAGTGGCCAACTTGCCACAATTATAATAGTTAATATCCTTTCCTGACTTGACTGAGAAGAACCTAAGGATTTTCTTCTTGTTTCTACATCCAACAAACTATTTGTTACGTGTCTCATTGTAACAAGCTCGCTAGGAGCGAAGTTACTTAGAGACACCGCTAAGGTCTCCTTACTGTTAAGCAAAGAACTAAGTAGTAACATGGCCTGCAACTCATCATCTAGCATCATCTTCATATAAGAGAGTTGATTAACAATACCTTGCATCTCATTCAAATTCTTGGCAATAGAGCTACCTTTTTTGTACTTCAAGTTCACAAGCTTCCTAATTTCCTGTGGTCTTTCTCTCTTACAACCCTTCCAATCTTCCTAATCAAGCACAAGTGTGCCAAAGTTTCTATAGAAACATGATGAAAAAGACTATTGTCTAGTTTCTTTCACTCATCATCGATTATATCTTTCAAAATTTCCCCAACACCTTCAATAGGTGCGTACAAGTCTTTGCAATACAATAAATCTTCTATCTTGGCTTTTCGAATCATCCAATCATTTCCATTGATACTAACCATTCAACTTGTGCTTGCCTCCATGATTCACACATGAAATAATTAGAACCAAAGCTTTGATACCACTTGTTGGGAAACCGCACACCTTTCCCTTCTATGTACAAATCAATAGGATTAACAATACAAAAAGATTAATGAATGATAATCACTTCCAACATGAGCAAGCAAATTATCAAACATGTAGGATGCAAGAGAAATCTAGATTTTTAATGTGGAAAACCCTTTGACATGAAGGGAAAAACCACGAGATGTAGTTTGGCAAAATCTACTATAATAGAAATAATGGAAGTACCATAGTCAAGAGACCAACCTCTCTTGGATATCCAAATATATCACCCAAAGGTAGCTACAAGCAACAATGAAAGGAAAGAGTTTTCTCACCAACTAGGGATTGTACAAAACCCCCAACACAACCCTTGGAGAAGATAATTGAAGAAAACGACATTGTGCAATGAGCCTCACGAACCCAGATGCGAAGATTTCGTTGCTAGAAGGCTCTTGATATTCTTCTTCTACTAAACCCCCTTTTCTCTTCTTCTTTCTCCAAGAAAGAAAAACCCTCAAATGTTATCGTGTTATGTTTTTTTTTTTTCCTTGTCTTTTTCTTAAACAAGAGAGATAGGCCAAAAGACCAAAATGCCCCCACACATTTGGTAAAAAAATAAGACTACTTAAGCCCACATGTTTGGGTCTCACCTCTATATGTGGAGGGAGCCCCAACACCTCCTTCCTCAACTGTTAAATGTGATCTCAGCCATTTAAGTTTTCCTCACAACCCTACTTATATTGCCTTTACCTTCTGTAGGATATTGAAATCAATAGATTCTACTAATATTGCCTTGATCCAAAGGATGACTCTGCTTCCACTCCAAACAAATTCGGGCCCATTTCTCTATCAAATTTCATTTACACAAGCAAGGTAAGTTGCTTAGTAGCAAATTCAAAGAGGTCAAATATGTGGCTCAATTTGCCTTTGTCGCCAATGGAAATATTACATATAAATATATAATATTCTTTTGTGCCAAAGTATGAAGGTTGATACACATGCACTATGTAATTGTACAAGTGACACATACTCTAATAAAAACCTATTAAAATGTGGAATCTGATGTTTGTAAGCCGCAATCCCAAAATCAGATCTGTTGAACTATCCTAACGTGTGATTCATGAATACCTATCTAATATCTATTGAAATGATTTTCTCGTTGTAAGGCATTTTTTTCAGCTTACAAAAATACCTTCTTAATGCAACTTCCATTTACAGAAATCTAACAGAATGTATGGGAATGATAGTTACCTAAACTATGAGTTAGCTTAATGAAAAAGCTTTTTATATGCGTAAAAAAAAAAAGCTTTTTATAAATGTACTGGAATGTATATTCTATAATTATGTGGTATTATTTTGTAAAAATACATATTTATTATAGGCTAGTGTACTTGGCACATAAGCACCTGTCATAGAGAGGTCCAAGCTACGGAGAGTTACTTTAGGGGATAAGGATCAAACAACCCTTCTGTCATATTTTTGGGACTAACCATCCCCTCTCTAACTTACAATTCCACTAAACCCTCTTTTTAGCAAAATCTACACCCCTTTGTTAGCAAAATCTTTGTTAATTCTTCTTCTACTAGTTTTTTTTTTTCCAGTTTTACACTCCACTCCTTAAAAATAAGGAAAGTCTTTCTGTATTCCTCTTCCCTATTTCCAAATTTAATGCTCATATGGAAAAACTAAATATGGTAACACCCTCTTTGTAAGACACATCGCAAGGTGATATATCAATAGGGTCCACTGTGATGTCTTTGTTATATCCGCTCCATCCATCTGTGGGGCCAGCTCATATTTGGACGTGTCAAAAAAATCAGACAGATTCAAAACTCATGTTGGCCACAACACAAGAAACAATGGAGATTAAACACCCACCATTGAAACCTTTTTTGGCCCAAGAAAGTCTTGGATCAGGCTAATGTGTATTTTCCCTTCATCCTGATGGTACTTACCTTATAAATGGGATGGATGGTGTATAAACGTTAGGGTGGGCCTTGGTAAGGTTTATAGTGGGTGCTTCCATTCCCATCGTTTCCTGTGTTGTGACCTACTTGAGTTTTGTATTTGCCTCAGTTTTGGGCTCATGTCCTAACACAAGCTAGAAAAATGGATGGAGGGAATGGATGCCACACAAAGTCATGATGGTAGGGCTTTAGCTTTCGGGTGGGCTCACCATATTTTGGTTGAGTTTTGACAGGTTCCTGTGCTACAATACTGTGCAAAATAAGTTTTCACCCCAAACTGCATCTTAGATGGTAATCTCGACCATTTGTGTTCTCATGATTTTGTTAAATGGAAGTCATGACCTTTCAATCATGCTTCGATGATGATCCAAACCTTTGACTCTTCAATTTGAATATGAGCCATTCAAACTTCTCAATGTTTTAAATTCATCTTCGTATGCAACCATTTGTTCAACAAATGTCTCTTAGGATGGTGGTCCATTTAGCATGGAATCTAAAATATGGATGGTTTAGATCATCATCTAAAATGCAATCTTGGGTGAAACATGATAGCAGTGGTTCACTGGCACCCTACCCTATCTGATGCGGACACAAGTGCATTCAAGGTGTACCAACGAAGAAAGCGCCAACCACAAGTGCCGTCCTTGTGGATAGGCGACTATTGAGGAGCTGAAGACCTTTCACATGTGATTGGACATATAGAAGACCCCACTTAGGGAAGACACATGTGAAGGAAGATTGGAGAAAGAAGACCGAGCGTCCAAACTTTCGCATACTTATGTTATTTGTGTGTTTTTGACTTAGTTAGGGGTCTTTTAGTAATTTTATATCTTTATTTGCTTATTCTAGGGGTATTTTAGTAATTTTATGTCTTTATTTGCTTATTTAAGTGGGCTAAAGCCCTAAACACGAATTTTAACTATTGATTAATGAAAAGCAAACCCTTTGGTTGCCTCCTTCCTCTCTTCTCTCTAATGGTGCTTCTTCTCTCCCCTTGATCTTCTTCTTCTAATTTCTTCTTGTGCCCCTCCAACTTCCTCAAGGTAATAACTTTCTTCATTCTATTTTTCAGTTTTGGCTAATTCTTCTTCGATCAAAATCTTGAGAACCGATCTAAACCCTAAATCCCCAAATTCTCAAATCCCTAATCCGAGAAACTTTTTGGTTCTTCGGACTAGTGATCTTCATTGATCGATTGGGTGTGACCATGCAAGATCGGGAGGTCTCATCCCTCGTCGGATCCAACCTAAGTAGTAATTGAATTCCATACTCCATGGTTGTAGTGATGGCCCGCTCCATTGCATGTTTCCTTTATGATTTTCTCAGTTATGATGATTACTGTTAGAATTTTATATCATTTATTCCTTTTATTTCCGCTGTTTAATTATCTCCATGAGCATGCATCATAATTAGGGCTGTCCTGCGTCACTATCAAAATCCATTCCAATTGACCTTGCCTTCCCTTCTCATCTCCCAATATAAGAGAACACAATCCTCTACAACACTTGTTTTATGCAGTGTGTAAAACACCCAAGCTTGTGGGGCCTAGTGGCCCACCATGGTATATGTAGAATCTACTATGTCATCATGTTTTATCCTTGAATATAAAACTTGGGCAAAAAATCAGTGACATCCACAACTCGGGCAGGCTACAATATACAAAACAATGGGAATGGATGCCAACTGTAGGTTTGTGTGTGGGGCCACCATGGTGTTTATCTTTCATAAAACCCATTAATCAGGTATAACTCACCAGGATGAAGGGGAGATACAAAAATCAGCCTGATTAAAAACATAAGTGGGTCACATAGTGTGAACTTAGCAGTTTTGAGAGCAACTTTACATTGTTTCCACTGTTGTGGCCAATATTACTTTTTAATCAGGGCTATCTTTTTTACGTACAGCTAATATAATGGTTCTCACCTGATGGATGGAGTGGATTTTACATATGCAACATGGTGTGCCCCATGGAGCCTAGGTGTTTTACATACGGTGTAAAACATGTGTTGTAGAAAATACCAATCCAAATGCACCGCACATGGCCTCACCGGGCGTGTTCATGGATCCCAACGTTCTCAAAAGGTCTCTCCACCATGAAAGGTGGACACTTGCTAATTAGGCTGATCCAACCATCATGTGGGCACCATGTGAATTTGAACAAATTTTTTTTTTTTTAATAAATTTATTTTGTAGTTGCTAATTGTTTTCTGTGGTATGGCCCACCTAATGAACAAGCCTATTTTGTCATCCCATCATTGTGTGGGACTTTATAATGCATGAGTTGGATGGCGCACACACACGAACACACGATGGGTCCACTATAGAAAACATTGGACGACCATCTGAAAACCTCCAAATTCACGTGGTAGCTCACATGATGGTTCGATTAGCCTAATCGTGTGGTGTTCAAATTTTGCAGTGATGGAAAGGTTGGAAGCCATTCACACGCCCGGGTGAGCCCCACATACAATACCTGTATAATAAGATTGGTCTACAAGACTATTAGAAGATCAGGACTTCCAAAAGGGTATAATAGGAATAAATAAAAATATTATCCTCCCTTCTTAAACAGTGGAGGTAGATTGGATTAATTAGCAAAATTGGGGGTAGGGTTGGAATGAAAATAAGAGGAATGAAACCCCATAGAAGGCTTGTTGGATCCAAATAGGGTTTTCGATGTGTGTGCCCTCAGCCTATATTTATGCCCAATTTGAACTGCACATCCTATGGTCACACTTTTAAGTTTTTTCGCCTAGGAATGGAGGGGGTGGACATGCATTGTGTGGAGAATTCTGAAAAATATGCTCTCATCTATTATTTTTTCACTATCTAGGGACAATCCAACAAGCTAGTCATGCTTGGTATGGTCCACTTGAGCTTTGGATATGCCTTTTGTGGCCCCAAGAAGTTTTCAACAGCATGCGTTCAATCCCCACCTTTTTCTGTGGTGTGGTTGGGCTTTGGATCTACCTATTTTTGGGCTCATGCCCTTAAAATGAGTTGGTAAAATGGATGGATGGCGTAGATAAAACACATACATCACGGTGGGCCGCATAGAATCGGGTCACTAGGCAATTGACATCCCCATATGCAACCGACTCTGTTCATGACATGAACCCGAACATGAGCACTCCAAAACTCAAGTGGGCCATACCACAAGAAACAATGGGGATGGAAACATCTATCGTTGAAATATTCCTAGCCCACCAATGTGTTCAAAGGTGATTACCACCTGGATAAATGAAAAATCTTGATCCAAATTGTGGCCCCAAGAAGGTTTCAATGATGGGTGTTCAATCCTCATTGCTTCTCACGGTGTGTCACACTTGAGTTTTGGATCTTCCTCATATTAGGGGTTCATGCCCTAAAATTATCTTGCGAAGCGGATAGATGGAGAGTGGATATACCAACGGTGGAGAATGGTTTGATGATTATAATGTGAAGAAGAGAGGAGAAATTGAGAGAGGAGGAGGAGAGTTTGGGAAAGATGTTGTGTTAGGCTATCTTGCCCTAACACACAATATTTTATTATAATAGAGCATATAGTACACCGCAGGAGAAGAGAAAAGTGTGCAAATGCACTTACACTAAAAAGGGCCACTACACTATACACTAACATTCTTTATACTCCCCCTCAAGTTGGAGTATAGATGTTGATCATGCCTAACTTGTCACGAACACGATGAAGAGCATCTCGACTCAAGGGCTTTGTAAGAACATCAACAAGTTGATCCCCAGATCGAACAAAAGGAGTGACGATTTCCTTAGAAGCTACTTTCTCCCGAATAAAGTGACAGTCGACCTCAATATGCTTGATTCGCTTGTGGAAAACCGGGTTACGAGTAATATGGATGGCCGCTTGGTTGTCACAATAAAGATGAACAAGATCTGAATGAGGAAAGCCAAGTTATTCAAGAAGGTTGCGAAGCCACATGAGCTCACACGTCGCATGAGCCATAGCACGATATTCTGCTTCAGCCGAGGACTGAGCAACAACTGGTTGCTTTTTGCTCTTCCATGTTATAAGATTGCCACCTAGGAAGGTACAGAAGCCGGATGTAGAGCGGCGATCATAAGTACTACCTGCACAATCAACATCGGAATACCTAGAAAGATGAAGATGACCATGTAACTGAAAGCGGAGGCCAAGACTCGGAGCTGATTTTAGATACCGAAGTATGTGGTAGACAGCCGTGAGATGAGAAGTACGGGGAGCTTGCATTAATTGGCTAACAACGCCCACCGCAAATGAGAGATCTGAGCGAGTAATAGTCAGGTAAATAAGTCGGCCAACAAGTCGTCGATACATCCCGGGATCAGTAAGGAGAGCACCATCATCTGGTCGAAACTTCTGCGAAGTATCCATGGGAGTGGTAGTAGGTTTGCACCCTAACATGCCGGTCTCTATGAGAAGATCAAGCACATATTTTCGTTGTGACAAGACCAATCTGAATGATGAGCGACCAACTTCAATTCCGAGGAAGTAGCGAAGAGGACCAAGGTTCTTGATCTCAAACTTAGTCTTTTAAAATTCTTTGACCTCCCTCATTCCAACCGAATCACTACTGGACAGAACTATATCATCCACATAGACAATGAGAACCATGATGCTCGTCGATCGACGACATATAAAGAGAGAATGATCAGCATGACTACGAACAAAGCCGAACTCCAAGAGAGCCTGACTGAATTTTTCGAACCATGCACATGGGGATTGTTTGAGTCCATAAAGAGCCTTCTTCAACCGACATATAAGCACAGGGTTGTGAGAAGCAACAAAGCCAGGATGTTGATGCATGTAAACTTCCTCTGCAAGGTCCCCATGGAGAAATGCATTCTTAACATCAAGTTGAAACAAGGGCTATGATAAATTAACGGCGAAGGAGATCACAACGCGAATCGAATTAAGCTTAGCCACCGGAGAAAATGTCTCGAAGTAATCCACACCATGAGTCTGTGTGTAACCCTTAGCAACAAGACGGGCTTTATAGTGATCAATGGAGCCATTTAGAAGAAACTTAATCGTATAAACCCATCTACATCCAAAAGGTTTATGCCCTAAAGGAAGTGGCACAAGGTCCCAAGTATGATTCTTCTCAAGAGCAGACATTTCTTCTATTATCGCCTTCGTCCAGTCAGGACTTTGAAGAGCATTTGAGAGGGACCGAGGAATAGTCTGTGATGAAAGGGAAGCTGAAAAGACGGTGAAAGATGATTATATGAAACGAAATTACTAATGGGGTGTTGAGTACAAGATCGTGACCCTTTGCGTAAGGCAATGAAGAGATCTAAACTTGAGGTAGGAGAGTCACCTGAACCAACATCCAAAGTGAGCGGAAGAGTGGATGGCTGAGCGTGTGAAGATTTATCTTGACGATGATACACCCGCAGAGGCTTAGCCTCACCCAAATCACCAACAAGATGCTGAGCGGAGGGGAGAGGAGTTTTCCCATGATCACTAGTGGAAAGAGGAAGAGGATAAGAGTCATACTTCTCCTGACTTGCAAGAGGATCACAGAGAGATCGACTTGAAGTTGAGAAAAAAAGAAATATCCTCAAAGAAGGTTACATTGGTAGAGATATATTTCTTGCGAGTCAATGGGTCAAAACATTTATACCCTTTCTGACTCCGAGTATACCCTAGAAAGATACATTTAATTGCTCTTGGGGCTAAGTTTATCATTACTTCTATCCAAAATTTGAACAAAGCATGTGCAACCAAAAACTTTAGGTAGTAAAGGAAATGGATTATCATGAGGATACAATATAGTAAATGAAGATTTGTAAGACAGGATACGTGAGGGTATATGATTAATAAGAAAAGTAGCAGTTAGAAGAGCATAGCCCCAAAAATGTTTAGGTAGGTGCATACCAAGCAGAAGGGTGCAAGCAACTTTAAGAAGATGACGATTCTTTCGTTCTGCAATACCATTTTGTTGAGGTGTGGGAGCACACGACGTTCTAGATAAAATACCATGTTCCTGCAAGAAGGACAGAAAGACAGTAGACATGTATTCCTTCCCATTATCAGAATGGAGGGTTTTGATGGAACATTGAAATTGAGTACACACTTCATTATAAAACACTTTAAACGCATCAAACACTTCACTTTTAGATTTCAAAAAATAAATCCAAGTCATACGTGAATAATCATCAATAAAGGTAACAAAATATCTAAATCCAAAAGTGAATGTAACTGGAGCTGGTCCCCAGACATCCGAGTGAACCAAAACAAAAGGTTGAGATTTCCTCCTGTAAGAGCTAGGAGGAAATGTAGCACGATGATGTTTGGACAATTCACAAATATCACAGTATAACTGTTTAGTGACAGATAAGGAAGGAAACAAAATTCGCAATCTAGCTATTGATGGATGGCCTAAGCGGCAGTGCCACCGAGTCATGGACTCTCGATCTAGAGAAAGAGTACTAGAAGCGGTAACAGGTGTATCATCGAGAAGATAAACGGCTCCTCGCTCATGCCCCCCCACTAATCACTCTCTTCGTCTGTAGGTCCTGAAACAAACAATAAGAATGGAAGAAGGTAATGAAACAATTTAATGATTTAGTAAGAGAGCTAACATACAATAAGTTTAATGGAAAACGAGGCACATGTAAGACTGAGGACAGAGACAAGGAAAGAAGAAAGAGAGATGGAACCAATCCCAGAGATGGGAGTTTGGGTTCCATCTGCGACTGTGACATATTGAGTGTGGGGAGAAGGAGAATAAGAGGAAAATAATTGAGACCCACCAGTCATATGGGAGGAAGCTCTAGAGTCTATGACCCAGGAGGTAGGAGAGAATGATGCAAGAAGAGCAATACCTGACTGGGCCGAGGCTGCGTGAGATGGTTCAGGAATATCATGAATGTGAAGCCGCATAAGGGCATCATATGCAGCCCGAGAAATGATAAGAGACTCTCCTGAAGTAGACTGCTCAGCTGTCGGGGTGGAAGACTATCTCAGGAGCAATTGTGGATGCAATAGCAGCAGTGGCATACGTAGGACGACCATGTATCTGTCAACAATAATCAATAGTGTGAGTAGTTCCACCACAATGTAAACAAATGCGGGAACCATCACGTCCTTGTTCACGTCCACCACGACCACGAAGACTACGATCGCCACTACTGCGATCTCTCTTGCGACCTCTACCACGACCACCAAAAACAGAAAAGCACCCTGAACTCAAGGATGATACCTGAAGGCCAAGAGAGGATTGATTGCTAGCAAGATGTGCCGAACACTCTGGTGGCACAAATGAATGAGAAGGAAGAGTAGAGACAATAACACGTTGACACATGGCATAGACTGTCGTCAATGGGGGAAGAAGATCCTGCATAATAACCTGATCTGGATCATGAAGATAATCGGAATTCAACCCAGCTAGGAATTGCATGATACGAGTATCATCCCATTGCTTATAAGCATGTTCATGATCCTCTTTACATTTGGAAGGAAGAGGCTGATACATATCCAACTCATCCCACATACCCCGAAGCGTTGAATAGTAATCTTTTAATGATCTTGAGTTTTGCTGGAACTGACCAATTTATCGAATAAGCTGGAATACATGTGAAAAATTCTGATATTCCGAGAACATATCTTGAAGCGTATCCCAAATGCCTTTAGCTGGGGATGAAAGCATCACTGAGTGGCTAATCGAGGAATCCATACTATTCAACAAGCGTACAATAACTTGATGATTCTCCTTTGTCCAAGACTTGTAGGTAACATCTGTAGAGCTTGGGGGATCATCCAAAATATACGACAACTTCTCACGGGCTCCTAAGAACACTTTTACAGATTGTGCCTATTGAAGATAGTTGTCACCATTCAACTTAGTGGAGGTAATCTGTAAGGGGTTGGATTCAAGAGACCTTATGCCAAGAGATGAGGGCCCTTTGTCAGCCATAGGAGAGTCCAAAAGAGATAAACCTATGCTGAGAGAGGCCTTATGCAAGAAGAATTGATTCAAACAACTCTATCTCACTCAATGTTTCAAGATAATAAGATATAAACCTCCAACAAATAGCAATCATCCAAAATAACATGAAACACAATAAAAAACAGCCTAACCAAGTGAAAAACGGCCTAGCCGCACATCCATTTGAGGTTAATTCCTTCTCAAACATGGTTCTTAGGTAAAAAATCCTCCATGGGTAGCTTGGGAGGGACATTTTGGTCCATCTTGAGCAAAGAAACCAAAGAAAAGCTTACCGATTTGAGGTAGAACGAAGAAAAACGGAAAAAGGGCCCGATTTTCGAATTTCTTTATTTCGCCCAAAATACCATGAAAGAAGGTCTAAAAAATTCTAAAAAAATCATGGCAAATCTTTTAAAATCAAGATCTATCAAACCCCTAAACTTTTAGCTCAAATAGAGTCCATTCGTTCGTACAACGCTGGCGTCAGCAAGGTGATGTGTTGTCTCTCAATTTGTTGGATGCGAAATGCCTGGATCTATTATCTGATACCAAGTAGAGAATGGTTTGATGATTATAATGTGAAGAAAAGAGGAGAAATTGAGAGAAAAGGAGGAGGAGGAGGAGGAGCGTTTGGGAAAGATGTTGTGTTAGGCTATCTTGCCCTAACACACAATATTTTATTATAATAGAGCATATAGTACATCGCAGGAGGAGGAAAGTGTGCAAATGCACTTACACTAAAACGGGCCACTACACTATACACTAGCATTCTCTATAACAACATCATGGTGGACCCCATATTTGGAAATAGATGGATGGGTTAGAAAACATCAACCAAGTTTTTCAGAGCTAGACATTTGTTCTATGAACCGTGGCCTACTTGACCAGTGGATCAACTTGATTCTTGGTCCAGGACATCAATATGGTGGCGTTGATCTAATGGATGGATTGGATCTCGTACTTATTGTGCCATGATGGCACATGTGTCGCATGCAAGGTATTCCGTAATGGTAACGGTGGCCTTAATGGTACCACTCTTACCTTTATGATACGAGCTATAAAGGTTGTTGTAGTCTCTCTTTCTTTCTCTAATTTAAAAAACCTGAAAAAATCTCTATTGGCCTCGTAATGGACCGTTACAGGGCCTTTATGGCCTTTATGAGGGGCGTAACAGGCCATTACGGGGCTATAATGGTTGTTACGGGTCATTTTTTTTTCCCGTAACGGTCGTTACAACCTTGTAATGCATAACGGTTGCCACTGTTACCTTTATGTAACGGCTTTTACAGTCCCATACCAATCATTACGGCACACCTATGTTGTGTCCATGAGCTTTATTGGACACGCATGTGGGCTTAGCAAAATGCAAATCAGAATTTAGGAATTTCAAGTAAAAATCTTTTTTTTTTTTTTTGCTCTTCAATGTCTTTAGCCCATGGATTTTGTTCATTTTTCAATGATCCAAGCCATTTAAAAGATGGGCCTCACAGCTACGTGTGGGCGATAGCATGTGTATGGGTGTTTTTGTCTGTCACATGAACTTCCGTCATTCCCCTTCTTCTCGCAAAAAACTAACAAATCCCTCTTCAAAACTCTGATTCCTCTCTCTGTATATTCATTGATTAAAAGCCCTTTTGATTTCATCGTCGAGAGATCTCGAAAAGTATCTTCTCCTTTCTCAAATATCTGATTTCTAGACTCTTTTTCATCTTCAATTCAATCACAATTTCTTATGAATTCAATTATTTTAAATTTCATCAAAAATTGCAATCTCAATGAGTTTTCGATTTGTTGAATTCGATTCAATCATGACTTCTTTTGAATGTGATCCTTTGCCTCCAAGCGTTAAACTGTAAGAACACAAGTTCTTTCCAAACTGAAATTGGAGTTCCGATGGCTACTGATAGATGTAAATTATTGAATTCATAGCAACTTGTAGTAGTAGTATATTAGCAGCAGACATCATTTTAAAACTTGTCGAGTGGACTTGAAACTTGGTCGGGTCAACTCGACTTAACTGGATTTTGAGTCCTGAGTTGACTCAAATCTCATTTTATTGAGTTATTTGAGTTGTGTAAAAAGCTTGATCGAGTCAAGATGAGTCCATTTTCTTCATCTGTCTTTTTTTTTTCCTAAGTGGTTGTTTAGATGCCTGAAATTGTATGTAAATGGTTTATAGGTTGAAAGCAATTACAACTTTTACCTGCAGTTGAAAACTTGCCTTTAAGGCATGTTTTCATTTACCTGCAATTGATTTTCAGGGCAACGGCTAGTTGTTCAAATCCCTCATAAAGGGTGCATCGCAGCTCCCTTTTCCACCATCTCCCCCTCCCCCAACAGCTCTCTCTCTCTCTCTCTCTCTCTCTCTCTCTCTCTCTCTCTCTCTCTCTCTCTCTCTCTCTCTCTCTCGGTAAACAGATTACAGTTTAATTTTGGACAGGCTGTAAACACTTTATGCCTGTAATCCGATTACCTCTAATTCCTTTACGACTTAGGGGTCATTTGGATGCAGCTGTAAAACCTGCAAGTGACAAATGAATTACATCTGTGAATTATTTACGGCTTGTCCTGTTGGGCTTTAAGCTGTAATTTGTTTTTGGGTAAGTAGTTTTCTATGTTTGGATAACCTATAAATTGTTTACAACTTGTAATTGGTATTCACGCCTAACAAAGCTTGGAGAGGTAAATCTCAATAAAACCTTCAAATGACATATAAGGGCTTCATTTACGATGGATCATTGGATTGAGCCCACTCAATAAGGCCAATCCTCACTGTAAACCAAGCATTAGGTGGGCCACAAAAGTGGGCCCACTAATTCAAATGCTCCTTTATGAAAAGAAACTACTGAATATAAAAGAGTCTACTTCTCAACGTTGAATGTTCACTAAAAGAGCCTATTTTTCTAAATGAATAATCAAAGTAAGAGTAGAGATGTTCACTCCAACCAACATGAAGGATTGCGTTATCTTTAAACTAAATCAACAAAAAACATAGGAAGAACTTCTATAATTGGCAATCAAACTTATCATCAAGAAACAATATGAAAACTCCAAATACCTAAATCTGATTTACAAGTAACTGAAAACTTAAGAGTCCGTTTTTCATTTGCAGGTAAAAGCTGTAAATTCTTTACAGCCTGTAAACCATTTACAGGCAATTTCAGCATCCAAACAGGCCCTGCAATCCATTTACCTTTATTTCATTTACCACTTGTCCATTTTACAGTCAACCCCTCGTAGATTTTATAGGCATCCCAACAACCCCTAAAATTTCTGTTATTGTTTTAGTATTTTCATTAATTCATGCTTTCTATGTACATTTCTCATATTTTTACATGAGAAGGTCTCAACCAAACCGGTTGGACTAAAAGTTACTGTCCACCCAATATGTTACTTCTAACATGTTATGTTCTTTCAACATCCAACCCGTCTACTAGGTTGGTCTCAACTTGTTGATCACCTTGTGCAAAATCTGTCACATTCACTCATTTGGTGGGCCAATCCATAGACAACACTGTACAACTGCTAATGAAAACCAAAATATAAGTTTGGTCCTCCTAATGAGTGGATGGGCTGTTTTTTAACAAGAGGACCCTCATTTTGAGGTCAACCTAGGAAGGAATGTAAGAGAACCAATAGGTAATAAGATGAGGGAAAGTAGATGTAGATGGTTTGGTCATATGCAATGGAGATGAAGAACTGCGCGAGTTAGGAGTGAGTTGGTACAAATTGAAGGCTCTAAAAGGGGAAGGCCTAAAAGGACATGGATGGAGGTAGTAAGAAAAGACTTGATGACCTATGGTCTAACTGAAGGTCTGGCCCTTGATAGAATGAAATGGCAGAACATGATTTATGTAGCCGACCCCAATTAATTGGGATAATCCTTAGATGATGATGATGATCCTCATGGTGAGGCCAACCTATTGGACAAGTTGAAAGAGCATGACAGGTTGGAAGATATATGCAGGGTGGAGAGTAACTTAACATCCAACCAATTGGACTTGATACCTCCTATTTTTAAATAATTATCAATTATTGAGTTTCGACTTCCTAGTCGAGTCGAGTTTTTGGGTATTTGAGCAGTGTTGGCAGATGTACTTTTTGCCCGTGGTAGCATTTACTGGTTTTGTTTGTTTATGTTCATTTAGCTAGATCTCTTATTATATTATTTTCTTTTTCGATCTTGTATGCACATTTTCAGCAACGGAGATCGAATTTTATCGCACTGATGCAAGAACATTATGCTCACAGATTTGGCATCAAGAGAAGCTACTCAGAATGAAGAGGAGGTTTTATAAACTAGCAGTGTCTTTCTTTGTCCATTTTCTTTTGGGGATGTTTGGGAATGTCGAATACCTTGGGAATGAAAAAGTTTTCCAAGGAAACATACTTTTCCCCATGTTTGCAGAAAAAAAGATGCGTTAATTGTTTTTCATTCCCAAGGTTTTACTCAAATTCGTGGATATCATTCCTTTCAAAAAAAGCTGTTAAACGTAAATTCCCAGGTCACGAGAGCCTCCTCTCATCATTTGACCATTGATCTTTGAACATTTCCAGGGAGGAGTACACTCCAAACTAAACAACAGATTTACTGTTGGAATCCTTAGTTTTCCATATCCTTACCATTCCATGTTGGTTTTCCATGTCCAAGGATATGAGATGTATACTAGGACTCTGATTAAGAAAAGTGTTGCCTGCATTTGGCAATCAAGACTGTTAATCTGATGTGTCCAACAGAGAATGGTGCTCCAAAAAATATCCTGGATCTGGAGATACTAGCCTCCTAGATTATTATTATTATTATTATTATTTTGTCTTATGTTGAATGTGGACGGTTGCTGCAATTTTTCCTCTTAATTGTCAAATTGCAAGACACTAATTGATGGGTTGAAATCTTCCATTCTAGGAGATTTTTGAGGCATGCTCCTTTGACATTGGCTGATTAGATAAACTATTGGATCAGTGAGCCATTGTTCCCACTTTTGAAACTCAGGGCTTGAGTATACGATGCATCTTCCCAGCCTGAGGATCATGTAATTCCTTATTTCTATATGGAACCTTGGCTTCCAGACATTTGAATTCATTAGTTGCATTGCTAGTCTACTTGCCATCATACCCAATGATTATGTGAATAGAATATCAATGTGCAGTGACAGAATAAATGCAAGAAACGGCAACATGGTTTATTACTCTCGTTTAATTACTTGTAGAAACTTAATGACAATGTGAGCAGCATCGAATATGCATAGCTTGTGCATGCCTGAAGCTGAATATCTATTTTAAACCACTCTCTCTCTCTCTCTCTCTCTCTCTCTCTCTCTCTCTCTCTCTTATTGTTTGAAACTTTGAATTCACATTGTTCCTTTATAGCACTGTTTTGGATCGTTAATTCTTGCATAGCCACATTAGTTACTAGCTAATTTAGACTTAGAAAATCCACCTAAAATGCTGACACAAATTTGATACCACATGCTCAACAATTGATAGAGAAAAAAGTTCATGCAAAGTAGTCTTTTTTGGCATCAATGCTTTAAACATCGACTGTTCGCAAACTACTCTTTGTAGTGTAGTGCAGTGTGGAGCCTGATCATGTTGGCATGAGTTGTGTTTGTAATCATAGATTAGTGGATTTCCTGCTATTTTAAGCAGCCACCTACTCAATCACGACGTTTCACGTGTGTGAATGCGTCGTGCTTAATGGCTTGCTTGGCAACTGCCCCTCCATGACTCTACGTTTCTTGCTCACCCTGTGGTGTGGATATAATAGTTGGGCTGGGATCATTGTAACGCACTGAAAATCGGGGGTCGAGCATAGACTCAACTCCCGAGGTCCAACGCATCACTTATCCAACATAGATAATGATGATTTAATGTTGTCCGTTTTAGTGCATTAAAGATGAATGGGATTAAGCCAAAACAACATATCACACTCCAGAGACGAATAAATTTACACAAGTGGAAGACTGTGATTGATAAATATAACGTATAAGTTGTAGATCTCCAGAGTGTGAAAATGTCACCAGGTTAACCATATACATGTATACTCCCAAAGTGATCAAAATGAATATACAAGTGTCCCAAAATACAGAACAACAGTGCAAGGGCATCTCGTCAGTGTCCCTGTAGCCCCGACAATCAGGACACGGCTCACATGAACCCGCCCGATAACTGCATGTAGGAGAACGCCTCCTCGTCATCCTCGAAGTCTGGCTCTGCCTCGTAGGCATCGCCATCACCTGCAGCTAAGACAGAGTCTGGTTGGTGTTTAAAACGTCGTCCCGGAACGTGGGAGTGAGTGATCAACTCAGTGGAACTATAAAGCAAAGGTTAACATGTTATCAATTCAATCAAGCAGTAATGATTAAGCAGTACAACAAACATGTCCTAGATACTCTTGTTAATGTAAGAATGATATGCGATAATGATGCATGCCCTCGCCTACACTCCCTCAGCGTCTTCATCTTACGACGCTCATGGCAACCACCCGAAAGTGCTCTTCCTCGCCAAAGCACATACAATGCGGTGCATGCTCATGTTAGCCAATATTTAATTAGATTTATTCATACAATAATTTTGAGAAGCTAAGGTACCTCCCTTGTATCATTTTCCAAACAATGATCCATTCTAGGGTCGTCAGTCCTAGCTAGTCTCATACGATGTTGCGGTTCTAGGTCGCTACAAAGGGCTCGTCACCTGATCAGTGTAGGCCTAGTTTATACTCTAGTTGCTACGGAAAAGCTCGTTGCCTCAACGCAGTCTCAGAGTATGCTCGAGGTCACTACAAAGGGCTCGTCACCTAATCAGTGTAGGCCGACAGCTCGAATACAGTATCTCATACCACCGTATTCGGCTCACGAGGCGGTGTTGCTCATTGGTCACTATGGGGAGGCTCGTCACCCCAGCGTAGGCTAGGCCGACAGCTCGACCACGGTGTCCCATACCACTATGTCCGGCTCATGAGTCTTAGCGGATCGAGGTATCAAGGTTAATGGGGTTTCCACTGGTGAGTTTGGTACCTTAGGTTCAAGCGATAACGTCTATACATGGTGAACATACATCGGGTCAATCGGGTTACTTGACGAGCTCGACTGGTACGAGCGTACGTCGAGATGATTGACATGAAGTGCGTAAGAACTCCGTGTGGCCTAACCACTATCGACAAACTCCGTACGACTCGGATTCCTCGAACACATCTGTTGTGGCGAAGCTAACTCAGCCACTCGTTCGGGAACCGTTACCGATAGCCTGGACTACGTAGTAGTCCCAAACGCATGTAAATAGAACAGGATAACACATGTGGTAGGCATATCAAAGTTAAACAATTAATTTAAGTAACGTAACCAATTGAACATTTCACAAAATACAAGGTAAACATACTTTGCACAAATGCATTTCATGCTAAATCACACAAATTTAATCTAAGTTACATGAAGGGATATATACACATAGCTAAGGTAGTTGAGAATCTCACTTCAACACCTATATAACATACACAATACTAAATATTTACTCATCCAGACATTTTCACAAACACTTAGACTACACACATCAACATACATGACGTATGTTGATCACAACATGTATTAGGGCAAATCCTTTCACTAAGGAGTTGTCATGAATACAACACGCATATATTCACAACGGATAATCATGGCAAGCAGGGATTCAAATTCCATACTCATTCAATCATTTCCACAAACACTTAGACTACACACTTCAACCTACCGGTACAACTCAGTTATAAGCTATATTAGGGCAAATCCTTTCATAACGAGTTGTCACGAATTCAACAATCACATGTTCACGGCGAATAATCATGGCAAGCACAAAACCAAATTCCTGACATATCCCGTCATTTCAACCTACACATGGAATAACTTATATTCAACATAGTTTATATATAACCGTAAAGCGAGGAAAACAGCGTATCTAACATGTGAAACGACAACCCAGTCGGTTATAAATCATTAACCGACATTGAAAGCCTTGAAAACCATAACCTATACGTTTATAGTCCGCACCTTTCGCCGCTAAACTCGTAACGAATTCAGTTTGAACACTCCGCCTTCGTCTACGGCACAACGGCAACCTATAGTATGAAATAGGTGATGCAGGACATGGAAAATTAAATATGATATGCAAGATTGCAGGCTTAGATCACACTAATTCAGAAACAATCACACAAATTCCACATCCCACATGAAAATCCAAACATTCAATTAAAGGGGAATCTATGCGGGTCCAAGCCGACACAGGCTAGGACTGGACCAATAAAATTATAAACCAAACAATGTCAAAGGGAAATAAAATCAACTACTCATGCATAAAAATCAGTCCCTAATCCAAGGGATTCTCTAATTTCAATTCAAGGAACCCTAAGGTGATAAAAATGGGCAAATCAATTAGGGATCATGTAATATAGGGTTAGGATTCATGAAAAAAACGGCTATGAGAGGATAAAAGAAGATAAAAACTTGAACCAAAAGATGATCCCGCGTGTGGACAGCAACAATGGTCCAGATGGACGTGCGTGTGATCCCGGCCGCACGTGTGTGGGGCCCACTATTCAGAAAAAGGCTACCTTGGCCCTGGTCGGCCAGGGATGGACTCCAAAACCTCCAAATTTTAGCTCGATCCGATGTACGGTTTGTGCGTAGTGCTCCGCCAAAGTTTCAGCTCGCCTGCGGGCTGAAATCTGAAAACCTGCTTCAATGAAGAAATCTGATGCAACAAAAGGACAAATTTGACATATGGATGGTGGGGGAAGATGGAAAAAAAAGATGATGGAAGATGGGGGTGAATTGGGATCGATGTGGCTTCGCACCACGGTAGTTAGCCCTTCGAAAAGGGAGGGCTTCACACCCACTTTTGAATTCTTCCACAACTCACGAAGAGAGCAGAAAAATAAAGCAGGAATTTTTTTATTAACTTCAATGAATGAAAAGAACTACAAAGGGTGCCTATTTATAGGGAGAACCCTATACCCAAAAACTCGCACCATGTGCGACACCTATTACTTGGCGATGAAGTAAACTAAAATAAAAACCAAACAAGGAAATCTAAAGCGTTCACGATGTTCTAAATAATAACAATAAGCAAAACTTAAAATATAAAACCAATCCGACGAGTGGGCCACGATCATGAGATCCCATGGTGGGCTTTTCTTGACTATCGGGCCACTTTTCTGAACCAAAACTTGTCTTCTAGCTAGGAGGCCCTCCCTGGACGTCGTCATCGAGCCAGATCGATGGTGGGGTCCTCCTTCTGCGTACGTACGTGCGTAGGGGTGGTGGTGTGCGGGCGTGCGTGTGCACGATGTCCTCATCAACTCTCCCCGGCTGCGAAGATTTCGCCACTGGCGAAATAAAACTCCTGAACTGCTCTAGGATGTCTGGATCAAGTCTCTGAAGCTCCTCCTCAGTGAGTCACGCGTTGTTCGAAGCTGGGGCGTGATTTCCATTTAACTAGGTATTTCTAAAACCCGCCATCCGACGTGGAAATTATCTCATGGTCCAAGATATCCTCTATTTCCTCTCTGGGTGTGTGAAGGCTAGGTATGGAAGGCAGAGGCTGGGATGAAAGGTCGGGAAGAGGCCATGGATCAAAGGGTAAGGTTGGGACATCAGGATGGGTGGGCGAAGGGCTGGACAAAGTATCAGTGGGTTCCTGAAAAGCAACTAGATCCTCCACGTTGAATGTGGAACTAATTCCCATGGAAGGTGGAAGATCTACCTCATACGCATTGAGACCGTTTCGCTTTATAATTTTGAAGGGCCCAGCGCTACGCGCGTGTAACTTACGAATGGCCCCTGGAGGGTACCGCTCGGGCATGATGCGACCATCACCGAGTCCCCAATATTGAACTCTTTGAAACGTCTATGTCTGTAGAAAGTTTGTAATGCTCATTACTAGTAGTGATCTTTGCTTGATTTTTGATGCCATGAATGTATGTGATGCGCAAAGACTCTGCAGGTGTGCCGAATCGGTTACGTATCGGCCGTCGCCGATACGTAACGTGCGAACCGTTACCGTTCGGCCGTATCGGCGATACGATTTTGTACCGTATCGCCGTCGGGCGTCGTAACGGCCGTAACGGGCCCGTAACGGTAACTTTTTTTTCATTTTTAGCTCATTTTTTGCTGTTTTTTTGAAACCTCTTGCTTCCAAACTGTTTTTCACTCCTTCTACTACTAATTTCAACTAACCTTAGCTAGGTATTTGAGATAAAAACACATTATATCACAGATTTTTTTGAATCAAAGCTCGGTGGGCCATTTTTCAGAAATTCGTCAAAAATAGGTATTTATACTTTTTTTAATATGTTTTGCTGTTTTAATCATGTCATATGATGTGTTAATCATAGTAGAACATGTTAATGTACATTTTACAGATTTGGGGTCCATTTAATAATTTTTTAATATTTTTTTCTATTTACGCATGAATTTTGGCCCCTTTTTTAAAAATTCGAAAAATCAAATTTTAATGGTTGTTTTGCTGTTTTAATCATGCCATTTGATGTGTTAATCATAGTAGAACATGTTAATGTGCATTTTACAGATTTGGGGTGCCATTTTATATTTTTTTAATATTTTTTTCTATTTACGCATTTATTTTGGCCCTTTTTTTTGAAAATTCGAAAAATCATTTTTAATGATTCTTTTGCTGTTTTAATGACATCATATGATGTGTCAATCATAGTAGAACATGTTAATGTGCATTTTACAGATTTGGGGTGCCATTTTATATTTTTTAATATTTTTTTCTATTTACGCATTTATTTTGGCCCTTTTTTGAAAATTCGAAAAATCATTTTTAATGATTCTTTTGCTGTTTTAATGACATCATATGATGTGTTAATCATAGTAGAACATGTTAATGTGCATTTTTCAGATTTGGGGTGCCATTTTATATTTTTTAAATATTTTTTTCTATTTACGCATTTATTTTGGCCCTTTTTTTGAAAATTCGAAAAATCATTTTTTAATGATTCTTTTGCTGTTTTAATGACATCATATGATGTGTTAATCATAGTAGAACATGTTAATGTGCATTTTACAGATTTGGGGTGCCATTTTATATTTTTTTTATATTTTTTTCTATTTACGCATTTATTTTGGCCCTTTTTTTGAAAATTCGAAAAATCATTTTTTAATGATTCTTTTGCTGTTTTAATGACATCATATGATGTGTTAATCATAGTAGAACATGTTAATGTGCATTTTACAGATTTGGGGTGCCATGTTATATTTTTTTTATATTTTTTTCTATTTACGCATTTATTTCGGCCCTTTTTTTGAAAATTCGAAAAATCATTTTTTAATGATTCTTTTGCTGTTTTAATGATGTCATATGATGTGTTAATCATAGTAGAACATGTTAATGTGCAATTTACATATTTGGGGTGCCATTTTATATATTTTTTTCTATTTACGCATTTATTTCGGCCCTTTTTTTGAAAATTCGAAAAATCATTTTTTAATGATTCTTTTGCTGTTTTAATGATGTCATATGATGTGTTAATCATAGTAGAACATGTTAATGTGCAATTTACATATTTGGGGTGCCATTTTATATTTTTTTTATATTTTTTTCTATTTACGCATTTATTTCGGCCCTATATTTTAAAATTAGAAAAATAATTTTTAATGATTCTTTTGCTGTTTTAATGATGTCATATGATGTGTTAATCATAGTAGAACATGTTAATGTGCATTTTACATATTTGGGGTGCCATTTTATATTTTTTTTATATATTTTTTTCTATTTACGCATGAATTTTGGCCCTCAAAAATAATTGCAAACACCTAAATGTAAGATATTTTCATATTACATTCATTCTAATATATCTATCATTGACAGTAGATAGTTAGAAAATTAAATATATGAATTTTGTAGTCAAATTCAGGTTATCTGGTTCATAAATTCATCAGATAGTCCGATACAACTTCTCACCAAAGAGTGGACCGTTACACCACCATAAACATCTTCCAATTTATAAATGAATGCATATTTGGAATGCTTAGAATATTCCGGATTTAATCCATATTTTTTCATATTTTTTTGACAAAAAAAAATTTTTGCACCGTTACGGGCCGTTACGCCCCCGTATCACCGTTACGCCCCCGTATCCGTATCGGTTTTGAAGGTCACCGTTACGCCAACCGATACCGATACGGGACACCTTGCTCTGCAGACTCTGATGGCCTATGTGACAATGACATAGGGATAAGATCAATAGGTTTCCTAGGCTTATAACCAGTAACAACTTCAAAAGGACTTAGACCTGTGGACCTATTGACAGAACTATTGTATGCAAACTCGGCTATGGGTAGTACGGCGTCCCATGTCCTGGTATGCTCCCCCACTAAACATCGAAGTAAACTCCCTAGGCTCCTATTAACCACCTCAGTCTGGCCATCGGTCTGAGGGTGGTAGGCAGAAGAAAACTGGAGCCTAGTATTCATCATGTGCCATAGTGTCTTCCAAAAGTAACTCATAAATCTCACGTCACGGTCAGACACTATGGTTTTTGGTAACCCATGCAGTTTGACAACCTCACTAAAGAATAGCTTGGCAACATGAGAGGCGTCGGAGGTCTTAGAACAAGGAATGAAGTGGGCCATTTTAGAGAAACGGTCCACGACAACGAATATGGAGTCATGCTTTCGAATAGTCTTTGGAAGTCCAAGCATGAAGTCCATACTGATGTCCTGCCAAGGGATGAATGGGACTGGCAAAGGTGTATATAATCCTGTATTCTGTTTCCTCTGCTTTGTCAGTTGACAAGTACGGCATTGCCCTATAATTTTGGCCACGTCCCGCTTGAGGCTTGGCCAATGAAATCTATCCTCCACTAGGGCAATGGTCTTGTCACGACCGAAATGACCTGCAACCCCCCCTGAATGTAACTCCCAGACAAGAAAATCGCGAAGGGAGGTGCGTGGTATGCACAAGTGGTCACTCCTAAACAAATATCCGTCCAAAATCAAATACTCATTGTTAGCTCCTGATGGACTCTCTAATAAAGACGTATACACAACTCCAAAATCTGGACACTCAGAATATTCTTCTTTGATGCATTCAAGGCCCGTAACTTCAACGTTCATGGAGTTGAGTAATGCGACTCGGCGACTCAACGCGTCAGCAGGTTTATTCTCTACACCGGCCTTGTGCTTAAGCACAAAAGTGTACTCTTGAAGGAATTGAACCCACTTAGCATGCCTGGGGCTTAATTTCTTCTAAGAGTCCAAGTATTTTAAGGCCTCGTGATCTGAGAACAAGACGAATTCTTGCGGTAATAGGTAATGTCGCCAATGGCGTAGTGATTGCACTACCGCGTAGAATTCCTTGTCATAGGTGGAATATCTTTGCTTTGCCTCATTCAATTTCTCACTAAAAAAGGCGACAGGGTGCCCTTCCTGGCTAAGTACTCCCCCTATGCCGACTCTTGACGCGTCACATGCGACTTCAAAAGCTTTTGAAAAATCTGGAAGTCGCGTAACTGGAGCTTCGGTCATCTTGACCTTTATCTCCTTGAAGGCCTTCGAGGCGGCCTTTGTCCATTGAAACTCTCCCTTTTTTATGCCATCAGTGATGGGAGCCACAATGGACCGAAGCCTCGAATGAACCGCCTATAAAGGTGGCTAAGCCATGAAAGCTGCGCACCTCATGAATATTGCGGGGTTCGAGGCCAATTAACGATGGCCTTGACCTTCTCGGGATCCGCCGATACGCCCTCGGTGACACAATAAAACCTAAGAAGATCACACTACTAGACAAGAACGCGCACTTCTTTAGGTTGGCGTACAACTTCTCGGCCCTAAGGATCCCACAAACCCGCCTCAAGTGGTTGAGGTGTTGCTCCTTAGTCATGCTATAAATCAAGATATCATCAAAGTATACGACCAGGAACTTCCCCATGAAGGGTCTCAACACTTGGGTCATCACACGCATGAAAGTGCTTGGGGCATTAGTTAACCCAAAAGGCATAACTAGCCACTCATATAGCCCATCCTTCGTCTTGAAGGCCGTCTTCCACTCATCACCAGGGCGTATACGGATTTGGTGATACCCACTTTTGAGGTCGATTTTTGAGAAGATAGTAGCATTAGCCATCATATCTAGCATGTCATCAAGACGCGGTATGGGAAATCGATACTTGATTGTAATTTTGTTGATGGCCCTACTATCAATACACATCCTCCATGTGCCATCCTTCTTAGGTGTAAGAAGGGCGGGCACGGCACACGGACTCATGCTCTCTCGAATGAAACCCTTCTCTAGGAGTTCATCAATCTGCCTCTTCAACTCAGCGTGCTCCTTCGGGTTCATTCTGTAATGTGGGAGGTTTGGTAGAGTTGCCCCAGGGATTAAATCAATGGCATGTTGTATATCCCTCATAGGGGGAAGCTCATTCGGTAAATCATCAGGAAAAATATCACGAAACTCATGTACTACCTGAATGGCCTCAGTGGGTAACTCTACGCTAGTCTCTGGTACACTCTCCCTAGCCACAAGGGCGTATATCATCGAGTCCGCCTCCGTCTCTCGCTCAAAGTCTTTGGCATTCAAAATATGGAGTGGTTTGGACTTGGACTTCGACTCCTTCACTTCTTTTGGGCCGCTCACACCACTCTGTGTGGTGAACTCTTTTCCAGTTGTATTCTTGGGTGGTAGAGGATTTAGCTTGACCTTCTTGCCCTCAAACCAGAATGTACACACATTTGAACGACCAAATATGGTAACATCCCTGTCATAGAGCCACGACCTACCCAGAATGACATGGCCCACATCCATAGGAACAACATCACACCAAATTGTCTTTATAAGATCCGAACTGAATAGGGACAAGACAGCGGTGCGAGACTGGAATGGATGTTTCATCAACCCAGGAGACTCTATAGGGCTGAGGATGGGCTTCCAGCTTCAAGCCCAAACGACTCACAGTGCTAGTGGATGCCACGTTGGCACAACTACCACTATCCACGATCATCTTACAGCTCTTTTCCCCACATTTTGCATAAGTGTAGAAGATCGTGTTGCGGCGCCAGTCATCAGTGTTCTTGGCTTGAGCTAGGGCGCAACGCACAATTGCGAGGGTCAAAGACTCTTGTGCTCCCTCTTCCTCATCACTAGGGGTTCCGACTGGCTCATATTCCTCCTCCTCACTATCACTCTCTGGGGGCACTACTTCTACTTGCCCATCAATAAGGAGTACTTTGGTGCCCTCTCTCGTGCCGCACTGGTGAGCAAAGTGACCAAACCCCTGACACCTAAAACACCTAGTGGCCCCACTTCCACGTGAACTAGACCCGACAATCTCTTTACCCTTATCATCCTTAGGTCTGGGCTGAACATTAGGGGAAGGTTTGTTTTGGAATCCCGTGTTAGGTCTAGCCCCAGAGGGGTTGGCCTTAGTACCAGATTCGCGAAAGTCAAACCGCCTTCCCACAGATGCTTTAAGGTATTGCTCGACATCTAACACTAGTTGGTACAACTGTTCGATAGTGTCTATGTCTTTGGCGAGCAATTCTCTCCTAATGTCAGGACGGAGGCCCATTTTAAAACGAGCAAGGGTGAGTACGGGGTCCTCATCAACCTCATAGCGGGTCGAGTACTCTTCGAATTTCTCAATATAGTCAGCAACACTCATGGAACCCTGTCGAAGAGACTGCCACTCCTCAATCAACCGCATGCGATAAGAGAAAGGGAGGTACTTCTCTTTCAACGTTTCTTTCATTTCTCCCCAATGGACTATTGGAAGTTCCCTCGCTCTTTCTTTTTTACGCTCAACCGTCGCCCAAAACCTCTTTGCTTGACCCACAAGCTTCATCTTGGCGAATCGGACTCGTCGAGCATCCGACATATCATACCACTCAAAATAGTGGTCCATATCTGCCAACCAATCTAAAAAAGCTTTAGGGTCCAAGTGACCATCAAAAGTAGGAGCATTTACCCTAACTCCCTTGAGGAGTTGTGCATCTGGGTCATATTGATCATGATGTCCCTCACGGGGTGGGTGCACAGGTACGCGCCCATGACCAGCTCCTTGGCCGCCTCCATTCCTTGGTCTAACCTCCCGACCAACTGCCTGAGATTGGGCATCCTCCCCAGTGGTGGGGTTTGCCCTGAAGGAGGCCTCTATTTCTTCGAGACGTTTATCTATGTGTTATTCCAAATGCTTATTCAAGGACTCAACTTGCTGGGCTAACTTGGCCACTGTTTCTTGTAGTTGCTCCATGTTTAGTGTGGGGTGCAAACCGAAGCGGCGACCCGTACGTGTGGGCATACACTGACTTGCTCAACCTAAGGACCTGCTATGACAACTATATGCGTCTAAAAAACTAAATGACTCTACGAGACTCTATATGAAGGAGACTACACACTGTTACTAAAATTCAGCTATATATGATGGACTGAATGCATGAAGGACTCAAACAAACTAAACCCTAAATATGTGGTGAATTCCCCTATAAGAACCCTAGGCTCTGATACCAAATTTGATGCAGGACATGGAAAATTAAATATGATATGCAAGATTGCAGGCTTAGATCACACCAATTCAGAAACAATCACACAAATTCCACATCCCACATGAAAATCCAAACATTCAATTAAAGGGGAATCTATGCGGGTCCAAGCCGACACAGTCTACTTGACCAATAAAATTATAAACCAAACAATGTCAAAGGGAAATAAAATCAACTACTCATGCATAAAAATCAGTCCCTAATCCAAGGGATTCTCTAATTTCAATTCAAGGAACCCTAAGGTGATAAAAAGGGGCAAATCAATTAGGGATCATGTAATATAGGGTTAGGATTCATGAAAAAAACGGCTATGAGAGGATAAAAGAAGATAAAAACCTGAACCAAAAGATGATCCCGCGTGTGGACAGCAACAATGGTCCAGATGGACGTGCGTGTGATCCCGGCCGCATGTGTGTGGGGCCCACTATTCAGAAAAAGGCTACCTTGGCCCTGGTCGGCCAGGGATGGACTCCAAAACCTCCAAATTTTAGCTCGATCCGATGTACGGTTTGTGCGTAGTGCTCCGCCGAAGTTTCAGCTCACCTGCGGGCTGAAATCTGAAAACCTGCTTCAATGAAGAAATCTGATGCAACAAAAGGACAAATTTGACATATGGATGGTGGGGGAAGATGGAAAAAAAAGATGGGGGTGAATTGGGATCGATGTGGCTTCGCACCACGGTAGTTAGCCCTTCGAAAAGGGAGGGCTTCACACCCACTTTTGAATTCTTCCACAACTCACGAAGAGAGCAGAAAAATAAAGCAGGAATTTTTTTTATTAACTTCAATGAATGAAAAGAACTACAAAGGGTGCCTATTTATAGGGAGAACCCTATACCCAAAAACTCGCACCATGTGCGACACCTATTACTTGGCGATGAAGTAAACTAAAATAAAAACCAAACAAGGAAATCTAAAGCGTTCACGATGTTCTAAATAATAACAATAAGCAAAACTTAAAATATAAAACCAATCCGACGAGTGGGCCACGATCATGAGATCCCGTGGTGGGCTTTTCTTGACTATCGGGCCACTTTTCTGAACCAAAACTTGTCTTCTAGCTAGGAGGCCCTCCCTGGACGTCGTCATCGAGCCAGATCGATGGTGGGGTCCTCCTTCTGCGTACGTACGTGCGTAGGGGTGGTAGTGTGCGGGCGTGCGTGTGCACGATGTCCTCATCAATAGGTTAGCTATTTCATCACATACCCTATCTGAATCCCTAAAATAGGTTAGGGTTAGGATTTCTTACCCGAAAACGGAATCAGAATCGCTAGAATAGCGATACGGTAGTGGTAGCTAAGCACGTGGAACGGCGAGATTGAGTCCCGAGAACAATCTCCCACGCACTCTCTCTTTCCTTCTCTTTTCTCTCTCTTTTCTCTCTAGGGTTTGCAAATTCGGGAGAGAGAGGGTTTAAGGCCCTTATATAGGCTCAAACGTGAGCTCAATGGCCCCAGGGCCATGGTATACTTATGTTATAGCCAAAACCCATCTGTTTCGGCTCAACGGAGCACTTCTGGAGGCCCCTTTTCTGCATGCGGTCGGACTTAAGCTCCCTGACATTGGATCTAGGTCAGGCTAAGTTTTCGGTCCGATCGGATTTACAGATCGACCGTAGCGGACCAGTTTCAATTCAACGGTCATCGGTACTCGATCAGGGCCACAAGTGCACTGACATGGGTTGGAAATTTTCCCTGATCCGAGGGTGTAATTGGGTCAGATTCTGACGGTCTGAATCTTTAGATTTGGCCCGCAAGTGAGACCACTCAATTCACTTAAGTTTCAGTTCTCTTTCTAAAGGTATTCGCGTTTCTCACACACTTTGCTCCGAGCTCAAGTTGTGCGTTTCTGGATACTATTAGGACTTGATTTCTGAGGTGGTAGTCAAGTCCAGCAAGGCGGTCATAACCGTATGGTTTTGTCGTAATCGGACTTTCGATGCGCGGTCCAGGTCCGATACGGAGTTTGGTGTGCTCCCGAGAGCAACTGGGATTAGAGATTGATCCTAAGTTTTACGGTAATGTAGCGGTAATGATTCTGCACGTTTTGGGTCTTGCAGATCATATTTAAAGTGATTAGTGCTAATTTTACAGGTACTTTAGTTTAACACTAGCTAATTCTCGCCTAATTTCTAAATGATTTGGTCCTGAGTGATTTCTGCCTGAGGTGAAACTCGGGTCTTTGTACGGATTTTTCCGAGACGTTACAATCATACTAGGTGGGACTGTGCATGGGAGTGGCGTCAATGTGAGCCTCTGTGATGACCAAGTTCGAAGGGCCCAAAGAGGAAGGTTGATGTTTAGTGGACAGCAGATTGTATAAATTTTGTGAACCTATCAATGAAAAGTCTAACCCAAAATTGTTGGTCAAAAGCTAAGATGATGTTATATTATAACTGAACACTGAAATATAATTAGATTGACTCTTCTGAAATATGCCACAAACATGCAATCTCAAATATTTTTAGGCACATGATCCTTCTCATAACTCATCAACATAAGCTCTTTAATATAGTATGAATTTCCATAACCCTACTCAACAGTTATTTCAAGCAAACCCTCTTTAAATCAGAATATGATGTAAATTTTCTTTGAAAAGGAGAACGCTTGTAGTCGGACATTGTGGTGAAATTTCAATGCTGCATCTGTCTCATTACCAAAATTCTCTAGGTCTCCTAACCATCAAAGGAATGAATGGAGTTCAGTAGTAGGGAAATTTCAACTATTTCTTTCTATGAAATTCCTTTTCAATTTTCAATTATTTTTGGAGCTAGATGGCTAATAAAAAGCTTTTTCCCCTAATAGCGAACAAGCTTCTCGATATAGACTGAGCTGTGTTGCTAATGCCTGTGGTTACGAGTGCATCCTAATCTTATAAGCTGACCTCCTTTCTCATCTTCTCACGCTTTTTAGGCATTGTAACAACTAATTCTTCAAGAGGTGCATTGTGTGCCCTGTAGGTGTTGTCTGTATCATACACTCATGGTCAGGATTGGATGATCTGGACCAAATTGAGGGTCTGACCAGGCTGAGGGGTCCACAGAAAGTCGGATAAGTGATTGAAAAATCACTTCTGTATTGACAGTTGTGTTGGATTTGTATCGACTGGCAACCGATAATAACACAGGATATGAGGGTGAAATGGGCTTAACCAAAATTGGGCTTAACCAAAATCGGTGCTTGTGTATCGGCCTGTAATTATACTGATGTGGCCTCACTGTATCAGTTGCAGTCCAGGACTATACAAGGGCCCATTTTCTCTCATTTTTTCCCATCCATTTCAACCTTAGAGGAAGCCTGGAAACTATATTCCATTGGATCTTAGCCTATTTTGGAGGTCAAAGCAAAAGATTTGAGCAGGTTTTGATAAACCGCAGTGTATTGGGCCATTTTGGGGAAATCAGACATGGAGCAAACCATCATATTTTTCATTTTCTTCTTCTTTTTGTTGTATTTCAATCTAATGGACCCGATCTACCAAACCATGCTTGTTTTGTGCTAAATTGTAGCCTGTTTGTTTTTGCGTTTGTTTTTTTTTTTTTTTTTCCAAAATTTTGCATTCTTAATCATTTTTGCCAATTTCAAGCAATTAAAATTATGCATATTAATTATGTTTTTTACACAGTATAGTCATATAATATTATACGGTTTGTGGGCATTGTCTAGGAGGGCAAGCCCCCCACTCCTATCTCCTATTGTGGTATTGGATTAATTTGGGATGACATGCATGATGCATATAATTACTTATGATAGAATGTTGTCATTATATTGCATTCATGATATTTGTGAGTGTATCCTTCAGACAAAAAAGATATCTGTGACTGTAATCATGTATATTTTAATTCTGGATAACCTATGGTGCTTCATATCATGTCCAGTTAAAATTTTTAAATATGTAAAAAACCCTTTGTAGTAGGAAATGAAGATCACCGAACGTGTTTCTAATTCTCAAATGCTTTAGCAACAAATTTTGAGGGTCAAAGTCTCAAAAACTCAGTTTTCAGCAAGTTAGGCTTACAAACGACATTCTTACCAAAGAATGGTCTAATATGTCATTATGTGCATGTCAAAAACACAAATAAAGGATAGATAATGGGTTGGATATAAATGAGAGTCTTTCACCACATACACAAAGGAGAGGAGAAGAATTACTTATTCATTCCTAAATCGTCATTCCCATGGGTGATTGCCATATTCTTCTTGGGAGACCGTGGGCACGAGACTAAAATGCTATCCGCGATGCAGAGAAGAATTACTTATTCATTCCTAAAGAATAGGACAAGGTTATAATGAAGTCAATATCTCAAAAGATCTGGATGTCCATAAATCTTTCGAAAGAAGACACATGAGAAATTGATAGAAGAATCAACATAAGTGTAAATAGATGGATCTACTAATGAATTCGGGAATGTATCTACCAATGAATCAATGACTGGATAAAAAGTCAGTGATAGATAACCCAACTGTCGGATCAGAAAATTGCAAGCAGTGTATGCTCAAGTTGAGAAGAACTCATTAATACCGTCCCAACGTCGAATAAGAGTCGATGCATTGACGATCTATGGTCAGATGTGATGCAGGACATGAAAATTAAATATGATATGCGAGATTTCAGGCTTAAGATCACGTTAGTTCAGAAACAATTACACAAATTCCATATCCCACATGAAAGCCTAAACATTCAATTAAGGGGAATCTATGGGGTCCAGACCTACACATGATAGGGCTGGATCAATAAAAATTATGAACCAAACGATACTCAAAGATAAGAAATAATCATCCACACATGCATAGTAATCAATCCCTAATCCAAGGGATTCAGAAATTTCAATTCGAGGAACCTTAGGGTAAGAAAAGGGGCATAAAATTGGAGATTTGAGTAATTTAGGGTTAGGTTTAGGGATTTTGGGTGAAAGCGGAGTGAAAGAGATGAGAGAGACGAACCAGAGAAGTACCGCACGTGTGGACAACAACAATGGCCCAGACGCATGTGCGTGTGATCCCGACCGCACGTGTGTGGGGCCCACTATTTAGAAAAAGGCCACCTTGGCCCTGGTCGGTCAGGGATGGACTTTAAAACCTCTAAATCTCAGCTCAATCCGATGTACGGTTTGTGCATGATGCTCCGCCGAAGTTTCGGCCCTCTTGTAGGGCTAGATTCTGAAATTCTGCTATGGGGAGGAGAATTGCTGCAATAGATGATTGATTCGAAGTGTAGATGATGGGGTGAGATGAGAAGAAGGGGTGGTAGAAGATGGGTAGTAGAGATGGCGATGGATGGGGGCGAATCGGGATAGATGTGGCTTCGCACTACAGTAGTTAACCCTTCGATGAAGGGAGGGCTTCGCACCCAATTAGGCTTCACAACTCAGAGAGTAGGAAAACGCATAATTTTTTATTAATCTTCAATGAATCAAAAAAAACTATAAGGGGTGCCTATTTATAAGAAAATCATATACCCTAAAACTCGCGCCATGTGCGCAACCTATTACTTGGCGATGAAGTAAACCAAAATAAAAACTAATCAAAGAAATCTGAAGCGTCTATGATGTTCTAAATAACATTAATAAGCAAAACCTAAAATATGAAATCAATCTGACTAGTAGGCCACGATCATGAGATCCCATGATGGGCTTTTCTTGACTAACGGGCCCACTCTTTTGAATCAAAAGTTTGTCTTCTAGCTAGGAGGCCCTCCCTGGATGTCGTCATCGATCTAGATCGACGGTGGGGCCCTCCTTCCGGCGTACGTGCGTAGGGGGGGCGGCGTAAGCGCGTGTGCGCGTGATGTCCCCATCAAGATGGGTGACCATAATGAAGATATTAGCTTGCAAGGGTTGTGGTGATGATTGACTCGATTTGACAGTTATCACCAGTTACTGTCAAAACTAATGAAGATTTGATGCAAGGGTGACACGTGGCAAGTGACTGGCACAAACTCAAGGATTTCTTTCAAGCCTAGGGGAGTTGATGTAGGACTAACAATCATCACAAGCAGTCGCAATTGGATCCGCTTGCTGGCTGATTGAAGATGAAGCACATATGGGCCATGTCCAGGGTCCTATTGATGATCTAGATCACGTGAAGGTCTGATCGAAGATCTGGACCCTGTCAACAGTCTTGATGGAAGATTTGAACCAAATGAAGGGTTCAATGAGAGTGTGCGTTCCCATATATTTGATCGAATAGCCTATATTGTCAACTCTTTGGGCTGTGGCTCACATATCCAATCGTATACTAATTTAGGTTCTCATATTCAAACCACATACACAAAGGAGAGTCTTTTACCAACCATATAGCTTCTTAGAGCCATATGTTGGTATATACAAAGGTATTTGAGAAGATACAAACTAGTTAATGTTTATTTATGTATTTACTTTCCATATTTGTTACAAACCTTTATAGGAATAGTTGAAACCATTTAGGAAGAAAAGGTTGGACCAATATGAATTAAGTGATGGCTCTTTTACAATAATTAAGGGCCTGTTTGGTAGCAACAAAAGTTTACTCTCAGCAGGCTATCTGAGTCATGTTGACTTGGACGAGGCTATTTGCGCCCAATTGTCTTAAACTAAATATTCTCATATTGTTTCTCAATTACTTGGAATGAGGATTATTTGGCACATGCAGCACATATGAACAGTGAAACTCAGCACATGTTGCATTGTTTGGTGCTTAAAAATGGATAGTAGCACGTGTGGCGCATGTAGGGTGATCAAAGATGCACTTGATGATGTATGGCAGCACACATGGAGTATGCACAACTTGGCACATGTGACACATGGAGGAAACTTGAAAGTTGAATATCGCACATTTGCGGTGCTTGAAGATGGATGGAGGCACTTGTGCCATATTGGTACATGTGACATGTTTATTGCAATTGAATAATCTGGCATGTACCATAATGGGGACAAACAAGTCTCAAATTTATTTTTAGGAGCAAACAACGGCTTTCCAATGGTTAGAAAGTGAGACAAGTGCTTTAACCTTTCTTGGTTTACGTGAAAAAGAAAAAAATATTCAGTTTCAAACCATGGACTGGTTGTTAGTCTCGGACTAAGTAATGGACTGAACTTTTGTTGAAAACAAACATTCTAGGGATGTCAACAGTTTGGTTTTGGGTCAGGTCCTATAGTATTTGTACTTGGGCTAACCGGGTTCGGATCTTGCCGGGTCTGGGGCCTTTTAGGTCTTAGTCTAGTTCTTGAAGTACCGGACCTGGATCTGATCAAGTTCGGTTATCCATTGGGTCTTTAGATCTAGGTTTTGAGTCAAGTTCGGGACAAATAAGTACATTTCCATGGTTGGGCCCAGCCGATGGAAGTGTTAGAGTGCACACACTTGTTCCACTTTGACATGTTCAAGTTGTATAAATGGGCTCTCTTACATGTGTGTGGCTTCGGAAACCTAATTTCTTTTGCTACAATAATTAATATATACTAAATATATATAATTTTACTATTAAAACTAACTAAATAATATATACTAAGTATAGTAGGTGTGCAAGCCGATATCATATGGGGGAGTGGGGCTTCATTCTTTGCGTACCATGAATCAAGCTCTTTTGTGTAATTGGTCATGGAGGTTTGGGATGGAGCAAGGGAGATTCTGGTGTAAAATTATTGCGTCCAAGTACGGTCTTAACTCTTTAAGGAAGTGGGGTGGGAGGTTAAGGAGTCCTCATTATAGGTCTTCTCACATTTGGAGATCTATAATGGCGACAAGGAGGAAATTCTGGGAAAGTGTCTCTTTTTCTTTAGGCGATGGTGCGAGAATTAAGTTTTGGAAAGACGTGGCATGGCAATGAACCCTTCGAAATGTGTTTTCCTCATTTGGCTCAAAGTTGAGGACTGCTTCTCCTCAGGCTCGCCGGTTTTCTGGATGCCCCCTTGCAGAAGATTCCTTTCGAAACTGAATTGAAGGTGCTCTAATCCCTTTTGGCCCCACTCCAGTTATTGATTCCTCTGGGAGGAGCTGATTCTATGGTGTAGTCCATCCATAATTCGGGAAAGTTCTCTGTTACCTCTTTTTATAAGTTCCTCTATTCGATAGCATCTACACATGTCAGGACCTATGCCTATTATTTTTGGTTTTTGGGAACACCTCCTAATGTGGTTGCATTCTTGTGGCGGGTTGGTGGAAATAAGGTGCTGACTATCGACAATCTTAAAAAAAGGGGCTTTGCTGATTCCCAACATGTTTCGTTTATGCAAGCAATATGCTGAATCTGTTGACCATCTATTTATATCCTGTCCATTCACTGCCAAGGTGTGGACCTTCCTTTTGTCCATTTTCAAAATTTCATGGGTTATGCCTGAGTCATCCTTTGATCTTCTTTGGGCCGGATTGGGAGTGGGGTTTGTAAGAAGATGAAGCCGATTTGGAATCTGACTCTTTTGGCAATTTGGTGGGTCATTTGGGGCAAGCGGAATAGGCGGCGGTTCTGGGATTCCTTGGGATCATTGGTCTCTATTTTGCTGACTATTGGAGTTTCTATTTTGGAATCGTCAGCCGCTTTGAATGTAGATCTAGATTTTGTAAAGTTTGTTCTCGGGATGTAAATCTTTTGCCCCTCTATATTCTTTTCTTGCTTAGCTTTGCTAGTGGGCCTTTAATAAAGTTTCCATTAACCCTAATACACACACACACACATACACACACAAACACATACATAGACACACACACAAAATAATTTTACTATTAAAACCAACTAGATCCAATGAGACCTGACTTAAATTGGGTCCATCACATGGACCCGACCTGGACCTGAATAGACCCTATTTTTAACTGGATTCAAAAGCCGAGAGCCGAATCCGACCCAATGTCTTAACGGGTCCAATAAACGGGACCCGGACCTGTTAAAATCGGGTGGGGTCCATCGGGTACCCGCAGGTCTGGGTAACCATTACAGCCCTAAAACAGTCCCTTAGCACCTTTTTTTGGTGACGTTGATGTCCGTGCTTTTCTAGGAAAAGCTTGGAAATGGAAAATATATTCCATGCCTTCTTTTTTTCCTAAAACGAAGGAAAAGTAGGGTTGGTTTCATATCCAGAGTATCCAATGTTCCTAAATACTACTCGTATCAGCATTTCTTTAATGATTTTCCTAGTTTTATCCACGTTCCTATCTTTTGAACAACATATTCATTTTAATTTAGGGCTTGTTTGGTTACAACAAAAGTTGAGTGATTACTTAGTCTGGAACTAAACCTTTCCATGGTTTGTTCATATATATATATATATATATTGCACAGAAACCAAGAAAAGAGAGGACAACTTGTTTTCAGTTTTTGACCATTGGAAAGCCTCTGTTTCTTCTTCTTCAAAAAAAATAAAAATAAAAATGGAGGCTTGCTTGTTGAAAACTATAATAAGAAGCCTAAAGAAGGGACTTTTGTTTTAAGATTAGACAATTAAAGAAGATAGATAGTAAAGTAGTGAAGAGGGAGAATTCTAATGTAACTAATATAGGCCTGTGAATAATTAGAATTGTTTATAATCACCATGGTTACTTTCTTGAGATGACAGAAAGATTGGGAACAATTCAAATGCCTTGTAAAAACAAAGCGATGTTATAATGAATTGGGGAACTATAAGAGAAATTACGAGTTCAAAGCTTAAGAGTTTCTGAAGCATGAATTTGAGGTAATTGAATCAAGTAGATATCAAGTAAAAGCACAAGAAGGAAAAGAATGAACTAAATTGATTGGTCTAAAAAAAAACTATAAAGTTTGTTGCAGTAAATCAATTGAATTAATCACCACAAAGTATAAAGAATTAATTGAAGTAAAATGAATTGAATCAAACAAAAGTGTTTCTTTTACCAGAGGAATTATGGAGATTTGAGTTAGCAACTTAAATGAGGGTATCAAACAAATGATCTATTACTATAGAGATGACATGATGAGGACATCTCGTCACATATACCTTTGCGTATGTATCAGAGGAGGCAGGCCACACCGATTTCCTTGTGCCTAGGCGAGTATCTGTGATCGTGTTGAAGACCCCATGTGCATGTGCGAGCATCTGGAAGACCCCACATTTGAAAGATGCACATGAGATACTTTATGGAGTGATCTAGATCGTTGGAATTGAGGGACGTGACGATCGGGCCATTGGATTGCATGGATCACATGATCGGGCCATTGATTATGGATCGTCCACATCACTTTTTTAGACTTTATCATCTATTAGGATTTAGTTTTTGATTATTTTGATTTTAGTTAATTTTATTTAGACTATGGCTATTTTGGTTAAATTTCATAGAACAGGGTGATAATTGTAATTTTGAAACTTCTTGGAGCTAGGGGGGGGGGGGGGTTTAGAGTTGGGCACCAGACGACTTGACTCGTTCAAACCTGACTCGACTCGAACCAAATGGGTGAGTTGGTTTGCACCGAGTACGCTTCACCCAATCTGAACTCAAACCGAGTCAAGTTCGAGTTACCCAGTAACTTGACCCGAAACTCGATCTGAAACAAATATAATAATAATAATAATAAACCTAATTTCTAAGTATTTCTAATCCTATACACTAACCCCGATCCTAGCGACTACCCTAGCGAGTTGAGTCGAGTGAGTCGGTACCGAGTTGAGTCAGATCGGTTAAAAACTTGGTGATTGAATATCTCGATTAAAAACTTCTTGGGACCACACAAATATTTGCCACATAAGGTGACAAAGACCGAGATGAAGGGACCACACAAATATCAGCTTGATTCAAAACTTTCATGGCCCACGTGAAGTTTTTAATATTTAATCACTGCTGTTTCACATGGTGTAGTCCGCCTGAGATTTGGGCATTTTTTTTTTTTTCAATCACTGCTGTTTCACATGGTGTAGTCCACCTGAGATTTGGGCATGTTTTTTTTTTTAAAAAAATATTATTATTTAATCATGCCATAAAATGAGCTTTCAAAAGGGATGGACCGCATGGATGTTAGGCACATATATCACAGTGGGCCCCACATTTAAGGATCCACCTCGGTGGATCCCAGCCGTCCACCACTAACGTGATCCCCGGGCAACATCTAATCCGCTTCCATGGCGATCTGGCGTGTCCATGTCGCGCTCCAATATGTTACAAAGCAAGAAAAAACGCTTGTTTGCTCATCACGCTTCTCCATTCACATGCACCTCTCGTGTGTGTCAAATACAAAACAAAATAAATAAGAAGGACAATTCCACATGCGTGTGATCCGTACACATCTCATGCTGGTGCATGTGTTAGTGTAACGTACGTGTTACTGCAAGCAAACAATGATTTTGCATTAATATAATTTCCACACACCGTCCCTCCATTTTGCCCGCTCATTTGACGGCATGAGCCTATAAAAGAGGCATATCCAAGTATCGGGTGGACCACACATGTGAAATAGTGATGATTGAACATCCACTATTAAAAGATTCCTGAGATCACAAAAGTTTTGGATCAAGCTGATATTTGAGTTTTCTTTCAATCAGGTATGCACCACTTAATCATCCGGTTGAATGGTAAATAAACATTACTGTAGGACTTTGAAATTTTTTTAATGGTGGATATTTAATCACTACTGTTTGTTGCAGTGTGGTCCGCTTGAAATTTGAGTCTGCCTTGTTTTTTTGGACTCATACCATAAAATAGGCATAGGCCAAACAACAAAACCATACTGGGTAACTCAGATCGGTTTAAGCAAGCTGGACTCGGTACCGAGTTGAGTCGAGTTTGGGTTAGGCCTATGTCAAAACTGGATCGAGTCGGGTCAGCCTTAGATCGCCCGCGGGGGGGGGGGGGGGACAAATGAATCTTTTGCTCTTTTCTTATTCTTCCATTTTTCATGAGATTTAAAGATACTTCCATGCGCTTTGGAAGGGAGATTGGTGTGAGACTAATCTTCATCAACAGAGGTGCAGGGTCTCCATTTATCCCCACATCATCATCCCTTCATTCTCCATGAAGGTATTTTCTTTAAACTTTTTCGAGTTTCTTCATCCCAAATCTCCATCTCTATTCTAAACCTAACTTTTCCATACCTATCATTAAGCCACACTTTAAAGGACCTAAACCCATCCAACCTAGCCACACGTGTGAACCCTTCGAGTTGGCGGCTACACTTTGTCCCTTTTGGTTTCCCATCACCCTTAAATCAAAACCATTTTCTTCTTTCCCAAAACCCTAACCCAAAACCTAGAAATCCTTAACTTTCCTATTTTCCTAATTCACCAAATCATAGATCATCCCATTCTTCAATTAACCCTAATCCTTATATCTTATCCCTCCAAAACCCTAATTCCCACTTAGTCCCTTTTGGTTTCCCATCACCCTTAAATCAAAACCTTTTTCTTCTTTACCAAAACCCTAACCCAAAACCTAGAAATCCTTAACTTTCCTATTAGAATTTTACTCTTGCTCGGGTGGTAGACTCTCAGGAGTTTCAACACCCGGTCACGGGTTCGAGTATCCATAGGTGGTGAAATCCCACTACGGCATGAGTGTGTGCGTGTGTATGTAAAAAAAAAAAAAAAAAAAAAAAACCAACCTAATTCCCACATCTTCATTCCTTAAACTTTTAATCCATTTACCCAATCTGATCCCATGAACCCTAATTCCTAGGTTTCCCCAATTTCCTAAAACCCTAATTTCACCCTAGGATGTATTATGTTTTCTACTTTGAGATAGGTTTTTCCTATGCTAATTGGATGTCCCTACATCCTTTAGATTCTTGTTTCCTTTGCTTAATGATCTTTTATAACGATGCTCAGTAACCTAGGCTAAGATTGTGCATGTTCTACTTTGGTTTTCTTTGATATTTGTGATGATTATAGCAAGTGTTGTGTTTTTTTGTTAATTACTTTAATCTTACTACTTGATCTCACATAATATTTGAGTTCATGCATCAGTCCTACATCATGATCCCACGAGATTTAATCAATCAATTAAAAAAAATGCTAGAAAAGGGTAACTCAATTAATATGAGTAATAAGGATGTGTTGTGTGTGCGTGCATGCGTGTGTTTCTGATGGATGGTGGGCTGCAGAGGTCCTGTGTGAAGACTCAAATGGATGCAAGTGTGTCGAGTCACCCAGATGGGGTGAAGAGACGGTGAAAATGATAGAAGATAAGATGAATCTAAGAAAGCGGATATGAAAATAGTTTTCCCCCATAGAGAGAGTAATGTAGGAGCTCTTGAGGGTGGTGATTATGAAAACAAGAGAGGGGTTTAGGGTTGGGAGTAGAGACGCATTGGAGCCCCAAATTCGTGGACTGTGGGGGCTGATTTGACGTCATTTCGGGTTGTTGAGATTTGTGGAAGGGCTGGTTTTGGAAAAAGTGGAGATTTTTTAGATGGATTTCAGTGTAGTTTGGGTGATTTTGTAGATTTGGAGGTAGGGTTTTGAATAGGGGGGAGAAAATGGAAAATAGACAATCCGTGCTGTGGTGCATGCTTGACTACTTGGTTATGGTATACATGCTGCTATCCATCTTCAGTGCAAAAAAATGTGTCACATGCAGCCTTCAAGTGCCCTTCATGTGCCCAGTGTTTTAAATATCGACGATATCAGCCAATATATCCCACAATATATCTTGTATCCCACCTGTGCGATACGAAACACACAAGCAGTGGGATATATCTCACATGTTTCATCCAGTGAGTATTTTTTTTTTTTCGATCCTTTTTTTTTTCCCCTTGTAAATCATGTTAAATCAGTGTCAAATTGTTACAAATTCATGATTTTTCATGTTTTGCATGGCATGAAAAATCATGGATTGGGAACTTTGATTTCAAGTTTTGGAGAAGGACCGAGTTGCAGAAAATTAAAAAAAATAAAATAAAAATCAAACATCTATGTAACCTAATCTAGTGATTCTTCTCTTGATTTTGAATGTATTGCTTGTGTTTCCACATGTCTTCTTATGTTTATAAATTATATGAATAGACTTTGAATATACTTGTATCAATTTAGTTAGACAACGCATAGATTAGGACCCAATACAAAGAAACCTATTATGTGCACTTGTTTTTTTGTATTTTTTTTTTTTGTTTAATGTTTTGATTTGTAAGTGTGTATTGATGTCTTTTTTAACAATCACTAAAATTTGTTGAAAAAATCGACCAATTTCCAATGTTTCCCCATATTTCCAACAACAACGATACATTATGCGATACAACCGATATATCTCATGCGATAACCGATATGTATCTGTATCCCAAGGGTGAGATATGTACGTGATACCGATATTTTGAACATTGCATGTGCCCCATGTTCCACCAAATATTGTCAAGTTCCCACGCATGCTATCCGTACTTCTTCAAGCAACTAGTATGTGCCACTCGTGCCACCATACATCTTCAAACGCCACTTGTGCCAAGTTTTCTATGCGCATATCCACCAAAAGTACCAAATAATTGTTTCTTATTCAAGGCACTTGAGAAACATCATCAAAATAGTTAGTCCAAGACAACTAAGCCCAGACAATCTGGTCTAGGTCAGCATGATCTAGATAGCTTGCCTTGGACTAAACTTTTGCTGCTACCAAACAGGCCCTAAGGTTTTGCAAATGCAAGGCCATATATATGGCAATACATGTGAACAAAAGAGATGCTACAATGAGTTTTTTTTTTTTTTTAAAATAAATAAGAAAAGTTAGTTTTCATTGGTATTATCTTGTGGAAGAGTGACTTTTCTTGGCTGGAGTGTGTTTTCGTCCCTAAAAGGCTGTTGGGTCTCCCACAATCATCATCTTTCAAGGTATCCAAAAATGGTTATGTAACACTTTTGCTTAACGGTAACGGTGGGGACTTATGCGTTATGGGGCCATTATAGTTTTCTTTTCCCTCAAAAAGGCCGTTACAGCACATATCATAACAGTAACAACGGTGGCTGTTACGGTCACCATTACTGTTTTGAATACCTTGTTATCTTTATTGGAAGGCAGCTGGTTTTACATCCATGGTCCATTGTGTTCATTGTCAATTTTGTGGCAAATCCAAGGTGGATTTCAGTCATCTAATAGGTATGCATGCATGTACTTCCAATTTAATAGAATCCATCACATGTGCTCCAACTTGGATTTGTCTACTATTTCCAAAAGCGTGATGCCATGCATATGCTTTGATGCAATATTTCCTGTTTCGGGACCTTAGGCATCTCTGACGTGTGACATCCATGATTTTTCAAATTAGACAATCTCTCCTATTCTATTTGTCAGTCTTTTACTGCTTAAAAATTCCTCTTGATGAAGCTAGCTCTATGCAGGTGGTTAATGGGATTGCCCATGATGTCCAAATCAAGATATTCCCAAAGGCGGTTCAAAACACCAAAATTCTTAAAAAATATGTAAGTAGCTGCATTCTTTCATACCATGCACACTATTCATTACCCTGGTAGCTAATAAAAAATGTAATAGTTTAAGTAAACTTGCCCGTGTTGAGTATTCCACGGAATTCAAAATCAGCTAACTTATTTTCCATGCTATGGAGCAGCTAATATTAACCTAGAGTATTCCAGAGTCTTATGTATGGTCTTATTGAGATAAGAGTTGTTGGTTTTTGCTCAAAGGTTGTCTATTTTCAGCAGGATTAGTTTCCCCATTATTATGATTTTTTTTTTTGCATATCTTGTTGGCAGAACAGGATTCATGTAGCTGATGCCAATTAGTTGTGATGCTTAGATGATGATGATGATTATTGGGCATCTAGTGATTCAGTTAAGTTGGTGGTAGTTATTGGAATTCCCTGGCATTCTCTACTGATTAGTAGTCTCCGTAAGTGTATTTGTCTCATTTGGTGACTTTCATGGTTCTTCTAAGGTTTGATCAACAAAAGTGGGCGTGTATGCCGACATGGGCGTATTGTATCTGTATCGGCTGATGGGGATACCTGACAGAGCTGAAATGGTCAAACCTAAAATTGGTGGCCATATTGATGCTGATACACCCACCGCATATCAGTTACATGCTGATGTGTTTATAGAGGCCCATTTTCCATTTTTGTTATTTTTCTTGTTTTCCACTTCTTTCTAACCTTAGGCCCTGTTTGGTTTTCCATAATACAGGTAAATTGCCGTAAATCACTGTAAAAAAGTAATTATTACATTCTTTCACCTGTTTGGAAACGAGTGAGTAATTTCACCTGGGAAACCGGTCCAAAAATGTTGACTTAAATTCGTGGGCCCCACCATAATGTATATAATATATCTGTGTCATCCATCTGTTTTATTGGAATATTTTGAGGCTTTATCCGAAAAAATTAGGAAGATCTAATGTTCAATTGGCCCACATGAAAGGAAACAATGGACTTAATTTGTCCACCATTGAAAGTTGATTCTTTTATTGGGCCCACGTTGAGGTTTATTCACCATCTAACCCGTTCATAGGGTCACATGGACATGGATAAGTGAAAAATATAAATATAAGCGTGATCTAAAATTTCTAAGGGCCTCAACAAGTTTTTAATGGTAGGCATTTAATTCTCATAATTTCGTGTGGTGTGGTCCACTTGACCTTTGGATTTGCCTAATTTTTGGGCTCATGCCTTAAATTCATTTGGCATAATGAATGGGCGGTGTGGATAAGCCACACACATTATGGTGGGCCCCATATTTATTTTACAAATTCCTCGATTTCAGTGCTGAAAAAGTAACTGGTCAAGTCAGCATCAGGAAAGATGAAGGTAAATGAAGGTAATTACCTTGGTAAATAATGATTACTCATTTACAACGTAATTACACTTGAGCCAGAAAACCAAACAAGCCCTTAGAGGAAGCATAGAAACCCATCTTGCAACAAAATCTTGGCTTTGAGCAGGATTCAAGGACAAGATGTGAGTGGACGATTTAGGGAATAATGGAGAAGCTTCTGCTTCTTCATCTTCTTCTTAATAAATTTTATGTCCACGAACAAATGGATAATGTAATGTGATATATTGTCTTTGTTGTTGTGTGCACAGAATGTTTCCTGCACTTGTCTAGTTTTTGTGCGGATGCTTGCACTTGTTATCATGTCCCTCTCCATTCTGCATCTCTGCTACTATTCTTCACATTCTCTTATTTCTCTGACCCTGCTGATGCTTACACTTCAACTTTGTGTAAAGTTCATTCTAGTCATTATGATGAGGTTGTTTCTTTTGGGTCAAGTCCAATTAGGTATTATTTTATTAGTTCTAAGCCTTAGGCCTTGGGGAAAGAAGACCAATCCATGCAACAGGTAGAGTTGGAGGTTAAAAGGCATGATTTGATGATTTATTCTTCTCACTTATGAAATTAGTGGTGGAAGACGAATCCTTTCATGTGATACTATGATTCCTTGCATGAGGAGGGGTGAGCCCAGCCTGGAGAATAAAAGACGGGCAGTTGGGGGGTGTTTGGTTTCTGGGTTTTATATTTCTTGGCTTAGTAATTCCCTGTTTATATATATATATATATATATATTAAAAAAAGTTCAATTCACATTTTTGGTTGGTTTTTACATTCCCTAGGAATTCCATTCCCTAGCTTTTCCTCAAAAACTTGCCCCAGCTTTTCGCTGGGGAATGGAAAACCTGGGAATTAAAACAGATTACAACCTTTCCCCAGGTTTCCCCAAGAAACCTGATGTATCAACCAAACAAAATTTAATCATTCCCCAAGAAATGCTATGCCGACTCTAACATTTGCTAGGAAACATAAAACCAGCAAACGAATTTCCCATCAACCAAACAAGCCCTTGATATTTTGGATTTCCACTCACATCTTGCTAATTTAGATCTCTCATTTTATAGGGAGGGTATACTGTTTAATGAATTCTCCAATTACTGAAGGTGTTGATTTTAGATGTCATGTGAACCTAGCCTAGTGTAATCATGACATGACTTTAGGTCTATAGGCATGTTGCTACCTTTTTGAGTGGCTTATGTGTATTGTTTTCATTGTTACTTTTTAATTGATGAAAAACATATGAATGGCCAAAGATGCACTTAGCTGCACAAAGTGGGAGTGGAAGCTGTAGACGCAACAGTCGAAAATTTTCAAGAACTAAACGAAATAAAATAAAATTTTGTATTTATATTCATTTGTGTATTGAACCAAATAAAAGAATATAAAACTTAAGTATTTACTGATTAGAACATTAGAATCTTGATTTGGAACGATAACTGTCAACAATATTATAAAGCTGATTTACTTAAAGGTCATCTTGTTTAAATTGTGTGAGTGGCAAAGGACAACAAGATGACATTTGGAAGTTGAATTAGGGATCCGAGCTGCAGCAGATTTCAAGAGGGATTGACACGTAGAAGGTTGCTGCCACTGCATATATGCAATGTGATAGTGGTTTTCATACTTGATATTACCATTGTCATAATTTCCTTCAAGGTTCTAAAAATTGTTGGTAAGAATAGTTTATTAGAATTAAATAAGCTTTTTTTATGATCTCAACAATTTTTGCTGCGAGGACCTCCCCTTTTCTTTTTGGTTGGGCAGGAGGAGGCAGAGGTCGAGAATGTTGAGTATTATTGTTCAAATTCAGGAAGATGACTTGACTATGAACTATCCTTCTTTTAGTTTCTGTTGAAAATCTGTTTCAGTATATTTTCATATGATAGGCACTACTTGAGTGGAAGTGCCTCTACATGGGATGCTTGTTTCAAAATTCTATACAAGCCTATTTGGTTTTATTTGCCCACAAAAAATTGCTTTAGTTCTGGTTTTTCCACATCTCTTAAAACAGTACATTTGGTTTGGTCCATCTTTCAGATGGGATTATGAATTAAATTTTTTTACCTCTTGCCAAATCACATGTATGTAGCCATAGCAATAGAAAGCATTTAGATTTCCTTGGCAATTTCTGCTGCATAGTTGTTCTTTGACAGTACCTTGGCACACAGCATTTTGATGTTTTTTTTGTTGTTGCCAATGTAGGTATTTGCTTGAATCATTTGTGAGAGATGACGATGTGAGTCATTTTGCATTTTCTTAGATAATCATGTTAAGGTTTAATAATTTTAGTATTGTTTGTATGTTTTGCATTTTCTTAGATGATCATGTTAAGGTTTAATAATTTTAGTATTGTTTGTATGTTGTGCATTTTCTTAGATAATCATGTTAAGGTTTAATAATTTTAGTATTGTTTGTATGTTTTGCATTTTCTTAGATAATCATGTTAAGGTTTAATAATTTTAGTATTGTTTGTATGTTTTGCATTTCCTTAGATAATCATGTTAAGGTTTAATAATTTTAGTATTGTTTGTATGTATTATTTATTTATTTATTTGGGAGGGAGGGATAGGCAAGGCCCCAGACTTTTTTTTTTTTTTTCTTTTGTATGTATGTATTTAAATATTCTTTGGTAACAGAATTGCAAAAATCCCATTTCCAAACTATCTGACTAGTTAGTGGGTCTCACATGATGGTTCGATTGATCTACCAGCCCATATGGTCCATGTTATGGGACTATTTCATATATTTAATAGTTTTTATAAAAGAAAGACCAGATCATTTAGCAAGAGTCCATAGCTATCCTTATCTTTGTTACTTATCTTTGGATAATAAATGACATCTGAATGACAAGAAATTGCTCTTGTTTGAGAGCCTTTTGATTTAGCTTTCAAACAAGTAAAAATCATATGATTCTGACATAAGTTGGTTATGACTGACTAGTGAAGGGTCAAGTGACATGACTTAGGGGTATTTTAGTCATTATTCATATTTTGTTAAACTAGATGGTGGGGCTAGAGATGGAGAGAGAGAGAGAGAGAGAGAGAGAGAGAGAGAGAGAGAGAGAGAGAGAGAGTTTGGGATTAGAAATAATGGAGGGTTAGCATTAAATTTTAGAAAAAAGGGGGTCAAGATTAGATTAAGGTTTCTTTTGCTCCAAAAAACTATATAAACTTGTAAAGACTCTCTTATGAAAAATGACATGTAGTGAATTAAAAAAGTTTCGTCTTATTTTTCTTAATGTTGTATTGTATCCGAGGGAATAAAGCACTTGGGAAGAGAGACACAATTAGGGTTAGACGTCCAACCCTTTTTCGTTTATATTGAATTGGCAAATTACATAAAGTGCCCCTAGCACAAAGGACAAAAAAGGAAAAATAAAGAAAGTAAAAGAACAAGAGAAATAAGAGAGTCACGGCCCACGGACCAAGTCCAGAGAGTTACGGTCTAGAATCCACCAAGTCACGGTCTACATGTCCACACAAATACGTCTATACTCCCCCCTTAAGCCGAGGCATGGATATTAATCATGCTATCCCGCCAAGAATACATCATTACATTGTCCAACTTTAATTGTAAGAGCCTTAGTGAACATATCAACAAGCTATATAGTAGATGGAACAGTGGCAGTAGAAATAATGCTAACAACAACCTTCACACGCATAAATTGACAATTAGCTTTAACATGATTTGTCTACTCACTAAAAACAACATGAAAAGCTATATGATCCCCACAGGCGTGGGTTCGACTCCCCTCCTTGGCATTACCCGATACACGTGGTTGTAGGTGATTGCATGTATCCGCAAGGGATAGTCTCGCCTCAAAAAGGGGCGAGGACACCCTATGTCTTCAAAAAAAAAAAAAAAAAACAACAACAACAACAACAACATTAGAAGCTATATGAATTGTAACCTAATTGTCCCAATACATGGAAACTAGATTCTTCATTGGAAATCCTAACTAAGCAACAGACTCTTCAACCACAAAATTTCATGCGTGGTATTCATTATAGCACGATACTCAACACTAGCATTAGATCGTGCAACAACTGTATGCTTTTTATTTTTCTAGGTAACGAAATTGCCTTTAAAAAAAAAAACTACAATACCATGTTGTAGAACGTTGATTATCTGGTGAACTTGCATAGTCTGCATCAGAATAACCTTCAATATTAAGACTATTGTGACCACATTATTTGATAATGATAATGGTGGTTGTAATGGCCACTGCCGTTATTGTTACGATATTGGCTGTAACGGTCGCTACAACTGTTTTCTGGGGAAAAAAAAACTTGTATCAACCCCGTAACAGGCCGTCACGGGCCATTTTCTATAATGGTTGTTATGGCCCCATAATGGGTAATGGTACCCACTGTTAGTGTTCATAATGGTTGTTATGACCGTTATGTAACCATTTTTACCTATCTTGATCATGATAGCTAAATAAGATGCCACATCCTGGAGAAGACTTAACGTAGTGCAAGATGTGACGAATTGCCTCAAGATGACTGGAACGAGGAGCATGCATGAATTGATTCACCAAACATACTGCATGAGATAGATCTGGGCAAGTAATAATAAAATATATCAGTCGACTAACCAAACGATGGTACATGTGATTATTATTATTAAGAAGTTTCCCTTATCATCAACCCCAAGCTTCTTATTAATTCCTAATGGTGAATCAATAGGTTTGACACCAAGATTACCGATTGAAGTCAACAAATTAATGACATATTTTTGTTGAGACAAAACAATGCCTTTTTAAAACGAGAGACTTCAAACCAAGAAAATATTTTCGTATGCCTAAATCTTTGATGTCAAACCTCACAATGATAATATCCTGTACATGCTATTTAACAAACATAGAATGATCTAAGTGAACACGAATTAATCCAATACGGATCAAAACTACCAAATTTCTTAAATCAGGCTCGAGGAGCTTGCTTCAAATCATATATATATATATATATATATATATATCACCATTAAAAAGGGCATTCTTAATATTTAATCGGTGCAACGGTCTAGTAGCAAGAACAATTATTACTTGTATTGAATTCATCTTAGCAATAGGAGCAAAAGTCTCGGAAAATTCTCTCTCTCTCTCTCTCTCTCTCTCTCTCTCTCTCTCTTTTGAACAATAATAACCAAATTTTATAAAAAGGGGAGGCCAGAGCCAGAATATACAAAACTTAAAGGACTATACAACCACCTAAGAGCTATTATAGCTCCGCCCAAATAACTGGAAATTGAACTACGACCTTCGTGATGACTGTCCATTCTATATAATTTCGCAGCATTAAACACATCCTCAGGATGACCCAAACGATTTCTAAAAGTTTTGTTATTCCTTTCCAACTATAAAAACCATAACCTTGCCAACAGCACGAGCCGCCACACCTTTCCGCCACATGAGAAGGAATTGGCCAATAGAATTAGGCGAAACCTACATTGTTCTAAAGAGATTGAAGAACTTATGCCACACTTGCCTCGCAAAACCTCAATGAACCACCGATTCCTCATCCTGAAAGCACATCACACAAACATTTGGGAGAATCATATTCCTTTTTCTGAAATTATCTACCATCAAAACCTTACCATACCCTACTAACCAAGCAAAAGCCGCCACCTTATAAGGCGCTCCATAACTCCATATCGAGGCAGTCAAGCTACACTCTCTATATGTGTCCCCTTCCTCCAGGAATTTGTAGAAGGATCTAATCGAAAATCTTCCAAATCTATCTTTAAGCCACACCATCGAGTCTGATTCCGTAGGCACCGGCCTGACCCTATCAAGCAGGGACAGCAAAGCCACTATCTCCTCGATCTCCTCCTCCACAAGATTCCTTGTACAAGGCAGGGTCCATATGCAGACATCCCCTTCTATTGAGAAACACCTAGCTACTACTGACCCCTCCCCCAAAGCCAACCTAGCCAACCTTAGATAAACCTTCCCCAATTTTTGATCCCCCATCCAAATATCTTCCCAAAACTTGATTTTCAGCCCATTTCCTAATTAGAAACCCACACCTTCCCACACCTTATTCCTTATCCGAGATATTGCTTTCCAAACCGATGAAGACCTATAAAACAATGAATGCCGAATCCACCAGCCCCTTTCATCCACCCCATGCTTCCTACCCATCACTTCCCTCCACAAGGAGTCCTCTTCTACCCCGAAATTCCACACGTATTTTCCTATCAAAGCATCATTAATTCTTGCCAAGCTTCTCGAGCCAGCGCCACCCTGCTCCCGAGGTTTACAAACCTCCTCCCACTTCATAAGATGAAATACGTGTTTATCCTCCGCTCCCTTCCATAAAAAGTCCCTTCTAATTTTCTCCAATCTATCTAACACCAATTTCAGACATTTAAACAAAGACATAATATAGACCGGTAAGTCTGACATCATTGCCTTTATGAGTGTGAGCCTACCCCTTAAAGATAGGGACCTCGTCTGCCATTGTGAAAGCTTCTTGACAAACCGCTCGATCACCTTGTAACACACTCTTTGGGGGCTTACCTATACACAAAGGAAGCCCGAGATAAGTGGTTGGAAAATATCATGCCTTGAATTCAAGCAAACTTGCAAACGAAGCGACTTCATCCATGGATAAGCCGGCGCCCAATAGTTCGCTCTTTGCAATATTAATATTGAGCCCCAACACCACTTCGAAACATATAATAATCAAGCGCAAATTCTCCACCAAGTCTTCATTAGCCTTACAAAGCAAGAGCGTAGCATCCACATACTGAAGGTGAGACAACTAAAAATCGGAATTGTCGATAGCAAAGCCCCTGATTAGCTTTTCCTTTGCCCCTTTATCAATCATTTTGCTCAAAGCTTCCATCACAACGACAGAGATAGGGAGACAATGGATCACCTTGTCGCGGACCTCAAGAGGAGGAAAAATAACCATTTGGCGAGCCATTCACCAAGATCGAAAACTTCGACGAAGCAACACATGCACGAACCCAAGCCCGCCATCTCTCTCCACAGCCCAAACGACCTAGCATGTAATCAAGAAAATCCCAATCGGCATGGTCATACGCATTTTGAACATCCAACTTGCAAACTGCCCCTCTATCCTTTCTCCTATGGCAAGCATCTATAGATTCATGAGCCACCAACATGCTATCCGCAATCTGCCTACCCATCACAAATGCCCCTCGGGACTTTGATATAACTCCTCCAATTGCTTCTTTGAGTCTTGTAGCCAGTCTTAAAATAATTCTCACCATATGTCTGTGTAAACTTTTCAGCAAACTAGACGATTTTTTTTTTATTGATCTATACCATTATTAGGGTTGTAATTAAGAACATACACCCAACGACAACCCACCATATTCTTCCCAGCAGCATGGTGTGTTGTAACGACCATTATGGGGCCATAAAGGTCATTACGCAAAGGTAACAGTGGCAACCATTACATGTTACGGGGTCGTAATAATCGTAACAGTCGTTATGGAAAAAAATAACCTGTAACTGCCGTTAAGGACCTTGTAGCAACCCGTTATGCCCCCATAAAGGTCGTAATGGTGTAGATACAAGCTTTTTGTTTTTAATTAACAAAAAAAAAAAGAAAAAAAAAAAGAGACATTAACGGCCGTTATGACTGTATCACAAAGGTAACAGTGATGGCCATTATAACCACCGTTACTGATACGGAATACCTTGCCAGCAAGTAAATCAATCATCTCTCATGTATGATTCTTTTCAAAGACAATTATCTTCTCCTCTACAGCTTGACGTCACAAAGGAGAATTAAGAGCTTCTTTAGGATTTTTAGGAATATTGGAAAAAGAACAGTCTTAAGGGCAGAAATAAAAGACCTATGTGCCAGAGTCAGAGAATGATAGGAAAAAAAACATCGAGCCGATGAGAAGTACATTTTCTTGAGCTTTGTCTGATAGCAACAAGCATATCCAAGGATAAGTCTAAATATGGATCAATATAAATAGGCAAGCTAGTGGGGACATTATCAATACCTATCACTAACGAAGAATGCTTTGTGGTGGCCTGTGGGAATACTGGAGTATGAAAAATCATTCTTTAATACACCTTTAAATCTTGTTTAGCTGATTATTATTAAGGAATAACCTTATCTTTAACATTTTTAAGTTTAGAAGACCCATTTGGAATGGGGGAAACCGAAACAATCGGACGAGACTCAAAAGTAGGAATAAGAAGAGCCGTAGAATTGCGCTCCCCTTGACTGTTAGAAAAATACAAAGCATCTTAAAAAAAACTCACATCCACGGAGACAACCTTTCTTAGTGACTGGGTCAAAATACTCATACCTTTTTTGAGAAGACTAATATCCCAAGATAGTTGGCTTGAGTTGGAATGGGCGATAGTATCAAAGGCTTTTACCTATTTCCCTAATAGTTGGCTTGAGTCGTAGTTTTCTTTTTCTTTTGTTTCTTTTGTATTTTTTGGTTGTGGCCTCTCTTTAATAAAACTATCAATGTTAAAAAAAAGGACAAATACCCATGATTACATATGATAGCCTGATTTGACAATTTATTTTGGTGAGATTAGTATTATAGACATAACAAATACACCCAAAGACACGCAATGAAATTTTAGAAATAAAATAGAATGCCGAAAAATATTGAATAGAAGATTGATAAAAAAGAACGGTAGTAGGCAAGTGGTTAATCAAATAATAAACAGTAAGAATAACTTCTGATAAAAAGGACTTAGGAAGAGACATACCAATGATAAAAGCACAAATAACTTCTAAATAACTTTTAGGAGATGCCTATTCTTTTTTTGGGTAGTTCTATTTTGTTGCGGGATATGTGCACAAGTGGTTTGAGAATTGATAATGTGCTCTTAAAGAGATTATAAATTTGAAAATATATTCCTTTGCATTATCGGTTCAGAGAGTGGTAATATTTGTATTAAATTGATTTTTAACCCAAACATGAAACGCCTTTTAAATGGAACCAACCTTATCTCTATTTTTAATCAAATAAATCTACATTATACGAGAAGTGTCATCAATAAAAGGGAAAATATTTAAAGGCATTAGAAGCAATGATAATTGGACCTCATACACAGAACCAATGAAAAATATTTGTGTTAGACTTTCTTTTCACAGGAGGATAAACAGACTTGTGATGCTAAGCTAAAAAACAAACCTCACATTGTAAATTCTTGACATCACTAGACTCAATTGACCGAGGTAACAAAGACTGTAAGATTAAATAAGAAGGATGATCAAACCGAAAATGCCAAGTATAAAGTTCTTCCTTTTCAACAATAAGACACTAAATTGACTTGAAGAATTTGAATGATGTATGATCCATCCTTCTCACATCTAGCACCAAGCAGCCTCTTCGTCTTCAAATTTCGAAATATACAATAATCAGAAATATATATATATATATAGATATATATTAGAAGAAGACAACCTAAAACCTTGATCAAATCTAAATGTCCAAAAATCCTTGAAAGAAAATCCAAAATTTGCCACAAGATCCCTCCTCATGAATCACATTCGATCGGTGATTAAGCCATGAAGACTCTTAAACTGAGAAAGAAATTTTGAGAAGAGAAAATGAGAGAGAACAATATCAAGGAGAGAATATTAGATAGAAACCTTATGAACTTTTTCGTTCTGATACCATGTCAGAGAGAATAAAGCACTTGGGAAGAGAAAGATAGTTAGGGTTGGATGTCCAACCCTTTCTCTTCGATATTAAGCGAATTGCCAAATTACAGTCCCCTTAGTGCGAAGGGCAAAAGAGGATTTTTTTTAAAAAAAAAAAGTAGAATGAGGAATAAGAGAGTCATGGTCCACACGTGAACACACACACACACACACACACAGATATATATATATATATATATATATATATATATATATGTCTACGTATTGGATTAACTCTGGGCATGAGGCTCCTATTGGTGGTGTGATTCAACTAGAAATTCCAGGTTGGATGTGACTTTAAACCCGAAACTTTGAATTAGGTATTAAGGCGTGATTCTTTTATTAATCTATCATGAATCTCTAAGGTTTTTCCCGCAGAGATGCCACCAAAGTACTTTTGGAAATGGATCAAATCGGTACATTAAACAATAAATAAAGCAGTAATTGTTTTGCTGTTATCTTTCAAAAAAAAAAAAAGTAATGGTTTTGTTGTATCACTAGAGCCTGTTGCCTTAAGCCTTATAAGATGACCCTACAGAATCCACCCTCCTAAGCTCCATGGTCCACTTGAGATGAAGATCCCAGCCAGCAAAACACAGACGCTCCTTAATCTTTGTTGGAATTCATGATCCAAGTGCTAAGACGAGCATTTTGTTTGCACATGTTACACAGAGGAGCTAATGAGATTGCAAATTTCTCGGCAAGAGGGGGGGGGGTGGACAGAAAAGTGTATGTGACGCTCTGTAATCCTAGACCTTTTCAAATTCAACCCAGTGCAATTAATTTAATTTCTGGTTTTGGATAGAATTTTTAGCTGCTGTTAAAGTTTCTCTCGGCCTTTTTAATAGATAACAAAATATCTATGCGCTATGAAACTAATCATGCAAGGATCAGATGCTACGTGCTCTTTCCTTATTCATATTATTTTATTGGTTTGCGTAATCGTTCATAGTTGACATATGCTGCATAAGGTATAGATTTTTTTATTGGTAATGCCATATACATTTGCTTGGTATAGTTGTATTGCCTTTCAATTTGGCTCTTGTTGCTTTCATTTGGATATATTTAATGTTGTGTGTTTGTGTTCATTCAGGTTTCAAGTGAGACTGTAAGAACTTCTGTAGAAAGAGCCTTTAGAGCATTTATTGGTAAACAAGAAGGGCATCATGTGGTTCAGGACTATCTCCAACACTTAAGCATGAATGGGGTTCGCAACAACACCATCCATCCATCTGATGTTTTAAAGGCTGTTTATTCTGCGCTAGATGATTTGAACAACAATGGGCTATTCCGTCTAGCTAATATTGCCTCAGGAAACATGATTGAGTTTGAGAAAACCCGTCCTATGATGAAAAAAGTCATTAAAGAGCATCTTCCGAACATACTCAGAAGATCAAATAATGTGGAGTGGATGGAGCCGCTGACACAACTGTTTGTGGAGTCGAGTAATTTTCGAGAACATCGTGTGACACTTCTCACCCCTGTCTCACAACCTCTTCTTTCCGCTGCTAGTAAGGTGTTGGAGAGACTTGACAACGTGTGTCTTCATACACTGAATGCAATGCGCAGAATGCTCACAGGTGCCCCAGCTATGCCTCAATTGCAATATATCCGCTCTGGCTGGTGTAAAGATCGTTTGCTTGCACAAGTTCAGAAGACTTGCAATAGGATGTTATCTAGGCTTGATGAAAGAGATGAACTGCCAAAACCATTGGCTAAAGCAATGGCAGTCGCAGGTTTATCTCTCAAGGAATTATGTGGACTTTCTGTTTTTCCCATTCCAGAGTTTTTCCATTTTTCTCCAGAAGTAGAAGCCTTGCAGAATGATATCCTGAAGGCTCTTCGGTCCCTCCCAAAGGTTAGGCATCATGAGCTAAAAGATTTGCAAGCTGTACTGGACCCAAAGACTGAAATTCCAAACCGATCTTTTCGGATACATCTTCGAAGATATTTGACCGAATATCTTTTTGAATGCAGCGAACTAGAGATTCCCAATTCTTTATTTGGAACCCTTGCTTTTATCAACAGAACTTCTCGACGAAAACTGGGTATCTGTTTCTCGAAGGAGAAAATGGAGGAAGAGCTAGAATGTGTACTGGATCTGAGCAGTCAGCTGAGGCAGATGATATGGGAATTGCATCCAGGTCATGACATTGATCAAGAATTTGTTGATGCATATATGGTTGACTCGGAAAATGATGATGATGAAGAATTGGACAATGATAAAAAATCCCCCAATTTTGAATATTCCAATGTACTGCATCATGGGGATGCTCAGTTTGGACAAACAGATCGTCTGCCCCATTCAGATGATGAGAGTGTTGGGGATTCAAGACCATCAGCTATTTGTAAGCAACTAGTCTTGACTGCCAATGGAAGTGACTCTCCCCAGCTCTCAACGGCTTTTGAAAACTTCAATGGTAATTCTGCTGAAGGACCTGAACTTAAGCAGGTTGCAGGGCCTAGTTCAAGCTATCAGCACGGCTTTGATTCCTCATATGACATGGGGGGTTCAAGAAAATCCTTTCCTGAAAGTTCTCTGCACGATGGAGGAAGCAAGAGCAAAAACCGGTACCTCACCATCCAAGATATCTGTGACAAGACAAGTCTGGTTGCTCATCAACTCATTGGCCGTTTATTAGAGGCATTTTTAGAGATAGAGGGCATGGATTTTGATCCAAGTACAATATCCTATCTCAGAGGTGGAGCATCAGTTCCTTCAGATTTTCAAGGTATCAAAAGGATCTTGTTATTGAACTTGATTTTAATAGATTCTAAGTGCTTGTCTATGGTTCTAAAAGTTCTTGAAACAAATTCCACATGTAAACAGTTAGGGGTTGGGTCAGCTCGACGGCTCATTGGATCTGACCCAACACTAAACAAGTCCAGATCTGAATTTGGACTTGTTGGATTGGTTCCAGGTCCAAAACACTGCCCCTTTATCAAATGGTTCTGGTATGGATCCTCCCAAAGCAGACCTGGACCTGACTTTTAAATTAGTCAAGCTCGGTCCACCCAAAAATCGACCCAACATGGATCTGATCCCAACCTGATCTAGACCCAACCTTTACATTCTTAGGGCAATTTATTACAATCTAAAACCTGCTCGAAGAAAGCATGACGTAGGGTGCTTAATAGGAAGTCTGGAAAATAAGGAATTAGATATTTGGAGAGCTCCACTTAGACCTGACCCATGGGTAAATGGGTTGGGTCTGGATCCTCCTAGTCTTATACCCAACTGGCTGTGGCTGTGGGTAACACTCACATGCCAACAAGGCATACGTAAAGATCAAGAAAAAATCCAGAAAAAGTTTGGAAAATTCAGATAATGAAATCATACTGCACACATGTATTTATGTATACATGACCTACAATAGGCCCATACACACGTGTAGCCAAAAAGTAGCCATATGTGATTTGATTGGTTCAAACAGGTGATAGAAAGGGCTTCATACCCAGATGTATAGGTGTGACCGACTTTTGAACCAAGCGAATAATGTCTGACAACTTGATCTGCCAGGCATGTTAACTGAACAAACCTCTTGTTCTGGTATTAACAAGTTCTCCGTTTTGATGATTATTGTGTACTGTACAGCAGGAGAAGCACAAGCTTCCTCCAAGGAAGATATAGGTCTTATTCTTGTTCAAGCTGTCAAAGAGCTAATGCCTTCTTTTCCAGAGAGGTACGTGTTGTTTGATCTCAAACAATGACCTATATGCTTGCATTTTGAATACTCTGATATGTCACTCTTTTTCTTTTCTTTTTTGTTCCTTTCCAAAGAAAGATCCTTTTTCTTGTTGCAGTGGAATAGAAAGAGTGAATGAATTGATGAGGCTGTCATAGCTTTCCTGTAAACTGTTTCTTGAATTCTATAATTTTGGAAGGAAAGCCGGCTTCTTGTTTGATAAAAGGGGTGTGTCTAAGCTGTTGATCATAAGACAGCCATGCAAAGTTCATAGTGCAGGATTTACTTCGAAGCAGGGCGCACGCCATGGAAAGTAGAGGCATCCAAGATCTGAAAGGAAAAGAGAGGTATCATTTATTTTGAGGCAGGTAGGAGAAGTCCAGGGATCAAATCCATTGGCTGTTAGTGTTTATTCAGGGAAAACACTTGCATACCTCACGTAGATACTTACTGGGGTCACTTTCTCTAATGTGGGGGAAACGATTTAACATGCATCAAGTCCAGCCCATCCATCAGGCGCATCTCTGTTTTACCTTGATCCCAAAAATGAGTCTGATTCAATACTTAGGTGGGCCACACTATAAAATTATATCTAAAAACCTCTAAATTCGTGTGCTGTGGCCCAGCCAAGTTTTGGAATACTCTGATTCTTGGGTAATTCTTTCATCCCAATTTTTGGACGGGATATAAACAGGCTGTGGCCCCTACTCAAAACTAATGGTGGGCATCCCATCCCAACTTTTTGCTGCGGGTAGCTGTGACCTGAGTTCTGGATGGTTATGACTTCTGGGTTCCAAGCGAACATGAGGCAGTGTACCTGATGGACAGGGTGGATCTGATGAAAGTTCCACCCACATGGCTCTCAGCGCGTGAAGTATGCTAGCCAGCTCTTTATTCAGTTCAATTATGTAACATGTGATGCTTTTGTTTCAGTAGTTTATTTATTAATGAGCACTTGCTGATGCACATCTCCACATGCCATTGTAGAGCACATGTGCGAAGTCCAGTCTGTTCATTTAGTACATTAGTGAATGTGCTCTGGCCCCTCCATTTGTGGGCCGCATGTATGTTGTAGGTGGACCATCAATTATCCATTCCTTCATACGTGTGAGGCTCATGTATGAATTGACTGGCCTGTTTTGGCCTAAGCTGCATTCACCATGGGCCTGCCTGGATACTTTGCAAGTGTGTCGCACTGATAGCATTCATGCAAATGGACATGTGCAGGTACTTTCGTCCTTGCTAAGAGGAACTTGAATATTGCAAGTGAGATTCATCATTTTAATAAAAATGAAGCTCGGTTTACATGAAAAGGGAACTAAAAGAGAAATTTCCTATGGCAAGGCTGTGAAGGACTGGCCATGGAGTAAGGACTATGGAGCATAACCCAAAGGGTTCTATATCCATGAGTTGTGTAAGTTGTGGAGGAAGTCTTAATCTTTGTTATAGAAGCATTACACTTTGATTAGCCTGAATTTGGAAAGGCCCATTTCCTTCTTTTGGCTTTTGGCTAGAAGATTAGCTCTGCTTTTTTGCTGTCTTTGCAAGTGTAATAATGAATGATCCATGCTGAAAATCTTCCTTTTCTTGGGATCTAAATGTATTTTTCAATGTCTCTATCTATAACTAAATACCTTTAACGTATTTTTCTAATGGCTTCTAAGTAAATATTCTCTATTAATGACTTGGAAATGTGTCTCTCTTTCTGAGCTTTAATTGTATTTCTTGGCTACTCTCCTGATTAGGAATTTTCTAATGTTGACCATAGGCAACAGGCAATCCCAGAGGCGTCTTTTGCAACTGTTTGCAGTCCTTGATTTTATTCGCAGTGAGTTTCAATCTAGGTCTACGCATTCAGATATGGTTAACTAGGTGTAATCCATACCTCTTCATGGCATCACCCCATGGATATGATGCTATCTCACAACCAAAAAAAAAAAATCCATTGCAGGAAAAAAGGAACATGACAACTTTTGTTCACTTTAAGCATCAATCTCCCATGTGAAGATTAGGGACACTCCGAACAATGGTGTCAATCCACTCCTAACCAGCGTAATTCTTGTCTCTGTTACACATGACCAAACCATCTAAGTTTACTTTCCCTCATCTTCCTTCGAATGCATTCATTTCTAGTTCTATCTTTATCTTGCCACTAATCCATGTCAATATTCTCTTTTCAGCCACATATTCTATGAACACGTTGTTCCTTAACTGCCCAATATTCTGTCCCATAAAGCATGGCTGGCCTTATAGCCATCCCATAAAATTTCCCTTTCAGTTTACTACCTCATATATAAATGATTATTCGAAATTGTTGCCATTAAAGATACTGTCTATTCAATCTGTTGCCGTAGGTAGTAAATTCCAATAAATACAAATAAATGCCAATGGTATAATCATATCATTAGATCCACCTCATGACCCAACTTTTGACCTCACAGCTTTTCTTGCATGCTCTAATCCATAGTTCTAAATGAGATTCTAGTCAAGTGAGCATGACTCGATCAAGAATCGTTGAGTCAGCTCGACAACTTGGTCAACTTGATCCAACTCATCATGACGTGACTGAGTCATCCACCCATTCAACTGTTTATTGCCCAAGCTGGGAAACCACGACCCTGTCAACGCATTTGGAGTGATTGTGGACTGACCCTTTGATGGATGGTTCTGCAGTGTCTACCATTCTAAGAATAATACATATGCATCATCATAACATGTGCATGAAATTAATCACTGCAATACATGCATTGAGCTACAATTCCCGCACTAGATGATGCATCACCCAAAAATTATCTTGATTGAACAATTCTCTTTCATTAATTTGAACAGCTTTGTACTCATTTTTAGCTGTCCACCAAATCAAGCACTTGGGATCATCCTTCAATTTGGATTATCTTCCTTCAGTCATAATGCACTAATAGAGGGACCCACAATTTGGATGGTTTAGATTGAAGCACGCTATTCCTTATTCGGTCTGTGATAAGTAGAGCTGTACATGAACCAAGTTAGATCGGTTAACTTGCTTGATTCAACTCGGAAAAGCTCGACCTGATTTGGCTCGAAACTGGCTTTGAGCCAAGTTGAGCTGATTTTTTTACCTTGAAAAATTTTCGAGCCAAGTCTGAGCTAGACCGAGCTCGACTCGGTTCAAATCGATTCAACCCCGATTCGGTTCACTTAATATAAATATTTTGTAAATATTTATATATTATATATATAAATATATTAAAAATCATAAAATCTAAACTTGAACTTGGCTCAAGCTGCTGACCAAGCCGAGCCGAGTTCGAGCGGGGTATCTTGCTGGCCGAGCTTGGCCAAGCTCCACTTGGTTCGGCTCTTGTATAGCTCTAGGACTGACTAGGATTCCTGACATGCTTGGCCACCGCAACTTATACTGCAGGCTTATCTTTTCAACAAATACACCACACTCGTGTGGGTCATCAGGAATCATGCAATCATAGGCCCAATATGAAGATCATCAACTGGCATGAAAATCAGGCTGGCCCACTCTTCCTTAATCGGAAGGGGATTTTACCTAGTGGCAGGTTGTTTTGGGCTCAACCCGATGCATGATCTGTTTTGCCACATTCTTGGGCTGCCCAAAAATGAAATGAAGCGAGTCCAAAGCTCATGTGAACCACACCATAGGAAACAGTGGTGATTGAATTCCCACCATTAAATACTTCTTAGGGGCCACAGATGTATTGGATCAAGCTGATATTTGTCCTTGTGACTAAACATTACGGAGGGCCCTAAAAAGGTTTCAAGTGGTGGGTGTCATTATCCCCACTGCTTCATGGGGTGTGGCCCACTTGAGCTTTGGATTTGCTTCATCTTTTTGTCTCATGCCTGGCAAAACGGATGGACGGTGTGGATATAAAATGCACACATCACAGGAATCCACCTCCCCTGAAATCGCCCTCTGAACTGCTCGAACGAATATCAAAAGACTCCTAAAACAGTGCACTGTAGACTATTTTCTTCCTTCAACTAAATGCAAATATCATGCTAATCGGGTGATCCTAAGCTTCGGATCAATAACATGGACAGCCAAGATTGACCAGAGAAACAAAATGTCTAAATCATCATCTTGAAATATCTACTACATCTAGTAGATTGGTCCCACTTTGTATTTGTTATGATTCTATCCATGTGATTTATGGCTCAAAAACAACTGTTGTAATAAATTGGCCCTATTCAAAGGGTAGGATCATATGATCTGCGTGATTCATGTAGAATGGCATGCTTTTAGTTCTATGCATGAATGGATGGTTCAGATTGACAATATAAGCTAACCGCCAACAAAAGGGTGTGGGCTTGTGACCCAAGCCACACCGTGATGTGTTTCCAAAATCCACTCAGACCATCAGGTGCATCAGCCCACGTTAGGCCCAAGGCCAAAAAAAAATCGACCACATCCATAATTCTAGCGGACCATGCGAGTGGAAAGTGTTTAAGAAACATCCACCCTCCAAATTGTTTCCCCTTGTGTGGCCCACATATATCACGGTGAGCATTGTAAAAAGCCAAGGGTGGATGTTCCTCTCTCCAAATGTTTCCTTTGATGTGGTCCACCTAAATCATGGGATAACCTGATTTTTGGGCACTAGGCCTAACGATAGATGGCACAGCTGAGGGATCATGGTGGATTTTACATAATTATGATAGTGGGACCTATAAAAATTAAAGGTGAGCCCCACCCAACTGTTTTCCTTGGCGTAGCCCGCCTAAACTCATGAATCCACTTGAATTTTTAGCCCTATGCCTAAAACAAATGCAGTCAGGCACCTGATGGTCGGATTAACTTTTGGAAATATAATGCCTGGAGTGGACCACACTATTTAAAACCATGTGAAATCATGACTAAAACATCTATTTCATGTGAGTAGTTGTATATTTATCATCTATTACATTAAAACACCACCTTATTCAGTAGCTCATTACGAGACAGAGACTTTGTAAGCCCCACCATAACATGTATGTTTTATCCACGCCGTCCATTCATTTTTTATTTTTTTTAAAGATCAATCTTGGGCACATGCCCAAAAATCAGGCAATCCGAAGCTCAAGTGGACCACAATACAGGATAAACTTTTTCAATGGTTATCATTCAATCTCGACATTTTTGTGTAGTGTAGTCCACATGAACTTTGGATTTGGGTCTGCATCATCTGAATTAATGAATGGACACAATGGATGTAATACACGAATCATGGCAGGGCCGAAGCACTTTGTGTGGCCCGCTTGAGTTTGAAATGGTCAGAAATTTCGTGTGACCCATCATCCAAGTGGAACACAATGGATGGATTGGCTGGATGTCTGAACAACATCTCAGGCCCTATAAAACATCAGTCCTATGAACAATCGTGATTTTGGTGTGGCCCACCAAAATCATGGATTGGACTGATTTTTACATCCATGATCTACTATGGAAGGGGTGCATCTAATTGACAGTAGGGATGTCCAACAAATCACCGCGGGGCACACAGAGCTGGACCTCATAGAACCTTTTTCCGTATATGAATGTGTTGTAAGTTTTATTAGCATTCCTAATATTTCAACTTTATTATTAGATATATTAAGTCGGGAAATCAAAGTCAATTGGATATATATATATATATATATATATATATATATATATATATATATATATATATATATATATAGGGCAACAGCTCAGTGGCATTAGGTATAATTATCTTACTGCCGCAAGGCATCCAAGGAAGAACAAATCACTGGATTACCCACCCACCAAAGTAAAACATAAAGAGTAATTAGGTGCCCAATGTTCAAATAAGAGAACCGGTTATATCATGGGTCCCATGTGCCATTCTCGCACAACTTTTCTGCACTTGAATAGGCAGCCAACAAAATCAAATACAAGCTTGAGAATAAATAAATAAAATAAAATAAAATACAGGCCCACTCATCTATCAACCCAAAAAATCCTCCAATCTGAAGGATGTTTTCAGGCCCACCTCAGCTCATGTCCTATTACATCCAATTACATCAAATTTTTGATCAGTAAACCATGTGTATATTTTATTTTTTAAATAACGGCTATGAAAGAAACCGTCTCCTTTACAGAGAGACGCAAATGCCACAAATCCGACATGTATATTCCACCCTCCTTAAATACCCCCCACCTGTGCAGCACACATGCATCCAGATTATTCCCCATAGCAAAGGTCCGCTTGTCCAAAGGACCAGGTCATTCTACTCACCATTGGCCAACTTCCAGTTCCAATTTCCAATACATGTAAAGACTATTATGAATAAATCCAGATTATTTTATTGTGTACCACATCTAAATGCCTGGCATTAATATTATTATTACTGATCAGTAAAATCCATGTGGAAGAGAGAGAGAGAGAGAGAGAGAGAGAGAGAGAGAGAGGATTAATTTTTATGGAAAAAAAAAATAATTCTCATTCATCTCCGTTATACCACAAGAAAAATAAAAACAAAACAAAAGGACAAAGGGTAGTAGCGCTTCGTAATGACAGGAATAGCCAAACATTTCACTCATCACAAGCATTGCAGCCTACATGGTGAGACAGATTGCATCTTGGGTGTGCAAGCCTGCATTGCCCCTATTGGTCCTATCGCTTGCATGAAGCCAGACTGTAAAGGGCGATACATCCAGTTTTGGAACAATGACTCAACCATTGATATGGCTCTAAATTACAAACTGAAAAGACTCAGCAGAATCATCTACAGGAATGTTCAGACCACCTTCCCTCAAGATATATACTCGGGTGCAAAGAAAACTGATTTCCTACAGGAGAGGCATGCTAACTTGTCTTTCCCACCAACATGCCAACACCCATACCATGCAGCTACCAGTAGGTGCGACCATGAAGATCACCTGGCACACAAATCAGCTGTCTGTCTGCTCATTGGGAGGGCCAAACCACAGGAATCAATGGGCCCCCAACAATTTGACTTAACATTCAGACGTGGCCCAATCCCATGAGCGGATCACCTGATTTTGGAGATTAGTCATAACACTGTTTGCATGATATAAACATTGTAGATGCGTGATCCTGATTTTCGAGATGAGTAATCATAAGACCTACTGTTTGCATGATACAAACATCCTACATGAGTGGCATGCTGGATTAGCATACCACAGTTCATAGGTGATTAGATCTTGATTGTAGATTCATCTCTGAAAAGCATGCCAACTACTTAGAGCTTGTTTTGATAAACACAGCTCTGGCTCCCACTTAATCAGATAGGATCGATCCTATCCAATGAGCACCAGCTGAAAAGAATGGGATCAAAACAGTGGCTATTCCTGCAAGGGATGTTTTGGAGAATCCTACTTCTCACTAGTCAAATTCATAAAGATATTTAAAAAACAAAAAATATAAGCAATAGATTCTCTCCAACCAAAACCGCTCCTAAAAGGAGAGAATTAATAAATAAATAAAAAGTTTCAAGAGGATGGGCAATAAGCACCTGAAATATAGAATGAGGAGGTGTTTACTATCATCCCATGTTTTCCTATCCAATCGCTGTCAAGACTTCTAGAGATCACAGAAGCATTCTGTTGCAGTTGTAATCAGACAGATAATGGAAGTCCCAAACGAGAAAACTAACATACCACGTTCTTGTCAAAACACCATAGCATTATAACAAAAGAAAGATGAAAATGGTTCTTGTTTTCTCCCGCACCTTTTCAGACAGTAGAATGAACCACAAAACAGTGCTCCGCCCAGTTTCTGATAGAGTGTATTCCAGATCAACACTGCACAAAAAATCATAAATTCAGAAAAGAGTAAATTAACTGCCAGAAAAATATCCAAAATGAACTTAATTGCACTACAATGAAGAGTTGCATAAGTGCAACCACTATTGTCAAATACTGACCTAAGTTTTCCAAATGCACTACCAGCAGCGAGCACAGCTCAGTATCGATCATATCGGTCATACCGCCTGCAACCCAAAAAATGACATGAATATCACCCCAACAACACTTGCATTATCTGGAATTCATTTTTTATTACCTTGTAACCTACTGTAGGTACAGTAAAGGCATAATGCAAGAATGGGGAACATAAGTTGAATGCAAAGGTCTCATGACAGACAAGAAACTAGAATGTGCAGGAGTGTTTACAAGTGGTAAAAGGCAATAGTAATTTGCTCAAGGACAGATTGGAGAGCTGACTCTTGGCACATTTGCCAATGTGGTACAAAATGTAAGAGTAAAGGACCACGAATCAGGTTGGGGCCACTGTGAACATGCCTTCACAGAAGAAATCAGAGGTACACTTGTCACATAGGCCATACTCGTATGGGGAAAACAGGATGGTTGAAAAAATAACTTATAAAAATGGTAATGGTTATATTCAATACGACCGATCAGTCTACCTTTATGGGCCACAGCATGTTCACAGTGCCCCGACCTGAATGGCATGGATCCTGCACATGAGATACATTGCTAAGCAGGTGTCCAATCGCCTCTTGAATTTCTCCTCGTTTTAACTAAGGCTGTAAACTGGTCAGATACAGGTCGAATATTGCAAAATCTGTATATGATATCCGACTTGGACATCGGTTCGGATGCAGATATTATCAGAAGAAGTCGGATGTAGGTTGGATATAGATACTATCCAAAGAAGCCGAATAGTTGGGTAATTGGATAACCAACTAATATCTAATTTTTTTAAAAAAATAAAATTGAATACCAAATAAAATTAACAAAATAGCTAAAAATAGAAAAAAAATAAAATAAAATTTGTTCTCACAATAAATAAATACAGACTAAACCAGTAAAAAACAATTTCCTTAATGCAATTAGCTAATATCAAAGCTACAAATCATAAAGCACTAAAACAAGAACTTGCAATTTTGACAAAGGAAAGTCAATTAACTACAACAGCTGCTATATCAACACCGTAAAATTTTATATATCATATATTAGTATCTAATATTTTACTTAAAAATACCATTAGTTGGGTAATGTATGAAAGTACCCTCGAATAATCAAGTAAGCAGATACAGATTTCCCCATATCCGTACCCAACCCGCTTAGAAGTCGAATAATCGGGTCATTGGGTAAAAAATTTTGAAACGGGAAAAAAATCCCATATCTGGACCTGATTTTCTTGGGTCAGATATGTTGGGTAATTGGGTAAATGGATATCCACTGCCAGCCCTAGTTTCAACTGACTGAGCTTTCCCCATAAAAGTGACTACTTCAAAATAATCCAATTTTAGCCAATCCCATTACAGAGGTTGTTATGAGCATCACAATGAGATAACCAAAAGGGAGAGAGAGCCAGCAAGATGCAAAAAGACAAACTCAACATACCATCCCTTGCTCAAGGGTTGCCAACTTCTGTAACTTTCACCCATGTGAACAAACTAGAAGCTTCTTAAAATTTACTAAGTAAAACAGTAGACTGCATTTCGATGCTTTGAAAAATCTAGGAGAAAACTCCCAATTCCAAAAATGGTTACCTTACTCGTGTCCTCCCTTAAGGGTGTGAATGGCCGATTGGGGTGGGCTGGTCCAACATGGCATGTTAGGTTTTTCCAACCCTGGCCCACTTGATAAGTATCTAGTATAAAGCCCAGCCCAGCTGTCATGTTGAGCCTTTATGCATATCCAGAACCCAGGCCTAGCCTGACTATTCATCAGGCCTCAAACTTCCTTTTACCGATAACAGAAGGATTCACTAAAATAAGCCCTCACAGCGAGAAGATCTACAGGCCCTCTTCTCCGCAAGGGAATTGGCAATACCAACTGCCTCTCTAGGAATCTGATTATCAATAATATCTATACATAAGAGCAGGCAGGGATACATTTTTCGAAATCCAAGATATTGCATTACGAGTATCCCCTTTTGCCGTCAAATGCCCACCCATCCAATTAGCAAAAATCTCCTCACCCCTTGGTAGCCAACAATTTAACTTCCACCCAGATCCAATCTAGTGACAGCTAGAGAAGGGAAGGGCTCAGGCCAACTTCCACTTTCACCCAAGGTATTTCGTATCAGTAACGGTGGCCATAACGGTCACCACCGTTACCGATACAGGTATCGGCCGTAACAGCCAATACGGTGGCGTAATGACTGTTACGACCCTTGTAGCGGTTAAAAAAAAATTGCCCGATAAGTTCTGAAAAAACATTTAGAAAATCCAGAATAATATAAATATTCCAAATATGTATTGATTTTTTTTGTTTTGAGCATGTTTATGATAGCATAATGGTCCACTCTTTAGTGAGAGTGTTGTATTTGGTTGTCTCTAATATTTACACATAACTATCGAGCATTAGAACCAGTGTTCAAATTATATCTGATGTTACTGAAACATCTCCGATATTATCTTTATCTCCAGCTCAGCGATACCGATAATGTTGGTAGTATCGGAAATTCCAGGTATTAGCAATATCGCTAATGTAATCGTCAATATTTTCAACTATGTAAATTCTAGATGTTGCTTGTATTGCCAATGCATCAATATCGCCAATGTATTACCAATATTTTCGACTATGTAAATTCTAGGTAATGCTTGTATCATAAGTGTATCAACGATATTTCAATAATATCGCTAACGTATTGATATAATCAAAATTTTGTTTATTAGAAAAAATATATATTTCAATTTTTTTCATGGGCACATGGTTGTATGTGGTGTTCAATTTGTCATTAATAATATTGATAATATCTTGATATTATCGATATCGCAACATACGAGATATTGAGATCACAATCTTTTGTTTCTTTTCCAATTGTTGATGATTTCTTGGTGAAATATCATGTGGTGTTGATATTTTGCAATATCGATGGATGTTTGGATGGAAGGTTGGATGGTTAAATAGGTCAGAGGGGATGGTTGGACTGATTTCTTACAACAACACATCTCCTGAAGTTTCGCTAAAAATTCCACCGTTTTCCCCATGCTTCCCCACATTTCCGGTTATCAACGATATTATCGGCGATATCGATATTATTTTCATATCCCTGGCTAGCGAAACTTGTAGCGACACCGATACTTTGAACACTGATTAGAACTAGAGCTGTACACAAACCAAGTTAGCTCGGTTAGCTCGCTCAACTCGACTCGAAAAAGCTCGGTTCGAAACTAAGTTCAAGTTGAGTCGAACTGATTTTTTGAGCTCAAAAAAATTTCAAGCCGAGTTTGAGCTCGACTCGACTTGGATCGAACCTCAACTCAAATCAACTCGGTTCGAATCAGCTTGGCGACTCAATTATTTTGATATTGATGATGCTCACCGGGTGTTTGATGAAATGACTCAACGAAACTATTGTTTCAAGGTGTGTACATTCTCAGCGGGATTAGTTAGTGGTGAGGAAGGAATGAATACAAGACAAACCACCAAAAAAAATTTCTACATAATAAAACTGCCCCATATCTTGATTTTGATTGTGCTCATTAAGTATTTTATGAAATACTCATAAAAAGTTGTTGCTATTTTGCATTCCGTTAGAAATTAAAGATGCATTCAAAGTATTTGAGAAAATGCCGCAAAGGCTCAAACTGGCCCGAGCTGCTAATCGAGCCAAGCCGAGCTAGCTAGACAAGATCGAGGAACAAGCCGAGTTGTGCCAAGCTCGACTCGGATCGACTCGTCTACACCTCTAATTAGAACTAGAAATCGGAAAAAATGCATAAATACCACCTTTTATTTTTTGAAAAAATGGCCATCGAGGTTTCTATTTGCCCAAATCGCCTCAATCTACAGTTTTAATCCTAAAAAATATAGTAGAAGTAGTCGAAATATATTGTAAAATAATCTCGGAAAGTTTTTGAAATAAGTGAAAAAATGAGGTGAAAAATGAATTTAAATAGAAAAAAGAAAATGGTCGTTTTTCGACCGTTACGAGGGTAACGGTGTTATGCCCCGTAACAACCAATACAATCTTAGAAAACCAACTGCACCTTTTCGCCCCCGTATTGCATAATGGTCATGATTGTTACCTATACGTATTGGCCTTTACGGTTGTAATGTAACGGAAACGGAACACCTTGCTTTCACCCTTACCCTGGAGGAGAAGTATCTGTAACTCCCTCTCCATCAACGAGGACAAGTCTGTTAAAAGAATGGATGAAACGGTTTTTTTTTAACACCATAACAGCCATTACGGGGGCCGTAATGTAACGATCATAGTTGTGGCCATTACAACCACCGTTACCGTTATGGCATACCTTGCTTCCACCCAACGAAGGATGAGAACAAATGAGAGGTAGACCCAATGTGTTGTGGGTAGTAGAGCTAACTAGCCTCCAACGTCCTAACAACTCATTGACTCTGAGTGTCTTCGAACCAATCCAATTCTCTTCAGCTTTGCTTTCTTTCCTTCATCATCTATCACCATTACTCTCTCTCATATGAAATTCCCAAACGAAGTTTTAGTTTTGGCATAAAGTTTCCTTCAATAGCTCCAATGTTGCTTCCATGTCGTAGCAATTTTATTTTATTTTTGTTACTCTGCCTTTGGCCGTCTATGCATAAAATGAATGCCACTAAACCTGTGTTGTTCCAAAGGTTCCATCCATAATGATTTTGGCGAGCATAATCCTCCTACAAAATGCCTCAACTTAGGCAGAGACGACACTCACCACATGCACACACAAGGATGGACCTCCCCTTCCAATCTTAATGAATTAAAGATTATCATGTGCCCAAGTACTTGCATATCCCGTTTCAAAACCCAGAGCTTAGTTGCATGATGTTGCACGATCCTTCTAACTAGATGCTGCTCCCATTTCGAATTGCACTTCAGATTTGTGCTCCCACTCAGCCACTCCCACTTCTTGCCTGTTTATTCTTGAAAAAATTTTGAAACACACGCTTCCCCACTCCTACGAAAGATTTTGTTGCCACTTCACTTCACTTTGTGCAACTATAATCCAGAGCTTGACACCAGATCTTCTCATCTATATGTGCAAGAAATTAGTAGAGGGTTGATTACAGAAAATCAACACCCTAATCCCCAACAACACAAGTCGATATCTTCAACAACAGCCCACCCATCTGAAAGCCCGAGCTATTTCACTACACAAATCCCCTTCCACCATCGAATGCCCATCCATCTGATCAGCAAAACAAAAAATTCACCAAACCCCTCTTGAGCCGATAACTAGGCTCTATTTGATAAGGCCATCTTCTTATTATTATTATTATTCCTAGGCAGAATCGACTCAGTTTGATTTGCAAGTTGAATCCATCTCAATGTTGATCAAAACTGGATTGAAATAATCTGTCTGCCAAATATGGCTTCAAGCAAAGTATTCACAATCTGAGGGAGGAATATTTGAACAAGGCAACTATAGTTTTAACCCATCATTAAAACACTCCTATTTCGACTCAATTCAACACAAAACTTCTCACAATAAATAAATAAAATAAAACAAAATCCTGAAATTGAACTCCCAAACTGCGGCCCAAGTGGAGTCGTAAACATTTTCCTTAAGAAAACCCCATCCAAACTTAGGGCTGGCAAGGGACCGAGCTGGGCCAGGTAAACTCAATATTTCAATAGGCAAACCAAACCAGTTCAAAGCTCAGACCTGAACCCCGGTACCACCTGTTGCCATGCCTATCCAGACTGCATCTTCAGCTCTCAAAGGGGATTCTCTTGACCTTGCTGCTGGTTTTTGCACCATTTGCGTCTCTTCCAACATGATTAAACACCTCCTTTGGCCAAACCATTGACAAAATCATTTGCCTATCCCACCATGTTTAAATAAAATAAACAGCCTAGAGGAAGTGGTAAGTGGCGTGGATGTCAGTTTGCCTTGAGAGAATCCAAAAAACTTTAGTTTCCACCGAGCAGTAGGTGGGCCACTCCAGATAGGTGTGTTTGTACTTTCATCATAATCACTGTAAATCAATCATAGTACATGTGGAGATCCCTCAAAATTCTTATCTAATAAGAAACCACTTTGTTTCTCTACTTTCAAACTCTTTTCCACCGCTTCAATCTACGGTGCCTTCACATTCTTACAAATGCTACTTTAAAAAGAAAGAAAGAAAGAAAGAAATACAGTAACCCTTCCAAAAAGGGAATAGGAGTGCAGTTGTTTCCTCCCTTCAATTTTTCCCCTAACACAATCAAGGGTAACATATGCCATATGCAATAAGATCATCCTTTGAACAACCCCACCCCAACTGTTCATTACATCACCATACTATACCAAATAGCTTCAGAAAATGCCCTTTGAGACACACCATAACGAGTGAAAAAATGGACGGTTTTGTCATCCTCCTTGTACTGAGAAAAAGGATTGAAGCTAACCTGCAAACCAATTTTAAAACCATTTTGACTGAAATTGCAAGGAAAAGATTTTAGCCTACAGGGCATTAGGAAGCAGAAAGCAAATATGCCATGGCTTTTATGTCAACTATGTTGAGATGAATGAGACAGTATTTTATCAGTTGTAGTCGTCCAAGCAAACACTTCAGCCCTAAGAGGCAGCAGTAGAACCCAAACAATAGTGCATAAGGAGATTTATTCTTTCCATCTCAATGCTAGTTTTTGTTCCATTTTGTTTTTTGTTGGACCTAGTAAGTTTTTTTTTTTTTTTTTTATGACGACAGGGTGTCCCCGCCCATTTCTAAGGTGAGACTAATCCCTGCAGATGCACGCAATCACCCGCAAACTACGTGCATCAGGTAAAATACGGGGAGGGGAATCAATCTCGCATCTATGGGGAGCAAACCCACAACACTAGCTGTCCACCCAAACCTCGGGCCTTGTAGGTTTAAAAGCAAATTTTGCAAGCTCTTTATCATGATCAGTGTTTTAAATAGCTTTGCTATGTAGCATGTAGCTTATGCTACATAGCATAGCTTTAACACCATGTAGCTCATCAAAATAGCAATAGTCACATGTAGCCTACGCTATATGCTAATTTTGCATATGCTACATGCTACAGTCCATGGTACATGCTATGTGACTTACACAATAAGTTATTTTTCACTAAACATAAAATTAATTAATGTTCTCAATGATTTGTTACATATTTCTTTTTTAAATTTTTTTTAAAAAAAGGGTTTATTTTTTCAGTAATCTTAGTAAAATAATATTAGTATTAAATCAGTTAGGTGCTCTTTCTTTACCTTTATGCTTGATCTTTTCCTACTATTGTAGGCTGTGTTTTATTACACCAAATGTCATTAAGTTTAATTAAATTTTATTATTAATTTGGTGAAAAATATCATGAAACTTCATGATATTTGGCGTAACCAAGCACAACTTTAACTAAAAATCTAGAAGTAGCATGTATCTTACGCTACACACTATGTAGCTTAAGCTTCATGCTTCGGAGTGGTGAATGCTACACTACATGCTATTCTCTATGTAAAACACTGATTGTGATTTCCAAAAGCCCTCCCAAAACAATCCTTCTATTGTTTACCTTTCCTAAAAATTAAATGTTGTATTTTTTATTTTTTTTTGAAGGATAAATGATGTTGTAAATTGGTATACGTTGATAAAGATTCATTCATTTTTCATCTGGTAAATTTTAACTCATCTCCCATATCTTAGTAGTTTGTCCTTTTCTTTTTTCTTTTCTGTTTTTTGACAGGGATTTGTGCTCTGATAAGATCCATTCATTTGTCCTCAGGTAAATTTTTGTCTCCCACATCTCAGTCGTATTAATGAACCTCATGGTACTTTAATTTCTGAAGAATTTTCTTGTGTCTCATCAATGCGAAAGCCTGCTGACTCAATTGACCTATTCATGGATTACTTTCCCATAACTCTTCAAGGGGTCATTTGGCAACCTGGAATTTAAAAGTTACTTAAGCATCCCTGAGAAAGAATTTCCCCACTTAAGAATGTGCCCCTACTTGGCGATTCCATTTCCAGCAGTGCACTTTGCCAGGTTGCCAAATGACCCCTCAATCAAAGGATGTCATAAATTGATGATCATATAAAGATTCATGCATTTGTCCTAAATTAATATACCCCGTCCCTTTGTTGGGGGATTGTAAACAAGGAAAGAAATAAAGAGAGAGCAAAGTAACAATTCTTCAATGCAGAATAATTACGAAAAATGATGAATCTAGTTAGAAGGAAGTGGGAGGAATTTGAAGACGGAGGAAATGGACGAAGTTGGACACAGGTGGATTCCTGTGAAATCTTCCTGCAAATCCAAAGGTCCTTTTAGCCTGTCCATTGGGAATATCACATTCTCATTTGGTGAAGATGATTTGTTGGAGGTGTTCGGAAGTATGGAGATTGTAGAAGTCTTCGTCCAGAGGAGAAAAGCTCAATGAGAAAAACATGAATTTGCATTTGCGAGATTCAGGGGCCAAGCTCAAGCCAGGAAGGCCATTGATATGTTAGAATGCAGGAAAGTGGGAGGCCAGGAGATTGGAATCTTCAAAGCTGGGGGTAAAGATAAGAAGAAGCTTGTAGAAGAACCCCAATTGTCATTTCCCAAATACACAAGTGGGAGTCAAGAGGAGAAGCCTCAGGCGGTACACCTCCGAGTCGAAAACAACTTTAAAGTGGTGATTTTGGACAGAGGCACCCTACGAGCAACAGGAAGGGTGAAGTTCCCAGTGAGATCTTGGAGCATGGATTATAGGAACTGGAGTGTAGCCTTGTTGTTTTGAAGTCCAAGAGAGTTGGTCTTTCTTTGGAGTTGGTGAATGAGACGTCAGCAACCCTACTTTGGGCTGAACCAATGTGGATGCCAGATGGATAGGGTAGTGGAGGGTGATCGCCCAATAGGAAGGGGGATGTGGTGTCCTGGCTTCCACCTATAGTCACTTGGGCCATAGGGGGTTGTCCATGTGGTTATAGAGGAAACGGTTTGGAGAAGAGTTGCCATCCAGGTGGCCCATCTAGGGACAGGTATGAAGTGCGTACATTGGAGGGGATTAAGTGGCAACATGGCATCCAGATTTGAAGGGGTTTTAATCCCAGCAGATATTTTGAAAATGGCAGGATGGTAGAACCAGGGGGACGGGCTGGCCAACCATGCATGTGATAAGCAAATGTGTCGATAACCAGTGGAGGGGTTCTATTGCATTCGTTGGGTGGCTACAGGAGCTGGGACACCAGACATGCATCATGATAAGCAGATGTATCGATAACCAGTGGACGGTAGCGCCAAGGGATCGTCTCCTTCCACTTGCTTGCGCATGCATGTGACTCACACGTGACAGGTTCTCTCTTTCATTGGGTTTTATTTCCTTATCAAGCTTTTATTTCTTTCTTTCTATTTTCTCCACTTTTCTTTGCAATATTTAGTGTATTTACAGAGAGTCGGTGTACTTCAACCTTCGTCGCCCATGGGCTCTGTGAGATTGGGGTTGCAACAAGGATACTGTAAACAAGTTCTGGAATCAGCTTGAAAGCTCGAGCTTGAACTCGGCTCGAACTTGGCTCAAGCTAGCCCGAGCTGCTGGCCCGAACCAAGCCGAGCTGGCTAGTCTGGCTCAAGGACCGAGCCGAACTGAGCTGAGCTGTGCCAAGCTCGACTCAGTTCGGCTCGTGTCCAACTCTAAATGGAGGTATGCAAGAGGAAAGCATGGGAGGCTGTGACACCTAAAATTGATATAGCTCGAGTGTTCCCGAATTCTGTCAATGTCTGATTTCAGGTTGGCAGAGAAAGTGTGGGGTCAACTTGGGAGGCTTCTTTGGAAGATAGTGGGTGAGATAACCCAGTGGATTGTATGGATTGAAAGGAACAATAGGACCTTTGTTGGGAAAATATCACAGATTAGGTCCACTGTTAACAGAATTTTCAGACTTCTTGCAGTTTGGGCTAAAGCAGATGTCAGATTCGAAGGCATCCATCTTGCGTTATGTTCATCGAATGGGAGGAAATGGTGCAAAGCAGTTAAAAAGGTCCCAAGCAGACAGCCACTTGGAAGGCTCCTCTGGACAGGACATTTAGGGTCAACTTTGATGGCAGCTCATTCTGATGGCAGCTCATTCATGAACCTGGGGCCTGCAGGTACCAGAGGGATTATCAGAGACGCTGGGAGAAGGATTCAAATTAAAAAGTGGTGGCCCTCTTCCAAAGCAAAGTTGGACATGGACCTTGATTTGCTTCTGCACAGAGTGGATGGAGATACAAAAAAAAATGCAATAACATGGGCAGATAATGGGCTTGATCCTTTGAAGGGTTATAGACCTCATAGAAAAGGCACGACATTTATGTAATGAGAACCAGACTATGGTGTTCTTCTCCTAGGTTCTACAAGATGTGAATGCAGAGTAAACAAGTTGTTGAAAAATGAAATCTATAGATAACAGCTGATAATAGCAGATAAGAGGAATCCTTGATTGTATGCATTTTTTTACCATTTTTGTTTTTGTTTTTTCAGTCAGCCCTCTCTGTGGGTTGGACTGTATTTTAGTTTTGTTTCTTTTTTCAATAAAATCTTGCCATTCATCAAAAATAATAATAATGAATCTGGCTGAGGCTTAATGACTACTTAGAGATTGAGTTATCACTGGATTTCATCTTACCAACCAAAAATCATAAAGATTTTTATAGATAACGCCACAGAAAATTAGACCCGTACAAAAAAAAAAAAAAAATCAAAACTCATGTTCTTCAAGAAATATAAATTTAAATTAGTTTAACCATACAGTTGCCCAAAGGTAGTTTATCACATTTCAAGAAACTGCTGAGTGACCACAAAGACGGCAAATGACAAGCAAATCCGCTAAGTACAAATGGCATGCAAAATCTTTCCTTAATTCAGCCAATGATCGCATTGCAATTTGAGAATCTTCCAAAATGAAAGCTCCATGATATCGTCCATCTTTATAATGGTTGCCTCTAGAAATTAAGCTCAAAATAAAAATCTCATGTTACATGTTACACCAACCTCATCCTTGAATGACACTAAACCTTGAGATCAAGGACTTGAGATTGATAAAATAATTAAAACATTTAAAAAATCACAGCCATGGGGCTATCAATCCACAAAAAAAAAAAGCAATTCCGAGTCCGATGAATGAATGAATTGTTGCCAGAATAAGAATTATTGCAAAGTACCATACTAGAATCTTCTACTACCATAAAAAGGGAGAGTTTCAGATAGAACCTGCGGCGATCATAATCCCTTGGCGAACGCGACCTTCTGTGGCTCCTTGAATCATAATTACGAGAACGATCTGATTCTCTTTCACGCTCCCGATCATAACCACGATCACGATCGTAATGGCGGTCACGGTCCCTACTTCGACGATCGTGATCCCTTCCCTGTTCTCGGCCATCACCGCGATCATCTCTCTCTCTCTCACGGTCCCTGCTCACTGCCCTATCACGGTCCCGACTTCTTTCTTTTGATCTGAATATGAGTTAAGAAAGACATCCACACATTTTAATGTATACAGCAAAGATTTGTGAAGGGGTAAAAAACCCACTTCAGCAACATCAGATTTCTTGAAGAGGGGCATGTAAAGAAAAGAGTACCTTCTATCATCTTCCAATCGATCTACCTTCCGACTCTTATTTCTCTCTTCCTGGCAAAATTAAATTACTAAGAGATGCGGCTAAAAAAAACAACTTGAACTGCATCAAATGTATTTCCAGCTGGGAAGGAATGACACAAGGCAATAAGCATGCATACAAAAGCAAGAAGCATAAAGCCATCTAAATGATCTCGCCAGCCATAAGTCATTAAATCATATGCAGGTCATCATGATATTTCACCACAATTAGAAACTACGCTTGAAGTCAAATAGCAAACAAGGAACTAAACTCTCGTATTTAACAATAACATATAGTATTTATCATGACAAATATGGAGAAATTTTACAGTACAAAGAAACATCAAAACATAGAAGAGCTGCAAACAGCTCTTACTCTTAACACTTCGTTCAAAATGAACCTACATGTCAAAACAAAAACAAAAAACAGAAGAAGAAAATATAAAGCTGTGAGCAGGTAACCATAAGGTGATAGACTTGTTACATTAGGCACCATATGCCCTAGGAGCAGACCTTTATATGCCTTCAACAATTACCCATGTACACCACTGCCACCGCCAACTTAGCCTTTCCACCACACGAGACACTTATTTGTCACTATGATCAAATTAGAAACCCACAAAAACACGTGCAATACTGCAGAATGATAGCCAGATCCTTCAAACCTCTGAAGTACCGTAAGAGATGGCAGAACATGGCTATTGAGTACGGAAAATGTCAAGATCGCTCAGCTGTACCAGAATATCGACTCCAAAAGTAAAGAGAACTATAAAAAATTTAAAATTTTGATAGTGTTAAAATATCTTAAAATAAAAATGCCACAATGCTAAAATACAGTGTCATCGCATGCCTGTACCATGAGATTTAGGGATCAAGCAAGTCCAGTATTGCCCTATACACATACACGATACCCATATCACATCCTAGTAATGCAGGACATACAATTAAAACACCAGCATGAATTATTTACTGGAAATGCACCTGGGTTAAATGGTCAGTAATTTTCGTTGTGCAATAAATAGAACCACGTGATTTTGATAAGCTCTCAAAGACACATGTTTAGTGTTTTTCTGTTTTTAAAGAAGACTTTACCTATAAAACCTATTTGGGTGTTCAAGGTAATGGCGTCAAACTTTAACGTAAGATATTGGATTGAAGGAAATTATAGCTATGATGCCTTCACTAATTTCTTCATTTCCTGAGAGTATACTTGATGATCCATGATCAAAATCAAAAGAAACAACCAACGCCAGAATTGAAGCATAGCTGCACTTGTGTTTTTGAGGTTAGAAAACTCACTGATGCCATACATAACTGATTCTCTAGGGTAGAGTGTGAAACATTATGTCAGCACCTGAATCAACATGTTCAGATACCAACTTTAAAGAAGTTGACAAATGTAACTAAAAAAAATAAAATTGACAGACCTACCTAGCAGAACAAAAATTGATGTGCAGGTGTGGCATATGCACCATAGAATGGAACTTCCGGTTAAGTGAATAGATCAGCTATAATCTCCAGTGAGATAAACATAATATACTGCAATTTACATGGTAAAAAGATGCATAAGCACACCTGAAGCTCTTGTAACTTCTCTCGGATTTGCATATAGCCCAAGTGAAGCTTTCCTCCAAAATGATCAGCTAAGCGACGGTCACTGGATGCCAAACAACAGTCAAAATAGCTCATTCGCTACAAAATGTATAAATCCTTCATTTGGATCCTACATGTACAGTCAATGTAAAGTGGCCCCACAAGTTTCTAACAATTATAATCTACAAGCATAAAACAGAAAACACGCACATTCTTTAGCTGCAAAAGTTTTCCTCGTAAAACTGGGCCCAAAAGCCTGCTGGTAACAAGGAGGTATAATGCGCCCCGTCAAAAGCTGAAGGACTTGAAACCCCAAACACTAGTCTTTTGTTACCCTCTGTAACTTATGAACATAAGCATGATCATGGAGTGAGAAACCAGAACTTTACCTGTCATATACGCTCAAGAATGCTCCACAAATGTCACAGACACGTAGCTTCTGATCAGTCTGCAAAAGATACAAGAATTTATAATGATGATAACTTTGGTTGAGACAGAAAACCAATAAAATTACTAATGATGAACCAATAAAAAATTTCAATAGTCAAGGAGAAACAAAGTGAGTAATACAATATTTCACTCGTTTCCTAGATGTACCATCCATCCTATCCAATTAACAAGGCATGGAAATGTAATAAAACCTGACAACAATACTGCATTTGACTAGCAATAAAGATGATAATTCTTGGGAACAATGTTTACAGCCACCTTTATTGATTACAGCACCAGGTCTTTCAACGGATTGGATTCATATCAGAAACTAGCGCACCTGTATCGGCCTGACTAAGGGAATTGGATCCTGATCCTTTTAACCTCAAATACAGGCAATGTTTTAAATATCGTTATCGCGTAATGTATCGCACCCTTGGGATATGGATACATATCAGTTATCGCATGGGATACATCGGTCATATGGCGTAATGTATCGCTGTTGTTGGGAAACATAGGATCATTGGGAAATTGGTCGAATTTTTCAATGAAACTTCAGGGATTGTTGAAAAAGACATCAATACACAATTAGAAATCAAAACATTACAAAAAAATAAAAATAAATAAAAATAAAAATTGCACATAATAGGAGTTTCCTTTGTATGGGTTCCTAATATATATGATTTCCAACTAAACTGATGCAAGTATATTCAAAGTCTATTCATATAATTTATAAACGTAAGAAGACATGTATGGAAACACAAGCAATACATTCAAAAGCAAAAGAAGAATCACGAGGTCAGGTTACATGTTTAATTTTGTCATTGGATGCAAAGATTCCAACTGATTTACGAGGAATTGAGAAATTTTGATTTTTCTCAATTTTTCGCAACTTGACCCATCTCCCCTAAATCTCGAAATCGAAGTTCCAAATCCATGATTTTTCAGAAAATATGAAGAATCGTAGATTTGTAACCATTTAACATTGTTCTAACATGATTTACAACAAAAATATGGATCGAAAATCGAAAATGCTCACTGGATCGAATAGGTGGGATATATCGGCACTACCTGTGCATTTCGTATCGCACAGGTGGGATACAAGATATATCGGGGGATATATCGTCAATTTTTAAAACATGGGATACAGGTTCCATATTGATCAGATCAGGGAATCCCATTAGATCCAGCCAGGCCTAATTTCTAGACTAAGCTAAGGACTTAGGAGAGGGATTTAGATCCAGATTTGGATCTGGGCTTGAGTTTGGGTACAGATCTGGATTTGGGTCGATGCCAAATACATGCATTTTGTATGGATTTTAAATAATAAATATATTTAAATAAAATAAAACTCATATATTTGGGTGCCCGACGGGTACCCATTGGAGGCACCTGACCCGACCCGATTTCTAATCAGATCCAAGCCCCTGGCCCTGGATCCAACATAGGCCCAATAACTGGATCCAGATCCAACTAATTGGGTCAGATGCTCCAGATACCCATGCATCCAGATGCCCATTGACAGCCCTATGCAGCACTATTCCCTTTCCTACTTCTGGCTAGACAGTAGTACGAGCAATACTGTTGTATTGTCAAATATATAAAAAACAGTGGGTGTTCTTATCGTCAAAGTGGGTGTAAATAGTGGCTCCCCAATTTTTTGGGGAAGTCTAATATAGAGGTTATTGGCATGTAAACTAAAAGAAATTGTGAACTTGAACTCACAATGCGCACATCAGCAGCAGTGTACTTTGAGGAGTCCAGTATTGGTTCCTGCCTTGCACCCAACTGAGAAAAAAAGAATAAAAACAGATACAGATGGCTCAAAAAAGTTAAAAGTAAAAGATCTGCAGAAAAATGAAATTATAGTTAAACAAATAAACAGAAGACTTGAAAAACAATATCTAAAAGCTATGGCAAAGGGGAAAAAATAAAACAAAAAACCTTTTTCAGGGCTTCTGCTTCTTCCAATGCTTTCTGTGCTTCATCTACCATTCCTTGCTCACCTGCAAAAGAATGTGAATCAACAAATATGCATAAAGCCAATTCCTATATCACACTAACTAGAAAGAACGGAATCAACACCGAAGCTAGTGTACATAAGAAAATAATCCAAACTTGCTCAATTCTTTAATGATAATGAAATGGAAGTAAGATCAAACACAAGAGAACACAATGAAAAACACAGCCAAAATGCCAAAAAAGAAACACAATGAGCATGGATGAAAACGTTAATTGGAAGCTATTCCAAATGATTGTGAATAAATTCATGCTCTTAATGGCAAAACGTAAAGGTCAAGCACATTATTCATTGTTAAGGAAACATAGTGCACCTCACACCACGCAATCAGAATCTGTACACCACCTGCCAGGACTTAATCTGTGATCAGGATGCTAATGCATTGTTGGTAAATACTAAAGGGGCACTTGCCGCACTCCAGATGCTACCACAATCCATAGCTTAAGAGGAATGTAGCACTGGAGAGACAATCTGAGGATCGCACGTAGACATTTTGTTTGACAAGTTCCGGCAAACCAGATGGCATCTTCAAGGAAAAATAGATGGTTGTTTACAAATTGCTGTCTCCATCAAGATGGTACTGGTGGCCAATGGGCAGTGGCCCCAATATCTTAAATATTAATGGGAAAAATGAATACCAACTTAACGGAGTCCTAGGTTTCAGAACTGTGCTTCTTTGCTTCTGATAATGGCCTGCAGTCACCACAACTCTAGTATAAAAGATCAATGCTCTAAATAATTTAGTTATGCAGTCATCAATAGCGAGGCCAAGAAAGGAATGCGGGAAACAACACCATGCACAGATGCAGGAAACTGAGAAATTACATGTGCAATATATGATTAACCCAGATACATGAAATTGATGCAAGAGACGAGACATGAGAAACTTAGGGGTCGTTTGGATGCTTGTAAAATCATTATGTCGTAATCCAATTACAGGTAATCCAATCACAGGTGTAAAGTGTTTACAACCTGTCCGGTTTGGCTTTAATCAGTAATTTGATTACATGTAAACAGTTGTTTATGTTTGGATATATTATAATCTGTTTACAGTTTGAAATTGGGTATTCATGCACGACAGAGTTTCGGCGTAGTAAATCCTTCAAAAATCATCAAATGACATATAAAGTCTTCATTTAAGATAGATCATTGGGATAAATCCAACTCAATAAATCTTGTGGCCGATCCTCGTGCTAAACCGATCATTTGATGGACCATAGAAGTGGACCCATTAATTCAAATTCCTTTTTTATGATGAGAAACTATTGAATATAAATAATTAACTATAAACTGACATCAAATTAATAGCAACTAATGGGTTTAAACATGTCTTCATAATCCAAATAGACATAGCTTACATATCAATATACAATGTTCATCTATTTTATTGGCCACAGGCCACCCAATTGACGGGTAGGATCATCGGATCCAAACATTTTAATTGATGGCTATAAAAAGATATGATTAAAAAAGGAAAAAGAAAAATCTGATTAAAACCGTATCCGCTAGCTAGACATGACCCACATATAATCAATATATAATGTTCATCTATTTATTGGCCATGGGCCATCTAATTGACGGTTAAAATCATTGGATCCAGACCTTTATAGTGATGTCCATCAAAGGGACCGTGGGGCCCACCTTGATATGTGTTTTATCCAAGCCATCCATCCACTTTGAGAGATCATTTTAGGGCATGAGCCCAAAAAGGAGGCAGATCGGAAGCTAGAGTGGACCACACCACATGAAGCAGTGATGACATTGAATCCCACTGTTGAAACCTTTCTAGGGCCCACCGTAATTTTTATTTCCCATCCAACTTGGTCATAAGGTCACATCGACCTAGATGAAGGGCAAACATCAACTTGATCCTAAACTTCTATGGCCCCAAGCGGTTTCTAGTGGTAGGCATTCAAACCCCATTGGTTCCTGTGGTGTGGTCCACATGAGCCTTCAATTTGCCTCCCTTTTGGGCTTATGCCCTAAAACGATCTTTCAAAATGGATGGACGGCATGGATAAAATATATACATCATGATGGACCCCACAGAGTCCCTGACAGGAAAATCCGTCTCGAACTAGGTTCCGGTGGGGGGTAGTACCCAATCCCCACCCCCTTGCTTGAGGGGTTTCTTGCATTCTAGGGTTCCCAACCCTGGCAACAATAACCCGAGAGAAAGTGTGTGTGTGTGTGTGTGTGTGTGTGTGTGTGTGTGTGAGAGAGAGAGAGAGAGAGAGATGGGGAGGAAGCATTGATGTCCAAACACTCACCGGAGAAAAGGTACGTTCTCCTCCAAAAAAAAAAAAAAATCGTTTTAGGTCCTTGAGTTGTCATTAGAAGATCTGCAACTCTCTGTATTGAAATTTTTCAAAAATTAGAGTCGTTGGCCAAAATCCCTTTACCTGTAATCTGAAACATGACATTTTGTTATGTTTCAGATTACAGCCTGCAATCTGTTTACAGGCAAACGCCCCCTATAATTGGATTACCACTTGATTTTACAGGCATCCAAAGGACCGCTATGTATTTCGGAGGAGGGCATGAGTTCCTGTCACTTATTCGTCCCATTAACATTGAAAGATAAAATTATAACCAACGCCTAAGAAAACATTGGAAATGTTTTAACTTTTAACGGATGTGTTAGTGAGTGGCTGAGGGGAAAACATCAGATTACATAAGTATTCTCAAGAGCATCCTTCCAGCGGGTCCAGAAGAAATAACCAAGATTTAGCTGTTTTTGCTAGTTTGGTTAAGTTTCCCAAACTCCACAATATGATGACTATGCCCTGCTCTCCATTCTTTTCTTTTCTTTGCCCTTTTTTTTTGTCTTTTTGGCTCAGCACCCATGTTCTTCATTCATATGTACGAAATGACCATATGTTGACCCAATCTGCACATGATTGAGGCACTGAAATCGATTTGTTTGTGGTCCCAAAGTTCTCAATTTCCTCAGCCTCCCCTGGTCACTGAGGCCTGAGGGACGACCTGTACCCTTGATTGAGTGGCTAGGAAGGCTTGAACTCCTTGAAAGGTTACTCCGAAACAGGCAGACTTCTAATATACCTTCTGGTACAGTTGTTTTTTCAGTACATCACCACATGAAGCTACTTGTTAGCTAATTGTAGATTTTTTTTTTCTTTTTTTCTTTTTTTTTTTTTAAAGGCTAGCTAATTGGAGAATAAGGCTACTAATGAAGCCATGCGTATAAATATACTTCTCTTACAACTGGATTTTGGATTCTTTCCTTTCACTAGCATACCATCTTAGCAGATAGAAACAAGAGGAAGCTAAACAAGATGTCTAATGTCCGCAATTGTTGTTTTCTAACAGTCTAATTTCCACTATCCAAGGGCACATACACAAGCCCATACACCCATAAACACAATCTGAATTGAATACATGAATGTAACACATGACTACAATGAGAAACCCATTGAAGAAATATCCAATCCTGTTACTACATAGAGAGCACGAATGTATATCTCAAAACATACTCTGACACTCACCAAACTTTATAACAAGAGTGGAATGCGGACATTGATGACATGGGAATGTCACCTTTGGTGTCTATTATATAAAAATCAAGAGTGGAATGCGGACATTGACAGAAAAATGACATGAGAATGTCACCTTTGGTGTCTATTATATAAAAATTAACAAATACAGCAAGCAAGCTTCAACACAATCCATTAAAAAGAAGAAGAAGAAGCAAGCTCGAATGTAGAAACTAGAGCATATAATGATGTAGATATAAGGCAACATATTGAGTACAAATATCAACAATATTCAACACACAAAAAGAGTTTGACCCATATTAGAAGGGGGACGCATCAATACAATAATAGGCTTACCAAGATCCTCTGCCTTCTTCAGCTTCTCATTTATCATTTCCTGTGTTCGAGCATCTGGAGGAACAAGTGCTGGCAATGGAGCCAATGGAGGAGGGTTTGGAAGAGGCTGTGGTAAAGAAGCTCTGTCTTTGTTGAAGGCATCCAGTAGAAGCATGGACTGCAGTAGGGGATAAGAACTGAATTATCACTGACAAAAGCAAGCCAGAAAATATACCAGAAGCATGCACAAACATACTGAAAAAATAATTTACTGAAAGGTCCTGTAAGCTGGTAATAAATGAGGAGAAAAAAAACCTGTTTGTCCGCTCGTTTGGCTCTGAGCTCTTCCACCACTTCCAAAGCCCGAATTTTATTATCTGTTTTCCCTTCCAAATCTGCGGATCCATATTGTTGGAAAAGCTAATCAATAATCTATAGCCGTTTCTCAAAGTTCCCCAAAATCAAAGGATACCAAAATGATTAATAAGGATAGTCCGTCACTTGCCAAGTGAAAACAGGCAAATGAAGACCAACAAACACCAATTAAAGTAAGATTGAAGGATCAAGCTCCCAAAATATTGAATGAAGATTTACAGAAGATGATGAGTGTCAAAGCTGTAAGAAGACAAAGTGATAAAAATTGCCATATCAGATGGTTTGAGTTCACTTTATTATCATGGAATAATTGGGAAACATGTGCAGCCTATCGTAAAATGATAAGATTTAAGATTGCAAACCAACTTCGGACATGTCAACATGGTACAAATAGCTCCAAAGAGCATGTTTACGTTTATGATACCAGAATGAGCCAATTCAATACATGGTAGAACCGTAGAAGTTAAGAAGGTAAAACTTTACACGCATGTTTACATTTATGATACCAGAATGAGAACTATTCACTTTTTGTGATTTGAAGCTATTCGTCACAAAAAGAACATAACCTGTAATGCGGAAAATATACCAAGACACAGGAGCAGCCAACATACAACTGCATAACACACACTTGTCATGTGCAACCGCATATGCGCACGCTGATGGGGAGATCGCATATGCAAAAGTGGCATATGCAATCGTTGCACATATGTGATCACATATGCCACATGTGCGACAATATGCAATCGCATATTGGCCAAAGGTCAAAAATCTGACCATTGGCACTTTTTTTTTTTGGCAAAAAAAAACACTTTTGCCTATAAAAAAGGCTTCCAAAGCTCCTCCATTTGCAATATTCTCACCCCAAACTCCAAATTCTCTTACTTTCTTCTTCTCTTACATCTCTTGATTCCAACTGATTAAATCTCTCTCTCTCTCTCTCTCTCTCTCTCTCTCTCTCTCTCTCTCTCTCTCATACACACACACACACATTCCCTCTCTCTTGGAAGTTGGAAGATCAAGATTCAAGCACTTTCGAGGAAGATTCAAGTTCAACATTCAAGCACTCTCTCTTACATACATTCTTCTAATTCCAATCTTTCTTTTCAAGGAAGATTCAAGTTCAAGTGTTCAACAATACATTCAAGCATTCTCTCTTACATACATAACATATTACATTCTAATATTTCTACTTCTACAAAATGTTCGTAATATCGATAATATCGGCCAATATATCGGCCGATAATATCGATATCGGCAGTCAGCGATACAAAACCCCCGAAAATACTGAAAAATTGCCAAACTTCCATTTATCGTGCTATATATCACAAAATATCGTGAGATATCGCCGATATATAGCGCGATAATGCCTGATATCGCAGATTTTTGCGTAGGACTGTAGCCGTGCAACATCCGGCGACATCTTATTTGCATCCCACCCAGAAATTCCAAAAATATATTTTAAAAAATTATATATATAGAAAAATCTCTTACCTGTTCAATCTGCCTAAGAGAGTAGCTTTTGAATGGATTTGGGGGGCCGCGGTTGACATTTCTAGGTCATGTAAGAGAAATCTGTCAAAATCCAGAGAAATCCAAATATTTGGGCGAAATTCGGAGAAATCATTGCCGAGATTCGAAGAAATCATGGATTTGGGAGAGATTTTAGGGTTCCAGAAGGACGGAACCCTCTTTGCGTCGAAAAAAAGAGGATTTGGGAGAGATTTTTGGGTTTCAGAAGGCTGGAACCCTCTCTGCGTCGAAAAAAAAAAGGGATTTGGGAGAGATTTTTGGGTTCCGGAAGGCTGGAACCATATCTGCGTCGAAAAAAAGGGCGTCCGAGGCCTTTTTACAGTTGGTTGGTGTACGACACACCGCTGAGCTGACTGGTGTGTTGATGTCACCAATTTTTGTGGGTCCCATCATAAGGTATGCGTTATATCCAAACCGTTCGTCCACTTGGAGAGCTCGTCGTAAGGCTTGAGCCAAAAAATAAGACAGATCCAAAGATCAAGTGGACCACACTGCAAACAGCAGTGGGAGATTAAACGTATACCATTGAAACCCTTTTGAGGTCACAAAAGTTCTGGATCAATATGATATTTGTTTTTCCTCTTCATCCATGTCTGTGTGACCTCATGAACAGATTGGATGGAAAACAAAATTTACGGTGGGCCCTACGAATGTTTTAACAGTGATAATCACTGTCACATTGCTATTTGTGGTGTGGTCCACTTGATATTTGGATATGACTCATTTTTTATCTCATGATCTAAAATGATCTCTCCAAATGGTTGAACGGTGTGGATATAATAAATAAATTATTGCTGGACCCATATAACTTTGAGGCATCAGTACAACTGCGCTGGTATTGCCAGTGTGGTGGGAAGCGGATTGCATGGTATCGCGTACTGAGTAAACTCTGTGGGGCCCACTATAATTCATGTATTGTATCCACTCCTTCCATCTATTTTACTAGATAATTTTATAGTTTTAAATCAAAAAATGAAGCATATCCAAAGCTCAAGTGGACCACACCACATAAAACAGTGTGAATTAAACGACTACTATTGAAAAATCCGTGAGGGCCAAAGAAATTTTGGATCAAGCTGATATTTGTTATTTTCCTTCATCCATGTCTTTGTGATCTTATGAACAGGTTGGATGATATTTGTTCTTTTCCTTCACTGTAGACCGTAGGAAGGTTTCAACTGTGGTGTGGACTATACTCAAGGAAATAGTGGTGGTTGAACACCGTACCATTAAAAACTTCTTAAGGTGCACCTTGATTTTCCCTATATTTTATTCGGCTCCCAATCCATTGATAACTTCACATAAGTTTCAATGAAGAGAAAAAACAATTATCAGCTTGATCCAAACTTTTGTGGCCCACTAATGGTCAATCACCATTGTTTCCTATGGTATGGTCCACCTGATTATTGGATCTGGTTCATTTTTTGAATGATGTCCTAAAATGATATGAAAAAACGGATGGACGAGGTGGATAATGAATATAGTTGTCTTAGTTCAATCGAACAACGCATAGCTTAGGACCCTATACAAAGGAAACCTATTATGTCCACTTCTTTTTTGAGGTTTTATGATTTAAAAGTGTGTATTGGGGTCTTTTTAAATAATCCCTAAAGTTTTATTGAAAAATTCAACAAATTTCCCAATGTTTTCCAAAAAGTGCGATCAATTCCGCGATACATATGATATATCCCGTGCGATAACCAATACGTATCTGCATTCCAAGGGTGCGATACATTGCGCGATACCGATATTTCGAACACTACTTCTACATTCTTCTCTCTCTCTCTCTCTCTCTCTCTCTCTCTCTCTCTCTCTCTCTCTCTCTCTACATACATACATAAACATTCTACATTTTCCCTCTTTCTCTTACATTTTGTTTCAAGTGTACACTATAAGCTACAAGCCTGCCTCCAAGTTACAAGTACAAGACAAGAGTGACCCAAGACTAGGCTGAAGAAAGTCTCAACTCTCAAGACTCTCAACTACAAGACAACGACTAAAGACTAGAGTGAAGAAAGTCTTTATTCTCCTTCTCTTTATCTAGTTCTCTATCTTTCTTTCTTTTCTTTTGTTGTAACTTGTAAGTGTTGTAAGTGACTAAGTGTAACTCTCTCTCTCTCTCTCTCTCTCTCTCTCTCTCTCTCTCAAGAATAAGTGTGTAACTCACTCCCTCTCTTTTTTCTTTCTTTCTTTTGTTTTGCTCTCCTCTCCTACAAGTGTAAGTGTGTTAGTGTAACTCTCTCTCTATCTCTATTTCTCTCTCTCCCTCTCTATCTCTCTTTCTATTTTTCTTATCCATTTCTTCTCTTCTACAACTATCAACACTACAACAAGTCTACAAGTAGTCAAGTACTAGTGGAAGTGTGTAAGTGTAGCTCTCTCTCTCTCTCTTGCTTCATTTATTCTCTAATCTTTACTCGTCTTTACTTTAGTCTTTAGTTTTTAGTTTTCACAAGTTATAACAAGAAGAACCAATACACCATGTCTTCTTCCTAATCTTCCTCTTCGAAACCCAAGTCGAATGACCCGGGTTGGAAGTATGAGCACTATTGTAGTGCTACGGATAAGACACACACAGTATGTAAGTTATGTGGGTATATAGGCTCCGATGGCATTGCGCGACACAAGCAACACCTTGCACATACACTGGGGTGAAATGCAAGAGCATGTAACAAAATCACTCCAGATATCCGAAAGGAGATCATGGAATATATGGATAAACAATCGAGAAAGAGATCCAATAGTACCATACGTCGAGAGGAATATATGAAAAAGATGTGTATGAGGATATAAACATAATTGATGAAGATGAAGCTAGCCGTACCCCCTATGTCGACAAGTTAGTCTAGACCACCACCGACCTCGAAAAGAGCTCGTAAGCATGGGCCTATGGATAGATGGTGTAGACCACAACCCGGAGATGTGGTCAACCAAAAGGGTCAGGGCAAAAGGCTGGCTCAAATAAATTTAAAAATCGGTATATATAAATAGATAGGAAAACCACTATTCAATATATTGCTAAGTGATTTACGAAGCCCGTATAGCCTTTAACAGAGTTAAAATTAAAAAGCTTCAAAGTTGTAATTGAGGGAATAGGTTAATTTGGACCTAGGCTTAAACCTCATTCATATCATGAAATGAGGAAGACATGCCTCAAAGTCGAAGTTGATTATATATGATCCTTCATAGCCGAATATAAGGAATCGTGAAAAACATATGCTTGTTCACTCATGGCCGACAGATGGACCATTGATCCGTCAGTCTCTCATAAACTTTCTAGTGAGTTGTCCAACTAGGACAATGTTTTTAAAGTCCATGGATACATTGACCCATTCTCCTACTGCAAATTACTTAGCTAATTTACTAGATAATGTAGTTGAATAAATAGGAGAGGAATATATTGTCCAGGTAATTACAGACAACATAGCCTTGTACGTAGTTGTCAGTCGTCGTCTTATGAAGAAGAGGCGTTGTTTATTTCGGGCCCAATATGAGGCCCATTGTGTTGATCTTATGTTAGAAGATATAGGTAAATTATTTTTAAAAGTGATTGTAAGGGCAAGAAGCATCACGTTCTTTATTAACAAACATGTCCTCTTCAGTTGAATGAGAAAACGCATTGGGGGCAACTTGTTACGTTCAGCAGCCACATGTTTCGCTACAACTTTCTTAACACTACAAATATTATATGTAAAAAATAAAAAAATAAAAAAATAAAAAATAATAAAAAATAAAAATAAAAATAAAAATAAACTTGGAAGCTTTGTAATGTAGACCGATTTTACAAATGGGCGTTGGTCAAAGAAGGCTGAAGGGAAACAGGTTCAACAAAACATCCTTTCATAAAATTTTTGGACAAAAGTGGTAAAAGCGCTAAAAGCATATGAGCCCTTAGTCACTATGTTGCGATTGGTGAACAGGGATAAGAAGCCAGCAATGAGTTACATATATAATGCGATGGAGAAGACGAGAAATAAGATCATGGACCATTTGAACTATAAGGAACGTGATTACAAGCCCATTATAAATATTATAAATCAAAGATGGGGCAGCAAAATGTCATCTCCATTGTATTCGGCTGCTTACATCCTTAACCCAGCCTATTTATTCGCTTCCCCAATAAGTAGTATGAATGTCTCAACTCTCTTACAAATAGTTTTTTACAATCTTATCTACAAAGTCCAACCTACTTAAATTGTTTTTCTCAGTTAACCGATGGGCTGCATATGGAGTGGACCCAAACAGGAAGGATCCAGCTCTAAAAAAGTTGGCCGTGAGGATTCTTGGACTCACGTGTTCTGCTAGCCGTTGCAAGCGCAAATGGAGCACGTTCAAGGCAGTAAGTTTGGGAAAAAATAAAAATGTTAATATATTATAGTTTGGGATAATTGTAAGTTTAAGTTAAGCTTAAGTTAATGCCTAATGCACTTTTTTTCATGTAGATTCGCACACCAAGAAAAGGAAACGCCTCAAACAAAAGAAGCTCAACAACTTGATCTTTGTCCAATACAATAAAAAATTATGAGAACGAATCCAAGCTAAGAAAGAAAAGCCCGGTTTCTATGACTCTATCTGCTTAGATGAGCTAGATGTAGATCATGAGTGATTCGTAGAGACGGATGACCAAGTCTTTGCTAGCAATGAGCTGACATGGGCCCAAGTTAAAGATACCGCATACGGATCAACACCTAGAGAAGGTACTTATATTTTCGCTCTTGGGGAGGGGGCGGGGAGTAGTAGCGGTCAGCCTATGGAAGAGATTGAGGGGATAAAAGAAGGAGATGATGATCTAGTTGAATATCTATCGTTGGATGTTGATCAAATATTAGTACATACAAAGGGGGGGCGGGGAGTAGTAGCGGTCAGCCTATGAAAGAGATTGAGGAGATAAAAGAAGGAGATGATGATCTAGTTGAATATCCATCGTTAGATGTTGATCAAGTAATTGTACATACAAATGATGAAGAAACAGAAGAAGACGTATATGTGGAAGAAGAAGATGACTCCGATGATGACGATGGTGGTGATCAAATGCAATAATAGTAAATAAATCAATGTATATAGCATTTAATATTATTTCGTTAGGGTATAACTTGTAAATTATATTTCCACTTTCTACAATCAATAATAAATAACTTCTTCATTTTGTTGTTAGTTACTTGTTACTTCTTACTTGTTAAGTGTTACTTATTTGTTAACTATATTGTTGAATGTGGATGACTTGACATTTATTTCATTTTTTAATTGATTTTATTTCACTCAAATGTATTTTAAATATGTAAAATTAGTTATCTATTAACTTAGGAAAGTTTCCCCTACTTTCTTATATTTTTTTACATTATTTTCTTATTTTTCGATTTTTTTATTTTTTGAAGAAAAAAAAAAGACAAATATGGGGTCGCATATGCAATTGTGCAATCGCATATGCACACAGGCATATGCAATCGCACATGATCGCGTATGCGATATGACAACATTGATAACACAGTTTTGGTATTTGATGAGCATAAGAAGGCAACTGATGCCACATGGAGACTAAACTACACCATTATCACCATTTTCGGTAAAACTTATACAGTAGAATTATCAGTGTCCTTTTTTTACCATAGACAAAATTTGAGTTTACAAACTTGATCATAACAACATCATTTCATGGTATTAGCATCTTACCCTACTTTTCCTATTCAGATAAACCCTCAAAGTAGGCTAAGCCTTGAAGTACAAATTCACTAATAGGTTTGGTCCATCCTCTTGGTGTTGTATCATCCCTGCTTGCGATCTTGCAGCCTCAACTCTGTTGTACTTTTAGTTTTTCTTATTCAATGAAAAATAAAATAAAATAATTTTGAAGGATAAAGATCTTATTAAAAATTGCTTGGCAACTACCAAAACAACAAAGAATACAACAGTAAAACGAAGCAAACATTACAACCCAAAAACAAATTCAGCGTTAGAAACAAATATATGCCGAAGAGCAACAGCCCAATCTAACGTGTCCATTTTAGATTTCCATAAGACTTCTACCCAAGGCACCAACTTGTTACAAAAGCATCTCACATTGTGTTCCCCCCAAATGTTCCAAACAACTGCAAGCATACACAAACGCCATAGATCTAGCCTCTCCTTAGTTGTACCCCGTGCCAAGTCTGGAACAATTGACCAATTGATTGAGGCATCACCAGATTACATCAAAAACCCTAAGAAGATGATACCACAAATGACTTGCGAAAGGGCAGTGAATGACAAAATGATAAATCGTTTCTGCATCACTCTTTCATAGGAGACAAATGTTGGGCAAAATCATGGCCCTCTTTTGAAGGTTGTCCATAGTTAGAATGCGCATTCTCCCAACCAACAACTTAGGAGGAGCTCTATGGAACCAAAATGCATGGAAAAACTCATGGCTCGATATGGAGTTCCCACCAGAACTTTTAAATAGAGCAACTTGACCAAAAATCTTTCAAAAGGAGAGGCACCCCAAAGTAGGGAATCCGAGAGTCGGGGAAGGGTAAATATTTTGAAGGCATAACAATAACCTAGCAAAGTCCTCCACTTCCTCATTTGGGAAATCCCTACGACATGGGGGACACCAAACTCCTCTCCCCCCATCGATCGAGAAGGAAGCAGCCACAGCGATGTTCTTTACAAGAGGCAATCTTGAAAGAGAAGGAAAATCTGTCTCCAAAGGTCTATCGCCACACCACACATTCTCCCAGTAACGGATTTAAGAACTGTTGCCAAGGGAGAGTGAAACTAGACCTAACCAAATGCTACAACTTCCCTCCATAGCTTGCATTCTACAAACCCGAATCTCCAATACCACTTACCGCGGAGAGCCACATTCAAGGATTCAAGGTCTCTTATACCAAAACCACTTACCAAGTAGAGCCACATCCAAGGATTCAAGATCTCTTATACCAACACCACCCTCAGCTAGAGGCTTACATCCCTCTTCCCATTGAGCAAGTGGAACTTGTGCTGATCTTTAGCCCCTTGCTATAGAAAATCCCTCGCATCTTATCCAACCTTTCTAAAATTGACTTTGCGCACTTGTAAAGAGACATTAAGTATGAAGGCAAATTCAAAAGAGCCGCTTTAATAAGAGTGATACACCCCACCACTTCCATTTGGATGGCTTCCTTCAAACCTTTCGATTATCTTACTCCATAAATGCTTCGGTGGTTTCCCCAAACATAATGGAAGATCAAAATATGCCGATGGCAAGGATCCCACTCTGCACCCAAAAACTTTTGTGTAGTTATCTACTTCTTCCCTAGCTAACTTCATGCTGAGCATCTCGCTTTTTCCCACATTAATCTTCAGCCCCAGACCTCTTCAAAGCACCACAATATCTTCCTTAAATTATCTATCATAAGTTCATCCACAATAAAAAACAATAAAGTGTCATCCGCAAATTGTAAATGGGATATTTTGACTCCTTTTGATCCTTGAAATTCAGAAATAAGTCACACCTCTTGACCTTTGGATAACATATTGCTCAATGCTTTTGCAACCACTATGAACAAAAATGGAGAAAGGAGGTCCCCTTGCCTTTAACCCGATGTAGCTCTGAAGAACCCTTTTGGGGAGTCATTAACCAAAACTGAGAAAGAGGCGGATGATACACATCCAAGCATCTAGCTTATCCACTTGCTTCCACAACTTATTCTTTTTAACATATATTCCAAGAAACCGCATTCCACATGGTCATACACCTTTTCGCTGTGCAATTTACACAGCATGCCCTTTCTGCCTGCCTTGTGCCTCGAGCCGATACATTCATGAGCTAACAATGCATTGTCCAGTATATGTTTGTCCACTTCGAACGCGCCTTGATTTTCTTATATAACCGAAGAGAGCACACTAATCTAAATCTGTTAGCCAACACCTTCGCCAAAAAATTTTAGGGTCTATCAATGAGACTAATAGGAAGGAACTCAAATAGTGACATTGGTCCTCTTTTTGGAATTAAGGCTATAAATGTGGATCACATCCCTTTGGCAAGTCTTCCTTTATCACAAAATTCTTTCACAACCTCCTTCATTGTGTGTCCCGAAAGACTTGGAAGAAAGCAATAGGAAAACCATCGGGGCCTGGAGCCTTATCGCTACCCATAGAGTCAAATGCACATTTGATTTCTTCTTCTGTAATGGGTTCCCCAAGTGATTCTGCATCCACTATCGAGATACCACTAAACGACAAATCGTCTAGTAAAGGTCGCTTCCAACCTTGGCTAGATAGTAACTTTGAATAAAAATCCACAATGGCAACACATACATCATCCTTCTCTTCTATTCTTTTTCCCTCAACCAAAATACTATTGATCTAAATTTGTCTAGCTCGGGCACTAGCTATTCCATGAAAAAAAAAAGGTGTTTTTATCTCCTTCTTTAAGCCACACAAATCTTGATCTCTACCTCGACATAATTTCTTCTTCCTTAAGATACTTGGAATATTCCGCCGGTAGGTACAAACGCCTATTCCGATCTTCTATAATAAAAAAAAAAAAAATAGACCCCTCTTCTTTAATATCAAGCTCGTTGAGTTCACTAATAATGCATTCAGCCTTTTCAGTTCTATTATTAAAAAACTTCTTTTTTCCAATCAGATAGTATAACTAAAGATTTTTTATCTTTTAAGCTAGCCAGTATCCAAGTGTACCTGAAACTGCAATGGACTCCCACCAATCTCTAACCATTTTTGCAAAATTATCCACATCCAACCATGCAAGTTCGAATCGGAAGGGTTTGGGACCCCAGCTCTCCTCCTCAACTTCTAAAATAATGGGGTGATTATCTGAAGTTGTTCTAGGAAGACCACACAATAGGGATGTTGATCATGTCTTTTTGATTCACCTAGTCTCCAAATCCTCTAAAACTTCTAGTAAGTTGCCCTCCATTTGACTTCTCACGAATGAACCTGACTATGTTGAAATCTCCCCCAAAGCACCACGCAAAATTGAAGATGGCGTTGACCTATTCAACTCCACCCAGAAGAATACATGGACCATATACTACCGAGAACAACCATCTGAACTGAGAAGAGATTTCCCTGAAAACCATCGATACCGAGAATAACCCTATGTGACTGCCCCACGGTACCTTCAGCATTTAAAGCTACCCAGCCTTTGTTCTTAATTCCCCAATAGAACTGAGAATATTATCATCAAAAGAATCCAAATTAGTTTCGTAAAGAGATGGAATTTGAATCTCATACTTTTTGCATACCTTTTTAACTTATACATTTTTCCTAATTCCCTAACCCCCTTATATTCCAACAAAGAATCTTCATTAAAAACCATGTCAAATTCCCTTGCCCCTGTTGCCACCACCGCCATTACTGACCGATTCATAATTTATGGAGCATTCAAGACTCATCAATTCTCTCCGTCCTTTGGGGAATTTCGGCTTAGAATTTTGCTTCCGCAACTCCCTTGCCTTCGGCTTGCTTCTTTCCTCGACAAATTAGATGAAAGCTTATAAGTTGTCATCTTCAACACCAAAAGTCATCCCTATTGACTTACCCACATGCTCCAACATATCCTTGTACCATCCTCTTCTCTTCCGACATATAACGAATGCCTAGATAAATTAGAGAAACATCTTAAAGGAGAGAGAAAAAGTGTCACGATCCTCAATGGGTATTTCCCTCACAGCTTGCAAAGGTGTAACATCGAGTGTGTCGTTGAAGAACTTTGCACTTGCTATTTCATCACCTTGACAGAACGACTCACCAGCCTCAAAAAATTGACTAGCGCTTCCATCTCCATCCCTTGATCAGTAGCCGGAGTTATATCCGCATCCGGCCCTGGAACTCGTATACCATAAGCAATCATATAGAGAGGACTTACTTTGATATCGAACTGCCTCGGAGATGATGCCGCGCTTTGTTCTCATCATCTTGGAATAAGAAAATATAGCATCATCCCCCTCTTATCAAAAAGGCCAAGTTGATGTCACACATTTGACCCAGTTGCACATGTGTTTCCTACTTAACACCTAACACATGTGGCGAGACACATACGAGCGCCCTGTCATCTTGAGACGGGGAAACACGTGTGAAAACTTTCAACGCTTAGATAGTAGCCTCGCCACGTGTAAGGAGGAGAGGAGCCTCATCGTAAATAGTATCGCATGTTTCTGAGCCTCACCGCCCACTTGTCAACTCCTCATTTAAATCCTTGCAACCACTACTCTCGTGAAGACACGCATTACTCTGATCCTTAGCTCTGGAGCCGAATCGCAAGCTAAACCTCTCTACTAAAGGTTCTAACGGGCTTCTTACTGCATTTGTCGACAAATCGGCCGACCAAGGCTAAGGTTCTACCCAAACTTCCCACCCAGGCGATGCTAACAAAACATCTAACAGTTGTGTTTCATCCGATGGCGGGTTTGCCCGAACCTCCACCACAACTAAGGCTGATGAATGGCCAAGGATCACCAACTCCCCACAAGTGGATGGTTCTCTTACAACCATGTCTACCAACACCATGCCTTCATCGAAAACTCTTGTACATGTCACAACGGGAATGGACATGCGTCCCCCACCTTTTCTCTTTCCAGGTCTTGCCCCACGTCACCCCTCCCTCCCTCCTGCTCACCCTCATGTACTCTACCAGAGAATGGTATCAATGCTCGATTTCTGCCATTGACGACCACCTTCGACCTGAAGATGCTGCCCCTTCACTGCCATTCCTCCCCCCACTTACATAGAACCCCCCAAGAAAACTCCCTAACCACCCCCACCACCAATTTCTCTTCACAAATCTATCGATTTCATATTGAGCCAAATGGATCGTCTTCTTATGCATACCCTAGCAACACTAATTTCATCTCCATTGGATGTGGTGTGGCTAGATCTATCATTGTCACCTCCCCAAGGCATCAACTGAACGCCCTAAAAACCCCATCAACCCACGAGATACCACACCTCCTGTCCAAAGGACTTCTCATCTCACCGACCTCCATGACTAGACCATCATTGAACAAGGTTCCTGCTGCAACAATTTGGTCTAGATTGACGCCAGTCCTAACTGAAACCCATAGCTCCACCTCTTCACAATCATCTTCCTTGAGCTGACAGCATGCTTCGAACCAAATCTGAATCTCCTGAAGGGAGGCACCAGGTAGAGCAATAACAAGAAGCGAATGGTGAAATTGGCTTCTAACCATCTTTATAATTTTAAGATTAACCCTAACGACCTGATTTCCTTCCTGTAATTGAAGAGGCACTATGAGTTTCCATCACCTTCTTGGACTCCCTTGAGGCTTCTATCACCATTTCAGGCTACACCACCACTGCCTCTACGTAAATTTTGGGAATCAATACCAACTTGTATTTACCCCTCCACCGCCTCTGCGTAACTTTTGGGAATCAATACCAATTTGTATTTACCCCAAGAAGCCCCTACTATCTCAAACCCACCTCTCGCATGTCGTATGTTGCCCTTTCTAGGCTGAAATGGGCTTTCTATGCTACAATTGTCTTCCCATTGAATATACCTAAGTTCTTCTTCCAATTGCATTCGCACGAAAGCAAAACCCTGGGCCACTCTCGACCTCTTGTCTCGAGGGATAACAACCTCCATTACCTTCCCACATCTCCCAAAAGTGCAATAGAAGTGATCTTCGACCCAATCTCCTAGATATTCTTGGACAAAGATTGTGGGTAAGTCACACGAGGCTCGACCATGAGAATCCCCTTTAAGATTCTTCTTCTTCATGGCCGTTGTTGTCCGTCCTCCTTCCCGCGCTCCCAAAGGACATAACATTCCATCTTCCTGAACCTGCCATTTCCCTTTTTCCTCTTGGCTCATCTTCTGACCATCGTTATGTGCATAAACTACATCGTACTAACGAGAAGCTATGAGATGGTTTGATTGCGGGATGAATATCTTCTCCCTGATTTCAAGATTCCTCTTATTTCGAACCATCATGCTTGTCCACCACTTTGAACTCTCAATCCATACAAAACCTTCTTTAGAAACTCTGAACATCAAACTATCAAATTCTCCTTTGCTTCTATAAATTTATTACCCTTCAAAAAAAAAAAAAAAAAAAAAAAATTTGGTACAACACAGGATGTCGATGAGCGAAATGATAAGGTAAACACCATGTATATATGCCAGACATGCATTAAAATACACAGAATTCCATGGAAAAGCAAAACAATGTGATGACTTTAAAACTATAAGCATATCACTGTCCTTGATAACCCACCCCATTATTGACCAAGCACAATAATTGATTAATAAAGGGCGTCTGCATAAACTCTGAACTCTCAATACATTTTTTACCCTTCAAAAACAAAGTTTTGGTCCAACACAAGATATCAATGAGGAAAAGGATGAGGTAACACCAAGTATATATGGCAGACATTCATTAAAATACACAGAATTCTATGGAAAGGAAAAACAATGTGATGACTCTAAAGCTATAAGCATATCACTGTCCCTGGCAACCTACCCCAATATTGATTGGCCACAATAATTGATTAATAAAGGACGTCCGCATAAACTTCCAAGAAAAGAAAATTTGGCATTGCCTTAAATTCCAATATTATGAACAGGGCTGCATTTCACTTCAAGAAAGCACGGCCCATTCATTTTAACATCTAAACCATCCAAGATTGTATTAAACTATCACGCACAAGCAACTTTTTTCACAATAACCATGAATAACAGAATTTTTATGGCAGCTCTATGGAGTTACCATAAGCATCCACTTCCTTCAGCTTTTCCTTTATTTGCTTCGACAACTCGAGAACCTCGGGTGTCTGCATATTATCAGCAGAACGCTTAGATTTTCCACAAAATTAATAATAAAAGGACTAACAGTTAACTGAAGATCCAGCCACGAAAGACAGGGCAGTTACCTGCGTAACCTCAGACACAGATATAGCAATGGCAGCTTTAGCATCCTCGTCCTCGAGTCGTTTAAGGGCTCTTTGAATTTTCCGATCACACTCAACAATAAGCCTATCTATGACATCCTCCAAGTCCCTGTCATAATTGTCTGTACTTTTTCCTTTTGCTTCTTCATATCTATGAATGGTTCAGGAAAGTCATGGGAAAGAAGTGCAACTTCTGAAGCCCTACAGGTTAGTACTATATTCAAAGCAGCCACAGCCAAAGGTTTTGCTTCTCATTGCCTTGCCCTAAACAAAATCTGGAGAGAGTAGGGGCTATTGATGACTCAGAGGTCATGGTGATAGTGTAACACTTGCAGATAAGGCCACAATGATTCTTAGCTACACGAGCCTTTCAAATTGTCCGGGTTTAGAAGAAGCTTAGTCCAACTTGTTAAAAACTAGAGGAAATATACGAATGATTGGAGAAGCAAAAAAGGCATTTTTGCTTCGCCAGCAGCCATGCAGGTGGGACCTAACTCTTGTGATCCAGGCCATTCATCTGGAGGGCACTATGTACGGGTCGTGCTGTCAGAGATTTCCACATCAGAAAATCATGGCCACCAAACTAGAAGCTCCTTTGTTTCTATCTCAGAGCTCATCAATGATGTGACCCACTAAATGAACAATGTAGATCACTCAAAGGTAGAACCAACCTGCGAGGATCTGAACCAAGCAAAAAAGACATGTTTTTTTACTTCGACAAAGAACACATGATCAACCAGCCATATATTCCCCTCTTCAATGCCGAAATGTTACTGTTGAAATTACACCAATGAAAGCAAAAATATGAGAATCCAAGGGCCTATTTGCATAGAAATCCTAAATGTGGAGTTGTGGACATGGAGAACCCTTGTGAAATCCTCAGGAAATAGAAAACTGCAGTCACCAATATTTCAATTGTTTGCTTTGGACTGCAGTTTTCCAAAGAAACATTAAAAGGTCAACTGTCAAATGGTCGGAGCTATCTCTTGTAACCTTGAAAATATACATTTACCCAGTTCATTGAGCAAAGAAGCTTGGACTGAAGTTAGAAGGAAGTAGAAAGGAGACAATAGCAGAGGATAGCTCACTCTCCCCCAATCTCAGAGAAAGAGGATATCTTCAAGATGGTAGGATCACCGAGGGAAGCGGTGCTTCTGTGTGATAGGGCCTCAAGTCAATTTGAGGCTTTACCTTCGTTCATATTGTATCAGAAGAAGATGTTGTAAAGGTGGAAGAGATCAACAGCATGGAATAGGGATGCAAAGCTCCAAGACCCAAAGAGCTCAAATGGTCCAGATGCACTATCAGAAATCGGGAAGCCTCCTCTAGTTGAGTTTGGAAATGGAAGAGCTAGAACTCCAGTCATTGAGCCTCCGGTCAGTGCTTCTATAGCTATGTTGGTAGGTTCCCTGCATACACTGTCGAGATCCTAGTAGTTCGGTGATGCAGTGACGAATGCCAAGGCTGGCAAGAAAAGGGTTTGGATGGCAGAGGAAGGTGACTCCAAATCAGTTAGATATGGTTTAATTATTGGTCTAAAAAAATAAACCATGCTTGCAGCTTTAGTTTAGTTGGCTTCCTCTTCTACGACAATTGTTTCTGATCAGGAGGTAGCAGGTTGGATAGCATTGAAATGCAACGTACAACCAGAGAAGGTGAAAAGGCTAGTAAACAGGAAGATCTGGATTCAGTTGTCAAATGATGATGAAGCCACAATGCTATCTCAAGGGGGCAGAGGAATTTTGGGATAGCCCAATCAGAAGTTTCATCAAGTGTTCAGAGACTGAGATGGGGAAACAAGCAAACTTTGGTGGGTTCAACTACTCAAAATCCCACTGGTAGCCTGGGACTATAAAGCTATTGAATCATTGGGTGATTGTATTGGCACAGTAGTGGAGGTTGATCCGTGACAACAGCCATGGAAGAAGCAGAGTTTACAAAAATAAAAATAAAAAATGCAAAACCTTCCAGAGGAAGGAGGAAAATTATGCTTTGGATCGAAGACAGACATTATGCGATCAAATCTAAGATGGAGAAGGACCATACTCTCCTTGAAATGGTATCAAGAAACAGTTACGTATCGGCAGATGTGAAGGAAATGTCACCCGTGTTACATGATATGGTGATAAATTGGTCCGTTATGAAAAAATGGGCCATATCAGCCCACAGCAGCACATTTACAGGGCAAATACAGCCATCAAGGGCATTGAAAAATTGTGTTCAATTTTATTTTGTTTTTACCACTTCTTCATTTCAACCATGAAGAAAGGTTAGAAACCAACTCTAAACTAGATCTAGACCTATTTTGTGGATCAGAACACAATATCAGTGCGATTCGTTGGATCGAAGTGAAGTAGATCATTTTGGGAAACATTGGAAGAAGGGGTAAACCATCACTTCTTTTCATTTTTCCATCTTCCTTTTGTTGTATGTATATTAACAGACCCTAATCCATCAAATCATACTTCATTTGATGTTGACTAGGGCCTATTTGGTCAACTTTGAGCAAGTCAAGCTGACACTGCCAAACAGACAACATGCTTACCAAAGAATGACCTGCTACACCATCAAATACATGTCCAAAACTGAAAAAGAACACATATTTGGGATCCTCACATTTTTTAGAATTTACCATTTTTTTGTATTTCCCGAAAAAAGGCCTTTATAGAGTCATATCAGTCAATGTGTTAGCCAATACCATGACGTAATACTTGCTCCTTGATATCATTGGTGAGATAGAAACTCATAATCATAGGGACAAAGAGGTGGCTCAAGCTAGAAAATGGAACTGAGGGAAGCTCTAGATGTATCGAATGCTTAGGGCATCTTTGATGGGAGTCGTATTGCTTTGGGGGGTGGTTGTGCTAGAGGTCGTGACAGTGGTGGATCTGGATCAAGGTACAGTCGGAGGTGAGCCTCACCCAAATGTGTGATGGACCATGCCATCTTTGATCAAAGCAGCCAACCGGCAAAAATGAGGACGGACTAGTTCATGTGGTCCACAGCTTACGAGTACTAATGACCGTTGACAGGTGGCAATTGTCGAGTGGAGTCTCTAGTTGAGGCCTGCACCAATACATATTTCAGAATCTGTGCATGCCATCCTACATGACGAACACCATGTGTCATTTTAAGACACATCAGATAAAAAGAGGGGCACATCCCAAGTAATCAAGTATGCATTTATGAAGGGGGAGGGGGTTGTCATTTGAGGACATCTTAAGTAGGCGTGGCATTGGGTCGGGTTTGGGTTGGTTTGGAGTTGGCCTGAACATGACCTATTTACTAATTTGGCTAAGAATTATGGCTCAAACCTGACCCACAACCCATCATCCTGTGGCCCAACCCAACTCATCAAGTCCATGCCCAACTCGACCAACACAACCCATTTAATTGTAATCAGATCGGACTAGACCAACCCGACCCAGCTCATGTTCTAGAATGAAATATTGGGCTAAAGGTAGCCAGGCCCAATTAGTGGATACATATAAACATATATACATCATATGTCTCTGTCCATAGTAATCTTCTATTATTTTATCTCAATTTTTGGGTTGGAGTCGAATAAGGTCATCGGGCCAAGCCTATTGATGAACTGAATGGGGAAGTCAAATCAAGTAGAGTGCAACCCAAGAACAACCCATTCACTTAAATGGGCCACATTTTCTAGCCCAAGACCGTTCAAGAGTTTCTTTTTTTTTTCAACTCGTTTCATGTCTTCCACCAAATATATGATGTATTCATCACATTACTCCATTGTTGGATTTGAATCTCCTTGTTTCCTAAATGGCCCATAGATATTACTCTCATTCAAAAAGGACAATGTAATATGTGTTTATATAGCTATTGGTCAAAAGGCATCTTTCAATCAATAATTTTTTTGTTGGTTCAAGGAAAAGTTGGGCACTGATTTTGGAATATCAATGATAAATAGAAAGATATCCATGTATGTTCTTTGAAAGGTTCATAAAATGATACCATTTACATATTAATTGAGCACTTCAAAACCATGGGCTTTCGCTCGAGTCAACCCTATTTCCAATAGGAACAATTGACAATTTAATCCAGTCTTTCCATTAATTTTATATCCGACCCCCTACCCATTGAGCTTGACATTAAACTACTTCAAAAGTGGGTAAAGTTAATTGACCCATGGTTGACCCAACCCATTGCACCCCTAATCTAAAGTTTTAGAGGCTTCCAATCTTGCGATGAACGGCAAAGCGTTGAGGTTTTCCCCAAGGTCATGTTTGCTCCTGAATTTGATGTCTTAACCCCGTAGGGCCCGTTTGTTTTACCAATTACAATAGGAAAAGGAAATAGGCAATGATTACAAATTACTCTTGTCTGGTGACATCAGCTGCATTTGACAGTAATAATGGCACCAATTACATTGTTCGGTTTATCATGGTAAAAATGTAATGGTGGCAATTTTACATTACTTCATTGTCAAATCAACAAAACTAATGTTGGTGTTTGGATTGGGGTTTCCACTGCAATATAATGTAATTTTGTAATGATTGCAAATTTCTTTAAGTAACTCCTATTACTATGCATTTGACCCTCGAAATATGTGTCATAATACATGTTTAAACAAACGTGGTGAAATAGTAATGATGGCCCATTTACATTACTTTACCATGGAAATCGGCAAAATGGGTTTTTCCTTGAGGTTGACTGATTGGTACATTACTAAGGGTTCGCTTAGCATCCCATCATCTTCAGGTTCTAATAAAGGATGGCTAGCTACTTCCTCCCCATAGATATTCCTTGTGTTGTTGAGAGCCAATTGTCTCGGCATGGTCAAACTATCAACTTGCCCTAATGATGTTGGCTATTTGTGCCTCTAAACAAAGGAATCACGAAGAGAATAAATTCAATGTAATACCCTTATCCTTCTAGGGGCCACCTTTGTGTGGGAGTCATGAAGCAAAACGAGAGGATTTGGTTACATGGTAGCATGGTCAGAAGGTTTAGCAAAGCATGATGGTGTCTCAAGGTCTTCAGCAAAGGCGACATCTATCAAATATCGAATCAAGCAATGGTTCTATGATGCTATGCAAAGTGTAGGTAAAGTTAGGGTTATCTCTTTGAAGGTAATGATCCCTATTCCATTTCATGGAAGAGAGGGAGAAGGTGAACAAGAAAAAAATACATATCCCCCCATGTCAAATGAGCCAAGTGAGGTAGCAAGGACCTTATTAACCACTAGGCATCAATTAACTATGATAAACAAGGATGTGGCTAGAAAGGTATCGCCGACTTGGTACTAACAAAAGGATTACATTATGTTCATACATATCGGTTGTTGTTAGGTAACGGAAACAATCACCCCGCTAGGCAATTCGAGGGTGAATCAGTCTATTGTAGAAAAGAAGGGCGTATTGACCATAAAGGGCCCATTACGATAGTTTTTGTTTGCATTTTTTTCTGAATTTTTTCCACTTTTTTCTTCATTTCAACATTGAAGTAAGCTTAGAAACTAATTATAAACTATATCTAGGCATATTTAGAGGACCAAAACTCAATTTGAGTGCAATTTGATGAACCGAACAACCATTTTGGAAAATATCGGATGGGGTAAACCATCACTTTTTCCATCTTTTTTGTTGTATTTATATGTAACACGTGCTAATCCACCAAACCATGCTTGATTTATGTTCGATTAAGCCCTATTAAGTCAACTTTCAGTAGGTCTGGCTGACATGGCCTGACAGACTACATTCCTACCAAAAAAATATTTAAACAGCATTCTCACCAAAGGGTGGCCCGTTACACCATCAAATACAAGCCACATATACATATATATTTGGGACGCATTTTTTAGATTTTTACCAATAATTTTTTGAAATTTTTCCCCCAAGAAAAAATTTTGGCCATTAGAGGGTCATACCGGCTTATATGGGGGCCGTATCAACTGTCAGCCGATACTATTACATAATACCTAGATTGTCAGTGAAATGGTGAGCAAACCACTTCTAAATGGATCATCCAACGAAAGCTTAAAAAATGGTACGGTGTAATCTCTAAGGATGATCAATGAAGATGGTGGTGTGAAATTTTAGAGGGATGGGTAACGGGTTGCTCAAGCATGAGGAATCAGGTCATACAAATTTCTACAAAGCATAAATTCAATTTGGTTGTTTTCTAGAAAACTAAAATGCATGATTAGAACAGATCACTCTTCTCTTAGGTTTGAGGGGCCTTCGAGTGTCATTAAGTGCTACTAGGGCGTTAAAAGGCATTCTAGTGATTTGGGATTTGAACTCGCTAGTGAAGATGGATTGGTATGGCGAGGCTTATTCGATTTATGTTCTTCTCGGGCTTAGGTGGGCCTTCACTATTGTTCACGGTCATAATCACACGAGCCTTCAACCGCTCTTTCAAAAGAGTTAAGCATTGTCAGGGCGAAGTGATGATTGTCATGGTGTAGGAGGAGATTTTAACATGGTTCACTTCCCTTACAAGAAGTTGCAAGGGGCATCTACTACTACTAGGAGCACGTGTCTTTCTTGGAAGGCATGATCTAGTTGATTACCCTCTCATTCGAGCCAACTTCACATGGTCTGATCTTCAAGAAAGGCCCGAAATGTCAAGGATAGAAATGTTCCTAATTTTTATATATGGGGAGGAATCTTTCCCTCGAGTGGTTCAGCACGGTTCGCCTCAATTATTTTTCTTATCACTACCCCTTCCCTTAGGGGTGTATTTACAGTTTATTTGGTTAGGAAGAATCCAAAAACATGGATATGGAAACCCTAGGTGGTATCATATGGGCAAGGAAAACTATGGACATGAAACCAATACATGTTCTTTTTGCATAACTGATTCCCATGAAAATGTGAAAAGTCAAGTCAACGAAGATGCGTATCCATTATTGTGGAAATGCCCATGGATTAGCATTTGGGGAAGAAATCAATTCACTCATTTTCTGAGGAAAAACATAATAATGACAGTTGACTTCTAGAGATACTTTTTATAATACAAATGCTGGAAAAATCATACCCATAGAAACCCGCTTCATATCCAAACATTTCCAACTTAACAAACAGCCCCTTAAGGGATATTGGGAAATCCTCCCCTTTATGCGTCCCCTTTGTTAGTGTGAACAAGAATCAATGATCCCCCTCTCATTTCGCATTACACAATTTTATTGAAAAGACTAATTAACAAAACTAATACCATTTCACCTGATATCTTCCACACAGGCATATCATCTATCACCATAATCTTTCCCTCCTTGACCATTGTTGAGGCTGTCTTTACTTGCCCAGATTTCAATGATAATTGACAAGCCCTTCCAACCCCAGAGGGTGTGAGGCCCATCTTAGTTCAATCCTTATAAACAAATCTTCATTGAACGACCTATGAAATTAGTCTCCGCATATCTCATCTTTCACCAAGACCCTTTGAACCTCTGAAAGAGGCCTTGCCATCATAAATGCATAGAATACAGGAAAAAAAAAAAAATGTATCCGTATAACTATTAATGCCTTGCAACTATTTAAATACAGTCAAATTAAGGTCTTTTTTTCCTAATGGGGATCTATTTGAGCATGTGACTTAATCCAAAGCATCTATATTGTGGGACTCATTATGGAAGGGGCATCTCAAAATCAGATTGAATGGACTGTCTTTACATTAGAATGATGAACTTTTGTTCATTGAATTTGGACATTGACTACTTCAAGTCTTAGACAGCTTGATGACAGCCAGCCAAACAGACAAGATCATCCATTCTGTAATGTTCTTCTGTTATAAAACACTTACAGTGGTCCTCAGAAAAAACTTAATAAAAGTGCAAGTGACATGAGCATTGATATATAAAAATTAAAATTAAAATTAAAATTTTAAAAAAAAAAGAAGAAGAAGAGGATACTCCTTTCTCAGCTGCAGCGAGTGCACCTTCGGGCATGGACCCAGATCCATTTTCTGCATACAAAAAAACAGAAACCAAAGAAGATGATTTTTCAAGGGCAAAAGAGAGATGGAGAGAGTGTGAGAGAAGGTGAAGGGGCCTCGCCGCCGCACATGTACCAGACTACCAGACATCTGTGAGATCTCGCCCAATGGGACTGCCATCTGGCAGGAGAAATCAGACCGCTCCACTATGTTTGTGCAGTAAAAATCAAGAATTTATGTATTTGTTTTGGGCCCGCCTGATGATGAAGGGGCCACCCCAATATTTGAGTTAGGGCATGTTCACACGTGGCCACCACCAGATGAACGGCCATGATCTCGTCCAAGCCTGCCAAGTTGGCAAGTGCTATCCGATACACTTTCCACCATCTCGCCCAGCGGAACAAGCGCAGGGCGAGAGAGAAGAAATCGAGATGGATGGAAACGAAGAGAAGGAGTCGGTGATTCCGTTACCGTTAGCTGGAAGAGCTCATGAGGGCAGAGGCCAACGAGGTAGAGACGGCAGACATCTCGATCGTAGTACTTGCGATTCACCTCTCTAACGTCGCCGTTACGGTTCGCTCCCATCAGAACGTCCAGCTGCTTCCTGATCGCGTCCATTTCTAGGGTTAGGGTTAGGATTAGGGCTTCTTCTTTTTTTCTTTTTTCCTTTCTTTCTTCCTTGAAGCCCTGAGAAAGGAAAAGAGAGTTTGCGAGGGTTTGCGAGGGTTTTCTCTTCGCAGCCTGCCGAAGAGTGGATTGTTCGAGAGTAGGCTCTGGGAGAGATGGTCTCGACGCGGTAGTGGAGCTTAGAAAGCAACTTTCACCAATAAAATTACCGAAGCCGCCACTAGGGCTAAGGGCCCAAGGCTCGCAGTCGAGTTGGGCTAGGTCGGCTCGATTTGCAGGGAGCCAGTACAACAAATGCTCCTATGGCCCACCATGATATGTGTTTTACATCCACTCCGTACATCATTCGCTCCTGCTTGTGTTAGAAGGGTAGCCTAAAGATAAGGCCGATCTGTGACGTAAATGGGCCACCCTACAGCGAACTATGGGTATTGGGACGCTGACCATTGAAACTTACCTGGGCCCATCACAATGTTTGCATGCCATCCGACACCTTCATAAAGGAATTCGTTTACACCTGATCTAACCGTTTTATATTTGGCCATACAGTTTAACAATGGTTATATCTTTGCTATGATAAGTGGAGTTGTTTCACATTAAAAATAAATAAATTTAATTAAAAGAGTATAGCTCATCCAACTGTGGATTTCAAACTAATTGCTTTGGCAACCGCTAGGCTTGTCAACGGGTTAGGATTGGGGTGGTCTCAACCCAAAATTTTTAACTATTTCAAGCCGGGCTATTCAAAATTTTGATTATGGCAGGTCAAAGTCCCACCCATTGACACCTCTAACAACGGCCGATGAAGAAGTAAGAAAGGATTAACCGATTTTGCTAATGTCTATTTACCATGGTAGCCTAATAAATGTAGGAATAACTAATTACAAGTATTATAAAGAAAAATATAGACAAATACATACAAAACATAGTTTGTGTGAGACAACTATTATAAAATTATGTTATAACTTTTAATTTTTTAACATCTGATGAGAATATAGCAGATACTTTAATAAAAGGCGTAGTTATAAAAAATTTATGAAAAACATAGAGAGAGATAGAACTTATGACCCATAAAAAATGAGTTACTAAAAATATTAACCTAACCTAAGGACTGAATATCCCAATAATTAAGTTTAATGGGAAGAAAACAGTTTTTGTGTAATTCTTAGTTGAAATGTGCTATAAAATTGAAAAGAAATTATCTTTCAGGACCCATTTATGAAATATATAAATAATGTTATTCTCTATAACAGGTTAAGATCGGATTTAACCATTAATGAGTTTATTGCCTATAAAACAAAGTGATAGTTATTACAAAAACACCCTTTATAAAATCACCCATATAAATGTAGAAGTGTGGCTGCTTCCCATGGGAATTGGGATAAATCTCTATAGTACTTACGAAACCAGGATATTGCATATTGTCATAAAGTGCAACTCTGAATACCCTTTTAAGCTCTTATATGTTGTTTATGTAAGACCCGTAACCTCGTGAGACCTTTTATACGCTTCAAATTCGACACCGACATATTCTTAGCGGACCAAATCAATGAGCTTTGATCGCGACCCTGTTTCAGTACCGCAACACCCTGAAACATGTTCCCTAGTGACCACACGGGCGCTATGATTCTAACGCCGCGTGGCATGCCCCATTGTGACCCTATATTAAAAGTTACAGTTTTGACATAATCCGAGGTGGGCTGCGTAATGCATGCGGCCCCACTTGCACAAATCCTAGGGTTGTCCAATCAATCCATCAATCACTCATGTCTCTCTCCACATTAGTCGAACAATCTCGTGCCTCCTATCATGTAACCCATCCCATGCCCATGCTTAGCCATCGCTCTCTCCTTCTCTCTCCACATTCTACCCCTCCATCTTCTTCTAATTCCCTTCATATTCTAAAAATTCCACCACAAATCTCCCAACCCTCTCTCATTTCTACCACGTTTTGCTAGCAGGAATAGAGAGAGATTAAGAGAAAGAAAGAGTTTAGAGAGATTATGAAGAGATTTATATGTTAAGAGAAATAAAGAAGAAGAAAGAGAGATTAGAGGAAATTAGAGGTGGAGAGGAGCTTTGTGGACCGTCTGATCGATGATCTGAGCCAATGCAACTATTCATCCGTCATTGTGAGTGCATGGGAGGATTAAAAATCCCACTTTCTCTGTGTTATTCCATTTTTGGTGGGCCCACAAGGGTAGTACCCACCTTGATCATGTATAGTGTATGTGGACCCCATAGTGGCGGGAGCCACCCCAATGGTCGAATCTCTTCCCTTGCTTTGATTTCCTTTCATTTTTTCTATTTTTTTTTCAATTTAAGGTGTTGTGGGCTCACAAGTGGGCAACGCTGTTGGAGAACGTACCTCGCACGCTATCACAAAATGGATCACCTTGTATGGAACACCACTGATTTTATTTTCTATCCAACCTATTGAGTAGATCACACAGTTTTGGATGGTGGAAAACACCAAGATTGGGTTAATCAAAAGCTCATCTACTCACCATGACCTGGCCAATCTAATGGGCGGAGTGGATTTTTCTAGGTGGACCCCACCACCATTTAAAATCAAAAGAGAGGGGGGACAACGGCAACATCGTCTAGAGACGCTGTCCAGTAGCGTGGGTGGCTGCACCTTCCAAGGGTGACCGTGTGAGACCCACCATGGTGCATATGTTTCATCCACATCGTCCATTCGATTCTCCACCTCATTTTGGCCATTGAGCCCAAAAGTGAAGTCGATCCATATCTTTAGTGGGCCACACCAAGTACAGAAAGGTGTTGTAAGGCCCGGCGTCACCGACACCCCTTGCATGGGATGTTAGGAGTGGATTCCCATTCATGGGACCTGCCGTGACGTATTTTTTATATCCAAACCATCCGTCTATTTTCCCATCTCATTTTAGTCGATGGGCCCAAAAATCATGATGATCCAACCATCAGATGGATCACACCACATGTGATGGTGGGGTTGGGACCACCGATGGCTCACACAGAGACTTACACATTTACACCAGTCAGTGGCTCACACAGAAACTAACACATACACACCTATCGATGGCTCATATAGAAACTATATGCACATACTTGTAGGTGACTCACACAGAGACTAACACATACCCTGCTGGTAGCTCGCATAAAGACTAACAAATATACACCCACCGGTGGCTCGCACAAATATTTAATCAAATCTATATTACAAACTCTATACTCAAATGTACATAAGATTTGAATATACAATGGCCTCTTAAATTAAACTATTACTAGTTTGGATGAGCCCCTTTGATAGCGCAAGTCTTGAAATGCTCGATCAATCTTGATGCGTCTTCTCTTCAGCTCCCCAGATCTCTGAAGTGGATCTTATTCAACACCAATGATCGACTCTTTGCAATGATCTTCTTTTGAGGATGCCAATATAATGGGAGAGTGGGTTGGTCGAATCTCCTATAACTAATGAGATGATTCCAATTAGGGATTTACCTAAATAGGCATTAATCGAACCCAAGGGTTGACAACCCCAAGTACAGGCCTGTGATGCAGTAATAACTCAGTGAGACCAAGTTCGATCCATGGGGAGTTTGGTGAGAACACACTCAGAACTAATCAGGTTATCTGGGTTTTTAATATAATGAAGTAAAAGGGTTTGAAAACAATTAATAAAAATGACTAGGATTTAAGAATCCCACATCAATAGACTTTGAACTTAATTCCTCTTATGGAGTTGATCACGCAAGCATAACTGGATTCTAATCCGTTATAATTAAAAGATAACATAGTAATATCAATTATAAACATCCAACATAAATTAAAATCACGATAAGCTTGACCTCTCACAAAGATTTGGGTAATTATATGACATCACAGGGAATCGAAAGCATTTAATTTACTCATATACAACAATAGATCAATCAAATTTACAAATCGATTCCTTGTCTAATATATGAATTCAATCACATCTAATCATAATTCATCATAAATAACTTAAACTTCCATTGAAAACGAAATAAATATCAAATGTTCATCCCTTAGCCTTATCTAAGAGATTAGCCAAACATGACTGACATCTAAAAAAAAAAAAAAACAAACTAGAATATAAGGATTGAGGAGAAAGGACGATTCTATAGAAGCTACGCCACCCCTCTATCTCTCTACCAAGCCATAATTAATCTATAGAATAGCTAAAGATACCTCCTTAAATAGAGAAAATTTACATCGACTTTAAAATTCTGCACTTTTATTATGCTTCGATCACACTAACTATGTCTTCCGATTGCAACCGAATTTCTTCAAAATACATTTAAAGTATATGTCTTCCTTAAGTCGGATCGAACTCTTCTTTGGTAGCACCAAACCTAACTTCAATTACATTGATCACTTAAGCCGAATTAAGTATGAAAATCATTGTTTCTTGTTGGACTATTTTTGGCGCTTCTGGTTAGACCGATCTAACCTTCGGTGGGACCAAACAATATGTTATTTCTATTATTGAACTGTGTGATTTTTCAGACTTTTATCCATCCTTGATACTCAGTTTTTTTACATCCTTGACATGTGAATCCTTTAATACTACCCTCCAAACATTAAGTTCTTCACTTGATTATTCTTTCAACTTTTATCATTCATTCTTAAGCACAATTTTACAATTGTCTTTCGAATTACTTCGCATGTATAAAACATATGCTAGTTGGTCAATTTAGTACTTAAATGCATGAAAATTAATATAATTGAGAGGTTAAATATGCAATATTTAAGATTTATCAGGCATTATAGAAAATTATAGACAATAAATTTAACTATAGGATTAGTGTCTAACCTCAATAAAATGAAAGAGAATATGTACATCTTCAAGTTGCGCTTAGAATGCTCATATATAGTGATGAATCACAGGGAAGATGACATGAAGTCAATGAATTAAAGCCTAAGAGTGTTGATTAAGAGTTGCATGCGTATAAGCTTTAAAACCATAAAAAAAAACCCATCTGATTTGTAAAGGTCCAAGTGCCCATTTTATAAGAAAAATGCTCCAACGAATATATAACAGTTAGTTGTCGATTCAATTGAGAACTCTATCGATTTGATTAACTTGAATTGACATTGTCAATTGGACTGTCTATTCGATGGACAGTTCTTAAAATTTACAGTTGTTCTCGTCAGACAGTTTTACCCACTTTCGATCAAATCAATAAGATATATTAATTCGACTGAACTATCGATTCGATCGATAGAACTCTGATTACTGCAGATTTTCATGTCTAATCATCAAAAACTCCGAACCTCTAAAAGCCTAGTTGTTCTTATCCATATTTGAGTCATATTCTTGGGATCATAGAACAAAAGTTTTCCTATTAATATATTATTATCTAGAGATAAGTTGTTTTGGAACTAAATGGGTCTATGGCTAGTTTTACCAAGGCACTTCAATCTACGTGTCTTTATGCATTGCTGTTGCAAGTCTTCAAGTATCCGGTTGTCATTCCAATGGGACTCAACTGACTCAAGACACACATACACACATTATTGACAAATTGAGGCCTTTATAATTTCCCTATTTGTCAATTACATGGCAAAAACCTAAACTAGACCCTATCATGGGGAATACCATTGACAAACCAAAATAACCAAAACATACATGTCAAATATTGCACAAATTATAATATAATAGATATGACATGTAGACACACTGCTCAATGTTCCTCCTAACTCCATCAAATCCCCACACCACAGAGAACTTAGAAAACAGAATTCAACATACTTTGGTAGGATCTTAATCTCTCCCCATTTATCAATAATTGACAAAGAGCCAATTCCATGGATATATCAATAAGCACTGAAATATGTAAAGCTCTATGAATTATAAATGTTGTAGGGAAAATAGGCCGATCAATGATGAAAGGTTAGGTCGGGACCTTGCACACTTCACCTAGTTGGACACGATAGCAGGTTTGATCCCTTACTCTAGACCCAAACAAGAAGCAAGATCGATCTTGGCATCCCGCCACCAAGTCAAAAAACCTACCGACCTGCCCAAACACCTAAAAGAGCACTACCTCCGTCGATTCCAAGATCTCCAGAGTTCGTTAGGAGCGCTCTGTCCCTTGTCTCGATTAAGGAGATAAGTTGGCATTATGCAGGTCGGTATTACCTAGGCCAGCCTTACCCAGGTCGGTATGACCCAGGTCGGGACACTTCAGGTCGGCTCAATCTGCCTCCCACCAAGGCCCAACCACATCCACCCGAGATCTTAGCGGAAGACCCAGGAAATTTGTTGTAATAGAGATCCGTCTAAAGTATTTGGAGGATATCCGCAACATGCTCGGGATCCCAAGATCTTGGCTGAAGATCTCGGGAGATTTACCATGCATTCAGGATTCGAATCCCTCTGCAATATGCACCTACTAAATAGGGAGATCTTCTATACGCCATCGCCTCTCGTAAACTATACATACAGATACCTCTAATGGTAAAAGGTACACACAATCTTTAGCCCTAAACCATCAATACTTGACTAGACCTAGATCCCTTTCCTAACTTAGGCATCAAAGGGTCCCCTACTCTAGCTAGGGTCTTCCTTGTCCGTTCGTTGGGCAGGTACATGAAGGTCTAAAGGGGGCTAACTAGATTTCTGCATCAACAGTTTGGCGCCATCAGTGAGAACGATATCGAAAGTCATTCTATCTCACCATAGTTCAACAATGTCGAAAGGGAAGAATAAAGCTTCGGCCTCATCCATTGCGCTCGGCTTCTCACCACTAGAGCAGTCCGCCAACCATCGGAATTCCTCTTCCTAGTTGCAAGCTGACTCCGCGCTTGCGGGGCCATTACAATGATCTCCCAGTTGAGGAGAATGACTTATCTCCCTTGAGCAACAAGTTGAGATGTTAAACATAAACATGAACTCCATGAAACAGTCGTTGGAGCAGTTGTAACCCCGCCCCACATAAGGGGACGAGCCGGTGGCGGGACCAACAACACAAGAGCTCCCCTAGCCGTCCGACATACCTGTTATCTCTTGTAGGAACCAGCAACTCAGAACATTAAGGTTGACACATTCTCATGTCTTTAAAATCGTCGCACTGACTGCTTTTGACCCTCACAATGAATTGGATGGAAAGAGGCGCGACAAAGCACTCGAAGCAGCCGCCGGGGTTATGGCTGAGAGCGGTGATCCTTGGGAAGCCAAACTCAATGATCTACGAGGACAGATCCATGACATATGACAGTCCTACTGCCGACATTATGCATGCGCAACTCCCGCTCGGTTTTCGTATGCCTTTGTAACGCCCTGAAATTTCACAGCCAGAGTTTATACTCATGCCCTAGAAAACTAGGTGTTAATAATGTATAAACTAGATGCTTTAGAATCACACCCTATTTTTTTCTAATTGGATTACATCCAGATACATTCATGAAGGTACTCATTAACGAGAATAAAATCAACTGTATTAATTATTTCATCAAAGTAAAGAAATTCAATAAATTATCAAATGCCTTCTCAATGGAACTTATTACATTAATCGAGTTTGCAGCGGAAGTATAAAACTAAATAAATAGACTATCTTCGTATTCTTTCGGTACAGTCTTCTATAGGGAGATGGTCCTCCAAGTCTTCAATCAGTATATCACCTGCATCATCTGTACGGTTGGGAGAGGGTTAATGCCCTACTCATAGTGACTGCTATCCTTTAAGATTAACAGTACTTCAAGAGATTCATAAAAGCAATGTAAAGGTTCTGATACGTCCCGTACTCCACAACTACAAGAGGTATCAATGCACAGACAATCTACATGAGATGCATGCCTAGTAAAGTATATGCGGTTTATCACCCTTAGCGATCACCACAATGTGGAATATGATTAAAGTTATCCGACTCGCCCTGCATTCTATACTACGGAGATTCACCAGTGTGTCCCACGTTTAACATGGATTTATGCGGTTATCCCAAGATGAACACAACACATGACCAGGTGAATCACACAACCTAGATTGGAGTGACTAATTGCGACAACCAACCCCCAGAAGAAAATAATTGATGTAACACGTATATATAACGATTTACATACACCAACTGGTACGCCATCACCCGTGAAACATGGAATTACGTGTCACCCCAGGGCCACTACCGAAAACGCATTACATCCACGATATTTATTCGATCGCTAGAAAAGGGATTCCCAACATAGTACTTGCATTTATAGATAATATAAACTGAATCATGGATGTTCAGGAATATCAAGACACATGCCCAAGTCCTTTTAAAAATAGATAGCACAAGGCCAGTAAAGAGAGGAGTGACAATGGTCCACTCAATAAAAGAAGAGTAGTAATGGCTAACTCAATAAATAAAAGAGCGGCAACGGCCGATTCTTTAATAAGGAGAGTGGCAATGACCAACTCAATAAATAAAAGAGTGGCAACGACCGATTCTTTAATAAAGAGAGTTACAATGGCCAATTTAATAAATAGAAGAGCGGCAACGACCGATTCTTTAATAAGGAGAGTGGCAATGGCCAACTCAATAAAGAGACGAGTGGTAGGGCTAACTCAAATATATTGATAGGGCAAGGGTAAGGCTTATATCCAAGGCCCCACATAAATTCAGAAAGATCACTTGTAAGCAACATTATACTATAATCTCAAAGGTAAATAATTAATGGTAAAACATATAATTGCAGGAAGAATTCAAAGTAACACGAAGACATGTTAAGGTAAGATAGAAATAACACGAAAGCATGTAAAGACGAGATAAAACAACAGGATGACATGTAAGGCAAGGTAAATATAATAACTTAAATTATTGTAAGCCTAAAGGATAAAACCCTCGCAGCGTTCCTAACACCGTAGGACCCAAAAATTGGCTCGATCCTAGCCTTAACTCAGTCTAGAACTCAATGGGTCGACTCAACGTACAAACTCTCTCTCTCTCTCTCTCTCTCTCTCTCTCTCTCTCTTTCTTCCCTTTTTTGTCTTTCCTTTCTTTTCTTTCTTTTCTTTCCTTTCTTTTTCTTTCTTTTCTTTCCTTTCTCTCTCTTTCTCTTTCTCTATCTTTCCTTCTTCCTTCCTTGCTGATCAAACAAGGGGTCTAGATGGACCAGGCTTTCACTGGAAACCTCTCTCTCTCCCTTTTCCGTGGAGTGCTGCTCTCGGCCGAGCTCTCTCTCTCTCTCTCTCTCTCTCTCTCTCTTCTCCCATGTTTTTCCTTCTTTCTCCGATCCTTCTTTGTTTACTATGTATTCTCCAGCGGCAGATGTGGAGGTTTATATAGGTTGTAAAAGGTTCCAGAATTTTCCTGCGAAATTCCTACGTGGCTGCAGTTGTACACACAAAAAACGGAGCAGCGCGATATCCCTTCTTTTATTTTATTTTGGACTTCTAGGGAGGGGTCAGTTCTCTTGCTTTAGCAGATTGGACGGCTCGGATCAGTGACACGACCCCGATCATGGTCCCACAGCGAGCTGAAATTCCTAAGTTGCGTCCAATTTTTCAGCTGCTCGCATCTATTGCGATTTGGTCGATTTGCGTTACCTGGTGGGGCCTGCAATCATGGATGTCTAGAAAATCCACTCATTCCATTGTTCTTCTCTTGTCCTTTTGGCCCGGTATGGTGTAGTATGGATCACGTTTGCAATGGCCCATGAGATTCTCCTACACGAGGTTTCCTGAACTCCCGAATGGAATGGGATTTCCTTTTGATATCTTTCCATTATCAGGTTCGCTTGGTCTTGGTCGAAAATGTCGTCCGTATTTGATGGACGGTTCAAATCATTCATAAGGCCAGGCTAGTGGGCCATGAATGATGGCAGAAATCGGTTTGTTTGAATGGTTACGCAGTGGGGCTTCTTGTGACTATTGTTGCAGGCACGTGTGCGTGCATGGGTGCACGTGATCGGCTAGGTTTTGGTCGAATCCACCACCCAGACACGATGGATGGTTCAGATCGTCCACATGGATGATGATGGTGGCCCACATCTCATCCCAATGGACGATCGTTCGCAGCATGCAACTAGGTTGTGATTGGTTGGGTCAAGGCTACCTTGACCAACTTGTCATTGCGGTGTGGTGCGAACCTTGCAGACAGTGCATGCGCACTGTTTGGAGGTGGGGTCCACGAGTAGTTCAGAATGAATCCACTTCGTTCATTCATTTTTCCATCTAAATTTAAGGGTTGATCCCAAGTTTAAAGCATGTCTAATGATCAAGCGACCCCAAAATCGATGGTTAATGGCTAGTTTGTCCATTAGGTCATTTTATAATGATCTAAGGGCTGGAATTCGATGTGTATGGTTAATTTATGATACCTAAGCAAGGTATAAATTTTCACATCAAACGGAACGTGGGACCCATCTGGTCTAGAATTCAGGGTCTAGGTTAGTGGTAATTTCGCAATTATCACTGATCTAAGAGTTTTGTAAAATCTAATAGTTTTATGTGGTTGTGTGCACATTTCTAAACAATTATTACAAACGAACTTACGTTTAAATCATTACGGATAAGGAGTTTTTCACTAGTTCATTTAGCGAAAGTACCCGCGTCTAATCACATGATGGATTGTCATGTCCCATAATCAACGGTCAGATGGCTTGTTCTATTGAACGGAGGTTATCCCCAATGGTTAGATTCATGTCAGGAAATCGATGTAAGGTTAGGATGACTAATTTGGTATTGTACACATGTACGTCATTCATTAAATTTCGTGTTAACACTCGAGAACTTTCAATACTCGGGTATTGAAAAGTTCGGGGTGTTACAGCCTCAGATCGCCCCATTCTCCGAAACTACAGACCCAGTCGAATACTTGGAATCCTTCAGGGCTTGGATGGAATTTCATGGTGCATCAACCTCGTTCATGTGCCACGCATTATCGCTAACCTTGATCGGAGCAGCTCGGAAGTGGTTCCGGCAATTGAAGCCTCAGTCAATCAGCTCTTTCACGCATACAAGGCCTTCATCACCAATCTCTTTGGAGGGAAGGAAAGCCTTAAACCCACTTCACACCTCCTCAATATAGTTTAGAAAGAAGGTGAGCTATTGAAGGATTACATCAAGCGTTTCAACTTGGAAACCATGCAAGTATCCGCACATTCAGAAGAAATTGCTCTATCTGCCATGATGGAAGGCCTCGAGGAAGGAAGATTCCTCTTTTCGCTTGACAAAAATCATTCTTTAACGATGACCAACCTCCTCAACAGAGCCGATAAATACTCTAACGCCGAGGAAATTGCTACTATGCGGAAAGCTATTCAGAACAAATGAAGCTCAGCCAGAGAAAGATGACCTAAAGAAGAATCCACCTTGGTCAACGATAGCAACAGAAAGAAAGAAAATGAACCCCCAAGGAGCCATCGTCTGAGCAGGCGACCTAATAGCAGGTTCAGTTCGTATACTCCTCTCAATGTGACACCTGAGCAGGTCCTTATGGAGGTCCGAGATAAATGAATCCTCAAGTGGCCAAACAAGATGAAATCCAATGCAGATAGGTGAGACAAGCGAAAATATTGTCACTTCCACCGAGACCATGACCATTCAACTAGTGACTGTTTCGACCTGAAAGAGGAAACTGAAGCTCTCATTCGCAATGGGCACCTACGTGAATATGTCAATAGAAAGGAAGAACAAGCTGATCCGAAGAATGAACAACCCATCAACAATGAACCAACCAGGAAAATTCACACAATCTTTAGCGGGCCTGCTGGGGAAGGAGACTTAAATCAAGCTCGGAAAGCCCACGGCAAAGTATTAGTTGCTCCAGCTTGGAGTATCAGGTCCTTATCACCAGCAGACCCCTAAAAGAGCATAAAATAACGCCTTGTGATCTAACCCTCACTGAAGAGGACGCTTGAGGTGTTCACCACCCCCATGATGACGCACTCATGGCAACTATGACTATAGCCAACTGCAGAGTGTTTCGTATCCTAGTGGACACTAGTAGCTCAGTAGACATCCTCTTCGAACATCCTCTTTGCCGAGGCATTCGATAAAATGAGAGTTGGGCGACCTCGATTTCGAGCCGTCAAAACTCTCCTACTTGAATATGTAGGAGACAAGGTTACATTAGAAGGATCGATTTAACTCCCAGTCACGACTGAAGAATGACAAAACCAAACAACGACCATGATCGACTTCTTGGTGGTAGATTGTCCCTCCGTCTACAACGTCATTCTCGGATGACCTCCACTCAACGCTCTTTAGGTCATCGTATCAACATACCATCTTATATGAAGTTCCCCACTGAACAGGTACCAAACTAGTCAGGGGAAATCAACAAGAAGCTCGACAATGCTATTTAATGGCATTAAGGACCCAACACCATGCAATGGCCATCACCTCTATTAATCCACTAGAAGACTCAATTTAAAGAGGGCGCCCCATGGAAGACCTCATACCTGTCCCACTCAACGACTCTGACCCAACCCAAAAGGTGCAGATCGGGTTGTCTCTGACACCACGTTATGAGACGAAGTCATGGGCCTCCTTTGATGATATGCCAATGTGTTCGTGTGGTCTCATCAGGACATGCCCCGCGTCAGCTCGAAGGTTATGGTCCATAGGTTGAATGTCGACCTCGACTATCGACCAATCCGACAGAAGCGAAGAGCATTTAAGGCCAAACGGTACGCCATATTTGGAGAAGAAGTCAAAAAACTCCTCAGAGCCAACTTCATAGAGGAAATTTACTATCCTGACTGGATAGCTAATGTCGTCTTGGTTAAAAAGTCCAATGGGAAGTGGTAGGTCTGTGTTGATTATACCGACTTAAACAAAGACTATCCAAAGGATAACTTTCCTCTCCCCAAAATTGACCAACTTATCGACAACACTGCTGGACATAAACTCCTGAGCTTAATGGACGCCTACTCAAGCTACAACAAAATTGTTATGCATCCATATGACAAGCAGAAGACGACTTTCGTCATAAAAAAGGGACTCTACTGCTACAAGGTCACGCCTATTGGATTAAAGAACGATGGGGCTACATATTAAGGGCTTATCAACAAAATGTTTGCTCGTCGGATTAGACAATCCATAGAGGTTTACGTCGATGACATGCTCGTCAAGAGCATTAAAGTTGTAGACAATATCTTCGACCTTGAAGAAACGTTTATAATCCTATGAAAATATCATACGAAATTGAATCCAAGCAAGTGCGCCGTCGGTGTTAGCTCGAGAAAATTCCTCAGATTCTTGGTCAGTCATAGAGGGATCGAGGCCAACCCCGAGAAAATCCAAGCTTTGCTTGACATGAGCCCACCCAGGACGATGAAAGAAGTCTAATGCCTTACAGGAAGAATAATCGCCTTGAACTATTTCGTATCTCAAGCAACCGACAAATGCCTTTCCTTTTTCAAGCAATTGAAAGGAAAGCAAAAGACAATGGACGAAAGAGTGCAAGCTCGCCTTTCAGTAACTCAAGTAATACATGGGATCACCGCCATTGCTCTCTAAACCAGAGCAAGGAGAACCATTACTTCTATACCTAGCAGTTTCAACATCAGCAGTTAGCTCAGCCCTCATCAGAGAGCAAGAAGGGAAACAGCTTTCGGTGTACTACGCCAGCAAAGCCCTGGTCCCTGTTGAAACCAGGTATCCAGACATAGAAAACTGGCCCTAGCCCTTGTCATCTCATCACGTCGCTTACAACCATAATTCCAAGCCCATACCATCGTCGCCCCGACTAATCAACCTCTTTGCTAGATGCTCCAAAAACATGAAGTATCGGAGAGACTTACGAAATGGACAATCAAACTAAGTGAGTTCGACATTAAGTATTAGCCTTGAACAACAATTAAGGGCCAAGCAATGGCCGACTTCATCGCCGAGCTCATATCAGAGGGCGACCTGGGTCCTGCCGAGCTAGGGTCCAGTCCTATCACTGACCTGGGCTGTGCCGAGCTGGAATCCAGTCCTAATATACAGCGCGAGCAAACCGAGCATTAGATGACCGACCCAAATTAGCCAACATGGACACGTTGATGGTTCATCCAATTCTAAAGGCAGCGAGACTGGTATAGTCCTGGAGGCTCTTGACTAGAAATGCACACAATGTGCCTTAAGATTTGGATTTCAAGCATCAAACAATGTAGCAGAATATGAAGCGTTGTTGGCTGGGCTCAAGCTGGCAACAGTCATAGGAGTACAATATTTGAAAATTCGTGGCGACTCACAGCTTGTCGTCAACTAAATAGCTAGTTAATGTCAAGCTAAAAAAGAACGAATGAAAGCCTATCTGTAGAGAGCCTGAGAGCTGATCAGCAAATTCCTGAAGTGCAACATCAGCCTAATCCCCAGGGTAGAAACTCTAGAGTAGACATTGATGTAGGTTATTTTGACTGATGGATTAAATGGAATATTGATGTGGGTTTACCATCCATGGATAGTTGTATATTTGCCCTAAGCGGCTTAATGAAATATTTTTTAGTGACCATGCGATGGTAAGTCCCACTTATTAAACTGTAATTGGCCACTGGTTGAGGATGACACAATTAAACATCATAGTGTTGAAGTCTCATGAACCGGGGATGGTGGTATGGGACACTATGCCCGAGTCGTCAGCCTATGCTAGGTGACGAGCCCCCCATAATGCCCTTGAGCTTTCTTAAATTGGTTGCTTGAAATTTAAAATAATAATGGCTGGGTTAATCATACATTCATCGCACTTCGGCGTTATTTGGTGCTTAATTGACTGTTTGAAAGATCAGTTCACCTTTCAAATGACCATTTATAAGACCCGTATCCTAGTCACTACTGTTCCGTAAGCTTCCGCGGTTCTTCCAGTCAAATTCTGGCAACCCTCGACCCGTATCCGACGTTTGCGCGCGATCTTAAGCCAAGTCCCGCATATTAAAGTCGACTCGACTTGAAACTTGTATCCTTGCGACTGTGCCATCGCCGCGGTTCAAACACCATGACTCGTGCACCGAATCGATACCCGTGCCAGAAGATGTGGACCCATGCTCATTTCAAGAAAAACGCCACACGTTACGAATTTCGAGGGAATCTCTACAACATGTCCCATCAATCAATCAATCAATCAATGTCAAGTACAAGCCATACCCCAAGTACACCACCCATCCCTCCCTTTTCACAAGTCAACTCTTTCTCTCCCCTACCCATCCGTCTTTTATAAAATTTCAAACCAAACCTTACCCTTCCATCTCCTTTCCTTACAACCACCACTCCACCCATCCCTTTCATTCATTAATCTCTTTTTCTCTCATTTTATCTCTACTCTCCAACTCTATAAGCAACATCCCACGTCTAAGCCTCCCCAACCTCTCTCAAAAACAACAAGTGTGGCCCACCCTCTTATCTCTCATCCCCACCATTAAAACTCCATCATCCACCGTTAAAAGTTAAGCATAAGAGCTAAGGAGGCTAAGGGATCAAGGAAGAGTGTAAGAGGTGGGTGACCCACCGTTGATTCTTATTTTAGGGCCCACTTGTTGGTGGGACCCATTTTGATATATGAGATGTAGCTATGAGGGGCCCTTAGTGGCGGGGTCCCTCTATCACCGTCTCTCTCTCTCTTGTGTGATGTCTTGTGGCCACCACGGTGCAAGACGATCTTGACCGTCCGATTGTGAGGCCCACCTTGCAGCGGGTCCATTGGACGGCTAAGATGAAGGAAAGACACAAGTATCAGGTTGATTCGTGGGCCACGTACATGTGGGACCCACCATGATGCTTGTGTTATATCTATGCCGTCTAGCGTCCCTGGATGCTGGACAGGGTGCGGCTAACATGGAGTGCGTGTACTGACATGGATGTGTACTCACGAGCTAAAAAAAATTTGAGCTTTTGGGGTGGGCTGCTCATGCAGGCCCCACCTTGATGCAAGGATCAAATCCACGCCATTTGTGCCATTCCCCAGCTCATTTCAGGCGTTGAGCCGAAAAATGAAGCCGATCTAACTATCTAGCGGGCCATAGTATAGAAAATAGTAGTTCTTACCATTAAAATTCACTTTGAAGTTTTCTATACACCAAAATACCTCGGATATTGGGCTCATTTAGCTTGTAATGAGCCATAGGATCCAATGGGTAGTGTGGATCTGTCTGATGAGGGCCCCACCTAGGAAATTCTTTAGAAAAATATGTTTTAAAAAAAAAACAACAGCAGCAACCGCAGACGCTGCTACCGCTGACAACCTAAGGACGCCAGCAGCGTCCTGCTGCGTGGACGCTGGAGGCAGGGACCCACGGTCCCAACTGTGGGCCCCACCGTGATGTGTGCAGAACATCAACGCCGTGCATTCGATGGTCCCTGAGGGTAGTGGGCCCCCTCCCAAAAATCAACTACACCTGGAACTCAGGTGGCCCACGTCACAAGGAACAGTGGGGGTTGAATGTCTGCTATTGAAACCCTTCTGGGTCATAGAAGTTTTGGATCCTTATGAAATTTATTTTTCGTCTACATCCAGGTTTGTGTGGCCATATGATCAGATTGGATGGCAGATAAATGTTATGGTGGGCCCCACGTGGGACACACTAATGTAAGTATTTTATCCACTATCCTCACGTGTGGGGAGTGGGGTGGTTGGTGGACCTCACTGCAGCTATATGGCTGTTGTAATGGCGTTACCAAGGCCTGTGGGGCTTGCCTTGACTAATGTGGTATTTATCCACACTGTCCATAGGCAGTGGACCCCTCATGATGAATGTTTTATCCACACCGTCCACCATAACACGTGGTGTCAGACCCGTGTCCTAGTCCGTACCGTTCCGTTAACTTCCGCGGTCCTTCCGGTCAAATTCCGGCAACCTTCGCAACGTATCTGATGTTTGCATGTGATCCTAAACCGGGTCCAGCATACCTAAGTCGGTTCGAATTGAAACCTGTATCTTAGCGACTGTGTCGTCACCGCGGTTCTAACGCCGTGACTTGCATACCGAACCGATACCCAGGTTAGAAGATGTGGGCCTGCGTTCAATTTGAAGAAAATACCGCGCATTGTGAATATCGAGGGAATCTCTATGATATGTCCCATTAATCAATATCAAGTACAAGCCTTACCCAAAGTACAACAACCCATCCCCACCTTTTCAAAAGTCCACTCTCTCTCTCTCCTCTCATCATCCCTCTCTTACGCCATTTTCAACTAAGGCCATACCTTCCATCACTCTTCTTACAAAATTTTCAAACAAACCCATCACTCCATCACCTCTTATCATTCCCATCACCTCACACTCTCTCTCTCATTCTCAAATCTTCCAAGCAACTAAGAACCCCAAACGTCCAAACCTCTCCAACTCTTCTCCAAAGCCAAGTGTGGCCCACTTTCCCTACCCTCTCAGCTCTCATCCCCACTATCAAAATTCCATCATCCACCATTCAACATTGAGCATAGGAGCTAAGGAGGCTAAGGGACCAAGAAAGAGGCTAGTAAGGTGGGTGATCTTTGAGTTTCTACCATTAATTTTATGATTTGAGGGCCCACTTGTTGTGGGACCCAAAATGATGTATGCAACATAGAGAGGGGCCCATAGTGGTGGGGTCCCTCTATCTCACCGTATCTCTCTCTCTTCCTTTCTCTCTCATTCTTTGTATGATGGTGATGATGAATGGGTGTGTGGTCCATCTGTTGTGTGTGTCCCACCATGAAGTTTAAATTTTATCCATGCCATTCACCTTCATGTGGGACCTACCTAACGGATGTAATGGATATACACCGTCCAGCTCATTAGTGGGCCTGGATGAAAGGAAAAGCATAAATATCATGTTGATCTGATATAGGTGGGCCACGTGCATATAGGACCCACCATGATGTAGTGTTTATCCCAGCCATCCAGTGTCTCTGGACGCTGGACGTGAGGCAGGGGTAGCTAACAGGGAGTTCTTGTACTGACAGGGGTGTATACTAACAAAGCTAATAAAAAAAAGGTATGCTTTAGGGGTGGGCCACTTATGCAGGCCCTACGTTGATGTATGTATATAATCCACGCCGTCTATCCTGTTCCCCAGCTCATTTCACGCGTTGAGCCAAAAAAAGAACTCAATCCGAGTTTCTGGTGGGCCATAGCATAGCAAACAAAGTTTCCTACCGTTGAAATACACTCTGATGTTGCTGTACATCAAAACCTATCCAATATTGGGCTTGATGGGTTTGTATTGAGCCGTGGGGACCAATGGTCGGGCTGGATTTTACTGATGAGGGCCCCACTTAGGAAATTCCTCAGAAAAATAAATTTTCAAAAAAAAATAAATAAAAGCAGCAGCAGCAGCGTCTGCCTCTCCCAGCCACTGCAGCGTGGACGGAAGAGGCAAGGACCCAAGGTCCCAGCCATGGGCCCCACCATGATGTGTGTGTGCATCGACACCATCCATTTGATGGACTCCTAGGTGAGTGGGCCCCCTCCCAAAGATCAGCCGTACATGGGACATGGGTGGCCCACGCCACATGAACAGTGTTGATTGAGGGTCTACTGTTGAAACCCTTCTGGGTTGTCATAAGTTTTGGAATCAAATATGGAATTTATTTTTCCTGTTCATCCAGGACTATGTGACCGTGTCAACGGTTGGATGATAAATAAATGTTATGGTGGGGCCCACGTGGGACCCATTGATGTAAGTATTTTATCCACTCTATCCCCACGTGTGGGGAGTGGGGTGGTTGGGGTGGACGTCACTGCAGCTATATGGCTGCTGTAGTGATGTTACCAAGGTCTGTGGGGCCTACCTTGATACTAATGTGGTGTTTATCCACACCGTCCATAGGCAGTGGATCCCTCATGATGAATGTTTTATCCACGTCGTCCGCCATAACACGTGCAACCGACCGTGATGTACGTGTTTAACCCACTGCCCATCTTTGTTTGCCAAATCATTGACTACCTTATGAGGCCCACCTTGAAACATGTAAGGCCGTGTGATGAGGCCCATCTTGGTGTATTTGTAGGCCGTTCATCAAGGACCACTTTGAATTGTCTAAGGCCCATTGTGATGTGTGCAAGGCCCATGGGTTATGGCCCATTGCAATGAACATATGGCCCATATATGAGGCCCATATGATTAAGCCCATCTTAATGTAATTATGGCTCATCCACTGATATATATATTGTTATTAAGCATCAGGACGCCATAGATGTCCTTGGGTGAAAAGTCTTAAACCCGATAGTACCAGAGGATGACTCCAATGTCGAGACCGAGTGGATATATGAGCGCACAAGGGCCGAATACCAGGAGGTCGCGTCTCCCACTGTGTTGTGGTCGGTTGAAAAGGGGTATGGCCTTACTCGCTTGAGGGTAGGGGGCAATATTAGGCTAAGTTTGACCAGCTCGCGAATGGGTCCACTATCGACATGCCGAATAGGTATTGGCAGACTATTGGCCAGGCGGATAGTGAGGTTTCTTACGCTCATTTGGACTGTGCGGCTAGGAGAGCGGTAGTGCCACTTGGAGTGTATTAAACTCCTGTGATTATCCAGAATGAAAACTGTACTGATACATGATGAGGATTGGCATGCTTGAGTTGCATCTCACACCGCATGGCCGTGTTATGGCCGATACCATTCATATCTTGCACCCCATAGCCTTGGTACGGCTGATTGCATTCATGTACTCATCACCATGATTTCACATTACTCTGACCTTGCATTCTGAGCATGCTTATATTGCGCACACACTTACACCACCCTCTAAGCTTTATATAAGCTTATGCACGATCGATACGTGTAGGTGACGCCAGGACACAGTCGCAGCCATAGTCTCACCGCAGTTGGAGCGTGCAGCCGAGCTTCTGGAGTTTTGTTGCTTTCGTTATATTGTATTTCCCTTTCATACGTACTGTATCCAAAAGTTTTTGATCATAGTGGATTTTGTGATGGTGTTTTTGTGGTTATTGTTCGTGGGTTATGCTTATGGTTATGTTCATTACAATTAAATTGATAATTTGAAATCCTCCTTGTAGGATTCCAGGATCGGAACCTGGTAAATGGGTGCCGAGAGCCGAGAATGGGGTTCTACGGAGGCTGTCGGTGCCGGATTCGGCGATCGAAAATTTTGTGAGCCCGGTTTCTGAGTTCGGGGCATGACACGTGGGACTGACCGTGATGTATGTGTTTAACCCACTGTCCATCTTTGCTTGCCAAATCATTGGCTAGCTTATGAGGACCATCTTAATGTATTTGTGGGCCGTCCATTGAGGTCCACCTTGATACATATAAGGCCATGTGATGGGCCCATCTTGATGAATTTATGGCCCATCTTGATTTATTTATGGCCGTCCATTGAGGCCCACCTTAGTGTATATAAGGTCCATGTGGTTAAGCCCATCTTGACGTAGTTATGGCCCATCTATTGAGGCCCACTTTGATATATACGAGACCATGTTATGAGGCTCATTGTGATGTATTCAAGGCCCATAGGTGATGGCCCATTGCAATGTACATAAGGCCCATTGGTGTGGCCCATTGATGCGACCTACTTGATAAATATAAGGCCCATGTGGTACGGCCCATTTGATGTATTTAAGGCCCAATGAGATGTATTTAGGTCCATTGCAATGTGTGATTTCACCATGGTGTATATAATAATATTTATATCAGGCTGTGCCTTGGGAGCAATGATGGTTTGATGTCCACATTGTAAGGATAATATTGGTTAAATATCCGCATTATGACTCTTCCTAAAGCCCATTGATAGGCCCATACTTGTAGTGTGTAGGCCGTCTAGGCCCATCTTCGTTATGAACAGAGCCCATCACCATATAACATGTTTAATATAGATCCATGATTCATGCTCATATGCATCATATGTATGCTTGATATGAGGAGTGATTGATCATAGCATATGCTTTCGGGCAAATTGTTTATGGGCTCCTTGATAGGCGGAGTTGCCCTACATGAGTGCGCGGTACGCGCAGGATATTGTATGTCTGGTAAGGTGATTGATGCACTTGTATTTATGTGATTGTGATTATTGTATGCCCTAGGGACATCAGGGCCATAGCCTCCACAGACACATCGTGGGTGGCTGGATTAGATACCGAAAATACTGTTTCTAGCATTGGGGCACCATAGATGTCCCTGGGTAAAAATTTCTAAACCCGATGGTACCAGAGGATGACTCCAATGTCAAGACCGAGTGGATATATGAGCATGCGAGGGCCGTATACTAGTAAGCCTCGTCTCTCACTGTGTCGTAGTCGGTTGGAAAAGGGTGTGACCTTACCCGCCTGAGTGAGGGAGCAATTTCTAGGCTGAGTTTGACTAGCTTGAGGAATCAGTCCACTATCGACGAGTCGGGCCAGATATTGGCAGGCGAATAGTAAGGTCTCTTCCACTCTCCCAGTTGTGCGTTCGGATAGGGGCAGCAAGCTGGCGTAGAATGTATTAGACCCTAGTGATTATCCAGAATGAGAACTGTACTGATATTTGATAAGCTGTATGTGGATTTGGATGAGGATTGGTATGCTTGAGTTGTATCATGCATCACATGGTCTCGATTTGGTCGATAATATTTATATCTTGCACCGCATAGCCTTGGTACGACTGATTGCATTCATGTACTCATCAGCATGATTCCGCATTACTCTGACCTTACATTCTAAGCACGCTTATATTGTGCACACACTTACACCACCCTCTAAGCTTTCTATAAGCTTACGCATGATTGATGCATGTAGGTGACGTCAGGATGCAGCCGTAGCTTCACCGCAGTTGGAATGTGCAGTCGAGCTCCAGGAGTTTCCGTTATTATCATGATCTTGTATTTCCCTTTATACGTATTATACTCAAAGTTTTTGATCATAGTGGATTTCCTTGTAGGATCCCATGATCAGAATCTGGTGTATGGGTGCCGGGAGCCGAGAATGGGGTACTACAGAGGCTGTCGGCGCCGGATTCAGCGATCGAAAATTTTGTGAGCCCGGTTTCCGAGTTTGGGGCGTGACACCATTTTTACATTTTGAATGGACTGACTATTTGAAATGTCCATTCTCTTACCTGAGCAGGTCGACTGTTTGAAAGCCTCGTTCCTTGGCAATTGAATAAGTCGATTGTTGAAAGACCCGTTCCTTGGTAATTGAATGAATCGACTATTTGAAAGATTCGTTCTCTTGCAAATTAAATGAGCCGACTGTTTAAAAGACCCATTCTCTTGTTTGGATGGACTGACAGTTTAAAGGGTCATTCTCTTATTAAGAATGAGTTGACCGTTTGAAAGACCCATTTCTATGCATGAATGAGTTGACTGTTTGAAATGCCTATTCTCTTGCATGAATGGACTGATTGTTTGAAAGGTTCATTCATTTGGCCAACTAGATGTGCATCCATAATTGATGTGCATTCACGTACTCATGCATTTAAATAAGATCGCATTATAGATTATTTTGTATTTTTTTGTTTAAAACTATGCTTAACTAATGCGTGATGTGTAATCTTAAGGGAAATTCACACTGAGCTGGCCACTCATTCATCAAATATATCACCGTACAGGTAGTGCAGGTGGTTTAAATGATATTCATGTCCAGATTGATGAGGAACAGGGGTACAATTATCAAGAATGCATGGTTGCATCTGCCAAGAGAAGCTGCGTGATTTTACAACTCAAGATTAGTTGCAATTTATTCTTTTTCATACGTTAAATTATTTCTTTTTGCATTTGTAAGTATTGAGACATTGGTTTGTATAAGCCTTATGGGCAGCCGCTTGTATATTCTGAATGTATATGTGAATTTCCTTTAAGTTTGATTTGTTTCTCTTCTGTTAAACCGCTAACTCTGAAAAAGAAAAAAAAAGAATATGAAATAAAAAAATTTGCCTGGAATTTAACTATCTTTAAAGGTTAACACTCGGGTTTTCGAAAAACGAGTCGTATACTCAGGTTTCGAAAACCAAGGCGTTACACTCTAAGACGATGAGTTTCTTCATTTTAGCCTTCTAATGGGCATAGTTAGACCCATCAAAATACGGTGGTCGTGAGATGGAACTCCCTCGTTGTTGGATATAATTCTAAGCTCCTACGGACCACATTTAAGATAAGTAAGTCCTTAAAGGAGATCCCACTCTGATACCAAATGAAATTGTGTGGTTATCTAATACGATACCATGACGAAGCTTAGAATTATAGCTAAGTCCTAAAGTGGGTGAATATGAACTATTAAAAATTATATACCAATTAATTTAATTTCATCCACAAGTCGGAATGGGTCCAAGATTATAGATTATTAAAGATACAACTATATGTGCAAAGTAGTCTATGATGTGAGATGAAAATATCAAGTGTGTGCACACTAAATTAAACAACTAGCATACAATCTATTCATGTATTCATATGAAATAAACAAATTAAATCACAAGCATAAATAAAATTTCATACACATTAACAATAGCAAACATAATAATATAGTGGTTCGACTAAATCCTTACTATACTCCCATATAACGAACTCAAACTCGAGTTTTATAGATTTTTTATTTCATATAGTTTTTTATAGGTTCACCATTAACCTTTACAATCATTCACAAGGATTCACGTATACACTCGTTGATGGCTCACACAGAGACTTACGTGTTTACACCCGTTGGTGGCTCACACAGAGACTTACATATTTACACCCATCGGTATCTCACACAGAGACTAACACATATACACCCATCAATGGCTCACATTTACACCCATCCGTATCGCACACAGAGACTAACACATATACACCCATCAATGGCTCACACAGAGACTACATATACACACTCTCAATGGCTCATAGAGAGTCTAACATGTACACATCCACTGGTGGCTCTCATAGATACTTAATTGAGTTTGGATTACAAACTCTATACTCAAATCTACATAATAATTGAGTATGCAATGGACTCTTAAATTAAACTTGTAGTAGTTTGAATTGGCCCATTTGATAGTGCAAGTCTTGAGATACTTGATCAATCTTAATACGACTTCTTTTCAGCTCCCTCGATCTTTAAAGTGGATCTTCTTCAGTATCACCGATTGGCTGTTCACAATTATTTTCCCATGAGGATACCAAGGAAATGGGAGAGTGGGTTGGTCGAATCTCCTATAACTATTGGGATAGTCGGTTCCAGTTGAGGATTCACTTATATGAGAAATTTAGAGGATGATAGACAAAAAATTTACCTATAAGATTAGTGTTTAACCTTTAGAGAATGTAGAAGAACATGTACATCTTCAAGTTAAGCTTGAAATTCTCATATAGAGCAATGACTCATAAAGAGATGACATGAACTCAATGAATTAGAGCCTAAGAGTGTTTATTAGGAATTGTACGCATAGAGGCTTCAAAACCATAAAAAACCCATATGATTTGCAAAGATCCGAGTGCTCATTTTATAAGAAAAAGGCTTTAATGGATCCATAATGGCTAACTATCGATTTGATCAACAAATCCATTGATTCGATCGACTCGAATCAATACTGACGATTGGACTATCGATTTGATCGGTAGTTCTCAGATTTTACGGTTTTGCTTGCTAGTCAGTTTAAATGCTTTTGATTAGATCGATAGGATTTGTTGATTTGATTGGCTTAAATCGACAGAGCTATCGATTCAATCGATAAAGTTATGGTTTTTGTAGATTTTCATGTCTAATCATCATATGCTTTGAACCTCTAAAAGCCTAGTTGTTCTTATTCATATTTGAGTCCTAGTCTTGGAATGATACAACAAAGGTTTTCCTATTAAAATGTTATCATTTAAAGGTAGGTTGTTTTGGAACCTCAATTTACATGTGTTTTCATGCCTTGATGCCACAAGTCTTCAAGTCTTTGGTTGTCTTCATCTTCTAATGGGGCATAATTGACTCAAGACACATGGATTATTAACAATCTGGGGCACTTACAACGAGGAGTTGTCCTATCACGTGAGCGAGCATTTCGGGTGGTACATCCAGAGAAATGCGTGTATCATTTAAAGTTTTCACAAATAATCCCAGATGAAGATTTTGAGTAGGGATGGCTTTAAGCTAGGTCGCTACATCATAGTCAGCCCTAGTCTTGTTAACGAGCCCTAGCAAGGCTCAATGGATGTCATTCTTGTTCTGGTTGTCTTTGAGGACACACCTCCTCATCTCGATCTAGTTCCCATGATAATCAGTCCATTTGTCCACCGGAAGATGATCCTGAAAATCTTCGGCATTTTAGAACAAGAGAAATCATTATTGAGAGATCAATTAATGTAAATCATATTGTTGAGTGTGGATTATTTGATCTCCTATCTGAGGTAAGATGGGAAAAAAAAAACTCCAATGGGCAGGGACTGCTTACCAGTATATTGTGTAAGGAATGTATGCTTATATTTTGAAATTATCTATGGAAGATGACATATTTTTTTAAATTAAAATTTTAGAGGTAACAATTTCAGTTACACCCTCCACCATGGCATCTTTGATGGAAATCGAATCGTCGAAGGATGAAATTCATATTGTTATTCTACTAGATAAAATGTCTAATTCTGAAAAAAAGTCCATCACACATGTTTTGTGTGGTTTTGATGCGGCCTAGAGATCCGGTAATGCCCTACCTATCGGAAAATTGTTTCCAAAATACTGTGTTCTTCACTGGATTTTCACTTCTAATGTTTATCCAAGAGCAAATAATAAAACCGATCTTACTCCTTTTATAGTTTGCATTCTTCATGCTATCGCTACTGGAGTCAGGATTTATCTTACTACACTCATATGTTATTCTATTATTCAATATCGCATGCATCCTAGGCATGATTCTCTTCTATTTAGTCATCTTATGACATCATTTGCATTGTATTTCCGTGTCCAAATTCCATCGATTGAGGCACCATAATCTGAACTACCATTTAATTCTTCCAACTTACATATGTGAACTTGATGTCTCTACCTGAGCGATGTGGAGTTCAAGGTGAAAGGTAGGAAGGCGACGTGAACATGGATGATGTCTTCGATGAGTTAGAGGAAGAATCTATAGGAGATGAAGATGATTATGACTATCATCCATCTAATTTGATGAGCATTTATGTTCCTTAGAGCAGGGGATAGATGCATTACATGTATCTCAGGAAGATCTGATACAAAATTTAAAGGTGAGTATGAATTACATGAAAAAGTACTTTTATAAACTTGGCAGGAGCTTAAAAACCATTAATCTTGAGATGCTTGTTTCATCTTCCTCTCAATCAGAATGAATTTGATCAAAATGGCTTGTAATATATAACTTATATTTGATATTACATGGATCCGCTTGATACTTTGGGAACTTAGAACATGTTAACTATTACGTATTGCTTAGTTATTTAATGCTCATTGATGTAGTTAATTTATCTTCCTATATTTTATTGCTTCTTATGGCTTATCTTCCCATTGCCAACTCGTACGAAAAAGGGGGAGAGATATATCTTGTGAAAAAATCATATTTATTTAGGAAACGAGAAATTCTTGCATATTCTTGAGTATATTTCTTAGAGAGAGCAGGTGGAGCATATAGTAGATTTGATCTTCGAGATTTGATCCAAAGCTGCATTTTTTATTCTGGTTGTTAAGTTCTTGTGTTTATTGTAATTATTCATAATGTGATATATATGTGGAATGTGATGTGTATGTAATGTTTTGTCACAAATTTGACAAAGGGAGAGATTATAAGTGCTAGTATCCTAGTATCCTAAGCACATATGTAGTTGTCAAATTTCATAGATCAAATGCATTATGTATCTTTAACACACCTCAACCCTATATGACACTTCAAGAGCGCGATTCAACATCTCAAGTATTGAAGATTAGGAATGGTTTTAAGCGTAAGATCAAGTGTATACCACCTACAGGTAAGATGACCTTAGAAAAGAGCATATGATAGTGTAATTGATCATGACTTTTATTACTTTAAATCGTGAAAATTTTTCATGTAAAATTGAGGATGTTCGGTCAGCCCAACCTTAGGTTCGGCCAACCAAATTCAGTTAGACAGGTCACATGCCTTGTATAGCCGATTCTATAGATAAACGATGTATAAGTAGAAGATTTTGTATTTATCATTTTACCTTATATAGTCGCTGTAAAGCTCTATATATTCAACCCTTCAGGGTTGTCTCAAATACACAGAAAAGAAAAAGAGAATCATTTTCCTCATCGTTTTCTCTTTGTTTACATGGTATCAAAGCAATACTGATCCTAATCCGGTATCTTCTTCATTACCGGCACCACCGTCTGTCAGATCCGGCCTTGCCCTATCAGATCCGGCCCTCCCCAAGCACGTCCGATCTTCCCCAGGCCTGTCCGCACGCCCCTATGCATGACCCTGTGCACGCACCTGCACTATTCCTTGCGTATGCACCTGCGCACGTCCCTACAGACACACGTCCTTGAGCACCTCTCTACGCAAATCCCTGCTGCATCCGATCCCTACTACAACACCTCCTGCTGCATCTGATCCTTACTGCTACACCTACTGCTGCACGTCCTGACTGTTGCTATCTACTGTTGCATCCGATCCCTATTGATCTGTTGCTGTCTGCTGATCTTATCTACTGCTGTATCTGTCTTTTACTGGTTGCTGTTCTGATCTGTGGCTGCAAGGTACTTTCTTCTTTAGTATCGTTCTTATCTCTTCATTTCTATGGATAAAGACTCTCGTACAGAGGCCTCACGATGTAGTTTCGATGGCACCAACTACAATCTATGAGCCATTCACTTTCAAAGTTTTCTCAAGGGTCATGGTTTGTAGGGATTGATTGATGGATCTGTTACTGTCCCCGCCTCCACCGATGCCAACAGAATGGCTGATTGGGAAATGAAAAATGGATGGATTATTACTTGGATTCTCGATTCGGTCGATCGATCAATAACTGTTGGCTTCACGCCTCATTGCACTGCTAAGGCAATGTGGAAGCATCTTCAGACAATATATCAATAGAGTAATGTGGCTCGATTATACTGCCTGGAACAAGATCTGGTTCACCTTACTCAGGGTGACGACAGTATTTAATCATTTTACTCTAAAATTATCACAATTTGGACAAAGATGGCTATGATAGATCCAACTTTTGCTCACGACTTTAAGATATTCCAAACTATGTGTGAGAATGCGCAAGTTCAAAGTTTCTTATGAAGCTGCATCCACAATTTGAGCATTGTCGGGCTGCTCTCTTGAACCGTAGCCCTAGTCCTTCCTTGAATTCGGTTATTAATGATTTATTGGCTGAGGAACAACAACTGAAAGTTTTCTCTCTTCCTTCCCTAACTCCGGGACATCTGATCTGATGCTTAATGTGTCCACCACTACACCAAACTGTGGTTCCACTCCTTTGACTTATCGTGGTTGTGACAAGGTGGGTCATGTCGTCACTCAATGCAAAGGTTGGTGCGCTTATTGTCAACAGACTGATCATGGTATTCAGGACTGCTGTTCACGTGCCTATGCATCTTCTTTTAGCCGTGGACGTGGTGGTCGTGGTCATGGCCATGGTCGTGCTCTTTCTGCCACTTCTGCCACTATTTCTTCCTAGCCTTCTGTTAGTGATACTGCATCTACTATTTCTGCTGAAGTTCTTTCCTCACCTTTGACTCTTGCGATGCTCCGACAAATTATGCAAGCCCTTTCTGCGACCGGTATGTCAGGTATATCTCAATCTTCTACATGGTTCTTCTATTCGGGTGCTTCCAATATATAACTGATGCTGTATTCCATCTTCGCGATATTCGTCCATACACCAGAAATCAGGCTATTTCTACTGCGGATGGCACTAGACTACCCATTTAGTCCGTTAGATCATTAACTTTCTCTCCTTCTGCCTATCGCCAGTTTACCCTTCGTGATATGTTTCATGTCCTTAACCTCTCCTCCAATTTAATTTCTATTAGTCAATTCACATCCAATAACTGCTTAGTTATATTTCTTCCCAATTGTTATTTTGTGTAGGATCTGGCAACGGAAAATGTACTTGGGATGGGTAGGCGGCATGGTCGTCTGTACGTACTAGACTTTGATCTATCTGTGACTCCGGCTCATTGTTTCTTTTCTCTATCTTCATCAGATATTTGTTTGGCAAATAAATTGTGGAAACTGTGGCACTTTCGCCTGTGTCATCCACATTCCGATCGGTTAATTCAGTTATTTTCTTCTAGCATGTTAGAGAATATTTTTCTTAATAAAAATTATTTGAATTATTCTCGTTCTTCCTGTTGTCTTTCAAAAAGTAAGTGTATTCCATTTCCTCTAAGTACTACAAAATCATCTTCTATGTTTGAACTAGTGTATACGAATGTCTGGGGTCCTTCACCAATTATGTCTCTCTTTGGGTTACGATACTATGTTATATTCATTGATGATTTCACACATTACACCTGGATTTACTTTTTACAATCGAAGTCACAGGTTTTTGAAAAATTCAAGTTATTTCACTCTATGGTGGAGACTCAATTTCGGGTTCCAGTTCAAACTCTCCGCTCTGACTCAGGGGGGAATATCTCTCAATCGATTTTCATACATTTTTTCAGGGTCATGGGATTATTCATCAGACCACTTATTCTGAAACTCCACAATAGAACGGGGTGGCTGAACGAAAAAATCTTCATATTGTTGAAACTACTAGCGAGAAGTTTCAGTCTCAGCTCATTTCGCTACCACATATCGCATCCCATGATCAGATGGTAAACATTCTCATGAAGTCCCTCACTTCTACATGACACTCATTTCTAGTTAGCAAACTATTACTTGTCGATGACCCGCATTAGTTTGAGGGGAGATGTTAGATAGGCCACATGCCTTGTATAGTCGATTCTATAGATAGACGATGTATAAGTAGAAGATTTTGTATTTATCATTTAACCTTGTATAGTTGTTGTAAAGCTCTATATATTCAACCCTTCAAGGTTGTCTCAAATACACAGAAAAGAAAATGAGAATCATTTTTCTCATCGTTTTCTCTTTGTTTACAAATTCAACTCCGGTTAACCCGACATCGGCTAGGTCAAGTTTCCAGCAACTTCAATTGTAAAATCAGTTGTAAGTTTGGCTAGCTCGACCCTGGGTTCAACCAACTAAACTTAGCTCGGGTTAGTCCGAGGGTGACACGGGTCAAGTTTCAGCAATGCATTATTTCAAATTTCGAGAGAATTTGGCCAGCTGAATTTTTGATAAAATCAAATCCCGCGAAATATGAGAGCCATTGGAACAGTATTGTGGAAATCCGGCTAACCAAAGCAAATCTTAGGCTGACCCAAAGTCCAAAACTTTTGACTATAAATACTGACATTTTCTCATTATTTTAAACATGTAAATATGAGATAATTATTCCTAAAGCAAAGAGAGAAACTCTAGTCCTTTCCAAGCTATTTGTGTAGTAATTCTTATTTTATTTATAACTTATTCAAATCTCTTTCTCAAGTAGATTTAAAATCAATTAAAGAGTAAGCAATACTTAACTTGAGATTAAAGAATTGAATCTACAACTTTTAGGGTTTTATTCTTTGAGAAAATATATATCCACGTATCTTTTCTAGTTGAACATACATTGATTCATCATCATTAAAGAAAGAAGATCGCTGTATTGATTGAAGCATCTACTTCATCAACATCCTTGCATCAACATTCATTTTTGAAGAAGATAAGTACTTGTTTTATTAAAATTTATGTCATTTGGGTTTGTTGAGATTGCCCATAAATGTCATCGAGTTGTTAAGTAGTTGGCCCGTGAAAATCACTAGAGGTTTTATTGTGGTAAGCCTATGAAAATCACAAAAATTGTAAGAGATTGTTGAGGTGATCCTGTGAAAACCTTGAAAATAGTGGAAACCCAAAATTACATGGAGTAGTAATTTTGGGAGTGGAGTAAGTGTGTTAAACAACGAACCACTATAATTCTTTGTATATTGTGGTGATTATTTATTTTATTCTCTACTTTTATTATTTTGAAAGATTGGATTCAAGGACATTGTTAAATAAGGTTGTCCTGTCTAAAGTCTTAGGTGAAGGTTGTCTTACGACTTAATTGAAATCAAGGTTTCAATATCTTTTATGATTGAGAATATATTTTCTGCAATTAATTATCAATAATTAGTTTAGTCCTATTTACCCCCCCTCTATGACATCTGTAGCTCATCTTACAAAAGTATTAAAGCTTGTGGTTGGGCTGAAAGAGCCCTTTGTAGGACCAGAGGTACCTGGTCTGGAAGTGCCCCTTGCAAGATGAGGGGTTAAGTTTGCACTGTTGGGTCTTGCCCCTCATTGAAAGATGAATTCTGGTAGCGAAGGTGCCCCTTATAAGATGAGAGACTCTTATGTCGGACTGACCTTAAAGAAGATCGGAGGTGGTGGAGATAGATGGGGTGAGAATGCCCCTTGGAAGACTAGGGGCTTCGTCTCTGAGGGGTGGATGGTGCCCCTTTGTAAATCCATGACCAGCTTGTCAGGCTGGACGAAATTGTATGAATGGAATGGTCAGGGGTGGAGTATAATGAATATCTATCCTCAATGTTATTGATGATAGAGGTGCCGAATGAGTTGGGTCTTGCCTAATGTTGCATAAGGGGATTTTGGAGGATGTTGGTAAGAGTTGCAGCATTGGCTTGGGGGTATTTACAATCTTTCGGTTGTTTATCAAATCCTGAACTACATGCTTCAAGGTGAAGTAACAATCTGTGGTATGGCCTCGAGATATGCACAATAGTCATTCTCATTGTAGTTTGGTGGTAGAGAATTTGGCAGAGGCCTTAGTTGGAGGGGTGTGAGGAGTTGTTTCTGCACTAGCGTTGCCATGATATTGCTATATGTTTGTGTTAGTGGAGTAAATTACTGGCCAATATCTCCTGCCTATTTTGGTATATATTATGCATTCCCCATTGGCTATTGATGTTGCCGAGATGGCCATAACTAATATCCCTGTTGGGGTTACTCTGGTTGGTATGGTTGATAAGGTTAGGGCCCTTGTTAGGGAGCATATTAATTGCCTTGAGAAGAAGCAACGATGTTGCTCACGTATTGTAACACCCCATACTTTTCAGTACATGGGTGTTACTTTATAACCTAGCTTAGTATAAGTAGAAACCTAACCTATTAGAACAGTTACATTCAATCTAGTCTAAAATTGACCATTGAAACAGACCCCACCCACATATCGAGCTATCCAACCATTGATTTTGAAAATAGACCATCATACCATCATGAAACCCACATTTTGAACTGAATCTAGCCACTAAAAAAAATAATCTACCTTTTTAGATCATGTCCATAATGACCTATTTTTCCAATCCACCACTGGATCATTAAATCAATAGTTAAACTCCAAATTAAAAAATTCTTAAAGACCTAAGAACTCACGTGAGTCAAATATGGATTGATCTAATCGAAAGATTTCTTGGAATCAACAACAAACACCATAGATGATTCTAAAAAGGGAAAATCAAACTGTTTGTCTTTCAAGTCAAGGAATCAGATCACCAGACCCACCATTCAACGGGCCACAACTTATATTTGCACAATCCGACACAATGTCACCTTAACTTGGATCAGTTGGATGCAATGTAATGATATATAAATACTCGAATCAATTACTAAAAATCCTAACATCACTACAGACTAACTATAAACCAATCAGACTGTTGAAATGTTAAAATTAACAATTACTAATAATAAACCAACCAATCAGCCCATCTAAACCTTTTATCCAACTAACCTCCAACCATAGACAAATGATATGCTCTCTAAGACAAACTGAAGTTTCGATCTCACCGGTGATCGTGTGGGCCCCATTTTCAGTTAGTGTAGGTACACAGACCTGTGTACTCCCACTGTGCATGGGACCGTATGCATGGTCAAAACAGGGCTGACCGATAACTGCTAAAAAGAATGGGATTTCTTCCCATTTTCTCGCATTTTGGAATTTCAAACGAACAATGTTTGTTCGTCAACCTAAAATGGCCCACCATCAGGAAGTTTCTCCACGATCTAGACCATCCATCTTGACAAGCTCTTGAAACTAGCCAAAACCTAACTCCCCACACCCATTTACATGCACCCTTGTGCGCATGAGATCCAACGCAAGTCGAGTTGTGCACACGACTCATTTCTGAAAACGGAAATCCATTTTCCTTCTTAGTTGGCAACCTATGTGCGAAGTCCTCCTTTAATCCAAACCCTTCACACGGGAAAATCTCAGCCGTCCATGCCACTCCACACGAGTTAGGGCTTCTTTACAATAGAAAAGCCGCCGCAACTCCAATGCTCGGAACCCACCAAGATTTGTGGACTGACGTCTAGGATATGGACCCCACGTTGATTAACGGTCAAATCCAGACCACTTATATGATTCAGATCTTTGGATTAGCCATTGAAATGATATTCGCCATTAGTGGCTGAATCATCTTTCCCGTTGAGGCATATGACCCATCTCCTCTAGTGGGTCCCATTTCTTAATCGAAGTCATCCAGCTAATGGACCACATTACCAGAACATCATCTATAATCTCATATTACAACCAGGCAAGCAAAATCCAATTTTATCATCATAAAAACTTGACAGATTAAATAACTAAAATTGTAACTAATTGTGTGATTAGTTAGTGTCCGAACTATCTAGAATATGATTAAGAATAGCCTATTAAAGGCGTTTTTAGGGTGACCCCTTTCTAAAAACAGAAAACCTAAAAGAGAGAGGGAGTCGCCGCTGTTTTGAGTGCCGCACTAAGCTGGGTCAACTTGGCTCGAGTTGCGGCTGAGTCCAGATTTTGCTTGGACGAATAGTGAGAGAGAAAGAGAAGCAGTGCGGAAGAAGGAGTTTTAGGAGACAGAAATAGAGAGAGTGAATGCTGCTTGCATTCATGCTGCATCGAGCTGCTGCAACAAGTGACTCGTATCTGGTTGGGCTTTCTTCTAAGCTTATACATTTGGGACAAGTCGAGGCCATGTCTGGCCGTGAGAAAGGAGGAAAAGAGAAAAAGAAGAAGACCAGAAGAAGAATGAAATCATGAAGAGAGAAAAGGGAGGAGAAACGAGGGAGAAAGAGAGAGGCAGGGAGGTGCGGCTACTGCTACCGCACCAAGTCGAGTGGAGGGGTAGCTGTTGAATTGTGGGACCAGTGTTGGGTGCGGTCGGGGTCCAATATTTGATGGTTAGTGCAGATAAGAAGAAGGGAAAGGAGGAAGAAAGAGAAGAAGTGGGTTGCCTCCATGTTCGCCGAGTTTCCATGAGGTCGAATTGAGTCTTCGCCGAGTCGAATGAATCGTTGACTCACTGATTCTCCTTTTGAGTCGATTGGGTCCAGTAAGCTGCTGGTCATGGTTGCACGGAAAGAAGTAAGAAGAAAGAAAATGAAAAGAGAGAAGAAGATGAGAGGAAAAAGAGGGGAGAAGAAAGAAAAGAAAAAGAAATAGAGAGGGAGAGTGAGTCAAGATGAGTTGACTCAGTGAGTCGACCCATTGTTTCAATGACAAGCGGGCTGGCTAGGTTCGAGTCTGACTTGAATTCAGACCTTGTAGAAGGCCAGAGAAAAGAGAAGAAGGGAAGAAAGATGAGGAAGAAGAAGAAATGAAGAGGGTGAGGTAGGAGAAGAGAGTTGAGGGTCGTGTCGGCTTAATGACTTGACCCACTCATTTTAGGATTGAGCCAGGTTAGTTATGGATTGAATTTGGTTGTTGCATCAGGGATTGGAATTGATTTCAAGAGCCATTCGCAGCTTCTAAACCTTATTTGATTTGAAGAGAGTCCACACTCTAAGGTGAGGATCACCCTTCAAGTTTTTCTACATCTTGATAATTAGCCCTATTATTTTTCCTTGCTCATTTATCTCATTAATTGCTTAATGTAGTGGATTGCTTTTGCTGATTTTGATTCCTTAAGATAATTGATGAATTAGATTTGATGCGAATTAAATGTCTCTAATATAATTTGAAATGTATGCTCTAGATGTGCAAGTGATATTTTGATATTATTCTACATGATTTAGTTTATCATCCATGATTACTTGATCGAATGCTTGGAGGTCCTTGAACTAGTGGTCATTCTGTTTGGTAGATTAAATAGAATTCATTTGGGGTGGACTTATCATCTAATGGATCGTTGCGCATTTGTGGCTTTTGGGGTCAATCCTTTCCATTGTATCACTAAATGGACTATTTGCCTTAAGTGGCTTTGAGGAATCATTTTCACATAACCTTGCGATGATAAGTTCCACTTGTAGAACTATAATTGGCGACTAGTTGTGTAAGTTACCTCTAAATATCCTATTTGTTAGCCTCATGAGCCAGGGATGGTGGAATGAGACACTATGCCTAAACTGTCGGCCTATGCTGAGTGACAAACCCCCCATATTGACCTTTGAGTTTCCTTAAAATGATTGTTTGAAATTGAAATAATAATCGTTGAGCTAATCATGCATTTTCATGGCATATATTACGGTCTTTTTCAGGTGGTTAGTTCTCCTTGGGTGTACTTTTGTGTACTTTTTTCGAGTGACTAATTCTCCTTGGGCTATCTATATTATTTGGTCTTTTTCAAGTAGTTAGTTCTCCTTGGTTGTACTTTTGTGTACTTTTTCGGGTGACTAATTCTCCTTGGGTGATCTATATTATTTGATTTTTTCGGGTGGTTAGTTCTCCTTGGGTGTACCTTTATGTACTTTTCTGAGTGACTAATTCTCCTTGAGTGATCTATATTATTTGGTCTTTTTTGAGTACTTAGTTCTCCTTAGGCGTACCTTTGTATACTTTTTCGGGTGACTAATTCTCCTTGGGTGATCTATATTATATGGTATTTTTCGGGTAGATAGTTCTCCTTGGGTGTACCTTTGAGTATTTTTCTGGGTAACTAGTTCTCCTTGGGTGACTTTTTTTACCAGCTGGATGTGCATCCCCAGGTCTGTGAGTATGTGCATACATCCATGCATTTAAACAAGATTATCTTCTGTAATTTATTTAATGAATGTGTATTTGATGAACCTTACCTGATTTCCATGATAATCATTGTGTTATATTTATTATACATTCTCTGATAATTAGGGTTAATTATCTTGATGATATGATAAATCTTGGGGGTTATACCTTACTGGATAGCCATTGACGTTATCGAACCGTGTTCAGTGTGCAGGAGACGCAGGGGATGCGTACGCTGGTGTTCATGTGGAATGGGAGGAGCCAGATGATCTTGCGACTCTCCAATCCTGATTTTATTTGTATTTAATTTATACTGTTATGTGTGTAAAGGTTATAACATTGGTTTGTCTAAGTTTGTGGGTAACCGCCTGAAATATTTAGTTTTATATAATTGGACTCCCTCTTATACTTAATTGTTTCATCCCGCTATAATACTAACTTTGATAAAGAAAAAAATATACATGGAATTTGAGTATCTTTAAAGGTTAATACTCAGGTTTTTGGAAAACGAGTAGTATACTCGGGTTTCGAGAATCGGGGTGTTACACTTATGTTGTGCATCGGATGGAGACATTGTTGTTCCCATTCCCATATCCAACGGGCTTTTCCATCAATCTTGTTCAGTTTCATTGGGATGGCTCGATGAGGCCAGTGGGAGATTGTCACAACCCTTATTCCAGCTTTTACTTGTTCCTTGGCATGGATAAGCTTAGAGAAATTTACATATGGATATAAGATCAAGTATCCATAAATACTCGAGTTTTTTGAGTGGACGATCATGGAAATCTATTCCTCATCATCAATGGAATTTCTCATTATGGCGAGCATGGCCCGCCCGTGTCCAACATATGCAAACAATGATTCATGTTTCTCTATCTCAAAGTAGCTAAGTTTACTCTCCTTGGTGCCATATTCAAATTGTAGGAAAATTGATCGGCAAAGGCCTTGGAAAGTTGTTCCCGGGTTCAAATTTGATGGCTGCCAAGCGATGTATACCATTCCAAATCATCGCCCTTTAGGGATTTTCGAAAGAGATGAATCAACACTCCATCATTCCCTGATACTACATTGAGGTCCTTACAAAATGCTTTCAAATGTGTTGCGGGGCACCCGCTACCATCGTATTTCTTAAATTTTGGTACCTCCAAAATTTGAGGCACCCTGAAATTTTAAAAGGGACATGGGTTCCTAAATTTGGTGGATGGGTGATCCACTCCTTGCTGCCTTTGTAACTGATTTTGCACCTTTTGGAGTTGTTCTCGTACCTCCTCAATTTCGGATCAGCTCATTTGAGGAGGTCTTACCCCTTGCATTATGGCTTGGACTTCTTCATCATAGGGATATATTTCGATGACCTTATGGCTCCTATGAGGTGGAGGCTGCTGAAAAGAGATTGCGCTCCCAATTGCGAGAGGTTGTTAGATTTGAATAATGCTTCCTTTCGGAGGAGGGTGAATGACTCAGAAATGGCTCCTGCCTGAGGTATCTGTCAAATCATAACCATTGCCGTTAGGGGGAGTTTGGGAGTATATTGGACTCGAAATTAACCCCCTTTGTGGGCATCCGCTAGTTCTTGTTAATGACCTCCATTAAGGGGACCCTGTGCTAGATGTTAATTGGTGTTCTTGCAACATTGGAGGAGGAGAGAAAGCAAGAGGAAGCTACAGAACAAAACTATTATAAGCATTGGGTTGTGGTGCTTGCATCCTCGATGTGACCTCGCCTAGCATGAGGCAGAGTATTAACTCATGCATTACCTTGAGGTTTTGGATCACCTCATCCATGGTTATGGTGGTTATTTGATTTGCTAACGGTGCTAGCTCTGGTGCCTCAGGAGCTGACATGGCTATTGGTTCTTCTTCTTAACTTTCCGTGACTGCATGGGATCGTGTCACCATGAAAAAATTGAAAGCAAAGACCTTAACAACTGCTCTCTCTCTCTCTCTCTCTCTCTCTCTCTCTCTCTCTCTTCTAATGCAAAGTATGAATGCTATGCTAAATATCCCCTAAAATTGGATTATCACACTCCTTCAAGTCGGGTCTTAGCTAGTGCAAGCTAACAAGTCCCCAGTGGAGTCGTCATTCTATGAACGTTGGAAATTAGTGCCCACGTAGTTTATGGTGTTTGATTTCAATGTATGGGCTAATGATATAGTAACTTGGAGTCGCCACTAGCCAATTAGCTCAAAATCTTGCAATTGGCTATATCTTGAATAATATATAAAAACTAGAGAATCCTAAGACTCTTACTTTAAGTTGACTCCTGATTTATGACATGAAATTCTGATTAAGGGACCTCGATTATAGAGAGGGAAGGTGTTAGGCACCTCTCTGCCCGTATGAGTGTACGGTCTCCACTTCATGTGGCCAACTAATCTTAGCGGACCGAAATGCAAAGTACTAAAACATGACTAGACAAGCTCAAATTTTTGATGCGACGGGATTTAGAATTCCAGCAAGACAAAGCCATATAGCATACTTTCAGAGAATGTTTAGAAAAGCAAGTAAGTTAAGAGGAGATGTGATGGTACTAGAATGACATGTAGATGACTAGACATCCACAAGTTTCTGATATGACAAGATTCGTAATTTTGGTAAGTCACAAAGCATACGCTCGATGGGAGCCTATAGAAGCAAGGAGGTTAAGAAGGGGAGTAATGATGCGATGAATGAAATATGAATACTAATGATGATGGCTTGATCTTTATTTTGCAACTCGAATTGCCTTGGATGAAATAAATGCAGTATGGTTTTAGACTTGTGGCCTGAGGGGGCTAGGCTCAAGAGGGTGGCTCTTGGAGGCTAAGAGGCTTTGAGAGTGTTGGAGGAGGTTAAAGAGGAGGGCCGGAAGGGATGAAGACTTGGAAACTTAAGCCATCTCTCTCTCTCTCTCTCTCTCTCTCTCTCTCTCTCTCCTTCTCTTGGATTTTTGGTTGGTGTAGAATGAAGAGAAGAGGAGGGTATTTATAGCCCCCTTGGATGACTTTTTAGAAATTGAAAGATTTTTAGTGGTAAAAGATGATGTGGTAGCCTGGGATTGGTGAAGGAGAAGGAGGTGCCACATGAAACTCTTTCATGGATGGATAAGGTTGGTAAATGAGTAAATAGTAAGAATCTCGGGGGTAATAAGGGTTCCACTACAATTGTCTCTCTAGGAAAGCAACAACTATAGTTTGGGGCACAACTCTCGAGAGGAGGTAGTAATCAGATTACCTTGGGTGGTAATTGTATTACTGTCCATTCACATCCTTCTTTGCATGTTAGCTATTTGGCTCGTTTGGCTCATATAGTGATTTTAAGACTCGAGTTTAAGGCATTGGCTTGAAAATGGTTAGGTATGACTTTGGCTTGGAAATGGCTTGGATATGACTTTGGCTTAGAAGTGATTTGTGTATGGCTTTAGATTATAAGTGACTTGCATATGACTTTGGCTTAGAAATGGCTTTGGTGTGGCTTGGGAATGGTTTTGTAGTATGAGGGTTTAAGGATCATCTAAGCTCTATCTGGTTGCCAACCTAGGTGGGATGTCTATAAAGTTATAGTCTCAATTGATCCTTCATACGACCTTAATGTGCTTATTGCAACTAGCCCAACTCGATAGTGGGATTCCCTGGTCATAAGGGTTAATCTGACTGAAATCAAGGCTAAATTAAATGTCCATGTCAACATCGTGAACACAATACTAGAGAACTTCCCACTTTGACTGATTCATATGCCAATTCGGTATTAGCGCCGCCCATTGATCATTATAATATTAGAGGATTGGTCTACGTAACTAATTATTACTGTGTTGGAGACTGTGTTGGAGGAATCCTCGAGTCCTTTGAGAAACCAAATGCGATTACTCTATATCGGTGACAACCTTAATACCTTGTCGAGGAACTTCCCTGATAGATCTCAGCAGCGAGCAAGGGAAAGAGACCGAAATCGTGACCATCATTAGCAGGCTTGAGGAATAACTCACCATTACCGGCGATCCTTACGATTGTCATGTCCATAGTTAGAATGTCTGATAGAGGAATACATAGTGGAAGATGATGGAATAGCCTTCAATGAATTAGAAATGGCACCGACCAAGATGGACAATGCCAAAGTTGATGCCTAAGACACTATGATTGTAGTGAATATTGGGACAGAGAGAAATTCAGGACCTGCATTCATCAGTGTAGAGCTGGATCTATAAGCATGGATGAGATGATGTATCTCCTTTGAGATTACGTAGACTGTTTCTCCTATGATTATCATAATATACCTAGGTTGAATCGGGATCTGGTCGAGCACCACCTTCTAATCAAGCAAGGTTTCAAGGCGTTGGAGTAGCTTACAAGAAGAATGACTCCTGAAGTCACCCTCAAAATTAAGGAAGAGATTGAGAGACTACTGAAGGTTAGATTCATCAAGCTGATTAAGTATGCTGACTGGATTTCAAATATAGCCTTAGAGATCAAGAAGAACAGGAAGTTGAGGGTCTACATTAATTTCAGGAATCTGAATCTCACAACCCCAAAAGACGAATACCCAATGCCAATGACAAATCAGATGATTGATAGAGCCACATGACACGAAATCATGTCCTTCATGGATGGCCATTCCAGTTAAAATCATGTCCGTCATCGCAAAAGAAGGTGTCTCAAAGACAACATTTTGGTGTTTGAGGCCGATTAACACCTGCTGTTGGGCCGTGATGCCGTTTGGGATAAAAAAATGCAGGTGCTACTTATCAAAGGGCGATGAATGTCATTTTTCATGACATGATTGACAAGTTCATGTAGATGTACATCGATGATGTTGTGGTGAAAATAGTCAATCTAGGCAACCACTTTACCACTCTAAGAAGGTCTTTTAAGCGCACGGGAAAATATAAATTGAAGATCAATCATTTGAAGTCCTTGCTTGGGGTTTCTATTAAAAATTTCTTAGAATTTTTAGTCTATCAGCGAGGCGTTGAGGTTGATAAAAATAAGGTATGAGTGATCTTAGAAGCAACACCTCTTGAAAATAAGGAATTGCAGAGGCTCATCGACTAGGTGAATTTCTTACGTTGATTTGTCTCAAACTTTATAGGGAAGAATAACCCATTTTCACCGTTAATCAAGTTAAAGGTTGACTAAGAATTTATTTGAAAACTATGGCATCAGGCCGCTTTTGACTAGTTAAAGGGTATCTCATGAAACCCTCTATATTAATCCCTTCAGGAAAAGACATGCCATTCCATTTGTATATTTCGACCACGGAAGAGTCAGTCGAAGCATTGCTCGCACAAGAAAACAACGACAAGAAGGAGCACACCATTTATTCCTTGTTCAGGACTTTACATGACATTGAAGGAGATTGCAATTGAAAAGCTCTTTTTAGCGCTATATTTAGCTGCAACGAAGCTCTGACACTATCTGATGATTGACACAGTTCATGTCATTTCGTTAATCGATCTGATCAAGTACATGCTCACTCGACCGATCTTGTGAGGAATGATCGAAAAGTGGATTCTGGCCTTGTCATAGTTTTCTTCCAGGTATGTCTCCCAGAAGGCAATGAAAGGCCATGCCTCAACAAATTTCCTAGTCAACCATCCTATCTGGGTGGATGCTCATATTATAATAAAGGAATTAGAGATTCATGCATCTATCTGGTTCCATGACAGCTTACATTTAATAGATCACGAACAAAACATTCCTCTAGAGTATGAGTAATCATAATTTATCCTACCGAGAAGAGGAAAGATTATGCATTTTAACTCGAATTTGACTGTACGAACAACCATGTTAAGTATGAAGCATTGATAATTGGCCTATAAAATTTGTTAGAATTAATAGATACAAACAGCGAGGTTATTGGTGACTCTTTATTGGTCCTAAATCAGCTTGCAAGAAAATCTAAATGTACTAGTTAAGTATTATTGTCTCATTATGGGATAGCCATGTAATTATTGGATGAGTTTGATGATGTGGTATTGAAGTATATTCCTTAAAAAATCAATGATGATGCTAATGAAATGTCGCTAATCGCGACAGGCTTAAAGCTCTTGAAGGGTTTATCCAAGAGGTTTCTTACAATACAAAAATGCTCATTACCTGCAACACAATAGAGGTCCTTGATTAACGAGGTAATATCATTGAAACTTACAATCGACGATTAGTGATTTCTAATCATTATATATCTGATGAGACCAAGTACAAGGACAAACCAATCAGTGCGTCGGATCTCTTTGCATTATTTGATCTTGGATAATGATTTATATAGAAAAAGGGTTGACAGTCTTATTCTAAAATTTATAAGGTAGGACGAAACCATGGTGGTCATGAGTGAAGTACACGAAGACATCTGTGCTGCTCACTAGACATGCAAGAAGATGCGCTGGCTGATTTGAAGGCATTGTTAATACTAGCTGACAATCCAAAAGGATTGCATGAAGTATGCTATTGGATGGCAAGCATGTCAGAGGCATGGCCTGTTACAGCGTGTCCAAGCATCATAGCTTCATCCGACTATGAAGCCATGACCTTTTCGAGGTTGGGCCATTAACATCATAGGATAGATATATCCGCCTTCTTGGAATCAGTAAAGGTTCATCATCGTGATGACAAATTACTTCACCAAATAGGTGGGGGTGTGACCAATGAAAGGAGTTAAACATGTATAAGTTATGGATTTTATTAAGGAACACATCATCCACCGATTTGGCATTCCTAAGATGATCACAATAGATAAGGGGAGCTTTTTCGGAGCACAAATCAAAGCTTTTGCGCCCGTATATAAGTTCAAGTTTGTATACTCTACACCGTATTATGCTTAGGCTAACGGACAAGACGAGTCAACCAACAAGATTTTGAAGAATACCATTAAATGGATGGTAGAGGATAATCAATGATCTTGGCATACCACGTTATTCAAAGTGTTGTGGGCCTATAGAACCTTACAAAGGATAAGTACTATGATGACACATTTTGCATTGACATATGGACATGATGTAGTGTTACCCAAGGAGGTTAATATTTCCTCTTTGATGGTGGTATACCAATGCAAGTTAACCCCAGAAAAATTTATCGAGTCTATGCTTATGAGTTGGAAGGGTTGGACAACGTACGGTTACAGGCCCTGAAAGTTCACAAACTCAAAGTTACAAGATCTTACGACAATAATGTGAAGGGGAAAAGCTTTGCTGAGGGAGAAATAGTATGAAAAACCAAGCATCCGATCGTTGCGAAGGATAACAAATACAGCAAGTAATCGACAACATAGGAAGGACCATTGAAAGTAAAGAAAGTCTTATGTGGGGGAACTTATTTGCTGCAAGATATAGATGGCAGAGAAAGCAGAAATCCTATCAACGACTGAAATCTAAAAAAGTATTATCCAACACTATGGGAGTCCATGTAAACTGAAGAAATAGTGATTGTTGACCAGGTTGGCCGAAGTAAGGAATGAAACAATAATAAAGAAAGTGAAGATTAATTGTCACAATAATTTAGTACGACACATCATAGGTCAATATAATATGTACTCTGTATCTTCATCTAATTAATAAAATAGTGATCAAGTTGATAAGCTTAGGCCATCACCCATTAAGAGCACTATTTTCAGTTTTAAAATGAAACGTTAAGTTTTGTATCCGCAATAAAAGTTGAAAATCATGCCAGGAGAAATTTGACGCTCGCATTAACTCACACAATGGCCAAGTGCGAACCTCACGTTGCCACGCATCACATGTGGGAACAAATGTTGAAACCCAAATGCCAAACATCCCATAACATCTCTCGATACGAAGGGATGTGGGGGCATTGTTTACACCCATTTTCGTTGCCTAACATGAACTAATGAAAAGCTGCTACATGTTGACACTACAGGATCAATACTGGCGAAAATCCCACTTATACCCGGGAGTATCTTCGCTTGATCTTCCTTTGTCATTACATAATCTGGCATTAATGCAGAGGCATATACCTATACACATGCCTTTAAAAGATCAAATCGATAGATGCCACGTAGCCACAATTAACATGCCAATTAATGAGGTATCATGCCCAACATGTCTATAAAAGGCCTGCGAAGAGAAACATATCCTATCACAAATTTGGCTATGATACACTTGGTGAGGTTGTCTCTCATAGTCCTTTCAAAATGGGAGATCTTTCCAGAAACGTTCGGAGAGTCTGCGACATTCGAAACGGTTCTGAATATCTGACAATCAGACTCTTGTCTAAGTAAATTTGATTATGGTTCAGACTTAAATCAGGAGAGTGGAATTGGCCGGATCGTGTCCCAAGCCATACATTGATCGGAATAAAAGAATGAGAGTGCTTGATGATCCAATCATGTAGTTGTGCTTCGATTGGGATTAAGAGTTTGGGAGATCAGGATCCAGTGGATTATGTCCATCTATCCATTCGAGCACTCCAAACCATACAGGAACGGTACCCAAGGTCAAATGTAGGAGGTGGTTTAATTGGGTCATGCAGATGCATAGCCATGATCGATTTCAGGTTCGGGATCATCGCTATAAGTTCCCTGGATTGATTTCAAATCCAATTAATAGGCCACAAAGATCTCCTGTAAAGGGATCAACTAGAAGAAGATGATCTGAGAAGTTAGCAGTTCTAGATCTATCTGGAGTCCTTCCTATTCGGAATGCACGTCGTAAATATGGAGGATCCATGATCAATAAGGAACTCGAGGCCCTACGCGAAACACATCTATTTACTTTTCAATTTATATTTCATTTATCATTTTAGCACATCCTAAGTTTAATATAGATCGATATTGTCAAGTATCCATTGGTACAATACCGTAGGATTAGATTAAATGTCCACAATCCTACGTCGTTGGATTTCAATTAACTGAGTTCTTATTTAGGAGATCACACCTATCGGGTCACATCCTGCTGACCATTTACTTCGATCGTCTATTTTGATGAACAATTCATATATTTATCTCTTGTTTGCTTATTTCTTTAGGTTGCTTTCAATACTTTGTCGATGATATTGGGCCACATATTCAATTAATGAAATTAGCATTATTCAATCATTTTTATTTATTTGTTGATTTTCATTCATTTAAGAAGTATATTGCAATGGCCAAAGAACAAATCCTTAAACACAAGACAAAAAGAATTCACGGGGAAGGGCTAACCCCTATCATTTTACGAGTCACCTGGTTGCTTAGCACAATCAATGACGGAGAGAATAGCTTGACTCTACATCTGGTCTCTAATTAGTCTGACTCAATGTGAGACTCTAGCATTATCATTCAATCAAACATTGAGTCAAGAGACTCTGGCATGCCCGTGTTTCATAATCACACACAAAATTTGAATACAGGTCATCGATCAGACATGTGGTCATCCATTTGATTGAATTGCTAGCAACGGGTTAATGCATTTATTTTTTCGTAAGGTGACGTTCATGATGGCCCCCAAAATTTGAACGGTTCAGATGAGCTACATGGGTTATAAATGAGTGGAAGAAGGACGCATGCATGATAGTCCCCACTTGGCAAACAGTCAATGTATTGTTTTATTTTGCTCTACTCGCATGCTAACTGTTCTGTTCACGTATTTATGGACATTTGAGCCATTCAAACAGTGGGTCCCATGTAGAAATTGACTTTAGTAAAAAATTAGGCCAGTCCACTTATCAGGTGGGCCCCACCCCCTTGAAAGAAGTGACATGGTCTGATTCGGCGTACATTTTTGGCCTGTCTAATTGCCTGATTAATGCTGATGTTTTAGATGGATGACCTTCAGGATGAAAAATGGTTCAGATGCCCCACACGATTGAAAAATGGACCCAACGCGTGTGCATGGTTGCTCTATGCGGACCAAACACTCTTTTTATTGTTTAAATTTTTGTTGTTGTATTCATGGACATCCGAGCCTTTCAAACATGGGGTTTCACCATCAAGATGACTTGTGTACAATATAAGGCTGGTCCACTCATCAAGGGGGCCACACATCTCAAAAGAACTGATGACCAACGGTATGATTTAACATTCATTTTGGCCGATCTAGTGGATTTATCATGCTAGCTTTTTCGCAGATGGACTTCATGATGGGGCCTGACTTTTGAACGGTTCAGATATCCTATGCGGGTCAATGGTGGGTGGAAAAACATGTGTGCATGATGGGCCCACCGAACAAACGGTCATTGCGTCATTTAATTGAGAAAAACTTAGATAAGAAATGCTCGCGTGCTGCTAGTGGCATTGGGACAGATAGACAGTCGAATCAATTGCTCTGTTCAACTCATTATGTCCAGCGCCCATTTCATGGGCTATCATGCAAGTATCATGCCAATCCGACAAATATCAGCCGTCTGATTAATGGCCTTTAAATGAACGGTCAATTATCTAAAAATAGGTCTAATCAACGGTTTAATCCATATAGGGCTCATTATTCATGCCTCGGTGGTAGACGCAAAAGAGTTTCAACGCGAGTTCATGGGTTAGAGTTACTGCTGTCAAATGTCAATAGGCCGAGTAGTCCGACGGGCCTTAGCCGTATTGGGCCGGGTTTGGGGTGGTGTATCAGGCCCGACTGTCCGGCTCGGGCTTTAATCAGACCCCGATTGTAAATCGGGCCGGATCAGGCTTAGCTCCTGAAATGCTCATAAACTCAGCCTGGGCCTATATGTCCTTTTTAAAACTATTTTTCTCCCTTTTCTTTTATTCTCTCCCACTCTCTCACACATGAGTCACATCAAAATATCATTTATTCACAGGGATATTCAAGGCTCAGGTCTGGCTTTGTGTAAATGTCCTGGGCTCACGGGCCCAGGCTGGATTTAAGATTAGATTCTGAATTGCAGGCAGGCTTGGACTATCTCCTGTGGTGTGGTCCACTTGAGCTTTGGATCTGCCTCATTTTTGAGTTCATGTCCTAAACTGAGTTGACGAAATGGATGGATGGCATGGATATAATACATACATCACAGTGGCCCACAAAGTAGAAGCATGAAGCAGATTGCCTGCAACCTAAGCTCCATAGGACTCAACTTGATGTATGCATTGTATGGACTCCATCTATCTGTTACACCAGCTGATTTTAGGACATGAACCTAAACAAATTCAAATCTCAAGTGGACCACACTACAGTAAACAATGGAAAAAAGACTGCCATTGTCGAAACCTTCCTAGGACTCACTGTGATGTTTGTCTGTGTTTTCTCAACTGCAGATATCCTTATCCACTCTGTTTCTTGTGGTGTGGTCCACTTGAGATTCGGATCTTCTTCATGTTTCTACTTGTTCTGGCAAATAATCCGCATCCCCTCTAGCATGTACAAGTCAGCCAATGTGCATGAAATCCACCCCATCCATCGGGTCCACCACGCTTGTTTGGCTTGAATCCAAAAATCAGGCTGGGCCACCCAGCATAAAATCTAAATTCACAGGCTACCGATCACTTACATTTTGAAAGTGTGATTTTTGGCTAGTTATTTCATCCTCACAAGGCAAATCAGATGAATGGATTAGATTGCATATAAACACCATCGGTGGGCCCTACACAAAACCTAATGGTTTCACAGTGTGGCCCACCTAAGTTAAGGATCACCGCAATTTTTGTTCTGAGGTGAACATGAGGCAACTTACCTGATGCATGGAATTCATGAAAGTTTGACCCCTTGGAAGAGTGATCGAAAAGTGGGCTGCTGAGATGCTTCTTTCCTGTTCTCTTATTTAGGTCTTAGTCTGATATTCGATAGAGTCTTAGAAAGGATGGAGAGGAAATTAGCTCCCTAGAAAGGTCATACATGATCTCCCTCTCATTGCTTATGGTAGACAAATGCTTCCCTTATGAAGATAATGATAGGGTGTGGGCTCCCCCATTTTGGCAATTCTCATCCAATAAAGAGATTCTAATTATCAAGGTTGGCATTTGACTAATACCTGTGGATGCATCCAATCACCGGCAAACCACGTGCACTGGGTAAAGCATGGGGAGGGGAATCGAACTTGTGCTGTGGGGAGCAAACCCTAGCCATTCGCTCAAACCCCGGGCGGGTTCCCTGTCCATGATTTAAATGCTCGAAAATGGAAATCTTGTATTCAGTAAGCTTTCTGTGCATCCAAAAAGGAACCCTAAGTAGACAATGCAGTATCAGCCTCGCATTAAGAGCTACAAATGTTTGGGATTTTCACAAGTCATGAATGAGACAGCACAAAATCACCAAAACCACCATCTGTATTCACAATGAAGTATTATCATGAATGAATGAAAATCAATTCAAATGTACAATAATATAATACAATACAACTAAGGCATTGTGGTGCTCGTGCTGAACAGATAATGCGCACCTATGCCTCTGATCATAGATATGTATGAGAAATTTCAATAAATAAGCAGATAAATAGTGAGAATCTGATGATGCTAGCCAATGGTCATCGGTCAACTGGATTTCCCTTATCCACAGGGACAAGGTTTTCCTGTTTTCTTCATCAATGCCATGTGAGCATAGAGTCATCGCCATTGGATGAATCTGCAGATAAATGACAATTTCAGAGGGTTATACAAAGGATTCATGGAAAATAACACATCTGGAAATAATAACAATGCGGGGAGAGTTGGCGTGTGCCATGTCCATGGTGTGTACATGCATCTGCTACTCTCCAATAATGGCAGGTGGTAATCTTAACGTGCATTTCAAAACGGGGTTTTTTTTTTTAAAAAAAAATTGCATTTTGACATTACTGCTAGATTCCTGCCAAACCATCTTTAAATGGTGGGATACATGCATACACTGATTCCATGCACAGTAAACTGCCTGTGGATTAACAGATAATGGTGTCACAATGGCCCAATTTTACAAGGAGAGAGTGGCTAATTTGTGCAACCAAGCATACACTGCACAATGGAAAATCAATGGTTTTGGAAGAAAATTTCTGGATTAACTGTCAAGTTCTTATAAAAATAATTCAATGTGAGTGTTACTCCAGCAGTACCTTACTGCGGTGCCAGGCAGGTGTGGGGCCCATGTGGTGTATGAACACCATCCAACCTATCTATGAGAACTGGCACCTCATAAAACCCCTAGAATAAAGCTCAGCCTGATCCAAAACTCAGATGGGCCACAGAATCGTGAACATATTGAGAGGGGATGTTCACGTTGATTAGCGTGGGGGGCTCACCTTGTTGTGTATATATAACCAGGGCTGTTCAGACCCTTCATCAAGTCCAGATAATGGGTTGTAAGAAGATTCAGGTTGTTTGGAGGCTCATGTGGGTCCATATGAAATTCAAGGGTGCCTGGAATGCACCCCTCAGGAAAAAAAGGATTCAAAGGTGTAGCCGTGTGTGTCTATATATATATATAAAAACTAGCAGAAGCTGAAATCTTCTACAATTTCGATCATGACCCACAACAATAACCAACAATGCCAGCATCCTGCAAACATTAGCTAAAAAAATGTATTGTTGATTTTTGCAAGGGGTGCTTCAAAAAAGCACTGAAAATTCAGTACAGCCAAGAGGGCAAAACCATCTCATTGCCAGTTTTAACAGAAATTACTTTCATGAACATAAATAGGCAGTTCTTTTGCATCCTTCATGGGCGTCAAGATATCAAGGTTGACTCCAAGTCAACATTTTCAGAATGACAAGTGGGTACTTAAGCCAGGGATCACCACCACAAACGTGCGAGATCTAGACCTTTCATGTGGAAGGCCCCAACTTGTGATGGTCCAAACCCAAAAAGCAGGTCAGTCCACTCATCAGGTGGGCTGCGCATGTATGGGAACAAATGACAGTTAAAATAGGCTGACCATCCACAGACCAAACTCGGTGTACCCATATGTAACAAGCCTGATTATTTGTGCTGGGCCATCTACATGGTGGAGCAGCTAATCAAAAGCTTGGATCCTGTACATGCCTTCCATGTTGCCAACAGGTCCCAATGCTAGTCCTGATGTGGTCGAGCCCCATTGGTATTTCACTTTTCCTTACACATCAAAACCATTTTGTCTTATAAAGAAAATCAGGGTTTTCCACAATCTTGAACTCACTATTTCTTGATGTCTTGGTCGCTGTCGACGTTATGTATGCTGCCATTTGCATGTCCTGACAGAGATGCAGAACCATCCTGAGGACTCGTCTGTAGAAGGTTGGAGAAACCTTGCCCAAGAGACCTCCACAACCGGGTAGGAAGGGATGATTGGGGAATTTCTGCACTTTCATCAGCTAGTGGTGTCTCAATCGGCCTAGCAGAGGCTGGATCCAACTCTGAGAACCTCACAGCTCCTAATATTCTCTCAGGGAGCTCTGACTCGGTCTGGCTTTCGATAAGAAATGCTAGGTCAACGGTCAGCGTTGTGATGTATCCGAACGCCAAATGAACGATGGCATTAGCAACCATTGAAGCCCCGATATCCACATCGACTTCTATGTAGTTCTCTCCTATGAGATACTTGCAAGAGACGGCCCGCCCAAGTATGCAGATGGCCTGCTCTCCGACTGCAGTTCTCACGATCCAAGGTCCCTTGACAATGTTGGCTATCAGCTTGAGCCTTGAATTCCGAAACATGTCATCCTCCTTCAAAAATCGATCCATGAGGGACCCATCAGAGATAGGTTGGAGCGCTACGAAATACACAACGGCACTGTAGTTGTCCTTGCTCGGAACTTGCAGATTGAAGGCCCAGATGAAAGGCTTCTTGCCCATTGCTAACTGATCATCAAGGGCCTTCCTCACACGACCACTCGGATGTTTTAAAACCTCGCTGATCTTTGTAGTGCCTTTGATCCAATCAAATCCGAGAGGCTTTAGGAGGTAATCCCCGGCAGGAATTTTAATCCTGGTAGTAAAATAGTCCGGACCTCTAACCAAGAACTTATCTCCAGGTGGGGAAGCCCAGCCATTTGGACAATTATCTGGTTCAAGAAGTGGAACGGCTCCTTTAGATTTCACTCCCTCTATCCAGCTGTCCTCATTATCGCCATTGTGACAGGCCATATGCAAAAGATGCAGCCTGGAAACAACAACCAACTATATCATTGAGAAATGGACAATTAAGGGGCATGTGGGAAGTAAGGCAATCAAACAATGGAATGCTACTTCTAGTCCTGCATCTGCAATTTCCCAAACCTAGGTGCCCTGCATGTGCCATATCCGAGACTTGGGCCGTTCTAAAGTTTCCAAGTGCAAAAATCAGGCCACTCTGCTCATGCGCCAAGCAATACATCTATAGATTCTATACAGAACTTGGGCTGTTCATCATGCTTTTTAAACATCCATATTTTCTACTTAATGAACAGACCAAACTGACTTTTAGGCCAGAGCACATTAACATCGGGACACACCTGATAAACGCACTAGAACTCACACGTGTAAACAATGTTGGCATGAAGGGGGTTGTTGGGGTTTGGTAACTGTATGTAGCATTTGTCAATGAAATTATGCATGACATGCTTTTAAGCAGTCATAACTAATGGAGAATTTACAGGTAAAAAGCATGAGAGCTCAGATCAGGCTTTTGGAACTTTTTATGGAGGAATCACAGGATTCTCAACACGAGATTGAGATATGCACAGTACACGGGGTTTTTCAGTTTGTACAAGTGGAGCGGAGCCCAAGGTTCAATGTTCCAGACCATTTGTCGGTTAGGTACCTACTGTGAATAGACCATGCCCCAAAATCTCCTCATTTGGACAACCGTAACATTTTAATTTGTAGCCTGCAAATAGGGAGTTGAGAATAGAAATAAAGTGAAGGTCCATATTCAATGTCGGTGTGGCCAGGATCTTCCAAGTCTGGAAGATGTTTGAGCGTGGTCGATTTATAGGAGTCCAGCAGACGGATGGTCTGTAATCTCCCTGAATTCATGGGCCGCACTTGTACAGAGTGAAAACCCGAATGCACGGTGTGTGTGATCATAAAATTCCCCCTTTCAGTCTAGAAAAGAAATCAAGGCCAGTTCTCGATAAATTTCATCATCCCGATAAAAACATATGATTGGCAATTGAGATACCATCCACGGATATCAGCGAAGAAATTACGCGGCTTACATTTCTACCAAAGCTAAAGATGTTCGTGGGAGTGCTCTGGCTTGAGGCCAGCTTGAAAACGCAAGCACGCTAGCATGCAACGCCTTTGTTGAAAGCTTGCCATGCAATCAACAGTCAGCTTTAAAGCCATTTTGCACTAGTGCGCTTATTTCTAGGAGCTAGCAAGCTAAAAAGCCATTGCTTAAGGTCCCCTGTCTGAGGGCCTTAGGCCCCCTTTAGGGCTGTGGGAGGCACCGGCGTTTTGAAGCTGTGTTACTCCACTACTTAGATTATAGCAACCAGCTCAAAAAAAATAAAAAAAATAAAATGGCAGCACGTCAGTAGAGAGGTCATTGCAATATTGTTAAATCAAAACATCAATAATCCCAAATCTCAAATGAAAGGCCCAAAATACAAATTCAATTTCAATCAGCAGGAAAAGAAAAAAAGAAAATATAATAAGTTTCTGCAACTTTTAGTTGAGACATCTGGAATTTTTTGGATGGGGGCCACTTGTATTGGATTGGATGGGATGGAACGAACCATTTTCCTTTTGTTCTCCAGAAGAAAAGAAAGGAATTTATGACGCCTCTGGCATAAGGAATTGGACGATTGCGTCCTCATTGCCCTTCCGGGGGTGTAAATTTATTTTTTGGGGTCTGGTTTCCCTTTTTGTTTTGCTTTGTATTCTTTTATGCTATTTGTGGTCTTTTAATAAAATCGTTGCCTTTCGAAAAGGAAGAAAAAAGTGGGACTTTTGATTGTCATGCCAATTATTTCTGCATGGTTTCCACTAACAACATGTTTCGATAGGTGGAATTTGCAGGAAAAGAGAACTTTTTTCTTTGATTTGCCAATTTGTGCTGTTTGGATAATAAAGAAAATAGCAGATTACAATGTTCATTACACTTATGCATGGAAAGGATTATCTGGAACAAGAAACAAGGCAATTGTTATGCGATAAATATGAGATTTCCATCTGCGACCCAAACATGACTCATAAAAATGGAATCCATTTTTCATCAGTGCTTCCATTTTTCATTAGTGCTCACTGAAATAAACATTGGATAATTGTCACTTTTTCCATATTTTTCCCTTGGATTCCATGTATCCAAACATGGCCTAAACCAAACACTTGAAAACTTGGATTCTATGGTTCCAACAAGCACATGCTCCAATTCTATTATCCAAACCATTGATCTGATGGGCTCCATTATGGCCTGTGGTTGGATGATATGCCAAATAGTTGGAAGAACCTAGCCACCATCTTGGGAGAGTTTTGGGACATAGTCTATTTACAGTGGGGCACATATGATCAAGAGTCTGGATCGACTAGCCATGGATCCTACTTGTAGAGCCCGAGGATACAAACCATATACTTGGGTGGAGCCACTCATATAGCTTTTTTTTCCACACGCACACACACCACCACACACTCACGCGGTAGTGGAATTTCACCACTCATATAGCTTGCCTGCACCTGTGCACAGTATCTGTGGGCTCTCAATTCTGACAAGTGGGGCCCATGGAGCGGTGATCAAGACCACTGACCTATTGATTCCAACCATGGATGGACCATGCACAAAAAACAATAAATAATCCCAGATAAGAAGATCCCACTGACCAATCTGGGAACTTTCTCCAGTTGAATGTGGACCAATATTGCATTTCTCTTCCTAATTACCTATCTACAGGAAGCAAATCAACAGGCTAGGGTTGTCCTGTTGATGAAATCTTTGGGCAAATATCCATCCCCGCTGGCAAGCAACGGACCAACGGTCCGGATTACTGAACTGTGGGCCCCACTGGTCAGAACCGAAAATCGCGTATACTGCAAGCGGACGCAGATCACTTATGGTGTAGATTCCTCATAACAAGAGCCCAGACCTAATTACCCCAATGGGGAAAATATGAAAAAAGAGAAAATAATGCAAAAGAAAACCCTAATCTCCCGCCTAAACCCAGCTGAAGCTGAACAAAACCCTAGCCAGGGTTTACAAAATAATAATTATAAAAAACAAGAACAGAAATCAAGAAAACAGAATCCGAGAGAGAGAGAGAGAGAGAGAGAGAGAGAGAGAGAGAGAGAGACCCTAACCTTTGTGCAAATTCCTCAGCTCAAGCAGTTCTCGAAACCCTCTAACCTTCGAGTTTTCTACTAGAAAGAAGAAGAAGAATAGAAAGAGAGAGAATGATGGCGAGAAAGACTGATGCTCGGGCAGGGTGTTATGGATGATACGCAGGCACCTAGACATTTTGCATGCGTGGCATATAAATTAGTCAAATAAAAACCCTCCAAATCATGGTAATCAATTTAGATTTTATTCTCAACCGAAAGTAAGTTGATTCGATTACTTGACTGTCAGATTGCTGGACATTTATTGGACAATTAAAAAAGGAAAAAATATCTATTAGTCTTCTTTCTGCTGCCCAGATTTCGTCAATTAAAGGTTAAAAGATCATTCAACCAATCTGATCATGGGATTGTGACTAGGAATTAAGTTGGCTGCATTTAAGTGATGGAGTCGTTTGGCACCTGGATTTAGGTGTATTAGAAGCTAAATACATCTATTTTCTATTTTTCCCAAACTTTTATAACGAGTAAATAGAAATGTGTTTTAAGATTCCTTTATTTTACTATGCTTTTAATATAATAGTCTGAAAATATTTTTCTTTTTGTTATTTTTTAAAAGCTTATAAATGAATGTGAATAGAAATAAAATTAAAAGTAAATGAATTGAGGGTGAATATTTTACTCAATCATATTTGAATGGGAGTAAATGAAATGCAAATGAAATTTAGGGCATGTTTGATTTTACAAACCAAGGGTAAATACCATGGAAATAGGCAATGATTATTTCCTCTCCTATTTGCATTCCTTTTTTCTTTGTTTGATTTGACCATTGCTTTTTTTACACAAAAATCAAGAATTCCCTAGCATATTTGTGGGTCGCATCGGAATGCATGTTGCTTATCCCCACCCTTCATCTATTATGCCTAATGAATTTATGGCACGAGCCAAAAAAGGTATATCCAAAGCATAAGTGGACTACGCCATGGGTAAAAGGGAATCTAACACTTACCATTAAAAACATCTTTGGGTTGCTGATTTTTTTGGTGTGGGCTATTTGAGTGTTGGATCATCCTAGCTCATTTTTTGGCTAATGCCTCCAAATATTGTGATAAAACATATGGACGGAATTGATATATCATATACATTACCTTAAGGTTCAAAATTTTAAAATAGCTATTTTGAACCGATTCCCGATGCAAAAATTTTGCTGATTTTCAAACGGGTGAAATAGTAATAATTACTCATTTCCTGGTTATTTACCCAAGCTCTTGAAAATCAAACACACCCTTACGTATTTTGTTTTTGATGGAAAAAAAAATGATAAGAATTAGAATAGTTGGAAATTTTCACACTATTATCAAAATTGAGGAAATTTCAAACCACCACGATGAAGCAAAGATTACAAATAAACAACTTACTAATGGTTTTTTAATAATTCATTGGGATAACTAACCTTTGGATGGTTTGGATCATTTTATTACTGTGATTTTATTGTAGTCGATTATTAATTTGTTTCGAAATATCATCAACATGCCATGTGGATGGCATGTATGTGCATAATGGCACCTCTATTTACTTGTGTGAGTATTTAAGGGAGTTTAAAAAACCATTTCAATGCATTTTATTCCAAATCCTCTTTCAAATAATAGATATCATTTATATGCCTATTTAGTCCCATTTAATTTTATTTCCATGCACTTACATCCATCTAAACATGCCTAAAATGCCATTTAATTTCAATGTGTTTGGATAAGAAATTCTCCCCTTCTAAAATTGTAACTATTAAATTCATTGAACTTGTCTTATATTATATATGTATTTAACTATTGAATTACATACTAAATTATGTTGTAAACAAATATCGTAAAATCATAATGACAATGCTTTTACGTGACATTATGACTGTAATCTGCAATCCAAACATGATTTAACAAAATAATCGAAATTGTCCAAATGTTAGTCATCTAGATGGATAATTAGAAACATTGGGCGAGTCACTTATAATCCTTACATTTGCGACTCACTCAAGGTTTGAAACTTCTTCAAGTATATGTTTTAATGGGCTCATTATGACAATTTCGCCTATTATTAGATATATGTATACTAAATTAAAATATTAAAATTAATTTAATTAATTATATTTATGACTAAGGATTTTAACTCATTTTAATTTTAAGGATATTATTGGGCCACAATAATAACCATGATGCACTTACCTTACATTCCTCATGTACATCTTTATTGAGAGCTCATTTAATGGCATGATTCAAAAACTGATGCAGATCGAAATCTCAGGTGGACCACACCACATGAAACAATCTTAACTGAATCCTCACTATTAAAAACTTTATGGGTTCTACGGAATGTTTATTTGCCATCCAAGCTATTGATAAGGTCATAATGACCTGGATTAAGAGACCACATAAATATCATCTTGATCCAAAGCTTCCGTAGCCCACAAAGAGTTTTTAATAGTCAATTATTTATTGTATTATGGTCAACTTAAAATTTGGATCTGTTTCATTTTTTGGATCATGCCCTTAAATGAGCTTCCAATACGGATGGATGGCATGGATGTAATGAAAATACATCAAGGTGAGCCCTACACTCAGGTATCCCACCCACCTCCAAACAAGCCCTAGTGTACGATTTAAGAGTGCCTGAGTATCAATCGTCACATGAAGGGTGAGTATCGTCTGAGTATTGGTTGGCTTTGGAGGAACGCGGATTGCGTCCTACCCCCGCCTGGCCGAACGTGAAATGCATGGAATTGACCGTGAAGTGAAAGGAATTCGCCGGAATTCACTGCGAAATGCATGGAATTGATCGTGAAGTGAAGAGAATTGATCACGAAATGCATGCAATTGACCGTGAAGTGAAGGGAACTGATCGCGAAATGTATGGAATTGACCATGAAATGCATGAAATTGACCATGAAGTAAGGAAATTGACCACAAAATGCATGAAATTAACCGTGGAGTGAAGGAAATTTTCCTGAATTCACCATGAAATACATGGAATTGACCGTGAAGTAAAGGGAAATGACCACGAAATGTATGGAATTGACCATGAAATGAAGGGAATTTGCCGGAATTGACCACGAAATGCATGTAATTGACTGCGAAGTGAAGGGAATTGACTACGAAATGCATGAAATTGACCGTGAAGTGAAGGGAATTCACTACGAAATGCATGGAATTGACCGTGAAGTGAAGGAAACTGATTACGAAATGCATGGAATTGACCGTGAAGTGAAGGGAATTCCGGCGAATTCACCGCGGTTAATTCCATGCATTTCGCGGTGAATTTCCTTCACGCCGCGGTCAATTCCATGTATTTCACGGTGAATTTCGGTGAATTCCCTTCACTTCATGGTCAATTCCATGCATTAAGTGGTCAATTCCCTTCACTTCATGGTCAATTCCATGCATTTCGTAGTCAATTTCCTTCACATCATGGTCAATTCCATGCATTTCATTGAATTTCAGCGAATTCCATTCACTTCACGGTCAATTCCATGCATTTCGTGGTCAATTCCCTTCACTTCATGGTCAATTCCATGCATTTCACGGTCAATTCCCTTCACTTTGTGGTCAATTCCGATCCGACGCTAGTGCCGTCGGCCGCTGAAGGTCCGGGCGGCAATGTCGCCCGGGGTGCATAGTGCTGCCGAGCACTTTTTTTTTGTTTTTTTTTTGGGTGGGTCCCATCGTGGATCCCACTTATACTTGAGAACACTTGTATTTAAGGTCCCCCATACGTCCAAACCTTCATCTTCCTCATTCTTAAACCCTTTCTTCATCTCCCTTCCTAAAACCCTCTCTTTTTCTAAAACTCTCTATCATCTTCTCATTTTTCAAACACCTCACTCTTCATCTTCCAAACACTTCTTTTCTTATTTACACAACCATCTTCTCATCTTCCAAACACCTCTCTTCATCTTTCAAACCTTTAATATTTTACATTTATCAATGCATCTATGTCCTCTTAGAAAAAGAATTTAGGTAGCCTTGAGTAGAATGGAACATGGAAGATGTGATGTGATAGTGGGATGGAGATTCTATTGAGATTTAACGAAGAAAATGAGTGAAAAGAAGGAATAGGAATGATAGAGATGAGTTCACACATGTATTTGAGTGTAAGGGAGAGAACGGAGTAAAATTGATAAAGCAGGGTCATTTTTAACACATGAAAAGTTGTCCATACAGTAGGGGAGTAGTCTTATAAGGTAAGAATAAGTGGACTTAGTAAGGTGCATGTGGCCCATAAGTGGGTGGTAAAGTAGGAAAAAACTCATTGTATTTTATTTTATTTTCTTTTTATTATTTTATAAAATACTTGCGTGGGAAGATGAAGACTACGAGACTCTGGAAGAGGGTGATGGGTAAGACAACGTACGCATGCACTCGCGACTTGTATAATAGCATACATTTCACATGGATATTCTTGTAGCTGAGGCCATGTGGGGCCATAGAGATGTACGTGAGAAATCCACTCCGTCCATCTGTTTTGCAAGACCAAGATAGTACAGGAATATAAAAACCATCCAGATCCAAAACTCCTGTGGGCCACACCACACGAAATAGTGAGATTCAACGCGTGGGGTGACAAAAGTTTTCTATCAGGATGATATTTGTGCCTAAAGTTTATCTGAGTAGTAATAACCCTCTGAACGGTTTAGATGGCATATAAACTTCATGATCAGATCCAGGAAAGTTTCAACTATGGAGATTTCCGTTCCCACCGTTTTGGTTTGTTTTGTGTGACCTACCTGAACTTTAGATATGCCTGATTTTTAAGTTGATGTCTTATTGTGGTCTTTCAAACCAGATGGACGGAGTGGATTGGTCACGTACATCTCTGTTGGCCCCACATCGCCCCGGGAATAGGTATATCTCCCAGTCCGGGTCACAGGCAATCCGATTCGGGCTCACAGATATACCTGTGCCCGGGGCTGTGGGCCCACAGACATGTCCGTGAAAATTCCACTTAGTCCATCTATTTTGAAAGACCACAATAGATCAAGATTATAAAAATAAGATAGATCCAAAACTCAGGTGGGCCATACCAAATGAAACAGTAGGAACAGAAAATGTCCACCGTTGAAGCCTTGTTGAAGCTGACCTCGATGTATTTTTTATATCCAAGCCGTCCATCCATTTTTCCAGCTCATTTTGGAAAACAGTCCCAGAAATGAGGGAGATCCAAATCTTTGGTGGGCCACACGTTAGGATCGAATTTCAACTATTAAAAACCTCCTGAGGCCACAATTTTTTTTTCAATCAATCTGATAGCTGTGTTTTTCCTTCATCCAGGTCTGTGTGACCTTATCAACAGGTTAGATGGCAAACAAACATTACAGTGAACCCTAAGAAGTTTTTAATGATGACCGTTTAATCTCCACTATTTTCGCGTGGTATGGTCCACCTGAGATTTGGATCTGGCTCATTTTATCGACCCTGCCCAAAAATGAGCTGTCAAAACTGATGGATGGCGCGGACATACAGCACATACATTAAGGTGGGCCCCATAGTCAGGGCCTCACCCACTAAGTTGTTACCCCTGCCTCACCTAATCCACAACCATTGTAAACAAGAGTCGTCGGTCATATATCCCATACAAGCAGCTGTAGGCAATCAGTTCAATCCCCACCGTCGGATTTGTTCGAGTCTTGTGTGGATGCATATGGTTTTATCATACTCTGCCAGCTATCAATCGACTTCTTTAAAATGATTGTAAACAAACCAACGATTAAAATATTTTAAAAATAGACGTAAGGTTTACGGCACGAAACCTGACTACCACGTATTTTGGTCCCCATGTAACGGTAGGGGAGGATGATGAGGACCTTGAGGTCGGCGCGGATTGGATTCTACCTGTACCAGGACGTAGCTAGAGACGGACAGAAACGGATTGGCTACTCCCCCTGCCACCACCCCGGTGGCTGGTGGTAGGTGCTATGGAGGCCCCACCATGATGTATTTGTTTCATCCGTTCAATTAATCCATTTTTACATATCATTTTAGGGCTTGATCCCAAAAATGAGAGGGATATAAATCCCAGTGGAACACACCACAGGAAAACAATAGTGATTGGATATCCACCATTAAAATCCTCCTAAGGCCCACTGTACTGTTTATTTGACATCCAAATCTGTTATTAGGTCATACAGGCCAAGATTATGGGAAAAAACATAAATCAGCTTGGTCCAAAACTTTTATGGCCCCCAAAAGATTTTTAATCATTGACGCTCGTTCAACACTGTTTCCTGTAATGTGGTCCATTGAGATTGGGATATACCTCATTTTTAGTATTATATCATAAAATGATCTGGAAAAATAGATGTACGGCATGGATGAAACACATATATCATGGTGGGGCCACCGAACATTTTCTAGATCATTTTAAGGAATGAGACAAAAAATGAGGTATGTCACAATCTCAAGCGGACCACATTACACGAAATAGTGTTGAATGAATGTCGACAATTTTTTTGGGGGCCATTAAAGTTTTGGATAAGCTGATCTTTGTTTTTTCCCTTCATAAAGGTATGTACGACCTAATGAACAGACAGTACAGTGTACCTTAGGAGGATTTTGATGGTGGATATCCAATCACTATCGTTTTCCTGTGGTGTGGTCCACCTGAGATTATATCCCTCTCATTTTTGGATCAAGTCATAAAATGATATGTAAAAATGGACGAACGGCATAAATGAAACACATACATTATGATGGGCCCACATAGCACCGACCACCAGCCACCTGCGGAGTAGCGACTCGGATTTCTGCAAAAGCCTTTCGCAAGTTCCTGCGGTGGAAACTTATGTGGGGTCCACTGTGATATTTGTGAGAAATCCATCCCGTCCATCTGTTTTTTGAGCTCATTTTAGGGTACGACACCAAAAGTGAACAGGATCAAAGACTCAAGTGAGCCGTACTAAAGGAAAAAAGAGGTTAGGAGATTTCCTACCGTTGAAATCTTCAGGGTTGGACAGTGATGTTTACATGCTATCCATACCGTTCATAACGTCATTCCTACTATGATGAACTGAAAACAAACATATTAGTATGATTCAAAACTTCTGTAGCCCCATGAATATTTCAATTGTGGACGTTCAATTCTCACGTTTTCGGCCCACTTGAGAAAATGAACTTACAAAATTGATGGACGGGGTGGATTTCTCACAAACATCACAGTGGGCCCCACCTGGGTTCCCAGCACAGGAACTTCTTTTGCAGGAAAGGGGCTCTGTGGGGCCCACTGTGTTGTATGTTGTTTTATCCATGTCATCCATCCATTTTGATCTGCTTCAAATTTGATTAATTTTTAAAATAAGCTTGGAAAACTGATGGACAGAATGGATTTCACATGGACATTTTGGTCGGCCCACAAAGGTTTCAGCTACTGAGAGAGAGGGGCATCTTGGATCTCTCTATCCTATATTGAGCTGGTGAAGTCCTACTCGATATGATTTTTTGGTGGCCCGATTTCTGGGCAGCCAAACATGGGGGTGCGTCTAATGAATGGGTGGACTGGACACATCATGGTGGGCCTCACATGACTCCGCTAGCACCGACTCAACCTAACGAACCAGCAAACACTGCTTAGGAATATAGGTTGCCCCCTACTTTTGTGCAAAGGTGGGCCATACCGGATCAAAGCGGATGGAAGCCAGTATCGTGGGTGACATGTACCAGTTTCAGCTGGTACTAACAAACAACAGTTGAGATTGCGAACATGTACAGCATACCATGAATTGTCTTGGTGGTAGACTCACAAGAGTTTCACCACGAGGTCATAGGTTCAAGTACCCAAGGTTGTGAAATCCAACTTTGGTGCCAGAGTGCGTGAAAAAAATAAAAATAAAAAATCCCCATGTGAGCCTTGCTACCCTGGAGCGTAGGAGATGATGGGCCATCAAACTGATATATATTGTCCTTAATCAGTCCTCGAGCTAAGATATTCTCCGTCTGACAATCCTTAACTAAAAAACCCAATGAATGGAACTCAAAAAAGGCATTATGTTCTTTAGTAAATTGAGATACAAAAAGAAAGTTTTTGCGAATGGAATGAACATGAAGACCTCTAGGAAGATGAAAAGAAGAAGAATTAATATGGAGGGACATGTTACCAATGCTACGAATTTCAATACCAATGCCATTGCCCACATTGACCTGATTATCGCTTGCATACAAAGTAAATTGCAGAAAGTGACTCTCATAACATGACAGGTTGCTCCAAAATTTGGATACTATGTCGGGTCGTGCACATGAGCTGTCATGGCTGCATAGGCCTGCATTTGCAGTTTGTAGGACTGATCAAGGCGATGAGGGCAGTCCGGTGCGGTGTGACCAACACCATTACAAATCTAACAGAGGGTGGTATGTGGCCCCATGAGCTCATGTTGCATTTGTCAGTGTAAGGTAAGGCGCGAGGAGGAAAAGCGACCACCGGAGGGGCGAAGACTTGCAAAGTGGGGAAACTGCATCTCCATTTCATGAAAGTAGGGATATTGTGGTGAGAAAAATTGAGGGTAAGGAGAGGAGTACTGAGGGCGGTTTTTAGGTTTGGAATTGTTGAGGCGAGAGGTAGAGGAGGATAGGTGGCCTTGAGAATTAACACTTCACATTTGGAGTTAGTCTTGGCCTAAAAATGCTCAAGCTATGACTCATGACTCAATAATAGGCTATTGAGCGCATTAAAGCTATCCTTGTGCACCTTAGTCGTGACAAACTGAAGACATTCACTAGATAAACTGACAAGAATGTAATTAAATACTTCAGAATCACTAAAAGGTTGGTTAATGAAGATAAGACGATCAGCAATCGAGCGGATCTTTTGGAAATAATCCAAGATAGAGCTATCACTTCTCTGCATGTATGCAAAATGCATCCGAATCCCTCGAGTCTCGGCTCTCATACATGTCCTCTTTCTCTAGTTGTTTCCTTAATTACTTTGAAAAAAACGGGTAACATAAAATCATATAAAGCTGTATCTTACCTTACTTAGATTGTTGATCCTAAAAGATAGGATCTGATAGCTGTTATAACATTATGTATCCTAAACTATAGGATCTCAAACTTATATATCTGTTTTCCTAAACTATAGAAAACTCAAGCAAGTTTTCCACAAATCACAAAGTCTGTTATGGTATCAGAGCCATCCGACCTCCCATAGACCGATCCCCTTTCTTCTCTAGTATTTTCTTCCTCCTACTACAATGGCATTGACCGACTCCTCTCTCACTAACTCAACCTCTTCCAACCAGAACCAGACTCTCTCAAACTACTCAAGCTAGTTCAACTCTTCCCACCCTTCCCACTCTTTGACGATATTTTTTAGGAGGCGACGAAGGTGTGGTTCACGAGTAGAAGTTTCAGCAGAGAACATCTTTGCAAGAGAGCTTCAAAGAGTATGAGAAGTACGATGATTGATGACAAAAGCAAGGAGAGGCTCAGAGAGAGTGGTGAAGAGTCAGCTCATGATGAGCTGATCCATGCGAAACCACTCAAAATATTGAGGGTTGGGAGTGCTGTTGGGAAGTTTTTGACTGGGAGGAGGGATAGAGCCATCTTAATAGCCCGTAAGAACATGACTATTGAAGATTGGAAGCAAGGTTGCACGCCAAACTAGGTAGTTTTCTCAGGGCAGCTTGATGCTAGTGATCTTAAGGGTAGGAAGAGTTGAACTAGCTTGAGTAGTCTGAGAGAGAGTCCAGTTCTAGTTGGAAGAGGCTGAGTTAGAGAGAGGAGTTGGTCGACGCCATTGTAGTAGGAGGAAGATACTAGAGAAGAAAGGGGATCGGTCTATAGGAGGTTGGATGGCTTTGATACCATAATAGATTTCGTGATTTGTGGAAAATTTACTTGAGTTTTTTGTATTGTTCATGTATACATATATATATATATACAAGTTTAAGATCCTATAGTTTAGGATCTATATTATTATACCAGCTGTCAAATCCTATCTTTTAAGATCAACAATCTAAATAAAGTAAGGTACAACTTTACATGTTATCCATTTTTTACAACTAATCAAGAAAACAGCTAGAGGAGGACGACGTGGAGCCTAGATTAGAGGGATTCAGATGCGTTCCACATACATGCAAAGAAGGAGACAACCGTGCCTTATTAGTGACCTGTACCCCCCGGCCTAATTATTTGAAGCCCAACTTGTCAGTATTGCAAACTTTGATGCTCTTGCATAGTGTGAAGGATGATACACGACCGCTTAGAAATTGCAATACATAGCATATAATTCAAATCAGATTGTCTATATTATGTGTTCCAGTTCCAGATATATCATGAAGCTTATTTGATTATCTGACTATGTTTGAACTCATGCCCCAAAAATCAACTACTGCATTAGGTTGGGCGTACTATGAGGATTGCCTTGTGTAGAAATCAACTACATCCAACTCATTGAGAGAGCCACACTTGTATTTTACCATTTAGCAATGGCCAGACAATATTTTCCATGGTGTGGCCCACCTGATTAATAGATGGGCTGATTTTTACATTAGGTGATCCTGATGATGGGCCAACCTGCTAGAAGGGCGGGACATCGCATTCAGTCAATAAATTTGGAAGTAATCAGGTGGGTGGACCATAACATGTGGTCCAACCGGCTAGACTTGAGACCTCAATAATTGAACTAAAAAAAATATTATTAATATTTAAATTAATTATTATTAGAAAATATGAATACTGGACAATCCAGAACATGTGGTTGCTGGCATAGTGACAAATAGAGATTTTCTGATTTTCAGATTTTGAGTTTTTTTTTTTTTGGGGGGGTTTTTGTTTTTTCTCACAGTATCATCAAGAAAACCTGGCTGAAAATAAAATATTTATTACAAATTACTAAATGATTTAAAAAATTGAGTATAAAAGTATTAACTGAATTATGTTAACATCTAAATAATATTCCATTAAAATCAGGTGGGCAACTCATCAAGTGAGCCACCTGTAAGCTGAATGTAGGCCATTTGGATACTCTTAAAAAAAAAAACCATCCATCCTATGCATATAAGGGTGGCCCACCTGATATTGGGCCTAGCCATCTCCTGTATTGGCTACAGTATTCACCACTCAGATGCCCCACAAAGTTCCCATGTTGGCATCTTTAGATTCTTTTTCAGAGCCAATTGGGAGGTCCAAAACTGCATAGATACACAGAAGAATTACACTAGTAGCCATCTGATTTTCCCTTCAAATTTGGACCTCACCATTTAAAGGAAAACATCCTCATCCATCAATTGGATGACTATGATTGCTAGATTGTTAAAAATTTAGAGATCTGCTCCATTCACACAGTGCCCCACAATGGGATGATCTGGATAGAGTACCACATGCGAGTAGGATGAGTCCTCAGCCATTTTTTGAAAGTGGTGGTGAGCTATCATGGGAGTTTGGTTCCTTGTTTCAACATTCATGCTGAGGTTCCTGGTTCTTTGCCTGACACCCAAAAGGGGCACTGGACACTGCAATTACCAAAATCCAGGCAATCCATCTGGCGGGCCCAACTGTGGATTGATCGCAGTCTGCATGGTGAGTATTTCCCAGCCCAATAGCGACATGTAATTTCTGATTTTAAGTGAAATAGCATTTGAAAGAGTTCACCATACATACATCACATGCGGATAGGATATCAATTTTTCAACTCACACCGTAGCTGCACATGGTCATAAGCAGAGAATGAATTACTGTTGTGAGGGAATTTGGGTAACTTAGCATACCGACCATCTGATCAGAAGATATACTCCGGCACTTCAAGGGGAAACTGGGCCACCTCCACATGAAAGTGTCTTCCTTTGGGGTCCTCCAACCTTAGAGCCAAACAATCAATGTCTCAGTAAAACAGGATCTAACAAATGCAATTTGTAAGCAGGTTTTGATTTTTATTTTGATAAAATAACCAGCCAGTTGGATGTGTGGCCAGTAAATCCACACCATCCAAGTCGTAGCCCTACTACGTGTGGCCCATGGTGCAAAAGCAATCCTGATTGACTAATCTAAGCATCTGATTAATAGGATTATCCTTAGGGCCTGTTTGGATTCACATTTTAGGGTGTATTGTACGGTATTAAAGGGCTTGATGTGACATATACGGTGTTTGGTTTGGAGTTAAAGACCGTGGAAAACCATGCGCGCGAATACAGCGCGGAACCAAAAAAACGCAGCCATTGTACACAACGTCAGACGTACATGTCTGCCATCTATACAGCCTATTCAATGCGCTGTATTTTCGCCGGTTTTCATGCCTATCTCTTCCAAAAAGGAGTTCCTCTCTCTGAGAAAAAAGAAAACAGCTGAAACTCAAATAGTTTTTCTTCTTCTCCTTCAAATCTCTTCTTCCCATCTCTTGTTGGTGAATAGGATCGGATTGTGCTGTTTTTGTTCTTCAAATCTAGCAAGAAGAAGAAGAAAGCCCATCTCTTTTGTTTTTCTTCTCCTTTTGCTATATGTTTTTGAAATCAGTTGCTGCTTTTTCCGTCTTTTTTGACATGTGAGTTTTAGAAGGAAAAAAAAATACAAGAAATAGGGAACGACTGAGATTGAACGTTCTCTTTTAGGTTTATTTATTTGTTGTACTGCTTGTTCTGATCTTTGATCTTGAAAAGAACATCTGAAAATCAGATTCAAACAAGTTTGTCTCCTTCTTCTTCATTTTCTTTCAGACCCTCTTTGATCTCTTTTGCACTCTTTCTTTTAATGGTTTTTGGTTTTCAGAGTTCGATTCCATCATCAACATTCCTTACATTCTCAGCTTTGATTTTTTTTAACAGATGATAGGCTAAAAACTCAGCCAGAAAAGGAGGTTGATCTGAAAATTCAGCTGGAAAATGATGCCAGATTGATTGTACAATACGCACGCCTAATACGTTGTATCCAAACATTGATCTGTACAAGAAGTTGTATACTTGCCCGAACAATACCTCCTATCCAAACATTGATTAATGGCATGTTGATTTGGATGTATTCCAAAAACCATTCAACGCATACATGAACAGTACCCGAATACAATACAATACACCCTTATACGTGAATCCAAACAGGCCCTTACTTGATTTCCGATGTGGACCATTAGAAGTTTTTGTTTTTTACAAAAAAACATTTGGAGGCCACAAATGGACAGCTTCAAAATGACAAGCTTTCATTTGTACATGAAACTCTATGTATTTTTGCAAACCAAATGAAGATCCCTAGGAAGCATAACTCAAGGGCAAGTTTTCTCAAACCCGAAGAGTATGACAGGGACACTTTGGCCTAGTATGGAGGGCCAAGATCGCGACATCTTTGATCCAGTGGATCGGGGCCCACTCTACCATCATGCTATGATCACCAAAAGGCTGATAAATAATATTGGTCTGATCTTAGTGGATCACACATCTATATTAGTTTTATATATATATATATATATATAGAGTCATGCTCCCCTGTGCACCTATGCACGTGCGCACCTTTGCACACGTGTCATGGGTGTCTAATCTGAACGGTCCATGTGATGTGGAATCCCATGAAACCTCATGTGACAAATTTTCATCTTGATCTAAAACTCTGGTGGGCCATAGCAAAGAGAAATGCAAATCAAGGGAGGAAACTGTTTTCATTTTGCATGGGCCATCAAAGTTTTAGATCAAAGTAAAACTTGGGCCCGAGGGGTTTCACGAGGTTCTGCTTCACATGAACGGTTCAAATTTTGGATCCACATCAGGTATGATGGGTTCTCAAAAAAGTTCGTATGTAGTACGTACGTACGAACTGGTTCGCAGGTGTGTGTGTGTGTGTGTGTGTGTGTGTGTGTGTGTATATATATATATATATATATATATATATATATATATGGGAAAAGGTACTATGCACTCGACCTCACGAGTCCGTCCCATGAGGTCGAGCTGTGTGGGCCCCACCGTGATGCGTTTCGAACATCTACCCCATCAGTCAGATGCACCATTCCATCGTGGGGCTAGGTCTCAAAAATCAAGTCAATCCGTGACTTGTGTGGGCCACACCACACACACAAGTGGGGAGGGGCCGTGCACCATTAAAACATTCATAATAATTTTTTGGGTCCACCGAGATGTGGTTTGCAAATCCAGCCCATCCATTATGCGTGTCCCACTTGGATGAGGGTTCAGACCAAGTTTCAGCAGCATTCAAAACTCAGGTGGGCCCCACCAAGTGCTTTTATATGTTTTAACGGTGTCTTCACATGATTTTAGATGGTATGGTCCACCTGAGTTCCGTATACAGCTGATTTTTGGGATATCCCATAATTTAGACGGGACCCATCAAATGCACGGTGTTGATGGTCGACACACATCACGGTGGGGCCCACACAACTCGACTTCACGGGAGCTTATCGTGAGGTCGAGCGCATAGTACCTTTTCCCTATATATATATATATATATATATATATATATATGATGAAACTTATGGCATAAGTTTGACGCCGGCTACCAACCTAATGTAACCCTCCTCCTTTATTCGGGCTTAGGACCGACAAAACTCGCCAAGAGTTTGCGGGAAGAGATCTCATGATGTCATTGTTTGCAGATGACATAGTTTTGATTGATGAGAGTGAAGGTGTAAACGCAAAGCTACATTTATGGAGGGGTGCTTTAGAATCAAAAGAATTTAAAATTAATCGGCCTAAAACAAGGCGTATTGGATGTAATTTTTTATTTTTTTTGAAGGATAACAAAACTTTTATTAAAAGTGAAAAACAATAGCAAACAACAACCAAAAGTCAACAACAAAGGAAGGCTGAAGCAACAACAAAAGGGACGCTGAGACAACGACCCGACTAAAACGAGGAATTAGCTAACATTGTTGACTAAGAAGTTTCCCAAAATGATCACTTTGGATAATTTGGGCAGATAATTAACGAGAATACAGATTGAGAAGGATGTTGACATAGAATTCAAGCTGGGCAAAAGAAATGGAGATGCGCGTCTGGAGTTTTATGCGATTGCCGTATGCCACTCATATTGAAAGGGGAATTTTATAGGATAGCTAAGGACCAGCCATGCTGTAAATGACATAATGTTAGGCAGTTAGTTAATGAACAGTTCATAGGACGATTGTAGCTGAAATGAGGATGTTGAGATGGATGAGTGGCAAGACGGGGAAGGATAAAATTAGAAATGGATGCATTCAAGGGAACTTACAAGTAGCACCAATAGGTAATAAGTTGAGGAAAAGTAGATTGACATGGTTTGCTCTTGTGCAACGGAGACCAAGAACTGCCCCAATTAGGAGTGAGTTGGTACAAGTTGAAGGCTTTAAGAGGGCAAGGGAAAGGCCCGAAAGGACATGGGTGGAGGTAGCAAGAAAAGAACTGATGTTATGGCCTTTAATAGCATGGAATGATGGAAAAAGATTCATGTAGCCAACTCCAATTAGTTGAAAATTGGGATAAGGCTTAGTGTTTACACCCATTTTCGGCACCCTGATGTGGACTAATGAGAAGCCGCCACGTGTTGGCACTACATAATTAATACTGGCAGAAATCCTATTCACACTCGGGAGTATCTTCATTTTGATCTTCTTTCAATGTCATGCATTCTGGTATTAATGTGGAGGCACAAACCCATATGCGTGCCTTTAGAGGAGGAAACCGACAGATGACACGTGACCATGATTAACATGCTAATTAATGAGGCAGCATGCCCAACACATCTACAAAAGACCCGTCGAGAGAACGTATCTTGTCACAGATTTGGCTATGATACACTCGGCGAGGCCATCTCTCACAGTCCTTCCAAAATGGGAGATCTTTCCAAAGACGTTTGGAGAATCTGCGACGTTTCAGAAGGTTCGAAATATCCGAAGATCGTGCCCTTATCCAAGCAAATCTAGTTATGGTTCGGACCCAAATCAAGAGAGAATGGACATCAACCAGATTGGATCCTAAGCCGTACATTAATCGAAATTAAAAGAATGGGAGAGCTCGATGAAAGATTTGATCCAACCCATTTCCGATGACAGATCAATATCAGGTGGATTCGGTCCGTCCAACACCTCGATCGGAAGAGACGAAGAGACCATCCAAATGCATGGCCATGATCGATTTCAGGTCCGGGATCAACCCTAAAGGTTCCCCTAATTGACCCCGATTTCGATTAATGGGCCACAAAGATCTCCCATAAAGGGATCAACTACGAGAAGAGATCCAAAAAGTCAACGGTTACGGATCTATCTGGAGTCCTTCCTATTCGGAATGGCATATCGTAAATGTGGAGGATCCAGGATCAGCAAGGAAACACATCGAGGGTTTTAACACCTCGACAAGCTATAAAAGGAGCAAATGAAGAAGAGCTCGAGGCCTTACGCCAAACACACCTATCTACTTTTCAACTTATCTTTCATTTATTGTTTTTTATCTTAGCATAGCCCAACTTAGTTTTAGCATTCTCGCTACTGTCTAGTGTCCATTGCTATAGTACCGTAGGATTAGATTAAATGTCCACAACCCTAAGTTATTGGATCCTGATCAACTGACTTCTTACTTAGGTGATCACACCTATCCGGTCACATCCTACTAACCATTCGCCTTAATCATCTGTTCTAACAGATGGGTTAGGTTTTTATCTCTCGATTGCTTATTTCTTTATGTTGTTTTCAATACTTTGTTGATTGTAATGGGCCACATATTTAATTAATGGGACTGTTCAACCATTTTAATTTATTTGTTCATCTTCATTCTTTTAAGAAGTGTGTTGCGAATGTACTGTTGAATGAACAAGTCCTTAGACACAAGGCAAAAAGTATCCATTTGGAAGGGCTAACCCCTACCCTTTCACAAATGGCCTGATCGGTGATCACAACCGGCAGTTGAGAGAATAGATGGATCCTGCGTCCAGTCTCTAATCAGTTTGACTCAACGTGGAGGGCACCGGCGTTCAATCAAACATTGAGTCGAGTAGACTCTGGCACGCCCACACATATCATAATCACACATGAAATCCAAATATAGGCCCTCAATCACACGTGTGGCCTTGTGTTTGATTGAATTTCCAACAACACTTGGATGATGATGATGGTTCTTATTTATTATTTTTATTTTTTCTTTTGAAGAATGCATATATATTAAAGGGAGCCAGGGCAACTCAAAAACAGAAAACAAGCAAACAACAAAGAAGCTAGGTAGAAACCAACTAGGGTTCATAAACCGAGGTTTTCTTAAAGTTTAAGCTAACTTGGGGAGCAAGTTACTATGGCTAATAAATATGTAATCCCTAGGGTTTTGATTATTGAATATTATGATTTTTCTTGCTAAGTTATATTGTCAATTTCCAGTACATAAATTGAAGGAACACGATTGATTCTTGCTACTCTTTGGCAAAATCTCTCATTTTTGAGGTTGACGTTTATGTCTTGTTGACATTATTCAGGTTTTCATCGAGAGTGTTTTCTCAAATTTGCCACTAACGTAATCGCCCAGTCGTCGTCACAATCTCTTATGCTACACAGCCTGATCCACAGTTGCCATGGCACAAATCAGGCCACATCAGCGATGTAGTTCCAAACGGCTCAATCAAATGTCAAGTAGGAATGCAACAACTATCGGAAAGGGGAACCGTGCACAAATGGAAATCAAGGAGCGACATTTTGCAAGATCTAAGGAAAAATCACATGCCTATGATAAAATAAGAGGGAAGGGATGCATATCCATTGCTTCCACAAGGTATTCTCAAGTTTACAATAAGAACATACATCACTGTATCATATATAAAACACATACCCAAGATAGAGAAGAAAGTAAGGAATGGATGTCCATTCCTTCCACAAGGTATCCTAAATTCTCAAGTTACAATAATGACATATGATGCAGGACATGGAAAATAAACATGTTATGCAAGATCTTAGGCGTTAGATTATACTAAGTTCAGAAACAATCACAGAAAATTCCACATCCCACACAAAAGCTCAAGTATTCAACAAGGGGAATCGGCATGGGTCTAGGCATACACGGGCTAGGACTGGATCAGTAAAATTATGAACCAAATGACACTCGATGATAAGTAATAATCAGCCACATATGCACAGAAGTCAGTCCCTAACCCAAGGGGTACACCGATTTCAATCCAAGGAACCTTAAGGTGAAAAAAAGGTGCAAACAAATTAGGGAAAAACACAATTTAGGGCTAGGGTTTATAAAAAACAGATATGAGAGGATAAAAGAGAATGAAAACCTGAGCCAAAAGACAATCCCGCGTGTGCACAACGGGCCTGGGGCGCTCACACATGTGCAGGTACCTGGCCGCACGTGTGAGGGGGCGATGATTGTAAAAAAACTCTCCTTGGCCCTGGTCGGCTACAGGTATGCTCCAAAACCCCGAAGTTTCAGGTCGATCCGAGCTACGGCTAGTGCGTTGTGCTCTGTCAAAGTTTCAGCCCTCCTGCAAGGTCGAAATCTGGAATTCTGCTACAATGAAGAAATCTGTAGCAACCATAAACGAATTTGAAGTACGAAGGATGGTGGAAGATGAAAAGAGAGATGAGGGAGGATGGGGGGAGTCGGGGTCGATGTGGCTTCACACCACGGTAGTTAGCACTTAGAAAAGGGAGGGCTTCACACTCACTTGAATTCTCCCACAACTCACGAAGGAGCAAAAAAATAAAGCAGGAATTTTTATTAAGCTTGAATGAATCAAAACAACTACAAGGGGTGCCTATTTATAAGAAAACCTTATACCTCAAAACTCGCGCCATGTGCGCAACCTATTACTTGGCAATGAAATAAACCAAAATAAAAACCAATCAAAGAAATCTAAAGCATTCATGATGTTCTAAATAACATAAATAAGCAAAACCTAAAATATGATCTAAATCTGACTAGTGGGCCACGATCATGAGATTCCATGATGGGCTTTTCTTAACTATCGGACTCACTTCGACAAACCAAAACTTTGTCTTTAAGCTAGGAGGCCCTCCTTGAACGTTGTCATCCATCCAGATCGATGGTGGGGCCCTCTGTCTTCGTGCGTATAGGGGGCGGCGTGCGCATGCGTGCACGTGGGATGTCCCCATCAACTCTCTCCGGCTGCGAAGATTTTGCCACTGGCGAAACAAAACTCCTAAACCGCTCTAAGATGTCAGGATCAAGTCTCTGAATCTCCTCCTCAATTAGCCACGTGCTATCTGAAGTTGGGCGTGACTTCCATGTAACCGGGTACTTCTAAAACCCGCTGTCCGACGTTGAAACTATCTGATGGTCCAGGATATCCTCTATTTCCTCTCTGGGTGTGAGAATGTTAGGTAAGGGAGGTAGAGGCTGGGAAGAAAAGTCGGGAAGAGGCCATGTATCAAAGGACAGGTCTAGGGAATCAGGGTGGGTGGGCGAAGAGCCGGACAAAGTATCAGTGGTTCCCTTAAAAGCAACTAGATCCTTCACATTGAATGTGGAACTAATTCCTATGGAAGGTGGAAGATCTACCACATACGCATTGAGACCATTTCGTTTTATAATTTAAAAGGGTCCAGCACTACACGCGTGCAATTTACGAACGGCTCCCTGAGAATACCACTCGGGCCTAATGCGGACCATCACAGTCTCTTATATTGAATTCCTTGAAACGTTTATACTGGTCTGCAGAAAATTTATAATGTTCATTACTAGTAATGATCTTTCGCCTGATTTCTTGATGCACTGAATGGATGTGATGCGCAAAAGACTCTGCAAACTCTGATGGCCTATGGGACAGACACAAGGACAAGATCAATAGGCTTCCTAGGTTTATAACCAGTAACAACTTCAAAAGGACTTAGACCTGTGGACCTATTGACAGAACTATTGAATGCAAATTCGACTATGGGTAGTACGACGTCCCATGTCCTGGTGTGTTCCCCCACTAAACATTTGAGCAAACTCCCTAGGCTCCTATTAACCACCTCAGTCTGACCATCGGTCTGAGGGTGGTAGGCAGAAGAAAACTGGAGCATAGTATTCATTATGTGCCATAGTGTCTTCCAAAAGTAACTCATGAATCGTATGTCACGGTCAGACACTATGGTTTTAGGTAACCCATGTAGTTTGGCGACCTCATTAAAGAACAACTTGACAACATGAGATGCATAGGAGGTCTTAGAATAAGGAATGAAGTGGGCCATTTTAGAGAAACGGTCCACGACAACAAATATGGAATCGTGTTTCTGAATAGTCTTGGGGAGTCCAAGCACGAAGTCCATACTGATGTCCTGCCAAGGGATGAATGGTACCGGCAAAGGTGTATATAATCCTGTATTTTGTTTCTTTTGTTTTGCCAGTTGACAAGTACGACATTGCCCTATAATTTTGGCCACGTCTCGCTTGAGGCTTGGCCAATGAAACCTATCCTCAACTAGGGCAATGGTCTTGTCTTGACCGAAATGACCCACTATCCCTCCAGAATGTAACTCCCAGATAAGAAAATCGCGAAGAGAGGTACGTGGTATGCACAGGCGGTCACTCCTAAACAAGTATCTGTCTAAAATCAGGTATTCACTGCTAGCTCTTGACGGACTCTCTAACAACGACGTGTACACAACTCCAAAATCTGGACACTCAAAATATTCTTCCTTGATGCGATCGAGGCCCGTAACTTCAACACTCATGGAGTTGAGTAATGCGACTCGATGACTCAACGCGTTGGCAGGCTTATTCTCTACACTGGTCTTGTGCTTAAGCACAAAAGTATACTCTTGAAGGAATTGGACCCATTTGGCATGCCTAGGGTTTAATTTCTTATGAGAGTTTCTCTTGACGGACTCTCTAACAACGACGCGTACACAACTCCAAAATCTGGACACTCAAAATATTCTTCCTTGATGCGATCGAGGCCCGTAACTTCAACACTCATGGAGTTGAGTATTGCGACTCGACGACTCAACGCGTTGGCAGGCTTATTCTCTACACTGGTCTTGTGCTTAAGCACAAAAGTATACTCTTGAAGGAATTGGACCCATTTGGCATGCCTAGGGTTTAATTTCTTATGAGAGTTTAGATATCTCAAGGCCTCATGTTTTAAGAATAAGACGAATTCTTGCGGCAATAGGTAGTGACGCCAATGGGGTAGTGATTGAACTACCGCGTAGAATTCCTTGTCATAGGTGGAATACCTTTGTTTCGCCTCATTCAGTTTCTCATTGAAAAAGGCGACAGGGTGCCCTTCCTGACTAAGTACTCCTATGCCGACTCCTGACGTTGTCACATGCGACTTCAAAAGCTTTTGAAAATTCCGGAAGTTGCGTGACCGGAGCTTCGGTCATCTTGACCTTTCTCTCCTGGAAGGCCTTCGAGGCTGCCTTTGTCCATTGGATTTCTCTTTTCTATATGCAATCTGTGATGAGAACCATAATGAAACTGAAACCTCGAATGAACCGCCTATAGAAGGTGGCTAAACCGTGAAAGTTACGCACCTCATGAATATTGCAGGGTTTAGGCCAATTGACGATGGCCTTGACTTTCTCGGGATTCGCCGATACGCCCTCAGCTGACACAATAAAACCTAAAGAGATCACACTACTAGACAAAAATGCGCACTTCTTTAGGTTGGCGTACAACTTCTCGGCCCTAAGGATCCCACAAACCTGCCTCAAGTGGTTGAGGTATTGTTCCTTAGTCATGCTATAAATCAAGATATCATCAAAATATACGACCAGGAACTTTCCCATGAAGGGCCTCAACACTTGGGTCATCACACGCATGGAAGTGCTTGGGGGTGTTAGTGATGAGGACATCGTGCACACGCACGCCCGCACACCACCACCCCTACGCAAGTACGTACGCAGAAGGAGGACCCCACCATCGATCTGGCTCGATGACGACGTCCAGAGAGGGCCTCCTAGCTAGAAGACAAGTTTTGGTTCAGAAAAGTGGCCCGATAGTCAAGAAAAGCCCACCATGGGATCTCATGATCGTGGCCCACTCATCGGATTGGTTTTATATTTTAGGTTTTGCTTATTATTATTATTTAGAACATCGTGAACGCTTTGGATTTTCTTATTTGGTTTTTATTTTAGTTTACTTCATCGCCAAGTAATAGGTGTCGCACATGGTGCGAGTTTTGGGTATAGGGTTCTCCCTATAAATAGGCACCCCTTGTAGTTCTTTTCATTCATTGAAGTTAATAAAAAAATTCCTGCTTTATTTTTCTGCTCTCTTCGTGAGTTGTGGAAGAATTCAAAAGTGGGTGCGAAGCCCTCCCTATTCGAAGGGCTAACTACCATGGTGCGAAGCCACATCGATCCCCATTTACCCCCATCTTCCATCATCTTTTTTTTCCATCTTCTCCCACCATCCGTACTTCGAATTTGTCCTTTTGTTGCATCAGATTTCTTCATTGAAGCAGGTTTCCAGATTTCGGCCCGCAGGCGAGCTGAAACTTCGGCGGAGCACCACACACAAACCGTACATCGGATCGAGCTGAAATTTGGAGGTTTTGGAGTCCATCCTTGGCCGACCAGGGTCAAGGTGGCCTTTTTCTGAATAGTGGGCCCCACACACGTGCGGCCGGGATCACGCGCACGTCCGTCTGGGCCATTGTTGCTGTCCACACGCGGGATCATCTTTTGGCTCAGGTTTTTATCCTCTTTTATCCTCTCATAGCCTTTTTTCATGAATCATAACCCTAGATTACATGATCCCTAATTGATTTGCCTCTTTCTATCACCTTAGGGTTCCTTGAATTGAAATTAGGGAATCCCTTGGATCAAGGACTGATTTTTTATGCATGAGTAGTTGATTTTATTTCCCTTTGACATCGTTTGGTTTATAATTTTTATTGGTCCAGTCCTAGCCTGTGTCGGCTTGGACCCGCATAGATTCCCCTTTAATTGAATGTTTGGATTTTCATGTGGGATGTGGAATTTGTGTGATTGTTTCTGAATTGGTGTGATCTAAGCCTGAAATCTTGCATATCATATTTAATTTTCCATGTCCTGCATCAGTTAGTTAACCCGAAAGGCATAACTAGCCACTCGTATAGCCCATCCTTCGTCTTGAAGGCCGTCTTCCATTCATCACCTGGGCGTACACGAATTTGGTGATAACCACTTTTGAGGTCAATTTTTAAGAAGATAGTAGCATTGGCCATCATATCCAACATGCCATTAAGACGCGGTATGGGGAACCGATACTTGACGGTGATTTTGTTGATGGCTCTACTATCAACACACATCCTTCATGTGCCATCCTTCTTAGGTGTAAGAAGGGCGGGCACGGCACACGATCTTGTGCTCTCTCGAATGAAACCCTTCTTTAGGAGCTCATCAATCTGTCTCTTCAACTCAGCGTGTTCTTTTGGGTTCATTCTGTAATGCGGGAGGTTTGGTAGAGTCGCCACAGGGATTAAATCGATGGCATGTCCCTCATAAGGAGAAGCTCATTCGGTAAATCATCAGGGAAGACATCACGAAACTCATATACTACCTGAATGGCCTCGGTAGGTAACTCTACGCTAGCCTCTGGTACACTCTCCCTAGCTACAAGGGCGTATACTATCGCGTTCGCCTTCGTCTCTCGCTCAAATTCTTTGGCATTCAGAATATGGAGCGGTTTGGACTTGGACTTCGATTCCTTTGCTTCTTTTGAGCCGCTCACACCACTTTGTGTGGTGGACTCCTTTCCAATCGTACTCTTGGGTGGCAGAGGGTTTAGCTTGACCTTCTTACCCTCAAACTAGAATGTACACACATTTGAACGACCAAATATGGTGACATCCCTGTCGTAGAGCCATGGTCTGCCCAAAATAATATGGCCAACGTCCATGGGAACAACGTCACACCAAAGCGTGTCTTTATAAGATCCAAACTGAATAGGAACAAGATAACGGTGTGATACTGGAATGGAGGTTTTGTCAACCCAGGAAACTCTATAGGGTTGAGGATGAGCTTCCATCTTCCAGCTCAAACGGCTCACAGTGCTAATCGATGCCATGTTGGCACAATTACCACTATCTACGATCAATTTACAACTCTTTTCTCCATATTTTGCATAAGTGTACAAGATCGTGTTGTGGCGCCAGTCATCAGTGTTCTTGGCTTGAGCCAAAGCGCAATGCACAATTACGAGGGTCGCAGATTCTTGCGCTCCCTCTTTTTCATCACTAGGGGTCTCTACGGGCTAATATTCTTCCTCTTTGCCGTCACTCTCTGGGGGGACTACTTCTACCTGCTAATCAATAAAGAATACTTTGGTGCCTTCTCTCGTACTGAATTGGTGAACAAAATGACCAAACCCTTAACACCTAAAACACCTAGTGGCTCCACTTCCCCGTGAACTAGACCCGGCAATTTCTTTACCCTTATCATCCTTGGACCTAGGCTGCAAATTGTTGGAAGGTTTGTTTTGATATCTAGTGTTAGGTTTAGCCCCAGAGGGTTTGGCCTTAGCACTATAATCGCAAAAATCAAACCGCAGTCCCACAAACGCTTTGAGATATTGCTCGACGTCCAACACTACTTGATACAACTGTTCGATAGTGTCTGTCTTTGGCGAGCAATTCTCTCCTAATGTCAAGACTACGACCCATTTTAAAATGAGTAAGGGTGAGTACGGGGTCCTCATCAACCTTACAGTGGGTCAAGTACTCTTCGAATTTCTCAATATAGTCAGCAACACTCATGGAACCTTGTCGAAGAGACTGCCACTCCTCAATCAACCACATGCGATAAGAGAAAGGGAGGTACTTCTCTTTAAGCGTTTCTTTCATTTCTCCCCAATGGACTATGAGGAGTTTCCTCGCTCTTTCTTTCTTTAGCTCAACTGTCGCCCAAAACCTCTTTGCTTAGCCCAAAAGCTTCATCTTAGCGAATCGGACTCACCAACCATCCGACATGTCAAACCACTCAAAGTAGTGGTCCATATCCGCCAACCAATCTAGGAAAGCTTTAGGGTCCAAGTGACCATCAAACGTATGGGCGTCTACTCTAACCCCTTTTAGGAGTTGCGCATCTGGGTCATATTGTTCATAATATCCCTCACAGGGTGGGTGCACAGGTGCGCGCCCATGACCAGCTCCTTAGTTGCCTCCATTCCTTGGCCTAATCTCCTGACCAACTGCCTGAGATTGGGCATCTTCCCCAGTGGTGGGGTTTGCCCCGAAGGAGGCCTCTATTTAGTCAATGTGTTTATCTATGCGTTGTTCCAAGTGCTTATTCAAGGACTCAACCTGCTGGGTTAACTTGGCCACTGCTTCTTGCAGCTGTTCCATGTTTAGTGTGGGGTGCAGATTGAAACCACGACCCGTACATGTGGGCAAACACCGACTTGCTCAACCTAAAGACCTGCTACGACGACTATATGTGTCTAAAAGAACTAAATGACCCTATGAGACTCTATATGAAGGAGACTACACACCGATACTAAAATTCAGCAATATATATATGGGACTACAGTCTTCTAGCAGCTATATGTAATCAACTGGATGCATGAAGAACTTAAACAAACTAAACCCTAAATATGTAATGAATTCCCCTATAAGAACCCTAAGCTCTGATACCAAATTTGATGTAGGACATGGAAAATAAACATGTTATGCAAGATCTCAGGCGTTAGATTATACTAAGTTCAAAAACAATCACAGAAAATTCCACATCCCACACAAAAGCTCAAGTATTCAACAAGGGGAATTAGCACGGGTCCAGGCCTACACGGGCTAGGACAGGATCAGTAAAATTATGAACTAAAAAACACTCGATGATAAGTAATAATTAGCCACACATGCACAGAAGTCAGTCCCTAACCCAAGGGATTCACCAATTCAATCCAAGGAACCCTAGGGTGGAAAAAAAGGTGCAAACAAATTAGGAAAAAACACAATCTAGGGCTAGGGTTCATAAAAAACAGATATGAGAGGATAAAAGAGAATGAAAACCTGAGCCAAAAGACGATCCCGCATGTGGACAGAGGGCCTGGGGCGCTCGCACGTGCGTAGGTACCTGGCCGCACGTGCGAGGGGGGAACGATTGCAAAAAAACTCTCCTTAGCCCTGGTCGGCCAGGGGTTTGCTCCAAAAACCCTAAGTTTCGGGTCGATCCGAGCTACGGCCTGTGCGTGGTGTTCCGCCGAAGTTTCAGCCCTCCTGCAGGGGCCGAAATCTGGAATTCTGCTACAAAGAAGAAATCTGTTGCAACTAAAGACAAATTTGAAGTACGAAGGATGGTGGAAGATGAAAAGAGAGATGAGAGAGGATGGGGTTGAGTTGGGATCGATGTGGCTTCACACTACGGTAGTTAGCCCTTCGAAAAGGGAGGGCTTTGCACCCACTTGAATTCTCCCACAACTCACGAAGATAGCAGAAAAATAAAGAAGAAATTTTTATTAAGCTTGAATGAATCAAAACAACTACAAGGGGTGCTTATTTATAAGAAAACCCTATACCCTAAAACTCGCGTAATGTGCGTAACCTATTACTTGGTGATAAAGTAAACCAAAATAAAAACCAATCAAAGAAATCTAAAGCGTTCATGATGTTCTAAATAACATAAATAAGCAAAACCTAAAATATAAGGGTGAGTACGGGGTCCAACACTACTTGATACAACTGTTCGATAGTGTCTGTCTTTGGCGAGCAATTCTCTCCTAATGTCAAGACTACGGCCCATTTTAAAATGAGTAAGGGTGAGTACGGGGTCCTCATCAACCTCACAGCGGGTCAAGTACTCTTCGAATTTCTCAATATAGTCAGCAACACTCATGGAACCTTGTCGAAGAGACTGCCACTCCTCAATCAACCGCATGCGATAAGAGAAAGGGAGGTACTTCTCTTTAAGCGTTTCTTTCATTTCTCCCCAATGGACTATGGGGAGTTTCCTCGCTCTTTCTTTCTTTCGCTCAACTGTTGCCCAAAACCTCTTTGCTTGGCCCAAAAGCTTCATCTTAGCGAATCGGACTCACCGACCATCCGACATGTCATACCACTCAAAGTAGTGGTCCATATCCACCAACCAATCTAGGAAAGCTTTAAGGTCCAAGTGACCATCAAACGTATGGGCGTCTACTCTAATCCCTTTTAGGAGTTGCGCATCTGGGTCATATTATTCATAATGTCCCTCACAGGGTGGGTGCACAGGTGCGCGCCCATGACCAGCTCCTTAGCTGCCTCCATTCCTTGGCCTAATCTCCTGACCAACTGCCTGAGATTGGGCATCTTCCCCAGTGGTGGGGTTTGCCCCGAAGGAGGCCTCTATTTAGTCAATGTGTTTATCTATGCGTTGTTCCAAGTGCTTATTCAAGGACTCAACCTGCTGGGTTAACTTGGCCACTGCTTCTTGCAGCTGTTCCATGTTTAGTGTGGGGTGCAGATTGAAACCACGACCCGTACATGTGGGCAAACACCGACTTGCTCAACCTAAAGACCTGCTACGACGACTATATGTGTCTAAAAGAACTAAATGACCCTATGAGACTCTATATGAAGGAGACTACACACCGATACTAAAATTCAGCAATATATATAAGGGACTACAGTCTTCTAGCAGCTATATGTAATCAACTGGATGCATGAAGGACTTAAACAAACTAAACCCTAAATATGTAATGAATTCCCCTATAAGAACCCTAAGCTCTAATACCAAATTTGATGTAGGACATGGAAAATAAACATGTTATGCAAGGTCTCAGGCGTTAGATTATACTAAGTTCAGAAACAATCACAGAAAATTCCACATCCCACACAAAAGCTCAAGTATTCAACAAGGGGAATTAGCACGGGTCCAGGCCTACACGGGCTAGGACAGGATCAGTAAAATTATGAACCAAACAACACTCGATGATAAGTAATAATTAGCCACACATGCACAGAAGTCAGTCCCTAACCCAAGGGATTCACCAATTTCAATCCAAGGAACCCTAGGGTGGAAAAAAAGGTGCAAACAAATTAGGGAAAAACACAATCTAGGGCTAGGGTTCATAAAAAACAGATATGAGAGGATAAAAGAGAATGAAAACCTGAGCCAAAAGACGATCCCGCATGTGGACAGCGGGCCTGGGGCGCTCGCACGTGCGTAGGTACCTGGCCGCACATGCGAGGGGGCAACGATTGCAAAAAAACTCTCCTTGGCCCTGGTCGGCCAGGGGTTTGCTCCAAAAACCCTAAGTTTCGGGTTGATCCGAGCTACGGCCTGTGCGTGCTGCTCCGCCGAAGTTTCAGCCCTCTTGCAGGGGCCGAAATCTGGAATTCTGCTACAAAGAAGAAATCTGCTGCAACTAAAGACAAATTTAAAGTACGAAGGATGGTGGAAGATGAAAAGAGAGATGAGGGAGGATGGGGGTGAGTTGGGATCGATGTGGCTTCACACCACCGTAGTTAGCCCTTCGAAAAGGGAGGGCTTTGCACCCACTTGAATTCTCCCACAACTCATGAAGATAGCAGAAAAATAAAGCAGAAATTTTTATTAAGCTTGAATGAATCAAAACAACTACAAGGGGTGCTTATTTATAAGAAAACCCTATACCCTAAAACTCGCATAATGTGCATAACCTATTACTTGGCGATAAAGTAAACCAAAATAAAAATCAATCAAAGAAATCTAAAGTGTTCATGATGTTCTAAATAACATAAATAAGCAAAACCTAAAATATGATCTAAATTTGACTAGTGGGCCATGATCATGAGATCCCATGATGGGCTTTTCTTAACTATCGGGCCCACTTCGACGAACCAAAACTGTCTTCTAGCTAGGAGGCTCTCCCTGGACGTCGTCATCCATCCAGATCGATGGTGGGGTCCTCCGTCTTCGTGCGTACGTGTGTGTGTGTGTGGGGGGGGGGGGCGTGGGATATCCCCATCAACATACCTCTCTCTCTCTCTTCAAGTCTCAACTACTCACGTCTTAACACATGGTATCTACATCCAATAAGAAAGCAATAACTAAATAAAGCAACCAATAGAAAAACAACAAAAATAGTAACTAATATATAAGTCTAGAGCCGTGCAACCTTAGGTGTGGCCCACCCTTATCACGCCTCAACGCAAGGGTAAAAATTGCCCCATACGCTACGACCGTGGTCCACGCTGAATGTGTCCAATGTCCAGCAGCCAAAGGTGCCTGGATGTGGGTTCTAGAGTCCTCATGTATCCTAGGTCCTGAGATGGTCCAAGGTCTCACACAACTCTTGAAAAGCTGATCATGGCCCTCCCCATGATCCTTATAACCGTGCATCCAGGGCTGCGTCAGACTTCCGAGGATGGAGAACTCGAGAAGTGAGTTTTTTTCTTTCTCCAACTTCACTCAACAAAGTGAACACTTTGGCCACCAAATCAAAGATAATTTAGCAAAGAGCGGTGAAAAATGCAAATATTTGTTCACTTTGACGCACAATCAATATCCCATTATGCCATTAACATATTGGTTAGAATATTGCGGTTTTCCACATCATCATAACAAAAACAGCATTGTGGCTGCACAACATCAATCTCAATGCCATAGGAAACAATGTCCTCTTTTGGTTTCTCAACATAGATTGATCCTTTGTCAAGACCCAGATTCTTGACATGCTCATCTAGCTCGTCTTTTTGAACAAAACACTCTCAACGGTGTTCAACCAATGGACTACTCCGCTTTTAAACTGTCGTGGAACTAAGGCTAAACTTAATCCGGAGGTCCCATGCCAATCTAGAAAATGGACCAGATGATCATCCCATCCATGTGGCTCTATGCAGAGCTCAGTCATGGAACAGTTAACATCCTCTTCCAAGTCATAGACTGTTCCTCAGATTCAGGTTGTCTGGGTCATCCTCGGACTCCTGATCTGCAAAACCATGCAGCGGAGCCTCAAGTTCCACCAGCACTGCATCAATTATACTTGCCGTTGTAGGAATGGATTCTCTTCGTCCCGTGAGTTGGTAGCAGGACCTTCATCCACTACACCAGCGTAGCCATGTCCTCATCCTTGGAACCGTCACAACATCATGCTAATGGCGACATGAACTACTGCTGTATCCAATTTAATGCAGCCCAATTTGTAATGACATGTCGGGTTGCAAATTAGAGATGGTGAGCACAATTGAAAGATAATCATGCTCTGTGGTTTGGCTATTACATCGACAGAAATTGGTGAAAATATTGTAAAAAAATTGAGATGAAGTCAACATGATATAAATGCTGACCTAAAAAAGAGAGATCCCTTGAAAGAGTTAGCAGGGATCAGTCATATTCCTTCAGTTTACATACTGGAAAATGGCGAAATAACTCAGACACGAAAATCACAATATCCAATATATCAAAAACCTAGAGGGTACACATCTATAAGCTATACTCTCTCTCTCTCAATATCCAATATATCAAAAACCTAGAGGGTACACATCTATAAGCTATACTCTCTCTCTCTCTCTCTCTCTCTCTCTCTCTCTCTACTCATGTTTATCACACAAACAATGAAATAATATAAAAATACTAATCTAGATGTGGGGTCCACTAAATGGGACTGATTAATTAACTGACCTTTTGACAATCATGGCATAATGGCAGAGTGGGTCACAGTCCTTCGAGATCAAAGATGAACATGATTCTAGATCTCCATGCATACTAGGCTAAAGGTGTTCGCACCAAGAATGGCGGCGGCTAGGGTTCTAGTATGGGCAAAAGTAAAAGATGAAAGGAGAGAGAAAAAAGATGACATGAAATCAAGTTCTCAAGGATCAAAACCATGGTATTAGAAAACGGCAATGTATTGGCCAATATGTAAAGGAGATGGTCACCCCCATTATGTGATTTTTGGGGGGGGGTGTTGTTTTTTGGATTGGTCTATTATGAAAATATGCATTGTATCAGCCCATGTGCTATAAGGGGCCGAATTGGAAAACTTCTATTTTCAAAATTTCTTTTGTTTTTCTACTTCTTTTCTTCATTTCAACCATGAAGACTCAAAACATAAAATTTGAGTAGGATTTGATGAATCGAAGCATGTGACCATTTTAGGAAATAATGGAAGAAGGGGTAAATCATCGCCAATTTTTTTTTCCAGCTTCCTTTTGTTGTATTTGTATGTAACGGGCCCTAATCTACTAAATCGTGCTTGATCAGGGCCTATTTGGTCGATTTTCAGCAGGTCAAGTGGATACACCATTACACCAACAAATAGCTAACCCCCTCCAATCAACCCAAACCTACCCCCCCAACCCCCCCCCCCCCCCCCCAAGGAAAAAAGGAAAAAAAGGCCATCATAGGTCTGTATACAACCCTCACATTGTATTGCCTGTTGCATAATAACTTCAGCGAAACTTACTCTCATAGCAATTTTGGCACAATTGGGAACACCAACTGGCTTCAAATCTATCCAATTTCTCCATCTCAAACCTTGAGATAATTAGTGAATCAATAAACATAATTTTTTTTAAAGATCAGTAAACAAAAATGTGCATATCTGAATAAAGAAAGGATGAAAGAATGGCTTTGGAGAATCTGAACAACCCTTTGGTCAATACCAGAGATCTTTTGACTTACTCCTCCTTCCAAGCAACAAATCAACGCTACCTAGATCATCAACACCCTTACGTTTTTTCTGTTCTGAACTAGGCGATCTGGATTATCAGTCATTTGCAATCCTGATCCCTATGTTACTGTTCCAAAGTTATGATTCTCTACTATTCATTGGTTTAATAATGTAAATTTGTATTGAGAATGTGAGATATATTCTTTGATTCATACAATAGTTGGCACATAATACCAGAATGCAGGATCTACAACAATAATATGCATCACTTCATACTGTGTTAGAGTGACCCACACGATCCTACCCCCAGCATACCACATATTGAAGAAAGCAGTGTACCATGTCCCGTTCCGGTATAACGTACCAGAGCAACCCATGATCCAAAGTAATCTTGCAACAAACACAGAGGCTATACAATGATTTTTTTAATTCCCAAAGAATAGTGATTTCACACATCCAACATAGATGCCTTATATAGGCTTTAATAAAATGACAAACCCTACCATATAGCTAGTAAAGAGACTTAGAAAAAGGCAAATCACAGAACATAAATGCATGCGAACATGGGAGTTGGGACCACAACATGTTATCATGTGAGGCTAACCCTGAACCTCTAGTGCTTCAAACATGAGAAGAGCCTCTGTTTGCATCAGCTTGATGTAACAGGTTGTTGACAGGCTGACCTGGGTTGCGATTTTGTACAAATCAGGATCCAATAGTGGTGTGAAGTAAACTTCAAGAGATGATATGAAGAACACAAGAATGATTCCCAATAGCAAAATAGTTGAAACTAGAGATCAATGAATCCATTTCTCTTCTACCGAAGGCAACAAAAGCTAAAAGGGAAGCAACACATGTTATAATCCCTATAAACAATAGAAAACTCAAAATATGGAATTATATTCCAAAACATCAAAATAGGTTGTTACAAACAAAGGGGCCTATATATAGACCTTTGGCAAGCAAGAAAAACCCTAATATAATAGGAAATCCAAAATGCCCCTAAATCCCATCACAACCATATAAGCCTTCTGTAAATTGGCCATAACTAGCTTAAATGACAGTGGAATTGCATGATCTTAGACTTGTTTGACAGCTAACCCAATAAGCTTTCAAATAGGACAAAGTTCATGTCATTCTGACATCATTTGACACTCAAAAAGGGGTCAACTAAAGTAGTGACAGTAATACAAAGGGGATACTTATTCTCATTGAGTGGCTTCCAGCCTGTTTCCACTCATAGATTATGGTTTCTACAGAAAATCGTGTTTTGATGCAAAACAACTAAGGTGGAGCTCTCAAACACAACAACACACAATTTACCAAGCAAATTTAAGCATTTATATATATATATATATGTATATATATATAATAATTAGATCCCTGATTTTGTTGGAATTTTGAATAGTCAATACGTGCAAAATATCCAACAATATAGTGCATACTTATAATTGACCATTGTGATATATCGCGAAATCAATAATATCATGATATATCACATGATATGAGTAATATTTTGGCCAATACAGTGCATTTTTATGAATCCCCTTGGATTTCATGTCAGTCATGTGCAATACCGATAGCACTATTGACATGTGGAACACTACGACCGTTGCACCACAAAAGAATAGTTCAGCATGTATCATATGGGATCAAGTAGGTTTTAAGTTTTTTGAGGAACAATGAAGGCCCTAATTAATTGGGATTCATGATCCAACTAATTAGGATAAGGCTTAGATGATGAATAATGGCCCAATAACGGTTAAACTTAGACAACAACAAAGGCCCTAGATGGGGAAAAAAAAACTAAGACAATTTGTCCTCATTCCTTTGGTTTCTGTGTACAAACCAAAAGAACTTTTGAGAGTGTAACATAAAAGTGATGAGTAGGTTTCAAGTTTTTTAAGGAACAAGTAGATCTTATTATTATTATTATTATTTTTTAAAGGAACAACAAAGGTCCTATGACATTTAAAAAAAACAGAATACTTAGACAATTGCCCCTTTTCTTCTTCTTCTTCTTTTTTGGTTTCTTTTATTTGATTTCTTTTGATTGCTGAGTAGTTTACAACAAGGTATTCCATATCGTAATGTGGTCGAAACAGTCACCACAATTACCAATATGGGTATCGGCCATAATGGCCAATACAGGGGTGTAACAACCGTTACAACTCCTATAATGGTTGAAAGTTTTTGTTTGCTCGAAAAATTCTGGAAAAAATATCCAGAAAATCGATAATAATATAAATATTCCAAATATGTATTTATTTCTTATTTTGAACATGTTTATGCTAGCATAACAGTCCACTCTTTGGTGAGAGTATTGTATCTGGTTGTCTGGTTAATTTATGAACATGGGTATGTGTCTCTAACATTTACACATTACAATCAAGCATCAGAACTAGAAATCGGGGAAAAAAGGCATAAATATCACTTTTTTTTTTTCGATTTTTTGAAAAAAAATGGCCATCGGAGCTTCTATTCGCCTAAACTGCTTCATTTAACGATTTTAATCCCAAAAACTAAAGTAAGACTGGTCGAAATCTGTTGTAGAATAATCTAGGAAAGTATTTCGAATGAAAAAAGTTGAAAAATGAATTTAAATAGAAAAAAGTGATTGTTTTTCAACCGTCACACGGATAACGGTCGTTATGCCCCATAATGGCCGATATGGTCCCAAAAAACCAACGGTCCTGTTTCACTCCCGTATCGTGTAACGGTCAAGGCCGTTACCTATACGTATTAGCATTTACAACCATATCGTAATGGATACGGAACACCTTGGTTCACAACCTTACGTCATCTTTTTTTCTTTTCTTTTTTTCCTATTTCCTTCATGCAGTGTTTTAAGTATCGACGATATCGGTCGATAAATCCCACGATACATCTTTTATCCCACTTGTGTGATACGAAACGCGCAAGTAGTCGGATATATCCCCCATGTTCGATCCGGTCAGTGTTCGAAATATCGGTGTCGCGTTACATATTGCACCCTTGGGATACATATACGTTCGGTTATCGCACAAGATATATCGTTTGTATCGGGTAATTTATCGCACCTTTTAGGAAACATGAGGAAACATTGGGAAAATGGTTGAATTTTTTTATGAAACTTTATGGATTGTTAAAAAAGACCTTAATACACACTTTTAAATCATAATATCTCAAAAAAGAAGTGCACATAATGGGTTTCCTTTGTATAAGGTCATAAGCTATGTATCGTTTGACTGAACTAATGCAACTATATTCAAATTGAATGCATAACTTTTAGAGTGTATGTGATGGTCATTTCATCAAACACTCCTACCTACTTCGAAATTAGTCTCAATTGTCAACTGGTTGAGGGGAACTTTTGAAATTTTTTTTTTAATATTTTAATAATTTTTCATTAAATTTAATTTAAAATGATTTTTATTTTTTGAAAATTGACAATGACTTAACAAATCAGTAGATCGGCCCTCATACATACTTGATTTCATGTTTGGAGTGTAACATTGCTAGCAATTTGGGAGAAATTGGAGAAATTTCGAAATTTTCCCAAATTGGACCACCTAAACTCAAAATTTGAAATTAGAGTGTATGCGATGATCATTTCATCAAATACTCATAAATACTTCGAAATCAGTCTCAATTGACAACTGTGTGAAGGAAATTTATAATAATAATAATAAATTTTTTTTTTTTTTTTAAAATGGAGAACCTGAAGAACTAATGGATATAGAAATCAAAGCTCCAACTCTATGATTTTTCATGGAAAACATGAAGAACCAATGGATTTGTAACCATTTGACACAGATTTAGCATAATTTCAACGAAAAAAAAGGGATTGGAAATTGATAATGCTCACCGGATCAAACATGTGGGATATATCGGCACTACTTGTGCGTTTCATATCGCATAGGTGGGATACGAGATATATCATAGGATATATCGGCCGATCTCATCGATATTTAAAACATTGGATTCGGTGAGTATTTTTTACTTTCGATCCTTCTTCTTTTTTTTCTTTTTTTTTTTTTGTAAATCATGTTAAATCAAAGTCAAATTGTTACAAATCTATGATTTTTCATGTTTTGCATGAAAAATCATAGATTGGGAGCTTCAATATTGAGATTTGGAGATGGGCCAAGTTGCGGAAAATTGACAAAAATAAATAAATAAAATTCTCAATTTCTCGCAACTTGGTTGCAATCTTTGTGTCCAAACAAAAAATCAAACATGTATGTAACCGGATCAAGTGATTCTTCTTTTGCTTTTGAAGTATTGCTTATGTTTGCACACATCTTCTTATATTTATAAATTATATGAATAAACTTTGAATATATTTGCATCAATTCAGTTAGACAATGCATAGATTAGGACCCCATACAAATAAAACCTATTATGTGCAATTGTTTTTGTAATGTTTTGATTTATAAGTGTGTATTGATGCCTTTTTTAACAATCACTTAAGTTTCATTGAAAAATATAACCAATTTCCTAATATTTCCCCATGTTTCCAATAACAATGATACATTACACGATACAACCGATATATCCCATGCGATAACTGATACGTATCCATATCCCAAGGGTGTGATACGTAACGCGATACCAATATTTCGAACACTGCCTGCATATGATTCTTTTCTTGAGAAATCTTATTGATTTCATTCTCGAATTTGGCATATGCATTCCTTGCTCTTGCAACTGGTTTGTTTCTACAAACCTAGCTTTCACCACATTTAGAAATAGTGAGGTTGTGAAATATAGATTTAGACTGGTGAATTAAATCACATTTCCCACATGAATAGCTCTCTAATATGCAACAATGGGTTTATGTGAAATACCTGCCCGTAACAAATGTAAAAACACCCTCAATAGAACCAGTAGAGGGCATGCGCGAGCAACTTTCATAAACAAATTCCTCCCCATCAGGATACAAGAGCGGATGCTGCAGCCATGTAGAAAGAAAATTAGGATTTCAGCTATATGATGAGGACATGGTGGCATAGATCAGAGACAAGTCTTACATGCATGTGTGTTGCCCGTTAAAAGAACAATCAGACTTCTTTTATATGATAAAATTATAATTTCAGGAAAAGAAAAGAAAAAACGGAGTATTAGAGGACTACAGCAAAATGTTCCTCAAAAGCTCTTTAAATTAAATGTAGTCCTGGAAAGAAATGAAAACCTCACGACCACCACCACCACCACCACAGCATCATGATTATTGTTGTCATTGTTGTTGCAGCTGCTGCTGCTGCTGTTATTACTATTATCATTGTTTTATTACCGTTGTTATTGAATATCATGCCAGAAAGTTTGCATAAAAATTTTCAGTCATAAAATTTCATCGCAGGAAGAGTTTAACAGAAGTGAAGCTTACCTTTCCAATGACAGCTGCACCATTAACATCAGATACAACTGCATCATTAGCACGGATGATCCATTGGCGCCAATAAAGTTGGCAAGATGGGTAGTTCACACCATCCAATATGCAGCCCTGAGGCAGGAGACGCATTCGGATTGAGTAAGAAAAGTAGTATGTCTGCCTAGACTGAAAGTTGCATAGCTCTGGAACAATCACAGCAGAAGCACGGATCTGAAAATAACAAATGCAAGTTTGAGTCAGGCGACCGGAATGGTGAAGAGCAGGGTTTCTTCTTGGGCTCTCGCCCTTGAGAAGTTTGCAGGTTATGGGGAAGTGGCTTTCATGAGGCACTAGAATGGGTTCGTGCTGCAATTTGGTAGTCTTAATTGTTTGTGCCCTATGAGGGGTGCCCCCTCTGTCCATTTTGGGCTCCATGTTTCGTCAAAATCTTTTATCAATAAGAAAGGACTTGAGCCATCTCATGGTTACTGAGATTAAAACTCGATAAGACAGCTATAAGATAATCAGAACAATATTGTGTGCTCGTTTACTTTCTAGGACTAAATACATCTAAACACAGCCATTTCATCAAGCACAAGCTGCACCAAATAGCTTACTTTATCGCAACAGCATCGAAGGTAAATGGACGTTTCACAATGTGCTGTTGCTACAATGCCAATTTACTTGATACACACAACAATCTTTTCGGCAGAATAAAAGAAATTCAAGTAAAGAAAAGTAGAACAGTTCTATAGCATTTGTAGTGCAAAAAACATAAAAAGATCCTGAACACAGGATGCAGTACCTGATAAACATGCCTAGCAACTTGGCTGAGACAAGTGTTTTTATTGGAGCAACTTGGGCTTTTAAAACCATGATCAAGTAGGATTTTCTTGACTATATTGGGTTTTTAAAACCAGACAGTCTATCAGTATCGCTACAAGTTTCATTGGCCAAGGATATGGAAACAATATCGATATCGCCGATAATATCGCTGATAACTAGAAATGCGGGGAAACATAGGAAAAACAGTGGAATTTTTGTTGGAACCTCAGGAAATGCTAAAATACATATTTGCATATTTAGGAATTAAAAAAGAATGCAAAAAGAATGCATACATAATAAGTTTTCATTTAATGGGGGCCTAATAGCATGTACCGTCGTAAGAAATCAGTCTAACCATCTAATCCATCCCATCTAACCATCCAACCATCCATCCAACCTTCCATCTAAACATCCATTGGTAATGCAGAATATCAACAACATATGATGTTTTGCCAAGAAATCATCAACAACTAGAAATGAAACAAAAGATTGTGGTCTTGATATCACACATGTTGCGATAACAATAATATTGAGATATTATCAATATTATCAACGACAAATTGAATACTGTATACAACCATGTGCCCATAAAAAAAAAATTGAAATGATTTTTTTTTTTTTTTTTATTTTTTATTTTTATTTTTTTTAATAAACAAAAATTTGGTGATATCGATATGTTTGCGATATTATTGAAATATCATTGATAGACTTGTGATACAAGCATCACCTAGAATTTACATAGTCGAAAATATTGGCAATACGTTGGCGATATCGATACATTGGCAATACAAGCGACACTTGGAATTTCCATAGTTGAAAATATTGGCGATTAGATTGGCGATATCGATACATTGGCGATACTTAGCAATACACTGTTGATACCTGGAATTTTTTATACTACCAGTGTTATCAGAATCGCCGAGCTGGAGATAAAGATAATATTGGAGATATTTTGATAATATCGAGGATAATTCGAACAATGATCGTAAGTAAATTGATCCAGGTTGTTCAATCATTTGATAACCAGAGTCATTCTTTGATAAATGATCACTATGAGTCAGACTCAATAGAATTTGATCAATCCCCTTTTTCTGTCGTTAAGGTGGAGAGAACCCTGAATTGTCTTATGACTCATCAATCAGATGAATTTTGAATTTTCACAGTCAAGGAACAAGTAATCTCTTCTCTCATTATTTCCACACAAGAAAATGGTGGAAAATTCCTTTTCTTGTGTGGAATATTAGGAAGACGAGTAATCCCTCCTAGAATCATTTGTTCCTTTCATTTATCCATGTGTATTCTCCTCCTACTTATGCCTATTATCTAAAAAAGCCATTGCTGTCATTTGTTTTCTTGATCCTTCAGTAAGAACTAACTTTTAATTTTGGTTCAAAATTTGACTTGCTGTATCCAGTAAGCAAATCCTAATTTCGAAACTACAACAAGATGTATCCTTGAGCTATCTAGCTTTAAAAGAAACAAAGGGCATGAGACATGCTAGCAGGAACTACAACATACATTAATGGAATGTTAATTGAAGAAAGCAACTATACAAGAACATCTTGATATAACAATACAAAGCAAAATATGCCTTCTCCACCAATTCCGCCGTTTGATTTATGACATCTAATCGGATTTTTTATTATCCCACTACTGAGCAAAGATTGAAAAGTAGAACTTGAAAGTCAAGGAACTTCCATAACCTGGACACCATTAGTCACTGCAGTGGAACAGTACGGTGCTGCTTCTGGGAACAGGCTGATACTTCGGATTTTACCTTCCTCATGAACTCGAATCATGCCACTTTGTAAACGCCTACCATGCTCCTCTAACCACAACAGCATGGCATCTTGTGGCAGATCACCATTCATATCGTGCACTGAGCTTATTAATGCATCAGGTACACATGACATCATTTGTCCATCTTCAGTGCCAACAAAGAGTTGGCCAGTCACACAGTTAAGGAAAAATGACTTCTCCCTAAACATAGAAGAAGCCACTAGAATATGCTTAGATCTATTAAAAAAACCAAGCTGACTCACAAACTTTCTGGTTTGGCTGATTACCTGATTTAAAGGTAATAAGCAAACATTCACTACATATCCATAAAAGGAGTAACCTCCAATAAGACCGAGACGAAATCCAGAAGAAGCTTGCGCTATATCTTGGCCATCACAAAGCCGATATAAAACCCTTGTAGCAACAGGTAATTTCACCCTCAATTTGTCTTCCACCTCCTTTAGTTTTGCTTCAGATGCGCCTTTCTGCAAAGTACTTGCAGCCTCTGGAAAATTCAAAGCCATCCAAGTTTGGATCATACTCCAACATTTCTTGGCTCTCCTCACGAGAGGCCATGGATACATGCAAAAAGCTTCCTTCCATAATTTATATGTCACCTGCAATTCAAAGGAAAATAAAAATAAAAATCTATATATTAGATACACATTGAAGTAGAAAGGAAAAGTTCAACAATGTGAATTTTTGCTTTAAAAAATAAGAAATGAAAAGTCGAGGTTATCGGCATATCAATGATCAAATACAATGTGCATCACAGAAGTAATCTTATAAAGTTATTGAATGAAGGTGAAGAATATCATATAATCTCTTAGAAAAGAATGCTCATAGATGTAACTCCAACCCAAATCTTTTTTCTTTTTTTTTGAAAGATAACAAAATTTTATTAATAAAGAGCGCCAAAAGCCGGCACGAAACTACAACCCAAACAAAATATACAACATACAAATATCACTAGCCTTCATGTTAGGACAGTTGTGGGCATCTAGCACCTTCTTTTGTTTATTCGTTAGTTAAATTGGACTAGGACACGTGAAGGTGTACGTGAAGTGATGTCCTCATCATATAGTGACAACAACCCTTCATGAAGCTTCCACAAAGTGCATTTCCTGTCACTACACTTCACTATGACATAATTATCGCAATCCTATGCTAATTCTACATCCAAAGGCGCCATGAAGCTGAATCTGAATTGAATTCAATAGGTGCCACCTCGATGCAGTTCGATCAAGCAACGGAATTTCAAAACTGAGAGAAATTCAACTAGATGGAATTGAAGGGGCCATTTGGATGCCTGAAACTTGTGTAAAATGTAGGAAAGCCACAGGTGGTGTTTTGGGGAGGAAAGTTATTTGTAACTTTCTTATAGGAAATAGTTGCAAAAATCTCACAGGCAATGAGGTTGAGTTTCAACTTACTTATAACTTTGAAATAGGCTAATTTTTTTATTTTTTATTTTTTAATCCAAAAATCCAAGCGGGAAACCCAATCTCTCCCTCTCCCTCCCTCATTCTCTCTTCGCAACTTCGTCCGGGCCTCTCTCCCTCTTCAGGTAGGGTTTCACCCAAACACATGGGAAAGGATGCTTGCATGATAGACCATTCTAAAATGTGTGAAGAATGTTGTTTGTGTGCATTCACCTCAGTTTAATTCCACATTACATGCATTTCAAATACATGGGCCCACTTTTATGGCCCACCTGATGATTAATTTACCCTAAGAATCGGCTCGATTATTCATCTAGATGGACTCAACAAGATGACATACTTTTATCGAAGCTTTCTTATGTATAATCTAATTGTTAACTGATTCCCTCCTCCAAGCTCTGGTTAGTGTGAACATGGAACTTCTTACTTATAACAAACTTACATATTATTCAAACACAAAAACCAAATTAGTTGTAAGTAACTTATAGATTACATCCAAATAGGATTATAATGATTGATTATTTTAATGATGAGAAGAATGGTGTATGCATGTTATCTATTGTTTAGGTTTAGTTTTTTTATCATAATGTGAGATCCATATGTTTCCATCATATGAGATCCACATTGATGGATAGGCTTACCCTGAATCAATTAGATTTCCTAAATAGGAGAGGTTCTCAACCTGTTACATTTATTTGATGTTCATTATCTTATAATTCTGAATTCTGAAAATCACTGGCGCTTGAGAATATATATCAATGGTGCAAATCCATGATTTTCTAATCTTTTATATCATTTATTTAAAATGTTTAAATTGTTTTATTTTCCGATTAGGCCGACCATAGTGCTCGGATCTTAGTTGTGTTATCCAAGTCATCATGATTTTGGAACATTAACCTATGTGTGGAACTTTGAAGCTTGGATGTTGTTTTCAAATTAATTGAATTCCATACATTCAAAACCTTCAAAATCATTTCATTTGTTTAGTTTTCATTACTTAGTTAATTTTGCATTTGATTTTCTCATTCTCATAATTCATCTCCCCGTGGGATCAACCATGTATTCACGAGATATTACTTAAAAACTTCTGCACTTGGAGGCAAGCAATCAATTACCTGTAACTTACAACTTAAAAAACTTACAAGCATCCAACGCGCCCGAAATCTATTAAGAGAAGAAAATAAAAAGGGGAGTGAGGAATGCCTTGAAGGAAGAGATGGGTTGTCCGGAAGGATCTTGGGGAGATGAAAGGTCGAGATCTTCGGAGCAAAAAATGCGCCAGAGCTGTTCGTCGGATGCCGAATACCTAAATCGCCTGTTTACGCACGCCACCACTGCTGCGTTCTCAGGCCTTAGCTTTAATAAGATGGTGTGGATCACCAAATCCTCCAAATTCTCCAACCCCATCTCTCTCTTTCTCTATCTCTCTCTCTCTATGAAAGGCGCATCTCTTTCTCTATCTCTCTCTCTCTCTCTATGAAAGGCTAACGTACGCCGCGTGTATATAACACCCCACGCTAGAGGCTACAGTGAGGACGGAGGAGTGGAGTAAAAAAAACATACTCGAAAATACCGCGATTTTTTTGAGAAAAACTGATGAAACGATATTATCGAAAATATCGCCATCTTTTTCGCGATTTCACGGCTCTTTATCTGAGCTTTGCTAAGCGCACTTGCAATCTCGCATGTAAGCTACGAGCATGTTCCCTTTTTCCTTAATCGTATTCCAGAAGCTGCTGAAAAACTTTTCTTTCATTAGGGTAACGGTGGTTTATTTTATTTTATTTGGTTATGCAGGCGGTAGAGATTTCTCCTCGTTCCCTTGGGACCAACGAGGGGTAGTACAGGAATATTTATCCATTATCTATGGACTACTCCTCCCGACTTGATCTTAGGCTCTACTACTTCTTGTGACGTGGCCTACTTCAGTCCTGGATTTGCCTATTTTTTTATATTATGTCCTAAAATGATAAGAGCAAAATAGATGAACAGTGTGGATAAAACTCATACATTGCAATGTCTCAATTCTAACTTGCACGAAGTTGGTGATAACTGATAAGCATGGTTAGTACCCAATCTGAGTTTTGTTGATGTGACTTTTCACATGTTTTCACATGAATAAATTTGGACATGGATTGACCAGCGAACCAACACCAGATAGCCATGTGGTTTTAAGACATGCGGGCCCTGCTATGAAGTATTTGTTTATCAACATCATCTATATATTTTGCCAACTCATTGTAGGGAATGATCTTAGAATTGAAGCATATTCAAAGCTCAAGTGGACCACACTAATGTTGAAACCTTCCAAGGATGGGCAGTTATGTTTATTTGTCATCCAAAGCTGTTAATAAAGTTACACAGGCTTATAAAATGAGAAAACACAAATATCAACTTCATCTGGAACTTTTATAACTGGGAGTAGTTTTAAACGGCATTGTTTTTGTGGGGCAGCTTTATTCAAGCTTTAGATATTCTTTGATTTTGGACTCATACATTAAAATGAACTCATAAAAAGGATAGAGGGACTTCATTGAGTCCTAACACCATGCAGGTTGGTGGTGCTGGGGCAATTGGGCAATCCAAGTCCACCAATCGGGCAAATGTGCCCCAGTATGAGAAACATGTGCTTCTGCCAGAAATTTTGGGATAAAACTACAAGAAAAGGATAAAATCAGAAAATATCGGTGCGGGTGTTAGGAGCCACTACATTTCACATGCACCCAACAAAAACACCGTCACACGTGCAAAATGTAGGTGCAGCAATGGGCCTGGGGCTACCACTGGAGCCCCTAAACTTGGCACTAGTTCTACTAGGTATGAAGACATACACCTTGTTTTGCATGAGAGTGAGATCTAGTTTGCCCATCTTGAGTGCCTTAGCCCACAAGCGTGCCCTTGAAGAGGTCCGGCATGGTTTAAAGAAAAAAAGATTATCTAAAATGGCTTGTTTTTTTTATATATATATATATATATATATATGAGAACTAATGAAAAAGTGCCATGTGTGCATTATACATGCATGGGACCGTAGTGAAAAAGGCAAAATCATTTATTTATGCAAGAAAGTTTTACTTTTTATGATGGATTCCATGCCTATATATATGCACATGATACTTTTTCATCGGTGCTTAAGTGCATTCAACACTTTGTTGGACATCATTTGTGTTCGCCTGCCTTTGCATAGTACATTTGTTTTCTAGTCATAAGATGCATTAAAACAATTTTACTTTTTTAACTCCACCCTTATCTGTTATATGGCTGAAAAGGTTATGTACCACAGATGGTGGTACATGTGCTTGAAGGATGTCAATTCTCATTTGTATTGGCTGTTCACTTGTTGCATAAACAATAGCCCACCTATTTTGTGGTTTGGGATTGAGTTTTCAATTGGGCATTAACAGTATGGAACTCATGCGAGAGATGAAAAATATTAAATGTCCATATGGGACCCACCTTTTTATTCTCACATTTACCTCAGCAAAGCGGCTTAGCCCTAATGGGCTAAGGCCAATGCTCTTTTCAAACAAGTAGGGCTGGGGCTCATGACAAGGTCCAACCCTAGGCCATGCCCCCCCTAGCAAAATGGCACACACGGTGTGTAGGATTCAGGGCATTATTTTAGGGTGGCTCATAGGCTCAAATGGCATTAGGAATACCATTCATCAGGTGGGCCACATGTATACATAAAATGGATAATTAGAAATGAGTTCGTCTTGCCTTTACGGCAACTTAAGATTCTAGCATGTGTGGGCCCAATGAAGCCCAGATGTTGAGATGGCTCATTGAATGAATCTAACCATGTTCATTCTATAACTCAACAAGTTCACAAGAAAACAAAATTATTTCATACATTTATTATTTATATACTTTGAAATTTAAAACATTTAATTGAGTTCATTTAACTTTAGAATTCAAAGGTTACGATAATCACCGGAGCATGATTAATATACCAATGGTTCTTAAATAATAGTAATGGCAATGTAGATGGCTTAAATAATAGAATTCAAACTCACCATGGTTTGTTATGCCCATATGCATGTTTAAGGCAGGTTGTTCATGCCGCTCCTTGTGTCCAAGTGGCATGCTGGATGCGATCAAAGCCATCCATCGTGAAGGTCCCACCAGTCTGAGTTTTGTTCCGGATAATGGAAGCGGTGGACCTATCTTATGGACAGCTTAGACTCACACCCCATGTGGCATGCTTGTAGATGTTGCCTTGCAACGGACGTGAGCTTAGCAAAGCTCATAAGCATGACAGGGACTGACCTCCTACAACCGGCTGTAAGCTAATCTCACCTGCTAATTGACAAGCTTGTTTATGTGAATGTATCTGTATGTTTGGTCCTACATCACTCTCAGATAATCTCAAAATCCTAACCGTATGAAATATGGAATTTCTCTGGACGAGTGTAGACCATAGGAACCAATTTTTATTTTTTATTTTACAATCCATCCACGTGTTCAATCTGATAGTGAAGATCATCACTTTGGTATTTTTTTTTTTGAGCTAAAGCCTATCAATCATGGGTCCCATAAAGTGAACGGTTGAAATTACCAGATCGATGTCCACTTTTTTTTGGGAGCGTGTTCACAAAGTCTTGCAGGCAGGTGATTAAATAATGCTCTAACCTGTACCTAGCGCTAGGTACCTCATGCACCAAGAGCTAGTTGTTGGACTTTCATGAGATCCGCTCCGTCTATCAGGTAGGCTGCATCATGTTCACCTTGGAAACTTAAAACCATGTCCGTCCAGAATTCAGGTAGGCCACACCCTAGGGAAAAAGCTGGCATGAGACCCGCTTATAGTTTTGTGTTGGGCCCACCTAGTGATTATATGCAATCTAATCCATTCATCAGATGTGTCTTATCAGGATGAAAGAATGAACCAAAAATCACATTATTAAAAAACTTAGGTGAGCCATACTATGTGAATTTGGAGGTTTTATGGTATAATTTGATGAAGTGGCCCACATGAGTGTTCACTCATGCTGGTTTTTGGAATCAAGGCCGAAAAAAGGGTGATATATCTAATGGACGGAGTGGATTTTATGTTGGAGTAAGTGACCCCAGTGTGTATCCACACCGGGTCCACGTGTTTTTCATTAATAACCAACTAAGCTAGTTTTCTGTCTTATTATTCAGGAAATAAAGAGAGCTCGCAGAGCACTGTGCTTCTAACTGTTGTTGTTGTTTTTTTTTTTTTTTCGCATGACTCCAATCTAATGGTTTTTGAGGCAGCCACTATCAGCTGTATATCTCTTTACATAAACGGTCTGGATCAGCTGAAATTACACGAGATCCAACGGGTACAGTCCCAGCAAGTGTCCAGACATTCAACGTACAAAAGTTCATTATTCAGACAATTAGCATCAACCATTCAATGGATACGATTTCTAGTCCGTGGCCCACCCACAATGGGACCTACTAGACATGACCTCAATACACAGCTGAGCGTATGAGATTGCTTTGCAAGACTACAAACTGACCCCCTTGAATTTGAATGCACGAAGTAAACAACAAACGTGTAATGAGGAGATATTTGCTAGCCACGCACAGCTCATCTGATAATTGTGCAGGGTATCCAAACCGTTTATCAAGTGGGACCCACGTTATAGATCCTCCGGTGCAAAACTCAAGCTGTCAAAGTAGAAGCCAGGCCCATGGACGAAAACAACAAACAGCCAACTGCACATATGGGCAAGAATTTGAAGGGAATACCTTATTTTCGGGCATTTATGGCAGCATATCGACTGCTCGGACAGCCTGAAATTTTGGCCAGATCATCCGCGTGTGGCCCCCACGAGTATAAAGCTCAGATGTTCTAAACGTGCCAGTTTGGTGCATTGACTGCATAGCAGTGATAGGTGGGCGCATCAAACCTCTATAGAAGAGAATGAAAAGGGAAAAAGATAGAAGTATGTACGTGAGAACTGATCACCTACAACCGCTCTCATGGTAACTTCTGATTTTTTATTTTTGTTTGCACTAAACGCTTGTAAAAAAAATCCGGGTATACGTGATCAGTTCTACTGGGATGGCATGCACCAAACATCAGCCATGGCGCCAGCTGATCAGGACCATTGATTTGTAGGGTCATCCACAGGATGGTGCTTTATCAAGGCTGTAAGTAAAGACAACAACAGCCATCCATCCTACCACTGATTGCAACTACAAATGGGCAACTTACTCGAAGTGAAACAGATGAGCAACCGCCAACATTCACAGCGAAAAGCCCACGTCGATGACAGTGTGAGGATTTTCCAACAACCATTTTTTTTTACATGATGACCCAGCAGATCAACAGTCACGAAAGCATGGGACGACACTTCCTATAAATAGTGCTTCCTTTTTCAAATGTAAACATGAAACCACAATCTTTTTTTTTTTTTTTTAATAACTTAGTGTCTACGTTCCCACGGAAAATTCCCCAAAATTTCCTTTCTTTTTTTTTCATTAGGTTCTCGCTATCATAAAGGAGAAAAGAGAGGGACCCACAGAGGGAAGGAGAAGGAATTTCAGAGCTGATTGACATCAAACACACTTGAAAGTTCCGTTAGTTGAGATCATGAAACTTCTCCCTTGCAATTGCCACCACACAAACAGACCAAATCCCTTATAAAGGATCACATCACAACCCCACCTACAAAGATGACAACGGCATTTATCAACCACTAGAATTTCAACAAAAAAAAAGAAAAAGGGACGCAAGCAAAATGTCCTGTAACTTGAAATGAATGATTTTTTAAAGCGCAAATTGAAACTACCACTCAGGGAAGAGAAATTTTAAATTGAACCCAACACATGTTCTCACGTTCCCCTGTTTTGTATATGAAAGGTGGGACACGCCACACATGCACCAGACTGGGACCATTCATCAGTCCTCTTATCACGTTGGCCGGGCACGTTTGAGTATGGTAACACAGCCTACACTTGCAACCTTCCCTGATGGAGGGTTATTGGGCCACTCAATGTTCAAGGGCTGGCCCACTCGATGAATCACAAGACATTGGGCGTTTACTGGTTAGGTTGTGTACCACTGTAGGGGTGCATATTTGGGTCATTGGCCCCGACCTAAAAATTAAACCGATCACTAAATGGTTGGGTCTAGGACCTCCCGAAAACAAGCCAATTCGAACCAATTTTCAATTGGTCTAATTGGGCCGCCCCTAAAATGGGCCTCACATTGACCACACCCGACCCAGGATCGCAGTTAATTACTACAAGTTGGGTTTTCAATAGTAACCATACCCAAGCTATATCCACGTTTGGATCTTGATGGGTCCAAACCAATGGATTTGGGTTCCCATTGGGTCTTTGGATCTAAGTTTTAAGTTAGGTTTGGGACAAATAATTACATTTACATGGTGAGGCCCATTGGGTCTTTGTATCCAAGTTGGATTTGGACCCAACCTAACTAGGCCCAATTTCTTACAGGTCTAAGTAAGACAGACCTGATTTCTTAATGGGTAAGAAAATGGGACCAACACCACCTAAAATGGGGTCAAGTCCATCGGATACCGATTGACAACAGCACTAGCTTAAAGAACAAACGGTCTATATTTGGTAAGTTTAACTACAAAAAGTGGGAATGGAGAAATCATATTCAATTAATTAGTGGACGGATGTGAAAGTTTACTGACGATGCATCATTTTTCATCTATCCACTGAATGGGAAAAATAAAAAAAGAAGACCAAGGAATGCTATTACTAGGTTAGTTGGTTGCTTGCATGAATGAGGATTTCACATAAACACAACCACTAACGCATGAACAGGCCATCAATCTACATATCACTCGAGATACCTCAGCCCAACCTAGACCTGAGCCAGATTCAACAGTTTGGGTGTAAGTCATACACTTGACCCAATTAATATAAATAGGTCGGGTCCAAGACTCCCCTCAGCCTGTTCCAGCCCGACTACCCATCACAATGTGCAGACCACCTTAAAATTTTCAATTGTCATGACTCAACCAAGACACCCTTGTGACACATCAATCAAGGCCGCTCAAATCCTGGTACACATTCTCAATGAAGCATGACCAAAAATCACAACGATCAATTTTCTTAATTGTCCATTATCTAACATTGGCTTTTATTTCCAACCATCGATTTTGAAGTTACCCATATGATCTGGAGTTTGTTTTGTCTGCTCGATATTAATGCATCACATGGATAAAGATTGGCAGAAACAACATAGCCTAAACTTGATGTGTCATGGCTAATTAATGTGTTGTTGTGGGAGCCTACAACTAACCACCATTGTATTCATGATTTCCCTACTGTAATTGACGTTTGCAAATTTAAGATCTTGAAAGTTTTCAACACGAATTTCTATACGTTCGGTTTGCAACTGAGAAAGACTAGCAATGGTAGGCCATACTCCAGAACCAAATTTTTATTTATTTTTCCTTCCATGCAACCTTGAAGGCCACCTGTTGAAGTAGGCCACAACATTTTAAGAGTTCACAGTTGCTGTTAACGAGAATTGCTTGAAAGATGTTGGATTTTGAAGATAGGACACTGTTGAACCAATAACAACAGGTTTAATGAAAATTTCCTAGTAGTGCCTGTAAAACAATGACAAACGAAAATTACTTTCCAAGATACCCTTTATTCGGCTGAAGCATTGGAAATGAATAGCAAAACAACCCTGGCCCAAAAAGCACATCCTACAATCTGGCGATGGCAAGTGGGACACAGAGTGCTTGTGGTTTAATTAATAAAGCATGTTTGCAAGGTGATATTATTTTATTCATTTTTTTGTTTGGATTGGTCATCAAACCAAGGGATTATTTTCTTGGTACATGTAAAACAATAATATAATTGAAAATTGCTTTACATGAGAAATATTCTTTATTCTCGAATCTCGACCAACGCAATGGAAATGAATAGCGCAAGGATGGACCCAAAATAAAATAAAATAAAATAATCACATAGAGTGATGGTATAAACTGCTTGTGTTTGATGAATAAGGCGAGTTTGCAAGGTGACAAATGATTTCATTCATTTTGGTGGGAATGTTAGGTCATCGAAAGAAGCAAGGGCGTAAACCATGTATGCTGATGAATTGTCAACGAAATTAACTGCATGCGAACATGCAACTAAGAAGAAAATGTCAAGTATTCATGTTTTGTTATCTAGTTGCATATCATCATCAATTTTTTTTTTAAGACCAAGGGGATGGGAACCCCCAAGCAAAACAGAGGAATCATCATCATCTAACTAAGCCCCAACCAATCGGGGTTGGCTGCCATCCCACTCTATCAAGGGCCATTTAAAGCTGTGTACATGGTGAATGTCCAGATAGGTGGATATCCTTTTCCTTACCTCTAGCATTTGGCATGCGATTTGGAATGGGGTATGATTAAGTAGTCCCCACTGAACCCACCGATCGAGGAGCCCCACCATGGATGGGTCACTGCTGAGGAATTGCACCAGTCAAACTACACTAAATGCACAATTAAAATTAAATATGGGGAGCAACCAGCATTTGACTAAGTAAACTTCTATTGACCAGATGAAGAGGATCATCCCACCCAGTGCAGCTCTCGGCAATAGCTATAATGGGGCCAGCAATAAGGACGGTACCTATCAACACTGACATCCCATGTTTTTTTTTTTTTGGCGGGGGGAGCCCTTCCATAAATAGGGTGCCCCAAATACCAAAACTCAGACAGAAAATCATTGAAACTGAATTTTCCATTAGAAAAAACATATTGTATACTAAGGATGCTATAATTGGTTTTGATGTCAATGGAAGTACCATATCACTGTGATTTCCAATTATTCTTAGATCAGCATAAAATGCTTGAACTAACCTCAAAGACCTCACCTACACACGCAATTGATGATCGCTATGTAAGACAAACAATCATAATTCATAGCAATTGATGATCGCTATGTAAGACAAACAATCATAATTCATAGTCTTAACATTGTTATTTCCTATGTGACTGGTCAGGGGTAGATAACTCATTTCTTTCATTCTTTCTAACCTAGGTTATCAGTAGTTTTCTTTAGGTCTGTCCAACCTAGGTTTAGAAAAGCCCGAAGTCATACATCTAATTCTATAGCCTAGGCAATTGCCTAGGTGGATTACCATGACTAAATTTTATATATATATATAAACACGCACTCACACCCGTAGTGGGATTTCACCACAATGGGTACTCAAACCCATGACCTCGTGTTGAAACTCTTGTGAGTCTACCTTGACTAAGTTGCACTGCGTTAGTTTCTAAACTTAAAGACGAGTCTATCCTCCAATTCTCAAGGGCCTGTCTGTACGTGGCTGAAATCCCGACATTCTGGGATTTCAATGCAAAATATAAGTGTTTGGAAGAGATACTGGAGCTGCATGCTAAGTTAGCATGCAACTGGATGCGGGTGATTAGTTCTCTATGTAAAAGAACCGATCGCCAACAGTTGGCTATATGCCAACTTAGCACGCAGCCCTGTTTTTCCTACAAATATGTCGCATGAGTAGGACATCTGACCCATGCAAAAGTTGGGCAATCCATCAAGATCACCTGTCTCAAAAATGAGGCCGATCTACTCATTAGATTTCAATCTTGTGGCCCACCTGAAGAATGAACCTGTCTGATTTTGCGCCAGGTGGACTTCATGGTGGGGCACATTTTGTGTGACCTGGATGTCCTACAAAATTGGCGGAAAAATGGGGCTGCACGCCAAGTTAGCATGCAGCTGGCTGTAGGTGATTAGTTCTCTTATGGGAGACGCCATGTAGGGGATCTGTGGAGATGTTGAAAGCAACAGCTTTGAAAATTCCTCCCATGTCCTAGACAAGACGAGACCAGGATAGTCACCATCCTAGCCAATCTAATAGGAGCCCCACAAATAAATTTTAACTTTGCATCCCATGGATCTCATAGGTGAGATGCAAAATAACTTTTAAGTGAAGCACCTTCACACTAACATAAGGAGAAAAGGCATGCCTCACCAACCATAAATAAATTTCACAATATGGATGAAGAACATGGCAAAGTAGATCGAGTTAATCCAGAAGAACATCTAATTTATCGAGACAATTGCTTAGAATGACATAATGAAATCTTTACACGGTTAACAGGTTATCAAAGATGTTGAAGATGGACTTTGATGAAAGGCAGTTACCAGTTAACAAATTATCAAATATGCTGAAGAATGGACCTTGATGAAAGGAGTTAAACTTCATGCTCCTTTAAGGCATGAGCCCCAAGCAATACTTTTCTCTTCCTGATCATGCAGGCAAGACCCAAAGCAAGCACTAAGGTCTTCATGAATGGTTATGATTTCTATAGTCATCTGGGTTACTCCATCCCAACTTACATCCTTTGCAACTACAGATGACTTGTGAAGGGTTTCAATCTGAGGTGGCCTAAAGATTCTAATTGTGGATCATCTCCAACAAAGGAATCAAAGGTTTTCTAGGATGCGCATAAATCAAGAGCAGAAAGGAACCGGTGGATCAACCATTCATCCATTTATACGATGGTGTTCGAGGTCCAGTGGGTAGCTTGGTAGCAGGTTGCAAGCTTTATACTTCATGAAGGTAGCAATTAAGTAGGGTATTTGGAATGGAAGGAACAACAGGATCTTTTACATCAAAAGACAACATAATGATAAAATTAGCCATTTCATTATCCAGTGGGATGCATTCGGAGAGGACTACGACCACTTTCTTAAGAGATTGGAAGGTGGTGGCCAATGGACAGGAATGGAAAGGAAACCTAGTGAGGCGAGAAAAAAGCCTCCACAGTTTTGTGAAGCACAACTAATGTTGTCGTGGAACCTATGATCTTAGAGTAGGTGGTGAGTGGTGACTATTAATCAAAATATTGACGATATTGATAATATCACTGAACTTATCAGTATAGCTATTCGCTAGGGTGGCATAATGGGAACGGGCAGAAATCCAGTTTTTTCCATGTATCAATGTTATTATCATGCTTATTGCTGATATATTGATATCACCAAATTCTTGTCCGTATCGCCAGTGCACTTATCCCTTGTGTTGGCAATACAATCAATATTGCCATTTGCCACTGACACGGGGATAGGTTGTAGAAGAAGTGTGGAATTGCTGAAAAAATAAAAAAGAGGAAAAAAAGAAAGAAAACAAAAACCTATTTTTGATAGATTTTTTGGAAAATATGTTATAAGCAATGTCTTAAATATCGACGATATCGACCGATATATCCCACGATATATCTTGTATCCCACCCGTGCAATACAAAACGCACTAGTGCCGATATATCCCAAATGTTCGATCAGGTGAGCATTTTCAATTTTAGAACCCTTTTTCCTTGTTGAAATTATGTTAAATCAATGTCAAATGGTTATAAATTCATTGGTTCTTCATGTTTTGCATGAAAAATCATGGAGTTGGAGATTTGATTTTGATATCCATTGGTTTTTCATGTTCTCTATATTTTTTGTTTCGAAATTTTCCTTCAACCAGCTGTCAATTGACAGTTGAGACTAATTTCAAAGTATTTAGGAGTATTTGATGAAATGATTATTACATACACTCTAATTTCAAAATTTGAATGTAGGTGGTCTGATTTAGGGGAAAATTGGAGAAATTTTGAAATTTCTCCCAAATTGCTTGCAATGTCATACTCCAAACATGAAATCAAGTATGTATGAGGGTTGATCTACTGATTTGTTAAGTCCTTGTCAATTTTTGGAAAATAAAAATCATTGTTTAATTAAAAATTAATAAAAAATAAAATATTAATTTTGTTTTTCGAAATTTCCCTTCAACCGGCTATTAATTGAGACTAATTTCAAAGTATTTAGGAGTGTTTGATGAAATGATCATCACATATACTCTAAATGTTATGCATTCAATTTGAATATAGTTCCATTAGTTTAGTCAGACAGCGCATAGCTTAGGGCTAGCTTAGGACCCTATACAAAGGGAACCTATTATGTGCACTTCTTTTTTGAGATGTTATGATTTAAAAAGTGTGTATTAAGGTCTTTTTTAACAATCCCTAAAGTTTCATTGAAAACTCAACCAATTTCCCAATATTTTCCCATGTTTCCCAAAAAGTGCGATAAATTACCCAATACAAACAATATATCACGTGCGATAACCGATACGTATCTGTATCCTAATGATGCAATACGTAACGCGATACCGATATTTCGAACACTGGTTATAAGGTGGATTTCGACCACAACTTTTTTTTGTACGAAGGTTAGATTTGGGAGAGATGTGAAGAAATGAGAGCACAAGAGGGTCGTACTTTTTAAGGTGAGAATTTTTGGAAAAGAATATATATTTTTTTCTTAAGATTTGATTTTAGCATGGATTTCAACCCAAATCCATATGTACGATTCTCATGCATTGACATGTATTTGAGTTGAAAATGTCAACATTTTGGAGTAGAAATTGAAGGATATTGGGGCATGCCCACCCCCGGAAAAAATGTTAGTCTCATCATTACTTTTTTTTTTTTTTTCTTTTTTTTCCTTTTTTTTTTTTAAAAAAAAATGGTGGATTGTTACAAAAATATCTTCCATTTTCAAGAAAAATATTACTTTTTGAAAGATTGAAAAATTTTGAGATTTTTTTTAATTAAAAAAAACAGTTTATTTATAAATAAAATTAAATTTTCATTTTCATGATTTTTATTATTATTATTTATGAATGTATGATTGGATGATGTAGTTATATGTGGATGAGTGCATTTTTTAGCGGATGGATACATGTATGTGTGTGTGCGCGCATGTGCGTAATGTATGCATGTAGTGCATGGATGATGGATCATGTATATATGTATGTATATATGCATGGATAGATGGATGATGGTTCATGTATCTAGGTATGTATATATGCATGGATTGATGGATCATGTATACATACATACGTATGCATGGATGGGTCGATCATGCACGTATGTATGCATGCATGCATGTACATATGCACGTATGTATGTATGAATGCATTGATGGATGTATTAGTATGCATGCATGGATTGATGGATGTAGTAATGTATGTACGGATGCATGGATGGATGTAGTAATGCATGCATGCATGCATGGATGGATTGGATGGATGTAGTAATGTATGTACGAATGCATGGATGGATTGGATGGATGTACAAATGCATGGATGGATGTAGTAATGCATGTATGCATGTATGCATGGATGTAGTAATGCATGTATGCATGGATGGATTGGACGGATGTAGTAATGTATGTACGAATGCATGGATAGATGGATGTAGTAATGCATGTATTCATGGATGGATTGGATAGATGTAGTAATGCGTGTATGCGTGGATGGATTGGATGGATCATGCATGCATGTATGTATGAATGTATGGATGGATTGGATGGATCATGCATGTATGTATGTGTATGAATGCATGGATGGATGGATGGATGGATGTATTAGTATGCATGCATGGATGGATGGACGTAGTAATGTTGTACGTGCATGTATAGGTGGATGGACATGTATTGATGTATGTAACAATGTATGCATGCATAGATGGATGAATCATGTGTGTATGTAATGTATGTATGCATGGACGGATGGATGGGCATGGATGTATTTATGTATAGATAGATGGATGGATGGACATGTATGAATGTACGGATGTATGCATGGACTAAAACAAACATTCATCCATCCATACATACATATATACATACATACAGCCATACATGTCCATCCATCCATACATACAATCACACTATTACTAACAATATTAATGTTGCATTTTTATAGAGGCAGCATAAATTAAAATGTCGGGAAAATGAGCAAAGGACACTAGGTGGAAACATGGAAGACAAATAAAGGGGAATAGATATCGAATAACTTGCAACTATTGTGGGCATACCTTGAGGAGTGGGGATCTCAAGGTTGAAGGAGTAATTGGGGAGAGGGAATGGTACACAGGCAGCAACAACAAGCATGAGAAGGAGATTAGGGACGAGTTATCAAGTTACTGGACAAGGTCTAGGCACTATTGAGAATGAGCAGGATGACGACAACGACCACATCAGCCTGGCAATACCCCGAGCATTGTTTTATTGAGCGGGAGAGGATGAGTAAAAACAGGCCATGCACGAGTTGTTGGCTGCAAGTATGGATAGAGTGGGGGATCTCAAGGTTGAAGGAGTACTTGGGGCAAGGGTATGATACATGCAGAAACAACAAGCATGAAAGGGAGATTAGGGACAAGTTCTAGTACTGGACAAGGTCTAGGGACTATTGAGGATGAGCGGGATGATGACGATGACAACGTTGGCCTGGCAATGTCCCAAGCATTGTGTTATTGAGTGGGAGAGGATGGAGTACAAACAGGCCATGCACGAGTTGTTGGCTACGGGTATGGATAGGGAGCAGAAGTGACGGCTTCAGAAAACTAGGCTGATGATTGGGGGCTCTATATGTGAGGTTGTTGATAGCAGTAGGGGGTGGTGGTTATTGTTCAGGCGGGCGTGGCCTACAACACACCCAGAGCACTGGCTTCAGGATCCACTCATTGCGGTTGGAAAACAAAGGTTAAAGGATTTATGAAGCAAATGTGGATTTAGGAAGACTATAAGGAGTCTTTTCACCAAGTAGTTCATTTCAAGCCATAGTATGGTGGCCAGGCCACACTTCCATAACATGTTTGGCATTGTCTAGCGCATTGGCCAAGGCATGAAGTCTCCAATGCTAGAGGATATTTTAGGGACGTATCTTGACTGAGAATACAAGGAGATGCATGCTTGGATAGAAGTCTTGAAGTCGAACTAGGAGACCAAAGGGTCACAGTGATGTGATAGGTGGATGAGGCCCACGAAATTGTCAATTATCAACTTCATGGTTTACTACGAAGGGCAGGAGGTATTTCTCAGGTCTATTGATGCTTCCACTCACATAAATGATCGCTCAAATACATATGCCTTGTTGGAGGGAGTGAATAGAGGTGGGTCTGAAGAATGTGGCGCAAGTTGTGACAGACAGTGGCAATGCATTCGTCAAGGTGGGAAAGAACTTCATGAAGAGATGCATTTTGTATTGGACCCCATGCGTGGCTCACTTCATAGACCTCATATGTAAGTCAATATGGTAGAGAGACTAGTCAAGTCCACCATTGAGGCAGCAAGGAGGGTGACCAATTTTGTATATGGTCACTTCTGGTTGTTGGCCACAATATGCAGGGAGTGCTAGAGGGATATAATTCGACTAGGGGTGGCACGGTTTTCCCAGAAATGTATTAGCACAGGGTGAGGCTTGAGGAATCTTTACAATCTGAAAAGTACATTGAGCATAGAAAAACCCAGATTGCGCAGAAAGTTATGGGGACAGTGCTGAATGATGGATTTTGGGGTATATTTTGTTGGTGTGGTTGTCATTCTTCATCCAATTTATAGTCCTGAAGGTAGTAAGACAATGAGACGTGGCCATCCATGGGGTCCATGTATGAGTTGGTGCAAGTGATGAGAGAATGGATAGCGGGTTGCATCCCCTAATTCGCATGGATGGGTGCTCTAGATTATAAATAATAGATGGTACAGAAATCCTGAGCATATCACTAATATTTTTGTCTGTGTAAATTCCAGGTGTCGCTTGTATTGCCAATGTATTGATGTCGCCAATATTTTCAACCGTGTAAATTTTAGGTGTCACTTGTATCACTAGTGTATCGACGATATTTCAATAATATCACTGATTTATCAATATTGCCAAAATTTTGTTTTTAAAAAAAAAAATCTATTTCAATTTTTTTATGGATGCATGGTTGTATGTAGTGTTCAAATTGTCAACAATAATATTGATCATATTGTGATATTCTCGTTATCGCAACATGGGCGATATCGAGACCAATCTTTCATTTCAGTTCCTGTTGTTGACAACTTCTCTGTGAAATATCGTGTTGTTGATATTTTTGAAATATCGATGGATGTTTGGATGGAAGGTGAGATGGTTGGATTGGTTTCTTACGACAACGCATGCTTTTAAGCTCCCTATTAAATGGAAACTTATTATCTATGCATTCTTTTCGCAATTTTATTTTTTTTTTTTTTTTTTTTTATATTCCTAAATATGCAAATATGTGTATTTTAGCATCTCCTAAAGTTTCACTGAAAAATTCCACCCATTTCCCCATGGTTTTCCACATTTCCGGTTATCAGGGATATTGATACTATTTCCGTATCCTCGGCTAGTGAAACTTACCGATAATTCGAACGCTGGGTTTTATTAACCTCTATTTGTGCCTTTCGCTATTACTATGCATAGATTACAAAGTTCATTCAATGGTGAATAAGGGTTGCCAACATGCAACTCGTATCATATTACACATTGCAAATATGTTTGGTGATCACAGCTGTTGATCAGGCTGTCCATCACGTGGATAGGCATATGCCGCCATGAAGGAATTGATCTTTGGTAGCCATCTAATCAGCAGCAAAAGGAACCGTTGGCTCTAAACAAAGCCAACAATCCACATTTAACTAGATAAACTCATAATAAAGGTCTAAACACTGATTTTTGGGCTGCAGCCCATCAATGGTGTAGCCCACCAGCATAACACCTTCGATGGCCACATATGCTTGCCACTTCTACTGTGACGAGGAAGTCCCATAGCACTATGACATGAGCTGCATGTCAGCCTAGTGAATATTACATGCTCAGTGGGATACAATTAGATAGAAATGGGATTTTTAAAGGGAATTGCTATTGACAATGCCCTACCAGAATTTGATAGATACACTTAGCTTTTCTAATTTTGGCAATGCAATACCGTCTACTATTGTATTACTAAAACTATAAAGAGCATATTTATCAATAAGAGAGCCTGTAAAGAGTGGTTCCCTTCCACAGAAGGTCCAATAAATCATTTGAAACTTTTCAGAATTAATAAATATCCACAACGTTGCACCATTCCAACTCCCAAGCATGTTTATGGAGAATTATCAAGAGCGGGAATAAATCAACAGTGACCATCCATACAATTACATCAACTTGTCAAGGCCCATAACCAAAATCCCTAACCAAACCTAAACCTCTAAAAATAAGAAAGGGAAATCTATAACATGCCAAGCATTAAAAAAAAAATGTAGAGTATCAATCTTTGAGAAGCATTACACAATGAAGCATATTAGCAGCAAATAAGCATGTGATGCAAACTAACATCAATGGTAGAAAAACAATCAACAGACAAAATCTTCCACAGTTATTGTATTCACAATATATACCAGAATCTAGACACCCAGTTGCAGACTGTTAATCAACTTGGAGGTTTCTTAAAGAAGAAAGCCTAAACTAGAAATTTCCCAGGGGAAAAAAAAATAAAAAATCCATCCTATAAGAAATCCACATTCCAGGAGCTAATGTTAGACTGAGTGCATATGGTTCTTAAATCTTAATTTTTCCATATTTATTTTATTTATTATTTTTTTGAAGGTAATGGTTAATGTGTATGGCTCATACCAAGTAGAGGTCTGAAATTACTCAAGAATTCACGCTGCTAAGCAATCTGATTCAGTTTGGCCACTTGGCCTATTTAGAGAAGATTTGCTAAACATATAACTATTGTATCGAAGTTCAGATAATCATTTTTGGAAATTAATTTTGAATATCAATTATAGAAATTTCCTATTTAACCAAGTAAGCCAAATATGAATTTTCCTCAAGGCAAGCCTTGACAAAAAGCTAGACATCGGCAACTAAAAGTTAATGAAACACCTTACACGAATTGAGATGCCTCAGTCTGTAATATGTAATTTCTCAAATACTCTGAAAAGGAGCAACGAGAGTGCAAATCCAGATTCCTCCCAATTACATTTGGAGATCTATAAAAAGTCCTAATCACACAAGTAATCCTTTTCTGAGTCATTTTATCATTCGTCCATGCACTTCCAAAATCCAACGAAAAATGTCTTGCAATGTCTTCAAACCTGAGGGATATCCTCTTTTAAATGGTTGGAAAATGAATGGAACTTGTACTCTCTTTCACACAAATCAAGAATATCAAATACTCATTGTGTTTGATATTTCATGTCACCACTCAACTCCTAACATGGTTGAAGTCACTCTGATGCTGTTGAGTCCAGATTGAAGTCACTTTGACACTGCTAAGCAACGGTTTGCCAGGAAAATCTAGGTAATATTTTTACATGGTGAAACAGGAGCAAGTCACATTTCATGGATACCCGTTGAAGCAGCATAATGGGACATATTCCATACTTGTCTGTGGTTGTCGCTGTGTTTTCCTGCACAAGCATGTTTGCATATCTATCTTACACCATTTAAATACAAAATTGTTCAATATAATATTTTATTTGATCCTGTTATTGTTTGAGTCTTATGCATTCTTGTTAGATATTCTGCTCTTTTAAGTTTACATAAGAAGCCTGTAATTCATCATAACCACCACCACGACCATCATAGCCTTGTCCCAGCTATTTTGGGTTGAATGATTCTTGAGATTGGCAAAATTTTGACAATTCTCTGCCTAACTGACATCAAACCCTCCTTGACATGGGCTTGGGATGGGCCGGTATGGCGCATCCAAGCAAGCTTTACCGAAAATGCCTCTAATTTTCCTCACTTTCTTCAATTGCACGCAACAGAGTTTCAGAAAGTTTGAAAGTCATTTCAAGTTTAGACCAATCCAAAATATTTCAAAGACTTGTAGAAGACCTTCAAATTTTTATGTATAAATTATCCATCATTTTCTTCTAGAGTTTAATCAAGTCAACTGATGTGCCAAACTGCATTTAAGCTGTTATTTTAACCATCTGACACTGTCAGTTCAAGCAAGATTTCAGTAGCATTCTACTCAACATTCTTCCAACCTCCCAAATCTAACTCCTTAAGATCCCGAAGCAGCTATTCTTACCACCAACTACAGTGAGTACATCATGTTTGCATTAAGAACATTACATCAATCTCTTCTTCTTTTCAATACGCATTACATCAATCAATCATGCTCAGATTTTGAATCTTCAATATCCTTCCCTACATGCTCTTCTCAGGCACTTCCTACTAAACTGATTTTTTTTTTTTTTCAAAAATTTCCACTTCTCCAATCCCCAATCAAAATCTGCTCCCTCTTAGTTCAACTAAAGTTGCAAAATTCCCTAAAAACTAACACATTTTTAACATATAATGATTCTATCCAATTCAGAATCTGTCTGGTGTCAGGAGAAAGTAGGAGCATCTATTCTCCTCTGCAACTGTCCCAGCATTGCCTTGAAATTTGGAATCGCTCACTTTCTGATGTTATTGCTCACTTATACTCAATTAAAAAATTACCTTTTTCTTAAAGTTTCAGATGGATGTTCCTACACCTCTAAGAAAGTCCAAGAGATAGTAGCAAGTGAAGATGAAAGTGCTACACCAAAATATTTAATGTTCTTAGTTCTTACTGAATAGAACTTTAGGGTCCATACACAGCCTTCTCCCTAGAGAAACACAGCTACAAGTATATAGGTCATAAAATGTTTCCCATATGCTATAACAGAACTACAAAGTTAAATAACTAACTTTCACACTGCAATTCTTGAAACTAACTGTATCCTCCTACATCGCAAGTTATGCTAGAAAGCAACAGAAATTTAATCAGGCAGAAGTACTAGTTTCATGTAAAGAAAGGAGATTATCTCATAATATTAGATGAAACAAATAAAATCATGCAGAGAAGAGTACCTGATAACATGTTTCTCACTGTTGATTGCCAGATCCTTGCATGGCTTGAGAATTTGCTTGCTGCTGTTGTATCTGTTGCAGAAGGCTAGCAGCAAATTGCAGGGTTGATTGGTACCGCTGATTTTTGTCTGCCTCACCTTCTGATGTTCCCTGAACAGGAGCTGAGAGCACAGACTGCAATTTGTACCTGATTAGGGAACCCCGCATGTACTTGATCAGTTACAGATGGCATGCCCATCTGTAGTTGGGATATAATACCGCTCTGAGCCTGAGCAGCTGAAGTCATTGGCTTTGGTTGCTGAGGGACTGGTGGACGGAATACCCCAGCGGTATCTGTTGCATGTACCATGCTGTAATTCTGAGAAGCATCTAGCTGATATTGCTGATTGGCCTGGGGAAGAGTAAATGGCCCACCTTGGAATGGGACCCCAAAGTTACTCATGGACCTAGAAGGATAAGCAGACTGTTGCGCATTCAAGGCAGGCTCCTGAACCTGTGGGCCACCAACTGCCGCTTGTCCGGAGATTTCTGGTCCATTTGCAACATTTGTGTAAGTTGGAAATTGAGAGAAAAGTGGCGACTGATTATTAAGTTGATGGCTAAACTGTTGTGGTTGATGAGTTATTTGCTCTTCTCTTAAAGTATGGGGAACACCAGACCCTGTCGCTTGATGGTCCTGACTCCAACCCTGTGACGACATCACTTTATCTGGTGCAACTGAAGTAGGAAATGAAGCCGCCCTCGCAGAAGAGTTCAAACCTGACTGTACCGTGTTCGAAGCAGGAGACTGTGTGTTGGCAGGAAGTAGGGCAGCTAAAGTTGCAATGAGCTCTGGTGTCAAGGACACTCCACCCTGGGGTTGCGCTGCAGGATTACTGCCATAATCTGGGGGAAGAGACTGCATTACATGTGATTGATTGGTTTGTCCTATCGGCAGTTTAGCACCTCCTGCATGAGGCATTGGGTCCTCATGCAAAACCCTATTATAATCAACTTGCAAGACATGGTCCTCCTTTGGAGGACCAAAGTTATGATCGGCTGGTGGCAGAGGAGGTAACTGTTGTCTATCAATATACTGTGATGGTGGAGGAATGGACTGTTGTGGTTGTTGTTCAGCTACACTTGCTGGTTGCTGGGGCAATTTGAGAACCACCCCATAAAGACGTTCAGGACCAGACACATTCAGAACATTAGTTAAAAAATCTGATGGAGGCACCAAAAATAAAGTAGTCCCATCATCAAGTTTTGCAACACCAGCGCGATTCTTGGCTCCCAGATAATGTAGAAATTCAGTGTAGGAAGCAAAATCTTCTTCACTGTCTGGTAAGAAGAAAACAATATCAAAACCACTGGCCTCTGCATAGTGCTTCGTGAGCATATCCAATCCTGTTCTAGCGGAGCAATTCACAGCTTCAGGGCTGCAAAACAGCAAGTTTTAACGCACACATTAAAATAAGAATATAATGAACCACTAACAAGGGGAAAAAAAAAACAGTGCAGGAAAGATAAAGCTTACAGCTGAGAGTCTATCCCCTTCCCTATTGGTACACATCGAGCATTACAAACAGGAGTTCCACCTTTCGCAATAATACCACGCCAGCAGTGATCTTTATCAGGAAGGCTACGGTGCTCAATATGGCCAGATCGGTCTACACTCGGACCCCTTACGCCTACTGGGCTACGATGAATTTGAACTTGAACATTTGCAAGCGGACCTGAAGCACCAAATGGGTCTCCAATTCCCTGATTATCCATCCTTCTGGCATGGAAAGGAGCATCATCATTGGATGGAGGGCCCTCAATCCTTGATCTCTTTGGATCTCTGTGGAAAGGGTTTGGATCAAATCCATCCCACATACCGGGCATGGGCCTGATGGGTGGCCGCATGCCTTGCGCGGGAGAGGGGAGCATCCCTGGTGCAGGGGGAGATAGCCTTCTCCAATTTGGAGCCATTGGATTTGAATCGGGAAAGTTATGGTGAAGGGCAGCCGAACTGCCAAACTCTGGGCCTCCGAGGAGTGGATCAAAACCTCGCGGCCCAAAAGGCCTCATTAACATGTTTGGTCTAGGCATGCCATTAGGAGGTGGAGGTCCAAGAAAACTGTTTGGAGCCATTGGACGTGGATGACCAAAGAATTCTGGGGGCCCGGGTCCATATGGAGGTTCATTAAAGAACATATCTGGTCTTGGTCCTCTAATTGCAGGAAAAAAACCCGGGTTATACTTACCAGGTGCAAGCTCACTGCTTGAAAACATAATTTGAATCCTAGGATCGTTAAAAAGACGACCCTGCAGGCCTTCCTTGGCACGCCGAGCTTCATCAATGCTTCTGAATTCTACAAAGGAATAATGCCTTGATGGAAAACTTTTGATTCTTTCGATTTCACCAAATAGAATCATAGCATTGTGAAGCATCTGTTCATCTATTTGAACTGATGGTGGATATCCAATCCATAAGATGTTGCTAGGGTGGCCATCCCCTCTTCGCCCACCTGGTGGTTGAGCAGACTTCAGCAAACATGACAAAGAACATAGTAGATGATCAGGTCCACTTAAAATATGAAATCCAATTTAAAATTCAATCATTTAATTACATAAACATATAGAGAAAAATAGGGCAGATAAAACACATTAATGTGATGTTCTGTAAGGGGGTTTACAATTACCGGATGCCTTCTAGGTCCAAAATGGGAAGATTCAGGGAAGTTTCTCATTCCATCTGGTGGGGTCCAAAATGACTCTGGAGGACCTCTGTCCCTCGACTCCCTTCTGTTGTTAAAGTGTCCATCCCTTTGGTCATGATGATCAGGCCAATTGTCCTATTGAGAACAAGATCAACACCCAATCCAAAAATTTAGGGGAATATATAACATTTACCTCCATATTGGTAACTAAAACTGGAAAAATTACACTAAATAGAGTCGAAGCCTGAAAACAGCTAAAAGCATAGCCAACAAGGAAATTTTATACGTACTCTTCTTGATGGTTGTGACCTCAGAAAATCTACTCGCATTTGCTCACCACCTAACCGCTTTCCGTTCATATTTTTCATAGCTGCAACGGCATCTTCTAATTTATAATATCCAACAAGAGCTGAGTTTCGATCCCTGAGGAACTTGAGTTCCTCAATCTTTCCAAACTTTGTAAACTCATCTTCAAGCTGTTCCTTTGTGACAGATGAACTGATTGCTCCAACCCAAAGAAGCTTACCGGGTCTAGCCTGCAAAGCAGTAGAGGATAAGCACTCCTGATAAATGAGTATGCTTAGACTGGAAGCAAATCCTCTGCATTGACAGCATCAAGCAAGCAATAGCCTATGGTGTTGTATCTATTTGAGAGAGAAAATTATTAACTGTCTGGTACCTATAGCATTAGTGACTGATGATGATAGAACACAGGAATAACTCTCAAGCAAATTTAAGAATACGCAACCCAGGCCATAGCAATTGCTAAAAAAGACACAGTAGTTTAGAGCAAAATAGAAGTGGAAATGAGAATTTAAAGTATACATCAGCCTCCATTAGTCCTGATGCATCTCATCTTGTCCATTCTAGATCGTCCTGAAATATCATATAAGCTGCAAAATTGTAAGTCTTGCAACTTCTAATGCATAAGTTTCATGGAATCTCACAGTTCGAAGTTTAGGCAAGCAAAGGCCATATTTGTCTTTCTCTGTCAATATGGTTGGGACAGATGATCCTAGATACAAGCACATGTCTCTTAGTGATGCCTTCTTCAGTGGAGGCAACTTTGATGCCATCCATTGCCCTACTGAAAGGGGAACCACATTTAAAGAATTATTTTGGATGTCTGATTTGTTCACTTCATTCCTTAAAGAGATATATTGTATTACCAACTTCTCTCCATACGGTGAAGAGTTTTGAGAATTGGTACATACTATATTTCTCTCACGAGATATATCACGATTTCTATTTTAATTCCAGTTATGCCCACCTTTTCTTTCAACAAGAGTAATAATTGGCCAAGAATATTACATCTCAACTTTCCATCACGGAGCTTTTTTGGCATAAGCAATTGCCAACACATTGTTTCTTTAGGACCTTGCAGAAGCTCTGCCACATAATTTCATTGGATCTTAGCAAACATCAATTAATGCTTTAGATTTCTTCTATTTAAAGTTCACGCAAGTTTCTGAGTAGCCAACGATCAATGGCAATGCACTCATAGATTTTTATTTTTATTTTTTAATTATTCAATAGAACATAATCACGGGGATCATGAGCACTCATGTTCATAAAAACACGGAGGCATATCACAAAATTCAGAAAACGGGGGGGAGAAAACAACCACTTCCAACATCTCTAGTTTTAAGACCAATTCTTCATCATGGCTGCTGTAACCCCCGTGTTTAGTGGCCATGTGCAGGCATGTTGCTAGACACTACCAATGCACGATAGATGGACTCGGTGGGACGGATTGTGGGTTGGCACAACACAGACCAAAGTGTGGCATAGCAGAGAAGTTGCACTAGTGGACTAGTGCAACATTGACACCAAGGACTGGCAGCAGGGCACATGCATGAAGTCCAGCACTTGTGCGGACAAAAGAGGGCAGTTACGCTGATAACACAATTATGAGAGGCTTGGCAGTCATTCATTAACCTGGATCGCTTGTTTGAGTAGGATTTAGATACGTGGAGTAATCATTGCTGGTTGTCACTTCTTGTATATGATTGTATGTGTATTTAAGATACCCCATGGCTTTTAGGGCTGTAGGCGAGTGTATCATGTAAAGGACATTTTCCTTAGTGAGAAATCATAAGGTTGAGTAGGTACCTATAAAATTATGTTGCCTGTGTGTGTGCTTTGAGTTCCTTTTATTTCTTAGCCTCTATTAGGTCGTTTGGTTGTACTACAGGTTGACATCCTTAGGCTGATCATGAGAGTGGTCATCATTCTCTATTCCACCCATGACAAGTTTGGGATCAAAGCCCCATTTGCAAACATGGGACTAACTCCAGACGATGGTAGGGTGGGAGTGCCAAGGAACGAGTGGCTTGGCTCGAGGAGCAAGTCACAGTGTTGACGGCCACTGCAGCAAGTGTGACTTCAATTTTGGCCATTGTAGATAGATTGAGAGCACATGAGTAACGTCTGGATGCACTGTTTTCAGTATTGACGATATCGGCTGATATATCCCACGATATATCTTATATCCCACCTGTGCGATACAAAACGCATGGGTAGCGTTGATATTCCCACATGTTCGATCCGGTGAGCATTTTTTTAATTTTGATTCTTCTTTTTTTGTAAAACATGCTAAATTAGTGTCAAATGGTTATAAATCTATAATTCTTCATGTTTTATATGAAAAATCATGGATTTCAAGCTTCAATTTCAAGAGTTCGGGGAGATTGGCCAAGTTGCAAAAAATTGAAAAAATAAAAAAATCAATTTCTCGCAAGTCAATTGCAATCTGTGTCTAAACATAAAATTAAACACGTATGTAACCTGATCTAGTGATTCTTGGTAATTTGGGGATTTTTAAAAAAAATACTTAAAATGTTAAAATATACATTTTCGAAATTCTGATTTGATCAACGATCAATTGGCCCCAATTTCAAAGTATTCAGGAGTGTTTGATGAAATCATCATCACATGCACTCTAATTTTGGGATTGGGGAAAGATAGAGTGATTTATAGATTATTTTATTTTTTTTAATCGAAGAAGACGACTACCAGTGTTATGTGAGAGAGTATTTTCACTGGTATCATTCTACTATGACCTGGGCATAATATTGTTGGTTTGTGAAACAATATTATACCCAGCCATATCGAGATGGAGATGGTGATTTTGAGCCACTGTGCAGCTTTATGTGGGTCTAAGCCACAGCCACACACATTATTCATGTGTATTTTTAATTTTCAACTTCTTCTTTTGCTTTTGAACGTATTGTTTGTGTTTCCATATACGATTTCTTATATTTATAAATTATATGAATTGACTTTGAATATACTTGCATCAATTCAATTAGACAACGCATAGATTAGGACCCCATATAAAGGAAACCTATTATACGCACTTGTTTTTTGTGATATTTTGATTTCTAAGTGTGTATTGATGTCTTTTTCTAACAATTTCTGAGGTTTCATTGAAAAATTCGACCAATTTCCAATGTTTTCCCATGTTTCCCAACAACAGCGACACATTACGCGATACAACTGATATATCCCATGTGATAACCGATGTGTATCAGTATCCTAAGGTGTGATACATTACGCGGTAATGATACGGAAAACATTGCTTGGATGTACTAAGGGACAAACTCAAGTCGTTGGAAGAGTACACAGACGCTTAGGCCGCCCATTTCAAGCAAGGTTTGGACGATCTTGCTAATGAATTGGCCGTTGTGAAGCGTGTTGTTCATGGTCTTCCATTGCTAGTGAAACAAATGAGGCGAAAGTCCCTGAACCAACACCATACGGTGGCATGCCTAGCACCGAGTTGGAGAACTTTCTCCAGGATATGGAGCAATACTTCAAGGCTACATACTCCGGAGAACGAGATGGCGACCATCACAAGCATGTACCTAATAGGGTGATGCAAAGTTATAGTAGCGAGATTGTGTTGATGATGGGACCCATTCGAAAAATTTTACTTGGTCCGAGTTGAAAAGCAAACTAAAGGAATAGTTCCTCGCATGCAACGTCTCTTGAGTGACTAGCCTGTGATTCATTGCGAAAGTTGAAGCACACGAGCACTATTCGTGAATAAGTCAAGCAATTCCAATCCCTAATGCTCAATATGAAAAACATATCAAAAGATCGAAAGGACAATGCGTTGTTCAATTTCATGGCTGGATTATAGCCATGGGCCCAAGCAAAACTGAGACGGCAAAGTGTAAGGGACATTGACTTGGTAGTAGTAGCGGCAGACAGTCTGGTGGACTATAAGTTTATTAGTTTAATCCCACCGGACAAAAGGAGAAAAGAAGGGAAGTCCTTCAAGGACAAGAAAAAGTCGGGCCAAAATAAGAAGGATGCCTCTCACATAGATGGACAACAGGGAAGGCCTTCTAAGGTGGACTTTGATTGCTTCATTTGTTAGATGGACAACAAGGAAGGCCTTCTAAGGCAGACTTTGGTTGCTTCATTTGTAAGGGTTGTCATCAGCCATAGGAATGTCCGAAGAAGGAGAAACTTAGTGCGTTGGTTGTTGGGGAAGAGAATGGTGAACCTCTCGGCGACAAATGTGATTGCCCGTGAGAAGCCTATAACTATTGGGCTTATGCACATCAAGATAGTCTTTAGTGGCCACAATGTCCATGTGATGGTCAATACAAGTGTCATGCACAATTTCGTAGTCGATAGAAGTATTACGCAGTTAGGTCTATTGGTGGGTATGAGACTGATCGTTGGTGTAACCAAGGATGTATCACTATGTGTGGGGGAGTAGGCTGGAAAATGCAACTTGATGGTTGTACCACTAGATGATTTTGAAGTAACTTTGGGCATCAATTTCTTGTCAATGGCCAGGGCTTGCGTTGTCTCTCATCTCAGTGGTCAATTAATAAATATGTGAAGAGCTCCTCCTTCGTTCATGTGCCTCGATTGCAGAGGGGAGTGTGGAAATAGTGACTGCACTCCAGATAACAGATGGGCTACTTTGCCATAATAGTTGAAGAAAATGTTGTTGATGGAGCACTTGTTTATGAAGGTGTTGTTGCCTTGTTAGAGGAAAGATCACTTCAGTTGTGCGTCGATTGTAGGGCCCTTAACAAGGTGACGATTAAGAACAAGTACCCAGTTCCCTTAGTTGTTAATCTAAACAACCGCTAGGCAAAGGCATGCTACTTCTCCAGGTTAAATCTGTGTTCAGGATACCATCAAGTAGGGATTAATACAGGTGATAAACCAAAGGTGATTATGGTTTGTTTGAATATCTTGTAATGCCTTTTGATTTTTAACAAATGCCCCTGCTACATTATGTAACTTAATGAACGATATTCTCATCCATTTAATGATGTCTTTATAGTTGTATAATAAATAATACAGTGGAGCACAACAACAGCCTAGAGGAGCATGTGAAGCATGTCAGGCTTGCGTTGGACAAGTTGAGGAAATTCCAGTTAGAAAAGTGTAGCTCTGCCCAAACAAATCATGTTTTTGGGCATCTCATAATCAAAGAACAATTCTCAATGGATGAGAAGAAGGTTCAAACTACCATTAATTGGCCCACACTCATTAAAGGTCTCGAAAGCTACAATCTTTTCTAGGCCTAACCAGTTACTCCAATCAATTCATCAAGGGCTATTCAAAGAAAGTTGTTGTACTTAATACTAACTAAATTCTTGAAAAAAAGACCGAAATGGGACTAGTCTTTTGAATGTCAAGTGGCTTTTAACAGCTAAAGACAAAAATGGCGACAGAACCCGTGCTTAAGTTGCCAAAATTGATAAGCCCTTTGGAGTGTACATAGATACATTAGATTAAGTAATTGGTGGCTTACTGGTGCAATGTTGACAACCTGATGAGGACATCACGTCACGTGCACCCTTACGTACGTATCGGAGGAGGAGGCGGGCCGCACCACTTTCCCTGTGGTTAGGCGAGTACCCGTGATCGTGCTGAAGACCTCATGTGCATGTGCAAGCATCTAGAAGACCCCACACTGGGAAGATGTGCATGAGCTACTTTATGGAGTGATCCAGATCATTAGATCGGAGGGACGCGACAATCGTGCCATTGGATCACATGGATCACATGATTGGGCCATTGATCGTTGATCGTCCATATCAGTTTTAGACTTTATCATATTTTAGGATTTAGTTTTTGATTATTTTATATTTGGACACATTATGGGTGTTTTAGTTCATTTTATTTAGACTAGGGCTATTTTCATTAAAGCTCACAAGACGGGGATTTTTGTAATTTTGAAACTTTTTGGATCTATAAAAAGAGGAGGGCGTGTGACCTCTCCCTCATTGAATTTCGTGATTAAACAAAAAGAGAGAGAGAAAAAAGAGAAAAGCTCTTGCTTTCTTTTCCCATCTTCATGCGATTTGAAGATACTTTCGTGCGATTTGGAAGGAAGATTGGTGCGAGGCTAATCTTCATCAACGGAGGTGCGAGGTCTCCATCTATCCCCACACCATCTTCTATTTTCTTCCCCATCCAGGTATTTTCTTCAAATTCTTAATTCTCCCATCCCAAATCTTCGTCTTCTCCCAAACCTATCCACAATCTAAATCCCAACCGACCTAAACCCATCCCCAATCCAAACCCTAACCGACCTAAACCCATAATCCCATGCCACACGTGTGACCATACGGCCACACGTGTGAAACCCACCTGCCCCTTTTAGTTTCCCACCATCATTATATCAAAACCTCTTTCTTTCATCACCGAAACCCTAACCCTAAACCTAAATTTCCTACTTTCCCAAATTACCAAAACCCTAATTTTCACCCTAGGTTGTATTAGGTTTCCTATTTTGAAATAGACTATATCCTATGCTAATTGGATGTCCCTACATCCATTAAATCCTAGTTTCGTTTTATTTAATGATCTTATGTTACGATGTTCGTAGCTTAGGCCAGGATTACGCATGATTTTCTTTTTATTTTCATGATATTTGTGATGAATATAGTGATGTTTGTGTTTTTTTGTTAAATATCTTAATTCGGTTATCTCATCTCACACGTTACTTAATTCATGCATCGGTCCTGCATCACAACCCGTACTTCGAAAGCTAGCAGAGGCATTCTGTTCACGAGAAAGAGAGAACGGCAATCGTGCATTGCTTACATCTCTAAAGGCACTATCTACTCAGTGGCAAGTTCGTGGCGTACAAAGACAATGACGAGTTACTTTATAGCTCATAAGTTGTCCCCGAAGTAGGCTCGATGGCAAGAAATCCTGGTGGAATTTGACTGTCCTGGAGTACAAGACAGGCAAAATAAATGTGGTTGAAAATACACTCAGTTAGATGGAGACATCGGAACCATACACAGTAGCAATGGCATGAGTAGAGAATGATCGCTAGAGTAAATCAAGACCGAGAGTTAGAAAGATGTTGTTACTGCTCGGGTTCCACAACAAGTGAAAGATGGTGTGATGTTGGCGGTTTTAACAAAAGAACAATATCCTCTACGTTAAAGGACATCGTCCCTATGTCCCAAATAGCGACGGTTTGCGGTGTAGACTGCTCAGGAACACGATATTGCATGGGCAGGGCATCTAGGCCAAGGGCGGACTCTGGCCCTTCTTTCACGAAGTTATTACTAGCCTAAAATGCATGAAGATGTGGATGTGTATGTTCGGATGTGTCTTATTTGTCAACAAGACAAGATTGAGAAGCAAAAGACATCGAGCTTACTCAAACCTTTGCCTATCCCAGAGAACCTGTGGGCAAGCCCCTCCACGGACTTCATCATGGAATTATTGAAAGTGAAAGGCTTCAAATAAATCATGGTGGTGATTACAGATTCTCGATATGTGACATTTATTCCTACACAAGCATGCGTGGCCAACGTAGCCACACAATTGTACTTTAAGAACGTCGTGAAGTACTGGAGGGTACTTGTAGACATTGTTAGCAATAGAGATACTTCGTTCATAGGGAGGTTTTGGATGACGTTCGAGTAGCTTGGCACAGAACTGAACTTCTCAACAAGCAATCATCCACGGACAGGCGATCAAACAGAATGGGTGAATGAATTACTGGAGGAATACCTTTGTCACTGTGTGACATCCAACTAGCAGAATTGGGTTGGCTAGCTAGACATTGCCCAGTTTTGCTATAACTTAAAGCAAAGTTCTTTGACAGGTGCTAGTCTGTTCGAATTAGCTAGGGTCCAGCAACCAATAATGTCTAATGAAGTCACAAAGCAGCAATCCAGTGGACGTTACCTTGCAACAAATAGAGTTGCTAGGTCAAGGATGGAACAAATCGAAAAGGCAAGGAACTTCTTGGCCAAAGCATTCAGGCATATGAAAAGGTGGGCTTATCTTAGTAAAATTCTTAAGAGTTCCAGGTTGGCAACAAAGTCATGCTCAAACTAACTCCCTGAATCTGGAAGAAAATAAGAAACAAGTGCATAAAGGTTTGATTCAGAGGTATGATGGGCCATTTAAAGTCGCAAGAAGAGTGGGAAAGTTGGTATATAGATTCAACCTGCTAGAACGGTTTAAGTTACATCTAGCATTCCATGTTTTCTTTCTCAAGCGCTTCCAAGGTGATCCAACGGGGTGTACCAAGCAGATGCCACCAACGATATGTAAACAATTCAAACGTGAGGCCGAAGCCATTCTAGACAAGAGGATTGAACGCCAAAGCAAGAAAAATTGGCAGACTTACTATCCGATGAAGTGGAAAGGTGCCCCTATCCATGAGGTTAGTTGAGAGAAAGATGTGATGCTATGGCAATTCGAGGACATAATCCAAGCATAACTAGAGTCCACAAGGACATCGATGAGTTTAGGTTGGGAGGCTTATAAACCCCCTGTTCAATGGCCACGTGCAGACACACCGCTATATACTGCCAATGCACAATAAACGAACTCGGTGGGACGAATTGTGGGTTGGCACAACATAGACAACAGTATGGAGCAAGAACAGAAGTTGCACTAGCGGATTAGTGCAACATTTAGAAAAAGAATGGGTAGTTGGGTACATGCCTGAAATCCAGCACTTTCCCACTAAATAACCAAGCACTTCTCTCATAGTGTTTTTTATCGATTTTTTTTAAGGTAACATAGGCTCGAACCCATGACCTCGATATTGAATCACACTATGTCTACCATTGAGCCATGGGATGGACCTCATTATGGCTAGCACTTCTGATGTAGGATGATGGAAACTACCCTAGGATGCAAGATGAGAGATCAATTTACACATTAATTTCAGCAATCAACATGTAAAATCAAACATAACCACATCATATATTCGAAAATTCAGATATATAACACGAAGGTCCTAGGTTATCACATACGCAGTACACAAAAATATAAAATAATTCAATAGTGTCCCACTTGGAAGTAGGGACTTCCAATCAGCGTGGGTAGTGCAACAAACACGTGGGTAGACAAAGATGCAAGCAAAATTCTAGTTTGGGGAAAGTTTCACAAAAATTCAGATTTTCATTAGGGTTTTGTAGTCATAGATGGAGATTTAGGAATGAGGTTTTTAGGGATTCAAATGATCTAGGGATTAGGGACTTTTGGAGGAAAATCAAAGAGGGAAACCCCAAACGGAGGCCCATATGTGTCTACGTAAAGAAGAAAAAAGACAAGAGAGGATTGAGTGGGGTTTTGATGGGTTTAGAATATTGTAATGGAAGGGGAAAGAGAAAGACAGAAGAAGAAGAATACCTTTTAAATAAGAGAAAGAGGAACGATGTGCCTTGGGGAATCCACACCAAACAAGCTTTTACCCTTCCACAATTCAATTGGATTAGAGGATTTCTCAGAAACCCTAAAACACAATGAGGAAAATTCCTTCACACAAGAGAGCTTCCCTCTTTTTTCTTTCTTCTCAATAACACTACTAGGGTTGGACCTCCACCCCTATGTGCTTTTATAATTAAAAATTCGTAATAATTATAATTATGTCACTCACTTAAGTGAAATGACCTATAATCCAAAATAAGAAAACTAAAACACTTATTATTAATCTCAACCATCAAATAAATCTTAAAAATAACAAAAAGCATAAAGGAAGCAAGATCAGAATCTAAGGGGCCCAGATCTTAGAGATCTGGCAACCCAATGGCTTGATTGACATGATCCAACAGTCAGATCAACACAAAATAAAAATCCTAAGACTAAAATGATCTCCTAAGCAGCCCACATGCATCGTCCCAAAGTGGGGTCTTCTTAATGCACATCCAATGCATGTGGGGTCTTCAAAATGACTCGACGAACCCCATTTGGAAATCGTCTCCCATCCACAAAGAAAGTTACGCTGATGTGGGTGGTCGTCTCTATTTTTAGTACACCCGAGTACGTCCTCTGATGTCCCCATCAATACTCCCCGGCTAAGAAGAATTCGTCACTAGTGAAATAAAGTTGTGATAACGCTCGAGAAGGTCAGTATCAATGCGTTGGAACTCTGTCTTTGTAATCCAAATGTTGTCTGACTCCGGCAAGTTCTTCCACTTCACGAGGTATTTCTAATATCCTCCATGGCGGGTAGAGATCGCTTGGTGGTCCAGAACATCTTTGATCGCTTCTTTCTGACCAAGTAGTGATGGAAGAGAAGGCAATGGGTGGGAAGTAAAGTTTGGTAAAGGCCATGGGTTGGGGACGGGGTCAAGGACACCATCATCTGGGATATGAGAAATGTTTGCAGGAGGGCTAGATAATGGATGTGTGGGTTCGTCACAAGGCAAAAGGTCCTCCACGTTGAATGTTGCACTAATGCCCATGTCAAATGGAAGATCCACCACATATGTATTAGGGCCCACTCCTGCCAAAATTTTATATGGACCTGCACTGTGGGCATGCAATTTCCTCATGGTTTCCTGTGGGAATCGTTTGTGCCTAATGCAAACCATGATGTAGTCACCCACCTGAAACTCCTTAAATTTACAATGTAAATATGCAGAGATTTTATAATGTTGATTACTAGCATTAATGCGCTTCTTGATCTCACTATGCAAATCATGTATATGTCGTACAAATGCGTCTGCGGACTCAGATGGCCTATGTGAAACAGACATGGTTATGAGATCTATAAGCGTTCTAGGCTTGTACTCAAATATTATCTCAAATGGACTCATGCTCTCCTGAATAAACCATTTACTAAGAAGCTCATCAACTTGTTTCTTGAGTTCCGCATGCTCCATGGGGTTCATTCTGTAATGAGGAAGGTTTGGAAGAGTCGACCCAAGGACAAGATCAATGGCATGCTGGATGTCCCTCATATGTGGAATCTCATCCCGGAGGTTGCCAAGAAAGACATCGCTGAACTCATCCATCACTGAAATCACCTCACTAGGCAACTCTACACCAACCTGAGGGGTAGCCTCTCTAGTCACGAGGGCATACACCTCTGAATCCTCCCTACTATCTCTTCCAAATTCTTTTGTATTAATGATATAAAGAGACTTAGGTTTGGACTTCCTTGAAGTTCCAAGATCACCCTTCTTGGTGATCTCCTTCTTTCCTGGTATGCTCTTGGGTGGAAGAGGACTCAATCTAATTTTCTTGCCCTCAAACATGAATGTACAAATATTCGAGCGACCGAATATTGTAACGTCCAAGTCAAATAATCAGGGCCTACCCAAGATGGTGTGGCCAACATCCACGGGAACCACATCACACCACAGCGAATCCTTATACGACCCAAACTGGATGGAGATACAACATCGCCGTGAGACCAAAATGGAGGACTCATCAACTCACGACACTCTGTAGGGCTGAGGGTGAGACTCGGCTTTCAAGCCCAATTGACTCACGGTGCTAATAAATACCATGTTGGCATAACTGTCACTGTCCACGATCACTTTACAATTCTTTTCTACACACTTGGTATAAGTGTAAAAGATAGTGTTCCTGCACCAATCATCATTTTCTATATCTTGGGCAAAGGCGCATCTGACTACTGCGAGAGTGTGGGTCTCCTGATCATCCAACTCCTCATCACTAGCACCAATATCAAGCTTATGTTCCTCTACGCCACAATTGTCCTCATCATCCTCATCTATTATAAGAGCTTTACCTCTTTCTTTGTTTGGCATTCCTTTGCGAGGTAACCATAATCATTGCAACGGAAACACTGCATGTGTTCACTTCCCTTTGAACTAGTGCTGACTAGACCCTTACCTTTAACATCTCTGTTATAGGTGGGAGCACTAGTTGGGGCTTTGGTCTAGCTCCCAAGGTTAGGTTTGGCTCCCAGAAGAGCAACCCTGCCACTGGAATCACAAGACCCAAACTGTTTCATGGTTGGTTGCACTAGGTATCGTTTAAGCTCCTCTACCCTAAGGTAGGCCTCCTCTAGGGTACCAACATCATGAGGGATGAGCTCACGCCTAATCTCAGGGCACAGGCCCGTCCTAAAACGAGACAGGGTCGCAACAGGGGACTCATCGACATCACATCGCATCATGTACTCCTCGAATCTCTCGATGTAATCCGATACAAACATCGACCCTTTCCTCAATGACTGTTGTTGATCCAAAAGGCGATCGCGGCAGGAGAGCGGGACATTTGTCTTTAAGAAGTTCTTTCATTTCAACCCGTGATGTAATGGGTTCATCTCCACGCCACTCTACCTTCAGTTCTGTATTGGTACATAACAACTTTGCTTGACCCGTCAACTTCATCTTAGCGAACCTCGCTTGATGGCGATCTAACATATCATGCCACTTGAAGAACTGGTGCATGTTAGCCAAGCCAACCAAGGAAATGCTTCGGGTTCAAGCGACCATCAAACTAGGAGCATCGACTTTGACGCTCTTTATAACCCTTTTCTCAGGGTCATAACGATCCTGCGACTCTCACCGAGGTACTTGGGCACGCGGTCCTATGTGACCTACTCCCTAACCAAAGTTCCTATTACGACCCCTAATGGGTTCTACTGGGACTGGACGCTATTCGACTGGGTCCTCATCCACAAGCTCTCCTACCTGAGACTGGTGGTCTTCCCCGGTGACGGGGGTACCATGAGAGGTAGCTTCTAGCTGCGTGATACGCTAGTTTCTAGCAATCAATTGTACAACAGTGGTTTTAATGTGCGTCTCAATGGCCGTCGAACAATGACTAATTTTTTCGAGAGCCTCGACAATCTGATCAGGGTTCATGGTGGGGAATAGACCAAAACCACAACCTATTCGCGTTTTGCATACACTAAACGACCCTAATGAGAGAACCTAGCTGAATGTGTACTATATGATAAATGCGGTGCAAAAAAAAAAAAAAAAAATCAAACTTGACGGCGAACAATGTGATGCTATATGATGCACTTGTGTTCTATATACGATGACCCTTAGTACCTTAAACCTTATGGATAGCCCTAGAATGATTCTAATAAGGCTAAAACTAAAAAATTGACAACTAGGTGTCTTAAAGTCACTAAATCTGAAAATTCTAACAATATAGGACTTTGAAAATACACAAGCAGAAAATTTAGCAAGCCAAATCAGAAAATTCAGCAAGCTATATGCGACCTATATGCTCTACTATGGGTATAGGAATTTTGTCGAACACTTGCCCTATGCTAGACATAGGCTCTGATACCAAATTTGATGTAGGATGATGAAAACTGCCCTAGGATGTAAGATGAGAGATCAATTTACACATTAATTTCAGCAATCAACATGTAAAATCAAACATAACTACATAATAGATTCGAAAATTCATATTTATAACACAGGTCCTAGGTTATCACATACGCGGTGCATGAAAATATAAAATAATTCAATAGTGGCCCACTTGGAAGTAGGGACTTCCAATCTACCGCAGGTAGTGCAACAACCACATAGATAGACAAAGATGCAAGCAAAATTCTAATTTGGGGAAAGTTTCACAAAAAATCATATTTTCATTAGGGTTTTGTATTCGTAGATGGAGATTTAGGAATGGGTTTTTTAGGAATTCAAAGGATCTAGGGATTAGGGAGTTTTGTGGAAAATCAAAAGGGGAAAACCCCAAACAGGAACCCACACGTGGCTACATAAAGGAGAAGAAAGAGAGGGAGGATTGAATGGGGTTTTGATGGGTTTAGAAGGTTGTGATGGATGAAGAAAGAGGAAGACAAGAGAAGAAGAATAATACATTTTGAATAAGAGAAAGGAATGATGTACCTTGGGTAATCCACCACCAAACAAGCTTCTACCCTTCCACAATTCAATTGGAATGAAGGGTTTCTCACAAACCCTAAAACACAAGGAGGAAAATTCCTACACACAAGAGAGCTTCTCTCTTTTTACTATCTTCTCAATAACACCACTAGGGTTGGACATCCACCCCACATGTTCTTTTATAATTAAAATTTTGAAATAATTACAACTATGCCACTCACTAAAGTGAAATGGCCCATCATCTAAAATAAGATAACTAAAACACTTATTATCAATATCAACCAAATAAATCCTAAAAATAACAAAAAAAAAAAAAACATATAGGAAACAAGATCAGAGTCTAAGGGGCCCAGATCTAGAATGGTCTCCTAATCGACAAGATTCAACGGTCGGATCAACACAAAATAACAATCTTATGACTAAAATGGTCTCTTCAACAGACTGCATGCATCATCCCAGAGTAGGGTCTTCTTAATGCACGTCCAATGCATGTGGGGTCTTCAAAATGGCCCGGCGGGCCCCATCTAAAAATCATCTCCCATCCACTAAGAATGTTGCGATGATGTGGGTGGTCGTCTTCGTCACACCCGAGTAGGACCTTTAATGTCCCCATCCACTTCACTCATAGTGATCCAAAATAAAAAAACCAACTTAAGGTGGTGACGACTTTTTTTTAAAGGATAACAAAACTTTTATTAAAGAACACTACCATGACAACCAAGGCGGGAAATGAATACAACCCGATCAATTATAACCCAAACGAAGAAATAAAATTACAAACGTTCACAAATCGCAAGATAGACGCCTAGCCCACCACTTCAATTTTGACCCTTCTCACCACCTCTTCCATAGATCCCCTCCCATTTTGAAAGCAACAACTACCAAGACAACCAAGGCGGCAAACGAGCTTTGCTTGGGATCTCCTAAAGAGACTTATCTCCACACCATACATCCTCCTAAAATTGAATAAGCGTCCCATCTACAAGTGATAAAGATACCCCCACACCCCATCCTTGATCCCATACTTAGAAGCAATAACCTCTCTCCACAATATCCCTTCTTCAAAGCCAAACCTCCATAGCCATTTACCTAGCAAGGCTAGGTTCATGGTGCCCAAGGCCCTAGTACTTGCTCCTACTTTGGCAACAGGCAAGCACAACTCTTCCCACTTAAGGAGATGAAATTTTTGCTTTTCCTTTACCCCTCTCCACAAGAAATCTCACACCAACCTCTCCAATTTGTCAAGGATTGGCTGCAGACATCTAAATAAAGACATGAATTAGATAGACAAATTTGATAATGCATCTTTCATTAGCATTAATTGGCCACCAAAAGACAGATCTCGGCTCTTTCAACTTGAAAGCTTCCTCTCAAATCTTTCGATCACCTTATCCCAAAGGTGCTTTGTCAGTTTACCGATGCATAGAGGAAGGTCAGGTACGCCTGCACCAAACCAAAAAGCATCCACTAAACTCTCATCCTCCCCTTTGTTCAAACCAAACACCCAACATCTTGCAGTTATGTAGATTAATCCTTAGCCTTGACATGACTTCATAAAACCTCACTATCCTCTTTATATCCTTAGCCCTGACACGACTTCATGAATCCTCACTATCCACCATGGCCACATCACAATGGTATCATTGGCAAATTGGATATGGGAGATCCCGACTCTCGCTTTCACCATCGTGAAGCAACTGATGAGATCAACCTCTTGCCCATTTTCTAACATTTTGCTTAGAGCCTTTGTTACCACCACCACAAACAGAAATGAAGATAGTCGATTCACCCTACCTTATGCCCCTTGACGCCTTGAAACCAAGACAGAGAAAGAAACCAATTGAATAAACCCTCAAATCCAGCCCCTCCACTTCTATGCATTCCTTAATCTCCCCAACATATAATTGAGGAAGTCCCAATTGACACAGCCATATGCCTTCCTAATGTCCATCTTTCACACTACTCTCTTTCAATCCCTGTGCCTAGAGTTAGGGGTGCACACAAATCAGTTCGGTCCAGTTCTGGGGTGAAACGAGAACCGAACCATTCCTAACAGTTCTAGGAAAATCGGAACTGGAACCGGACCGTAAAAACCAGTTTGGTTCTACGGTTCTGGGCTGGCCAATGTGGAAAACAGAGATCGAGAGAGAGAAAGAGAGAGAGAGAGATGCGGTGGCGATGGGTATAGACGAGAGAGAGAGAGAGAGAGAGAGAGAACAAGGGAGCGAGAGAGAGAATGAGAGAGAGAGAGAGAGAGAGAGAGAGAGAGACCATGGATGAGTGAGGTGGAGCCGCCGACAGCGTGGGTCGGTGGCGGTGGGCGGCTGATGGCCGTCTTGTGAGAGAGAGAGAGAGAGAGAGAGAGAGAGAGAGATGATAATGGAATGGGGGCTGGGGCAACGTGAAGAGATTAGGGTTTTTTTTTTAATTTTATGTTTATTTTTTAAAATATTTATTGATTGGGATGGTCCGGTTCCAGGTTCAGTTCCAAGTTTGGTTCTACGGTCCAATTCACGGTCCGGTTCCAAGTTTGGTTATATGTTTTGGTTCACGGTTTGGTTCGGTTCTTGATGCAGGACAATTAACCACCTGCTCTAAAAGCTCGAACTGTTAAAGCATGGCGAATCAATCCTTTTATCTCATAGCCCATGCCCCACATCTCATGAGTTAAGACCTCGGCTGAACCCCCCTTATGGGCCCCAAATCACATGGGTACCGCCTCACCCGAGCCACCCGCCTCACATGGGCCGCCCACCCCGAGTGTGCCCCTACATCCCATAGGCAACCCCACTTGACCCTGGTGTGAAAATGTTCCTGCATTAATCACCCCCGGTGAGGAGTCTCGAACACGAGACCTCCCGCTCTGATACCAATTTGATGCAGGACAATTAACCACTTGCTCTAAAAGCTCAAATTGTTAGAGCATGAAGAATCAATCCCTTTATCTCAAAGCCCAAGCCCCACATCTCACGGGTTAGGACCTCGGCCGAACCCCCCTCATGGGCCCCAAATCACATGGGTACCGCCTCACACGGGTGGGGCCCACCTCACACGGGTTGCCCACCTCGAGTGTGCCCCTGCATCCCACACGCAACCCCACTCAAGCCCGGTGTGAAAATGCCCCTGCATTAGTTCTACAAGACCCCAAACTGAGAACCGAACTGAACTAATCGATTCTTTGATTTTCGGAATCGGAACTGGTGCACTTCAGTACAGGACCAAACCATGCGGCTTGGTCGATTTCGGTCCGGTTTACCGATTCCATGTGCACCCCTACTAAAGTCGATGCACTCATGGGTTGTAACTTGTAAGCCCACTACCCAATATCTGTCGACTTGCAATATATGTTCCCTAGTTCTGAGAGATTACGCTTGCAAGAACCACCCTAAATCCAGTGGAAGGGTTTTGGCCAGAATCTTGTAGGGGCCCCAAATCAGACTGACGGGCCTAAAATCTTTTAAAAGTGTTTGTTTCTTCAATCTTCGAGATGGTAGTTATAAATGATGCTCTCAATTCCAACGACAGCCGCCCTCTTTCAGAAAATTCTTTGACAAAGTCAATCACGTCTCCTTTCGTCAAATTCCAAAAAACTAGAAAGAAAGCCATGGGGTAGCCATCTTGGGACCTAGAGCCTTGTCCCTACCTAGCAAGCCAAAAAAATAATAATAATAAATTAATTTCATCCTTGGAGATTGGCCTTTTAAGAGAATCCACTTCCGACAACTACTTAAACGGAAGATTATCCAACCTGGGCCTCTTCTGCTTTTAACCTCTAAGCAATTTCCTACAATACTATACTTGAGACTTGTCTACCCATTGTTCCTCGCCCTTATGCGAACAATATTGTGAAAGAACCTTATGTTTTTGTCCCCTTCTTTAAGCAAAACAACTCTCAAATGTTTCCTCCATTTAATATCCTTTCTTTGAAACTATGCGAGTAATCCAATGCTAACTTGACATGCAATTGTTCTCAACTTTCATCAGCTCTCCCCCTCCCTCAACATCTTGGGCATGAATGTCCCTCAAGATGCTCTCTACCTCACCTTCTCACTTCCCGGAAACCTCCCTCTTCCAAATATTTAACCTTCCTTTTAGCAGGTTTAGCTTTTGGCTCAACCTCAAACCAGCATAGCTCCCACTTCTAATGACTCCCACCATTCTTTCATAACCCTCCACTTCCAACCACATAAGCTCAAATTTAAACAGTTTTGGGCCCCAACTTTCCTCCACGACCTCCAAAAGGATCGGGCTCCCAAAAGGATCGAGCGATGATTGAAACACTAGCCTGGGGAGTCCCCACTATTGCACTAACGGGAACCTTTCCACCCACTCGAGGGATGCCAAAAAAATGTCAAGGCACGACATAACGACTTCCTCCTGCCCGTTCGTCCATGTGAATTTTGCTCCCCTCATCGATGTCTATCATTTAATTTCTATAGACCCATTCAAAAAAATCATTCATGCTACAAGTGATGCGACAACCATTTGTCTTCTCATGCATAAATCTAATAACATTAAAGTCTCCCCCAACATGCCACAAAAGACTCCACCCTCTTAAACTGAATCGAGCACCTCCCATAGCAAGTGCCTCTGGTATGGATGACACGAAAGCCACCGAAAACCTGAAACAATGTCCTTCAAAAACACAGTCACAAGGAACGACCCACATCTCCATCCCCTCTACTCCAGATTTCAGAGTTCCACGCCGCAACTATCCCCTTGCAAATCCAATAGCATCAAGGGTGACCCAATCCTTATGCTTAACCCCCAACATCGAGTCTAGTGTCTTCCGGTCAAAGGGCTGCAGCTTGTCTCTTGTAAGGAGATCACTTGAGCTCTAGACATATGGCAAATGTCCCTAACCTCACTTCTTTTATGCTTGCACCCCAACCCACTCACATTCCAGCTTAACACCTTCATTGAGAAACTAGTCTTGCCCCTCTACCCTTCTTCATGCCACTGCACTTGGCCCCCAAGTCGGAATTGATTGAGCATTCTAGCCTTACCAGGTCCCTCCATCCCTTGAGAGTCATTGGCTTCAGTTATTGGACTAACTAATGTAGGTGGGCCCCTCTCTCCTCGACAAAATGGAACTAGGCAAAGACATCCTCATTGCCAGCCCCAAAAGAAAACCACCAACCTACCCACACGCCTGATCATATCCTTGAGCTAGCACATCTCTTCCTCAAACAGGCCATCTTATTCTCCTAATTGAGATGTCTTCAGCAAATGTGGGATGCAAAGCTGGGAGTTCTCCTCCTCATCCACACCTATTGTGACATGCAATGGGGTGATGTCCAAAGTTTCTAACAAAAAACATTGTTACCCTGATTAGGACCAGGGTTAGGGGACTAGGGCTGGGCTAGGGCCAACCCATAGTTTCACAAAGGTTTGAGTGAAGCAGCAGCAAATTCAGGTACAAAGCATGGAAGCACCTGTTTCAAAATGGTAGCAAGTATAAAAGTTAGGAAGCAGAAGCGCAGGTCCAAAGCACGATTCTAAGTGGGAGGAGCACCTAGTTAGAAGAATCATGCAACTAAGAGCCAACCCTGGCCAGGCCCATTGCCATCCTTAGATGATGATGATGATGTCTGGCAATACTGAGTTGCAACATAGGCAAAATGAACTCTTTCTAGAGCTGGAAAGAAAAAAAGATAGGAGCAATTATATCAAGAGAGGTGTAGAAGAAACTGAGGGAATCAAGCATGAGTTGAAACATGTTCTTTTTGGGCAGTAGTTTCCACTGCTTCCAATGGATTGACCCATCTGATGATTGACCAGCCTGATCTTTCATGGTGGGGCCTACCACTTGCACAGTACAGATGTCCTACACAAGTGGAATGTCAGTAAGAAAGACGGCACAACAAGCTGTGGCAATGTTGTCTGTAGGTTGTTAACAATGGATCTTCTGAAATCTAATTAAAACACAATTCAACAATCCCATAGCATGTCTCCAAAATATTTTTTAACACATTACAAGTAAAAGAAGCATCATTTCATATAGAAGGAACCCAAATACAAACAACAATGAGAAGAAAAACAAGAGAAAAAAGTCATACATGAATGAAGAAAAGAAGAGAAGAAAACCAAGGGACCTACTGTAAATTTTACAACCTTTTCTCTTACCATTTTAGCCATTGGACCCTGTTGAAGAATTTGCAATCAAACCATGTGGTTTGTTCAAGTGGAAGGTTGAGTTTGCAGAAGAGATTTCCTAAGATAAGGTTTCTTCTTATTGTAATGGAACCAACAATGTGGCTCCAAAGTCTTCAAGATTGGAAGATTGCAAGCTTCCAATCAGTTCCCCACCAAAGACCACCCATATTCAAAGGGAAAGACCTAAATGATCCACTGGCTATAGAAGTCTAATATGAGAATTTGTTTTTGGGTTGTCACCTAGACACACTGAGTCCTATCATACAACTGGCTCCAATAACGAAAACATGGGAGCAAACCCAACGGTTACGCTTCTGACGTGGTAACACGACAGGAGGTATTGTAGCAAACCATCATTTTAGTTGAGTTAGGCCAGTAAGCATGTAGGCCTGTATGCCCACTATGGCAGGCCCGACTCGCCCGACACAATACACAAGACACAAGATGTAGACCATACATCATGCAGGTACCCCAATCAAGGTGGGAACCAAGGGAAACAAAATCAATTCACTCAATACTTGATAGAACATGCATATGAACAAAAACATCGACCTAGATTATGGATGTGTGAATTTCCCTTTGCCTCTTTTTTTTCTTTTTCTTTTTTTTGAAAGATCTATTTCCCTTCACGTCCTAGCAAAGTTATCTTGATAATGCAGTGTAACCAACTAACAGTTCAGATCATGCATGCGTGCAACCCACCAGCATGTGTGACGCGCATTTTGGTCCACTGTCTAATGCAATCCCAGCCCTGATTTGGAACAGGCTTTAACCTATTAGCTTGGGCCATGGTCTGGGCTTGGGCATGATATTCATAGTCTGATCAATTCTTGGGCACAGCTTACATCTAGGTCAAGTTGTTGATTGTAATCAACCTATGAAATCGAATATTAGATAGCGCTTGATCATAATCAACCTATGTAATAGTCTATTACATTCCGCCCATGGGAGTTTGGTGGTCTAATTGCCGGCAAGGAGCCCAAATAAAGGAGGGTTGCTTCAAGGTAGCAACTAGCACCAAACTTATGCCATAGCTTTCTTCATGAATCTAAACAATATAACATTCCAAACTCATGCTAGGACATTGCCTATACGTGACGACATGCTGCATCAGAACCTGTGTAGTGAGAAATGGGCAAGGGTTGGCTAGGGTGTCTCCTAGAAACAACGCGTGCACTGCAACAACACCCAGTTGCTGTGAGAAGAAGGCAAGGGTTCGGCATCACATGGAATATAACCCTCGTGGCTAAAAAAGCCAAACCGGGAGAATATGATTTGTCTTGCTGCATGGAATATAGGAACATTCACAGGTAAGAGTATGGATTTAGCAGACACAATAAAACGAATGAGAGTTAACATAGCTTGTGTTAAGGAGACCCAGTGAAAAGAGGCCAAAACTAGAGAAATTGATAGATATAAACTTTGATATATATAGGAAGGGACAACAATAGAAATGGGGTAGGGATCGTGTAGATAAAGACCTAAAGGATAAAGTTGAAGATGTCAAGAGAGTGAGTGATAGGATTTTATTAATAAAACTCATGTTCAAAGAGGAAACAATCATGTTATTAGTGCATATGCACCACAAATAAGGTTAAAGGATAGAATTAAGAGACAATTCTGAGAGGATATGGATTGACGAATGCAAGAAATTTTGAACGGAGAGAGGATATTTGTATAAGAAGACTTAAATGGTTATGTAGGAAAAGAAAACAGAGAATACGAGACCGAACATGGAGGGATATGGTTTTAGGAGAAAAATGAGATGAGGGATGCAATACTTGATTTCACCATGGCATATAGCCTAGCTCTAGCAGACATATACTTTAAAAAGAGAGATGAACATTTAATAACTTTTAAAAGTGGATCACATACAAGCCAAATATATTTCTTTCAACTTGGGAAAACAAAGCAATGAATATTTAAGGATGCAAAGTAAGACAAGGAGAGAGTTTACCTGCCCAACATAGGTTAGTAGTAATGGATGCTTACATTAAGAGATGGAGAAGAGGGAGTGAAATTAATAGTTGTCAACAAACTAGGTGATGGAATTTAGAATGAGAGAAAACAAAGATACTCGAAAATAAATTAACTGAAGAACCAAAATGGAATGTCGAGTAAGAAGTAAATGTTATATGGAATGAGATAGTTGAGTGCATTAGAAAAGTGGCAAAATATGTTTTAGGAGTATAAAGGAGATTATTTAAGGGAAACTTAGTGGTGGAATGATAATGTACAAAAAGCTATTCACGAGAAATATTCATATCTCAAAGCCTAGAAAGGTACAAGACACGATGAAAATTTTGAACGATATAGAAATGCCAAAAAGATAGCTATGGAAGTAATGAGGCTAAATTTATGACTTAGATGATCTTTACAATAGATTGGAGACGAAAATGTGAGAAAGAGATCATCAACATAATCATCTAAGCCTTATTCCAACTAATTGGGGTGGGCAGAAAGATGTCTCCAAACTTTGCTAACGTGATAGAAAGTGTGGGTAGGGACCTAGAATATGTAAGATGCATTAACAGCAACAATCAAAGGGTACTCATAGAGGGCAATGAGATCAACGATAGGTGGAGAAGCAATTTTTAGAACTTGTTAAATAACCACCATTATGAGGATATTAGTAAAGGACAATGAGATCAATGAAAGATGAACAAGGTATTTTTAGAACTTGTTAAATGACAATCACTCCAAGAGCATGGGGATGGAAGAAATTATAAACTCAAGTGACATCAGAGACCATAGATACTTTCGCAGGATTAGGATATCTAAAGTGAAATAAGCTTCGAAAAAGATGAAAACAGAAAAGGCCCTTGGAACAAATAGTATAGTAGCAGAGGTTTGGAAGTGTATGGGAGATACTAGGTTATTTTAATTGGTTGCTCAACAAAATTACAAGATCATAGAAAATGCTAGACAATAGAGGAGAAGTACCACAATACTTATTTATAAGAACAAATGAGACTACACTAACTATCGTGAGATTAAACTTATGAACCATACTATGAAACTTTGAGAGAGGGTGATTGAGCAAAGGCTAAGGCAATAGACAAATGTATTAGAAAATCAATTTGATTTCATGCCTGGGAGGTATGCCACTGAAGTTATTTTCCCACTCAGACAATTGATGGTGAAATGTAGGAAGCGGAGAAAGGATCTCCGCATGGTCCTTATTGACTTAGAAAAAACATTGGATAGGGTCCCTAGAGAGTTAATTTAGCAAGTGTTGAGAAAGAAAGGAGTTTCAAGACGATATATTGACGTGGTTAAGGATATGTATGACAAATCAGTAACAAATGTGACGACCACTAGTGAAGAGAAAAGTGAGTTTGTAGTTAGTGTAGGCTTGCACCGAGGGTCGGCATTGAGCTTATACCTTTTTGCATTGGTTATGGACGAGTTAACTAGACATTTGTAAGAAGAGATCCCATGGTACATAATGTTTGCAGATGACATGATTTTAATTGACAAGATGAGGGAGGGCGCAAAACAAAGCTAAATTTATGAACAGGTGCTTTAGAATCGAAAGGATTTAAAATTAGTCAAACTAAAATAGAGTGTATGGGGTGCAATTTTAGTAACTTTAGGAGTAAATAACGAGGAATTAGTTAAGATAGTTAACCGAGAAGTTTCCCACAATGACCACTTTAGATACCTTGGGTCAATGATTCATGAGAGTGGAGAGACTAAGAAGGATGTTGCCAATTGAATTCAAGCTGAGTGGAATAAATGGAGATGTGCCTTCAGAGTTTTATGTGATCGTTGTATACCACTCAAATTGATAGGGAAATTTCATAGGATAGCTATAAGCAATGTTGTCAATTTGCTTAAGCGATCCCACATGTGCAGTCGTTTATGCAATCGCACAATCGCATTAGTGATTGCACATGATTTTTTTTTTTTGAAAAAAAAAAGGGAAATTTTTGAAGGAAAAAAAAATCATAAAGACTTTTACTCTAATTATGTTTTGTTTATCTATTTCAATTTTCAATCTAATTCGTGTACAAACTAATCTATCATAACTAATAAATTAGTAAGTCATTAACCATAAGATCTAAAAAACTAAAAATTAACAACTCAACAACTTATTAATAAAAAGTTAATATTTTTATTGACAAACAAAATCTACTATATACATCGTTCCCTCTCCCATTATGGCACATCACCACCACCATCATCGTCAGGGTCATCTCCTTCTTCAACATACACTTCATCTTTTTCTATTTCTTCATCACTTGTCTACACAAGTTGCTCATCCACGTATAACGGTCAAGCATCTTCTTCTTGTACTTCTTCAATTTTAATATCATCTTCTTGTCCTTGACTACTACTAGCCCTCGTACCATTGCTTGCCCCTCTTCTCCGCCTTTGAGAACCTTCACTAGGTGTTGATCCATAAGCAACGTCTTCGACTTGGGCCCATGTAAGGATCTCACTGGCAAAGACTGGAACATCTATCTCCACAAGCCATTTACTATCTGCCTCCAAATCATCTAGGTTGATAGGATCATATAATCCAGGCTTTTCTCGCCTAGCCTGGAATCTTTCCCACAACTTCTGGTTATATTGGACAAAGACCAGGTCATTGAGTTTCTTTTATTCGAGACGATTTCTTATTTTTGTGTGAATCTGCATAACATTTAGAAATTTTAATTAAATATGAATTAGCAATTTAGCATTAAAACTAAAGTGAATGATAGAACTTTAAGTTGTAAAACTTACCAACTCGAATGTACTCCAATTGCGCTGCCAACCGCTCGCTCGCAGAACACATAAGGCCAAGAATTCTCATGGCCAACTTTTGTAATACCAGATCCCTCCTAGTTGAGTCAACTCCATACATTGACCACCAATCAGTTGTGCAAATAAGTTTAAGTTCGACACTTTCTCACCTAAACTTCTTACATTGTATTGTAAGTTGTAACTTCATAGAATTGCAAACTTACTTGGCAATTTCATACTTTTATGCCTAACAACAATGTCTCTTCACCAAATCCTTGCATTCTTCATGTAGAAGTCTAGCTCCCAAGAAATTCTATCATGTTCTTCTTTTTCTGGAACCATTCTTTCTAAAACATCAAGAAATCTGACTATATGTAACGCCGATGCCACAGTCCGATCGGTTGACACAAAAAGAATACGGCCAGATTAAGGATGTAGGCAGCCGAATACAATAGGGATGACATTTGGCTACCCCATCTAGCATCTATAATATTTAGGATGGGCTGGTAATCACGTTCTTTATAATTAAAGTATTCCGTGATTTTGCCTATGGACCTCCATCGCATCGTAGATATAGCCCATGGGTGGCTTTTCATCACCCTCCACTAATCGCAACACACTTACTAAGGGTTTTGATGATTTTAAGGCCTTTAATACTTGATTCCAAAATGATTGGAAAATAAGGATTTGTTGGACTAACTTTTCTTCAGCCTTCTTTGACCATGGTCCATTATTCAAGTCGGTCGACACTACGAACGACCTAAGTTCAGCTTTCTTTGAATTTACCCTATGGTGTAAAGAAAGTTGTTGCGAATCGGGTCACAGCCGGACGAAGCAAATTACACCCAAGATGGCTTATCATGTAATGGAGAAGAAGAGCATACTTGTACATAAAAATTGTGATTCTTCTAGCCCTAGCAATTACCTTAAGATACAACATACATGCATCTTCTAGCATTAGATCAACATAATGTGTCGCACATGGTCAGTGTTGTTATGTGCAACCACATATGTGCATATCCATATGTAGATTGCGTATGCAATCATGGCACCTATGCAAAAATATGTGATCGCATACGCTGTATGTGATCGCATATTGGCCATGGCACATTAAATTTTATTTTATTTCTTGCAAAAAAAAAATAATAATAACTTTTTGCCTATAAAAAGGCTTCCAAACCTCCCCTATTTACAATATTCTCACCCCAAAACTCTATTGCTTCTTCTCTTGAATTTTTTAATTCCAAGTGGTCTTAATCTCTCTCTCTCTCTCTCTCTCTCTCTCTCTCTCTCTCTCACACACATTTACTACTTCCAAGTGGTCTGAATCTCTCTCTCTCTCTCTCCCCTACATTCCCTCTCTCTTGGAAGTTGGAAGATCAAGATTCAAGTGCTTTTAAGTTTCAAGGAAGATAGCTTGTTGATTTTCTACAATAATAAATAAATAGCTTGTTGATTTTATCATTACTTCTTACTTGTTAACTATATTGTTAAGTGTTGACGACTTGATGTTTAATTTAATTGATTTTTATTCTCTCGAATGTATTTTAAATATGTAAAATTAGTTATCTATTAACTTAGGAAAGTTACCCTTAGTTTCTTATATTTTTTTTTACTTTTTTTTTTTCGAAAATTTCCCTATTTTTTTATTTTTAAGAAAAAAATTGGAAAAAAATTTTTTAAATATATATATATATATATGTGATCGCATATGCGCATATGCATATGCAATTAGGGCTGAAAGTTGGGCGGGTTCAACCCGACCGAGGAGAAAGAGAACCCCACCGTCGATCTGGATTGATGACGACATCCAGGGAGTGCCTCCTACCTAGAAGACGGAGTTTTGGTTCGTTGGAGTGGGCCCGATAGTCAAGGAAAGCCCATCATGGGATCTCATGATCGTGGCCCACTAGTCTGATTAATCTCATATTTTAGGTTTTGTTTATTAATGTTATTTAGAGTATCATGGACGGTTTAGATTTCTTTGATTAATTTTTATTTTGGTTTACTTCATCGCCAAGTAATAAGTTGCGTACATGGCACGAGTTTTGGGGTATATGGTTTTCTTATAAATAGGCACCCCTTATAGGTTTTTTTTCTCATTGAAGTTTAATAAAAATTTTGCGTTTTTCTACTCCTCTGAGTTCTCGAGTTATGGAAATCCAATTGGGTGCAAAGCCCTCCCTTCATTGAAGAGCTAACTACCGTAGTGCGAAGCCATATCAATCCCAATTCACCCCCATCCTCTACCATCTCTATTTCTCTTCTCCTACCACCATCCGCGCTTCAAATCTGTCCTTTATTGCAAAAGTTTTCCTCTTTACAGCAGAATTCCAGATTCTAGCCCTGCAGAAGGGCTGAAACTTCGGCGGAGTACCACGCACAGACCACGCATTCGATCGACACGAAACTTCAGGGTTTTGAAGCCCTCCCCTGGCCGACCAGAGCCAGGGAGGCGCTTTTTGTGTTCGGCGCCCCCTCGCACGTGCAGCCAGATCCCTGCGCACGTGCGCCAGGCCTGGCCCGCTGTCCGCGCACGAGGACTATCTCCAGGTTCAGATTTCCACCTATTTTACTCCCCTCATACTTATTCTCCCTAACCCTAACCGTGGATTGCATTACTTTCAATTTATTTGCCCCTTTTCTTACCCTAGGGTTCTCTGAATTGGAATTGGTGAATCCCTTGGATTAGGGACTGATTGTTGTGCATGCGTGGATAATTTTTTACTTCCCTTTGAGTATCGTTTGGTCCATAATTTTACTGATCCAGCCCTAGCCTGCATAGGCCCAGACCCGCACAGATTCCCCTTGCTTGAATGTTTGGACTTTTGTGTGGGATGTGGAATTTTATGTGATTGTTTCTGAATTAGTATAATCTAAAGCCTAAGATCTTGCATATCATATTTAATTTTCATGTCCTGCATCAAATTTGGTATCAGAGCCTAGGGTTCTTATAGGGGAATGCATTACATGTTTAGGGTAGTTTGTTTAAGTCCATCATGCATCCAATTTCATCATATATAGCTGTTTAGAAGTCCGTAGTTACTGATATTAGTTGCTGACATTTCTGTTATCAGGAAGCTAGCAATTCACATTGTTGTAACTTTCTGTTATTCTCTTATTTTGACAACTATATTGCTGGATTTTAGTAGCACTGCGTAGTTTCCAACATATAGAGTCTCATAGGATCATTTAGTCTCATTTAGTTGCATATAGTCGCAGTAAAAAGTCCTTAGGTGGAGTTAGCAGTTGTATGCCCACACGTACGGGTCGTGGTTTTGGTTTGCACCCTACACTAAACATGGAGCAACTGCAAGAATCAGTGAACAAGTTAACCCAGCAGGTTGATTCTTTGAGTAAGCGCTTGGAACAACGCATAAATCAACGCCTTGACCAATTTAATGATCACGTTACCCAACTAGAGGCCTCCCTCGGGGCAAACCCCACCATTGGGGAAGATGTCCAATCTTAGGCAAGTGGTCAGGAGGTTAGACCAAAGAATGGAGGCGGCCAAGGAGTTGGTCATGAGCGCACACCTATGCACCCACCCCGCGAGGGACATCATGACTAATATGACCTAGACGTGCAACTCCTCAAGGGAGTTAGAGTAGATGCCCCTACGTTTGATGGCCACTTGGACCCTAAAGCCCTTTTAGATTGGTTAGCGGATATGGACTACTATTTTGAGTGATATGACACATCGGATGCTCGATGAGTCCAGTTTGCCAAGATGAAGCTTGTGGGCCAAGTAAGGAGGTTTTGGGCGAAGGTAGAGCGAAAGAAAGAAAGAGCGAGGGAACTCCCAATAGTCCATTAGGGAGAAATGAAAGAAACACTTAAAGAGAAGTACTTTCCTTTCTCTTATCACTTGCGGTTGGTTGAGGAGTGGCAGTCTCTTCGACAAGGTTCCATGAGTGTTGCTGACAACATTGAGAAGTTCGAAGGGTACTTGACCACTGCGAGGTTGAGAAGGACCCCGTACTCACCCTTGCTCGTTTTAAAACGGGCCTCCATCCTAACATTAGGAGAGAATTGTTCACCAAAGATAGGACACCATTGAGCAGTTGTATCAAGTATTGTTAGATGTCGAGCAATACCTCAAGGCATCTTTGGGAAGGCAATTTGACTTTTGCGATTCTAGTGCTAAGGCTAACCCCTCTGGGGCTAAACCTAACACTGGGTACCAAAACAAACCTTCCAACAGTTTTCAACCCAGGCCCAAGGATGATAAAGGTAAAGAAATTGTCGGGTCTAGCTCACGTGGAAGTGGAGCAACTAGGTGTTTTAGGTGTTAGGGGTTTGGTCACTTTGCCCACCAGTGCGGCACGAGAGAGGGCACCAAAGTATTCCTTATTGATGGGCAAGTAGAAGTAGTGCCCCCCAGAGAGTGACGGTGAGGAGGAAGAATATGAGCCAGTAGAAACCCCTAGTGATGATGAAGAGGGGGCGCAAGTCTACGACCCTCGCAGTTGTGCGTTGCGCCTTTGCTCAAGCCAAGAATACTCACGATTGGCGTCGTAACATGATCTTCTATACTTATGCAAAGTGTGGAGAAAAAAGTTGTAAGATGATCGTGGATAGTGGTAGTTGTGCCAACGTGGCATCAACTAGTACTGTGAGCCATTTGGGCTTAAAGCTGGAAGCCCATCCTCAACCCTATGGAGTCTCCTGGGTTGATGAAACTTTCATTCCAGTGTCGCACCGTTGTCTTGTTCCGATCCGGTTTGGGTCATATAGAAACACTTTGGTGTGATGTTATTCCCATGGATGTTGACCATTTCATTCTGGGTAGACCATGGCTCTATGACAGGGATGTTACCGCATTTGGTCGTTCAAATGTGTACATTCTGCTTCGAGGGCAAGAAGGTCAAGCTAAATCCACTGCCACCCAAAAACACTACTGGAAAGGAGTCCACACAGAGTGGTGCGAACGGCTCAAAAGAATTGAAGGAGTCGAAATCCAAGTCCAAACCTCTCCATATTCTGAATGCCAAAGCCTTTGAGCAAGAAACGGAGACGAACTCGATGGTATACGCCCTTGTGGCTAGGGAGTGTACCAGAGGTTAGTGTAGAGTTACCCACCGAGGCCATTCAGGTAGTGCATGAGTTTCGTGATGTCTTTCCTGATAATCTACCAAATGAGCTTCCCCCTATGAGGGATATACAGTACGCCATTGATTTAATCCCTGGGGCGGCTCTACCAAACCTCCCGCGTTACAGAATGAACCCAAAGGAGCACGCTGAGTTGAAGAGGCAAATTGATGAGCTCCTAGAGAAGGGTTTCATTCGAGAGAGCATGAGCCCGTGTGTCGTGCCCGCCCTTCTTACACCTAATAAGGATGACACATGGAGGATGTGTGTTGATAGTAGGGCCATCAACAAAATCACAGTCAAGTATTGGTTTCCCATACCGCGTCTTGATGATATGTTGAATATGATGGCCAATGCTACTATCTTCTCAAAGATTGACCTCAAAAGTGGTTATCATCAAATCCATGTACGCCCTGGTTATGAGTGGAAGACGGCCTTCAAGACGAAGATGAGTTATACGAGTGGCTAGTTATGCCTTTTGGATTAATTAATGGCCCAAGCACTTTTATGCATGTGATGACCCAAGTGTTGAGGCCGTTCGTGGGGAAGTTCTTGGTCGTATACTTTGATGATATCTTAATTTATAGCATGACCAAGGAGCAACACCTCAACCACTTGAGGCAGGTTCGTGAGATCCGTAGGGCCAAGAAGTTGTACGCTAACCTAAAGAAGTGTGCTTTTTTGTCTAGTAGTATGATCTTCTTAGGTTTTATTGTGTCAACTGAGAGCGTATCGGCGGATCCCGAGAAGGTTAAGGCCATCGTTAATTGGCCTGAACCCCGTAATATTCATGAGGTGCGCAGCTTTCACGGCTTAGCCACCTTCTATAGGTGGTTCATTCGAGGTTTCAATTCCATTATGGCTCTCATCACAGATTGCATAAAAAATGGAGAGTTTCAATGGACAAAGGCAACCCTGAAGGCCTTCAAAGAGATAAAGGTCAAAATGACCGAAGCTCCAGTCACGCGACTTCCAGATTTTTCAAAAGCTTTTGAGGTCGCATGTGACACATCGGGAGTCAGCATAGGAGGAATACTTAGTCAGGAAGGGCACCATGTCACCTTTTTTAGTGAGAAACTGAATGAGGCGAAACAAAGATATTCAACCTATGACAAGAATTCTATGCGGTAGTGCAATCACTGCGCCATTGGCGTCATTACCTATTGCCGCAAGAATTCATATTATTCTCAGATCGTGAGGCCTTGAGATATCTAAACTCTTAGAAGAAATTAAACCCTAGGCGTGCCAAGTGGGTTCAATTCCTTCAAGAGTACACTTTTGTGCTTAGGCACAAGGCCGGTGTAGAGAATAAGTCTGCCGACGCGTTAAGTCGTCGAGTCGCAGTACTCAACTCCATGAGCGTCGAAGTTACGGGCCTCGAGCACATTAAAGAAGATTATTCTGAGTGTCCAGATTTTGGAGTTGTGTACGCATCGTTGTTATAGAGTCCGTCAGGAGCTAGCAGTGAGTATTTGATTTTAGACGGATATTTGTTTAGGAATGACCGCTTGTGCATACCACGCACCTCCCTCCGCGATTTTCTTGTCTGGGAGTTATATTCAGGAGGGGTCGCGGGTCATTTCAGTCGAGACAAGACCATTGCCCTAGTGGAGGATAGGTTTCATTGGCCAAGCCTCAAGCGAGACGTGGCCAAAATTATAGGGCAATGTCATACTTGTCAACTAGCAAAGCCAAAGAAACAATACAGGATTATACACACCGTTGCAAGTCCCATTCATCCCTTAGCAAGACATCAGTATGGACTTCGTGCTTGGACTTCTCAAGACTATTCGGAAACACGATTTCATACTTGTTGTCGTGGACCGTTTTTCTAAAATGGCCCACGTCATTCTTTATTTTAAGACCTCCGATGCATCTCATGTTGCCAAGCTGTTCTTTAGTGAGGTCGTCAAACTGTATGGGTTACCAAAAACCATAGTGTCTAACCGTGACGTGCGATTCATGAGTTACTTTTGGAAGACACAATGGCACATGATGAATACTAAGCTCCAATTTTCTTCTGCCTACCACCCTCAGACCAATGGTTAGACTGAGGTAGTTAATATGAGTCAAGGGAGTTTGCTCAAATGTTTAGTGGGGGAGCATACCAGGACATGGGACGCCGTAGTACCCATAGCCGAGTTTGCATTCAATAGTTCTGTCAATAGGTCCACAAGTCTAAGTCCTTTTGAAGTCGTTACTAGTTACAAGCCTAGGAAGCCTATTGATCTTGTCCCTGTGTCATTGTCCCATAGGCCATCAGAGTCTGCAGAGTCTTTTGCGCATCACATCCATTCATTGCATCAAGATATCAGGCGAAAGATCACTACTGGTAATGAACATTACAAATTTTCTGCAGACTAACATAAACGTTTCAAGGAATTCAATGTAGGGGACTTTGTGATGGTCTGCATTAGGCCCAAGTGATATCCTCAGGGGGTCGTTCGTAAATTACACGAGCGTAGCACTGGACCCTTCAAAATTATAAAACAAAACGGTTTCAATGCGTATGTGGTAGATCTTCCACCTTCCATGGGAATTAGTTCCACATTCAATGTGGAGGATCTAGTTGTTTTTCAGGGGACCCCTGATACTTTGTCCGGCTCTTCGCCTACCTATCCTGATTCCCCGGATCTGTCCCTTGATACATGGCCTCTTCCCGACTTTTCTTCCCAACCTATATCACCCATACCTAACCTTCACACACCCAGAGAGGAAATAGAGGATATTCTGGACCATCAGATAGTTTCAATGTCGGACGGCGGGTTTCAGAAGTACCTGGTTAAATGGAAGTCATGCCCAACTTCAGACAGCACGTCAATATATGCCTATGCTATATGAAAGAAGAAGAAACGGTTGATCACCTCTTGGTCCATTGTCCGTTTATTGTCCAGATTTGGTCGGAATTCTTCAAGCGGTTCAAAATCAATTAGAGTATCCCGAACTCCTCTAACCTGCTGGCGTCTTGGCACAGGATCAAGCTTGGCAAAGAGAGAACTCGGATTTGGAGAATGGCGATTCTAGCTATATGGTGGTCAGTCGAGGAGGAAAGGAATGACAGAAGCTTTAATGATAAGCAATCCTCGGTTCAAGCTGTGTGCTCTAAGGCCAAAAATCCGATTATAGAATGGGTGGCTAATGTAAATGGCCTTAAGGACTACGGCCTCATATTCCTAGGCTACTAGTTTTTTTCTGCTATCTCAGCAGATCCTTTCCTTGTTCTTTCTTTTTTAATCAATATATTCCCGTTATCGTTTTTATAAATAAAAAAAACTTCAGACAGCACGTGGCTCATTAAGGAGGAGCTTCAGAGACTTGATCCTGACATCTTGAAGCAATTCAGGAGTTTCGTTTCGCTAGTGGCGAAATCTTCGTAGCCGGGGAGAGTTGATGGGGACATCATGCGCACACGCACACGCACACGCACGCCGCCCCCTACGCACGTACGCAAGAAGGACCCCACCGTCGATCTGGATTGATGACGACATCTAGGGAGGGCTTCCTAACTAGAAGACGGAGTTTTGGTTCATTGGAGTGGGCCCGATAGTCAAGTAAAGTCAATTGTGAGATCTCATGATCGTGGCCCACTAGTATGATTAATCTCATATTTTAAGTTTTGTTTATTAATGTTATTTAGAGTATCATGGACGGTTTAGATTTCTTTGATTAGTTTTTATTTTTGTTTACTTCATTGCCAAGTAATAGGTTGTGCACATGGCACGAGTTTTGGGGTATATAGTTTTCCCATAAATAAGCACCCCTTGTAAGTTTTTTTTCTTATTGAAACTTAATAAAAAATTTGCGTTTTTCTACTCTGAGTTCTCAAGTCGTGGAAATCCAATTGGGTGCTAAGCCCTCCCTGCATCGAAGGGCTAACTACCGTGGTGCGAAGCCACATCGATCCCGATTCGCCCCCATCTTCTACCATCTCTATTTCTCATCTTCTACCACCATCCGCGCTTCAAATCTGTCCTTTATTACAATAATTTTCTTCTTTATAGCAGAATTCCAGATTCTGGCCCTGCAAGAGGGCCGAAACTTCAGCGGAGCACCACGCACAGACCGCGCATCCTATCGACACGAAACTTGGGGGTTCTGAAGCCCTCCCCTGGCCGACCAGAGCCAAGGAGGCACTTTCCGCGTTCGGCACCCCCTCGCACATGCGCCAGGCCTAGCCCACTATCTGCGCACAGGGACTATCTCCAGGTTCAGATTTCCACCTATTTTACTCCTCTCATACCTATTCTCCCTAACCCTAACCCTAAATTGCATTACTTTCAATTTATTTGCCCATTTTCTTACCCTAGGGCTCTCTGAATTGGAATTGGTAAATCCCTTGGATTAGGGACTGATTGTTGTGCATGTGTGGATGATTTTTTACTTCCCTTTGAGTATCGTTTGGTCCATAATTTTACTGATCCAGCCCTAGCCTGTGTAGGCCTGGACCCGCACAGATTCCCCTTGCTTGAATGTTTGAACTTGTGTGGGAAGTGAAATTTTATGTGATTATTTCTGAATTAGTATAATCTAAAGCCCGAGATCTTGCATATCTTATTTAATTTTCATGTCCTGCATCAAACCAACCCGTGACCGACCCGACATTGGGTTGGGCTCAGGCAGGATGTATCGGGTCCGATCTCAAGCTTGGGCTATACAAACACCAACCGATAAAACTTGGGTTGGGATCGGGTTGAGGTCTCGGGTTGCCCGACCCAACCCGAACCCAATCAATATATAAGTTCCTTACAAATTATAATTGAGTGTGGATCGTTTGTGTCGAAGGCACACTAGTAATGTCGGGTCTCATTTGTCCACGTCATTTCCAAGGACCCAAGTTAACAAGATATGCCGGATTTCTCTCCCAAATAGATTACGTGTTATGCTACATAACTTTTAAAGTAGTTGTCCTATATTTTAGCTTGTTTTTTAAAAGAAAAAAATGAATTTCTTTATGATGACTAATCACATATATAATTAATAAAATCATAGATCCAGAAAATAAGACCTATATTGAAATATAATAAACTAATGTAATAACGAAAATATTAGCACGTATACTCGACCAACCCGATCAACCCGACTGAGCCCGCTTGGGTTGGGCTTGGGTTGAGAATTCCCAACCCGAGGTTAGGTTGGGTTGGGTTAGGGTTGAGGTATAGGAACCTTGGGTTGGGTTAGGGTTGAGCACCAACCCGACCCAACCCGCCCAACTTTCAGCCCTATATGCAATCGCACATGATAGCATATGCGATTCGACAACATTGTGCATGGTATCCAAAATAAATGTTGCCTCTTCTCCATAAGAAGGCAAGACCAGCAGCTGCATAATTAGCTGCATTGTCCGTGATAACTTAGACAACGTATTCCTCTCATACCTCTTCAACTATACTATATAACAATTTGAATAAATAATTGGGTGTGTGGGAATGGGCCAATGCATCCACGGACTTTAAAAACATTGTCTGAGTTGGACAATTAACAAGAAATCTTTTTTTTAAGATACAAGAAAGTTTATTAATGTTCGACTGGATCTATCGGTCCATCCATCGGCCATTAACGTACAACCATAGATTTTACAACTTTCTTTGTATTCGGAAATAAAATTTATAGAAAATTGAACCTCTTTTTTTAGGCTACTCTCCCTCACTTCATGATAGGAAGGAGGTTTCAAGCCAAGTCCAAATTGACCTATAGCTTCAACCATTACCTTGAAACTCTTCATATTCACTGTGTTAAAAGCTACACCGACTTGATATAACCACTTTGCAATGTACTAAATCATGGTTTTTATCCTTCTTATATCAATTTTTCAAAGTGGTTTGGGCAGGTCCTTTGCCCTTACCCATTTGGTTAACCACATCTTCCGGATGTGGTCTACACCACCTATCCATAGGCCCATGCTCACAGGCTCTTTTGGCTGCCGGTCTAGATCGCCCTGTGGATGTAGGTGGTGTACAAGCATCCAAATCTACTACATCGATGTCCTCATAAGCTTCTCTCTCCATAAATTCTTCTTTAATAGTCGTTGTGTTGTCTTTTTCGAGCAATCTTGTCCATGTACACCATGATTTCCTTATAGATCTCTAGAGTAATATTGGGACAGGCTCTTGTATTTGATCCTGATGCATGTGCAAGGTGTTGTTTATGCCAACTTATACCACCGGAACTTATGTATCTGCATAGATCACGCGCTAACTGAGATTTTTCATCAGCACTTCAATAGTGCTCGAACTTCCAACCTGGGTCGTTTGGCTTCGGTTTCAAAGAAGAAGATTGGGAAGAAGACATGATGATAACGCTAGGTAGCGTACTAGTGTATGAGTAAGTGTATTAGACAAATAATGAAAGTATAATACAAATAAGTTATATGCTAGCTACTAGTTAAATACTAAGTACTAACTAGCTAGTGCCTAGTAAGTAGAAGTGTTTTAAATAGCAATAGCGTGCAGCGTAGCGTTCAGCCCTCTATAGTGTGTAGCGTAAATGCGTAGCGTGTAGCATAAGCTACACAGTACTTTCATTTTTTAATTTAAAATAAAAAAAAATATGATAAATAGTAAAGAAAAAAACATAAAAAGATCTTTTAAAAAATTCAAGTATAAGCATGTTCAAACAAGTTATTAATTATCATTTATCAAAAGCTAATCCGCATATATAAATCAAATCAAATAATTATCACATCAGCAACTTTCTAAGCAAACCACTTGGGCCACACCATAGAAAACAATGCACATCCACCCATGCACACACCTCAGTGGGCCCCGCATGGGCCATACCATAGAAAACAATGCATAGCCACAAAAATATTAAAAAAGAATTGAAAACAAAATGATAAAGAACAAAAAATGCACAATAACCGACATTTTAAAAAGAAAAAAAAAAGGAAAAAAAAAAAAAAAAACTAATTATTTTCATTGTACATAAAAAGAATCCAAGGGGAACAAACCTACCAATTGTAGGCTTAAGAGGAGATTTAATCAATGAAAACTCTGAAAATTGAAGTTCCATAGCCGTCTGAAACCGAAATTGGGGAAATTTGATTTCTTCTTCATTTCTTCTCCAAAGATCATGAAACTGCACCAAATGGACCTCCTTATAGACTCCAACAATCAGCCAAAGAAGCCCCTTCAATGGCTTTTTGGATCGAAAGATTTGAAAAGAGGGAGAAGAAGTTGTGTGGCGAGGGCTTTCCAATGGGTTTTCAAAAACCCTATTTCGATTTTCTCTTTTAAAGTTAAGTTTAGACTTCTTGTAGTGTGAGTTCAACACACTTTATATCAAATAAACACCATTCTTTAACAACAAAATTAATACAATAGTATCAGTTGCTGGTTTTATAATATAAACTTTTTAAAAACATGAGTTCACCACCATTTTTAACAAAGAAAAGTTTTAAAAAAGGTGCAGTGTCGCACACGCTACATGTGCTACACGCTATGCATTTGTATTGTACACTACGACCACTACAGCGTACACTACATGGGATTTGCGCTATTTGGCAGCACTACATAGCGCTACGGCAGAGCTACGCTACGAAGCGTACGCTACGGACGCTATTTAATACACTGGTAAGTAGTAACTACTAAATACTAAATATTAAATGCTATTATACAAATGTAGAAGTCTACCATAGCCTATAGTACTAATGTACCATTAGTCTAGTATTATTAGACTATTAGTTACTAATTTGCTATATGAATGAGAGAGAGAGAGAGAGAGAGAGAGAGGGAGAGGGAGAGGGAAAGGGAGAGAATGTCTCACTATAGTTGTGGAGTTACAATTTACAACAATTGTGTGTGTGTGTGTGTGTGAGAGAGAGAGAGAGGGAGGGAGATAGGATTGTGGTGTGGGTGTGTGACTTGAGAGTTGTCTCAAATGAAGTCTTGACTTGAATCTTCAAATCATAAATCTTAAAACCGTAATTCTTCAAATGAAGTCTTGAATCTTGACTCTTGGATCTTAATTCTTGATGTAATCTCTTCAATCTTGATAAAAGAAATGAGTGGAAACTAGAATGAATGAAGGATACACTAACTACACAAATTATACAATTACAAATTACAATAAAACAAAATAATGTTAAATGTTGGGTGACTCTTGAATGTTTACTTGTCACTTGACTCTTGAGATGACTTGTTGTATAAGTCTCTTGAATCTTGAGAATACTAATTAAAGAAATACATCATACAAGTTAGAACTTAGAGTAGAGATTAGAAATAGATGCCAATTAAAGAAATAGATCATACAAGTTAGAACTTAAGAGTAGAGATTAGAAATAGATGCTACGGAAAGAAAGATTGAAAGAGGAGAAGAGACTTGAGACTTGAGAGAATGAGAATATGAGATTAGAGAACAAGAGAATAGATTAGAGGATTAGAGAATAGAGAAAGCTAGCAAGAGTGAACAAGAGAATAAAAGTGACTTAGAGAATTAAATAATTGATTAGAGAATAGAGAGAGAGAGAGAGAGAGAGAGAGAGAGTGAATAAGAGAATAAAAGAGAGAATAAGAGATATAGATAATAGATTAGAGAATAGAGATAGAAAGAGAGAGTGAATAAGAGAATAAAACATATTAAAAATAGAATGAAAGATTGAAGAATGAAGATTGCTTCTTGTGAGTTGTGGATCTTGTTTTCTTGTCTTCTTGAAGAATGAAATCGATTGTCTTCTTGCTTCTTGATCGTGTCTTCAAGTGAAATATAAAAGAGAGAATGAAAGTATGGAGGGCTTTAGGCTTAGAATGCTTTAAAAATGAGAGCAAGAGAGTGTATGAGAGTTTTGGGGAAACTATAATGCAAATGGAGAAGAGGGGAGTGCCTTTTTATAGGCAAAAGAATCGGATTTCAAAAAGACAAAAAGCTCCAATGGTAAGATTTTTGACCATTGGAGCATACGAGATCGCATATGCATTATGTGATCGCATAATGGCATATGCGATTGCATTATGCAATATGCGATCGCATACACATGGCATATGCGAGCGCGACCATCACATATGCCATGTGCATGTGCTTATGCAATCTCATAATTGCTTAAGCGATCACATGTGACAACATTGGCTATAAGACCAACCATGCTTTATGGGACATAATGTTGGGTAGTTAAGGAACAATGTATTCATATGATGAGTGTAGCTGAAATAAGGATTTTTTTTATGAGAGAGAGATGCTGAAATAAGGATGTTGTGATGGATGCATGGCAAGACAAGGATAGAATTAGAAAAAAATGCATTTTAGGGAACTTGGGAGTTGCCCCCAATAAGTACTACAATGAGGGAAAGTAGACTTAGATGGTTTGGTCATGTGCAATGGAGATCGAGAACCATGCTAGTTAGGAGTAAGTTGGTACAAGTTGAAGGCGTAGATGGAGGTAGTAAGAAAAGGCTTGATGACCTATGGTCTAACTTAAGTAATGGCACTTGATATAGTGGATTCATGTAGCCAACCCCAATTAATTGGTATAAGGGCTTAGGTCATCTTAGCCCAACCAAGCCCGGCCCATCCTGGCCCAACCCACCTTCACGTGTACTTTGGTTGCGGTTCCAATCATCAGTAGGTAACACATGCGTCTTGAGTGTAGATTCTGGTTTACATTTTTTTCTGGGTGTCTATTTATTTGTGCATGTGCAACCACCTGATTGAGAAGATGGATTAGGAATGTTCACCATGGGAAATAGGGATTTGATCGATTTCAGGCCTAGTCAGGGCCCAACCAATTTTTGGCTTGGGCTTGCTGCACTAGGCCCATGCTGAGCTTGGGCCAGGCCAGCCCGAACCTGGCTTCTTGCCACCCCTAATACCAGAGTATAGGATCCATCATGACTCGCACGATATGCCATCTCGTCCTCACACAAAGGCATGTAGCAACATGGCACAAGATAACAACTGCTGACCAAGCCTGTACCATTGCCCAGATGACAATGCAGAGTAATCAGTGATGTCCATTCATCAGGTTGTTGATAGTTTGCATGAAGACTGGATGGATGAGAGTAACCTGGCTACCCATCGGGCATGGATCCCTCCATTTGCCAGTGAGGGTGCACTTAATATATAGCCCATCCAATGCATGTCTCAAATTACACGCATGAATGTCCCACAGCATGTTCCAATTTAAGGTCACACCTATTGATCAACCAAGAATGTAGTTGCAGGACATGGGTGGAATTCACCAAAAGGTGAAACTTGCTCTTTTAATGTAGTATAGATACCTACACATCATTAGCAAATAAATACCTCTAAGACATTCCCAACCGCTCGTTATTTTTGAGTTCATCAACCAATTGATGTCTATGGAAAGGCACACCATCCAATTCCTTTCATAATTTAATTGCGGACAGTTCGGATCAAGACAATGACAGCTCTAAACGTTTTGAGATATTTTAATTTTGTTACAGCTATAATATGTAGATCCAGTATTATCAATTCTGAGTCTGTGACCAAGTTAGCTATCAAGCACTCTATGAACAAACAAGTCACAGTACTAAATATTGTCCAGTAACAAGTCAACTCGTCAATGCAACGTGAGCCTCTATCATGGCCAGTTCTCCAAGAGCTTTGATGTCTAGTAAGCAGCAGATGGTAAAACTTTTGCCAATCTACAGCTTAAAAAGTCGTCCCCAAATAGTTGAGTAAGGCAAAGATGACTGTGGTGATTATGTCAAGTCAACTCAGTTAGGGTGGAAACTGAAATGAGTCTTTTCTCCAAAATTCAAGATGAACCAGAACGAGTCCTACCAGTTATGGTCCCCGAGCAAATGCCAATTTGAAACCATCACTTAATTCCCCGGTTCAACTGACCAGGATGTATGAGATACGGATTCTATTTTATGCAGACAGGCATATCCCTAAGATTGCACCAACAGGATGATCTTGACACTAACAAAGGGACTTCTACGGATTACAGAATGGCCAGTTAGAAAGAAGTTCATCAGCCGATATTTAATCAGCAAAATTCATCCAATCAGCAGATAGGATCATCTAAAAGTTGTGATTTCCATATATGACCAAAGACAACAGGGCCCAATCAATGAACGGTCTGGAACTCATACAAGTGTGCTATATGTACAGAGATTGAGTGCTTGGTAACTAACTTTGATAGTAGAGTTTACCATCAGACTTGTCAATATATACTTCTTTTTAAAGCGTGAATACAGGGCAGCTGAATCATAGTCAAATCTTCCAGCAAAATGTCACTCCAAATGTGCAGCAAGAGTCCCACAGTTTCTTCTATGAGACAAACAAATGGCGATCATATTGTACAACCACAAAATGATTATAAACGTGTATCACCCAAGGCCCATCGATCCAACAATACTTATTCATAGCTTTACCATCAGCACAAAATGTGAACATGAACAGGGAATAAGACTGAACATATGAAAACTAGTGATCCCCATTGCATTTTTGGCAACACTCTTCACATTTTAAACACAGATTGACCAGGAGCTGTAAATACTTGAAGGTGAATGCATTTTATTTGTGATTTTTAAATGAGGCACTCATTCCAGAATGCCATAAGGCACACACTCACATGACCAGATTGAATGTGCTGTTTTCGTGAACATATACCGAACATAGAGAAAACGCACGCTATCCATACGCTGATTTTACAAACACATGCTCCAATATAGAGCAAAGATTATTATCTAGAGGTGTGTGTTGCAGTTAACTGTATACATTCATAATCGGTATGCCATGTGTGCATTTAATGAGACCTCAAAAGCAAGGTGTTCCGTATCCGTTACGATACGGCCGTAAAGGCCGATACGTATAGGTAATGGTCGTGGCCGTTATGCAATATGAGAGTGAAACGGGGCAGTTTTTTTGGATCTTATCAGCCCTTACGGGGGCCGTAAAGGCCGTTACAAGACATAACAACCATTACCCCCATAACGGTCGAAAAGTGGTCACTTTTTTCTATTTTAATCAAATTTTCTCCTCATTTCCACTTTTCACATTCCAAAAATTCTCTTAGATCATTCTATTGCAAACTTCAACCACTCTTATTATAGTTTTTAGGATTAAAGCCATGGATTGAAGCAATTTGAGTGAAAAGAAACTCCGAGGGCCATTTTTAAAATTTTAAAAAAAATAGAAAAAAATAGTATGTCTTTTTTTTTCTATTTTCTAGTTCTAATGCTTGATTGTGATGTGTAAACATTGGAAATATATAACCATGTTCATAAATTCACCAGACAGCCTGATACAACAATCTCGCCAAAGAGTGGACCGTTACACTACCATAAACATGTTCAAAATGAAAAGAAAAAATTACATAATTGAAATATTTACATTATTTTGAATTTTCTATATATTTTTCAGAATTTTTCTGGTTTTAAAAAAAAAAAAAAAATCAACCGTTACGAGGGTCGTAATGGTCATTATACCCCCATATCGGCCGTTACGGCCAATAACCGTATCGATAATGGTGATGACCCTTACAGCCATCGTTACCGATACAAAATACCTTGCTCAGAAGGGTTGAGGACCTTATCACTGTTTTTCAGCAAATCTTAAAAAGGATTTGTAAGCAATTAGACTGAATTGGGTCCTTGCTCTTGCTCGAGTGGTAGACTCTTAGGAGTTTCAACACCTGGTCGAGGGTTCGAGTACCCATAGGTGGTGAAATCCCACTACGGCGTGAGTGTGTGGCGGCGTGAGTGCGTGTCTTAAAAAAAAATTAGACTGAATTAAAAGTAAACAGAGCAGAAGCCGTTCATGCATCAGCTTATCATAATTTTATGGCTAGAAACCTATAGAGGTTGTCCACATATAGCACAGAAAGGTAATTACTTCGCTAAAATTGCATTTTATTGCAAGCAATGATTTCATCTATCCTGACTGGTCCATCTTGACTGGCATTCACTTGATAATGAATCTGGAACTAAGCAATGATCAAGCTACTCTTTGTAAGAACCTTTTTTATGAGGAAGATACTTTTTGTAATAACATTCAAGGTATCCCGTATCGGTATCGATTGGCGTAACGGTGCCCACCGATACCGATACGGATACAGGGGTGTGTCGGCGATACGGGGGCGTAACGGCCCGTAACGGTGCAAATTTATTTTTTTGCCAAAAAATTATGAAAAAATATGAATTAAATTGGGAATATTCTAAGCATTCCAAATATGCATTCATTTATAAATTGGAACATGTTTATGGTGGTGTAACGGTCCACTCTTTGGTGAGAAGCTGTATCAGACTATCTGATGAATTTATGAACCTGACAACCTAGTATTGGCTATAGATATTTTATATTTAATTATCTAACTATATAATATCAATATGAATTAATTAGAATGAATCTAATACCAAAATATCTCATATTTGTAGGTATTGGTGTATTACATACCTTGCGACTTGTGTACATTTTATTTCAACATACAATCTAGGGACTTTTATGTCCAATTATATAATTCATATATCTAACAAATTAATATAATTTTTCCCAATAAATCTTAAGAAAAAATTTGAAATTCTATTCAAGTAAATAGTGTTGTCGATTTAGAGCTGATTTGGTGGACCATTTGATGCCCCAAATCAACGTTAAATTCATGCAATCTATTAGCACTTTATCTCACTAATGGATTGGTGGATATTTATTGAACAATGATGAATGAAATATATCAAATGATCCTATTTCGGAAAAACAAGTGTCTGCAAACTAACGGTGAAAATCACTTAAATAATTTAATTTTAGAATTGTGACATGGCAACAATAGTGCCATAATTTAATTTATTAATTTTGAGTTAATGTATGCCTCATGGACAATTTTTACAGCCATGTACATAGTGCCCACCACAATGTATGTATTGTATATCCATGTTGTCCATCCTTTTTGCCAACTCATTTTAGGGCATGGTCCAAAAAATGAGGCAAATCCAAATCTTTGGTGGACCACACAGTAGGGATTGAATTCCCACAACTAAAATTATTTATTATTATTATTATTATTATTATTATTATTATTATATTTTTTTTTTAAAGCTGTGACTTTTGTTTTCCTTGATCCAAGTCCATGCAACCTTATCAGTAGTTTCGATGGTAAATAAACATGACAGTGGGTCATAATAAGTTTTTAACAGTGGGCATTCAATCCTATTGTGCGGTCCACTTGAGATCTAGATCTGCATCATTTTAGGGACCATGCCTTGAAATGATCAAGAAAAACTGATGGGTAGCATGGATACATAATACAACACATAAATCAAGGTGGGCCGCATGCACTAAAACAATGCAAGTGCACAGTGGGCATTTAATCCTATTGTGCGGTCCAATTGAGATCTGGATCTGCTTCATTTTAGGGACCATGCCTTGAAATGATCAGGAAAAACTGATGGGTGGCATGGATATATAATACAACACATAAATCAAGGTGGGCCACATGCACTAAAACAATGCAAGTGCACAGTGGGCCTTCAATCCTACTGTGCGGTCCACTTGAGATCTGGATCTGCATCATTTTAGGGACCATACCTTGAAATGATCAGGAAAAACTGATGGGTGGCATGGATATATAATACAATACATAAATCAAGGTGGGCCACGCACACTAAAACAGTGCAAGTGCACTAAGCTGCGTGCGCCGCAAACCACTTTAAAAAAAGGTGCATGGCTGTTTTATGGCCACGCCACCCGTTCATTTTTTCGAGACCAAGAGAGAGGGAGAGAGAAATGAGAGGGAAAAAGAAAAAAAAATAGAGGGAAAGAAGGGGAAAATGAGAAAGAGGAAGAAAACAAGAGGGAAAGAAAGAGAAAACAAGAGAGAAGGAGAAAACGAGAGGAGGAGGAGGAGGAGGAGGAGGAGGAGAAGGAAAGAAAGGAAAAAAAGGTATGGTTTTTTTTTTTTCTTTTTTTTCTTTTTTTTTTCTATTTTCTTTAGGCCCGTAATGGACGTTACGGTCACAGAATCAGGGGGGTGCCCGTTTCGGCCCCGTATCGTGTAACGGCCTGTGCCGTTACCATTACGTATCAGCCGATACGGCCGTATCGTAACGGATACGGGACACCCTAATAACATTAGGTTCTCAAGAGAGCACTTTCATTAAAGTGCTAGCATGTAGAAATATTGAAATTGCAGGCTGTTAGACCAAATTTGACGAGCGTGCAATTGTTGCAGTCTGATCTCACAGCTGCTAAATCTCCATTCCTTAGTGCAGATTTTCTACACTTATCTCAAACCCTTATTTTTAACTTCGGAAAATATGTAACCAAAAATAATTCTCAATCGCCAAAATTCAGAGAAAAAAATGCAATCAGAAGTTGAGCATCTATTGAATTTGTGAGTCTCTTCTCAGTTTTCTCCAGGTAATTATGAAACAGGTAAAGCCACAAAAAACAAATAAGGGCAAAGGCCATGGAATATGCATTTAGCTCCTTATCAACATAAAGTTGTCTGTGACTAAAAAAAAACCTAGCCTCTACAGCCATACAAACCCATGTCCCATGTGAACCTTTTTCCCCACTAGCCAACTCAAAGATATTATTAACTAAGCTTTGTTGCTCTCCAAAAACTCTTAATGATTGTCCCCACTCTGACCGTGTATGTTTGGATCTTATTTCAACTACTTACTCTTTCCTACTGATCAGCTTCTAATAATACTTGTTTATTTTCCCATTTCACCTGATTCAAATGAGTAGCTTTTAATGAAAATAAGCCAAAATTCACTAACAGGTTCAATTGCATTTTGTTCAAGCATTTCAAGTGTTACATGAATTTGATGCCTTTTGAATCTCTCATAAGATGGAAAATCATAAAATTCATTGAAGGCCCGCAAAAAAAAAATAATAATAAAATAAAATCTAAAACACGTGTAGATTTAAGACCCTCATCAAACGTCATAATACTTGAACATTTGGTTCAATGCTTAATTGCATAATTCTTCTAATCGGACACCACTCCTGCTCTGACTCGTGCTTACAAATCGCACTCCTGTTCCTGCATCCTAGTGGCTCATACAGTCATACTTGCTAACAATTTGAAAAACACACTTCCCCACTCCCGCACCTGAATCCATTGCTGCTTCACTTCACCTTCATGCAACTAAAGTTCACCATTGTGAACGGATGTACAAGTTCACCCATTTATGATATTTTATTTTGTCACTTTTGTAATGCTTACAAGGTCTACAAATTAGTTACGTAACCTTGCAAAAATGAATGCCCTAGACTCCTTTGGAAGATGGGAAAATGGAATCCAGATCAAATGAACCCACTACAGTTACGGCACCAGAAGAAAAGAGAGAGAGGAAAGAAAGTAACCGAGTTCAACTGTACATTTCCCAACTGCATGCCATTTTAATTCTGTTGTCAATTGATTAGTGATCTGGGAAGATAAATATTTAGAAAGCAGCTACTGTTGACATATTGTTCGTGTTATCCAGTAGTGTGTCCCATGGAAGTGGTGACTTTTGTTAATTCCTTTGATTCTTAATGATGATATCTTAACAAAAAACTTACCCATACACACTTCTGTTGCAAAAATAAAAAAGGACGGATGTTGCTCACCTAGGTCGATTCAACTTTCATGCTTAGTTGTGTATTTTATGTAGTTAGTTCCAATTATAACTCGTGACAAAAGATTCATGTAACAAATCCTGTTTCTAAGCTGATAGATGGCAGACAACTGGTATTACCAGTTCTTGTTCATGGTCTTCTAGAAAGCTTGTTTTGAGAGCCACTCCTTTTGTACTTGGAGGTTTGCTAATCCCACACACGCATGGCACCCTACCCATCCACACAAAAGCAAGCGTGCCAATCTTGCCAGTTCACAAAACAGAAGGATGGCTCAAACAGTTTTGCTAGTCATCCATTTGTCCTGTAAGATATGACCACCTGAGGATTGAAACAGCCTGATTTTGGGGCAAAAAGATCTAAATGATTGGCCCATGGCTCAGAACTCATACGTGTGCCACATTGGCATGTGTGCTTGCATATGGATAGGCAAAGCTCCACACGCAAGTAGGCTCTCACATTAAATTACTTGATCTGGGTTGTGGTGCTCATGGCAAAATGGCAGTTGTTCTTTAGGTTCACTCAATTTGCTAGTTAGCATACAGGTCAGTCAATGCTTAGAAAGCTACAAGTTTGATTTATATGTAAACAAAATGAATAAAACCTATATTTGCAAGGTAATTTGGTGAGAATAAACATGTAATGTTTATCAGAATAGTGAATAATATATCCACAAGAAAAATACAATACTTAGACCCCAGAATATATGCAGTCCTTTAGGGTTTTCATGTCTGAACAAGTCTAATAAGGCAATAATCCCAAAATGTTGATATTATAGTGTCCGCTTGACATAGCCCATGCAAAGAAAAAGGTAAAAAGATCCTAACTATCACATCTTTGACCATTTTACATTGAATTTGAACATTTGCTGTATTTTCTTTCTTAACCATCTATTTCCTATCCACAAATGAAGAGTTGGGACATTTCCATTTAGGGCCTGTTTGGATTCGTTGAAATTGAAAAGTGGGAAATTGATTTTCTGCAGAAATAACCATTCATTTTTTTTTTCTATTTTTCCAAATTTTTCATGGAAAATCAATTTCCCTTTTTCAAATTTCCAGGAAATGGCTTTTTCAATTTCCATTTTAAAACCTAGAAACTAAATTTCCTCACTTGGAAGGAAAATTCCATTTCCTTCTTCTCGATGTGAACCCTACTTTGACTCCACCATTTAGATGATCATAAACATGCAGACCCATCCTTTTTTCTATGAAAGGCCATGCAGACACATCCTTACTCTATCCAAAGTTCCTAACCACCAATATTTCCACATGGAGCATATCATGAGATGATCTTAACCAGGTGGGGCCATCATTAGTCGATCCTAAACACTTGTATTTCCAAGTGGCACCCGGTTTGGTGATCTTAACCATGTGGCCCAAGACAATCATAACCGTCATTAAATGATCTTAACAATGTGTACATTTTCACGTTGGGTCCATTAGATGATCTTAATAATGCAGAGCCCTTCACTAGTAGATCATACCATGTTCATTTCCATGTTGGGTCCATTATTAGTTGATCTTAACCATGTAGGACCCATCATTAGTTGATCAAAACTGTGCATTTCCATGTCAGGCCCATCATTAGATGATATTAACAATGTCGGCCCACCATTTATCGATCCTATTCCTAAATATATTTATTTCTACATGGGCACGTCATTAAATGATATTAACCATGTGGGCTTGTCGTTAGTCAAACCTAACCAAGTGTTTGGCATATGGGGCCTATTGTTAGATGATCATAACCATGTGGGGCCATTGCTAGTGCGTCATAACCATGTGTATCCCACATGGGGCCCAACACTAGATGATCTTAACCAGTTGGGGCCCATCGTTACTTAATCTTAACTGTCTATTTCTATGGAGGACCACCTTTAGTTGGTCCCAACCATGTGCAATTCCATGTTGGGCCCATCATTAAATGGTCTTTAATTATGTGGGCACTGTTATCTGTCTGAACCAAGTTCGAATATTTGTGACAATAAGAGAAGCGCCATTGATCATAGATACTTGTTGACATGTACCACGTCATAAAACTTTGTGAAAGTGAGGCAGGCTGCCAAACAACAACAAAAAAATGGAAAACTAGACCAATTTCCTTGGGAAAGTGATGAGAAAACAAACACCAAAGATAGTGCTTCATTTCCATCAATTTTCTTGGAAATGTTATTTTTGAGGAAATCAATTTTCCTCTTTTTTTTCAATTTCAATGAATCCAAACGGGCCCTTAGGAGATTTTTGGTGCATGGTCCATCAACAATGCAGCCAATCACATCAACAATTTGGATCACTGAACAAACTGACAATATAGGCCTCGAGCAAATATTCTCGGGTGATCATCTTATATTAACTCTTCCAACATCATGTGTTGTTTAGGGCAAAATCGTACAGAGATTTATCTCAGCCTTTTGTTGCATGATCCTTCTAAGAAGTTGCCACGCCCACTTCAAACTCGCATTTTCACGCCCACCTCCTAGCTGTTTATACCTACTAACATTTTGAAATTAATGCTTCCCCGCTCCTGCACTCAAAACCATTGCATCTTCTATTCATGCTTCACGCAACTACAATGCTAGCCAATGTTTTGAAATGAGCTACTTATAAATATTGTTTTCTAAGCAAACGTTCTTCAGATCCTCGCTCAAGAGGACAAGCTACCATTGAATCTCCTAGTTAAATAAAAAGATTTATCTACCAGGATGACAAACGATCTTATCAAGAAGCTTTTTGCCGATATGATCTAATCATTATTTGCAACAGTCACAATTGCAACTTGTCACAATTTGGATCATGGTTTGTAGAGAACATAGTCACAAAGTGCGACAACCTGGATCCAAACTTGCAGCAAACTAGGTCATGAATTGCAGGCAATTGGATCACGACTTGGAGTGAACTAGGTCACAGCACACATTGGAATTTACAGAAAGGTGAACCGTGATCGAGAACTCTCCAATCTAGAGTGTGGATTTGGTGGGTGGGGGGCAAGTCTACAGAACATTGTCCATCAAATTATTTGACTTTGATAAGTCCATATTATATTACTTCTAATTGCTCGTTATGATACCGCTCTTTTCTTTAAGGGCAAGTATGAAGAGTATGATCGTGGGGTAGGTGAATTAGGATTCTAGTTGCAGAAATCATTTACCAAGGTACCGGTGTCACTTTCTACTAAAGTTTCTGACTCGTGTTCCCACTCCTGCTCTAGCGCTTGCCAACAATTTCAAAAATTACCGCCCAACACCTGAATCTGGTCCCCTCTCCCTCACATTTTATGCAACTAACCTCTAGATGACACTAGTTTGTAAATATCACACGTTCAAAATTGGCAATATTCGAAGTCAGCCATTAACTTGCCATTGCCTTCTTTAAAAACAGAAAAAGTCGAGCATTATTAGGTGCAAGGTATCCAAGAGTTTTCAACATGCCATGCAATTGGAATTAATATGGCAACTGTCAACATGGCATAATAGAATTAAAGCTAGAACTCAACTGGTAACCTCCTAGTGGATTCTTCAGAGGTAAACTTTGATGGTTGCTCTTAACAGATCCCAGGTACAGTCAACACAGGAAGAATTTTAATAGTAAGGATGAGATTGAGATGATGTTTTCAGCTCTTGACTTCAAAGGATCTAATGAGTATGTCACAAAAGGCATCATATCATGAATATCCTCAAATCTTCTTGGTGTCTTTTAAAGGAGAATTAATTGTTGAAGACATCTTAGAATCTATCTAGGCTGGTGAAGGCTTTCCTTCATTTTTGCAGGAACCCATGATCTGCCTTCTAATTTGGTGACCTCTTTTTCCCATGTTTTGAGATAGGCAAACGAGATTCCCAACACTGTTGCTAAAGATAGCGACAAGGCAGTAACTCATTATTGGACCCTTTTCTGCTCTTAGCTTTTTTTTTGCTTGAATTAACTTATGATTAGCTATAAAATCAATGGGTACGGTAACCCATTATATTATTAGCAATTGAAATCACGCAGTTCGCATCAATGAAAACAATAGGATCAACCCATGTATTTATATGGGTCCCACACTAAGGGGTCGTTTGGATGGTGGTAAATGGGGCAAGTTGTAAATCATTTACAACTTGCATTTGGATGCCCTAAAATGCTTGTAAATCATTTGCTACTTGTAAATGATTTACAACATTTTCTCCATTTTCATTTGCTACTTTTTTTCATTTTTTTCCTTCACGGTGCTGGAAAACGCCCTTACGAAAAGAGAGGACACAGTTTGCCTACTAACGCTGGCAGTAGCTTGGTGGCTACTACATGGTGCTCCGTGGGCCCCACCATGATATGAGTTTTATCCACGTTGTCCATCCATTTTGGATAATTATTTTAGGGCATAAGCCCAAAAATGAAACAGATCCAAATCTCGGGTGGCCCACACCACAAGAAAACAGTGGTGAATGAACACCCACCATTAACCCAATCCTAGGGCCCACTGTAATGTTTATTTGACATCCAACATGTTGATTAGGTCACACAGATAGTGATGAATGCACGCACACCACTAACCCAATCCTAGGGCCTGCTATAATGTTTATTTGCATCCAACCTGTTGATTAGGTCACACGAACCTGGATGAAGGAAAAATACAAATATCAGCTTCATCCATTTTTTCGCGAGCCTCAATAAGTTTTTAATGGTGGGCATTCATCACCACTGTTTCCTGTGGTGTGGGCCACCTGAGATCAGTCGGTTTTTCTGTTGCAGTTGGTCCACGGATAGATGGACCTGATTAACATCCTAGTTCATGTACCATTAGGTTCGATATCATTGTTTATTTATTTATGTTGATCCATATTATACTTTAGTTTTTAAATGATATAAGATTTCATTTGGATATTTTGTATCATGCCTTTCATGCTTAGGGATCTAGAAGTTGTTGTGGTCAGTGTATATTAACCCATATATTGACCCATCTAAATTGGTGGTTTGTGGCCTGTGTATATTATTGTTAACCCATATAAAACTTTGTTTAGATACTTTACTTTGTATACTTCATTTTGAAATATGTGTTGGGTCTCATTAGGATGGGGCCCACGGCACAAAAAAGAGTAAATTCTTCCATTTTTTTCCTTATGATTGAGAGGTGGAAGGAGTGAGAGGAGTTGAATGTCGAAGGCCGCCAACTATCTTACAAAGCGACCGAGTTTATTCAAGCTTTTTCTTGGAATTGAACATGAGCATATAGCTGAATGGTTGGAGAGGACCATTCGGGAGTAGATTTATTTTTTGAATGGCTATTTGACTGGAGCATTTGGATGCATTTGGATTTATGAAGACATGTTTTTATTATGTTTATTTGAGTATGTTTATAGTTATATTCAATTGTTTGGCCTTATAAAAGAGCATTAGAATTCGTGGGCCCACTTTTATGGCAAACCTACTGCTTGGTTTTATGTGAGGATTAACCCTAAGCTTTAGTGAGATGAGCTTAACCCAATGATCCACTTTAAAGTCCAATTATATGCAATCTGAATGTTATTTGCTGAATTACTTCTCTAAACTATCTCAGGTGTAAATATACAATTACATGATATAAACCATTTACAGGCTATCCAAACACTGTAAATGAATCATTTACAATTTAAAGCCAAACAGACAGGCTGTAAATCATTTACGGCTAATCATTTACAACTTAAACCATTTACCACCATCCAAACGACCCCTAAGCAGATGTGGGCCTTCTGTTCTAACCAATGGGGGCAACGGAGACCAAGAGAGCTATCGATCTGTTGACCCATGAATCTGAAAGAGAGGAACAATTGGTCATTATCACTCCCAAGCAATAGGAAAGTATGACTAAGACAACTAAATTCGAGGTATCATATGCATTGTCCAATTCTTGGCCAAAGCCCACTGATAAGTGCAGGGTCCATTTTAAAATGAAACCATTTTACAAAGCAACTGTTTTGATTTATCGTTTGCATCCTCCAGAAGTCCAGTCCTTGATGTGACATCTTTCTAGCTTACATCTATTCAGCTTTTACATTTGGTTATTTTTTAAGTTCCGACTATAATGACCAATTCATAATGCGCTATTGATCTGATGGGGCCATGAACGATTAATCAGAACATAACCAGTTCAAAAGCCATAAATGCAGAACCCTAATGCTAAATATAAAAAAAATTTAACAAACACCTTTTCTCCAAAGTTTCCTTTAAAATGGGCACTGTTTTCATAAAAGAATTACAGAAACGAAATCCCATGAATCGAAGGCAAAATATTGAGATCACATTACAACCAACGGAACCTAATAAAGCGCGCAAAAGGAGAGAACGAACCGGCCGAGCGAACTCGATCCTGATGACATTGCCGTGAACGGTTGTGCCTTGGAGCGCCTCCTTGGCAGCCCGGGCGTCGTCGAGGTGCTTGAAGTAGACGAATGCATAACTCCTCGACGAGTACGTCGTGACGGAGTCGAGCGCGCCGTACTTGGCAAAGACCCCCATCAGATCGTTATCGACGGTGTCAGACGAGAGGTTCCCGACCCAGAGACAATGCGAGGGGGCATCTTCGTCGTCGTCCTCCTCCTGTCCGGAGGTGGCCGCATTGGGCTTCGTCGGAGGCGGCATTGGAAGCAGAAACCCTAGAAAATGGGGGAATTGATTTTTAAAAACCCCTATAAAATGGGGTGAAATAGATGAAGAAACCCTAGAAATGCAGCGAAAAGGAATGGATAAGGGATTTGGGAGAGGAAAATGGGGAATTAGCGCAGAAATGAGAGGATTTGGGGATGGAATTGGAGGAATTAGGGCAGAGATCGGGAGTTTCAGAGGAGAAAATGAGATAACGTAGAGAAAAAAGACAAAAGGGTAAAGACAAGATGAGATTTCGAGGGAGGGAACCAACGGAGAGGAGGGGTATTTATAGCTAGGTCTTGAGGGGCTGTGTGTTTGGACGAAAATACCAGAAAATTCATTTTCCAAGCAAAGATGAGTTTTGAAACAGGCGCGGATTAGGTACTGCCCACTGGGAGCGGATTAGGTGAGACCTCGGATCCACCGAGGTGGGTGGGAACCCTGACTGTGGGGCTCACAGTGATGAATGTACCTTAAATCCACACCGTCCAACCGTTTTAAAAGATCATTTTAGTTCATGATCCCAAAAGTGAAGCAGATCCAAATCTTATGTGGACCATACTACAGGAAACAGTAACGATTGAATCTCTACCATTAAAAACTTCATGGAGGCCACCGGAATTTTTATTTGCCATCCAACCTGTTGATAAGGTCACAAAGATCTGGATGAAGAGACAACACAAATATCAGCTTGATCCAAAGCTTTTGTGACCCACGATGAGTTTTTAATTATCGATTGCCACCGTTACCTAGGTTACAGTGCACCGGTGATCTGGATCTGTCTTTTTTTTTTTGTAATAATGCCCTAAAATGAGTTTTCAACACTGATGGACGGCCTTGATGTATTCACATACATCACAATGGACCCCACAGTCAGGGTGCCATCCACCTCACCTAATGGGCTCCCCTACCAGCGACTAGCTAGATACGGACGGTGCTGTAAGAGGCCATGTGAGCCCGCCATGATATGTGTTTTATCCAAGCAGTCCATCCCTTGCGAAAGATCATTCATTAGAATGATCCTAAAATTAAGGCAGATTCGACCATCGAATGGACATACTACAAGAAGCAGCAATGAAAATAACTCCCACCGTTGAAATTTTACTGGGTCCTATCGTGGTATTTATTTCCCATCCAACGTGTTTATGTTCACAAGGTCTTGTAGCCTTAAATGAAGTGGTAGACTGAGTAAAAGATGCCTCGTATCAACGCTGAGGTCGTAGTAGGAATCCCTAGTGAGGTTGGCTAACAGTGAAGTGTGAACTGACAGTGTGGTGTACAAACAAACTAATTTTAAAAAAGAAAAAAAAAATGAAGTGAAAACACAAGTATAAGCTTCATCTAAAACTTGTGGCCTTAGAGGTTTTCAACTGTAGATATTCAATCCTATTTGTTTCCTATAATGTGGTTTACTTCAGCATTCGGTCTATCTTAATTTTGGGTTCATCATCTAAAATAATTTTTTTTAAATGAATTAATAATGTAGATAAAACACAAACATCGTAGTGGGCCCATGAATTCCTGACAGGACTGTCGGTCTCTAGGTAGGCTAGAGTGGGGTAGTACCCAATCCTCACCCTTTCCAACCTGAGTTGACTGCTTGTGCCCGAAGCTATGTGGGGCTTACAGAGATGTCTGCGACTAATCTACTCTGTTCATCTCTTTTGAAAGACCATGATAGGATAGGATTCTAAAAATTAGGCTGATCCAAAACTCATGTAAGTCATACCACATGAAACAGTGAGGATTGAACCCCTGTCCGTGACAAAAGTTTTGTATTGAGGCTATACATGTGCGTACGGTTCATCCGAGTGATAATAACTCCATGAACAGTTTGGATGCCATATAAACATCATGGTCAACTCTCAGTAACATTTCAATAGTGGAATATGTGGTTCCCACTGTTTTGTTGTGTGTCTCACCTGAATTTTGGATATGCCTGACTTTTAGAATCATATCTTACCGTGGTCTTTCAAAACAAATGGACAAAGAGGATTTGCCATGGATGTCTTTGGGGACCCCACACAATTCGGGTCACGGACAAGCTCCCTTGGACTGATCCAGTACCGTGAGAGAGCATATCAGGTGAGACCCAGGCCTCACTGAAGAGGGTGCAACCCTTAACAAGGGGGTACCGCGGGAGCCAACCTTGACGTATGTATTATGTATCAATGTTGTCCATCCATTTTTCCATGTCATTTTAGGGCGCTATCCCAAGAAAAAAAAAAAAAAGCAAATTGAATTATCATGTAGACCATACTACAAGAAATAATGGTGATTGAACGTCCTACCATTAAAAACTTCTCCAGGCACACCTTTAACATTTATGCAGTGTTTATTTCCCATCCAATCTGTTGATGAGGTCACAAATATCAGCTAAATCCAAATCTTTGATGGCCCATTAATGGTCAATTGCCACTATTTCTTATGGTATGGTCCACCCAATAATTATATATTCTTCATTTTTGGAATAATGCCCTAAAATGATATGAAAAATTGATGGACAACATGGATACATAAGACAAAACATCAAGGTGGGCCCCCTGATTCCTCAATTATGGCGTTATAAAGATGATGATCTTATCATCTCAAACCATTATTATTTTAGTCATTTGGACGTTATTTTGTTTTTCAGGACAAAAATGCGCCTCTGCATCTGCTTTCTCGTGCGGTGGTAACTTTTAGCGAAAGTCCAGAGGTCCTTTTGATAATAGGGGTGTGGGTCCCACTAAATCAATAATTGGGATCATTCCTCATCCAATCTGAATCATTCACTTTTATTGGCCAACCATGAACCCAAAGTATGGTCATTGTAAAATTTTAAAAAATAATAATAATAAATGGAGCTATATGTGGCCCGCAACTGCATTAACATTGTATGTTAATTTCAAATTGTCTCCTCCGATATGCTTCATTTGTGATGAGTTTTTCTGTCAAACTTCGGCGAAAAACATTAAATTAAAACCCCTTTCATGTGGATGGGTTCAATTTGCTTCAAGATAATCCAGTGGGCCCGACATATGGTATAACGCCCGTGCTTTTTTTAAAATAAACTTTGAATTTAAAATTTTTAAATTTATTTTGAGTGAAAGAAAGAGATCTGACGATCTCATCTCTGAAAAGGCCAAGCTATATGTCCTAGAGGGGGGGTGAATAGGACAATGCCAAATAAAAAAATAATAGCGGAATTAAATAATAAGATAGTCAAATGAATTGCAAATAATCAAATGATGCAACGACCTCAAAATTCTAGTATTGAGAGGTTGATACAAATGTTGTTCTAAAGACAACCTTACACCATAAAAACCAAAGGTTTATGGTAGGACAACCTTACTAGAACGATTTGTATATCAAAAACTTAAACTGAAGAGGAATAAAAAGGAAATAGCAAGAAAGGATATATAAGCTATTACAACATTTTCCACAATGCTGAAATGTAAAGATTACAACATTCACATCCACAAATACATCCCACAATCTTGAATAAAAAAGAATAAAGAAAGTAAACCACAAAACACAAAGAATTATAGTGGTTCGCCTGTGTGTACACCAATTGTTAAACAACAGCCACACAGCTACTCCACTCTTAATATTCTCACACAGTGGATATTAGTGTTCACTATGAAAATAGATTTTTCCAGGTTCAACTAAAACCCTCACAATTGTCTCTTTCAAGTAGGCTTACACAATTCAAAAAACCCCACACTCTGAGTTTTTTGGATCACCTCAAATAATCAAAACTGAGATTTTTCTGGATCAATCTCAATGAAAACCAAAACAAAGGAACTTACAAAACTGTAAAATATCTGAATATTCTCTTTGATGCAGCCTGGAAGAACCAAATCGGAGTAGAAGTTCAATGTCCAATACTCACATATGAAATAGTTATAGGTTCTAAATTGATTTTAGATTTAAAGTACCTTGGGCTAACTTGATTTGATTTTGATTCCAAGAAATGGGAATACCTCAATCCCTCTTTCAAATAAAATTGGAATGCGGAAATTCAAAATCAAATACAAAGAAAGCTAATAAAAGAGAATATTAAATGAGCACAATATAGCTTGAAATAATGACTAACTTATCTATTAGAATATCGAATTGATTTAGTTTGAATTGAATGAAAAACTTTGAAATTCGTGCTCTATTTATAGGTGAAGAAATTGTGTTCACGACTGGTCCTGTGGACACTACGACTAGTCGTAGGACCAACTGATTTTTGAAATTTTGAGTGCGATTAGATAAAGTCATTCCACGACTGGTCGTAGGCCTTCCACGACCGGTCGTAAAACCTCCACGACTGGTCGTGTGGAACCTGTAATAGTTGCTAGACTTTAAGTCGTAGCTGCAGGATTGGTCGTGAACGAGTCGTGCACTGTTCACACGACAGGTCGAGCAATCTCCAAGACTGGTCGTGACTTAACAAAAAAATTCTAAAAATTTGCAACAAATTTCAAACTGGTCGTGGAATTTCTTGGACTGGTCGAACAGAGTCCAGGACTAGTCGAAAAACAGACCATTCACCTATAAAATGATATAATTGAATTATATATTCAAAATGACTTACCCTAAGGTCAATCTAAAGTCATTCATACCTTTAGTCATGAAGTATGAATATTGAAACTTCTTTTCCTTCAGTTGATAGTTGATCTTTGAAGTTCATGACACTTATGATCATTACATGATGAAGCTTGAACTTGAAACCTTTTGAAGCTTCAATTTGAATCTTGAATATGTAACTTTAAGACGCTTGAATTTGAAACCTCTTTAGTCTTGAGCTTGAGGTTCGAAGAAAAAGACTTTGTCTTGACTTGGAGCTTGATCTATGAATCTTGAACTTGTTGTTGCACTTGACCATGACCATGTAAACTTGCATTTCTTGAAGTCTTTATTATAGAGTGATCCACAGTCTTCATTATGTAGGAGTGTTATACAAGACACAGATTTCAAGAGAGGTTTTGGCACTACAAAATTTGACACTATAGGAGCTAGAAACCATAGCACTTACAATCTCTTCCCTCCTCTTATCTCTCTTTATGCAAACTTTCCCTCATATCTCGTATTCTTTCAACGAACCATCTCTCTTAAAAAGGGAACATGTGAGAGCAAGAGTTTTACCAAGACTCAAAGAACTAAGAACAAAAAAAAAAAAAAAAAAAAAAGTTTATATAAAGGAATAAAAAAATGAGAACATAAATTGGGAGATAAGTTTTTTGGAATTCATCTTTTCAAGTTATTATATATGATTCTTCATTTGTTTTCTTCTGGAATTGTTTAATTTGACATTGATCTACACATTGGACGGATTAGATCAGTCAAACATCCATTGTGTATATTTAATTCATTCACGTGGAAAGGTACACTGATGTGAATGGCTTTAGGGTTGATGTACAAAATGTGAGATTTTTTTCATAATGGAAAATAATCGATGTGATATGTATAATTCACGGGTTTTCTAAGACTCAATTATGAAATAATTTTAAGAATCAAACATATTCAATACCTCAATGGACTGCACCGATCATATATTTACCAATGTTCATCCTTAATATAAGGAAATTGAATTAATACCTAAAGAGTAATTCTTTGCGCAAGCTACAACTTAGCACGGAAAATTATATGACATAATCTGAAACGTGTGATTAAACCATCACCGTTCATCAAATTCTTAAGAATAAAATTAATTAAATTCCTAAATTTTAGATCGATTGGACCAGTGGATGGGCCACATCAATTTGAAGAAATGGTAGATAATTAATCATATGTTGATTTGTTATGTGAAATCATTAGATGGTTGAGATCTAACTCGATTTGGACAGACTATCAAAATCCGAATATTAGGAGATGTTGACATCCAGATTTTGACGATCGATCTAACCATCCAGTGGGCCACATTGACCAATCAATGGATCATTAAAATTTGTAATTAATTAAAGTATGGATGGTTGGATCAAAATGATCATCGATTGTCCCTTAAAATTGATCAAGTGATATTCAATGATTAGCATTGATCCATCAATCAAAGGTAATTTGAACCTAGAATTATCAAAGTAAATAAATTCACCAAAATTCGTGTAAATTATCGTAAATTGCATAAAAATTCAGAATTTCAGGGTTAAAATAAATTTTTTTCGCAGAGTTAGGGGTTCTGGCATAATATTTCAAAATATTATAGAATATCGCCCGAACTTTCAAAAAAATGAACTTTCATAACTGTTACTGAAAATAGCTCGAATCTATAGAAATTCATAGGGGCTAATTCTAATAGCACCTTAATGTTTGAAAGATTATTTTCTAATACATGAATTCATTTAAATGAGATATCTGAAATGGATATAGATCAATCAATTGTGGGCCCCACCATGTGAACTAGTAAGATTAAAAAATAATTTCCATTTATGTGATTTTAAGAAATTCTAATTCAAATAAAACTATTTGTTTACTGAATCATCTCTACTGCATCAAGGTGAGTGATCCCGATGTGTTTTATTTTATAAATGAATTGTTTGTTATGTTGTATACTTACCCTAATGTAGTTTCCATGTACTCTTTATTTGATTTGGATGAATGTGTGATTTCTGTATTAATATGGTAATAATGATATAATTTGATTAATGTGTTAGCATAATCAATTATTTGAGTTATTGTATTGATGCAACTTATATACTGAATTACTATTTCGATATGAATTAATGATATACTGATATAACTGGATAGTATGGGACTGTGTTGATTCAAACATGAAAATCGGAATGATCTATACAATGCATAATTCACAACCACTTAATATGTTTGTGTATCTATCATTTGCATGCACAACATGTGCTGAATTCCTATGGAATCTTCATGGATGGTATACTTGGTAAAATTGTTACTAGAAGTTCACTATACTAGTGAAAGCTTACTCAAAGAGTGCATGCGAGCCTTGTCCATGCCTACCAAATGGTAGAAGCTTACCAAGGGGTAGATGTGAGTTAATGGGTTTTCAACTCCAGCAAGTGGACGGATTCTCACATGATCCATTCATGCATTTGTGTATTGCATAATATTTACATTTTCTTTCTGAACTTATATTGTGTGTGATTATTATTATTCTATTATAATTTAATGTGAATAACCATGCCAGGACTTCTTACTAGCCTGACTAGCTAATATTGTGGATTGACAACCGTACAGAGACGAATAAAACAGGAAATTTGAACCAAGTGCCAAAAATTGATAATCGACTGTCGAATGAATCACGTGACCATTTTCCATATTTGGCAAAAGATTGACTTACTATGTTGGATTAATGAATTATTTATATAGTTATTGTTTAGGAGTTTAATTTATTTTTTTTAATCTATTTGTACATAAATATGATTCATCATTATTTATAAATATGATCAGGTTAAACAATATTTGATTTTTTTAAAAAGTAAGTTTCGAATGAGTGGACTCAGATAATGTGGTTTTGAATATACGATGATAAAAATCATAGGAATGTAATATAAACATAGATGAACGGATGTTAAAATTGGATGTGAACTTAGAATTCATAAAATTGTGTCTCCGGGCAACTGTATGAAAAATGAATTAAGTACACTTAGTGTACGAGTTATAAGCCAAAACTTGGGTCTGAGGGTGCACACTCTGTATCTGAATTTCGGGGCGTGACATATGGTCTCGTGTGGGTTTAAAAGGTGAGGCCCTTGCGTGGTAAGGCCTTTTGGTCTTTTCTTATTTCTTCTTTTTGTTTTTCACAAGAGGACAAAGAGCTAAAGCTTCTTCGATAGATGTGTTGACAGTGTCCAAGGTCGGCCACTTATATGATGAACGTATGAATGAGTGAATTTTAGACACGGGGGTATCATATCACATGTGTCCTCATTGGAGTTAGTTCACTAGTTACAACAAGTATGATGGTGGTCAGGTGTTTATGAGCAATGACATTGCCTGTAATGTTGTCAGTGTCGGATCGGTGCACATTAAGACGTTTAACGGGATGGAGCATATCCTGACGGATGGGAGACACGTTCTTGATCTAAAGAATAATATAATATCTTCGAGAGCTCTCGAGGCACTTAGGTACAAATTCACCGGGTTTGATCATGTCTAAAAAGTTTTAAATGGGACATTCACTGTTATGAAGGCACATATGAGTGACAATATTTACAAGTTGATTGTGAATACTATGTCGGGTACAATATCTGAGCGGAATTCAAGTTGCCACGTTTGTAGCAGGCGCGCCTATGCCACATGAGTGAGTGCGGTATGAAGGTATTACTTAATCGTTGCTTGATCTCTATATTTAAAAGTTTTAATTTAGATATATGTGAGTATTGCATATATGATAAACAATTAATGTTATCTTTTAAAATTGGAAAGTATAATAGTAAAGCATTGCTTGACTATGTGCACTCGAACGTGTGGGGGCCATCGCTCGTAGTTTCTGAGAGAGGATCATCATTTTTTATAACATTCATAGACGATTTTTTCAAAAAGGTGTATGTTTATTTTCTGAAAAATAAATATAATGTTTTCACCACCTTTGAAGTGTAGAAGACGATGGTAAAAAAACATTCAGGGTAAAAATTGAAAGTGTTGAGAATGGATAATAGTAAAAAATTCACTTCGAATAATTTTAATTAGTTTTGTAAAGATGAGGAGATTGTATGACATAACACAGTTAGGCACACACTAAGTTGAAGCCGAGCAGTAAGAAGAAGTACAAGAGCAGGTGGAACAACCACTTGTAAGGAGAAATCCATTTAAAGATCGCAGATTACTGGCTAGATACATATATGAATCGAATATTGTATTCACCCTCATTACAAATTAGGGAGATTTATCTACCTCCAGGAAGAACTAGATGACCTAAATGCTGAAAGGTGGATGACGATAATGCAAGACGAAATGGACTCTTTGTACAATAAGGAGACGTGGAAGTTGGTGGAGCTTCCTGTTGGGCATAAAATGATCGAGTTCAAGTGGATTTATCAAAAGAAATAAAACAGATACAAGGCAAATTTGGTTGCGAATGGGTATCTTAGAAAGAAGGCGTCAACTTTAGTGAGATCTTTATACTTATTGTCAAGCAAGTATCTATTAGGTTGTTGGCATTGGTTGCCCAATACAATCTTGAACTGGAACAAATATATGAAAAAGAATGTTTTCCTTCATGGGGAACTGGAAGAGTAGATCCACATGAAGTAACCAGAAGGGTTCAAGGGGTAGACAACAAGTTTTGCAGGTTGAGGAGGTTGTTGTACGACCTGAAATAGTTGCATAGGCAGTGATACAAGAAGTTTAATACTTTCATGGTGAGTCAATGGTTTACTAAGAGTAAATATGATCACTATGTCTACTTCAAGACTCTAAGTGATGGAAATTCATTTTATTTGTATTATATGTTGATGACATACTTATTGTTAATTAAAGCATATCTGAAATCAATATATTAGAGACTTAGTTATTAGAGGCATTCAAAATGAAAGATATGGAGACTATAAAGAGAATTTTTGGTATAGACATATACAAAGATAGAAAGAGGAGTAGATTATAGTTGTCTTGGGCTAAATACCCCGAGAATGTATTGATGAAGTTTGGGATGGACAAAGCTAAGCTGATTACAACACCCCATGCTACTTACTTCACGCTTTCTTTAGAGTAATGTTTGATTATAGATGAAGAAAAACATGTTATGTCTCTTGTGCCTTGTTCGAGCACGGTTGGTAATTTAATATATGTCACGGTCTCTATAAGATTGGATATTTCACATGCAGTTGATGTTATATTAAACCCCGACAAGCAATATTGGGAGGCAGTGAAATAACTACTTCATTATCTACGAGGTATAACGGACTACGTCTTGATATTTTAGAAACCAAAGAGAAAGTTAGTAGGCTATATAAATTCGGAATACACGAGGAATGTGGATAACAGAAGGTTGACATTCGATTATTCGTTTATATTAGCGGGTGGAGCGATCATTTGGATGTCGAAGCTTAAGTCTGTGATTGCTCTTTCCACAATAAAAGCTGAGTATATAGCAATGATATAAGCATTCAAAGAAGGTGTTTGGTTAAGAGTAATGATGAACAAACTTGGGCTTCAGAAGGAGGCCGTACCGATTAATTGCGACAATAAAAACACGATCAATTTGGTAAAGAATTCAATTTACCATTTTATAACTAACTATATTGATGTTCGTCATCATTTTATCCGATATGTGCTTGAGGAAGACGATGTTACTCTCGAGAGGATCCATACTAGCGTGAATCCAATGGATATACTTACGAAGGTGGCTCCCGCAAAGAAGTTCTGATTCTATTCGATTACTCTAACTTGACGAAATGTTGATGAAGACGGAGTGTGCACGAAAAGTGATGATGATGGAGAAGCTCTGATTGAGGCAATTAGAGATGGAGCAATGATTCATGATGATTGAAGCCATGGTGGAGATTGTTGTCAGTTGCCTTTAATTCGTACATGAAACAAGGTTCAATCGATCACCCTAGTTGATCAATTGAGTGAACTCCGAATTATACATATTAGTCTTTGGATAATTTTGGACAGTCTCGATCAATCGATAATATTCAAAAATACTTGAAAACTCTTTGGACACTTTTAAGCATGTTTGAGTGATCGAACATGTAGGGCTTGATCGATTGAGGATTGCTCAATCGATGTTGATTGATCGATACTTAGATCAACAATGTGCGTAATTTTATATAATTGCATGATTTGTTTTCTATTTTGGGTATTTTACTATATATTTGCATGTAATTGTAGAATTATAATAGAACAATTAGGGCTTAAACGTTTTTAGAGTTTGAAGAGGAGAAAACAAAGGTTTCTTGAAATATAAGTGTATCCATCTCTTGTACTTTTCATATTCATAGGAGAAATTTGCGACTGTACTACCCATTAATGGCCCATTTAGGAGACTAAGCCCACCTCATTTTCCTTTGCGAGAATACGCCCCAGCTGTACGGAAGGCTTGCCAAAGGTCAAAAATGCCCCTACTTGTTCCTTTAAGCGGATAGGTGGTGCTCGAAGACGAGTGCTGACACTCCTCGAACTGCGAGTTGTACGAACGGTTCAAAAGATATCAAAGTTACATGGGCCCCACAGTTACGTATTTATTATATCCACAACGTTCATCCATATTTCGAGATCATTTCGGAGCATTATCCAAGCAAAAAAAAATCATATCCAAAGAGCAACTGGACCACACCACAAAGAGCAGCAGAAAATTGATTTTCACCGTGGAAACTTTTGTAGGGCCCACCATAACATTTATTTTCCATCCAATATATTCATAATGTCACAAAGACCTGGATGAAGAGGAAAAACAAATTTTGTAATGATCCAAAACTTCTGGGACCCCTAAAAGAGTTTCAATGGTAGACGTTCAATCTTCCACTGCCTTTTACAGTGTGGTCCACTTGATAGCTAAATCTATCTTATTTTTCTTCCCAAACGTTAGTACGAGTTCGCCAAATAGATGGACGGTTTGGATATAACACATACCTCATAAAAAGACCCACAAAGGCGGTGGGGATTACAACAGGGAAAAAAAAGAGCTGGTATATATGGCTACGGATTATAACCATAGAGATAACCGCAGCTAATGCTTTTTCAATATGTCCTCTACTATATACATCGAAGGTCTTTCGATATGTACTTTGATATATCGAATGTCTTTCGATTAATCGAAAAAGGTCCAACACAGTCCAGCAACTTTGCATAAAAAATCTTGCAATTTTCGATTAATCGAAGTGTATTCGATATGTATCGAAGATATAGCTACAAATTATAGCTGTAGCCATAAATGCAGTTCGTAAAAGTCTATGCAAAATTTTTTATTTTTTTATTTTTTATTTTTTATTTTTTACATGGAGAACTTTATTCTACCTACAATTTTCTCTAATACATATTTATATAAATATGTATATATAAGCATATAAAAAAAAATTCTCTCTTTGTTTGGGATGACACGAAGTGAAGCAAATTCGTGTTGACTTCACTTCGTGTCATCCCAAACAATTCCGTGTTGATTCACGGTCGTTTCAAGGCATTTCACGGTCAATTCCCTTCCCTTCACGGTCAGTTGCATGCATTTCGCGGTCAAATCGCTTCAAACCATGATCATTCCCATGCATTTCATGGTCGTCCCAAACAATTTCGTGTTGATTCACGGTCGTGTTGAGGCATTTCACGGTCAATTCCCTTCACTCCACGGTCATTTGCATGCATTTCGCGGTCAAATCGCTTCAAACCATGATCATTCCCATGCATTTCGCGGTCATCCCAAACAATTCCGTGTTGATTCACGGTCGTTTCAAGGCATTTCACGGTCAATTCCCTTCCCTTCACGGTCAGTTGCATGCATTTCGCGGTCAAATCGCTTCAAACCATGATCATTCCCATGCATTTCATGGTCGTCCCAAACAATTTCGTGTTGATTCACGGTCGTGTTGAGGCATTTCACGGTCAATTCCCTTCACTCCACGGTCATTTGCATGCATTTCGCGGTCAAATTGCTTCAAACCATGATCATTCCCATGCATTTCACGGTCATTCCAAACAATTCCGTGTTGATTCACGGTCGTTTCGAGGCATTTCGCGGTCAATTCCCTTCACTTCACAGTCATTTGCATGCATTTCGCGGTCAATTCGCTTCAAACCATGATCATTCCCATGTATTTCACGGTCATTCCAAACAATTCCGTGTTGATTCACGGTCGTTTCGAGGCATTTCGCGGTCAATTCCCTTCACTTCACGGTCATTTACATGCATTTCGCGGTCAAATCGCTTCAAACCATGATCATTCCCATGCATTTCACGGTCGTCCCAAACAATTTCGTGTTGATTCACGGTCGTGTTGAGGCATTTCGCGATCAATTCCCTTCACTCCACGGTCATTTGCATGCATTTCACGGTCAAATCGCTTCAAACCATGATCATTCCCATGCATTTCGCGGTCATCCCAAACAATTCCGTGTTGATTCACGGTCGTTTCGAGGCATTTCGTGGTCAATTCCCTTCACTCCACGGTCATTTGCATGCATTTCGCGGTCAAATCGCTTTAAACCATGATCATTCCCATGCATTTTGCGGTCATCCCAAACAATTTCGTGTTGATTCACGGTCGTTTCGAGGCATTTCGCAGTCAATTCCCTTCACTCCACGGTTATTTGCATGCATTTCGCGGTCAAATCGCTTCAAACCATGATCATTCCCATACATTTCGCGGTCATCCCAAACAATTCCGTGTTGATTCACGGTCGTTTCGAGGCATTTCGCGGTCAATTCCCTTCACTTCACGGTCATTTACATGCATTTCGCGAACAAATCGCTTCAAACCATGATCATTCCCATGCATTTCACGGTCATCCCAAACAATTCCGTGTTGATTCACGGTCGTTTTGAGGCATTTCGCGTTCAATTTGCTTCACTTCACGGTCAGTTGCATGCATTTCGCGGTCAATTCGCTTCAAACCATGATTATTCCCATGCACTTCACGGTCGTCCCAAACAATTCTGTGTTGATTCACGGTCATTTCAAGGCATTTCGCGGTCAATTCGCTTCAATTCACTTCAAACCATGATCATTCTCTTCAATTCGCTTCAATTCACTTCAAATTGACCATGAAGTGAAGGGAATTGACCGCGAAATGCCTTGAAACGACCATGAATCAACACGGAATAGTTTGGGATGACTGTGAAGTGCATGAGAATGATCATGAATTGATGCGAATTGACCGTGAAATGCATGCAAATGACCATGAAGTGAAGGGAATTGACCGTGAATGCCTCGAAATGACCGTGAATCAACACGAAATAGTTTGGGATGACCGTGAAATGCATGGAATTGTCTGTGAAGTGGAGAGAATTGACGGCGAAATGCATGGAAATGACCACGAACTGATTGAAATTGAATGCAAAGTGAATGAAATGGATTTTCGACCATCGACCTGATGGAATCTTGGAAAATAACTAGGTTAGTTGGCTAAAGTATCTTCTCCTACCCCAAAATCATATAGGATACATCAAGTAACTAATTTTGGTTTAGAAGATATTCTTGTTAAATGAATAGAGAAATAAAATAAAAAAAGAGAGTTTTTTTTTTTTTATATGCTTATATATACATATTTATATAAATATGTATTAGAGAAAATTGTAGGTAGAATAAAGTTCTCCATGTAAAAAATAAAAAATAAAAAAATTTGCATAGACTTTTATGGACTGCAGTTATGGCTACAACTATAATCTGTAGCTATATCTTCGATACATATCGAACACACTTTGATTAATCGAAAATTGCAGGATTTTTTATGCAAAGTTGCTGGACAGTTTTGGACCTTTTTCGATTAATCGAAAGACATTCGATATATCGAAGTACATATCGAAAGACCTTCGATGCATAGTAGAGGACATATTGAAAAAGCATTGGCTGCGGTTATCTCTACGATTATAATTCGTAGCCATAGATACCAGGCTCTTTTTTTTACCTGTTGTAATCCCCACCGCCTTTGTGGGTCCTTTTATGAAGTATGTGTTATATCCAAATCGTCTATCTATTTGGTGAACTCGTACTAATGCTTGGGAAGAAAGATAAGATAGATTTAGCTATCAAGTGGACCACACTGTAAAAGGCTGTGGATGATTGAATGTCTACCATTGAAAACCTTTTAGGGGTCATAGAAGTTTTGGATCATTATGAAATTTTTTTTCCCTCTTCATCCAGGCTTTTGTGACCTTATGAATAGATTGGATGGAAAATAAATGTTATGGTGGGCCTTACAAAATTTTTAACGGTGAAAATCAATTTTCCCGTTGCTCTTTGTGGTGTGGTCCAGTTGATCTTTGGATATGATTTTTTTTTTGATAATGCTCCCAAATGATCTCAAAATATGGATGAACGTTGTGGATATAATAAATACGTAACTGTGGGGCCCATGCAACTTTGATATCTTTTGAACCGTTCGTACAACTCGGAGTTCGAGGAGTGTCAGCGCTCGTCTTCGAGCATCACCTATCCGCTTGAAGGAAGAAGCAGGGGCATTTTCGACCTTTGGCAAGCCATCCGTACAGCTGGGGCGTATTCTCGCAAAGGAAAATGAGGTGGGCTTAGTCTCCTAAATGGGCCATAAATGGGTCGTACAGTCACAAATTTCTCTATTCATAGTGATCGTTGTTCCTTTTTACTATGGTTTTTTTCCCTTCTCTTTTACGGGTAAGACTCCTATGATAGTTCACCAATGGTGCCTAATACTCCTCAAAACTCCAATATGAGCATCTGCACCATTTAAATTGTGGCATGTGTACATGAATCATCCCTAAACAAGGGATCCTAGCAAATGGCCAAAAATACAAGTAGTGAACATTCCAAATTGCAAAGGCAAAATCAAGTGGTTACTATTACCTTATCACTGTACGCTAATCTGTTGGCCCATCTATTAAAAGGTTTATGATTGAGAGTCAAGCTTGGCACTGCTCAACTTGGCTCAGCCACTTGCTGACCCTAGCTCGAACTCTGCTCGGCTCGGCTCAGTTCGGTCAGCAGCTCAGGCCACTTCGAGCCAAGTTCGCCTGTGCAGCATGTTCATAAACACATGACATGCACCTTCAAAATCTCACTTAATATAAAACAACGGCGGTAGTTTTACAAGTATTTCATCAAATACCTTGTAAGCAATATAAAAAACAAGAAAAAAAAAGATATTTGTTTCATATACATACCTTCCTTGCCACCAGCCACACTTCGTTGAGTCATTTCATCAAACACCAACATCAATATCAAAGTAACCGAGTCACTGAAATGGTTCGATTCGAGTTGGGTTCGATCCGAGTCGAGTTGAGCTTGGTTCAAAATTTTTTCGAGCTAAAAAAATCAGCTCAACTCGGCTCGAACTCAGTTACAAACTGAGTCAAATCGAGCTTTTTTGAGTCGACCTGAGCGAGCTAACTCAGTTTGTGAACAGCCCTAGTTACAGGTAACAACCCATTCAAATGAACATGCCAGTTGTACGCTTTGGATTAAGACGCATGTGCCATGGGTGTGTACATCAAATAACTCCCATGAGAATCTTGATCAATGGTTAAACTATTCTCTCAAGTTGGTACGTATTATCCCAAAACAGCCTGACAAGAACCCCTATGTTAACCGTATATACCAAATACCAGCCCAATAAAACACCGAGATGGGCAATCCCATGGGAACAATGTAAAAATTCTCCCGGTTTACATGTGTGGGCCAGATGAGTTTTGGATCAGGATTCTGGTCACAACTAATTGACGTTAGACATTTCTTTTAGGTATAGCTTGCTGACAGGCATGTTTTGGCACCAGGACCAATGATTAAGTGATGAAGGCCATTTAACTGATGTGGCTCACCTTGAATAGGGTTGCATCCAGAAGACGGCTAAAAAAGTTCATGATTTGGACGATGGCTGACTATTTTTAGTTGAATGTGGGCCAGTTAACCATCTAACTGTAAACTGTTGGTCTAAACGAGGCTTGCCTCATCGATGAGAGGAACCATCCTATCAACACTTGAGGAAAACCAAAACATGGGCTCTCAGATGAACAGAATTTTGTGGGTCAGCAAATTTACAGTGACTTTAGTTGTCTTGGGTTGTGATAGAGAGTCAGACCCAAGAATGTTTTTCCCGGCAACTCAGCTCAAAATCTCACTGAGTTGAAGGAATTTTAGAACTATGGAGGTAGAGACCCTATAATTCTCGTTTCTCCCACTTGGCACAGGCATGAGACCTAAGCTTTTAGCTACCAAGGCCCCACCGTGGATGGCTATACACAAGAAAGAATTGAAATGGAGAACTTTCATGGATCACAGAAACACAACCAACCAGAAAACTTTCATGGATACACACACCAAACTGGAGCTCTCTCTCTCTCTCACACACACACACACACAAACACAAAAAGCCATCACATGCCTATACATAACACCTATTAAGTTCTGATGAATGAACTCATTACAACGCAAATCTAAAGCTTTATCCGAGCGGTCTTTCTTGCATGCATCAAATCCAGATGAACCAATTCCAAATGAAGCCCAACTGGTGACAACAGCCACACGACTGCAATTAAAAAGATTTTAATTAGAAGTTACCACAGTGTCAAAATTTTAAATCAACGTCTATTTTGAAAAACCAAAAAACAAAAATAATGCCTGTGCAACTGGCAGATAAAGGCAATCGTCAGTCACATACAGATGTATTCACGAGCTAGGTATATGTTGAATGTGAAATATTGCATATTTCCCTCTTTTTATGCATTGCTTTTAAGAACATGAATGTGTTTAATTGATCTAATTACACATGTTTTCTATTGAGAGGTGATTTTGAGAGATAAAGAGAAAAGATGCTTAAAGCATGAATTTAATGCTCAAAGAATTATCAAAAGGAGGATTGGATCTTTGGAGGTCAAGATTGAATGAACTTGGACAGGATGAATGTGTTTCATGACAGGAACATTCTTCGGAAATTATTCTTGCCAAACTAAAAAGTCATTCTGTATAATTCTAGACTTCAAAATTTTCCAGGTAAATTGAGATCCCATTGGATCGGCCCCTTTATAATTAAAACGGTCTATCCTCATGGGGTTGTCAAGATAAGGAATCTGATGAATTGGAACATTTTCAAAGTGAACGGTCATCATCTCAAACCATTCATTGAGAAATTTGATTCAGATGATATGTCCATACCTCTGATTGATCCTGTCTATCAGGATTGACCATCTAGTATGATGGAGGTCCATTTAAATTTATTGCTTTCTTAGGATTAGAATAGTTTGTTTTGGTTTTGTTTTTGTTTTTAGTATTAATCCCTTTTAGACATCAAAAGACTTCAAAACGAATTTAGTTATCTTCGTCAGGTACTATCCTTCTTATTCACTCTTTTATTTTTCATCGTCTCATGTTGATTTGATTGCATATATCTTTTTATATTGAGGATGAGGGGGGATCGGATTAGGTGAACTAATCAGTATTTTCTAACCTGAGCAAAAATCTTTGAAAATTTTCAGTTTCAAAACTTTCTTTGAGTGATATTCTGTGTAATTGAATATATTTGAGTATTATAATAAGATATAGAATAAACTTTTGAAGATATATATTCTAATTAATTAGTAGATTTTTGAATAAGTTCTTCTAATGAATTGATTAATAAAAAGTTTAAATATCAATTGAGTCTAGCTTACAGTTCACATGTAACTCATGTTCTATAAAGTTTACTTAAATTCATAACTTTAGCTTCATTATTACTTAAAAGTGTTAGGAACCAAGTTTGGAGATACTTATTTACCTTAAGTATTAAAAAAAATGAGAGAGAAAAGGACAAGCTAAAAAACAGTGAGATCGAAAATGGCTACCTATCATATGTGTTTCAATGAAAAATCAATGGAAAAGAAGGGAAAGAATGAAAATAGTGTTAAAGTTGTCGATATAAAATTGGAAAGCTGGTTAACTTCTATGGATTATGAGTTGGAGACCACTAAGCACACTAGAAGCTTGATGTTTGGATAATGAAAGAGGACTTTGTTCATTTGTTTACTAATGATATTAGGTTATAGATTATCAATGTCTCATTCTTATAACTTTGTATTTTACTCATATGAATAAGATTGCACAAAATGTTATTTTCAAAGAAATGTTTGAAATTTGGAAGTTTGGAAGATAAGTCACGCATGTTTTGCTCGGGACTAGCAAAATGCTGGTTGGGTGTGTGTTGAGTGTGAAATATTGCATATTTTCTTCTTGTTATGCATTGGTTTTAAGAACATGAAGGTGCTTAATTGATCTAATTACACATGTTTTCTCTTGCGAGGTGATTTTGAAAGCTAAGGAGAAAAGGATGCTTAGGGGTCCTTTGACACCATGGATTTTGGGGATTTCAAATCCCGTGATTGTTTGGCACCATAAAGTAACTGGGGGTTTCAAATCCCCTCAAATAGGGGGGGTTTGAAATCCACGGTGAGAGCTTGGCTTACATCTAAAATCTTTTCAAGAGTTGCATGTGTAACATGTGTCACCAGACTATTATTTTATTGGGCACATTGCCCACTAATGATATCAAAAAACAATCAGATTATCAATTGCATTACTATAATTACTTTAATATGATGATCAATGCCGTCCAAACGTTGTCCATGTAAATCAATGGTTAAAAATCGTTGGTTAGTCACTTGGAATTTCATCATTTTCGGGCAAAGCATATATTTCAGTGGGCTTATTACAACCATTGTATCAAACATTACATATGCCATTAATTAGAGATATTAAAGTTGGTTTAGTAATTAAATTCAAACCCATGTAAATATACCATGCACAGTTACTTTTGGATTAAAGTTGATTCCCAATCCAGGGTGCCAAACACAATAGGAGGATTTCAACTCTAGGGGGTTTTAAATCCAGGAGGTTCCGAATCCAGGGGGTTCCAAATCCACGCACCCAAACAAGCCTTTAAAGCATGGATTTAATGCTCAAAGAATTACCAAGAGAAGGATTGGATCTTTGAAGGTCGAGATTGAAGAATTTAAGAGTCACGATCCAAGGAAACCAAGTGAAGAAGGAAGAAAACTGAAGAAATCAAAGTGCAAAAATCCAAAGTGCTGAAAATCGACTATTCGATGCCATCAAAACCACTTCCATCCCATCTCAAAAATAAGAGAAAATTCAATTTTCTTGCTGGACATATTGGAGCACCCTTCGATCCCATTGAATGTATGTTCGATGTCATCGAAGCTAAGTTCGATGCCATCGAAGGAGGCTCAACGACATTGTAAAAATACGCAATTTTGAAAGACGGTTGCTGGACATTTTTCCCAATTCTACTTGGACTCTTCGATGGGAGCTCGATGCCATCGAAGCTACGTAAATCTAAGTCGATTTCGAAGTCGGTGCAAATCAAGCTTATATAAAGGGATGTTTTAGGAGTTTCTAAGCATGAATTAGGGTAGAAGGAGTAGAGCAAGGAGTTGTGGAGTTTCAAGGAGTCCTCCCTCCTCTTCACTTCTTCAGTTCTAGTTAGTTTTATGTTTTTCTGTTTGAGTTTTAGTTCAATTATGTCTATGGTTGACTAAATCTCTTAGTTAGAGCTAAGATGTGAAGGTTGTAGTTATTCTTAATGTTTATTTTACTTTGACTCAAGTTATTTGATTTATATGGTGAATAATTCATTGATATTTTGGTTTGAATGAAGTACTTCTAGTTTATTTTGATCCATTATTGACTCTGAGTACATTGGATGCTTATGAAGACTATGAATGCTTTCTTACATGTTTTATGAAGGTTTGATATGTAAAATTCATTGATCTATCATTAACTCCAAGCATGATAGATGCTTTGAATGTACTAATATCAAATCTCTGATGCTTTATGAGGAAACTAATTCAATGAAAGTTCAGATATGTTTTGATACATAAATGATGTTTTAATTGCTCCATTATCCTGCTGGATAGGACTTCGATTCCAGCTGTATTATCCAATTGAATCAAGTAAAGTAGCATTAAGGAAGTGATGAGTGGATTCTTGGCACTGTAGTACTTTATCTCTGATAGTTTCTTCTACAATTGATCTCTTAGTCAAGATTTTCATAGTTAGTTTAGATTCTAGTTCTAGTTCTAATCTATTTTAGAAATCGTACAATCCCTGTGGGTTCGACATCGGTCTCACCGAGTTATTACTACATCACAACTTTGCACTTGGGATTCGTGAACAGTAAGGGAATTTGCAATCATTGCACCTTTTCATGGCATTACTGTGAAACGTGAAAATCTCAAATCCAAACAACGATATCAATATATTTTGGTGATGATTTGACATTAAAATAATGTAAAACTGTCATCATTAGGATTTTAACGCCAACATACCAAAGATGGGAATAAGACGTAATTTCTAATCATTGCACATTTCTGTACATGACCATGGTAATTGGTGAAACAAACATGCCTTAACTATCCATAAAGTCCAAAAACATTTCATGGGGTGCCATGCGAAAATTGTAGTGATTGGATGATCCAATCTATCCTTTGATTAGTGTTTTTCCCATAGCCATCCTTTTTCCAATCCATGGATGGGAATGTTATGATTTCCTAACGTATGTGATCCTTTAGAGCCACGAGCAATCCATAATGAGCCCTAATAAATGTATGGATTAAGTTGTTGATAGGACCTATTTTTGTGTAAATGGTTTTGACCATTCATTCTAAAGGCCATTGAGCAAATAGTTAGTATTTGTTAGATTGGCATGATATTCATACCAGCCCATGAAATGTCACTGGACCTAATTAACATTCCAGATCAATGGATTGAACTAAGTGTCCCAATGCTACTAGAAGCACCGGAGCATTTCTCTCGGTTATGTAGCAGAGATCAATGTTCTAAAAATCGACGATGTCGACCAATATATCTCACGATATATCTTGTATCCCACTTGTGCAATACAAAATGCACAAGTAGCGCATATATCCCACACGTTCGATCCGGTGAGCATTTTCAATTTTTGATCCTTTTTTTTTTGTTGAAATTATGTTAAATCAGTGTCAAATGGTTATAAATCCATTGGTTCTTCATGTTTTACATGAAAAATCATGGAGTTGGAGCTTTGATTTCGATATCCATTGGTTCTTTGTGTTCTTTATGGTTTTTTTTTTTTTTTTTGAAAATTTCCTTCAACCAGCTTTCAATTGACACTAATTCTGAGGTATTTAGGAGTATTAGATGAAATGATCATAACATACACTCTAATTTCAAAATTTGAGTGTAGGTCGTCCGATTTGAGGAAAATTCAAAAATTTCCCAATTTCTCCCAAATTGCTTGCAATGTTTCACTCCAAACATGAAATCAAGCATGTATGAAGGCTGACCTACTAATTTGTTAAGTCCTTGTCAATTTTTTAAAAATAAAAGTAATTTTTTAATTAAAAAAATATTAAAAAATATTTTTTTTTGAAGTTTCCTTTCAACCAAATGTCAATTGAGACTAATTTGAAAGCATTTAGGAGTTGTTTGATGAAATGATCATCACATACACTCTTATGCATTCAATCTGAATATAATTGCATTAGTTCAGTCAAACAATATATAGCGTAGGACCCTATACAAAGGAAACTTATTATGTACACTTCGTTTTTGAGATGTTACTGGTTTGCTGATTCTACAGTATGATAATAAAGGAAGAGCCAAGAAATAAGCTCAAGAGTAATCAACATTCCAAACTGACAACTTACCATGTCTCCATAGCTCAATACGAGAATTGCCTGCCCGAGTGGACTGAGGAAAGTTCAGTGGTTAGCAAATGAGGAAACCGACCCGCTTGTTATTCAGTAGCTTCGCTGGATCTCAATGGTGCCACCTAAATGCAGTTTGCAATTACTGGTGCTTTTGTGAGGACCTGTCATCCTGACCTAATCTTTGATTATTAGAAAGGAATGCTGCCAAGAATGGTGGTAAATGTCCATCAAGAAATTCCTTTGATTTCTTAACATAACTATGAGAAGTAATCAGAAGCTTGTCAACTTCCTCTTCATACTGTTCATATACAATGAAAATGGTGAACGCCAATACAAGCCCTGCATTTATTTCAAAATGAGATGATAAGAAATATGTGCATCACTTCAGGGAAATGATAAAAATCCTGTTCAATGCCCTTACCTACACTGGCCATGACGGGGAAGGAAAATGACAAGAATAACTTGAGAAAGTATAAAGAACACGCCACCTGTAACAATAAAGCAGTTATGAGGAAAAGAATCTATATGAACCAAGGTTTGAAGTCTTGTCTGAAACCAGCCACATATTGCTATCATCCATGAACAATACAGCAGCATCGGCCCATATCGGCGGTAAATGATACAAGTACCCAATACACCAATTTCAAACCTTGATATGAACACATTGTTGTCATCATCATCTGAGAATTATCCTGACTAATTGGGTCCAGCATATGAACAAGTATTTTAGAAAGTTTTGAAATTTCAACCATATGCTTGATCCTTCTGCCACAACAAATGGCAACTACTTTACAACAACAAAAGTGCTTGACAGTAACTGAAAAACATTAACTCAGTTTTCAAGAAATGATGATGAAGTCATTTAGGGCATGTTTGCATGTGGGGAGACAACAGCACTGAATTGTATATGATTGCCCTGTCCATTCTGTTTTTCGGAGGATAAGGACAAACAAGGATTTTAAAAAGTCACTTTTTACAATCAAGGCAGCTCTTGCCCGTGACAGTAAACCAAACATCTTAATTCCTTAGATTTTTATCTTTTAGGATAAGAATTCCAAAGTAAGGGTTCACCCCCGATCAAGAACGGGCCTTAGTTTTATAGAAGGGTGATACAATTATTTCCACAAGAATTGCTGTTCAAATCATTCCTCAAATACAAAAGATATTGTGATACATTGGAAAGCGACAAGAATAGCAGTAGAGAAGAACTTGCTTTTAATTAATGAGGGAAAAAGGTTCCATGGTCTGTATGGAAAAGCTCCATGATCATAAAACTAGACACAACGGAAGAAGCAGGGTTAACAATGGAAGGGTAGCCTTGTTGGTGATCAAATGGGCCACATACGACAGCTCCTTGAGGGAAGCGGATTTTATTTTCCTTGTTGCTTGATGGCTTATGCCAGCTCAGCGTAGCCTTTTTCTTAGATTTTCCCATGTTTTTCTCTGTTCTTGTTCTCTTTCTCCTGTAGTTTTTGCTCCTTTTTTTAATGAAATTGTGTTCTGTCACCAAAAAAAAAAAAAAAAAAAAACAATGGTAGGGTAGCTAGACAAATTTTCCAGCATAACTTGGTCTTTGCTCATGTTTATCAACTTGGAATCATGTATCAGTTGTCAAAAAATTTTACGTGACTGTAATTTACTGTTACTGGGAAAGGAAAGGAAAGGAAGGAGAGATACATAAAGTGTACTTTCATCATTTCCCAGTAATTAGTAACTACCAGGTAAAGAAAAATCAGGAAATGCTTTCAAGGTGGAAACATAGTTCAAGAAGGCATATAGAAAGAAAATTTACAAGCTAACACCAAGGGGAAAGTTTGGTCACTCTCTGTACCTTAAAAAAGAGACTCCAATCATCTCCTTGGGCCAATGTTCGCAAGGTACAAACTACCCCTTCGTTCCAAGTAGTTGCCAAAAATGTCAATCTATCCTTCAACACTGTTTCTGAGGCTTCAAAATAACTAGGGGGTATCTTCTCGATAGCAAATCCGAACCTGTTGAAAAAGTTCACAGTCAATATCCCTATGGCATGGATACAAACAAGAGGACTCAATACTTAGATATTGACATGTTAAATTGGGGCCTACGGCTCTCAAGAAGGACATCTCCATGACTAAAGACCCACAGAGTAAACTGCAAAGGCTTTTTCAATTGGAAAATTCTCTCAACTCATTGCTCACTTGCTCATCAGTGATAAATTGGTCATACATTTTCTTTTCATTGCTCCAATTTAAAGTACTTGTTGAATAGATAAGGAAAATAGAATTTGTTTGAAGTTCGATAATAGAGCTCCTTCATTGAAATAAACTATTAGAGAGCGCTTGATTGTAAACAACCTATGTAATAGTCTATTACATTGCGCCTGTGGCATTTTTGTGCTTTCATTGCTGGTCCAGCCTGGATAAAGGAGGTTTGTGTCAGGTTGGCTCCTGGCATCAAACTTATATAATAAATTTCATCATGAATCTGAACAATATGACATTCCAAACTCCAATTCCAAGTAAACCAAATAATTTAATCCTTTGCAAAAAAAATTTATCCTTAAAAAAAATTTCAAGCACTGATTGTTCTATGTCCAATTATTCAAACACAATTAAATTATATATCCGGCCTTCCACCACTAGGTCAAATTCGAAACTACAGCCCGCTTTGCCGACAGCCAACCGGGCTTTCATCTAATCCCTTTTGAACATTTTGTTATAGCAGCCATAAGCCTATAACAACATAAGAATTTCCTAAAGCAGATGATATGCATGCCGCTTGCATCTTTTCTGTACATGTAGACAAGACTGATCATGAATGTGGTGCGTCCAACTGATAGGCAAGCTTGGATTTTCCATGGTTCAAAACCGTCATTCAATAGGTATAGGTAGTCCAGATTGATGAAGGTAGTTACCATGTGTACAAGAGGACAGCAGTTGCATCATTATATGACGCAACATGACCTATCACATTTCCTTGCAAAACATTTTCAGATCTATGTGCATCTCTGCTACTTCCAGAAGAGGAAATACCCTTTTCATCATGATAAAATGCAGCCATTAAAATATTTATGGCATTGAATAGAACATGGTAATACAAAGACGTGGTTGATAGTGATGGTACCTACATGGTGAAAGGTAGAATGCCATGGATAAAAAGGATCACTGAAACCAACACTAGAAGCCTTGCCATGGATGAGATGAAAGTCCTTCCAGAGAGGAAAAACCAGCAAAGCAGAAAAACCAGAGCAAGCAAACATGTAAATGTTTTCTTTTCATCTCGCCACAATAATATGTCAGCAACTGAAACAAGATAATCCAGCATCAATCCATGGAAACTGAAACAGAACAACATAAAGAATAGTGATGGCCTAGAGTCACCCCAGAAAATATATGAGAGTTTTATCTTACAATTGAATCAAAGATCCCACAAAACTAAAACAAACATACGGGTTATTTTCGGTATTTAAAAAGGTAAATCAGTCCATTTTTGCTTTCACATGTGACACCCAGAAAGGAAGCAGATGGCAAGAGTTAGTATATGGACTGAGACACCTCAACTTTCCCAAAAAATTCAAATCAATAGGTTAATGAATCCCTGATTCTCTAACTAATAATAGCATGCAAATGAAGCATACTTGCGCTCTCCTAAAACCAGGGCTATTTTCAGTGTCACATGTTGCAATACTTGTGTGTATTAGCAGAAGACTATAATAAGTTCCACGAGGTTGCAATTATCAGCCTCACCTTTTCCACCACCCAACAGCTTATCCACTTTTGATGGCTTATTACAGTCACGGTATCTCAAGTAAGATGAATCCCCTGATAAATGAGAGAATGATTCAATGGTCAATGTAACACCTTCCTGCATATTCAGCAATCGGCACATGCATCAGTAAATTTAAACCCCTAAATTTGTTCAGTATCTGTTGTTCGACAATATTTGCTGTTAAATTATGATTAACAGCAAAGAAATTAATTAGCACTGTAAAAAACTTTTCAAGTTAAGTTGGTGCAATTAAAGAATTTAGTTGGCCAAATATACAAAGTTATCCGAGCACTGTTTTGTCCAATCACATCAAAAGGGTAAGCAAGAAAAACTGAACCAATCTTCCTATAACATGGATCCTTTGAAATTTCTCACAAGAAAACAGGAGATCCTCTTTATTAAACTCACAGCAGAGTATGAGAAGACTATAGAGTGGAGAACATCATGGAAAAGATAAAAGAAAATAAAGTTCAAAAGAAAGATAAAATCAGAAAAGAAAATCATGCAATTGCAAGGAAGCTGAGAAACTGACCTCCAGGGAGACAATAGGTGAGTACCCAAGCTGTTTTTGAGCATTAGAACAATTGAATGTCCTTGTGCATGAGAGGAAATGAACCAAACTTGGATTTAGTTGTGGTTGGCAATTTATATGTGGACCAAACTTTTTATGCACCCACTCGAGGAGCACAACGACGATCAGGACCAGCATTGCTGGAAGATGGATCCAGGGCCTGGAAATTAAGCAAAGTGCCTGTCTCAATTCATTTTTCAAGAAAAAGGCAATAGAATAAGAACAATACGGCTATCGTAGAAATTCCTCCAACATGGTAGTGCATGTGGTTCAGTATGGGCTTTTGGACTATGGCAAGCCATTATCGAATTTGAATGGTAGAATCTCTAGAACTGGAAGTTTTCTCATCAGACTGGAAATCAATATCTTAAAGTAAAATGGAGTTGAAGAGGTTGGATTCAAGGACAAAAAAAAAATCTATTCAAGAAGTTGAAGATAACCAAATGATATTTAATTTTCTCCACTACCAAAAGCATTTTCCAACTGCAGGCATTTTTTTACTGTTTAATGTTGGAGGGGTTATCTTAAAGATTTCGGCAAAGCACGTTTATTCTAGATATTTTGCTTCTAATTGTAGTGAACAAAGACCAAAATTTAATTCTCTATATACATTTTTGGGGAAAGTTTTCTACACAATAAACCTGCAAAAATCATCTGCCATAAGCAAATTAGAAGGAACACAACAGCTACCAAAAACTTCAAATCCTTTCATTTCTATTTTTTTTCCTCCCTAAAAGTTTCACTCAACCTTTATCCCGATCCAATACAATAAACATTGAATTTAGCAGACGAGGTGGAAGAATATTTGGCACTTCGGGTGGTTAACAGGCCAATCTTTTGTAGGCATTCACCAGGGAATCATGAACCCTGTATCATCCATAATTTCCCTATTATGAAAGGAAACAGCATCAGGACACATAATTCATTTTCCTTATTATGAAAGGAAACAGCATCAGGAGATTCAGGACATAATTCCTGTTAGGGGTTACCTTGGATAATCCAATCCTTCCAGTATCAGAGAAACGAATTCAATCATATTCACTGGTTCAAGATTAGTGATGAAAAATGCCTGCAAGACATTCACACAAAGAAACACTTCCTGAGACCCAGAATGAAGGGCAAAAGAATCCTACAGACTTCGGAGAGTATTTAAAAGGTAGGAATACCTTTCCAGCCACAGAAGCCATCCCTGAACATAGAGTTTGCTCTGCACAAATATGGGCATGGGCAGCATTGTCAACATAGGTGAAGTCACACAAATTTTCACCATTCCCTACAAAAAACTGAAATGAGAACCTCTAGGTTATGTCTCTTTTACAAAGAAGATTCACAATACTTTTATAATAGAGAAACAGTATTCAGGTGCAGTAATGCAGTATGCATTTATTTGACTGGGGGAGCTGGATATGCCCAAGGCAATGGGAGATGCTCAACAATTTGCAGCAGACCCGAAAAACAACTTGTATAGTGCAGTTCAATTACTGTGCTAATAAGTCAAATTATGAATCATTAGATTGACCCAACAACTCAATTTGTGTGCTCAGTGTTTGGAAGTTATGCTCCAGAACTAAACAGTCTGCAAATTCTGCTTTGAGGTAGAGCACACAATGGTTTTGCTAGGGTGCAGCATGGGGCATGACTGCATTGGCATGTCAGTGGTGTTGGTAATCGTGCATGTAGTGACTTCCTTGACAATGCACACAGCCAACTATTTGATGATGACCCTTCATGTGTGTGGATGCTTTGTGCATGGTGGTTTGCTTAACCAGTGCCCCTCCATGATCCAACTTGGCTTGCTCACCCTTTGGGGCCTGCATGAAATAATTGGGCTGGGTCACATTGGCATGTGACTGGTGTCAATGTTAACCTCTGGCTGATTCCAAGAGCCTGGTTTAAAAGGAAGGTTGATATCTAATGGGCAGCCAATCATAAAACTTTCCAACATACCATTTAAAAAAGCCACCTTGAGAAAGTCTGAAATGATGATGATGATGAGTTTGGCATCTTCTTCAGGTGTATAATTTAGCCAGCCAAAATTTTGGAATAATATTATCTACAATGCTCTGTTCTGGAATGTAGAAAAGCCAAGTGTTTGGAACAACATCATACATGATGCTTTGTGTTTAGGAATTTTATTGACTTTGAATCCTTCTTCTCTGACAATTATTTTATTTATTTTATTTTTTTTGTTTTTTTTTTCAGCATCTAAGTAACCGCCAGGAGCTCCATTTTAGATTTATCTTGTTGGACATGGAGGCAAATGGAGCCAAAGGGAACATTATCCATATCAAATTTTTACACTGCAATGAAGGCAAGCTGATCATCATGATCAACTTCATTTCTGTTTCGGGTGCATTGGATCTTATGGTGCACATGGATGATAATCCAGAATTGTCAACTCTTCAACTCAAATGGAACTGCACTGCAATTTCACAACTCAGCAACTCAATGTGCACTATCTAGGGTACAACTTGGGTCAGGCTCAACCTGAACCTGACTGGCCCAATGCGAAATTTTGGTTTGGTCGGGTCAGGTTGGGTTGGCCTAGGGTTGAGGCCTCCAGCAACACGGCCCAACCCAAAATGACTCTATATCTTTAGTTTTTGGTAACGAAACCTACCCTAAATCAATGACTCGACTGGTGTGATCTGCGCACACACACAGGGCTGCCACGTGAGTCAAACTTTCATGAGATCCAACCCATTCATCAGGTACGGTACCTCTCTTTCACTCTGGAACCCAGAAATCATGATGATACACAAGTCAAATAGGCCATCCTATAGGAAACGGTTGGGATGGAATACCCATGATTAGTTCTTTGTAGGGTCCTCTGTGGTGTTTATTTTTTATTCACTAAATTAATCCAACTTGCCTCAATAGGATTGAGAGCATTCCCCAATAATCACCTGTTCCAAAACTCAGGTGGGCCATAACAGGTGAATTTAGAGGTTTTAGGTACAATTCCCTATGGGTGGCCCACCTAATTGGTGAATCAGCCTGATTTTCAGGGTCAAGCCCAAAAGAAGGGGTGTTGCACCTGATAGACGGGGTGGATCTCATGAATGTTAAGTAGTTGTCCTCATCGAAGAGGTAGGCACACTTTTTTTTTATTTAGAAGATCAAGTAGTAGCCCTCATAGAAGAGGTACGCACACTACCTGCGTAAATATGCAAGTCATGCAAGAGTTTTAATATATCAATAATAGAAAAGCTTTGATATTGGCAGAGTGTGATAGATGATATGCAGGGATTTAAAAATTACATATAAATTGAATATTTGAAATTCAAATAATACAAATTAAACTGTCCAAATGGCAGGCTGTGTCTAGATACATCACCAAACTAAAAATTATACTTAATATATGCATACTGGAATAGTTGACATTTATTGGACAGTTAAAAATGAAATATCTAATGGTCATATTTCAGCAAACAAGTATCCACGAATCACAGGTTGGGATTGTTATAAAAATCTGAATTTTGGGACTGTGGCATAGCAGCAGCATGTCCCACAGGGCCACAATTTAGTCAGTTCAATCTGAGTAAATGCCACAGCGTCACAATTCATACACTGGGAGTTTCATTTTGCCTCTTTTGAGGCTTAGGATCCTGCGTGTATTTCATTCTATTGAGGCCTAAATTCTGAGTGGTCTGAACTGTACGATATAGGTGCCCATCTTTAGAATCTTACACTGAACAGATGATTTGGTTTCCTATTATCTCTCTCCCAATCTCTCAGTATTTCTCTCTAGTCTTTCCCTCTCTCCTCTCTCTCTGACTCAACCCGACACACTCAACCCAACCCAACCCGAGATTTCTTAGGATTGGGGTTCGGTTAATCGGGTTGGGGTACTTGGGTTGGGTTGGGCCATAGGTTGTAAGTCTTAATGTTGGGTTGGGCTTGGGTTGAACCTCAACTGGTCCTGCCCAAGTTGCACCCATAGCGCTGTTCCACCAACAATAGAGTGCACAAATGACCTGAGCACGTCTTTTTGTCCTTCTGACGCATTTTAAATTAACATACCATTTTAGTTGCCTATCAGCAAATTGCAGTTATTAGATTTTTTGGCATGCTCCTGTATGCCCAGAAATCCCAAATTTGCAAGTGGTTCAGGATTAGCAGATTGAGAGCTAGCTGAAATGGCTAACTATAAGGCAACATTGGAAAAAATCTTTTTCTTGCACAAAGAGTAGCAATCATAATGATGAATTTGTACGTGGGTTAAGGGAATGATAAGATAGATCTGGAGGAACCAGGATATGGAAGAGCCAATCTCGACTATATGTGTGGCAGGTTGATGAGTCAATCTTGATTCTTGACTACCCATATAGTGGGCCCCGTTATAGATGGCCTATGATTTCAGTTGTGCATCCAAACACAGCCTCATGGTTAGAATGAAAACCTATTTCTTTATTTTTGTAAAATGATACCCTTTGTTCCCATCTTTATAGTAGTTTCATAGATATAGTAATATTAGAAATATCATGTCACTATTGGACTCAGTCCCAGGTTGAGACCATGGATATGAATATAGGTATCAGATTGGCCGATATGGCCGTATCGTATCCATATCGGCACAAGACAATACACGATACGGGGTCGTATCGGCCCGATACAAAAAAAAAGAAAAAAGAAAAGGACCCTCTCCTCTTCTTTTTTATATTTTTATTTATTTTTATTTAAACCATAGAAGAAGCTTAAAAACTCATTTTAGGCTAGATCTATACGTATTTTGGGATCAAAACAAATGTTTTGAATGGGATCTGACGAATCAAAGCAAAGTGGACCATTATGGAAAAAATCAGAAAGAATGGTAAACCTTCACTTTCTTTTTTATATTTTCATCTTCTTTTTATTGTAGTTCAATTTAATGGGCCCTAGTTCACCTAATCAGGCTTGATTTGTGTTTAATTATGGCCTATTTAGTTGACCTTCAATAAGTCAAATCGACAGACAACATTAATATCAAAAGAATGGTCCAATACACCATTGAATACATGGTAAAAAACAAAAATGATAGATTCCTAGATATCTCATTTCCCCCCCTATTTTTCTAATAAAATTCACATTTTTTGCTTTTAAAAAAATTCCAACCGATACAGCCTTGATGCCAATCCATAATGACGTATCGTATCATTTTTCCGCTAGGCTGGTACTAACATTCTGAATTGGAGCTAGACAATAACTGAGCTAACTCGGTTATAACTCGCTCGGTTTGACTCGAAAAAACTCGACTCGGCGAGCTTATTTTTGTAGCTCGAAAAAATTTCGAGCCGAGTTTGAGCTGGCCCAAGATCGACTCGGATCAGGGCTCGAACTTGACTCGATTCGACTCGAATCGACCCAGCTCTATAATATATTTTTTTTAAAAACCTATCCCCCTCTCCTCTTTCACTGTTCGGGTGCCCGAGCCAGAGCCCCCTATTTTCCTACCCCTTTCTCTCACTGTCTGAGCATGTCCGGCCATCCTTGCGTCCGCGAACCTCGACCAGCCATCCCTACCTCTCTCTGGTAACACTTTCCTCTCTATCTCTCTCTAGCCTTTGTATTTGCTTGGGCCCCGGTCGAGCACTGTCCATGGCAGCCCGGCCAGGTGTCAACTGTCAATACATATTAATATATTATTAATTAATAGAATAATGTGTGTGTGTGTGTATTGTATAATTTTTTTTTTTTTAAAAAAACATTAAAATTTAAACCCTTGCAGTTGTAGCTTGGCCGAGCGTCATCCATGGCAGCCCGACTAGGCACTACCATGGCAGCGAGCAGCCCAACTGGGTGTTGTGTGTTGAACATTAATATTTAAATATTATATATATATATATATATATAATTTTAATAAATATATAATAACATAAATATATATATATTATATATGTTATATTAAAAATCCTAAAGGGCCTAAACCCAAAGGCCTAAACAATAAACACTAAAGCCTAATATATATTATATATTATATTAATGTTAGTTATGTTAGTGTTAATGTTAGTTAATATATCATATGTAAATGTTAATATTAGAATTTAGTTTGTTATTGTTATTGTTATTTATTGTTAATTATCAATTATGTTATTGTAAATGTTAAATTATTAATTTTAATGTTAGTGTTAATTTTTCGTTATTGTTATTGTTAATATCAATGTTAAATTGTTAATGCTAATGTTAAATTAATGTTATTATTATTGTTCAATTAGTTAAATTAAATTTTCTTATTTTATTGTTGTAGTATAGGATAATCAATTATCCATTTGAAGATTTCTATATTGCCAGACATAAATTCAGTGTGTTTTTGAAGGTATAGAAATTCTCAAATTGTCTCATTTTTTGACAGTTCAATGTTAGATAGATAAGAATGCTTTCATTTATTCTAATTTAAATGCATATGCCTGTTCCGGTTCGTCTCTCCTCCTCTCTCTAGACATATTTCTTACATCTGTTTACGTCATCAAATATCCACACTGCATATATAATTGATGTGTGAATCAAATACATTAATATATTTAAAGAAATAATGGGAGATGCTGCCGAAATTTTGGCGTGACATTTAAATTGAAAAACGAAAGCATTACAATCTATTCAATCTTGAATGGATGATTGATTTAAACACTTAGGCAATTCTTTAAAATTTATAAGGGCATTTAAGTAGACACCATTTTGTGTTGAAAAATGCCTAAAAGTTAATTTCCTATCTTTATATTTTATAACTTTAGATAATGCTTTAGTAAATAACTATGTAATTTCATTCTTATGTAACCAGTTCAAGGCAACCAACAATTTCTTAAAACAATTGACCCCACTATAAAGAACATAAGAGTATAAAATACATCAGGGGGTCACCTTCAAGATTGAGTATATGGAGTGATATAATCCAACATTTGAATGTGAAGGCTAAAAAAACGTTGAAGTTAGATGTATGCACATGTTGGAATTTGACTTTTGAAATGTTGGATTCGGCCTTGGAATTAGATCTTGCATTTCCTAAATATGTGGCGAGTGATAAAACGTATTTTTGGTTGCCTACTGAAGATAATTGGAATAAAGCAAAACAAGTTCACAAGTTTCTTAAGGTTTTTAATAATTGCACAAAGATATTTTTTGAAAATAAATATCCCACAGGAAATATATTTCTTCTGTCTATTTGGAAGATCAAGGAAGCCCTAAGAAAAAAGTGCTAGTGAGGGTCCATATTTTCTATAACTGATGGCACATAGTATGCTAATAAAGTTCGATAAGTACTGTGACGAATGTCATTTATTAATGGCCATAACGGTTGTTCTTAATCCTCGGTGCAAGATAAGCTATGTCAAGTTCATTTTTATGAATATTTATTCCGATCAAAGGGCGATAACCGAAACCTCCAAGGTTTTAACATAATCGAAGAATTGTACACTTCATATACAACCACAACAGGTGATAAAGAAGTTAAAGCTCATGGTATTTCTACAAGCGATGACAATATCCTCGACGATGAATACATGTCTTTCTTAGCACAAGAAAATACAGAAAATGAGACGAATGAATCAGATCTAGACTTGTATCTCAAATAGCCAATCATAAGACGCCAGGATTCAGACTTCGATGTTTTGGAGTGGTGGAAGATGAGAGTTAGTGAAGCAAAATAACTTACACTATCTGCAATGGCACAAGACATCTTGTCAATTCCAATTTCAACAGTGGGCATTAGAATCTGCTTTTAGCACGGGGACTAAGGTTGTGAGCAAGCATTGAAGCTCTTTTTCACCAAAAACAGTTAAAGCATTAATTTATACACAAGACTGGTAGCGTCTGATTTGGGGAGGTAATAGTTTTGATATTGAGGATGATGAGGAGAACGAGTCTCAAGACGAGACTGCACATGCAGCAACAACAACGTGAAGGAAGTTAGGTAAAAAATTATTGTTAATTTGTTAAAACTTAAAACTGATGTAATGTGTTATGTACTTGGATGTAATGTTGATGATGCTTATAAATGCAATGCAGCAATGACTTTTATTTCATTTCATATTATACTTTTGTTTACATTATAATTCATATTTCATTATTGCTTTTATTTATCATATTACATATTTGCTTTTGTTTTTCATATTTCATTATTGCCAAAATACTAATTTCTCCAACACAGAGTGTAGATATGACATCAACTGAACCATCGACCGATGTTTGGGACTATGGTTCCTTAGTCCACTCTCCAAAGTCCGGAAAATTGAACATTTTGTGTCATATGTGTATGGCCAAGCTTGTTAATAAAACTAATCGGCCCAGGTTACACTTTCTCACATCGGGGTAGAGATACAAAACTGTCTTAAAGCCCCAAAGGAGTTCCAACTTCTTTTTTAGACCTTTATTGATTTGAATAAAAAGCCAACCACCCCCCATCCAAACTTTCAAAGGCAGAAGAGGAAGCCAGATTATTAGCATTAGAAGAAGAACAATTTCAATTCGCCTAGAAATGTAGTATGGAAGAGGCTTCTAGACATCAACGATGTCCTCCAAGATAACATGATGTCGAAGCAGGATCAACTGATCAAGCTACACGAATAAAAAGAAGAGTAACAAACCATCCAATTTTCTCTCCAATCTTGGTACATTTTGCAGGGTATTGGAAATTACATATAAATTTTCTCACAAAGAAAGTTTGAACAATCTAATTCAAACTAAACAAGAGCACGATGAAAAACCTTCCACCTTCTAATTCAATAGAGGTGAACGAGTACGTATATGAAGAATTACATAGCAGTTTGAGCTCGACAAACGAATCTCCTCTCTTGTAGTAAATAAGAAATTGGAAAAAAAAAAAACCGCATCTAATGTTTTATAAGTTTGTAATTGTAATATTTTACTTTTCAGTTTGTAAGTTGTTTTTTTAATTTTCAGTTGTACTGTGCTATTGATTGAATGTTATGTATAAGTACAACATTAACTCAAAAGCTCGACCTCAAACTCAAACTCAACTCGAAAACTTGAACTCGGCTTGATCTGGCCCGAGTCAAGTCGAGTTGGACAATCGGGCTTGGTCATCGAGCCGAGCCAAACTCGAGTTGGGGGTGGATGCTAACCAAACCGAGAGCTCGATTTGGTTTAACTCGATGTTCAGCTCTATTCTGAACCATGTTTGAGACTTGGTAGAGTAAGATCTAAAATTCAGCAACCAATTTTATTTTATTTTTGAAAGATTATTGAAAGAGCGAGGAGCTCTTAAGACCAATTAAAAATTACATCCATGCTATAAACGACCAATCATTTTGATCGAATTCCTTTAAATAAGAAGCCCATCCTATTATGCATGTACCTCCAACTGCTCTTGTTTTGAAAGCATAATTCATTCCTTTCCTCTCCACACCGTGGCCTCCTTTTTCCTTAAGCCACCATCCGACCAAGCTAATAGCAATGCCCATATGGATCTCGGCATCACTTTGAGGGGTACCCTGAACAAGGCGACAAATATTTCATATTTCCCATACCTTCCATATGAAGGGATAATGGATGAATAAATGATCCACTGTCCCCACTCACAACAATTTGCAATTACTAGCGATTGCTTTTACAGAATCTTGTCTCTTCCCACCATCCATGTGAAAGCCACTACTTTTGGTGGGACCATGACCACACAAAAGGGAGAGCATCACCTGATCCGAGGGGGAATGCCCCAACAATTTGTAGAATGATGAGATTGAAAATTGCCCCGACCTATCCACGAGAAATATCATCGAATCGTTCTTACCTGAATAATATTTGAGTTGATGTAACCACTCAAATAGTCGAGCATATTCCACTGCTTCCTCATCTGATAAATTCCTATGAAAAGGAATAGACAACACCACCAAATCACCAACAGTTGAGAAGCATTCATCTACAGTCGCTTCTAAATCTATGGCTACTTTTGCTAAGGATGGAAATGCTAAAATACGCAAGCACTCCCAAATTCACAAGTCCTTCCAGAATCTAATCCTTTTGCCATCACCCCCGAGAGAATCATATCCCTTCATTAAATTTGCTCATCATCGCGATAACCCCTTCCATAACCCGGAGCCCTATAAAGAGACGAGTTCTTTACCCACCATCCTCCCACTTGAGAAACATCTTATTTACCTTCTATTGCTTCTCTCCACATTCTTCCTTCCTCCACCCCCAAACCTCCATAACTATTTTCCTAAAAGAGCAAGATTCGTTCCAAGTTTTGAATGCCTACTCCCCCCTCCCTATACGGTTTGCAAACCTCCTCCCATTTTAGAAGATGGAACGTGTGCTTCTCCTTAGTTCCCTACCATAAGAAATTCCTTCGCAACATCTCAAGCCTACCCACCACTAATACTAGGTGACATGAAATATAGCAAAAGGTTAGACTTGATTGCTTTTATCAGCGTCAACCTAGCCTTCGGTGAGATGTCTACTTTTCCACCTCGATAACTTCATTTCTACCAAGTATATAACTTTGTATTGTAAGTGTTTGGCCTGTTTTCCCACGCTCAACGGGAGGCCCAAATACGTTGACAAAAGAGACCCTGCCTTGCACCTGAAGATCTCTAATCATGTAGCCGGTTCTTCACTAGGAGAGCACACCTTTGGAGATGTTGACTTCGACAAAGACCTAAGACCATGATGAGGACATCCGGGCACCAGTCAGGGTATACCAGAGGAGGAGGAAAGCTCCTGTTTCTTTACGGCTAGGTGATGCATATATGGGGCCCCGTGGGCCCAATTTGATTGCTTAGTCCGCTGAAGACCCCACATTGGGAAGATACGTGTGGGCTACTTAGTTGGACCATTCCAACCGTTGGATCATCATCATTAAATATCTTGATCGTGAGCCACAAAATAATTAAGTTTATTTAGTTGTTTATATGTTTATTATTTTTTTATTTAGCTTATATTTTTGCTAATTTTAGGGAGTTGGGAATAAATTTTTTTTTGTTGAGCATCTTTATTTGAGAGCATATTTTTGTAAAAAGTCTTTTCTTAAGACTATATAAGGGTCGGACGTCCCCACCCTAACCATTATTGCATATGAAATTTAATTTAATTTTTTTTTTAAAAAAAAAACTCTCTTTACTTTGTGATGAAGTAAAACCTCCTGTGATTGGAGCAATTTGGTGTGATGCCATGGAGTGATTCCAAGTTATCCTTCTCTTTCATTCCCTTCCATCAAAAGGTATTTCTTCTATTTTCTCTCTTTCTTTCTAGTTTTCTTCTTTTCTTTCTCCGTTAACAAACAATCCCTACATCCATTCTTGTTCTTCTTTCTCCCCAACTCATACACCCACAACCTAACCCATCCCAAACTCCCATCCAACCCGCCTTTACTTGACCGTACAACCACAAGGCCATACCTGGCCATCCCAACCCATCCGTATAGACAAAGTTGTAGGACTGCCCATACGAGCAGCCCCTCGCTTCCCTTTTGCCCTTTGTTTCTCGCATTCTAACCATTGTTGCATATGAAATTATCATTAAAAAAAAAAACTCTCTTTAATTTGTGATGAAGTAAAACCTCCTGTGATTGGACCAATTTCGTGTGATGCCATGGAGTGATTCCAAGTTATCCTTCACTTTCATTCCCTTCCATCAAAAGATATTTCTTCTATTTTCTCTCTCTTTCTTTCTAGTTTTCTTCTCTTCTTTCTCCATTAACAAACAATCCTCACATCCATTCTTGTTCTTCTTTCTCCCCAACTCATACACCGACAGGCTAACCCATCCCAAACTCCCATCCAACCTGCCTTACCTGACCATACAACCACGCGGCCATACTTGGCCATCCCATCCGTACAGACAAACTTGTAGGACTGCCCGTACAAGCAGCCCCTCCCTTCCCTTTTGCCCTTTGTTTCTCGCATTTTAACCCCTCCCCCCCCCCCCCCCCCCCCCCCCCAAAAAAAAAAAATAAATAAATAAATAAATAATAATAATAATAATAATAATAATAAAAAATAAACCCTCTAAAACCCTAACCCTAGTTTCTCCAAAATCCACTAATTTCGCAAAAACCCCAATTTTTCAAAAATCCCCAAAACCCTAGTTCTTAAACCCTTTAACGAACCAAGAGATTCCCTTTAGAATTAGATCAATTCCTATGCTAGATGGAAGTTCTAGCTTCCATAGGTCCCATCTAATCATGTTTTATAAGATCTAATTGACGGGTTGTGATTTAGTCTTGAATCTAAGCATAGTCAAATACTTGAATTCATTAAGCCTATGATTGAGTAGCATTATATTGTGCTTTAAATTATTCTAGTTAATCCATTAATGATCTCATTGCATCAGACCACCCACACGCGTGGGATGTATGATGCCCACCCACGCATGGTGGGTGGTGGAACCACATTCCAGCCCATGAGATGGTATGGGGCTCTCATCTCAATAGGCCTACCCACACGGTTATGTTATCTCAACCATTAAGTTAGATTTCTCTTTAATTGTGTGGTTATAAGCCTGACCATGCTACATAAGTCAATGGGATGGTGATCTAACGCTGAACACCACATTGCATGGATGCCCAATCGTTGTTTTCTCTGCAGACATTGCAAGATTTGAGCGGTGGCGATGCCATGAACTTGATCGGGCTAGATCTCACTCATTTAGGTCAGAGTGATCTCAAAATTTGAGATGAAAGCTTTGTTCCATGTGATTCATCATCTGGATCATTTGGATCTGATGTATGATGATCAAATCTGTCCCTGATTGAATTTGGACCGTTGGATCCATTTTGGATGGATCTCACTCATTTGGGCTGAAACTTGACGGGTGGCTCAATGGTGATGTGATGAACACATCCAATGGTTCAGATTGAGCAGTGGGAAGCCCAATCATGGGTTTTCAACAAGTCAGCCCTAAGTTGTGCATATGGTGATGTTCGCGTGGTCCTTGTCACCCTACATGTTTAACCCCATGCATGCGATTCGAGTTGTTTCCCAAGGCCTCACAAACATCGAGGGTGCCCTAGCTTCATGCATGAATGCACAACGCAATGCTAGAGGGCACAGTCCAAACAAATGCCTTGTAATTTGTACATAAGGTTCTGGTACATGTTATATCAAATGCAATTATAGTGTGAATGTGATTCTCTCATGGTGGGTGTTGCATTGGCACTCATAAGCGTGGAGTCAGCTCTGCTACCAAAAATTTGATGTAGGACATACCTCTTAATATGAGGACTAAACGCCCCTTACTGATGTGCACCCAAAGAGAACTATTATAGCTTAAGAGAGTTAAAGAGGGTTGCCGGAGGTGGTAAAGGAAGGGTGGAATGAAGGGTTTAAAGGAGTAATAAGGGAAGATTTATGGAGAAGATTTTAGGACTTGAAGTTGAAGGTTGAAGGTTTGGATAATAACCTATGAGAGGTAAATCTGGGCCGGAAAACAATAGGTAGGATATACCTTAGAGTCTCTCACTAAGGTTTATTGGAGTCTCACCATTAACAAACTATTCATTCAATCTCAAATCTAAAATGGTTAACAATGCCATGGAACTAAAAGTCGTTCTAGTTTCAAGGAGACTTAAAAAATTAAAGCCTTAGTAATGCAGGGGCATTTTCACACCAGGCTTGAGTGGGGTGGCCTGTGAGATGCAGGGGCACACTCAGGGTAGGCGGCCAGTGTGAGGCGGGCCCCACGTGAAGTGGGGCCCACGAGGGAGGTTCGGCTGAGGTCCTAACCCATGGGATGTGGGGCCTAGGCTATGAGATAAAGGGATTGATTCACCATGCTCTATCAGTTCAAGCTTTTAGAGCAAGCGGTTCATTGTCCTGCATCACTTAGTACCAAAGAAGACATCGATTTCCTGAAAACATCTTTCTGGAACTCTACTTTCAAAACAAAAATTCTTTTGACTTCCTAGAGAATCCTTAAATGAAAACAACTGGCAATTACGCTATGAACCTTCCATAAAATAGTCTGAATTAGTCTTAAAGCTTATGGGGGCCTCTCTTCGTCAATAAGCCCCACATCATTCTCATTAGTTCTCTCTACTTCTGTAAACTTTAAGAGGCTGATCCCCATCAACCTCACTTCCTGAATTTCCCTATCTCTCATAAAACATTTAATTTTATATTATAAAGCCTATCGATTTTCAAAAGTTGTATAAAAATAAAATAACTAAGCATATGATAAATCAATGGATACAGTAACATCAATTATATCCATTTCACTAGCTGGTGACCAATAGGGTTATTGAAGTCAAGTATGGATTCACTTACCTCCAGTAGGTAAAGTTACCATTTGAACAAAAAATCCTCTTGGGAAGGTTTTGATACGTTTAAATTACAACCTTTGATCTGACAGGACTAAGATGACCTAGACTGTTCAAATAAAACCATATTGATATGTTCAAGGAAACAAGAGAAGAGTTAGATGCACACGCGTCTTTATATCTTGATCTCCTAGATCGAATGTCATTAAGAAAAAATTCTCAGCAAAAATTCAAAAAAAAATGTCCTTCAACCTCCATTAAGGAACTCTTGGGATTAGGAGCTGTAGAGGTTACAACATGTAAGCAAGCCTAGGCTGTCTGGATATTATTACTAAATCCCATGGGATGCCTAATGCACCTTGTGAGCACCACCACTGTGATAATCCTCGTAAATTCTGCTAACAACTCACACCTACCACCATTTTCCTGATATTTTCTCCATTTCCCATTACCCTCACTCACTCCTAGGACCTCTTTTCCTCACCCTGGTATACACATCAACAGTCCATCTCTTTTGCCATCCAGTCCAAGATAAAAGTCCCTTCCTCAGAGCCACTATCTTATCCCTCAATGTTTTCAACGTTACATTCCTTCCCTTCCCACATACCTTTTTCATTAGCAAGATATGCTCCTTTCATTGATTTCCCATTACTGCAAAGCTGAGATCAGATTTCTAATAGCCTTGAAGGATTGTCAAAATGGAAACCATATGGGGAAAAACCACAGCTGCAACAATCACTGAAGTGAAAATACAGGCACATTGCCACATGCTAGTTAGATGCAGTATTTCAGTAACAATCAATTTCAAGAAGTGAATACGCATGCACAATGCCAAATGTTAGTAGATGCAGTATGTCAGCAACAATCAATTTCATCTTCAAAGGAGCTCCATCAAGTAACCCAGTACTTGATGGATTATGCCTTCCATAGGACAGTCTTTAATATATATATAAACAATATGCACAGTAGTGACAGAATTATCAAACCTTAGCTCGAACTGATCTTGCTTCTCCAATGAGATATGGTATAAAATGCGTGTCTCCAGGACCAAAGACATTGCTCGGGCGTAGTGCACATGTTAATAGCCCATCAGTACCATTAGCGAACAATATCAATGCCTCTGCCTGAGACCTAAAATCGCTCAACCTGTCTTCATACTGCACCATGGTAATGAAATCATAATAAACGAGAAATATCACGTGAACAAAAAAATTTAGAAGTTCAATTAGGTTTATGGCAGACTCAAATAAAGTTTCATGAAAGCATGAGAAAAAACTCCCCCCCAAAAAAAGGACATACTCTCCAAGGGTAAGGCAAAGACTCATCTCCATTGTGTATACTATGCACACCATCAAAAACGACATCTGCAGAACTGTTATATATAAGCCTTTTGACTTTACATTCTCGGCAAGCATTGATTACATTTTTTGTACCTGGATATGCAGTCATCAGCAATGACTATATTTTCAGAGTTACTAATACAAAAAAAAAAAAAGAAAAAAAAAAGAAGGTCCACAGTCAATACAAGTTCTCTTTGCAATATAAATGCACACTCACCTTGAACAGTGACCATGTAGTGATGATAGATATCATGTACAGACAAATCCAATGCATCCATATGAAAGACAACTGTTGAACCTTCGATTGCTGCAAATGAATGAGATTACACCTCATCATTTTCTTAGTCCAAAGTTTTCACATTGAAGGCCCAAATGATGGTGAAAACCATGAAATGACTAGTGCAAGAATAATTAAACTGAAAATTACACACCTGAAACAACAACCAGGCAAAGAATGAAAAGGGATGGAAAATCCTGTAGGGGACAACAAAGCTCAACAGTGTTGGGATTAGGCACAGCAGATGCCCAAAAAACCCATGCTGTTGGATTGCCAATGTACCAAACATGCACTAAGAACACGATCTGACAAAACCCAAAGTATCATAGCTAGCTGATTCTTTAGGAAATATTGGATTGTGAGAAGGAGAAGGCGGTTCAATTGCCCAAGAAGCATACTGGAGGGCATGTTGTGTGCAATTTGCTCAAGGTGGAGTAGATCAAGACCAGGGAATGGTGATGATTAGTTTTCTTGAGACCAGGGGATCTTCACTCCAACCACAATAGAGCCAAGGATTTGAATGGTATGGATTAGCATACATATATACCATCATGATCAAGGGAGATGGATTGCTTCCATTCATTTAAAAGCAACAAAAGGACACTGGAGTCAAACCCTCCTAATATATCCTTGAACCGAATGCTTGCTCCCATAATTATTTATTTATTTACTTATTTTTTTTTTTTTTTAAATCACTAGTGCTTAAATTATGAGGATACTCAAGTGCACCTGGTGCACTTAACCTTTAAATGAACCCTCCTTCTTTTAGAGACATGGATGGTCCAATCATTGATCTGGACCCCCTTAGGTCGAAGATGATTTTCGTGGGCCACCAAGAAAAAGTCATATTGATCAGAGAATTCTATCCTTCCAAACATCATCCTATTTCTGATCAAAGGCTTTGAACATCCCAAACATCATCCTACTTCTTTATAACCGTCAGTTTTCCAAAGACGGGATGGTTCTCATCTTCTCATCAACATTGTTCCCTGGGGCCATGTTATCCAAAGTGGATTCTATCAAATGGGCTATTCATAGTGATCACTGACCATTTTCCATGCAATACAAACCATCCATTTTGTATGACATTAATCAGATGAAAAGTTCCACTGATGAGGGTGAATTTCCATAGCAGCCCATGAAGAGTGGGCCGAACCTAATCGACAGTCCAGATTGATAATTCGACTGTCCACTCATCCAAAAGCGCTGGGGTGCATTTGAGCACTCATCTTTATATATATTCTAGATTCTTCCACATTTTTATAACTGTTTCAAGAACCATCATAAAAAAATCAGAATCCGAACACACTCAACTGCCAAAACCGATCGAATCAGATTCGATAAATCCCCAAATCAGGAAGCGCTTGGCAATCAACAACGATAATCACCACGGGACAAATTCAAGAGAATGACCGAATTACCTTCGCAGACTTGTGATTTCTCACGAACATCGACCTGGAAATACGAGGCCCGGCCGATCGAAACGGCATCCGAGAGGATCGAATTCTGTTCCTTGCGATCGAGGATCAAAGAAGGAGCAGAACCGGCAATTCGGACGGTCCATTGCTCCGATTTCAAGAGCAACTGAACAAGCGATCTACCGATAAAGCTTCGACCGCCCAGAACCGTACAGATTCTAGGGTTTTCCTTGCTCGAACTCTCGTCGATCGCCATTAGAAATCGAAGCAGAGAGAGGGCAGAAGCCCTTTCCTTTTCCTTTGTATTTATAGGGCATTTGGCGCCGAAACTGAAACACCGTTTCGGTTACTCTCCTTTTCAGTGCCTGGGAAGGGTAAAATGGAAATTTCGAGGACTTTTCGGTGATTCGGTATGATTTTACCATACTATCCCTGTCCTTCCAGAAATTTACCAAAAGATCCCTAATTAATGTATGTATGTATTAAGGGGAGGCGATACGGTGGAGATGGGAGAAACATGATGTGGTAGAGCAATCTCTCAACGGAACATGTAGTATGGTTATGTACAAATCAGACACGTCTATATGTGGTTATTCAGCATGGATGGTTTATATGTCGAAAATAATATCTTTTAGACAACTATATCCATCTGATCTCTGACCATTAAACTGACGGTGGAGAAAAAAAACAGTTAATTATCAATTGTGTAATAAAAAGTAATCGATAGGACGGTCTCGTGTCGGTATATGGTGACCCCGATCGATTATACCCTGCCACGTGTCTAGTGGAGAGACTTGTTCTACCGAATCATAATGGAAAATGATGGGCGGCTTCGGTGGATCCCAGACGGTGGCGCCACCTTGATGCATCTGCCTTCTATCCTTACTTTCATCCGTTTCGAAGGTACGATACTCTGAGGCAGATCTAAATCTTACGTGGACCAGACCAATGAAACGGTGGTGACTGACTACTCAACGTTAACAAAATTTTGGGGGTTACCACAATGTTTAGTTTCAATCCGGCCTGTTGATAAGGTGGCAAAGACCTTGATGAAGGGACCATAAAAATTTCAGCTTGATCCAAAACTTCTGTAGTCCATGACAAGTTATTAATTTATTAAGGCCGATCACCACTATTTCTATTGTAGGGTTTACCCTGAGATATGTATCTACTTAATTTTTTGAATCGTACCTTAAAATAATTTGGCCGTGAGAGAGGGATAGTGTAGTCACTGGGCAAAGGCGTGGGAGAATATATTACGAAGGACTTTAACAGGTTAAATCAACTCTTGATATAAAAGCTGGAGCAGCCAGAGATTGGTGTATCAAGACACTGAATTGTATGCTACCCCTACCCATCTCTAGCCCTGATTTGACAATTTGTGGGTAGACCTCCACGATGTATATGCTTATTCACGTTGTTTATTCCTGGTATCATTTTAAGTTATAAACATAAAAATGAATTGAATCTAGTGCTCAAGTAGACCATAACACATATAGCTAGCATTTAATGCTTCATGCATTTAATGAAACACAAGCTTATTATTTGGTATAGTCTTCTGGAGCGTCAAATCTACCTTATTTTTGTGCACGTACATTAAAATAATTTAAAAAAATAAATGAATAATGTAGATAGAAAGATACATCACAATGGCCCGCCTACATAACTGCCCATCTGAGGCTAGAGATGAGCAGGGGTTGGATGCAATCCATGTCCGGTGTATCAATACATATCAAGGGACTTGACAATCTAACATAGGCCAATTCAGCCTTAACTCAGGTGAGTCATGACTTGATTCCAAACCAAGTGAGTCACTGTAGAACTTAACTGAGGCAAGTAACTATAAATTTTGTACTGTTTGGGTTTTTAATTCTTACAAGTAGGCCATAGTTTTGGGATTTAGATCATCAATAACAGTGCATATTCAATTGAAAAGGATCATAGTATGGAAAGCTAGATTTTTTCCAATTTGCGAAGTAATATTCTAATGATATGGATTATTGAACCGTGGCCCCATCTACCTTAGTCGGAAATAGGGTGACTCACCCTGACTTGGCTAAGTCACCCCTAACTTATCTGGTTTAACCTGACTTTGTTAGGATCCGTGGAGCTTGATCATAAGATATGTATTGTTATCTTTACATTGAGTTTAATGTAAGCCTTAGTTCATTTAGAGTAATATATATTTGGTTGTGAAAAAGAGAGAGCTATTATTATAGTTTATAGCCTTTTGAGCACAACCACTTGATGAGAATGTGTGAAAGTATGAAAAGAAAACCGTGTTAAGTCTCTATGTTGTGGTTTGCAACTTCTTTTTTTCTCAATATTATTGTGTGTGTAATTGAGAGTGCATTCTTCTCCAACAAACAATTAAATGAGCTGGTCCAAGTTGCCAAGCCTTAAAACCATAGCTAAAATGATTGTTTTGAGTCAATTGCACAAATGGACAATATGAAACGAAGCTTAAGTGGACAATCCCTACATGAGACCATACAAAACTGAAGCTTTAAGTGGACAATCCGTGTAACACCATTGAAGCTTGAAATATCATGGCAAGGATTGTTAGATAGATGTTGGGTTTTTTATTTTTATTTTTATTTTTAATAAATAAAATATATAAATAAGTAAATAAAATAGGCTGCAGTTTTTGGTATTCTTAGAGATCATTTCTCGTGAATCATGATGACTCTCGGTAAAATGGAACAAAATTTAATTTAATAATGTTGGAAAGTTGCCATTAATGAAAATATGCTATGAAAACATGACTTTCCGCGGTAAAATGAAGCATATTTTAATTTAATAATGTTGGAAAGTTGCCATTAATAAAAGTATACTACAAAAACATGACTTTTCACAAAAATGACTCTTTAAGTAGAGGCATGCTCATCTGTGTCCTCTCGTCCAAACAACCCATGTAATGCGGCATCCCATGAAACCCCTAGGGACCAATTCTCACCCCGATCTAAAACTCTAGTGGGCCGAGAGATGCAAATCAAGGGAGGAAACTGTTTTTGTTTATCATGGCCCACCAAAGTATTGGATCAAAGTAAAAGTTGAGCCTTGGGGTTTTCATAGAGTATTGCATCTGGTATGATGAGTTCTGAAAAAGCTTTCACAAGAACTTGTGAGAATTTGTGCGAACTGGTGTAACGCCCTGAAAATCGGGGATCGAGCATAGATTCAACTCCCGAGTTCCAACGCATCACTTATGCAACATAGATAATGATGATTTAATGTTGTCCGTATTAGTGCATTAAAGATGAATGAGATTAAGCCAAAACAGCATATCACACTCCAGAAATGAATAAATTTACGCAAGTGCAAGACTGTGATTGATAAATATAATGTATAAGTTGTTGTAGATCTCCAGAGTGTGAAAATATCACCAGGTTAACCATATACATGTATACTCTCAAAGTGATCAAAATGAATATACAAGTGTGTCCTAAAATACAAAACAACAGTGCAAGGGCATGTAATCAGTGTCCATGTAGCCCCGACGATCAAGACACGGCTCACATGAACCCTCCCGATAACTGCATGTAGGAGAATGCCTCCTCGTCATCATCGAAGTGTGGCTCCGCCTCGTAGGCATCGCCATCACCTATAGCTAAGACAGATTCTGGTTGGTGTTTAAAACACCGTCCCGGAACGTGGGAGTGAGTGATCAACTCAGTGGAACTATGAAGCAAAGGTTAACATATTATCAATTCAATCAAGCAGTAATGATAAAGCAGTACAACAAACATGTCCTGGATACTCTTGTTAATGCAAGAATGATATGCGATAATGATGCATGCCCTCGCCTGCACTCCCTCAGCGTCTTCATCTTATGGCGCACATGGCAACCACCTGAAAGTGCTCTTCCTCGCCAAAGCACATGTAATGCGGTGCATGCTCATGTTAGCCAATACTTAATTAGATTTATTCATACAGCAGTTTTGGGAAGCTAAGGTACCTCCCTTGTTCATTTCTCAAACAATGATCCATTCCAGGGTCGTCAGTCCTAGCTAGTCTCATACGATGTTACGGTTCTAGGTCGCTACAAAGGGTTCGTCACCTGATCAGTGTAGGCCTAGTTTATACTCTAGTTGCTACGGAAATGTTCGTCGCTTCAACGCAGTCTCAGAGTATGTTCGAGGTCACTACAAAGGGCTCGTCACCTGATCAGTGTAAGCCGACAACTTGAATACAGTATCTCATACTATCGTATTCGGCTCACAAGACGGTATTGCTCACTGGTCACTACGAGGAGGCTCGTCGCCCGAGCGTAGGCTGACAGCTCAACCACGGTATCTCATACCACCATGTCTGGCTCATGAGTCTTAGTAGATCGAGATACCAAGGTTAACGGGGTTTCTACTGGTGAGTTTGGTACCTCGGGTTCAAGCAATAGCGTCCATACATGGTGAACATACATCGGGTCAATCGGGTTACTTAATGAGCTCGACTGATACGAGCGTATGTCGAGATGATCGACATGAAGTGCGTAAGCACTCCGTGTGGCCTAACCACTGTCGACAAACTCCGTACGACTCGGATTCCTCGAACACATCTGTTATGATGAAGCTAACTCAGCCACTCGTTCGGGAACTGTTACCAATAGCCTGGACTACGTAGTAGTCCCAAACGCATATAAATATAACAGGATAATAATGTGGTAGGCATATCAAAGTTAAACAATTAATTCAAGTAATGTAACCAATTTAACATTTCACAAAATACAAGGTAAACATACTTTGCACAAATGCATTTCATGCTAAATCACACAAATTTAATCTAAGTTACATGAAGGGATATATACACATAGCTAAGGTAGTTGAGAATCTCACCTCAACACCTATATAACATATAGTTTACTAAATATTTACTCATCCAGACAATTTCACAAACACTTAGACTACACACATCAACATACATGATGTATGTTGATCACAACATGTATTAGGGCAAATCCTTTCACTAAGGAGTTGTCGCGAATACAACACACATATATCCATGATGGATAATCATGGCAAGCAGGGATTCAAATTCCATACTCATTCAATTATTTCCACAAACACTTAGACTATACACTTCAACCTACACGGTACAACTTAGTTATAAGCTATATTAGGGCAAATCCTTTCATAAGGAGTTGTCACGAATTCAACAATCACATGTTCATGGTGAATAATCATGGCAAACACAAAACTAAATTCCCGACATATCCGGTCATTTCAACCTACACATGGAATAGCCTATATTCAACATAGTTCATATATAACTGTAAAGCGAGGAAAACAGCGTATCTAACATGTGAAACGGCAACCCAGTCGGTTATAAATCATTAACCGACATTGAAAGCCTTGAAAACCATAATGTATACGTTTATAGTCCGCACCTTTCACCGGTAAACTCGTAACGGATTCAGTTTGAACACTCCGCCTTCGTCTATAACACAACGGCAACCTATAGTATGAAATAGGTTAGCTATTTCATCGCATACCCTATCTGAATCCCTAAAACAAATTAGGGTTAGAATTTCTTACTTGAAAACGGAATCAGAATCGCCGGAATAATGATACGATAGTGGTAACTAAGCACATGGAACGGTGAGATTGAGTTCCGAGAACTTTCAATGCCCGGTCCAAATCCGATATAGAGTTTCGGTGTGCTCCTGAGAGTAACTGGGATTAGAGATTGATCCTAAGTTTTACGGTAATGTAGCGGTAATGATTCTGCACGTTTTGGGTCTTGCAGATCATATTTAAAGTGATTAGTGCTAATTTTACAGGTACTCTAGTTTAGTACTAGCTAATTCTCGCCTAATTTCTAAAGGATTTGGTCCTGAGTGATTTCTGCTTGAAGTGAAACTCGGGTCTTTGTACAGATTTTTCCGAGATGTTACAACTGGTGTGCAACTGAGTATTTGGCCTTTAAGTATTTATTTTTATTTCTTGTGTTTTTTCCATCTTTTTAATTTTTTTATATAAATTATAAAATTTTCAAAGAATGAATTACAAATATTATGGGTAAAAATGGACTGGCTAAAGAGAAGAGGTCACTTTGGACTATTGAGGCAGATTAGCAGGTCAGCCATCTACCCAACGATAAGGGGAGGCTCGAAGCTCATCTAAGTATCCAAGTCGACCAAGACGATCTCAGACTCTTGAAGCGGGTCAGCAGGTCGGCCATCTACCCAGCGATGAGGGGAGGCTCGAAGCTCATTCGGGTATCCAGGTCGGCTAAGACCACCTCGGCCTCCTACTGCACATTTCTTTTGATTCTGAATAATCGGATCTTATCTAAGAAAGATCTGTCCGAGATCTTCTCCAAAGATTACGGAGGATATCCACGACATGCTCGAGATCCCGAGATCTTCGCCAAAGATCTCAGGAGATTCCCTCACGCATTTGGGATCATAATCCCTCTACAGTACGTCCATACTAAATAGGAAAATCTCCTCTATGTCATCACCTCTCCTCAACTAGAAATAGAAGTATTTTTAATGGTGAAAGGTACGTACGTTTTTTTAGCCTCAAACCCCTTATTCGATTAGACCCAGACTCCCTATCTAACTTAGGCATCGGAGGGTCCCCTGTGCTAGCCAGGGTCTCCTTTGTCTGTTATTTGTGTCGGTACATGAAAGTCTAAGAAAGACTAACCAAATTTTTGCATCAACAACAAATATTAAAATAGTTTAATTATACATGATGAAAATATAACTTTTCATGAAAATGACTTTTAAGTGTTTGTTCTTATATTTGTTTTCAGCCTTTTTAAAATTTTATAAAAATTATAGAAATTTCAAAGAGTAAATTACAAATATTAGAATAGTGTACGTATACACAATGAAGCTATGAAGAATGAAGAAGTGTGTTTGGGATATGCTTTTTCTTATTTATTATTTTTCTCCGATTCAAGAGAGGAGATTTATTGTATCTTAGATCACATTAAAGATAGCCTTAAACTTATTTTTAAGTATGTTTTCTTTATTTTAGTCTATGACTTATGCTTTTCCACTTTCATTAGACTAGTTGATCTTTATACAAATGTCCCTAGGGTTGTTTGTCACCATGGATTTGAGGGTATTCCAAATTCATTGGTTGTTTGATAGGGTGGATTGGAAGGTATTTGAAATCCAGTCAATTGCAAATACTCACTTTTGGTGAGTTTTGTCCATTCTCCTTTTCACTTTTCATTCTTCTTCTTCTTCTTCTCATTTTAGAGGTACAAGAGTTGCATGAGTAACATATTATGTCACTGGATTACTAATCTATTGCACACCTGACCTACCGGTGATATTCCAAAACAATCAAATTATCTACTACACTAAAATTATATTAATACAATGACCTAAGCCATCCAAACACTAGTAATGTAAATCAATAGTTAAAAAATATTAACTAGTTGTTTGGTTGTGATTTTATCAATAGTTAAAAAACATTGCTTAGTTGCTTGGTTGTGATTTTATGCTTGTGGCTCATCCGTTGCTTAAAATTTTATCATATTTTATTAAAGTATGTATTTTAATAGGTTTATTATAATCACTGTGTCAATATTATATATATGCATCAATTAAAAATATTAAAGTTGATTTAGTAATTAGATTCAAACTCCTCAAATATATTACATAATGGGAAATGGTTCTACGCGGTGGACCTCATGGGAACTTCCCATGAGGTTCAGTTGTGTGGGTCCCACTGTGATGCGTGTTGAACATCAACACTGTGCATTTGATGGGTCCCCTTTAAATTATGGGATATCCCAAAAATCAGTCGTAGATGGAACTCAGGTGGGCCATATCATCTAAAATCATGTGAAGACATGCCTAAAAACAAATAAAAGCATTTGGTGGGGTCCACCTAAATTTTGAATGCGTCTGAAACTTGGTCAGACCCCTCATCCATTTGGGACACACATAATGGATGGGCTGGATTTGTGAACCACATCTCGGTGGGCCCAACAAATGATTATGAATGTTTTAATGGAAGGGTAACCCCTCTCAACTTTTGTACGTGGTGTGGCCCCAAAAAGTCATGGAATGAGTTGATTTTTAAATCCAAGGCCCACCATGGAATGGTGCATCAAACTGATGGGATAGATTTTCAACATTCATCACAGTGGGGCCCACACAGCTCGACCTCATGGGAAGTTCTCATGAGCTCGACCGCATAGAACCATTTCGCTGGCGTAATTTAAGCATATATTTATTTCGGAATTATAGGAGATTATGAATCCATGATGCTAAACACAATTAGGGGCTGTTTGATTTTTAATTTTCCTGGTAAATACAGGGATTTACCTGATTATTACTTACTACAGCCTGTTTGAAAGTGGCCAGGATTTACGTTTTAAAAATCGGTCCATACAAAGTTGTTATTACTGATTTAAATATTTGGGCCCCACCATGATATATATGAGTTATCCACACCATCCATTATTTAAAAAAATACATTTTAAGGCATGAACCCAAAAACGAGGAAAATCAAAAGCTCAAGTGGACCACACCTTAGGAAACAATGATCATTAAAACGTCAATGGTTGAAAGTTGTTTTCTCCCTGGGGCCCACAGTGATGTTTATTTGTCATCCAACCTGTTAATAAGGTCACAAAGTCATGGATAAAGTGGAAACAAAAATATCAGCTCCATCCAAAACTTGTGGGGTCCTCAAGAAGCTTTCAATGGTAGGAGTTCAATTCCCATTGTCTCCAGTGGTGTGGTCCACTTGATCTTTTGATCTGCCTCGTTTTTTGGCTGATGCCATATAATGTGTTGGCTAAAAGGATGGACGGTGTGGATAATACACAAACATCAAGGTGAGCCTCAAAATTTAACTTTTTTCTCCTGAGGTGGCGTGAGGACTACTATAAATGCAAGGTGGCGGTCAAATCACCCTGGAAATCCATTTGGAAATACAGAGGTAAATAATCATTACCTATTTACCTTGAATAGCCTCTGTAACTAGAAAATCAAACGGGCCGTTACAGAATTTAGAACCCATGTATTCAAAACAAGACATTCTAAACCACGGTGCCAAACGAGTCAAAGTTACGGCTCACCAGATCATTGAGCTATGAGCCGCCCCGTTTGGATGGTGGGCCTGAATGAGGTTGTACGAACGTCATGCCAAACAGACGGCCGCAGCCAATGCGTTCCGAGTTGGCGGAAATTTCAACGAGAAATGACAAGATACAGCAGCTGTATCTGAAGCTCTGATACAGCCATTTTTCTCCTGCCAACATGTCATATGGTTAGAGCATCCAATCCGTGAAAAAAGGTGGACCTCACACTATGGTCGTATTATATGAAAATCAGGCCGATCCAATTGTAAAATCAGGAAATAACATCATCAAAAATCAACGGACAACCAATGATAGATCTCAGTGTAGTGGTATAGTGCGGTCCACAGAATGAGTGAATCTTATTAATTTTGAATATTATTAGATTTTCACAATGTATCATTCATTTTACAAGGATTGGATTTTACATACACGTGACATGCTAGCACAAAAACAATGGTTGTATCATAAACTCTGCTATAGCAGTTGTTTTTTATTTGTAGCAGTCTCTCAACTGCCTTATCTGTGCTGTTGCGAATCCTGTGACCGAAAGTCTCAAAACTGAAAAGGACGGGGTTAAATGCGCACCTCGAACATGTTAACGAGAGTGGAAACATCTGGAAGACGACGCTGTCTGCATCCTTACACCGTACACGCGCGTTTTCAACTTCCACTAGTGGGATCCACTGATTACTAATCCAAACCGTTGGTCTCCTGATTCACACCGTTGATGGAGCATACCCCAACGTTGATCTATGTTGAAAGACTCAAACCACCAATACAGGATCTTGTTGAGTTGAATGTGAACCGTTATTGTATTTCTCTTCTTAACCGTCTAAATGGTGGCCATAAATCAAAAGGTTAAGATTTTCCTATAGCAGAGTCCATTCACGGTGAGAAAACCATGTGTCCCACTTGTGATTGTCGAGAATCCTAATTTGTGAATCTGGACCGTCCAACTGAGCCAACCATATGGATGTTCCGAAAGCACCTTCTATACATACGGACGCACTAAGCTTCTGTATGCATCACACACATGTACCTAAATCTAAACCGTCCAAAAAATTGGATCTACGCTGGATGGAATGTAGCTCCACAATTTGGATGTTTAACTTCAGGTTGATCTCTTTTTTTTTTTTTTCCCCTTCATTCTAACCGTCCATTATTTTGATTTTGACGGCCCATCGAAAATCTACCGTTGGCCTGTTATTGTCACCATTTTAATACGACTTGGATTGTGATACAAATACAGTGGGCCCATTGACAGTTCTGATTTAGGTACACATACACATGTAAGTGGCTGAGTATGTCTAGTTAAAGTTTTTCCATTTCTTCTTCAAATCAAAATACAACTGACAAGATGATCCGTGCCGTTGTTCTCATGACCTAAAAATGAACGGTTGAAAGAAATCGGCTTCCAAGTAAGAGAAAAGAATGCCAAGAGTAACAAACATTCAGGCTGCGTATGACGCTAGACAGGCATTAACGCATGCTCGGGCTGCGTGTGACACTTGATATGTAGGCACTCAAAAATTGTACACGTGGCATATATTAACTCAGATAAAAACTGAGACTTTTGCAGCCCATTGTTTCCTGGTCACAGTCAGCGTTCCCTGTGATTCATGGAACCTGTGGACGCCTGCTTGCGGAAATTGTACATTTGTATATTTTTTTGGTTTTAACCATCCAATAAATATTCACCAATCTCACGGTAAGATATTCAAACAACCTTTTTTCTCCATGGGTACAAATTTTAATTAAATATTTACAAAATTAGCTTGAAGTTTGCACGCTGACAAAAAACTGCCAACTGCTGGAAAGCCATATATTCGTCGTTTGGTATTTCCATGAAAATTTCCATGGTTAAACAGCCACACCAACCACCTCAATAGGGTGTTTGACGCGTAGTATTAACTGGCATTAGGTGGTATGTCATTAAAACAATAGAATTATTGCATGTGAGTGGGATTGTCTCTTATTACCATGGAATATCATGGGACAAACATATGGTAACAGGGGACAAACATAACTGTGTCAATAATTGTTTCATGGTGGCATTTAATTGTTCTTTTGTTGGCCATTGAATAAATATACTAACAAACATTTATAACTATTGAGAATAACATGTGTATTATATCTGCACCGACCATCTATTTTACAACCTCATTTGATGGCATGGGGCCAAAAATAAGGCAGATCGTGTACAACAATATAGAAAGCAGTGGGGATAATGATGGGATGATGGGATAATGATGCCTACCTTAGAAATCTTTCTAGGGTCTACCAAGATGTTTATTTGCTATCCAACATGTTTATAAGGTCAAACAGATTTGAAGGGAAAACACAAATATCAGCTTGACCCAAAATTTTAGTAGCCCCTAGGAAGTTTTCAGTTGTAGGCATTCAATCCCCACTGCTTTATATGGTGGGGGTCTACTAGCTTTGGATCTATCTGATTTTTGGGCTCATGCCCTAAAATGATCTAAAAAATAGGTGGAAGGTGTGGATATAACCCAGACATCATGGCGGGACTTATAGAATTTGTTAATATTAACAAACATTTTCAACACTTGCCAAATAACAAGGTGGGAAGTAATGCTACAGTGTTTATAATCCAAGAGGGTGCAAATACAATTTCATATAACCCAATCTTAGCCTTTCCCATTCTCCTCAAATGCTGGGTGGATTTTGCACGAGATTAAATGCAACTCCATCGCACCTAATCCCATCTAATACCATGCGTCAAACGCCTCCTAAGCTAGTTATTCTCAACCCACGTTACAAGAAATGGTAAAATTATTGACGCATTTTTACTGATGGGTAGCATGTACAACTAACAGTGTACATAAGAATCAATGACGCTTCATGTCGCGTCCTCTCTTGTAATATCCAGAAAATTTAAAACTCGAGTATACTGTATACCCCGAAAATCGGTACCCGAGTATATAAACTCTGGTCCTGAGTTCCCCAGTGTTAACTTAAAAAACAGATGTATCCTCGTTCAAATTCACATTTATTCAACACATGAATAATCAGAGTTGCGTAATTCAAATTAGCGGATCCAAGACGAGGTGGAGATAACAATAGTCAATAAATATAGGGGTAAGAGCAAAAATACAATTATAATAGTAGTAATTGTCCAAAATGGAGATTATACAAGTCACAATATACATACCCAAGATGATTAAAGTGTAAAATTTTCCATTTTCACCCTATTCTCCAAAACATAATGACCGTGACACAAGCCGATCTATGCCTACCTGTCTGAGGGTTCACTAGTACCTGTATCAATAATATTACCTGGTTAGTGTTTTAAAACACCATCCTAGGTGGGAGTGAGTAGCTAACTCACTGGTTCCATTAGTTCTAAGTTACTCATGTTATCGACTCAATCAGAGCAATTAATGATAAATAACACATCAAACATTTCCTAAATACTATTGTTAAATGTATGAATGGGATTATGAAATGTTTATTTCACAATCAACACTCCCTCACAAGCGACTTCAACGCCAATTTCGCAAATGCCAACACTTCTTTATTATGCAACTTCAATACCATATCGCTACATCTTATCTAATGTAATGTGATCGATGCGTATGTTAGCCGAATAATTATTAAGTTCCATTCATTCAGCATATTAGTGAAGCTAGGATACCGATGTCATATCACTAGTCATTATCCAGATCACGTGGCTCGTCGCGGCACATATCGGCTCCTCACCAGTGTCTCTTGATCTAAATTTAGGTATCATCCATTTATCTCACAAATCAATGATTCTAAAGGTACGACATGAACCTAAATGTATAAGGATTAACTTGGTATGAGTTGTCACCCAAACATCGAGTATGATCACTTAGTTCTGAGGTGCGGAATTGTCGCATAAAATCAAGTCGTCATAAAAGGAAATGGCTCGTCACTCAATTCTATTCATGCCTGGGTCGTTCGAACGGTACTATGACACGCAGCTATCGGTCGGGTAATTTGACGGGGGCCGTTCGAACAACAATATCCCACCTCGATCTGTGCTTACTGGTCATTACGCGAGGGGAGGGGGGCTCGTCACCCCAGCATAAGTTGATAGCTCGGACACGGTGTCCCATACCATCATGTTTGACTCATGAATCTTAATGGGATCGTATCGCATTAATGGTTATTAATGTACTCATCCAATGAGAACGTGGTATCTTAGATTCAATTTAGTCGTGTTATACATTGTGAACATACAGGATCAGTCGGCTAGTAGATTGATTTGATTGACTTAGGAAAACCCTGACACAACTGGCATTGGGTGCAAGCATCCTGTGTAGGCCAGCTATTGTCGGTTGTCCGTGTATAACCCAGGTCGATCGAAAAAGCCTATGATGGCGGACCTAACTTGGGTCGGCCCTTGGTTTGGGTGATTTACCGACTGACTCAATATCCTAAGCAATTCTAAACATCGCTAAGAACTAACAATTCATCAAGTAATCACAAAAAAATGACGCATTCATTTAGGCATTTCATCGAACATGTGAGCATTAATAAAACCAAACATTGACCTAGGCATTCCATTAAACATGCGAGCATCAACAAAATAACGCATTCATTCACTTAGGCATTTTATCAAACATACGAGCATCTATAACCAAGAAATAACACATGTTGTAATCAAATTAAAGTGTGAACATGTTAGCATATATCAACCTATCTAAAAACAACAAAATCATTAATTGAGACCATCAAGGGTTAATAAATAATAGCCTAGAAATAATGGTCCGCACCTTTGTAATAATTCCTTACTCAAAGCGCTCCAAGGATTGAATTTATAGGGAAAATCTACCAAAGCCTAAATAATCATACAAACCACTGTAAGGACTAGAAAACTTAACCCAAAATACTAAATTAGATAGTAAAATCTATTTCTTACCTCCAATTGTCATTGAGAAAGTTCCGACAACGGCTCTTGTTACAGTGAGGCGGCTAAAGAGTGGATGAGAGGATAGAGGTGCACCATTACTCACACCCTAAGCTCCCTCTCTTCTCCATTCTCCTCTTTCTCTTCTCCCTTTCTCCCTTTTTCTCTTGTTGAAATTCGTATAGGAGGAGGGGGTGTAAAATAAAATGTGTTTTATAGTGCCAAATGTTGCACAAATGGCCCCGATGACCCTTTATTCATTATACTAACCCTGAAGGGGGTTGTTTTCAACCAATGGGACCTGTTAGGAGGTGTAAGGGTCAATCTAAGCCATGTGATGAGTATCCCAATAGGCAATTTATATTTGGACACAACCATCTGATGATTGGGCGTGTCGATTGACCAGGAAGGCTCTAACTTAGATCGATGGTCATTGATGATCGATTGGGGCCGTCACTATACGGATATGTGTGGGGGAATGTCTTTAGTCAGCACCCCGACTTTGGTCGTGAATTGACGGTCCAAAAGTTATTACTTTATGAGAGAATAAAGTGATTAATTTCACTTAAGTTCCAGATTTTCTTATAAGGTATTTGCACAACCCAAGCACTCGTCTTGTGAGTCTAAGTTGAACGATTTGAGACGCGATCTTGTTTCAATGTGTCGCGATGGACGTCAAGCCCACTAAGACGAACTTATTTCTATATCCTCGGATTTAATGGCCCACTAATGAGCGGTCTATAGCTTGTTCAAATAATCAAGTCTTTTTGGAATGAATTGGATAACAAGATTTATTGTGTGCAATGATTAAGATTTGGATTATCTAAATTCATAGTGTGGCTTATTCGCAACTAGCAGAAATGACGATTCGATTATAATTGCCCTAAGCGTTGGTTCTTAGGATAAGTTTGGTTTGTTAATTAAGATCTGACCCCTAATTGTCTCGACTTTTGGTATGTTTTTATATAGTTGTGATTGTCTTGTTTGGCCAGTGATAAGTCGGCTAGATTTGGGCTATATGTGAACAAATCACGTGGTTAAACTCGATGTTTAAGTGATCGAGTCGATTTGTTGGCTTCCTACGGTTGATTAATCAAATTTATGCAGTTCTCTACTGCTACTACTTGTGTATAGGCTAACATCGAGTGTTAATGGTTAGTAAGCTACAATATAAGTTAATCATAATGAAAAAATTCAAGGGTTTTGTGAAAATCCAGGACATTACAATACACTCGTGTTCAAGAATTTCAAGTGTTAATTAAAAATACATGTATGTTTATTCTCATTATCGTCATTCCTCTTAAGAGCCAATCAAAGTAGATTACGTATGATTTATACAAAATTCGCGTGGTGTATTTGAAGATTTGAAAATATTTCTTAGCAAATAATAGCTAGAACATAATAGACAGTGCCACGTTAATATCCAAGCGACCGATGAAGGAGCAATAATAAAAAATGGTTACAGGACATATGACAAATGGAGAAATAGAGGAAGTCAAATAGTGGCGAACGGTTATGGCAACCGTCAGAATGTGAGAAGAATCTAGTTGGCTAGATCAAAGCTATAAATAACATATGAATACAACAAAAAAATTGTCTCATACCAACCCAATCAAACCAAACATTACCTTTCAATTATCTTTTTAATTACCAGGCAATTTACATTTCATAGTATAATCATTTACTTTTTTGCCAAGCGAATTATATTTTTTATTATAATTTTTTTACTTTGAGCCTGCTATTTACATTCCACGGTGTAATCCGTAGCGTTAATTAAGTAGCTGGTAACTTTTAGTGATAATTTGAGTTTATGCTCGCACACTGGATTCAATTCTTCACTTGGAAATGTGTGTTTTGTAGTTATTCTCTACGACCGACTGTAAGAACCCCTTCCTCATTTTACTTTATATGTATCGAAAAGTCCTTTCTTACGAAAGGCAAATGTGAAACCCATCATCAGAGGATGAACCCCACCTTCTGAACATCGCCTAATCCCGTTGAAACATTGAGCGAATGACTGAATAGGCGACAGATCTCATTAAATCTCGATCATACACTATGTGTCCCCCTAGCTTGGCGCTTGGGGTCATAATTGTTCGGTTTGAATTGAAGCTGTAATTTCAATTCTGGCACGCCCACACACGTAAAGCTGGAAACTGAATAAGCAACGCGCGAACATTTTTTGGCACGCCCGATGGAACCATGTTTCTAACTTATCGGTGAAATATTGCAATTATGAATAGAAGAAGGCTCGTATTACTGGGATCGATTCCTTTACGCCAACTGCACCACCTCTACTTGAGGAAGTACCAGTTCCAATAGCTCCTGAGGCGTTGAATTTAAATAATAGTCCAACGCTTGGCATTGGGGATCAGGGAGGAGCATCGACTTCTCAGACCGTTCTTTCAGATGAGATAGCTGTTCTTCCAGGGATATATGGGCGAGTTCGGAGGAGATGTCGAGGCGCTTCTTGGACTGACATGGTTGCCTATGCATGGGTTCAGCCGATGCTTTGGTATGTGTGTGTTGTCTTTGTAGAGTGGTGGACTTGCAATTGATTTTTGGGTGCAATGATTGCAGACTAGCCTATTGCCCTCTAATGATTAGCTCACTATGCTCTCTCTCTCTCTCACATTTTCTTTTTCTAATTTTTTATCTTTTGTTTTTCTATTTTTTCTTTTGTGTTTTGTTTTTTTGTTTTTATTTTTTAACTTTTAAAAAAGGGGAACACGTGAAATGTAAATGTTAGGAAAATACAGAAGGACTAATGTAGACTGGAATATCAGGATATAACGATATAAAGGGTAAATGGACCAGTGGTAACGGGAAAGTAGGATGTTCATTAGAAAGTAAAGGGATCGGTTTGCATTGGAATGCAAGATACGGGTAAGAAAGTAAAATAGACTAGTAGACTAGAATACAGGATGCTCGTGAGAAAGTAAATGGACTAGTTTACATTGGAATGCATGATACAATTAGTGAAGTAAAACAGACCAGTATAAATTGAAAAGTTAGTTGATTAGTAGATTAGTATGTTAGCATGGGACCAATAAAGACTGGAATGATGGAAGTTGAAGAATCCTCGTAAAGCTCCATGTTTTGAGTCAGGCCTTAACTAGTGGCTAGTGATTCCCCAGTGGAGTTGTCATTCTATGAATGCCTTCCCACACACAAGGACGCAGAATGACGCTTTCACTTCCTTGGCTTTCTCTGTTTATCAGTTGTGGCTATAAGGCTTGGGTAGATAAAATATGTAAGGCCCGTATCCTAAACCGTACCTTTTTTTAGAATCTCGCAGTCCTCCCAGTCGAATTCCGGCAACCCGTGACCTGTAATCAGTGTTTGCTCGTGACCCTAAGTCACATCCCGAAGATCTGAGTTGGCTCGATTCGAAACTTGTATCCTAGCGACTGCGCCGTCGCTGCAGTTCCAATGCCGCGTCTCACGCACCAATGCGATACCCAGGCCAAGAGTTATGGGCCTGCGTTCATTTCGAGAAAAACGCCGCGCGTCGTGAATTCTGAGAGAATCTGTACAGCCCATCACATCAATCAATCAAGTACACAACCCATCACAAGTTAAGTATCAACCCATACCCCACCCATCTCTCTCCCATCCCCAAAGTCAACTCTCACGTCCCCTCCCTTACACCACCCATCCCTTCCTTACACACCCATTCCTCCCATTTCATCTCTCTTAAACACCCTCTCCTCTCTCATTTTCTCCACCATTTCCAAGCCTCCATGAGAAAAAAAATTCTAAGGAGAGAAAGCCTAGTGTGTGGCCCACTCCCTACCCCTAAATCCTCATCTCCACCCTTCAATTCTCATCATTAACCCTGAAAGAGTGAGCTTAGGAGCTAAGGAAGCCAAGGGACCAAGAAGAAGTGAAATCGATGGGTGATCCTAAAAATTCCACTGTTGATTTTATTTGAGGGCCCACTTGTGGTGGGACCCATTTGATGTACGTGTTGTAAACGGAGAGGAGCTCATAGTGGTGGAGCTCCTCCCTCGCACACACACCATCTCTCTCTCTCTCTCTCTCTCTCTCTCTCTCCCTTTTGTGATGGAGTGTGGCCTTCCTAATCCAGCATCCCTGGATGAAGTAAAAACACAAATATCCATTTGATTCAAAACTCTGGTGGGCCATATGTGGGACCCACCTGTTATGGTAGTGGATTGACTGGGGTACCTCACACCAGCTATATAGCTGCTGTATTTATGTCAACAAGCGTGGGGCCCACATGAGATATGTGTTATATCCCAACTGTACATCTGTGGGACCCGCTAGAATGTATGTGTGGCACCCACACGTGGGGCCAACAATGATCCAGACCGTCCATCCAAGGTGGAATACCACCTGATGTACGTGGTTTATATCCACGCCGTCCACCACCTGATGTATGTGGTTTATATCCACACCGTCCTCTTTAGGACATGGGACCCACCCACACGTGCCACACGTGTGGGGTGGGCCCACCTTGGTGGATGTATTCTAAATCCACATCATCCGTCCAGCGTCCGGGTCTAAACGTTGGACCCTTTAAAAAAAATAGTATAAATAAATATAATATATATATACACATGTATATGGCGGGCCCCACGTAGGACCCACCTTGTTGATGTGTTTCATCCCAACCGTCCATCTGGACGGTGGGAATTCACTGGCTACATAGCCACTATATTGACGTCTACAAGTTCTGTGGGTCTGATCACATCCACACCGTCCTTGCACGTGGGACGGTGTGACCCACCACAATATATGTATCTTATTCCCACCATCCATCTGGACGATGGGGACCACAATGATGTATTTGCCTTACCTACACCATCCAGTTTGCTGGACGGTGGGACCCACCCCTGGTGTATGTATTACATCCAAACCGTCCAACCACCTTACGAACTCGTCTCAAGGCTTGTGACACAAAAAAGAAAGACAGATCCGTCTATCGAGTGGACCACACTGCAAAAGTCAGTGGGGGATTGAACGTCTACCATTGAAACCCTTTTGGGGTCACAGAAGTTTTGGATCAATATGAAATTTGTTTCCTCTTAATTCAAGTCTTTGCGACCGTATGAACAGTTTGGATGGAAAATCAACGTTATGGTGTGGTCTAGATGATCTTTAAATCATCATCTCCACTGCCATTTGTGGTATGGTCCAGATGATCTTCCGATATGATTCATTTTTAGGTAATGTTCTAAAATGATCTCTAAAAAAAAATAGATGCATGGTGTAGATAGTTCACCTAGAACGGTGGGCCCGACTTGATGTATATGAGGCCCATTGGTGCGGCCCGTGGATGCAGCTTACTTGATGTATATGAGGCCCAATGGTTGGGCCCATGTGATGTGGCCCACTTGAGTATATGAGGCCCATTGGTGTGGCCCACTTGATGCATATGAGGCCCATTGGTGCGGCCCGTGGATGTGGCCTACTTGATGTATATGAGGCCCATTGGTGTGGCCCATGTGATGTGGCCCACTTGATGCATATAAGGCCCATTGGTGCGGCCCGTGGATGTGACCTACTTGATGTATATGAGGCCCATTGGTGCGGCCCATGAAATGTGGCCCACTTGATGTATATGAGGCCCGCGCCCATGTGATGTGACCCACTTGATGTATATGAGGCCCATTGTGACGTATTTGAGGCCCATGCCCAATGTGATGTATATAAGGACCATGAGTGAGGCCTAATGAGATGTATGTGAGGCTTTTGTGTGGGGCCGAATATGATATATATGAGGTCCATTGCAATGTGTGATTCCATCATGATGTATGTAATGATGTTTATGATGGGCCATACTTTGGGAAATGATGGTTTGACGTCCACATTGTAAGAGCAATGATGGTTAAATGTCCGCATTGTAACTCTTCCTAGGGCCCATTGTTAGGCCCATACTTGTTGTGTGTAGGCCGTCTAGGCCCATCTTCGTTATGAAGATAGTTCATCACCATATAACATGCTTAGTGTAACTCCATGATTCATGCCCATACGCATCATATGTATGCTTGATATGAGGAGTGACTGATCATAGCATATGCCATACGGCAGATTGTTTATGAGACTCCCTAATAGGCGGAGTTGCCCCACATGAACGCGCAGTACGCGTAGGATTGTTGCATGACTTATAGTGTGATTCATACACTTTGCATTTGTGTGACATGATTACTGTACGCCCTAGCGACATCAGAGATATAGCCTCCACAAGCATATCGTGGATGATAGGATTGAACACCGAAAATACTGTTACTAGCATCGGGGCGTCATAGATGTCCCTGGGTAAACATCCATAAACCTGATGGTACTAGAGGATGATTCCAACGTCGAGACCGAATGGATACATGAGCACACGAGGGTCGAATACTAGGAGGCTGCGTCTCCCACTGTGTCATGGTCGGTTGGAAGGGGGTGTGGCCTTACCTGCCCGAGGGTAGGGGACAATTGTTAGGCTGAGTATGACCAGCTCATAAATGGGTCCGCTATCGACGTGCCGATAGGATTGGCAGGCTATTGGTCAGGCGGATAGTGAGGTTTCTTACGTTCACTTAGATTGTGTGCATGGGAAAGGGGCAGTGTAAAAACTGTACTGATATTTGATGCTCTAGTGATGAGCTGCATTGATATGTGGATTCGGATGAAGACTGGTATGCTTGAGTTGCATCTCGCATCGTATGACCTTGGTATGGCCAACATCATTCATGCCTTGGATCGTATGGTCTTAATATAGCCGATAGCATTCATGCCTTACATCACATAGCCTTGGTATGACTGATATTATTCTTGGATTTGCCAGCATATTTCGCATTACTCTGATATTGCATTATAAGCACGCTTATATTGTGCACACACTCTCACCACCCTCTAAGCTTTCTATAAGCTTATGCATGACCGTTGCGTGCAGGTGACGCTAGGACACCGCAGCAGCATTGAGATTGGAGCGTGCAACGAACTTCTGGAGCTTCCGATTCTGTCATTGTATTTCCCTTTACGCGCATTATACCTTAAAGTTTTTTTTATCATAGTGGATCTTGTGATGGTGTCTTGGTTATTGTTCATGGGTTATGCTTGTTATGGAATAAATTCATGCTGAAAAATCTTCCTTATAGGATCCCAGGATCGGAACCTAGTATATGGGTGCCGGGAATTGAGAATGGGGTACTACAGAGGCTATCGGCGCCGGATTTTGCGATCGAAAATTTTGTGAACTCGATTTCTGAGTTTGGGGCGTGACAATATATATATATATATATATATATATATATATATATATAAGTAATAGAAAAGTAGGAAGAGTATAAAAAAACAGAAGTAAAAGTAGTAGAATATGTGCATGTGTGTTGATGTGGTTGACGTTTAGGGTGTGCACATAATGAAATATAGCTTGATTCGAGATGTGAGAAAAAAAAAGAAGGGAAAATCGAACACCCTTTCCAATCAAAAGGGATGGCCAGATATCACAAAATTTGACCCTACTCATTGACTTCATTATTTTTCTAACATTGACTTTGACGAGACAAAGTAACTTGGCAGGGAAAGTGCTTTAGAGAGGGCATAGGGTCAAGCACGTGCTGCTTTAAGAGTATGGAGAGTATGCTTCAGTCAGAGTGGATTTTGGCATAGCCTTCCTTCTGCGACGAAACTCCCTAGCTACCTCGCTCTTCTCCTTTGTATTCTCCTCATCTCTCAGAGTCCCCTCTCTCCCTCTCGTTTCACTCGCAAAGAGCTTCTTAAATAGACGAGAGAGAGCCCTCTCAGCCACTAATCACAACGAATTAGAGTGCGTCGTACACAGGGACAATACTCATGGTTGAACTGGCCCCAAAACAGCTGCACATGGACCGTTTCTATGTAAAAATGGTCATTGTGATACCGTTCTACCTGTAAACAAACCTTTTGGTCCATTTATAGGTATATTACCTTTTGGAAATAGGCTTTTAAGTCCGAGAGTGCTTCGAGGAGCATACTCATCTTTTGCTCTACTACTTGTGTGCTCTGGCGATGGCTAATCTAATCCGATGACTGTTTTCAGGGCTTGCCCTCCATATTGGGTGCTTTGATTTTACATATAGGATATGGTGGGATCCATAAGAACTTTAATGGTGGCCCCACAGGTAAACCCATGGCTAGCGTTCATCCCCATTATTCCCTTTGGTTTTGGGCCACCTAAGCTATGTATCTGGATATTCCCTGGCTCTGGGACTCAAAACCGAGGATATAAGATGATGTATACAAATTGGATTTTACCTATAGAAAATGATGAGATTGTAGGAACTTTAATAGTGCCTACAAAGACGCACCTATGACTGCCATCCCATCGATCCCCAACATTCCCTGTGGTTTGGCCCACCTAAGCTGTGCATCTAGCTGTTTTTTAGCTCTAGGTCTCAAGATCGAGGATATAAATGATGGACATATTGGATTTTACATATAGATCATGGTGGGGTCCACCAGAACTTTATAGTCGATTTAAATGTATTAGAGCATGGACTGCAGTTAAGTCAAACCTTTGATTAGACAATGGATTGTTGGGCCAATGTTAAGAACATAGATTGGATTGTTCCATCATTGATTAGACCAATGATAAAACCATTGAATTACTGGACTGTCAGTAGGGCTGTACACGAACCGAGTTAGCTCAGTTAGCTCACTCGACTCGACTCGAAAAAGCTCGATTTGTCTCATTCGAAACTGAGTTCGAGTCGAGTCGAGTGGATTTTTTGAGCTCGAAAACATTTCGAACCGAGTTCGCGCTTGCCTGAGCTCGACTCAACTCGGATCGAACCCGACTCGAATCAAACTCAGATCGAACCAGTTCGGTGACTCGGTTACTTTGATACTGATGTTGCTCACCAAGTGTTTGATAAAATGACTCAACGAAGTGTCGGCTGGTGGTAAGGAAGGTGGGTATATGAAACAAATACATTTTTTTTCTTGATTTTGATGTTGCCTGCAAGGTGTTTGATGAAATACTTGTAAAACCACTGCTGCTGTTTTACATAGAATAAGAATTTGAAGGTGCAATCCATGTATTTGTGAAAATACTGCACAGGTGAACTCGACTCGATTTTAGCTTGAACTCGCCCGAGCTGCTGACCGAACCGAGCTGAGCTGGCTAGTCAGGACCCAGCCAAGTACGAGGTGGGGTTAGCTAGTGGCTGAGCTGAGTCGAGCTGTGCCAAGCTCAACTCGGTTCGACTCATGCACACCTCTAACTGCCAGCCACCAAGTGAATACTTCAGATGAAAAAAAAATAAAAATAAAATCCAAATGTAACTATGTGCATGGGGAAACCTTCCCTACCTTTTTATACCTAAATTGCATGAGATTCTAGTTGCAACGCCAGCTTTTGTAAGAAATCAAAACCATGACAATAATAGGTCCAACCATCAAGGTCACCCTCCTTGAAAACCAGGCTGATCAAATCACTAAGTGGGTCACACTTGTATGTTGAACTCGGCCATTGGTTCTTTATTTGAACTGTGTGGCCCAATTGATGAGTGAAACGAACTGGTTTTTATGCTTGGCGATTTTCATGGTGGGCCCTACGGTTTTTGTAGTATTGATGTCTTACACAAGTGATAATGTAGCATGTTGGTGGAGAAGATGAGGAAAACTTTAATAATTTGGTAGTGTGATGGATAAGATGCAGAACTTAGAAATTCTAAATCAAGTTAAATTGCTCAAATCCAGTCCATCGCGGCTCATTTATGCCGGTGTTACTTCGTATATCTAATGTTCAGTAATCTGTAATCCTCATCCCAACCTAGTCTGATGTTAATTTCAAAGTTGGCTATGATATAGAGTTGAACAAGATTCATATATTTAGGAATGTTGTAGTTAGGCTGATTATTAGTGTAGATTTTGGTTTAATAATTTTTTATATACTCAGTTTAAGAATTCATGTAGAATAGAATATAATATCCAATCTTTATAACAAGCTTGTATGACTTAAGTAAATGCACATTGGTTGAAGCCATTTGTGGGATGGGACTTCTTTGGAGCAAAGCATTATATATCCTGTTTAGCTAATATATTTTAATTGTATTTTGATGGCTTTTTACATTATAATTTTCATGAGTTGTTTGAAAAACTTCATAATTTTGCTGATATATTAATGACTTAATTGATACATTTGGTTGACACTTTATAGTTGTATTCTCTTTTTTATGTTATAGATATATGAATATTTACATATTTAGTTAATGGATGAAGTTATTCCACAATGACTATGCTCATGCGAAGCAGGGCGATCACATTTTCGTTCGAAAACCCCAATCTATGGAAGATACATTTATAAATATCCTTATTGTGCAGGATACATGTCTTGGAATCTATCAATCTGCTGTGCAAAAAGTCCTGTCTTGGTTCGACCAAGGTCATTTTTGGTTTGATTGAAAATTGGGTGAATTCTTGGGTTGCTCACTATGAAGATTTGCATTTTTTTCGGTTCGACCAAAAAGTGTAGTCGGTTTGGCTTAGTTCAACTGAAGGTTCCATTTAGTCCGACCGAACGGGTTACGCAGATTAACATAAATCGGGGTATTTAAGTCCGATCGCGATTAGGGCTTGAAAAAATTTGAGTGTTTTCTCTCTAAGGGCAAGGAGTTGCAAGGTAAGAGGATTTTAAACACTTGTAAGGGCTTGAGAATAAATTTTCTCAAGGAGCTAGGGTTTTTTTTGTAAGTGTAAATCGCAAGGAGAGATTGGTTTCATTTATAATTGAATAAGGTGAGTGGTGTATCTAAGGCTTTGATTATAGTAAAATTTTGTTGCTTTGTGTCATGATTTTTTCCCGTAAGAGGTTTTCATGTAAATATCTTATGTTATGTAGTTGCTTGCTTGATTGATTGGTTATTCTGCTTTATTATGATTGTTTTATCTTCATTCAACATATTTCGGCAAAATGCACGGTTTGGTGTTGCTGTTAAATCCAAATTATAATACCTAGGGTTGATTCGAGTTTGTTGTAGCTTGGGATTACATCATAGTGGTGTGATAAGGAGTGAGAACTCCGACAAAGTGGTATCAGAGCGTTAGCTTTTATGATGTTTGAGAATTCAGTGAAGATGTCAAGGTCGAAGTTCAATATATATAAATTTGATAGGAAGAATAATTTTAGTTTATGATGGCAGAAGGTTAATGATATTCTAATATCATAGGGTTGAGCAAGGCATTGTTAGAAACTAAAACAAAGAAGATATCAGATGATGACTAGAGTGATCTCGGGGAGAAGGCTATGAGCACCATCCGTCTATGTCTATCAAATGAAGTCATGTACAACGTTCTGGATGAGAAATCTCCCTTGGAAATGTGGAAGAAACTAGAAGACTTATATATGGAGAAGTCCCTCATAAATAAGTTGTTTGTAAAGAAACAACTTTTATAGCCACATATGAAGGAAGGATCCGATCTCCTAGAGCACATGAAGTCATTTATGAAAATATGTAGTGAATTGTTATGACTCAAAGTAACGATCGAGGAAGAAGACAAAGCGGTGCTACTTCTAGCATCGCTTCCCACATTATATGACCATCTCGTCACTACTATGTTGTATGAGAAGAATACATTAAAGCTGGAAGAGATCACCACGGCTCTCATTTCTAATGAGATGAGGAAGAAATCAAGCAATGATGACTTTCAGGTGGAAGGGTTACTCAGGAAGGGGGGTTAAGAACATGGGAGATCCGTGGAGTGATCTCCGTTTGACAAGAAGGAAAAGTCTATATCAAAATTAAAGGCTAAGGTGGGTACTTCTATTATGGCATAAATGGGCACTTCAAGAGAGACAACTAGCAACTGAAGGATGACCTAAAAAGCAAGGGTAGTAATAAAAAGACTACAGGTGAATCGGCTAGTGTAGCAGAAGAGAGCTCAGAAGGAGACCTCCTCTCGGTTTCTTCAGGTACGAGTCATCTCTCCGATACATGGATACTCGATTTAAGATGTTCGTATCATATGTGCCCGGATAAGACTTGGTTCAATTCCTACAAGTCTTACGATGGTGAAAATGTTCTTATGAGGAATGACGCGGCATGTAAAGCATCAGAATATGGACCATTAATGTAAGGATGTTTGATAGAGTCATACTGACTCAAAGAGATGTCAGACATGTCTCGGATCTTAAGAAAAATTTAATATCCTAGGGGGTTTTAGATACGATTGGGTGCACGTTCACCGCATTAGGCAGTGTAATCAAGGTCACTGGAGGTGTGATGATGTTAATGAATGGATGTAAGATATGAAATTTGTACAAGTAAATTGGGAGAACGGTTATAAGTGAGGTTGTTACCACCTCACATGCAGAATCATGCACTATGATACTAATCTATGGTATATGTGGCTAGGGTATATAAGCGGGAGGGGAATGATGAAACTTCATAAACAGAAACTGTTGAAGAGAGTTAAGGCGTGTAAGGTGAATTTTTGTGAGCATTGCATCAATGGGAAGGAGTGTAGGGTAAGGTTCAAGATTGCTACACACACTAACAACGGAGTACTCGATAATATACATTTTGATGTATGGGGTCTAATGACAGTACCATTTAAGGGAGGAGCATGATACTTCGTGAGCTTCATAGACGATCACTCGAGGAAGGTTTATGTCTACTTCTTAAAACACAAGCCTGAGGTGTTCGCCAAGTTCAAGGAATGAAAGACAGAAGTAGAGAAGAAAATCAGGAGACATGTTAAGTTTCTCAGGTCAGATAATGATATGGAGTGTAGAGATGTGGGATTCATAGAATTTTGCAAGGAATGGAGCACCACAAGGCACTTCTTAACTCCAGGAACCCCACAGCAGAACAGGATGACAAAGAGGATGAATATAACTTTATTAGAGAGGGTGAGAAATATATGGTTGCATGTGGGGCGGCCTAAAACCTTCTAGGCAGAAGCAATGAACATGGCATGCTATATAGTAAATTGATCACCATGTACAGTGCTAGACTCTAATGTTGCAGAGGAAGTCTGGATAGGCAACTCATTGATTAATCAGGATTGAGAATCTTTAGGTGTCTAGCATACGTCCATATGTAGAGTGGACAAAGGTCAAAGTTGGATCCCAAATCTAGGAAGTGCATCTTTCTAGGGTATGAGAAAAGTGTTAAGAGCTACAAGCTTTGGGATGTTGACTCTCAGAAGGCGGTCATTAGTAGAGATGTTATCTTTGATGATGCATTAATGTTAAAGAGCAAAAAGGATGTTACAGAAAAGCCAGAAAAAAATAGTGAGACTGAGAAATTGTCGGTGCAGGTAGAGTCATTTGAGTGGGTCACTGAAGATGAAATTCAGTAAGAGTAAGAAACTGATCAAAACGATTAACAGGATACCCATGAGAGTATAGCCAGGAACAGGGTGAAAAGAACCATTAAATCCCTAGTTTGATACGGGTTCAAGGATATGGTTTCTCTTGTATTATTTACAAGGAGTGAAGATCCCTTCACCTTTTAAGAGCAAATTCTAAAAAGAATGGCGACAAGTGGATGTCGGACATGTTGGAGGAGATGTAATATCTACATAGGAATAAGACATGGGAGTTAGTGAAAGTTCCAAAAGGTCTGAGGGCTATAGGGTGTAAATGAATTTTTAGAAAAAAAGAAATATTAACAAAAAAAGACGATGAAAAGTACAAAGCATGGCTTGTAACAAAGAGGTACTTGCAGAGGGAATGAGTAAATCATAACAAAGTTTTCTCTCCGATTATGAAACATACGTCATTTAGGGTGCTACTGGATATAATAGAGGAATCCATTTTGAAATTGGATCAGCTCAATGTGAATACGACATTCCTGTATGGAAACTTGGAGGCAGTCATTTACATGAGGTAACATGAAGGATTCAAGGAACTTGGTAAGGAAGGTCACATGTGTAGGCTAAAGAAGTTATTGTATGGGCTGAAACGTTCTCCAGGATAGTGGTATGGGAGGTTCGATTCTTACATAGTGGAGATTGGGTATGTTAGGTATGAGTATGATTATTGTGTATATTACAGGGTTCTTGAGGGGTCCTATATTCTACTGAAGCTTTACATTGATGATATATTGATTGTTGCAAAGGATAAGAATGAGATACACTTGTTTAAGTCTCTATTAAGCAAGGAGTTTAATACGAAGGATCTAGGCATTGCAAAGAAGATCCTAGGTATATATGAAGATATATAGAAACAAAGAGTTTGAAATGTTATGGCTGTCTCAGAAAGGATACGTGTAAAAGGTGCTAAAGATGTTCTAAATGGAAGGTGCTAAGCCAATTAGCACACCTTTAGTAGGTCGTGTCCAAGTACAGAAGAAGAGATTTCAGATTTGTCACAGGTACCATACGCGAGTGTAGTGGAGAGTCTCATGTATTTGCACGAAGTCGGATATCTCACAAGTAGTTAGTGTGGTAAGCAGATATATGACGAATGCAAGAAAGGAGCATTAGAATGTTGTAAAGTGCATTCTCAGGTATCTTAGGGGCACAATCGACACTAGAATCATGTTCGAGAGAAATTGAGCTTCAGGTGGAGTTGTAGGCTACATGAATTCGGATTATGTAGGTGATCTGGACAACATGAGGTTCACTACGGGATATGTTTTCACATTAATAGGCAGACCGGTATGTTGGAGATCTACATTACAGTCTACGATAGTATTGTTTACAACTGAGGCAAAATACATGGCTACGAAGGAGGCGTCAAATGAGGCATTATGGTTAAAAAGTTTGACATGGAAAACTCGAGTTGAAGCAGGAGGCGATTTAGTTGCATTGCGATAGTCAGAGTGTTATCTGTCTAACGATGAATCAGGTGTATCATGCGAGAATCAAACACAATGACGTGAGGATTCATACGATATGGGAACTCATTACTTCATGAGATATTCTGTTTTAGAAGATTCACGTGAATGAGAATGCCTTGATATGTTGACAAAGTCGATGACCGCAAAGATGTTCAAGAATTGCTTGGGCTTGATCAATATCTCCATCCATTGATGAGATTAGGCACCCTTACATAAGGGTACGGATGGAGTTGCATTCTAGGTGGAGAATGTAGGGAGTGATTTACGCTCAAGGTGGAGATTGCATGGGAAGTCTTCAAGGTGACTTGACAGAATGCACATCAAAGTGGAGATTGATGTGCAGGATGCCTTGGATTTTGTCAATCTGTTGTGCAGAGAAGTCCTGTTCAGTTCAATCGAGGCCATTTTCGAATCAATAGAAAATTGAGTGGATTCCTAAGTTGCTTGTTGTCAAGATTTGTGCTTTTTTGTTCGAATGAAAAGTGTAGTTGGTTTAGTTCAGGTTGGACACTTATATAATGAGTGAATTTTGAATACGTGGGCATCGTATCACATGTGTCCTCATCGGAGTTGGTTCGCCACATACAGTGAGTATGATGATGGCCTAGTTCTTATAAGCAACGATCATGCATGTAAGATGTTTGAAATTGGATTAGTTCATATAAGAATGTTCGATGGGGTGGAGCATACTTTGACGGATGTGAGGCATGTTTCAAACCTGAAGAGGAGTATGATATTTCTAGGAGCTCTTAAGGCATTTAGGTGCAATTGTTTTGGGCATGAATATATCTCGAAAATTTTTAAATGGGTACTCATTGTTATGAAGGCATAAAGGAGCGAAAACTTTTATAGGTTGATTAAGAGCACTAAACTGGGTGGAGCTGCAGCATCTGTGGTGGAATCCACGTCACCTAATGTATAGCATGTGTGCCTGGGCGACATGAACGAGCATGGTATGAAAGTACTACTTGATCATGATTTAATTCATGCTTTAAAATTTTTTAATTTAGATGTATGTGAGCAATATATATATAATAAACAAACGAAATTATCATTTAAAACTTGAAAGCATATTAGTAAAGAACAATTTGACTATGTGCATTTTGATGTGTGGGGGCCGTCACCTGTTATTTTTAGAGAATGGTTGTCATTATTTGTAATATTTATTGATGACTTCTCTATGAATGTGTAAGTTTATTTTTTAAAACATAAATCAATATGTTTGTCACTTTCAAGTCATGGAAGGTTATGGTTGAAAAACATTCAAGGTGGAAACTGAAAGTTCTAAAGATTGACAACGACAAAGAGTTTACTTCCAAGGAATTTAATCAGTATTGTAAGAATGAGAGGATTGTGAGTAGGGTTGAAAATTGGGCAGGTTGGGTCGGGTCAGGTTGGTGCTCAACCCTAGCCCAACCCAAGGTTCTTGTACCTCAACCCTAACCCAACCCAACCCAACCCAACCCAACCTTGGGTTGGGAATTCTCAACCCAAGCCCAACCCAAGCAGGTTCGGTCGGGTTGGTTGGGTGGATACATGCTAGTATTTTAATGATTGCATTAGTTTATTATATTTTAATACACGTCTTATTTTTTATTTATAATTTTATTAATTATATATGTAGTTATTTATCGTAAAGAACTTCATTTATTCTAAACAAACAAGCTAAAATATAGGACAACTACTCATTTAAAAGTTGTGTTGTGTAGCACACAATCTATTTAGGAGAGAGAAATCCAACATTTCTTGTTAGCTTGAGTCATTGGAAATGATGTGGACCAATGAGACCCAACACCGGAATTTCCTATGTCTTCAACACATACGATCCACACTCAATTATAATTTATAAGTAACTTATATATTGATCGGGTTCGGGTTGGGTCGGGCAACCCAAGACCTCGACCCAAGCTCGACCCAAGATTTATCGGGTTGGTGTTTGTATAGCTCAAGCTTGAGATCAGATTCGATACATCTTGCCCAAACCCAACCCAATGTCGGGTCATTCAAGCGTCGATCGGGTTCAACCCACCCAACTTTCAACCCTAATTGTGAGGCATAACTGAGTTTTATATATATATATATATATATATATATATATATATATATATATATATATATATATATATATATTCATGTTTATATGGGATTAGGGTTATTAGAGAGAGTGCTAGAGAGAACTAGAGTATTAAGAATGAGAATTTGTCCGTAAAGACAACAGTATCGAATTTGTAAGTTGTTCATATCTTGTAATTCTCTTTTCATAGTGAATTTGTTGTCGCTTGATGCCATGGGTTTTTCCCGTAAACATTTTTCCATGTAAAATCGTTTTTCTCTGTGATTGCTTGAATTTTCATTTCTTTATTACGTGTTTGTCATTCTATGGTTGCTTTTGCCACTAACGTGTGGTAGTTGTGCACAACAGTAATCTCTAAGGCTTTAATTATAGTAGATTTCTGTCGCTTTGTGCCGTGGTTTTTTCCCACAATGGTTTTCCATGTAATATCTTGTGTTTTGTGGTTGGTTGCTTGTTTGTTTGGTTATTATGCTTTATTATAATTTTTCTATCTTTGTTTAACATGCTTTTGCAAAGTGCGCAGTTTGACATTGATGTTAGATCCGACTTCTAATACCTAGGACTGATTGGAGTTTATTGTGGCTCATTACATCTTAGTGATGTGATAAGGAGTAGAAACTCCAACAATCCTATTAGGATGGTGAGTGATTACACATATTTTAAATAATTTTAATGTGATTTTTTACTCGAAAGCATTTTCTCTCAAATTCATGACACACCAATTCATAGCTCAAGTAGTACACCGATTGAAGATATATAACCTCGTATCAACACTGTTGTCTTGGTATCAAATCCTAAGTGGGGTTTGGATAACAGTGGGGTGTGTACTAACATGTTAATCAGTAAAAAAGAAAAAGATGTGAGTGTTGTGGAAAAAAGAAGAAGAAAAAAGTGGATGTATTCAATGCATCTCCTATGTATTCAATCCATCTCCTATCTTTCCTTCTCAAGCATCAATTTCTCATGTTTTTTTCCCAAACACTATAACAGAAGACACATCAGAATGCACGAATATAAATAATTGAGGAACTAAAGTCAAGTAACTGCCATATGGATAAGTTAGTTGGTACAAGATAATTAGTATATGGAGCATGCGGATGTTGCTGCTGTGCTATTCTTCCAGTTGTTTTCATTTTTTAAATCATTTTTATTATTATGTATTTCTTATTTTAATGCTTTATATCATACACTATTCTCTATTTTTTGAATGACTTATAAATCTACTATAAAAATGTTTACACTTACCATGATCGAGCTTTTGGATAGAAACACCCACCATTGAAACCTTCATGGCCCCACCGTGATGTCTCTGTGACATCTACTCCGTCCATCAGATACACCAATGCAAGATAGTGTGTGAGCCCAAAAAGCATGAACAACTACTAAAAAAACTCCACATTTATGTGGGTCATCTCATTTTAATGGTTGGATCAACTTGATTTTTGGAGCATCCTATTTTCATGGTCGGATAACTATATTAGACAAGCCGTATATCATACAAACACCGTGGTGAGCCCCATATCTCGACTAGTTGGACATACAACTAGCTAGTTGTGCATAAGCATATCTCTTTGAATATAAGGAGTTAAATAATCCAAAGATTGAAAATTCCAATTTGGATTTGTTTTTTGGGTATCGTCCATCCACATGAGGTCCTTCATATCAATGGCTCAGATTATTGAAACATGATAAAAAATCTGATGACTATAGGACCACATATCCTTCAACAACATGATGGAAGGTTTTGCTACAAACTTCTGGGACGAAACCTACTTTTTCAACTACTCTTTCTTACTACTTAGGCAAACTGCTCCTCTTTTGTAAACTAAAAGGGAACTGCATGGTACGTGGGCGCACAATACATTTGGTTATTAAAAGTCTGTTCATGATCTGAGCCGTTGAACATGTGGGCGCCGCTCTTAACAAAAACTGGCCCAAAAACTAAGAGAGGCTGGACATCATGTTAGCATTTCTCAAACGTGGATAGTATTAAAATGCGTGTTTATGTAAATATAAATATACTGTTATTTTTAGTCCGTTGAACTACCAAAACTCAAAGCAGTTAGTCCTACTTCCTCAGGAGGGAGGGTGGGGTGGTTATGAAGACAAGGAGAAAAGAAAAATGAGAAAAAGGGAAGGATCCAGACCTGTTTTTTTATTAGATTGTATTCATCATCATCTAAGCCTTATCTCAATTAAAATATGGTGTGTTAATCCAATCAGCTCAATTAAAAAATGCACTTGTCTAGTCAGTTTCTCAAAATTCAATTATCTGTGGACACACCATACCTGACTGCATTGTCATACAGTATAGTGAGAAATGATCTAGTGGGCTAAATGTATGGAAACCTTCCCATGCACCTAGTTGCATTTGGAATCATTGGCATCCACATCAACCATCCGGACCATCCGTTTGGGTTTGGTCCACCCTTCTTCTGTGACTGTGCAAAAATCACCGTCGCTAAACACATCTGTGACTAAACCTATCTTTGATAATGATCCTGTCCATCAATTCTCGCATGCTGCTGAGTGGATCATTTGGATCATCTGATCAATACGATCTTTTCAAGGCTGCCTAGGAAGAGCCAGTGCAACCTAATCGGACGGTTCAGATTGATAATATGGATTGCTCACATACCCAAATGCAACTAGGTGCATGAGAAGTTTCAATACATTTAGCCCACTAACATTATTTTTATTTTTATTTATTTATTGTTATTTTTACTTTTTGGGTCCCTATTGATGGTAGACCATAAAGATTAGAAACATGAAAAGAAAAGGGCATTTTAGTCATTGAAAGATAAAGGAGTTAGAAGGGTCCATTTCATAGCTGGTGAGAGATCACATACCGTTTGGTAAATCCACCTACCAAATCCCCAATTCCTTACTGGTTTTGAAATTTGGATTAGATACAAAACAGTTCGTTTGTAGGTCATACACGCACTTCACGTTCCTTAGCCATGGTAATGTCATTGCTAGAGTTCTACGTTAGGTATGAAAACATTTAAAAAATGGTTGTGAATCAGTAGAAATAGCTGTACAACATTCAAGACCGTCCAAATCTGTGGATGGAGCATAAATGGAAAAAAGAATTGCACTGAGAGTATGATATTAACCATCTGAATTTTCCCTTTGAATTTGGAACGCTCGTTCTCTTATTTTTGACCATCCATTTGATTGTCATCAATTGGATGGATAGGATTGGTTGGTCAGTCTGATTTTTAGATATATGCCCAATCCGCAATGGGACCAATAATTTGGATCGTTTGGATTGTTGTACATCACTGCCATATGTGCAAATCAAACATAGGAATTCGGCTACTTTTCTCCCAAGGAGATGTACAAGAGTTATGATTAGAGTTGGGCACGGGACGACTCGACTCGTCTGACTCATTCAGACTTGACTGATCCGAATCGAATGGGTGAGCCGGTCCGACCCGAGTAGGTTTCACCCAATCTGAACTCAAATCGAGCTGAGTTCAAGTTATCCAGTAACTCGACCCAAAACACGATCCGAAACCCGACTTGAATTGGATTCTAGTCTATATATAATTTTAAAAAATTCTAATTTCTAACTATCTCTAACCTTACCCACCGCACTCGACCCCAACTTGATCCTAAACTCTTTCTCTCCCTCTGTCATCCTCCTCATATTCTAAGCCCGGCAACAACCAGCCACCATCACAAGTCCAAATTTTTTATTTTTCATGTTTTTCATGAAAAATTACGTATTTGGAACTTCGATTTTTAGATATGGGAGAGATGAGTCAAGTTGTGAAAAATTAAAAATAAAATAAAATTTCTCAATTTCTCAGAAATCAGTTACAATCTTTGTAGCTAAATACAAAATTAAATATGTATGTAACTTAATTTAGTGATTTTTCTTTTGCTTTTGAATGTATTTCTTCTATTTCCATACATGTCTTCTTACGTTTATAAATTATATGAATAAATTTTGAATATACTTTCATCAATTCAGTTAGAAAGCACATATATTAAAACCTCATACAAATTAAACCCCTATTATGTGCAATTTTTTTAAAAAATGTTTTATACAATACACAACAATGATATTTAAAACATTGTATATATGTATTATATATCCATCCCGTCCATCCATTTTTTAAGATTATTTTAGGTTATCACCTCAGAAATGAAATAGATCCAATTCAAGTGGACCACATCATAAGAAACAGTGGTGATTGATTGTCCTATCATTAGAAATTTCTTAATGCGCACCTTAATGTTTTTTAGTGTTTATTTACCACTCAATATGTTAATGAGGTTACATAAACTTGAATGAAAGGAAAACAAAAAACAAAAAACAAATATCGGCTTGATCCAAAAGTTGTATGGCCTATTAATGGTCAATCTCAACTGTTTTTTATGGCCTGGTCCACTTAATAATTAGATCTTCTTCATTTTTGGAATAATGCCCTAAAATATCTTAAAAGCCAAATGGACAGCATGGATACATAATACATATATGAAGGTAGGCCCCACAGTCAGGCCGCATCGTCTTGGGGTGAGGCCGGGGTGTCACCTAATCTACCCACGCAAAACTGAGGGAGCGGATTAGGTGAGACCCCAATGGACGGAGGTGGTGGGCCCTGTGTCCCACTGATGCATTTGATTGCATCCACACCGTCCATCTGCATTGAAAGCTCATTTTAGGGCATGATCCTAAAAACGAAGTAGATCTAAATTTCAGGTAGGCCATAATATAGAAAAAGTGGTAATCGACCATTGAAAATTTCTCATGAGGCACAAGTTTTGTATCAAGTTGATATTTGTGTGGTTTCTTCGTACCGATCTTTGTGACCTTATTAACAGGTTGGATGGCAAATAAGCATTCCGGTGGGCCCCATGAAGTTTTTAATGGCGGGGATTCAATCACTGCTGTTTCCTGTGGTACGGTCCACATAAGATTTGGATCTGCATATTTTTGGGTCATGCCTTAAAATGAGCTTTCAAAACGGTTGGACGGTGTGGATTTAAGGCATATACATCGCTGTGACGTGGATCCAGGGTCTCACGCTTCCCAAAACCCCAAAACGGATGGCTGAGTAGATGACGGACCGAAATAGGCTTCGCCTGTAGGAACTTTAGACGTTGGCGGGTGCATTGTCAATTCGCGTGGGATTGAAGAACCCGGACGCGGATTGCGTACTACCCCATCTGTCTCCTACTGGGAACGGGCAGCAGCTTTGAGTGGCCACTGTGATGTATGGGTATTATCCACACCGTTCATCCATTTTTTTTGTATCATTTTATTATAAAATAGGAATATTGAGGCAAATCTAAGCTCAAATGGACCACACGACAGGAATCAGCCGTGATAATGATCCTCACCATTGAAACTTTTCTAGGGCCCACTATGATGTTTATTTGCCATCAAACCTATTCATAAAGTTACATATAAACATGGATGAAGAGAAAATACAAATCTCAACTCCATCCAAAACTTCTTTGGCCCCAAGAAGTTTTGTGGTCTACATGGGCCTTATATGTGCCTAATTTTTTAGATTCTACTATGAAATGGTACGAAAAAAATGGATGGATGGTGTGGATAGGACCCATACATCACGGTGGTCACTCAAAGCGGCTGCCCGTTCCCAGATGGAGACGGGCGGGGTAGGACGCAATCCGCGTCAGAATAACCCACGCTTTACTCCGTACTTATCGATGCACGACGAGGATCTTTCCGTACTAATCGATGCACGACCAGGATCTAAGTACCATGCGCAGTATACGGCACACGAACTGCTAGGAGAAACGACCCCACAGAATCTAAGTACAGATGAGTGATCATAGGCAAGCTAGGGAGCCGATTAGTTAAGGCCCCGGCCTCCCCCAACACGGTGGGGGCCACCTTGATGTATGTATTGTATATCCACGCCGTCCATTCGTTTTTCCCGCTCATTTTAGGCAGGAGCCCGAAAATGAAGCATTACAAATCTCAGGTGGACCACACCACATGAAACATTCTTGATTAACCATTTAAAACTTCTTGTGGGCCACAAAAAATTTAGATATAGCTTGTATTTGGTTTTTTCCCTTTCATCCACAAAAGTTCTTAATGGTCTATCACCACCGTTTCCTGTGGTGTGGTCCATCTGCGATTTGGATTTGCTTCATTTTTGAGTTCATAATCTAAAATAAGCCATCAAAACGGATGGACGGCATGGATGTAAGGCACATACAGCACAGTGGGCCCCACAGTCAGGGATCCACTCACCCCATCCAAATGAGTGGGCTTTTTTGGGCATATGCATGTTAAGAACGGATAAGGATAACATCCCTGAATAACCCTGTATCATGTGCACAAGTGCTATTTTTTTAAAAACCGTCCGTACACCTGTCCATTTCTCTTCCCCCTTAAAGATAGGGGCGGGTTGCCCCGTATTTGCAATATCAAATACAATGGGATTAGGACAACTGGCTGAGGGCTTTAAAAGAAAAAAGAAAAAAGATTATTTTATTTTATTTTATTTTATAATTTTTTTAAAATAAAAACCCCTCCCAGCCAAAAATCTGATCTCCTTGACAATACACTCGAAGTTCCAATTATAGAGCCCACGAGCACACACCTCTGTCGGATTCGGAGTCAGTACTGACCACCTTCAGTACCAATACTGGTACTGCTCGGTGATGGAAAATCTGTGGGGCCCACCATTATGTATGCGTTTTATCCATGCCATCCGTACATTTTTCCAGCTCATTTAGGGTATGAGCCCAAAAATGAGGCAGATTAGTGGTGATTGAATGCCCACCATTAAAAACTTCTTGAGGGCCATAAAAGTTTTGGATCCAGGTGATATTTGTGTTTTCCTTTCATCCGAGTCTGTGTGACCTGATCAACAAGCTGGATGGCAAATAAACATTACAGTGGGCCTTGTGAGGTTTTTAACGGTGGACATTCAATCCCCGCAGTTGCAGTCCACCTAAGATTTGGATCTGCCTCATTCCCTAAAATGAGCTGGTAAAATGGATGGACAGTGGATAAAACACATACATCATGGTGGGGCCCACAGCGCTGACCAGTACCGAGGTCTGTGTATTGGAGGGAAGCGGATTGTGTACTGAGTTACTCAGTATGCGAGTAAACTTTGTGGGGCCCACCGTCATTCATGCATTGTATCAATTCCGTCCATCCGTTTTATCATATAAATTTAGGGGTTTAACCCAAAGATTAAGCATATCCAAATCTCAAATGGACCACATCACCGGAAACAGTGTGAATTGAAGCCTACCGTTGAAAAGTTCTTAGGGGACAACATAAGTTTTAGATCAAGCTGATATTTGTGTGGAGTGTGTGGGGGTGTGTGTGCGTGTGTATAAAACAAAAAAAGAAAAAGTCATTCTAATTTAGGAGATATGCTTGTTAAATACTTAGACAAAGAAATGAATTAAATGATAGAAATATATTTTTATATACTTATATATACATAATTATGTATTAGAGAAAAATGTAAGGGAGAAAAAGTTCTCCCAAAAAAAAAACACATACAGACTGCCGCGGCAGTCTCTGTGTGTGTGTTTTTTTTTTCTGTATTGCTTTTGTGGGTCCCATCATGAGGTCTGTGTTATATCCAAACCGTCCATCTATTTGGCGAGCTCATATTAAGGCTTGAGATGAAAAATAAGATAGATCTAACTATCAAGTGGACCACACTAGAAAAATAGCGAGGCAAACTGAAGTATGAGCAAGGCAAACTAGAAAAACAGCGGGGCAAACTGAAGTATGAGCGGAGCAAACTAGAAAAACAGCGGGACAAACTGAAGTATGAGCAGGGCAAACTAGAAAAACAGCGGGGCAAATTGAAGTATGAGCGGGGTAAATTGAAGTATGAGCGAGGCAAACTAGAAAATCAGTGGGGGAAACATGAGAAAGTGGTTGGAGATTATATTCATAAGGCAGCGTGTTTCTTCATGCAAGGAGGTCAAATGCATAGAGCATTTACGGCATCGTTGATTAGTCTTCTCCCAAAGAATCCGACCGCTGAAGGGTTTGTAGACTACCGGCCGATTAGCCTTTGCAATGTTATTTACAAAATCTTCTCAAAGATCTTAACTTCCTGCCTGAGTAAGATCCTCCCTAGGCTTATTTCCATGGAGCAAGGGGATTTTGTGAAAGGTAGGTCTATTACAGAGAATGTTGCTATGACGCTTGAGTCAGTGGTATAGACAGCTGGTTGGTTTGTATAAGTGGAATATTGTAGGTAGGGAGAGTGGTCGCTTCGGCCCGTGGGATTTTAAGAAGGTCGAAGAGTGGAGGAGTCGGATTTGCCTCCTTGTTATTGGTGAGTGAGGTGGTGTCTTCCTAGTAGTGTTTATGCCCATTGAGGGGTAGCTTGGCACGTTTTTTCTCGTTTCTCTTTCTCTTAATAGCAGATATGATAGGTGAGGCCCGATATTTTTTGTGGATAATCTTAATGTTTTAATTAGTGGCATAAAACTATGTAATGGTCAACGTTCACTAAAGAAGTGTCTAAGATTTGTTATATTGACGAGGGAAGAAAAAGACTAAATAGAGCATGTCATGAAAAATGAGGTTTCTTTCCAACAGTTGCATATACGTGTTTGTAAAATCTTAAAAGAGAGATAAGGGCCTCCTAGTATGACTCTTGGTATATAGATAATCCAAATCAAATTTTAGTTTGCCCTGCTCATATTTTAGTTTGCTACGCTGCTTTTCATGTTTTCCCCGTTGATTTTCTAGTTTGCCCCGCTGCTTTTCATGTTTTCCCCGCTGATTTTCATGTTTTTCCCGCTGATTTTTCTAGTTTACTCCGCTGCTTTTCATGTTTCCCCCGCTGATTTTCATGTTTCCCCCGCTGATTTTTCTAATTTACCCTGCTGCTTTTCATGTTTCCCCCGCTGATTTTCATGTTTCCTCCGCTGATTTTCTAGTTTGCCCCGCTCATATTTCAGTTTGCCCCACTGTTTTTCTAGTTTGCCCCGCTGCTTTTCATGTTTCCCCCGCTGATTTTCTAGTTTGCCCCGCTGTTTTTCATGTTTCCCCCGCTGATTTTCATGTTTCCTCCGCTGATTTTTATAGTTTGCCCTGCTGATTTTCATGTTTCCCCTACTGATTTTTTAGTTTGCCTCGCTCATATTTCATTTTGCCCCGCTATTTTTCTAATTTGCCCCGCTGCTTTTCATGTTTCCCCCGTTGATTTTCATGTTTCCCCCGCTAATTTTCTAGTTTGCCCCGCTTATATTTCAGTTTGCCACGCTGATTTTTTAGTTTGCCCCGCTGCTTTTCATGTTTCCCCCGCTGTTTTTCTAGTTTGCCCTGCTCATATTTCAGTTTGCCCCGCTGCTTTTCATGTTTCCCTCGCTGATTTTCATGTTTCCCCCGCTGCTTTTCTAGTTTGCCCCGCTGCTTTTCATGTTTCTCCCAATGATTTTCATGTTTCCCTGGCTGATTTTCTGGTTTGCCCCGCTCATATTTCAGTTTGTCCCGCTGTTTTTTTAGTTTGCCTCGCTGCTTTTCATGTTTTCCCCGCTGATTTTCTAATTTACCCCGCTCTTTTTCATATTTGCCCCGCTCTTTTTCATGTTTGGCCCACTCATTTTCATGTTTGCCCCGCTAATTTTCATGCTTGCCCTCTCATTTTCATGTTTGCCCCGTTGAATTTCATGTTTGCCCTGCTCATTTTCATGTTTGCTCCGCTGAATCTCATGCTTGCTCCGCTAAATTAGTTTCTCCTACCCGAAAATCATATATGGTACGTTACGCAAATCATTCTAGTTTGGATCCTTACTCTTGCTCGGGTGGTAGACTCTTAGGAGTTTCAACACCCGGTCAAGCGTTCAAGTATCCATAGGCGGTGAAATTCCATTAGTGTGAGTGTGTGGGGGTGTGTGTGCGTGTGTAAAAAAACAAAACATTCTAGTTTAGGAATATGCTTGTTGAATACATGGATAAAGAAATGAATTAAAAGATTAAAAAAAATATTTTTATATACTTATATATGCATATTTATATAATTATGTATTAGAGAAAAATGTAAGGGAGAAAAAGTTCTCCCAGTAAATTATAAAAAAAAAAAAAAAATTGCCAGACTGCCGCGGTAGTCTGTGTTATTTTTTTTCTTTTTTTTATGTGTTGCTTTTGTGGGTCCCTCTTGAGGCCTGTGTTATATCCAAACCGTTCATCTATTTGGTGAGCTCATATTAAGGCTTGAGACGAAAAATAAGATAGATCTAACCATCAAGTGAACCACAGTGTAATAGACAGTGGGGAATTGATTGTCTACCATTGAAACCCTTTCAGGGGTTACAGAAGTTTTGGATCATTATGAAATTTGTTTTTCCACTTCATCTAGGTCTCTGTGACCCTATGAATGAACTTAGACGGGGAGGATTTCTCGCAAACATCACAGTGGGCTCCACCTGAGTTTCTAATGGTTGACGCTCATTCAACACTGTTTCCTGTAATGTGGTACACTTGAGACTTGGATATACCTCATTTTTGGTCTCATACCATAAAATGATCTGGAAAAATATATGGACGGCATGGATGAAAAGCAAACATCATGGTGGGGCCCACGTACCACTGACGATCCGCCATTGGCGGGTGGCAGCAGGCGTACCCAATCCGTTTACGTGAAAAGGAGGGGTATTTTCGTCCTGGAATTTGTCGTCCGTACGAAGAGGTCTAAGTGCGTATGTTAAGTTTGTATTGTTTCAAGAATATCCAATGGATAAAAGGTGAGGCCCACAGTCGTAAATTTCTCTTGGGGTCACTTCCATCTCCGTGAGGGACCGCTGGCGAAAATGATGGTGAAAAATGCCAACCACCTAACTACTAAGGAGACTGCCTTTACTTTGGAGACAGTTATTTTCTTCACCCTATTATTAACTTTTTTCTTGATTTGGACTAAAGGAAAGGTAGTCTTAACTGCAAGGGCACACTTGCTGATGTGATACAGGTGAGAATATCCACCATCCATTGAGCGGGCCTTCTTGATTATTGGGATATTAGGTTGTCCTGCTTGATTTCTGGGCAAACACATGTTATTAGAGTGGGTAGCACCCCTGGACGGACCTAGATCCTACACAAGTGTGATTTTTAGCGTGCGTTCAAAATGCTCCCTCCATCTTTTAAAAAATTAAAAGATCCTGTTAGCTTTCCTTATTCGTGTGGCCAGCATCAGATTGCTGTGATTCTGGATCAGGAAATAAACATGGTGGGGACCACCTTCTGAACAGCTTGGATCTTGCACAATCATTTTAGATTGGAGTGTGTTAAAATAAATAAATAAATTTGTGTGTGTGCGTACTGGGCTCTCTATTAGCTGCTTCAATTGTTTTTTTTTTCTACGTCCTGCTTGGTAGACGCCAAAAAACTCATTTTAGTTAACAGAAATTATGAATTAAAGATCTTGATGTCTAATACATAATTACAATTGACATGAACTCATTTTTTGGTGTCTGCCAAACAGGGCCTTAGTTTTTGAAAACGCCTAGGGCATGCGGCATTCAGATTGGGATTTGTCGTGATCTTCTTTGGTGGAGAAATGAATGATTTGAAGATTTTTAAACAATTCAGATGATCTTGTAAAATGCATTAAGGCCTTTATTTACAATGAAAAGAAAGGGTAAAGCTAGGACACAAAAAAAAAAGAAGGTGCAATGAAGAGTTGATAAAAACAGTGAGGTTGGGCATTTTAAGTCAGAGCAAGTTTCACACATTAACTAGTGTTGTAGGTAAGAATTTGGTGCAATGAGTTGCAGATGGCCCCACCATGCTTTACATATAGCATCCAACCCATCCAGCAGTGCCACTGCCATGAAAATCAGAGCCCCCAAAAATCAGGTGGACTCTGCTGTATGGGTTGGATGCCATATACACACTGATGGTTGGATTGGTGTGTGGTTTTTCGAACATCCCAAGTTCATGGTGAGGTGACTTTGCTGAATGGGTTGGATGCCATACACAGACCACGATGGGCCCTACATGCAACTAGTTGCACGCAGTTTCTTATCTACAACTAGATGCGAGTGAGCAGGAGAAACCGTCAAAAACCAATCTACAATGACTAAAATAAGGACTGGTTACATGCTCTGCATTGGCAGTTGACACAACATAGCTATGAATCAGATGATCCAATATGGCTCTGTCACACATGATTTCAAACAAAAATAAACCATCCAGATTAATTAGCACAGTAGAAGTGCACTATTCCAGTTCCTGCATTTTGAAAATGCATGTGCGCAAATCCAACAGGGTGTGGGTAGAAATCAATTTTCTAATAAAACATACTCAAGACTTGCATAAAAAGTAATTTAATAATATTCTAAAGCAATACATATATAGCAATGTCAATGTGCCTAGAGACTTTGGGTCAAGAGAGTCAGAATACATCTATACCATATATAACGCAATAAGCTAAGGACAATTTTGCCCATGCAATTAGTTTTAGGAGAGTTGTGGCTTTTGAGATTCTACGGGTCATTAAATGAGATTTTCAATATAGATCTTTTTGGAATTTTGAAGATCCGTGTGCTTATAAATGGATGGCTTGGATTTTAGCCATGTCCAAGGTACAACTTGGATTTTATCCGCTCTTTTTTCTTTTACACACCCACGCACTCGCACCATAGTGGATTTTCACCACAATGGGTACTCGAACCCATGACCTCATGTTGAAACTCTTGTTAGTCCCCGCTCCTTTTCCGTCCGCAAGTAGCCATCTCCCACTTCTCTTTGCATTCATATGTAGCCCACGCAACAAGGCCAACAAGAAAGGCAATGTGAGGACACCATGATGACTGTGTAACATCCATCCATACATCTGTTGTGGCACCTCATGTTAGGATGTCAGCCCAAACAAGAGGCAGGCTAAAACTGAAGCGGGCCACAAAATAGGAAAAGGTGTGGATGGGTCGTTGATGACCTTCTCTCTCTCTCTCTCTCTCTCTCTCTCTCTCTCTCTCTCTCTCTCTGTGCATATAGCTGCATCCTTCCATTCCGTTTTTCCTTCCCCTTTTCCCCATCCACCTCTAAAAGCATCTCCTCCCCATTTCTCTCTCCCTTTCTCCACCTGCATTGCATGCGCCCATTACCCTAGTTCTAAAGAAGTCATCCTTCATCTTCTTTTACTGAAACCCATCATCATCAGCCATTCCCCCAGTCTAATACCCTCATTTTCTTCTAAGAAAACCAGGCACAACACATCAAAGGAAGTTTTTATGTTTCTGACTGCCTAGTGAAGCTATGCTTCTGCTCCATGATTCTTGATCTGTATCGTCGTCAGGCTGCCTGTGAAAAGTACTGTCCTTGTATGCTTGAGCTCCCAATGCTGTAAAATTGAGAAGAGCTTTGACTACAAGCGACTTCGATGTACCCCCAAAGGTCAACCCAACAAGGCAATGACTGCTAAGGCCGTCTTTTTTGGAATTGATGAATGATTGTGATGCAGGACATGAAATTAAATATGGAATGCAAGAGATCAAGATTGAGATTATACCACTTTTAAACAGTCACAAAATTCCACGAGTGTAAGAATCATCCATTCTTTTAAAGGATTGTTTCCAACTCAAGAGATTTACTAAGTTTCAATTTGGGGGAAAATCTAGGGTTTGAAAAGTGGAGGATAATTGGGATTTGGGACTCTTTAGGGTTAGGGATTTGGATTAAGGGGTTTTTTTTAGTAAAAAAAGAAGGAAATAGAGGAAAAAAGAGAACCTGGGATGAGCCACGCACGCTGGACGGCAAAGGGGCCTGGACGCAGGTGCGTGACAGGTCGTCCGCACGTGTGTGGGGCCCACAAAGTCGGAAACTGATTTCTAGGCCGGGATCGGCTAGCGATGGGCTACCTCCATACCAAGTTTCGTGTCGATTTATCGCAGGGCGTGTGCGTAGTACTCCGCCAAAGTTTCAACCCCCCAGATGGGCCAAAATCTGAAAATCTATTTGTGCACTGCTGTAGGAAAAAACATGGGATTGTTCGTGGATGTGACTTTGCACCACGATAGTTAGCCCTTCAAGGTAGGGAGCGCTTCGCTCCCAATTTGATTCTTCAACCCAGAGAGAGAGAGAGAGAGAGAGAGAGAGAGAGAGACGCAAGAATTTTTATTCATAAAATATCATTGCCATACTTACATGGGATTGTTATATTTATAAGAAAATCCTAAACCCAAAAAAGACAGAATTACCCTTAAGCCATGTGAGCACACTAATAGCAAAGCTAAAGCAAATAAATACTAATCTAAACAATCAAAGCCGTTCATGAAGTTTCTAATAACAAAAATAGTCAAAACTCAAAATCCTATATCATATAAAGTAGTGGGCCACGATCATGAGATCCGATGGTAGAATCTATGTGATGATTGGGTCCACTCCAATGCTCCATAACGCAGCCCCCTAATTATGAGGCCCTCCAAAGATGTTGTCGTCAATCCAAATCGAAAGCAGGGCCCACCTCCTCCTTGAATACGTGCGTAGAGGGGGCATGTGCATGATTTCCCCATTAGATTGCTACCAATTTCACTGTCACTGCTGAATTAAATCATAACAAAGCTGCCATTTACAATTTTCTCTAATCAAGCTATGGGGATGTCCCGTGTTATTCTTTTTTCAAGCTAGGATCCTGACTAATATGTGCAGGAATTTTTAATGACCATCCCTCAGTTTACAAAGTCTAGTCAAAGGCTTAAAATCTTTTAATTTTAATGTCCAAGTCACATTTCTACTTGTTGTTGGCTTAGCTATCGCTCTGTTGCTTCGTGCTGGTTTTAGTAACTAAGATCTCCATTCTTGCTGACATGATGACAGTGAATTCTCCCACCATGTTTGATGCATGTCATCCAGCATTTGGTCTCACGTGTTTGTCTCATCTGGTCATCATCTAACTGCAATGTTTAAAATGAAATATTCTCCATCACAAGCGCCTTACACTCAGAGCCAGAGATAGATTCCATCTTTCAAAGTGGAGTTATCTAGAGAGGCCTATCATATCTTGAGAATTCAACCGATTCCGAAATGTGATTTCTGCCCTCACAGGAATTAGGGAAGCTGGAAAGCTTTAAATCAAACCCTTTTTTTATATAAAGATTTTTTTGAAAGGTTACGATTTTATTGATCAAAAGGCAAGACAACCAAAAGAATTACAAAGCAACCCAAGAATTAGAAGAGAACACAATCGTCAAAAGTGATCGAGTTCGGGGCCCAATCATAACATCCAGTTTAGCCTGCCTAAAAACCTTTGACACTGTCCCATTGAGATTGCGCAAACGATGATTTGTTCCTTTCTTCCAATAAGGCCCAAAGACTGTCCAATAAAAGTCGAACTCCACAACCTTCTTCCTTTCTTCCCAATCCCGCCCTCACGCCAAGTAGTGTTCATAGCAATGGTATCGTTGCACGTATCATTGGCTGGGGATACGGAAACATGTATCGATATTGTCAATATTATTGCTGATACTTGGAAATGTATTGTTGACTAAGGGAAGCATTAAGGAAAATGAGGAAATGGTGGAATTTCTCAGTGAAACTTAAAGATGCTGATATATATATATATATATAGGAATCAAATAATCGCAAAAAATACACATACATAATAAGTTTATCTTTAATGGGAGTCTAAAAGCATGTAACGCTGACTCAAGAAAACATGGGGAAAATGGTGGAATTTTTCAATGATATTTTAGGAGAAAATAAAATACACATTTGCATATTTAAGAATTAAATAATAGTGAAAAAGATGCATATTTGCATATTTATTAATCAAATAATAAGTTTCCCTTTAATGGGGCCTAAAAGCATGCATCGTTCACTCAGGGAACATTGGGGAAAATGGTGGATCCATCCATCCATCCATGCATGCACATACATACATACATACAAACACATATGCACGATTCATCAATCCGTCCAACTCTGCATGCGCGTGTGCACACGCACATGCACACACGTGCACAACCAACCATCCATACATACATGCATTTACACACATACAAACATGCATTTCATCATATAACCATATGCCCATAAAAAATTGAAATGAAATCTTTTTAATAAACAAATTTTTAGTCATATCGATATATTGGTGATACAAGTGACACCTAGAATTTACACAATCGAAAATATCGGTGATACATTGGCAATACAAGTGGCACTTGGAATTTACATAGGTTGAAATATTGGTGATATCGATACATTGGCAATACTGAGCGATATGTCGTTGATACCTAGAATTTCTAGTACAACCATTGTTATTGGTATCACCAAGCTAGACCTATGGATAATAGTGGGGACATTATCGATAATATTGGGGATACTCCGAACAATGATGCTAGCACAGAAGGAATTCCTTGATTGATTTCGGCATCACCCAAGCGACACTAAAGATACCCAAGAATCTCTCCCACAGCTCCCTAACAAAAGGTTAGTGAATGAAGAAATGGATGACCGATTCCCCATTCCACAAACAAAGTAGGCAGGCATTGGTGATCATCATCATCCTCCTCTTACAAAGATGAATGATCACAAGAACCTTATTCCTACCTACCAGCCATGCCAACGCAGCAACCTTGGGAGGAGCCCCATAGAACCAAAGGAAAGAGGTGAACGCTACTTTGGAAGTGTAACCCAAGAAGCAACCTGTAAAAAAGATCAGAATGAAAACTGCCCGAACTCATCCTTACTCCAAATCAACAAATCTGTAGCTATTGTAGAGGGACTAATTCAATGGAGTCATTTCAACAAGCTAATGAACTCAATCACTTCCTATGCCAAAAGGTTCCTATGGTAAGGGGGGGGTCCAAACCGCCCCAATAATGGTAACAAAATAGCAATGCGCAATAGTAACATCTGCATCCGAGGCCAAGCTAAACGTCCTCAGGTAGTCTTCACACAAAGTTCTATTGCCAAGCCAAACGTCCTCTCAAAACCCAATCTTCTTCCCATTGCCTGATGAGAACCTAGTTCCCTCCCTAAACCTTTTCCCCAGCTTGATGATCGCTTTCCACAATCTTGTCGCCCTATACAAAGAAGATTCATCCACCACCACCCTCCTTAACTCCATACTTCCTAGCTATTACTTCCAACGGGAGCCTTCTTCCTTGTAGAACCTTCGAAGCCACTTACCCAGAAGCACTAAATTTATTACCTCCAACTTATATCTACACACCCTTCCCTAGACAGCTTACAAACCTCCTCCCACTTCATTAGATTGAACTTGTTCTTTTCCTTTGCACATTGCCACAAAAAGTTGTCTTATCCTCTTCGGCCTTTTCAAAACATCCTTCGGGCACAGAATAGGCACAAGAAGTAAATTGGGAGATTCGATAACACTATTTTGATTAGCGCTAACCTACCCCTGAGATGCCAGTGTTTCCATGAAGACAATTTCCTTTCAACTTTCTCAATCACCGTCCCACAAATGCTTCACAAGCTTTCTATGCATAAAGGGAGACCTAGATATGAAGAAGGAAGAGACCCTGCCCTACAACCAAACACCTCTGCAGGTGCCTCCACTCCTTTCAAATGCCAATGCCCAACATTTCGCTTTTGAGGAAATTCACCCTTAGGCTAGACACCGCTTCGAAGCATGGAATAATTTTCCTTAAATGTCCACCTCAGCCACATCCACATCAAAAAAGAGAATTGTATTGTCAGCAAACCGAAGAAGGAAAATTTGAAACCCTCCTTTGTCAACCTTAAACCCACTTATAAGGCCCACAGACAACCCCTTTGTCCAGCATCTTGCATAAGGCTTCAACTACTGCCATAAATATGAATGACAACAATGGATCCCCCTACCTAAGCCCTCTCGAAGATTTGAAAAACCCTTTGGACAATCCATTGAGTAGGATTGAAAACTTGGTCGACCTTATGCACACCTGAATCCATCTCCTCATCTCTCTCCATACCCAAACCGACCCAACATGGAGTCTAAGAAATTCCAATCAACATGATCATGCGCTTTCAATGTTGAGCTTGCAGACTATGCCTTTCTTGCCTTCCTTGTGACAATAATCGATGCACTCGTAAGCTATCAACACATTGTTCAAGATTTGTTTTCATTCTACAAATGCCCCCTTGGACCTTTGGAGATGACGTGCCCGAGAATCGATAGGAACCCTATGTCCAAAACTTTTGCTAGAATTTTAGAGGGTTCTCCAATCAAACTTATGGGTCTAAAGTCATGCAAGCATTCTACTCTTTCTTCGTGATTAAGGCAATAAATGAGGTACTCACTTTAGACGAAGGCCCGCTACGTTTGAAGAATGCAACAATGAAAGTTATCACATCACCTGTTACCATCTCCCAAAAAACCTGGAAAAAAAAAAACGCCAGGGGAAACCGTCCAACCCTGGCACCTTGTCCCTCCCCAATGCATCCACCGCCACCTTAATCTGCTCCTTGGAAATTGGCCTCTCAAGAGAAGCTACTTCTTCAGAGATCATCGAGAAAGCTAGGTAGTCAAGCCTCAGCCTATCCCACTTCTTGCTTGTAAGGAGATCTTCGTATAATTGGACAATTACATCGCATGTCTCCTCTACCCTTCCACTATCCACCACCACACTATGGATCCTTCTATTCCTTGTTATGGCACTAGTTAATCCATGGAAAAACTTCATATTCCTATTCCCCTCCTTAAGCCACATAGCTCTAAATCGTTGCCGCCATTTAATTTCCTCTTCCTTCAAACAATTTTTGTACTCAAGAAAGAGAATCCCTCAAAGACTTTTCTTCCTCTGACAACTTTGTTCCCTCTTCCTTAATATGTAGCACTTGGATGTCATGAAGAATTGAGCCCAACTCACTCCCAACTCCCAAGCACCTCCTTTTTCCATCTGTTAAGCTTGCCTTTAAGAAGTTGTACTTTCTGGAATGACAAGAAACTGTGATGGCCTTCCACTGAGAATGACTCCCACCGCTCCTTTACCAAATCGGTAAAACCACCAACTTCAAGCCACGAGAGCTCAAATATAAATAGAGAAGTGCCCCAATCGTCCTCCACCTCCAACAAAATTGCAAGTGATCCAAAATGGGCCTTGGAACGCCGCACCTAACCAAAGGGAACCTTTCTGTCCACTCAAGCAAAATAAAAATAAAAATAAAAAAATCAAGCTTTCACCTATTCCTTTCTTGTCCATTAGAGCACGTAAAATTGGCATCTCCCATCAGAAGATCGACTAATTCATTCCTCTACACCAATCCAAAAACTTATGCATGTTGCGAGTGGTCCGATCACCTGAAAAGAAAACCTAGTAACATTAAAATCACCCCCGACATACCACAGCAACCCCATTTCTTAAGGGCTCCATCCAAGTCTTCTGATAGCGTCACACATTGACTCAGAGAGTTTGGGCCGTACACCATTGTAAAAACCCACCTAAAATCAGAAACACATCCCGGATAAGGATAGAGGCAGAACTGACCACATCATCAATCCTTCACCAAAATAGCAGAATCCCAAATCACCACCACTCTTCCAGCCAAACTCGCAACAGCCAATGCCACCTAGTCCTTCATCTTACTTCCCAAAATTGCATCGATTATCTATTGGCTCATTGAATGTATTTTGGTTTCTTGTAAAGCCATAGTCTGCGTCTTAAAACGCCTACACAGATCCCTTATTCGGACTCGTTTCAGGGGCAAGCAAACACCCTTAGGTCCTTATGTTCTAGCTAACTATCCACATCAACCACCGCCTCTTCTCTTTCTACCCTTCTCCCCACTGCTGGACACTGCTCCAGCTCGTAGTTTATCGAGCAAATGAGACACTTTAATTCTCTACACCCTTTCGGTGCTCTAAGACTCTCAATTTGTCTAAGAGTTTGAGCTTTGTGGCTTTCCCTCCAACAATCTGAAATAGGGCTTATGTAATCCTCCTCACAGTCCCCAAACATGACCCCTACCATCCTCACAAAATGCTCCAATGCTTCCCTAATCTAGCGATACCTCTTGCCATGGGAATACAGTCCCCTTCCCCGAGGCTGGAGACAGGATCAGTAATTGGCACTGTCATATACCACCCATCCTCACCACTTCCCACAGAAGTTCATAACAAAGAGATGTCCAAAGCTTTGGAAGACAGTTCTCCAACGAGAAGTGATTCCTGCAGCTCTAGGCTCCCGGCACATTGCTCTTCTTCGATGATGAGGTCCCCCTGGCCAGCCGTGCTCCGAGCCTGCCCATCCTTGGTCACATTGAATAAGACCAGCATCCCTACCCCCTCTTGCACAGGGGAGCTACACTCAAAGAGAGATGTCGCACCTGGTCCTCCCTTCCTCCAAGCACGGCTGGAGAAGGAAGCTGGATGCTCCAGGAGGTTCAAAGACTACTCCCTCCTTCACTGCACTCTGGTTTAAACGCATGTACATAATGATGATGATTATAATGTAAATTAGTAAAACAAAGTTCAAAAGAAAATGAGATTCCTTATGAAAAGTCATGCATGTCTTAACAAAGAAAAGATAAACAGTTTCAATTGGTCCAGGATCCAATGCCAAACATTAATATTTAAGCTACTTATCAAGCTTCCAGCCTTGGTACACATGGATACATGTATGAGATTCAGAGCAAAAGTTGTTCGATCAGTCACTAGGGTCATCCATTGTAGGGTCCAACAGATGAATGGTGCAGATCATGTACATGCATCTTGCTACATGTATGGATTTTGCGTACTTGATGACTAACTTAGACATTTGCATTTAGCACTGTGTACTTTCTCTTTTTGTATTTATCATAAAGTATTTAACAACATTTGCAATTATTATGATGAATACTAGAAACAAAAACGGTAGTCCACAACTCAAAGTGTCAGGTTTCTTGTGGTAGTGAGTTGAATGTGGGGACAAATTCATATCCATACCCCATAACGATGAAATTTCTATATTAACAAAGATGGAGGCATACAGAAAAAAAAAAACCTTCACACCTGAAATATTACCACTTCTGTTCCTCCATGAAACGCAGCACATTCCATATACATGAAACAAAATTCTCTACTTCACCAGTTATCCTTTGCTTTACGGATGACACCTAATGCTTGTGCATCATCTGCAGTGGCCGGTATATTCAACGACAACCTGATTTCCATGCTTGAAGTGCGGAGAAATGGATTGCATGACTTCTCCCTCTTCAATGTCGTTGGAATCTAAAAACAAAAATAAAAGTCAAACTCTAAATACATAATGGAAATGCCACTCTTTCATGTACAATTACGGGTGATTGTTAGCCAGAAAATTAGAACCCCATAATGACTCACAGACAACAAAGAGAGACTGGAAAGGGACATTTCTTAGGGCCTGTTTGGTTAGCTAAAAAATTCTTCCCAGATGGTATTATCTGGATGGCAGCACTATCCATGGTTTGCCAATCACCCTTGAGTGTGAATTCTGATAAAATTGAAGATAATGCTATCTAATAAAGTGACCATTAGCTTTCATAAGAAAATTGGGATACGAATTTGGTTTAAGCTGATCCTCCACGGTTATAGGAAGGAGTATCTATTTCTTGCATGCAAGCATGGCACATGGGCCACAAGTGAGACTCGGTCTTCAAAGACCACAAATATGCCACATCCACCCTTCATGGATGATGGATCCGACATCTGCTGCATGAGTAAAGCACACACATACACCTTCAAGCATCCCAAATGTGGCACCGTGCATCTTTAAACAACATAAACATGTGCCATGCAGTGTCATTTGAATTGTATAATTCACGATTCATCGTGAATCATACGATTCATATCATAGATTTGATTCATAAATAATTGTACAATTATCATTACCAATCATATGAATCTTATGATTATTGTATTGTATCATACAAATTGTATGTTAATAGTAGACTGCGTGAATGGGCCCAAAAATACATTTTAAAAAAAATATATCAAATTTTCATTTTTTATTCATCTTTTCTTCTTTCTTTTTACCCCTATGCTTAGAAAACAATAGATAGGTCCTCCCCTATTAAAAATATCCTCATTTTGTCTTTTGAGAGAGAGAGAGAGAGAGAGAGAGAGAGAGAGAGAGAGAGAGGAGAGGAGATTTGGGGATTTTGATATTTGAAAACCCAAAACAAAGAAACGCGACATTTTTTTATGTACTCAGGTAATTGAGTGCCGTTTTTTCCAATGCGATTCTACACTCAAGATAGAAAAGAACAAAACTATTAAAGGACTCATGTATGTTTTTTAAGGTAAATTTCTTGAAAGAAAAAAGGGAAAAGGATAAGAATCATTTACTATCATGATATGCATACTATATACATGTTCTCAATTGATATATCACCCTATATGTATTACTCTTCTTGGTGTGTATTGATGGGAAATGGTTGATTAATGAGTTTTTTTTTTCTGATTTATTTACATTTTTGGACTTTTTCTTTATCTTTTTAAACAAATTAGAAAAAAAAAAAACTTACGATTCGACCGCTGTTACAGTTTGCGATATGATAATGATATTGACAACAGTGGTGTCGCATGCTAATATCAATCTACATGCCCTGCATGTGAACATGTGCCAATATGCCAAATGCATACAAGAACCACATGTACTTGTCCATCCATCCTCATTCCAGGGTGTTTGACAAACAACAATCAATACATAGGAATAACCTATCCATGCAAGCTCCAGACAGGCCTTAGCTGGACAAATGTGTCCAGAATAGCCTATCCGGACAGAACTTTGATGGTAACCAAATGGGCCCTCAGTTGTATCTACAAGGAAGTTTCCAGAATACATCTCTTTAATGAGGTCCTAGAAATTACCGTTGGCAAGCCCCTACTGCAGAGATGGGTTACATGTGTGGCATAGGCTTTGAGTGCCTCATTTTTAGGCTCTATAGACAGTGCGAACTTTGCATTACTCTGTACAGTATCAAAGCCAGCATGGTTTTTGTTTAGTCAGAAGTACTCAAGAGAAGCATTGAAACAGAAACTTTATGAGTGAATGTGGAGCTAAGGGAAACGATCATGTACCAATGTGTACTCATGGCCGCAATATATATTTGTGTCATCTGGCAACGAAATAATTTTTCTGAGTGAAGATAGCATCTACAACAGAAACAATTAAATTTATGAAAGCTCGAGTTAGAGAAGTTAATCAAAACTCAAGTATGCAGTGCTCATCTAAAATTTTCATTCAAATACAAATGTAACAGATATTTGACCAAGAGGTTCCTAAATGGAGCCGCTTGACACTACTGGCAAATAGATGGCCCTTCAAACTTGCGCTTGACATTGCCATTTAGATGTTTTACAAATATTAAAGGGGTGGGTTTATTAAATGCTGTATGGGAAAATATGGAATAGAGGAACAAAAATTAAATCAGAAGCATGCAGGCTAACGCATGCACACAATAAACATGCACATGCATGTGCACACACATATATTGTATGGCGTACGTAAGCGTGTATGCATTTTTCCCAGTCATTGTATGCATACAAACAGAGAGACAAAACAGCATATCTAGCTGTGAACCAATATGTTGTACGACTATGGTCTTTCCACTTCTCTTTTGCATCAATAGCTGTGCTCCCTTCCACTGATTTGGTATTTTTGATGACAAGGATGTTGATACACACCGCATGCATTCAATACATGTTCTAGAGAAAAAGTTATTTGCAAGAAATACATCTTGTCAGATGTGCATGGTTGCATATTTACTTGTGGATGTGATTAAGTAAAGGACCTGTTCAGGGCTTCCTTCAAAAAGCTTGCCACACGACAAGCTGAACAATGTGTCTCCTGTAAATATTGCTCCAGATCCTGGAAAGTAGTAGCTGATGTGACCTGTTTAAGATTAAGATTTAACCAAATGGAAATGAGATCTTCTGAGACCTTCAATTAATACTTTAATAAATTGAAATTAGATATTCTAATGCTTTTGGCTCAAGCTGATGACATCTATCTGAACACAAGATACCACAAGAAATAAAGAAACAAGAGGGTGATTTAGAGTTTTCTTTTTCAATTTCTGGAGGGTATTTTGGGGATTTTTATAATCCAGTAAACTTTCTAAGATCTGATGGATTAGATGTCGTTTTGGATGGTTAAGAGTTAAGTGATTAGAAAATGTAAAGACTGATGAGGAATGCTAATGCCCTAATGTGATAACAGAAGGTCACCACGCGGGACCCAGGAGGGAGAAAGACGATGTACGGCTGCTGTTGCTGCACAGCGCAGGCGATGGAGACTGACACCATTGATTAGTTCATATTTATAGGTGGGCAATCAAGGAGATGGAGGACACCATACTCAGATGTAGGTTCTGCTGCCTATTTGAACCGATCAAAGAGAGTGGGAACCATCCCTCATGTAAAAGTCAAAATCGAATTAGGACAGTCAATAAGAAATGGTTTTTACGCAAGACACGAGGGTCTTAGTTCCGTTGGTTCTTCTCTGACTTGATGTCTTTGGCTTGGCCAATGGCTGCTACCTCTTTCTTATTGTGAGATTGTCTGCCTAGAGTACTTTGATTAGCTAGCTGCAACACCTCTTTGGCAGGATTATGTCTATATTGAAGCGTGGTTGGGAATGATTTGGGATTTAGACAGCGTTTCTTGGTTTTTCCATATCTTTGTTTTCTTGTCCCTTTTTATTGGAAGTTTTGGCTGCGCTTTATGACTTTTTTGCTAGGTTTTGTTCATTGGTGGGCCTTTGTTTGCAGGGGCTTCATTTGTTCTCAATCTTTGGTACTTCATGCATCCTCTTTTATTCTTTTAATAAAATTTCATTTTCCTAGCCAACCAAAAAAAAAAAAAAAAGGAAAGGAAAGAAAAGAAAAGAACAGAAAAAAGACTTCCCATCTTTTTATGCATTGAATTGTTACTCAGCAGAAATATTGCATATACATGGCTCATTTGAAAGTAAGAACCAACTGACAGTGGTTTTTTTTTTTCAAGTTAAAAGAAGAATGTTGTTTTAACAGAAACAACAATACAACACGAATTATGGGATAGGAAAAGGAGATGTATAAAAAAACATCAATGGCAAAACACCCTCCTTGTCTAGGGTACCAGCAATGTTACCAGCCAATCTCAAGGCCTGACCAAAAAAAGCACCAGTTTATGAAATTACGTTTCTGAACTCGTCTACTACGAAGAAAAATCTCAAACAGATCAACTTGTTGGTTAACAACCACTTAATTGTGCTTAGGAGTCCCTCTACACAACAGAGGAGTGAAGGAAGATCATTCATGCATCTATCAAAACATCACTGCATGGTGGTCATTTAGTGTAAATAGGATCAAAAGCATCAGTCAGTGTAGAATGAGGTAGCATGTCAGGATACATGGAATCCAAGGGAAAAGAAAGGAATGGAAAAGGTTTTCCATTGATATGACATTTACGAATGTTTGGATAATAAAGAAAAAGGAGGGTTCCAAATAGCAATCATTGTACTTTTCCATCATAACAAAATAAACTTTGTGACCGTTGTTGTCTCAAATATGACATTTTTTTTTACTTGCATCCAAACAAGACCTCTAATGTTAGAATCCATGGGAAAATATTGCTCACGGAAATAATGATTGTCTTTTCTTTTTCTTTCCATTTCCAGTGCAATCCAAAGATGCCCTAAAGGAAATCTTATATAGTAGTTTATGTCTTACTATTAGCCCCTAAAGTTCAATAGTTTGTTCAGGCACTTTCTCAATCCAGAACAGAAGTGTAGACTGCACAAGGGTTTATAACTAATCCTTTTTTTCCTTTACTCTGTGAGAGTTTACCTTTCAGCTGCTTACTCTTCGGCCACATGCGAACCATCTTCCTTCCTAAAGATGAATTCCTGCTTCTGTGTTACCTAAAGAAGAAAGGTTTATAAAGGGGATCTTTTGCATGTGGAGCAAAATTGTTATCACAGAACATATATCCAATTCTGTGGCCATTTGTTTAAGACAACTATGTTAACTCACCTGTAAAATATTTCATAACTACCATATATTGTAGGTTGATTTCATACGCTGCTATGCTGTTCTCCTCTCTTTCAGTTTCCTACTCGCACATCTCACGTGATCAGATCTGCCAACTCTAGTGCCAATATTGTGGTAAAGGATGGTAGCCAGCTAGGGGGGCTACCCTTCGTATATTTTTGCCAGGATCAATAGAACTAGTTTGAGTCGGGCCGGTGTCCTTGATTGCCTGTTTGTGGGTGGTTTTGTATAGTTTTTGTCCAGTTTGTTTTTCCTTTTCCTTTTCTTTAATAAAATTTCATTTCCCATTCATTAAAAAAAAAATACCACATGCTATATTTATACCCTTCTCACAAGCTTAAGACCACCCAAAAAACAAAAGAAGGAAAGAAAGGGAGGAAAAACAGGAGAAAAGAATGAATGGAAAAGGAGGATATGTAGCATGCTATTAACAAGAAAACGAATAACAAATGGAAAACAAAAAGGATCTGTTTGTTTCAATCTTTTATCTATGGGAATCTACTAAAAGGGGGTGCAAAGCATGCTTTCCATCAAATATTAAGCAAGTTAACTGTCTCTCAGAAAGAATTTGTATTATAATCTAGAGCAACCACTAGAGTTGGACCTCGTGTATGACCAGGGGTCTCCATCACCACCACTTCATGACCCGCAAACATCCACTTTTCTCCATCACGGAGAGCTATATCAATGCCAGGAATCCGGTCCTTGTCGGTGATTGAGCCAATTACCTACACACAACACAAGTTAAAATCACTAAATGCCTTGAAAATGCTGAAACCTCACTAAATAATACCACAATGCAGCAAACTGCTATCCAAAAGAAGGTCAGAACAGATTTTGTGTTCGAGTATGAAACCCCAGACCTTGTAAATTCATTTGGAAAGTACTAGAAGAAGCATTTGTTTGGTCCTATATGTCATCTATGCAACTTAGACATGGACACAAGTAACGGTGCCAAGCACACATACAAGGTCTAGGACATGGTTTGCTTTGAAAGTCAGACTCGCTAACACATCAATACAAGTACGTGAACTAATAAAATATTATTTTATTAGTATATTGTATTTAGTCCAGGGTCCATAACGCAGTATTGCATTGATCTTTGCCGCCTGGCTGGGCATAATAACGGGTTTTTTTTATAACAATAAAGTGGAATTGTCAGAGGCAGTATTAAGTGGGACTAAAGATGGGTTCTTTGGAGGAAAAGAATCTTAATGTTTGTTAAGGGCTTGAGGACATTTTGAGGAATTGGGGTTGTTTTGCATTTTGTTTTGGGTGAATTCTCATCATCCATTGTTCTGCTTTCTCTTTGTTCTTAATAAAAGCTACCATTTCTAAAGAGGGAGACGTGAGGGAGTAGTTAAGCTGAAGTCGAGAGCATCCTAGAGGAGATTCACTCATTGGACTGAAAGGAGGTGGTGTCCTATCAGAATCGGATAGAGAAAGGCGAGCTAAGCTATCTCTAGATTACTCGAATCGAGTTAAAGAGGAGGAAATCAAGTGGCGCCAGCATTTGCATGCAGTGTGATTAAAAGAAGGGGACAAAAACATGAGTTTCTTCCACTCTGTTGCTGGTGCTAGGGCCAGGAATAACAGAAGAGCAGGCATCGAAGTGGATGGGATAAGAGTTGAGAAGGCTCAAGTCTATGAAGCCATTGTGCATTTCTACAAGAACTTGCTGAATAGCAATGAGAGTAGGCCAAGATTGGACAATTTGCAGTTCAATCAATTATCCTCAATGAATGTGGAGGCTCTTTAACATCTAGTGACTGAGGATGGAATCAAAGAAGTTGCGGATTCTATTGGGAGGGACGAGGCCCTAGGGCCAAATGGATTTCTGATTACTTCTCTCCAAGTCTTTTGGAGCATGGTGAAAATAGATCTGGTAAGCGTTGTCTTGGAATTCTTTGAGAGAGAGGGCAGCTGTCAAAGGAACTTGGAGCTTTCTTAATTGCTATTATTCCAAAGGTTAAAGGTGCGACTAAGTTAAAGGACTTTAGGCTTATCAGTCTCATCCAGGGGGGTGCTATAAGATTATCGCTAAAATCTAAAGTTATATTAGTTAGCCAGGGTGCGTTTGTGGTGGATAGGCAGATCATAGATACCGCTCTCATTGCTCGTAAGTGCATTAATTCTAAAGGCTCGACAAGAGTTGTGTGCAAGCTGAATATCGAGAAGGCCTACTATCACGTTGACTAGGATTTCTTAGACTATATGCTTGGGAGGTTGGGATGCGGTCCCAAGTGGAGGGCTTGGATGCTTGAGTGTGTCAAATTGGCTTCCTTTTTTGTGCTGGTAAATGCGGCTCCATGGATCTTTTGGGCTTCGAGGAGCCTCCGACAGGGGGATCCGTTATCCCTGTTTTTGTTTGTAGTGGTGGTCGAAATTTTTGAGCCAATTGTTGATCAAAGGGTAGGAGGCGGCCTTATTCACAGATTCGGAGTTTCAAGCTCAAGCCCTTTGGTCTCCAATATTCAATTTGTTAACAATACAATCATTTTTTGCAAGGCAGATAATGAGTTGGTGGAAAACTCAAGGAAAATTGTGTGGTGCTTCGAGGCGATCTCGGGTTTGAAGATTAACTATTCAAAAAGAGAGTTTTTAGGAATAGATCTTCCTTTCGAGGAATTTGAGAGGTTGGCTTCAGTTTTTGGGTACAGTGTCGGTAGAGTCCACTCTACTTATCTCGGGCTTCCATTGTGCATTGGAAAATCGGCTAAACATTTTTGGGGCAAGGTCATCAGAAGAGTGGACAGGAAACTAGCGACATGGAAGCCTCATTACCTTTCATTGGGAGGCTGCCTTATGCTTATAAAGGCAGCCCTCTCAAACTTGCCCATTTATTTCATGTCCCTCTTTAAATGGCAAGGTCGATTTTGGAGAGGTTGGGGAAACTTCGGCGGGACTTCTTGTGGAGAGGGGCAGAGACAAAGCAGAAAGTCCATCTCCTTAAATGGGCTAAGGTTTGTCAGCCTTTGGAGAATGGGGTGTGGGAATCAAACTCTTGGGGGATGTTAATCAAGCCTTGTTTGGAAAATGGTAATGGAAATTTGGGATAGAGGGAGGGAGGCTTTAGGGGGGAGAGATAAAGGATTCCTTCTTATATAGGGCGTCGGGGTTGTGGAAATGAGGACATTGTGCGCACGCTGCCTACACGCGCACGCACGCCACCCTCCCTATGCACGTACGTACGCAGAAGGAGGGCCCCCACCATCGATCTGGTTTGATGACGACGTCCAGGGAGGGCCTCCTAGCTAGAAGACGAAGTTTTGGTTCAAAAAGGTGGGCCCGATAGTCAAGAAAAGCCCATCATGAGACCTCATGATCGTGGCCCACTCATCGGATTGATGTCATATTTTAGGTTTTGCTTATTGTTATTATTTAGAACATCGTGAATGCTTTAGATTTTTTTGTTTGATTTTTATTTTAGTTTACTTCACTGCCAAGTAATAGGTTGCGCACATGGTGCGAGTTTTAGGGTATAAGATTTTCTCTATAAATAGGCACCCCTTGTAGTTCTTTTCATTCATTCAAGCTTAATAAAAATAAAATAAAAAAATCCCACTTTATTTTTCTGCTCTCTTCGTGAGTTGTGGAAGATTTCAAAAGTGGGTGTGAAGCCCTCCCTTTTCGAAGGGCTAACTACGCGGTGTGAAGCCACATCTATCCCCATTCGTCCCTACTCTCTCCCATCCATATACCTCATCTTTTATCATTATTATTGCTTTGAAATTCTCAGCCTTTGCAGTTATTCACCCCCCTACAACCAGTTTCCATAATCTGTACCTATAGGAGGGCTGAAACTTCGACGGAGCACTACGCCTCGACCTTACGTCGGATCGTCGTCAAACTTGGAGGGATTGGAGGTCTCCCTTGGCCGACCAAGGCCTAGGTGTCACTTTGGAGAGGCGGCTTCCATCACACGTGCGGCTAGCTCACCCGCGCACGTGCGTCAGCTCCGGATCACTATCTGCACGCAAGAGCTTTCCACGGGTTAGGTTTTCCTCTTTTCATTCATATTTCTTAAACCCTAGCCTTAGTTTGCATTAGCCTTAATTTATTTGCCCCCTTTTTTCACCCTAGGGTTCCTTGAATTGAAATTGGGGAATCCCTTGGATTAGAGACTGATTCTTATGGATGTGTGGTTGATTTCTATTTCCCTTTGACATCGTTTGGCTTACAATTTTTATTGGTCCAGCCCTAGCCTATGTCAGCCTGGACCCACATAGATTCCCCTTTCATTGAATGTTTGGACTATCATGTGGGATGTGGAATTTGTGTAATTGTTTCTGAATTGGTATGATTTAAGCTTGAATTCTTACACATCATACTTGAATTTCATGTCTTGCATCAAATTTGGTATCAGAGCCTAGGGTTCTTGCAGGGGAATTCGCCACATATTTAGGGTTTAGTTTGTTTGAGTCCTTCATGCATCCAGTCCATCATATATAGCTGCTATATATAGCTGAATTTTCGTAGCAGTGTGTAGTCTCCTTCATATAGAGTCTCGTAGGGTCATTTAGTTTTTAGACGCATATAGTTGCCGTAGCAAGTCCTTAGGTTGAGCAAGTCAGTATATGCTCACACGTACGGGTCGTGGTTTCGGTTTGCACCCCACACTAAACATGGAGCAACTGCAAGAAACAGTGGCCAAGTTAGCCCAACAGATTGAGTCCTTGAATAAGCACTTGGAACAACACATAAATAAACGCCTTGAAGAAATAGAACCTCCTTCAGGGCAAACCCCACCACTGGGGAGGATGCCTAATCTCAGGTAGTTGGTTAGGAAGTTAGATCAAGGAATGGAGGAAGCTAAGGAGTTGGTCATGGGCGCATACCTGTGCACTCACCCTGTGAGGGACATCATGATCAATATGACCCAGATTTACAACTCCTGAAGGGAGTTAGGGTAGATGCCCCTACATTTGATGGCCACTTGGACCCTAAAGCCTTTCTAAATTGGTTGGCGAATGTGGACCACTATTTTGAGTGGTATAATATGTCGGATGCTCGACGAGTCCGATTTGCCAAGATGAAGCTTGTGGGTCAAGCAAAGAGGTTTTGGGCGACAGTTAAGCGAAAGAAAGAAAGAGCGAGGGAACTCCCAATAGTTCATTGAGTAGAAATGAAAGAAACGCTTAAAGAAAAGTACCTCCCTTTCTCTTATCGCTTACGATTGATTGAGTGAGTCTTTTCGATAGGGTTCCATGAGTGTTGCGGACTATATCGAAAAGTTTGAAGAATACTCGACCCGCTGTGAGTTTAATGAGGACCCAGTACTTACCCTTGCTCATTTCAAAACGGGCCTCCGTCCTAAAATCAGGAGAGAATTGCTCGCCAAAGAGATAAATACTATTGAACAATTGTACCAAGCAGTGTTAGATGTCAAGCAATACCTTAAAGCATCTGTGGGAAGGCGGTTTGAGTTTTGTGAATCCGGTGCTAAGGCCAACCCCTCTGGGGCTAGACCTAACACGGGATTTTAAAACAAACCTTCTCCTAATGTTCAGCCCAGACCCAGGGATGATAAGGGTAAAGAGATTGTCGGGTCTAGTTCACATGGAAGCGGGGCCACTAGGTATTTTAGGTGTCAGGGGTTTGGTCATTTTGCTCACCAGTGTGGCACGAGAGAGGGCACCAAAGTACTCCTTATTGATGAGCAAGTAGTAGTGCCCCCAGAGAGTGATGGTGGGGAGGAGGAATATGAGCCAGTTGAAACCCCTAGTGATGAGGAAGAGGGAATGCAAGAGTCTGCCTGCGACCCTCACAATTGTGCGTTGCGCTTTGGCTCAAGCCAAGAGCACCGATGACTGGTGCCGCAACACGATCTTCTACACTTGTGCAAAATGTGGGGAAAAGAGCTGTAAGATGATCGTGGATAGTGGTAGTTGTGCCAACGTAGCATCGACTAGCACTGTGAGTTGTTTGGGTTTGAAGCTGGAAGCCCATCCTCAACCCTACAGAGTCTCTTGGGTTGATGAAACATCCATTCCAGTCTCGCACCGTTGTCTTGTCCCTATTCAGTTTGGATCATATAAAGACACAATTTGGTATGATGTAGTTCTTATGGATGTGGGTCATATCATTGTGGAGGATCTAGTTGCTTTTCAGGGACCCACTGATACTTTATCCGGCCCTTAGCCCACCCATCCTCATTCCCCAGATTTACCCCTTGATCCATGGCCTCTTCCTGACCTTTCATCCCAGCCTATATCTCCCATACCTAACCTTCATACACCCAGAGATGAAATAGATGATATCCTGGACCATGAGATAGTTTCCATGTCAGATGGCGGGTTTCAGAAGTACCTAGTTAAATGGAAGTCACGCTCAGCTTCAAACAGCACATAGCTTACTGAGGAGGAGCTTCAGAGACTTGATCCTGACATCCTGGAGCAGTACAGGAGTTTTATTTCGCCAGTGGCGAAATCTTCGCAGCCGAGGAGAGTTGATGAGGACATCGTGCGCACGCCGCCTACACGCGCACGCACGCCACCCCCTACACATGTACATATGCAGGAGGGCCCCACCATCGATCTGGTTCGATGACGATGTCCAGGGAGGGCCTCCTAGCTAAAAGATGAAGTTTTGGTTAAAAAAGGTGGGCCCGATAGTCAAGAAAAACCCATTATGGGACCTCACGATCGTGGCCCACTCGTCGAATTGATGTCATATTTTAGGTTTTGCTTATTGTTATTATTTATAACATCATGAACGCTTTGAATTTCTTTGTTTGATTTTTATTTTAATTTACTTCACTGCCAAGTAATAGGTTGTGCACATGGTGCGAGTTTTGGGGTATAAGATTTTTCCTATAAATAGGCACCCCTTGTAGTTCTTTTCATTCATTCAAGCTTAATAAAACAAATTCCTGCTTTATTTTTCTACTCTCTTCGTGAGTTGTGGAAGAATTCAAAAGTGGGTGCGAAGCCCTCCCTTTTCGAAGGGCTAACTACATACTGTGAAGCCACATCTATCCCCTTCCGTCCCTACTCTCTCTCATCCATATACCTCATCTTTTATCATCATTATTGCTTTGAAATTCTCAACCTTTGCAGCTATTCATCACCCTACAACCAGTTTCCATAATCTGGACCTATAGAAGGGCTGAAATTTCGGCGGAGCACTACGCCTCGACCTTACGTCGGATCGTCGTCAAACTTGGAGGGATTGGAGGTCTCTCCTGGCCGGCCAAGGCCTATGTGTCACTTTGGGGAGGTGGGCTTCCATCACACGTGCAACTAGCCCACCCGCGCACGTGCGTCAGTTCCGGTTCACCATCTGCACGCAGGAGCTTTCTCTGGGTTAGGTTTTCCTCTTTTCATTCCTATTTCCTAAACCTTAGCCTTAGTTTGCATTAACCCTAATTTATTTGCCCATTTTTTTACCCTAGGGTTCCTTGAATTGAAATTGAGGAATCCCTTGGATTAGAGACTAATTCTTATGCATGTGTGGTTGATTTCATTGGCTTATAATTTTTATTGGTCCAGCCCTAGCCTGTGTCATCCTGGACCCGCATAGATTCCCCTTTCATTGAATGTTTGGGCTATCATATGGGATGTGGAATTTGTGTAATTGTTTCTGAATTGGTATGATCTAAGCCTGAATTCTTGCACATCATACTTGAATTTCATGTCCTATATCAAAAGTGATCTGAAGTTTTCTCCCAAAATTCAGGGAGGGGTGTCTTTTGCCTTGGGTGGGGGTCGCGCATCCGCTTTTAGGAGGACTCGCGGTGTGGTGGAAGGCCACTAATGGTGGAGTTTCCCAAATTACCTAGCCTACTTGTAACGACCTTGGAAATTTTTGTGCTAATCTTTCCTTAGTAGTTGTTTTTGGGGTAATTAGCGCTATACTCGATTGCTTGTGAAATTCGCATCAGTCACTTTAAATTGTATCTGCATGGCTCAAAACTTGTAGATTAGTTAGCGCTACGTTACTCTGAAATCTGAGATCCATCGCTAAATCCAGTTGTTCTGGGGAATTTTTGGAAGATCTGGATCGGACCTGGACCGCGCATCGAAAGTCCGATGGCGATGATCTTAGGCTGTTGCGGTCACTATGTTGGGCTTGACCATCACCTCGAAAATCAAGTCCATGTGATGTTCTGGGTCGATTTGATTGAGTTCGGAGTGAAGAGTGTGAGAACGGTTGGAATTTAATAAGCTTTTATGAAATCTGAGTCGTGTCGCTTGCGTGATGATTTTAAGCTATCTGACCATTGGATTCTAACCCAATTTCACCCTCTGATCAGGGAAGGTGGCCCAGGCATATCCTTGTGCTTGTGGACCTGATCGAGATCCCGTGACCGTTGAATTGAGTGTGGTCCGCCACGGCTGATCTGAAGAGCCGGTCGGTACGAAAACTCAGCCTGACCTAGATCCATGGTCAATGAGCTTAAGTCCGACCTTTCGTGGTTATAGGCCCACCAGAAGTGCTTCGTTGGATCGTAAGAGGCAGGTTTTAGTTATACTTTAAGTATACCTTGGCCCTGGGGTTATTTCCTTCAATATTAGGCCTATTTATAGTCTTTAAACCCTAGCCCTCTTTTCCATACGAATTTTCTCTAACCCGAGCTTGGAAAGAGAGTGGAAAAGAGAGAGATAGTGAGAGAGAAGTTGGTGAATCATCTTGGATTTTTTCTTGTTCTTCTTCATCTTTGAACCTTCACTTTGAATCGTTATTCTGACGGTTCTGAGTTCATCTTGGGGTAAGTTAACCTAACCCTAATCTGTGCTAGAGCTTAGATTAGTCTTGGTTTTGTTGTATCTCATTTCTATCCTTGTTTTAGGGTATTCTATCGCCGTTGAAGAAGACAACTCGTCTAAATCAGTTCGATGTTTCTTTCCTTGCTTAAGGTGCGGACTTTAAGTGTATAGGTTATGGTTCTCAAGGCTTTCAATGCCAGTTAATGATTTATTCTTGTTATGGATGAGATTTCACATGCCAAATGTTGTGTTTATGTTGCTTTCCTGATATGCATGTGTTATATTGAGATTTGTGTATTCTATGTGTATGTATAAAGTACCGTATACGTATAAAATACGCACTTGTGTTTGCCATGATTATTTGTCATGCATGTATGCTAGATGTATGTATGACGACTCCTTGGTAAAAGGAATTGTCCAAAGGTGTGTATTGCAACATACGTCATATATGTTGTTCCATGTATTCTAAGTGTTTGTAGGAATGCATGAATGATCTAAAGTGTAACTAATTACACTAATTGCGGGCGTTGAGAAGTGATTCTCAACACTCCTATTGATGTGCATGATTTCCTTTATGCAAGTTACATTCCTTGTCATTTAAATTCAAGCATTACATATGCTTACATTTATGTTAAGTTGATATTCTTCAAATGTTTATGTACCATGATTTGAGTTGTTGTTCCTTTACTGTTTTACATTCAATATGATTACCTGTTGTAGTGTAACGTGTTTGGGACTATGCATTAGTCCAGGAAATCGGTAATCTGCCTTAAGATCGTGGTTGAGGTTGCTTTCGCCACGTAGGACGTATTAGACGAACCCGAGTCGTATTAGAGTTGGCGGCAGTGGTTTGGCCAAGCGGAGTGTTTGCGCACTCTATATCATTCTACTCAACGTGCGCTCGTGCTAGTCGAGTTCGTCAAGTAACCCGATTGTCCGATGTATGTTCACCATGTATTGGACGCTACTGCTTGAATCTAGGGTACCGAACTTACCAGTGAAATCCTATTAATCATGGTACCTTGATCCGCTAAGACTCATGAGCCAGACATGGTGGTATGGGACACCATGGTCGAGCTGTCGGCCTACGCTGGGGTGACGAGCCTCCCCGTAGTGACCAGTGAGCAACTAAACTCGTGAGCCGATTATGGTGGTATGGGACACTATATTCGTGCTGTCGGCCTACATTGATTGGTGACGAGCCATTTGTAGTGACCTCGAGCATGCCTGGATACCGCATTGAGGTGACGAGCCTTAGTGTAGTAGCGAAGGTATGAAAGGCGTGCATTGATTGGTGACGAGCCCTTTGCTACGACCTGAAACCATATGATCCTATGAGATGTCTAGGATTGACGACCCTAGTATGGATCACTATTTGGATGGTGATATGAGGAAGGTATCTTAGCTTCCCAATCCTGCTGTATGAAAAAGGACTAATAACAACTTGGTAATCATATCCATGCACCGCATTTGCATGTGCTTTGTAGATGTGGCGCACTTTGAGGTGGTGTCATGCGTAACGTAAGATGAAGACGCTGAGGGTGTACGCGTGAGGGCACGCATCATTTTGCATACATCCTTGCATTAATAAGAGTACTTAGGATTTATTTAATTGTTCTGCTTTATCATTACTGCTTGATTGAACTGATAACATGTTAACCAGTGCCTTATTGTTCCACTGAGTTGATCACTCACTCCTACGTTTCTGGGGCGGTGTTAAACACTTACCAGACTCGTCTTAGGTTCTGATGTTGCAGATGTTGATGCGACTTCTGAGGCAGAGCGGGAGATGGATGATGATGAGGCTGCCTTCTCTTATATGCAGTTTTCAGACGGGTTCTAGCGAGCCTTGGTCTGATGCGTGGGATGCTGGGATTATTTTTTTGGAATTTAAATGATGTAACTTGATACTTATAATTTTGTTAAGTAACACTTTTATACGACCTGGTTTGTATATGTACTTCAGGGATTTACACTTGTACACATATTTTTCTATAAGTCTTCCGCTTGCTTTATTCATTTATCCCTGAATCATATTTGTGTTTTGGCTTAATCTATTCCATGTTTTATGCACTAATACAATCAACATACATCCATCATTAAATATGTTGCATAAGTGATATTTTGGAACTCGGGAGCTGAGTTATGCTCGACCCCCGAATTTCAGGGCGTTACACTACTCCCGATGAAAAACATTACAATCGATCAATGTTATTTTATGTGGGGATCAGGTGGTTTGGGCTCCCCTATATAGGACCGTAAGAGGGATCTTCGGGGAGAGGAAGTGGATGGTATGTTGCGGCTTCTTGACTTATTGAAAGGCCATCATCCTATTGTAGGGGGTTGGGACGAGATGGTCTAGCTTAGTCACAAGTCTAGTTGCTTTTTGGTTCGATACTCCTATAGTCTGATTTGGAGTACTCAATTAGGGTTGAAGGCCAAAACTCGCCGCTCATGGAGATATGGTGCAACCCCTAGAGTTGCAGCTTTTGTGTGGTTGGTCAGAAGGAAGGGGTCCTCACCATTGATAATCTGCAAAAACAATCTCTGGTCATCCCCAATTTCTTTTTGATGTGGATGAGAGATGCAAAGTCAGCGGACCACCTTTTCCTTAACTGTGCCTATGCCCGATTGGTTTGGGATTCAGCCCTTACCCTCTTCAATACAATGTGGATGACGCCAAAATCCATAGAAGACTTCATCATGCCATAGCATTCAGTTAATGGGAAGACTGTTAAAGCGCTTTGGCACTTAGTCCTTATGGCGGGTCTTTGGGTGATTTAGGGAGAGTGGAACAACCGGTGTTTCTGCATCAAGTGTGCTTTATTTTCATTTAGCAGCTGAATTTACATAGAAAACATGTGTGCTTCATTTTCATTTACCATCAAGCATGTTTTCATTTACCAGCAAGCATGCAGAATACCAAGATAAGATATATAGAACAAGAGAAGATAGAACAATAGGGATTTTCTGAATGCCAAAAACTCGATGCTTAACAGAGAAGAGCGCTTCCTTTTATAGCCAAAGGCTGGATTAACATAGAAAACAAGGGGCGCAAAACTTCTAGTATTAGAAAACCAAGGGCACAGTTCTGAAAACGCACCAAAACCAGGGGCGGAAACCACTAGTACTACAACAGTAAAACTACCTAGTAATAAAATCGAAAGCAAACCAAAACCAGGGGCGATAACCACTGGCATTACAACAATAAAACCACCTACTAATAAAACCAAAAGCAAACCAAAACCAGAGGCAGAAACCACTGGTATTACAATAGAACTACATCAGTCCGGGTCAAAATCTGAACTTAGTGTGTTTCCATCCGAGTCTTTGGGTGATCCAATTTCAATGGGGCGAAAAGTGTCCAGCCAAGTGCGTGGTCCATGATGTTCGTAGTAGTTCACCAGGATATCAGCAAGCCGTTCGCTTGGTGCAGTTGAAGGGTTAACAACTGCTCTTTCAAGAATCTCCAAGGGAATAATGGAGTGATCAACATTGTTGGCATGGAGGAGCTCATGTATGAAAACCTACCATTCCATGTGATAGAATTGGTGATGCCTTGCCCTATCAAAATTGTACCATCCTTGGACAACAGCTTGTGCATCTGCAAAGGAGTGTCAGGCAAAGGGGCATCTTTCAGATTCATATGCTACGGTGGTAATGATCTATTGACTTATATGAAAATGGATTGTCACAAATTGTCGGTGGCTGGTAAGGCCTTCTACAAGAATTTGATGCCATTGGTGGATGGAATAGAACCATCGCATCCATTTCAGCATATTGCACCGTGAATCTGTAAGCGGAAAACGGCCAAGCTCCATTTGGATGAGATAGGAAGAGAACCTAGGAGCATTGAAGATAACGACCATTGTATGAGTGGTGAAAAGATACCAGAGGAGGTAGAGGAGTTGCTTGGTGCATGTGAAATAATTTTTGAAAGACAAAGGAGTGAGATATGGATAATCAGGATGTGGGATAAGCTCAAGAAGAGGAGGATTATTTCGTAGATGGATTTCAAGATGAGCTCGGAGCTAGAACGGGTTGCTGTGTGCAAAATATAGCTCAAAAATGATTTCTTCTATTTGGGCTGGGAGGGGTGGAATTTTGTCTATTGGTTAGATACAAAATGGTTGTGGGATTGGGATGCAGTATGGCCTATTGGTTGTTCCTGTGAGACTAAGGATAGCATCTTGAGGATGTCGAGATAGGAAATATGCAAGTGCGTTTGTCTTGCCTCTGATGTGTCAGACAGTGAAGGACCATTGTAAAAACCAATTCGCCCAACGGAGCAGTTGAGGCTGAGGCAACTGCTTTTGTGTGAATTTGAGCATGTTGGGGAAAGAAGACATCCATTTCAATGTGGAAGGCATGCCCAATGAGGTGGAAATGGAACTTGGTGATGGCTCTTTTGACTGCAAGGATATCTTTGAATGTAGAGTGGTAATGCAACTCCGATCCTTTGAAGCTGCCGAATTTATATCCATAACCTTACACCTAATACCCTCAAGTCGAATCCTAGAACCTAGATTTCCCAAAACCCTAATTTAAACCCTAGCTCTAAATCATCATAATTCTCAAAACCCTAATTCCCCATAACCCTACATCTAAACCATCTAAACGCTAATCCTGATTTCCCCAAAATTCCCTAATTTTGCAAAAACCACAATTTGTCCAAAATCCCCAAATCTCAAAACCCTAGTTCTTAAACCCTTTAACAAACCAAGAGATTCCCTTTAGAATTAGATCAATTCTTATGCTAGATGGAAGTCATACCTTCAATAGGTCCTATCTAATCATGTTTTATAAGATCTAACTGATGGGTTGTGATTCAGCCTTAAATCTGAGCATAGTTAAATACTTAAATTCACTAAGCTAGTGATTTATTAGCATTATTCTGTGCTTTAAATTGTTCTGGCTAATGGCCATCCGTCCTGCATCACTGTCCCTTATAGGACAGCCAGTCAAATAGTTTATAAAATAATTTCCAAGTTTCATAAGTATGAGGCGATCACATAACACTCCAAAAGTACATCTCCACTTCACCTACCTGACTCTGATTATATTGGAAACATCCTCATCAATCTTCCCATTCTTTTGAACAATAGAGCCAAGGTAATGAAACACACGGCTTTGAGGAATCACTTCCTCCCAAACCTTTAACTAAAGCCTCACCTCTATAATTATTATTAATTGTAGAGTATGCTAAATTTGCAATCAAAATGCTTTGTCTTGGTTCTGTTAATTTTTATGCCTCTAGATACTAGAGCCTTCATCTAAAACCTCCAATTTAGAATTTGCCCCCTCTTTAGTCTCATCGACAAAGCTACATCCTCCACAAAAAAGGGACCTTGTCCAGAACACAAGCAATTAATTCACCTATCACAAGTGCAACAAGGTGAGGGGGTTAATGCCAACCTCTGATGGAGATGCACACACAGACGCACACATACACGCACGCACACCTGTGGATAGCATAACATTTTGTGCCCTCAGATTGTGTATCATCCCATTGCACGTGTATGATGATTTGTACTAGATCTCCTACGGGCTCCACCATTGATTGTTGACTGAGCAAGAAAATTTTCTTTGATTGGGCCATCTTTATTATTTATTATGACAAATGGACCCTTTCCCACTGAGTGGAGCCATTGCTGATTTTCGTTGTTTTGTGTTTCATTTGGGCTAAGCTCGTCCAAACACACCGAGTTTTGGACCTTGTCCCATTCACTTTGGAAATACCAAATGAACTATATAAATCTCATCCATGTATGCATTTTTTGCAGAAAGGACATGGAGGCAGTGTTCGAAATATCGATATCGCGTTACTTATCGCATTCTTGGGATATGGATACGTATCGGTTATCGCATGGGATATATCGGTTGTATCATGTAATGTATCGTTGTTGTTGGAAATATAGGGAAACATTGGGAAATTGGTTGAATTTTTCGATGAAACTTTGGTGATTGTTAAAAAAGACATCAATACACACTTATAAATCAAAACATTACAAAAACAAGTACACATAATAGGTTTTCTTTGTATGGGGTCCTAATCTATGCATTGTCTAACTGAATTGATGCAAGTATATTCAATGTCTATTCATATAATTTATAAATATAAGAAAACGAATGAAAACACAAGCAACACATTCAAAAGCAAAAGAAGAATCACTAGATTTGGTTACAGACACGTTTGATGTGATGTTTGAACACAGATTGCAAATGATTTGCGAGAAATTGAGAAATTTTGATTTTTTGTTTTCAATTTTTCGCAATTCTGCCCATCTTCTCGAAATCTTGAAATTGAAACTCCCAATCCATGATTTTTCATGCAGAACATGAAAAATGATGAATTTGTAACAATCTGACACTAATTTAACTCGATTTACAGAAAATAAGAGCATCGAAATTCGAAAATGCTCACTAGATTGAACATTTGGGATATATCGCACTACTTGTGCATTTCGCATCGCACTGGTGGGATACAAGATATATCGTGGAATATATCGGCCGATATCGTCGATATTTAAAACAATGCATGGAGGTATGATAATATTGTGCCTCAAGAGGCACTAGATACGTGATTGGCACACTACAGGTATTCAACATTGTTTTTACGGGGAAAATAGCAAAGTAATTCATGATCTTGTTACAATTGACCATTGGCAATTGGAGATACTTGCAAAAGAAACTAACATTTGAGATTCTTGGGAGAACATGGAAGCTAGGAGCACCAAAAGTACAAAAAAAAAAAAAAAAAAAAAAAACCTATTGTTGAGCCCAATGTTTTAAATATCGACGATATCGGCCAATATATCCCACGATATATCTTGTATCCCACCTGTGTGATACAAAACGCACAAGTAGTGCCGATACATCCCAAATGTTCGATTCGATGAGCATTTTCAATTTCCAGTCCCTTTTTTTGTTGAAATTATGTTAAATTAGTGTCAAAAGGTTAAAAATCCATTGGTTCTTCATGTTTTACATGAAAAAAAATAAAAAAATAAAAATTAGTAGGAGCTTTGATTTCAATATCCATTGTTTTTCATGTTCTCCATGTTTGTTTTTTTTTTTTTTTCGAAATTTTCCTTCAACCAGCTATCAATTGAAACTAATTTCAAAGTATTTAAGAATATTTGATGAAATGATCATCACATATACTCTATTTTTGAAACTTGAGTGTAGGTGATCCGATTTGGGGAAAATTGGGAAAAATTCGAAATTTCCCCAATTTCTCCCAAATTGCATGCAATGTTGCACTCCAAACATGAAATCAAGCATGCATGGGGGCTGGTCTACTGATTTGTTAAGTCCTTGGCAATTTTCAAAAAACAAAATTCATTTGTAATTAAAAATTAATAAAATATTATTAAAAATATATTTTTTTTTGAAATTTTCCTTCAACCACTTGTCAATTGAGACTAATTTCAAAGTATTTAGAAGTGTTTGATGAAACGATCATCACATATACCCTAAATGTTATGCATTCAATTTGTATATAGTGGCATTAGTTCAGGCAGACAGTGCATAGCTTAGGACACTATATAAAGGAAACTTATTATGTGCACTTCCTTTTTGAGATCTTGCGATTTAAAAGTGTGTATTAAGGTTTTTTTTAACAATACATAAAGTTTCATTGAAAAATTCAACCATTTTCCCAATGTTTCCCCATGTTTCCCAAAAAAGTACAATAAATTACCCGATACAAACAATATATCCCGTGCGATAATCGATACATATCTATATCCCAAGGGTGTGATACGTAACGTGATGCCGATATTTTGAACGCTTAAGTCTACGGTGGACTCATTATCATACCATTCAAAAGGGAAATTTTATCATACCTTTGCACCATACCTTGCTTTTAACTCCATATTCCCACCAGTGTGATCATAATGATGATGGGTGTTGAGTATGTATGTTAGGTTTTGATTTTTCCGACTCAGTGCATCTATCACAGGTAGAGCTTCAGAAGGGTCTACAACTCCAACTGTACCCGTACCCACATCATGTAGAAGATATGCATAATTATCTTTGAGGCATGGTACCTGAATACAAGAGTGTTCAACGATAATGTTAGCAACGGAAGCATCTATAACTACGATGTGAGCGGCTTAAAAATTTAGATGATAGAATGAGAAGTTTCCATGGCTTCACATAACCTAAGTAGGATATATATATATCATATTTTTGTTAAAGAAAAGATATTGAAAAGGGAAGAAGAATCGAGTTGTATCATATCATGATGTATGATGTATCACACATGAACAACCACAACTATCCATAAACACAAGCCTTGACAAGCTTAAAATCATTTTGCGTTGGAAAATTAAAGGGACCTGTCTGCTTATGGAAAGGAATGAACTATTAGCAGATGGAATAAGAAATGCCAGTGGTAAATAGGGAACTTTTATGCAAGTATTTCATGTGGGTAAGGAAGGGCTGATATCACAAGAAATTGAAGGGATAAATTGCATTATTAGCTGAAATCAGGAAATAGTGAGGAAGATGAATGAGATAAACCAAATTCCAAAAAGCATCCACTAAATATGATGATACGATTTCTTTCAAGGATCCTGTTTCTCAGTAAGTAAAACTATTTTCCATGAAATTAACCTCTTTTAAGTTTAACTGATCTGTTTGTTAGTGTCAGACTGTCAGCTTTATTAAAATCAAAGAGTAGAGACACGCAGGGGAATTAAGAGAGAGAGAGAGAGAGAGAGAGAGAGAGAGAGAGAGAGAGAGAATTAAGACCAGGAGGCTACTTACAAAGGAAAATGGAAGGAAAATGGGAATCCATAATTAAACCCCCATTCACCCACTCTTCTAGCTAAAACAACAGGCCCGGATTTCACATGTACTTTATATGGGTCTGAGGCACAGCCGCATAGGGGTATTGACAGCACATGCATATTTTTACTTATTTTTGGGTTTTGAAGTTATTGGTTATTTTGTTTCATACGTCTTCTATGATTTATAAATAATATGAACTGATTATGAATATAATTGCATCACATTCTGTCAGACAATGCATAGTTTAGGACCCTATACAAAGGAAACTTATTATGTGTACTTGTTTTATATGATCTTTTGAGTTTAAGTGTGTAATAATGTCTTTTTTAACATCCCCTGAAGTTTTATTGAAAAATTCGACAAATTTCCCAATGTTCCCCAAAAACAACAATACATTTTGTAATACATGCGATATTTCCCATGTGACACCGACATTTCCATAACCCAAGGGTGTGATACATGCTTCAATACCGATACTTAAATCACTAGTCATATCTGGCATTGTGAACTATCAAATAAATGAATGATCTACGACTAAGGAAGAACATATACTACAATGCCAGCTCTGGAAGTAGGAGCTACTATAATTTGTGAACTAACTGGTGCTAATAAAGATGCCATCATTAATTAGAACAGGATCTTTAATGTACATATGGCACAGGAGTTTGAGTCTTCTAACATGTTCTTTTCATATTACGTGAAGAGGGTTATCAAGCATGATTGACAAACATGCCCTAAGTAGAAATATTTGTGAAAGGATTACACACATGGAGAAGATGGGATTTCAATTATGTTGTACGTTATGTTTTTATCATACTTTCATTAAATCATTTCTAAAATGAAATATTTTTTGCTTCTACAACATCTACAGTGGTGTTGAAAAAGGAGACAATAAGAAAAGGTAAATTATTTTATTTTGTTCTTTACAAGAGATTAAATGATATATATTCTCATCAAGTTAAATCATGGAGCTTTTCTTTTACGATTTCTTACTTAATTGGTCAAAACACTAAATTTATGCATGACTTATCTGGAATGGTTACGATCATGTTGACTTATATGTACTGTGGAATGATGGTTAGAAATCAAAATATCTTTTTTCATCGGTCTACGGAATCAAATGCCACTTTTCCAACATGATTCTTCATTCAAGAAAGGTAGCAAGAACATAAATTATTAAAGGATCCTTGTATTTTTCTAAGGAAATTTCTTGAAAGACAAAAAAAGGAAAGATAAGAATCCTTCAAAACTATCACAACATGGTACTTGGTGTATATTGATGGAAAAAAGGATGATTGATGAGTTTTTAATTTTTTTTCCTGATTTATTTAAAATTTTCATATTTTTAAAAAATATTTTAAGAAAATCATAAAAAAAAATAAAAAATCTTACGATTTACGATACGATTCAACCCCCATTATGATTTGCGATACGATAACGCTTTTGACAACATTGTATGGGACTAGTATTATAACGTATGAGTAATGCATAGCTCGATGAAAGACTCCATGGCCTTGTGATGTTAATTGTGTGAGGCTTGGGAATTTTCTGTGTAGTTTGAGGAAATTTATCTTTCTTCTATAAATGTTGTATACTTTAATAGGGGGCTTGGGAATTTTTTGGTTATTTTTGGATTCATTCAAGGAGTTGGTGCAGATTTTGTGCTGAAGGAAAAGGCATACAAACAGGCACATGTGTGAGCTCACATATGTAGGTATATGTATATATGCAAGGAAATAAGTTGGGACTAGAGATATGCTATTTTTTATTGAATATTCAACCTTTTCTTCCAATAATTGGATTCTTTGAGAAGAGTTATTCTTCTATTTATTTTTTCTAGCGGTGTGATACCCTAGAAGGCTGTTGAAGTCTTTCAACAGTGTCCTTTCTTGCAAAACAGTCCAGTTTTTGCAACTACATCAAAGTTTTTCGAGATATTCGAATCTCAAATCCTGTACATGCAATCTGTGTCACCGACATTGCAAAGCAAATGACCCCTGGAGCTCAACGCTTCCAACATCGACAAGCAATGAGGATGGTTGAAAGGCTCTTTGGCGATCCTCACTTTGCAATGGTTCCATGTGGACAGCCAATAAGAAGATTGGTGACAAACTCCTCAGCCTTTCCAAACATTATGCACCAATTAACCTTGAACTTGCAACATTGGAGATATAAAATGGTTTTTTTTTTTTTTTTTTATCATGGCCTGCCGTCCAAAGAATCTGATGACTTTGAGAAAGCCCAAATTGAACACATAGGTTTAACTTTTCTAAGGAGACAATTCAGGCAGGCATAGCCTAAGCAACCTCAGACAAGCTTGAGACATAGCTCAACACTTCCCATGTGGATGGACAATGACAGGATGATTGATCACCCATCCACTTTGAGCAAATCAGATGAATTGTTTGGATCAACAAAACAAGGCCCCACATGTACAGAAACCTGCACATCAGCAAACTGTAAATTTGCTCGCAGCAGGACCCTATAATTCCTCTTTAACTGGTGATGTAAGCAAAATGTAGACATAAATCCAGCAAGTAAGAAAAGTTGTAGTGAATCACATTATAAGCATTTTAGTAAATAGAACAAGACAGGATCCTTGGAAGTTTAGCTCTACCTATATATACATGTGTGTGTGTATTCTTGCACATGCGTGTATCATCCCTAGCATTAAAATGATGTCACAAACAAATGAACTTTACAATGCCAATTAACATACTTTGGTCATTCCCACCATGCATTTACATTTCTTCCTGAAAGTAGCAAGAATAAGCAGCTTAACGGGAGCAAGGATAGAATCCCCAGCACTTCAAGAAAGGAAGAAACGTGGAGGAAACATTGATCGCACTATAAGAGACTGGCTGTATATACTGGATATTAGGGGATCTTTTTTCTTTTTTCTTTTTTCCTTTTTTTTTTTTTGTTGAAAGGTAACACTACGAGGGTATGAACCCTGGATTGCTCCCACACACTACGGTCTCCACCAGCTCATCTAATGAGCAGGAGGCATAGGGGAACTAATCCACAAATACAATAATGGAATCTTGATTAAACCCTTTCCCAGCAAGGTTATCAGCGCCGCATCACAATTTCCGTCGGACAACGTGACATCCAGACAACTATGAGAACAATGTAGTCCTCCAAACGCTGCAAACCTTTACAGAATTCTCCACCAGAAATCCATTGAATGACATTTGAAGAATCCCCTCAAGCACAAGCAGGCTAGATGAAAGTTTATAAAGTGACTCTGACTGCCTTAAGCAAAGACTAAAGTCGCATCAACCTGGTCCTATATTTCCAAAAAAAAAAAGAAAAGAAAAGAAAAGAAAACAATCAGCTTGGTCCTAAGAGTCCTCCAATCCCCACTAGGCCAGGTTTTAATACCAACAAGCCACTGAAACAATGACCACAAGACAAAGCAGCAGCATAGAAGCCACAGAAAGAACTTAAAAAACAAAAGAACAATGGGGACAGATCTGAAATGGGCTCCAAGCCCGACCAAAGCTATGCAACAATCAACCTTTACAGAGAACTCCCTCTTATTAAGACGAGCTCACAGACTGAAAGGTCACTATGATTGCCTCCTCTGCCTGATCCATTGACTCGCTAATTGGCCGAATGGCAAATGTGAACAAAAGTAACACTTAAGGAGGCTTTCTCGTCTTTGACTTCTTCAAGCATGTGAGCTAGCCTCCACAGAAAACAGCCCTGGTTAACCCATTTGATGACATTCTTTGAATCCCCCTCAAAAATGATAGGTTGAGCTTATATCTAACTGCTAACTTCACTCTTTGGAAGATGACTGCCACTTTAGCCGTACTTGAGTCTCCCCACCCCAACGGGCCCAAAAGTTTCAGAATTATCTTGCCGGTATTATTTCTAACCAGTTCCCAATCCTCAGTAGCACTGGACTCCCTATGGAACAGCCATCAAACTTGAATGTGAAGTTTTCTGGGGAGTATCTCCATCTATCAAAGAACTACCCTTATAATGTAAGGGAGTTTCTGTACACAACATGCATAAAACACCATCTTACCCTAACACTTTGAAACAGGCATCACACCCAAATGTCGTGCCTGAATTTCTAAGTAAATTAGATTAAGTCTAATAAAAATAATGGGAAATGAAGAACATATAAAGTTTAAATAAAGCTCACAATTTCAATTTGCAAAGTGGAGGACATGTTAGAAATGCTGCAAAAGAATTGAGCAACTCCAAATGACTGACTTCCTCCAGTCAAGGTTTTAAAAGGTTTCGTAAAGAATCTCCTAAAACCACATAACAAACTTTTCTGAAACCGATACTGCCTCATGTTTGGCCACGTACAAAGTTGGCCCCTCACCTGAAAAAGAAAATAAGTAAATAAGGTCAAATTCCAAACACCATTAAATAACGTAGAGATGTAGAATGAACAACCAGGAGCTTTTTTGAAACTGTAACTTCCGAAAATATGCTAAAATAATATAAGAGCAGAACTTCAATACACAAAATGAATACGCTTGTGTACGTCATTAAATAGGGACAGATCAAGTTAGAACTAGAAACTTTGGTGCACATATATCTCTCGCTACTTAAAGACGGTTTATAGGATTCTTGGAGGCATTTCAAAATGCTAATTTTCAAAAAAAAAAAAAAAAAAAAAAATTTTGAAATTTGTGTTAACTTAAGATGCATCATGACTCGAGTGAGCATCGGAGGGACTGGGTGAAAGATGGAGAGATTAGGGATACATGGAGAGACTATTTTCGAAGGAGGTTGAATGAAGCTGAAGGAGCAAGGATAAAACTAGGAAGGATCTTGGGCCCTTGGGCGTCAGGGCATGAGTGTTCTCGCAGAATTCAGGATGGGTTAGTAAATGTAGCTCTAACAAGGATGTGGAAAGAATAGGTTGCAAGGTCTAGAAAATACACCAATAAAGTGCAGAAGATAATGAGCAAAATCAGAATTGTTTGCTTAAATAGTCTTTCGATAAAATTTTGCAGTCAAAGAAAATGTTAGATGAGTGAAGGAAAAGCATAGTAATACTAGTTCCAAAGAATGAAGGACACACAAAGTTGAATGAACTCCGGGGGTCAAACTTATGTGTCACACTAAGAAGCTATGGGAGAGGGCAATGGAATGAAGATTAAGACAAGAAATTAGGGCATAAAAATTAAAAATAAAAATAAAAAACCAGCGTGGCTTCATGCCTGAGAACGGCCTGTGGTGAGACTAGTGAGTTCCCTGTAATAGTAGGTCTCCACCAGGGTTGACAATAGCCCCTCAGCTTTTTGCACTTGTAATAAATGAATTAAGCATTAGCGTCGACGACTGTAATCAACCTATGAAGTAGACTATTAGCTAGTGCTTGGTTGTAATCAACCTATTTAACAATCTATTACATTGTGTCATGGGAGTTGTATGCTCTCATTACCGGTCCCCAACCCAAATAAAGGAGTGGGGTTGCATGAAGTTAGCAGCCGGCATCAAATTTATGCCATGACTTCCAACATTATTCCAAACAATATGACATTCCAAACTCATACTAGGGTGTTATGAAGTTACGGCCCTTGATAGAGTGGAATGCCGAAAATAGATTCATGTAGCCAACCCCAATTAATTGGGATAAGGCTTAGATGATGATGACGACGATGATGATGTCAAGGATAGGTCCCTTGATGTATGTTGTTTACATGTGAAGTGGTGTTGGTCAACAGGAGTTTAGAGGGGCAACTGCTAAATTGGAGGTTTTGAGAAAGGCTCTTGACTGAGTTTGACTCCAAAAGCTTAAAATTAACAAAACCAAGATGAAGCATTGGTATGAACATTAAGTAAAAACAGTTATAAAGCAAAGCTTTAGTTAAAACTGTTGGTTAAGATATCCCTCAAAGTGATATATTTCATTACCTTCGCTCTCCTATTCAAAAGGATGGGGACATTGATGAGGATGTTTACAACAGAATTAGAGTGGGTGGATGACGTGGAGATGTGCCTCTAAGACTGTTATGAGAGAGCTGCATGCCCATGAAACTAAAGAGTTCTTATTAGACAATAGAGTGTTGGGCAATTAATAACGTGCGGGGGAGTTTTGTGCTCCAATTGCTGGTCCTAAGCCCAGATAAAGGAGGGTTGCATTCGGTTGCAGCCAGTGTGAAACTTTGGCCGCAACGTTTATCATGAATCTTGATAGATTGACACTTCATGAAGAGCGAAGTGTTGCGCAATTAGAAAGCAGCATGAGCACAGATTTCAATGTCACAGAGATGAGATTGTTGAGATGGATGAGTGGAAAGACTAAGAAGTATAGAACTAAGAACGATGTCATCTAAAGCAATCTAGGAATTGTTCCAAGAGGAGATAAAATGATGGTTCAGTCATGTGCAACAAAGGCTGAAGAAAGCTCCTATAAAATGGGGTACATTGTTTAGGTTGAAGAGCTTGAAAAAGAGGAGATGAAGGCCTATAAGCTTGGATCGAGGTCGTGAGAATGGACAATGAAGACTTGTTCAGTTGGTGATGATAAGACGTTAGATTAAGACTGGCTAGCAAAACAGCATTCGTGAAGCTAATCCAACATTGCTTTGATGATTATGCTAAGATTTCAACTTACCAGTCCACCATTATAGGATGGTGAGACACATTTGATATTCAACAGAGCGGAAAAATGGCATCAGCTAACCAATACGGTTGGTCCAGCCCAAAGACCTACCAAGCTTGGCCAATGTTCGGACTGGGCTTGGGCTGCACGTTAGGCCCATTGGGCTGGGTTCTAAATTCAAGGCATGATATGTGGTAGATTGGGATTGGGCTTGGCCACAAGTTTGACAGCTTTTCTATTTAGGTCTAGCCATGGATTTAAGTAGCAGTTTCAGTGAGTGACTCCCTGGAGGATTGAAACTAGTATGACTCGCCCCAACTCGGTCTACCTGAGTCCCATATCAGTGTGGCGACTCATTGTATCAATGTGGTGATTTGTTTCATTTAGGACCAAAACCGATACAACTTCGACAATACCAAGTCACATAGGACGATTTTTCAAACAATGGTCCAGACCAAGCCATCCAAGTGCATTTATGCCTGGGCTTCGCTTAGGCCTCAAATTTAGGGTCTGTATGTTGGCCCAGTGCCTGAATTTTACATTAAAAAAATAAATGAGCTAGGTGCAAAGGCCAGTCCCAGCCTGTTGACAGCTTAAATATCAAACAATTTTACAAAATCATCATCATCATCTAAGCCTTATACCAACTAACTGGGTCAGCTACATGAATCCCAGTCCACCATTCCACCCGATCAAGGACCATATCCTTAGTTAAACCATAGGTAACCTTATCTTTTCTTACTACCTCCACCCACATCCTTTTGGGCCTTCCTCTTGCCTTTTTAAGGCCTTCAACTTGAATCAACTCAATCCTAACCAGAGCAATTTTTGATCCAGCCCATTAACAATATCAAAGAATTTTGTAAAATAATATTAAAATTTGTAGGAAATGTCTATATTGTGGAAATGGAAAGTGCGACAGTGCAGAAACCTAATGTAGTCAGTCCCATTACACATATGACCCAATGTGGCCCAATCTTTGACCACAAGAGTGTGGAATCAGTCCCCAAAAGATGTGGGCTAAGAATAATATGCATGTGGTGAATATGCTAATATGCATATGGTGAATAAGCAAAAATTACTCAAAAGATACACCATATGACAGTTGTTCAACTGTCCACATAGCCTGTACATCATGCCCATAACTATTTTAGTAATCGGATGTTTCTGGGAGTATTTTCTTACATTGTGTTTCATTAGTTTAGGGAAGTTCAGATTTTTATCTAGGGAGAGAAGTTTGCTAATTTCACAAACAAGTAAAGTTGTCCACAACCACATGCAATATGAAACATGTGTGAGAACTAAGCTTCCACAAGGCTAGAAATAATGCTTAGATCTTCTCCCTTGAAAAAATCAGATAATTTCACCTCTGCAGGTGGCCACAACATCCAAAGTAGATTAACAGTTAAAATGTTAATTTCTAGCCATTCATTTGTTTTGACATGCTTTGGCTCACTGGAGGTGTGAAATTCATTTTCTTTACACCAGAAGACCTAAACTGTGCATCGCACCTGAGGGAAGCTCAAATCACAGTTACAAACGTCACCTTGTCACTCATGCACCCACATGTGAATGTGTATGGCTCCCACATGCATGTGGCATTTGCAAACCTCCCAGTGGGAGTATTTGAAATAAAATTGGAAGCTTGTGCTGAGGTCCATAAGCATGGTGCACATGCTATGCTATGATTTTTTTTTCTTTTCTCGATAGGTAAGCTGGGCTAAAACCTAAGACCTCGTTGTTGAAACACACCCTGTCTACCGTTGAACTCCGGGCTCAAACTGTGGGAATGAATGGCCGTAATGGCTCACTCTCTTTCTCCTGTAACAGCTGGAACGTTTTCTCCAGTAGAAACAGCTGCGAAAGCCAAAAAGGTTGTGTTTCCAACCTCTATAAAAACAGAGGCATCCATGAGAATCAGAAAATACAAAAACAGAGAAACACATAAGAGAGAAAAAGAAATTGATCTTCAACCATTTTTGTGCAAAAACATTCTATTGGCGACCCATCGTCAGATGGTTGTTCAAATCGCTCCTCCACAAACTTCATTGGTATTAGAGCGTACCACAATCGACGCTCCACTATTGCTCAACCTCATGCCCACAACAGCTGAGCATCCCATTGGCACAGCTCCACTCTCACCCTTCTCGATCACAACCAATGACTTCATCGCATCCCGACACCACCAAACATCATCGCTAAACTTGTCAGGGCTAGAAACTTCACAAGTAAATTGGGGCTGCTCTGACAAATAAATCAAGGCCAAAACTAATGCATGGGCATTTTCACACCGGGCTCGAGAAGGGGTTGCCTGTGGGATGTAGGGGCACACTCAGGGTGGGTGGCCCATGAGAAGCGGGTAGCTCGTGTGAGGCAGTACCAATGTGATCTTATTATTATCGCAACTTGGCGATATCGAGACTGCAATCTTTCGTTTCTTTTCCAATTGTCAATGATTTGTTGGGAAATATCGTGTTGTCGATATTCTGAAATATCAGTGGATGTTTGGATGGAAGGTTAGAGGTTGGATGGACAGATGGGATGGATGAGATGGTTGGACTGATTTCTTATAGCAGCACATGCTTTTAGGTCCCCATTAAATAGAAACCTATTCTGCATGTATTCTTTTTCGAATCCTAAATATACAAATGTATACTTCAGCATCTCCTGAGGTTCCATTGAAAAATTCCACCATTTCCCTATGTTTCCCCGCATTTTCGGTTATTAGCGATATCGATATTGTTTCCGTATCCCCGGCTAGCAAAACTTGTAGCGATACCGAAACTTCGAACATTACTAACAAATTTTTTTTTTTGCTATAACTACTTAGATTAAAATATAATTGTTTCTGCTACTTCCCTTATTAGAAAAAAGAAAAAGAAAAAGAGAGAGACAAAAGGGCACAAAGAAGACTCAAACCCAGGACCACGTGCTGAAAGGTCACACTCTTTATCAGTTGAGTAAAGACAGTTTATTGTAAATAATTACGTTGCCAATTATATTTGAGCCTATTATAAAGAAAATCTCGTCCATTAATCATGACTTATTCCTCAATCGTGGGGAGCAAGAGCCGATTCGCAATGCCCAGTTCATCTTGACCAGACACAATATCGGGCCGATCGGGGTATAAAGGCTTAATTCTTAATCGATTCGATATATGAGGCCCGGTTTATCAAGTCCAAGACTAAAGGGCCAATCCTTCATCAACTCAACGTTTGAGGCTCAATTCATTAAGGTCGAGCCCATTTGATTAAGCCCATTACGAGAGTGGACTATTGCATACTTCTTCAACAGAAGAAAATTCACTAAAAATCGGGTCAACTCATTCCATTTTTCCATTTCTTTAAATTACTAGAAATGGCATCAAGAGTCGTGAACTACTAAGTTGAGCAAGACTAAGCAACTCAACGGCACAAATTTCACAACATGGAAAAAAAGAATAAGACATCCTTTTCCAAGACGAGATCAATTATGTCCTTCATTCATCAATCCCAGTTGAGCCGCCAGCAAATGCAACGACCGAAGAAAAGCGGGCATATAAAAAAAATCTTTGAAAAAGACAAGTTAGTCAAGTCTACCATGTTGACTTTTATGGACTCGGACTTAGAAATCATTTATGAAGCCTCCAAGACAACTAAAGCAATGTTTAACAAAATCACTCAAGCATATGGGAACACATCTGATACATACATCCAGTTACTAGTGGAAAAGTTCAATCCGTTAAAATGAAGCAGTCAGATTCAATAGTCGAACATGTGCACAAGATGACTATCATTGCTAAAGAATTAGCAGCTCTTAGAAATCCCAACCCAGATAGGATGTAAGCTTCCACAGTATTACATGGCCTTCTAGACTCATGGGAACCTATACTGGTAGCTATTAATATATCAGGCATGATAGTTACCATGTAGAAGCTACCCATGATGTTGGTTATAGAAGCACAATGAAGAGAGTAGAAGGAAACATCGTCCTATCAAGTGAATCTCTCTCAAGCTAGTGTTATTGGAGACTGTCGCTCATCAAATAGTTTCACATGTAAATGCCATTGGTAAAAAAGCTATTAATATATCAGGCATGATAGTTACCATGTAGAAGCTACCCATGATGTTGGTTGTAGAAGCACAATGAAGAGAGTAGAAGGAAACATCGTCCTATCAAGTGAATCTCTCTCAAGCTAGTGTTATTGGAGACTGTAGCTCATCAAATAGTTTCACATGTAAATGCCATTGGTTAAAAACCACATGTGCCTGACCCTCCCAAAATAGACTTCAAACCAAATAACAACAAAAACAAGGGGTATTTTAATAAAAAGATGAAAGGCAAGTGTTACGATTGTGGAAAACTGGGACACCACATGACAGAATATCGTTCTAAAATTAATAATGATTCTAAAAATAATAGTCCACGAGACCTGATATGTGTTATCTCAGAATCACTACTTGCCAACTACGATTCAGATGTTTGGTGGATAGACTCAGCCTCATCTAGGCACGTTGAAAACTCAAGAAAGCATTTTGTTGAAATGAAGAAAATAAAAATCGGCGATCATATCAGTTGGCGCGCTGGAGAAGTCGCTTCTTATCTCTGGGTGCAACATTAACTCTCATCAAGTCGGTTATGTCTAATCTCTTGGTCTTCTTCATGTCCTTATTTAAATGCCTGAAATCGGTATTGAATAAATTGGAAATTTCGAGGGATTTTCTTTGGAGGGGTGCAAAAGATAGGCATGAGTTTCACCTAGTCAAATGGGAGGAGGTTTGCAAGACAAAAGAATATGGGGAGCTGGTTTGAGGGAGTTAGAATTGATAAATATAGCTTTGTTAGGTAAATGGGTTTGGAGATTTGGATGAGAAGAGGGAGTTCTTTAGAGGAAAGTGGTAGAGAGCATAAATGGGGTGGATGATGAGGGTTGGTGGATAAAGGCGTACTCTTTATATAGGGCTTCATTTCTTTGGAGCATCATCAATTCAGTTAAGAGTAAGGTTGGGGTAGTTAATAGGTTTCTCTTTGGGTAATGGAAAAAAGATTAGGTTTTGAGAGGATATATGGGCAGGAGATCAGAAGTTAAGTGAACTATTTCCACATTTACAAGGGGTAGCTAGTGAGGTAGATTTGAGGGGGAAAGATGCTTCTCTTTCCAAGGGGTACAGGTGTGTTGGGCTCCTCCATGCAGATGGGACTTGAATGATATAGAGTTTGAAGAGTTTATGGGTCTCCTCCAATTGTTGTCTTCCGCGAAGCCGGAGATTTCAGTGTCAGATTCGATGAGATGGCTTTGTGACAAATTAGGTAAATATTTAGTTAAATCTTGTTAAAGGCTGTTAGTTAGGGGAAGTGCGGGTGACGTTATCAGCTCCTCAACATTTGTCCGCATTTGCTTGGCTAGTTAGGAGGAAGAAGTTTCTAACTGTGGATAATCTCCAAAAACGCATGATGATACTTCAAGTGTTTGCTTGTTATGCTATCAAGCCGAGGAGTCCATGGATCATCTCTCTGTTCATTGTTCGTATGCGATAATTGTATGGCTTTTCTTTATTTGGGATCTATTGGGTGATGTCGTTCTCAATTGATTGCTTATATCTAATGTGTTCTTTATTTGGGATCACTTGGGTGATGCCATTCTCAATTGATTGTTTATGTCTAATGTGGCATGGAGGGGGAATAGGCAAGGTTGGGAAAAAGGTTTGGCGTTTAAGTCTATTAGCGGGAATTTGGTCCACGTGGAAGGAAAGAAATGAGAGATTTTCAGGAATCGTCAACGTAATGTTTCAGAGGTGTTTCATCGGGCTAAATCTTTTGTAATGGAATGGGCTTTGTCAGGAAAAGTTTTAGCTCAATTTCCAAATTGTTGGATTGAGCTCTAACCTTTTTCCTGTTTTGGGGTGTGTTTGTATTCTTTTTGGTTTCAAACTCTCGCGCAATAAAATTATCAATGTTTTTTTAAAAAAATGGCAATTGTAAAGTGTATATGGGAAACAATATATAATGTTGCAGGCATTGAAAATGTAAGAATCCTAGTGTCAGGTGAAATAAATCTACTCCTAACTGATGTCCCGTGTACTCCCAACTCCTGACTTGATAAAAAGGGTTATGAAGTCCATTTTAGATCACGGAAGTTATGTGGGAAAATGAGGGAAAATGCGGGAAAATTTTGTTTTGGGTAACCAAGGTTGATGGTTTGCATCGTTTAAATAAAGCTTATGGGATTTTAATTTAGACAACTTACGAGAATAGTTTGCTTCTTCTTCTACTTGTATTGATGATCATGTTGATTATAATTGTTTTAGTGCAAAATGTTAGTTGTTACTAAATCGTTTATTTAACATATGCAACTAGTACTTTTTTTTATTTGGTGATAATGCGGCTGGACATATAAACAAGGATAAAATGAAACATATGTCTAACTGTGGATTAATACCTAAATTAAACATAGACTTTATAACTTCTTAACCTTGTTTATCAAGAAAAATGCCTATGAAGTCCTTTGGAAAAGCTATGAGGTCTACAGAATTACTAAGTATTATACACTCTGAATATGTAGACATGTGAACGTAAAAACACAAAGGAATGACATACTTCACAAATTTCACAGATGACTTCTCAAGATATGGCCATATATATTTAATTCATATGAAATCAAATGCACTAGATATATTCAAAGAGCATAAAACAAAGGTGGAAAAAACAATCAGGAATAAACATTAAAATACTAAGAACAGATAGAGCTGGAGAATATAATTCTGAGATTTTTAAAGAATATTGTAGAAGTAATGGCATAATGCATCAATATACCATGTCTCACACACCACAACAAAATGGAATAACTAAGCGTAGAAACAAAACCCTATTAGACATGGTTAAGTGCATGTTAAGTCATTCAAACTTAGGCACCCATTTTGGGGAGAAGAGTTAGATATGAAGTTCGTGGAGGAGCAATTTGAACAACTATTTGGTGACAGATCGCCAGTAGAACGTTTTCAAATAGAAACGGGTGAAGATCTATTTCTTCTTCTCTCTTATGTGTTTCTCCATTTTTGTATTTTCTAATTCTCATGGATGCCCTTTGCTTTTATGGAGGTTGGAAACAACAATTTTTGGCTTCCACAACTATTTCTACTGGATAAAATGTTACACCAGGGAGGGTTTCAAGCTATTATGGGAGAGAGAGGGAGCCATTGAAGCTATCAATGGCCATACATTCAAAATCTCTCACTTGGCCATTATGGCCGACATATTTCTCCCACTAATCAGTGGTTCAATTCATCCGTTAATTTACCCAAACAATATAAAATATTTGTGATGTACCAAAAACATTCTGATTCAGTAGCCCTTGTCCATTTACCCTACAGTATGAGGATTTTTTTCACTCATCCGTGGTTTTTACCACTTCATTTGGTTTACCCAACAATATAAGGATCTTTTCTCCATCGTCCACGGTTGTAATGTTTTTGCTCATCATCACTTATATCTAAGGGTGTACATCGAGCCGAACCGAGTCGAGCTAGCCTTAGCTGGGCTCGGCTCAGTCACCAGGCACACCCGGCTCGACTCAGTGACCGAGCCAGCATCTCCAGCTCGAGCTCAGCTCGGTCAGCAATTGGACCAGTTCGAGCCGAGTTTGAGCTTCAAGCTTTCGAGCCGAGACGAGCAGAGAGGCGGAAGGCGTAACAAGGGCAATACAACTTTCGAAGATTGGATGCACACTCACTAAGTTGATTTAGTGAATTATGGAGCATTCATCATAGTTCCAGATCTGAATTCTAACTATATACTCGTGATTAACAAAGAATCAGGGAATTACCTTCCCTAGTGCATGCAATGTCTTGAAATACAGCTTCTAAACGCTTCTAAACAGTGCAGCGGATCACAGATTCCACAAGGAAGAAGATCTCCTCCAATGAGGATATGCAAACGGGTGTAGCAAAGAAGGATTGGAGTTCTAAGGGTGTTTAATCGGTGGGTTCGTGATCAGGAGGATCTCCAAGGATCTAGATGGCTGAGATTTATAAAGAGCCGCATCATGCGGATTCCCGACTGAAGGAGAGACGTGCGCGGCTTTGCCGTGGAGAAGCTCTTATTCCCTTCGGATTCCAGACAGAAAGAGGACTGCTAGGTTGGGTCCACAAAAAAGGCAGGGGCAGGGAGAGGGTCAGAGGGTCGGGCAGGCGTAATTTGAAAAGGGGGGAAAGGGATTGGGATTTACGGTTTACACACACACACACACACACACACACACACCAAGTCAATCCGAGTCGAGCTGGGGCCTGCTCGAACTCGGCTCGAACTCATTTTCGAACTCCAAAAATCAGCTCGAACTCAGCTTCGAACTGAGTCGAATCAAGCTTTTTCGAGTTGAGCCGAGCGAGCTAACCGAGCTAGCTTGGTTCGTGTACACCCTCATACCCATAGTAAACACATGTTTTCTGAAGTCTTCATTAAGAACCACTTTTGTTAGTGGGTCTGATATCATTTCTTTAGATGATAAAAAGTTTACGGTTATCTTATCCTTTTACAGGACATCATATATGTAGAAATCTTGCATTTCAATGTATTTTGCCTTTGAGTTAATAACTCAATTCTTTATGCTAGTTACTGTCGCCTAATTGTCACAATAAATGTGTACAAGTTGTTCAAGGATTTCATTTATCTTTAAATTAGTAATAAATCATTTTCTCCAAATAGCTTCAATAGTTACAAAGCTACAGGCAATGTATTATGCCTCCATTGTGAATCTAGCTACAAAACCTTATTTCTTACTACAGTAAGATACAACTCCACCTTCAAAGGTGAAAACGTATGCTGTAGTGAATTTTCTATCATACATATCTCCAGCAAAGTCAGCATCAACATATCCTTTAACTGACAAGTCATCATCTTGATAATATAGTTTATAAGTTTTAATTCCCCAAATAGATCTCATAATGCACTTGAGCGTTATCCAATGAGCAATCACAGGATTGCTTTGATATCTACTAACTAGTCCTGCTAAAAAACTTAAGTTAAGCCTAGTACATAACATTGCATACATTATACTTCCTATAGCTTGTGCATAGGATTTGTCTTTCGTTTCATATCTTTCTTTCTCGTTATAGCCAGTGTTCGAAATATCGGTATCGCGCTATGTATCGCACCCTTGGGATATAGATACGTATCGGTTATCGCATGGGATATATCTTTTGTATCGCATAATTTATCGCACTTTTTGGGAAACATTGGGAAAATGGTTGAATTTTTTAATGAAACTTCAGGGATTGTTAAAAAAGACCTTAACACACACTTTTAAATAATAACATCTCAAAAAAAAGGTGCACATAATAAGTTTCCTTTATTTAGGGTCCTAAGCTATGCGATGTTTAACTCAACTAATGCAAATATATTTAAATTGAATGCATGACATTTATAAATGTATCAAAGACATGTATGAAAACACAACCAATTCATTAAAGAGCAAAAGAAGAATAAAAATTGAAAAATATACATATCAATGATGCACAGTGGCTTATAATCATCGTCTCCATCTTGACAGGGCTGTAAATATTATTGCTCCTCCACAAATCGACAATATTGTGCCCATAGGAACTAAAGAATGAGGCAGATCCAAAGTTCAAGTGGACCCATTATGATGTGGCCACGACCCTAGCGCGGATTGCCTACTAATAGCGAGGTGGCTACTAACACTGATCTATGGGCCCATCATGATGTATGTGTCCTATCCGGGCCATCCATCCATTTTTTCAGACTATTTTATGGTATGAAATAAAAAATGAGATAAATCCAAATCTCATATGGCCCACATCGTCCATACGTATTGAAAGCTCATTTTAGGGAATGATTAAAAAAAATGAAGCAGATCCAAATCTCAATGGACCATAATATAGGAACAGTGGTAATCAATTGATCAATCTGATATTTGTGTGGTCTCTTTATCCATATCTTTGCGACCTTATCAACCATTCAATGGCAAATAAACATTTTAGTATGGCCCACGTAAGATTTGGATATGCTTCATTTTTGAGATCATGTCCTAAAATTATCTTTCAAAATTGTTGGATGGTGTAGATTTAAGACAAATACATCACCCTAAGTCCTCACCTGGATTTCATGCAAAAGCCTTGGCAGAAGTTCGTGTGTTGGGAACCTAGGTGGGCTCACCGTGATGTTTGTGAGAAATCCACTCCGTCCATACGTTTTATGAGCTCATTTTAAGACATTAAACCAAAAATGAGCCAAATTCAATACTCAAGTGGGCTGAAATATGGAGGATTGAAAGTCCACAGGTGAAATATTCGTGGGGCCACGAAAGTTTTGAATTTGGTTAGTACGTGTTTTCAGTTCATCCCAGTAGGAATGATATTACGAACAGCATGGATGGGGATTTAACGTCTACATTTGAAACGTAATAGGGGACCACACTGCAAAACGTAATAGGGGATTTAACGTCTACCATTGAAACCATTTTGGGGTCACAAAAGTTTTGGATCAATATGATATTTGTTTTTACTCTTCATCCAAATATGTGTGACTTTATGAATAAATTGGATGGAAAATAAACATTATGGTGGGCCCTACAAACGTTTTAATGGTGAGAATCATTGTCCCACTGCTATTTATGGTGTGGTCCACTTAAGCTTTGGATATGACTCATTTTTTGAATTCATGATCTAAAATGCTCTCTCCAAATAGATGAACGGGGTTGATATAATAAATACATTATTGTGTGCCCATGTAACATTGATCTCCTTTGAACCATTGGTACAACTTGGAATGTCAACGCTCGTCTTTGCACCACACGTAACCACACATTGAGTAAACTTTGTGGGGTCCACCTTGATTTATATATTTTATCCACCCTTTTCATCCATTTTATCAGATAATTTTAGGGCTTGAGCCCAAAATTGAAGTATATCCAAATCTCAATTGGACCACACCACAGAAAACAGTATGAATTGAACATATACCATTGAAACATTCTCGAAGGCCACAGAAGTTTTGGATCAAGATTATATTTATTTTTACAATCATCCATGTTTTTTTGATCTTATGAACAGCTTGGATGACAAATAAACATCATTGTGGCGCCTAGCAAGGTTTCAACAGTGGAAATCATTATTCCATTGTTTCCCAGGGTATGGTCCACTTGAGCTTTGAATATGCTTCAATTTTGGGCTCAACCCCTTAAATGAGATGGAAAAAAGATTAGACGGCGTGGATAAACCACATACATTTGCAGTGGCCCCACTGAATTTTCTCAATACAATAAGAGCGTACCGGACTCAATACGAAATCCAATTTTGACATAGGGCGGAAGCCATTTTCGAAGAAAGGAGGGTTCCAGACCTTCCGGAACCCTAAAATCCCCAAATCCTTTTCAATCAAACCCAACTTTCAAAAATTTTTACAGATTTTTCGCCGGAATCTCCGTTGATGTATCTCCGATTACGTAATCTTCATTTCCAGGTACCGAAATCCCCTTTTGCATTTAAAAAAAAAATAAAAAATCTTGATAATATCGAAGAAAATCCTGCGATATCGTATGATATATTGTGCAATACAAATATTTTTTTCTTTTTTAAAGACTTCCTGCTGGTTTCGTGTGGGTTTCGTGTCGCTGGCCAGCGACACCGATAATATCGGCCGATAGTATCGATATTGCGAACACTAGTTATAACAACCATGTTTTTAGACAATTTGGTCCCTTCATATACAAGGGAGTCTAATGGTTTACAGTTATTCATTGTAAACTTAATTAAAACCTTTTTCAAGATATGATTCTTGATATAAGCTTAGTTTCTTATTTTTTCTATCTCTAGTTATTTGCATTCCTAAAACATAGGAGTCTTATCCCATATCTTTCATTTTAAACTGTGTTTTGAGTCATTCTTTTATTTCAATTATTTTACTTACATCATTACTTATTAATAGAATATCATTTGCATATAATGATAATATAACAAAGCAACTTCTACTATCAAATGAATATACACAATGGTCGTAGGCGTATGAAACAAAGCCATATTTTATGATAATATTATGAAAGGTTATAACCCATTGTCTAGAGGATTGCTTAAGAACGTATGGGGATTTCTTTAATCGATATACTTTATCTCCATATCCTTCTATTATATATCCTTTGAGTTGTGACATATAAATATTTTCTTTTAGTTCTCCATTTAAAAAATGTTGTTTTAACATCTATTTGATGTAGTTCTATGTTTAGATGTCAACTATAGCCATTAAAATTCTAATAAATTTGAATCTAGCTATAGGGGAATATGTTTCATCATAGTCTATTCATTCTTGTTGGGTGTAACCTTTAGCTACCAGTCCAGCCTTATATTTGTCTATTGTTCCATCTGGTTTTAATTTCTTTAAAACCCACTTGCATCCTATAGCCTTTTTATCATTTGGCAATTTTACTAATTCCCACACTTTATTTTTAATAATTGATTATATTTCTTCATCTATTGCCTTTTGTCATTCAATCACATTTTTGGTTTTCAGTACTTCTTTGTAGTTTTTAAGATCGGATTCTAATGTTTCTTCACTGATTAAGGGACAATAGTCCTTCATATAGGATAATGGATTCTTTTCTCTTAATATTTGAGTTAACCTGTCTTCCTTAGGTTGAGGTGGTACCAATATTTCCTCCTGGGTAACATTTTCTTTATCTTTAGGAATTTCAAATAATTCTACCATTTTATTTTGAATGTTTGGATGTAAATCTTCTTTGATAAAGTAGGCATCTCTACTTTCTATTAGTCCTATAGATCCGTTTTGATGGTGTATTATAAACCTTTAGCCTTCAACTTGACTTAAATACACTCTAAAAGTGCATTTAATAACTTTTGGGTTCAGTTTAGTTTTATTTTGATCTGGAATTCTTACATGTACGTTAGATGCCCATATTCTTAGACTACTTAGTTCTAGTTTGCTACAAATTCATAATTCGTATGGTGTTACTTTTATTGATTTGGATGGAACACTATTTAGGATATAGATTGCAGTGTCTAAAACTTCTCCCCATATATGGGTACCTAAGTTTGAATGGCATAACATGCTCCTAACCAGGTCTACTAGGGTTCTTTTTATACACCTAGTTATGTCATTTTGTTGTGGTGTATGACACATGGTATATTGATGTATTATCCAATTACTTTTATAACATTCTCTAAAAATCTTAGAATTATATTCTCCACCTCGATATATTCTTAGTATATTAATGTTTCTTCCTGATTGTTTTTTCCACCACTATTTTATATTCTTTGAATATATCTAGTGTATTTGACTTCTTATAAATTAAATAAGCATGGCCATATCTTAAGAAATCATCTATGAAAGTTATGCCATATCTTGAGAAATCATCGGTGAAAGCTATGAAGTACGTCATTCATTTATGTGTTTTTACATTCATACGTCCGCATATATCAAAGTGTATTATACTTAACAATTCTATAAACTTCGTAGCTTTTCCAAAGGGCTTCTTAGGCATTTTTCCTGATAAATAGGGTTTACAAGTTTTAAAGCCTATGTTTAAATCAGGTATTAATCCACCGTCAGAAATACGTTTCATTTTATCCAGTTTATATGTCCTAGTCACATATGCCAAATAAACAATTTAGTAACATCTAGCATTTTTTTCACTCAACAAATTATAACCAACAAAATTATCGATATAAGTAAAAAGAATAAGCAAATTTATTGCCAGAAGTTTTATGTAAACGATACAACCCATCAATCTTGGTTCCCCAAAATAAAATTTTCCCATGTTTTCTCACAGATACCTTCCCTGATCTAAAATGGACTTTATAACCTTTTTCATTAAGTCGGGGCACTAAGATCATATATCATCGCGTGGTCGGAGCACACAGGACATCAATTAAGAGTAAATTCATTCTACCTAACATTAGGATTCTTACATTTTCGATGTTTGAGGCATGGTATATGTATTTTTTCCAATATACACTTCATAATCGCCAATTTTTATCTCCTTCATTTCAATAAAATACTCTCTTGACTTTGAAACATGTCTGGATGAGGCTAAATCTATCCACCAAGCATCTGAATCACAGTCAACAAGAAGGGATTCCAAGACAACACATCAGGTCTCTTGGACCATTATTTTTAGAATCATTATTTTTGTTGTTATTTGTTTGAAGTTTGTTTTGACAAGGCCAAGCACACTTGGTTTTTCAACAATGGCATTTACATGTGAAATTGTTGGATGAGTGGCGAAGTCTTTAATAATACTAACTTGAGAGAGATTCACTTGATAGGACAATGTTCTCTTTTTCTCTCTTCTTTGTACTTCTATAGCCAACATCACGAGCATCTAAGGGCATGAGAGCGGACGCGACAACAGCGATGAGAGCAGACGCGACAACAGCGATCATGACGAAAGGAGCAGTGACAACAACGATCGAGACGAGAGCGGACGCAAGCGATGGAGCGGACGCGAACAATGGTGATAACGCCCAAGATGCAGCGAATGGAGAGGCGGAAAAGGATGGAAAAGGAAAAGGCATTACGATATCAATAGCAGAAAGGAAGAAAAGCTTGGAAGATTGCGGCAAAGCCCGTGATAAGGGAGGGACTTCTATCACCTATCACTAGCCTACTTCTGATGACTGGACAGTGGTGCAAAGAAAAAACAACAGAGGAAGAATTTTGGACCTATTCAGCGTAAGAGAGATGTCTCTACCTATCCAACTTTGTTCGTCAAAGGGTTCCCAGATGGATGGTTCCCCTGAATTTTGAACGGGTGTTTGGTAGGGCGGGTTCAATCATAGAAGTTGTTTTGCCAAGGCACAAGGGCAACGGAACCCTTCATGGATTAGCGTTGGTTTGTATGAGCTCCAAGAGTGAACTTCGTAGAGCGATTCAGCTCCTAAATGGGGTGAGTTTCGGAGGCAAAAAAATGAAAGTTCAGAAGGCGAGATTCGGACTGGAACGTAGAATGCATACTACTATTCTGAGACCTATTCATCCTCACCCTCCAGAGATGAGGCAGTGTAAATCAATCATCTAAGTCCGATACCCAGCTCGGATCATCGTCCTTTTAAAAGGAAGGGATGACCGGGGGGGGGGGGGGAATCCTCTGGATGTGATGGAGGACAACAGTTTATGGATCCGAAGGCAAGGAATCCGGAATTCGTGGAAGAGGCTTGCATTTTCGTCGATTCTATGTCTATCGCGAAAGCCAAAAAAGATCTCATAAACTTGGCGGTAGCGATCACCAGGGAGGGCGCCTCTACGTCTCAAGTCATTCGTTGGCTAGATGAGAGCTGCAGCATACCAGAATCTGCTTACACGATCAAACCGCTAGGTTTCAATGAGCTATGGATCACGGTAAAGCCTGATTATAACATTGATCTATTCATCATGGCAGGAGTGTTATTTAAGGATGGGCCGATAGCCTCTATTCAGAGTTGGGAGGAGTTTTCCTTGCTCGGATATGAAGAGGTTTGGATGTTGATCAGGTCGGTTCCTTTAGAGCTATGGAATGAAGGATTCTTCCATGTCGCGGCTGCCTGGCTTGGAATCCTTATTCAGGTGGACCCCAAAACTCAGTCGGGCGAAGAGATGGGAGTCATCCGGGTGTTGGTTCGTAGGAAGAAGGGGACACCAGTTCCATCTGTTATTCAGATCCAGACTAAAGATCACTGCTTCCACCTTTCAGTTCAAATGGAGCACAAAAACGATCCGATCCCAAGATGGGGAGATCTATGGAGATCCAGAGAAGGGGCAAAGGTTGCCGCCGTTAGTGGAGTGGACGGGGAGGTGGAAGATGGTGCACGGTCTGCATGTTCCGCTGGAGTACCTATTCTGAAGGGCAGCCAAGTCCAGTGCTCTACAGAACTACCATACCGAAGGATTGCCAGATGGCGTGAAGATCACGTTAGTGATTCTTGCGTGGACGGTGCAAAGATTCTCGGGCAGAACGTCTCTACCATTGTCAGTGTTTTCGACACCTGTCGGGTGGCTTTTCCAGAAGAAGATGGCAACTCCACATGGATGGCAGGGATGCCCTTGGACCTCGTCTGCAAGCACGTGGAAAGCTCGTGCGATCCTCCAGATTTTTCTTCCGAACGTGCTGATATTCACTTGACAGATGACACTCATCCGGAGACTCCTTGCGCTTCCCCGAGCCTCGCTCCTCTCGACCCAGGTAATAAGGGTGACCGGTCTCCTACGCCTCGAGCCTCCCTCAATCTAAATCTCCCCATCTGGCCTTCTCCCCTTTCAAACAGGTGTGCGAAACATTCAGGTTCTCTTCCTGAATTCCTCAGGCACATTGATCTCCAGATTCTACGGCGAGAACCTGAGATGCCTCCTCCCTCCTTGCCCCCGGGGGATGTGGACCTTTCAAACTCTCAGTCCGTCGTGTCCATCCCCTCAACTAAATGCGACAAGTCAATGATCGGTTCATCCCCGCAATCCATCTCAGATTCTCAGATCATGGTAGACTCCACTCTGATTGCCTTATTCCAGGAAGGTGAAGGAGGTCACATTATAGATGTTGAGCCGCTCCAGATTAGAATGGGATCCCCCTCTCAAGAAACGGAAATGGAGGTTGCGGCCGCGAGAACAGAACTAGCAGACTCCATCCAGAAAAAACGGTGGATCAAAGATGCTATGGGCCACATCAAAAGATCCTTAGGTCTCTCTTTCGGAGACCATCCTGAAGATTTTTTGGCCCTCTTCCATTGCATCGAAGCTCACGGCAAGCCTCTGAAATGTCACAAAGCTCTAAGAAAATTCCACTCCAAGCCCATCGGAAATAGAGAGTTGTAGAGCCTCCAGACCAGCCCTGGTCATTGTTTGGAGCCCACAGAAGGTATTATCCGTGGTGGTCGTAGGGGAAGATCGGTTCCAACATGAAAATTCTGTCATGGAACGTTAGAGGGGTGGGTTCCAAGAAGAAGTGTTACCTGATAAAAGGTATCACGGGAAGAAGTAAAGCTAACATCATATGCTTACAGGAAACTAAGGCCTAGGCTTTCTCGGGTTATCTCTTGGACTCGCTTTGGAAAGTTCGAAATGTTAAGTGGGAGGTTTCAAATGCGGTAGGCAGTGCGGGTGGGATTCTTATTACCTAGAATTCGGAGGTCTGGTCGATGGAGCGTAGTCGGATTGGAGAGTTCTCGGTTTCTGTGATTCTAAATCAGATTGGATCCAATTTTTCATTTTCATTTTTCGGTCCATGGTCCCAACCAAGTTGACAGGAGAATTGATTTCTAAAAGGATCTCCATGCTGCCAGGGAAATTTTCAACGGCCCGTGGTGTATCAGAGGTGACTTTAATATTACGCGGTATGCGGAGGAGCGCTCTCGGCCTGGTAGAGGTTCTGCTGCGATGTGGTCTTTTTCTCGCTGGATTGATGATCATGAGTTGATAGATATCCCGTTGTTCATATCCAGATTTACCTAGTCAAATCTGCGTTCTACGCCCACTCTTACAAGGTTATATCGTTTTCTAGTTTCAATTGATTGGACTGAAGCTTTTCCGAATGTTATGCAGACGTCTCTACCTCGGCCTACGTCTGATCACTCGCCGATTCTGCTCTCTATAGAAGAGAAAAATTGGGGCCCTAAGCCGTTTCGGTTCGATATCTCGTGGCTGAAGATTGAGGGATTCGATAATCTTATCTCTGATTGGTGGAAGGAGATCAAGGTCGATGGCTATGCAGGTTTTAGACTATGTAAAAAGCTAAGCCTGTTAAAGATCAAACTTAAAGCTTAGAAATCGGATTTCCTATTCAAACGGCAGGTCGAAACCTAAGACATTTTGGGTCAAATTAATGCAGGGGCATTTTCACACTGGGCTCGAGTGGGGTCGCCTGTTGGATGCAGGGGCACACTTGGGGTGGGCGGCCCATGTGATTTGGGGCCCATGAAGGGGGTTCGGCCGAGGTCCCAACCCATGAGATGTGGGGCCTGGGCTATGAGATAAAGGAATTAATTCGCTATACTCTAACAGTTCAAGCTTTTAGAGCAAGTGGTTAATTGTCCTGCATCAAATTGGTATCAGAGCGGGAGGCGTTGTGTTTGAGACTCCTCACCGGGGGTGATTAATGCAGGGGCATTTTCACACTGGGCTTGAGTGGGGTCGCCTGTTGGATGCAGGGGCACACACAGGGTGGGTGACCCATGCGATTTGGGGCTACGGGAGAGGTCTCGTGTTCGAGACTCCTTACCAGGGGTGATTAATATGCACCGGGCTCGAGTGGGGTAGCCTGTGGACTGCGGGGACACACTCGGGGTGGGCGGCCCATGTGATTTGGGGCCCATGAAGGGGGTTTGGCCGAGGTCCTAACCCATGAGATGTGGGGCCTGGGCTATGAGATAAAGGAATTAATTCACCATATTCTAACGGTTCGAGCTTTTAGAGCAAGTGGTTAATTGTCCTGCATCACAAATCCACTCCATTGATGTTGCAAACATAGATGTTCCGATAAACAGTAATACATGGTCGAGACGTGCTGAGCTTATTAATGCGTACTCAGCTAGGGTTCTAGAGGAGGAGATTTCTTGGAGGCAAAAGGCTAGATGTAAATGGATAAAGGAAGGCGATAAAAACACTCGCTATTTTCATGCTATTGCGAGTGCTTAGGCAAGAGCTAATAAGATAAACTGTCTTTCGATAAACAGGGAGCGCACAAAAGACAAGCAGCTGATCTCAGATGAGGCCATCTCTTTCTTCTCCAATCTTCTCAAGTCAGACACCCATCACAGACCCAATCTGGACTTCCTACCTATGGACTGGATTTCTGAGCTAGATGTTGCCACCCTGGAAGCTGGGTTTTCTCCTGATGAGGTTAAATTCACGATTCAGTCGCTGGCAGGGGACAAAGCCTCGGGCCCAGATGGCTTTCCTGTCTTATTTTTTCAGCATTTCTGGGAGTTGTTGCAGGAGGACATCCTCGATTTCGCAAACGAATTTTATGAAAGAGGTCATCTGTCAAATGCGCTTGGGGCTACTTTCATCGTCCTCATCCCGAAGGTGCAGGGGGCTGACTCTCTCCATAACTTCAGGCCTATCAATCTTCTCGAGAGTCCGTACAAAATTATCGCAAAAGTTCTCGCCAACCGCCTTCAAGGAGTTATGGACAAGATTATATCTCACCACCAAAGTGCCTTCATTCAAGGTAGGCAAATTATAGACAGTGCACTCATGGCGGCCGAATGTCTACACTCCAGTCATAAATCCGAGTCAAGAGGAATCTTATGCAAACTTGATCTAGAGAAGGCCTACGATCACGTTGATTGGAATTTCCTTCTGTACATGTTAAAGCGGATGGGATTCGGTGCCAGATGGTTAAATTGGATTAAGGCTTGTGTCAGCTCAGCTATATTTTCGGTCCTCATCAACGGATCTCCAAAAGGTTTTTCAGAAGTTCTAGAGGTCTTCGGTAGGGAAATCCGCTATCCCCATTCCTTTTTCTTATTGTGGTCGAGGCCTTTTCGCATATGTTGAGAAAATGGCAAGCGGAAGGTATTATAAGGGGTTTTCAGATCAAAGATATGAAACATCCCATTTCTCATATCCAATATGCAGACGATACACTCCTGTTTTGCGAAGCCGACTGGGACAAAGTGGGTAATCTTCATACAGCTATCTGTTGTTTTGAAGCGGTTTCAAGCCTTAAAGTTAATCTAAGCAAGTCGAAAATGATAGATGTCAATATTAGCGAGTCCAAGACTCGTAGCTTTGCTGATTTTTTTGGTTGTACCCCAGGCAACCTCCCTACAATTTTTGTCAGTCTTCCCTTATGTATTGGTAAGCTCCCAATGGTGTTTTGGGACAAAATCATTGATCAGTTCGAACTCTATCTCTCGAGGTGGCAATGTAGATATCTTTTGCTTGGGGGCCGGCTCACTTTGATAAAAGCGGCGCTCTCAAATCTCCCCTTATAGTTTATGTCCCTTTTTAGATGTCCGGCAAAGATTTTAAATACCCTCAAGAAGCTCAGAAGGGATTTTCTGTGGCATGGTAGTGAGGATAGAAAAAATTTTCATTTGGTTGCTTGGAAAGATGTGTGCAAACACTTTCAAGACGAAGGTGCTAGAATTAGAAATCTCAAAGATATGAATCGTACCCTCCTCGGCAAAAGGTGGTGGAGACTTGGAGCATAAGAAGGGACCCTATGGAGTAGGTTGATCAAGTGTAAATATGGAAAATTGGCTGGAGGCTGGTGGACAAAGGGCATGTCAAATAGCAACACATCTGTTGTTTGGAAAGGAATTCTCTCATGCCACAGAGAGGTGCAGAGTCAATGTCATTTCTCCATAGGGAAAGGGGACAGAATACGTTTTAGGGAGGATATTTGGGCGGGTTCCCAAGCGTTAAAAGGGGAATTTCCAGAAATTTATAGGTTAGCCCCAAACCCGCTTCTCTCAGTAGCCGACTGTTACTCCTTCCAAAGTAATGTCGTGGTCTGGGCTCCTCCCTGCAGGAGAAATCTGCATGACTGGGAAGTTGAGTCTTATGTGAGCCTTCTTCAGCGGATAGGGAACTGTCATCCTGATCCGGATCATCAAGATAAGCTCGTGTGGTCCCTAGACAACAAGGGCCTGTTCTCGGTTAAATCTTTGTACCAGTTTCTTGATAAGAAGACAGAAATTTCAGAGGAGGTGCTTACTGTGAAGGTCTGGAAATACAAGGTTCCTCTAAAGATCGCTGTCTTTGGGTGGCTGGTTGGAAAGAGAAAAGTGCTCACTATTGATAATCTGAGGAAAAGAGGAATGATATTAACGAATATCTGCATCTGTTGCCTGTCAAATGAAGAAACGATTGACCACCTGTTCATGCATTGCCCTTACTTCAATTCGGTTTGGTCGACCATCCTGTCCAATTTCGACATTTCCTGGTCCTTCCCTAATTCCACAAATAGCGTCCTCGCGGCCTGGCACGGAGTCTCCCTGGGAAAGAACAGATCCACGGCGTGGAGAACCACTCTTCTTACTACTTGGTGGGCCATCTGGGAAGAAAGAAATTGTCGTTGTTTTAGAGACGAGTCCCATTCTGTCGTCTATGTGATCAAGAGAATCCAGCATTTCCTCTCTGATTGGGCCAGCAATTCCGCAAATATCAGCCACATTACTCTTCTTACCAGCATCCACCTTAGCGTGATGTAGCTACGCTATGTTTTGTGTTCTCTGTTGCGTGGGATGTTTAGTTTGTTCTGGTTTTGATCTGGCTAGGCAATCCTTTGTTTCTTTTTGTTTTCTTTCTTTCCTGCTTTGCTTTGTGCGTTGTTTGTTCTTCTTTGTTTTTGGCAGTTCTCAGATCGCCATCTCAGCGGTCTGTTTTCTTCCTTTTTATTTTAATGAAGCGTCGTTGCCTTTCCCAAAAAAAAAAGAAAAAAACATCACGGGCATCTCCTGCATGGTGACTATCATGCTTGATATATTGATAGCTACCAGGGCTAGTTTCCATGAGTTTGGAATGTTGTGTAAGACTATGGAAACTTGCATCCTATCTAAAATGGGATTTCCAAGAGCTGTTAATTCTTTAACAATGATGGTCATCTTGTGCACATGTTCATTTACTGAATCTGACTCTTTTATTTTAGTGGAATTCCACTTTCCCACTAGCAATTGGATGTATGTATCAGATTTGTTCTCATACGCTTGGGTGATTACATCAAACATCACTTTGACTATCTTGGAGGCTTCATAAATGATTTCCAAGTCTAGGTCCATAAAAGTCAACATAATAGACCTGGCTAGTTTATCGTCTTCAAAGAATTTATCATATATATGCCTTTTTACAGTCGTTGCATTTGCTAGTGGCTCAACTGGCACCGATGAATCAAGGACCTAATTGACCTTTTCTTAGAAAATAATGTCTGATTTTTCTTTTTCATGTTATAAAATTTGTACCATTGAGTCGCTCAGTCTTGTTCAACTCATTACTTCATGGCTCTTGATGCCATTTCCAATAATTTAAAGAGGATGAAAAAATGGAACAAGCTTATGCAATTTTCAGCAAATATTTGTGTTGAAGTATGCAGTAGTCCGATCTCACAATGGGCTTGATCAGTTGGTTCTAGCCTTAACGAACTAAGCCTCGCACGTTGACTCAATGATGGATTAAGCCTTTAGTCCTCGATGTAATGAACCAGCTCTCATATGTTGAGTTGATGAAGAATTTGGCCGTTATACCACGATGAGCCTGATATCATGGGCCTGATTGAGATGAACTGGGCTCTGCGAATCTACTCCCACTCTCTATGATCGAGGAACAAGTCATGATTATCAACCAAGATTTTCTTCACAATAGACTCAAATAACTGCAGTATACTTATTTACAACAAGTTGTCTTTGTAATTGGCAAAAAGTGTGACCTTTCAGCACACAGTCTTGAGTTTATATCTTCCTTGTCCCCTTTTATCTTTTTTTAAAGGGAAGCAACAAAAACAATTATATTTTAATCTAACTAGTTATGGCAAAAATAATAATTTATTAACACAACCGGTAGAGCACATGGGTTTTCTACTTTGAGGTCATGAGCAGGCCATTGGAAAAAGAAAGAAAAGAAAGGGTGTTAAACTCTTCTTGCGTTCGAAAAAAAAAAAAAAATAGGGAGAGAAATCTGAGAGAGGATTACGGGTTGATTGTGTGTGAGATTTGACATTTTTGTCCCGATTTAATTGGAAGAGGCAGTGAGGGTTTCTGCCTCTTTCCTTTGAAGTTTCCAGCACCGACAAGTTTAGCAACAACTTTTGGTGTTGCCGGAATGTGATGAAGTCATCAGTGGTGATCGAGAAGGGTAAGAGTGGAGTTGTGCCAACAGGATGCCCGACTGTTGTGAGCATAAAGTCAGGCGGTAGCGGAGCATCGATCATGCTATGCTTTGATGCCAATGAAGTGCATGGAGGAGCAATTTGAATAGCTGTTTGGCGACGGATCACCAGTTGAATGTTTTTGCACAAAAACGGGTGAAGATCGATTTCTTCTTCTCACCGCTATGCTATTAACTACGAATTGAATGAAAAAATTGTGGTACCCTTATTCTTCTTCTTTATGGTAGCAGAATTGGAGCACAAATAGCTTTTGTGGTGACAGATATTGTGGGGGAATTTATCTATGTTCTTTATTTCCTGCATGTGAATCTCCTTATTCATGTGTGATTTCTTTTGGGTCACAAACTGGTACAAAAGCTTTCAATTTTCTATAAACTAGTAGTCTTTCCACCCTAATTTTGCATTACCTAACCGCATAAGTACATGAAATTCATATGCTAAATACCTAATAACATCATAAACCAGAAGAATCCCTCAACAAAACACAGAATTCACATTTCTACCGGTTTTGACATTTTGCGATCAGAAATTCCCAATCATTAATAAGCACAAGAATTCCTCAGAAAAAAACACAGACTTCACATTTCTACAATTTCAACAGTATGCGATCATGAATTCCCTAAAAATGCCAAAAATGAGAATACAATTCATGTAGAATTCCATCAGAACCAGGAAAAAAAAATAATAATAAAAAATCCGCATCTAACAGTAGAAGATAGCGCAGAATTCTCCAAGAAAGAAATAAGAAAAAATCAAATGAAGGTTTTCTACTGGAGATGAGAAATGCAGAAACCTGAAACGGGAGCACTAGGAAAGGAGAATCAAAGAAAAAATCAAAGCAGGGATGAGAGAGATAGAGATGCAAACCCTAGAACTAGGGAAGGATGCCATGGCGGAAGAAGCTCTTAAGAACATGGCGGAGGAAATGCTGCTCCCTCACAGAGTAGGTGTATTTTGCACTGAGTTCATTTTACGTCTGTCGCGACTCAGGATCCATCGTATGCCGCTGCGCCCGATGGGACCCACGTGATAAGATAATCGGATGTTTACAACCGTCCATATTGTCCTTATTACCTTAAATGGGGACGCGGATTAGCTACTGACAGGTTGAGTAGCAATACTCGCTACTGAAGTGACGTCACCAAGTTCTGTGGGCCCCACCATGATGTGTGTATTGTATCCGCACCGTCCATCCATTTGTAGAGATCATTTTAGGGCTGGACCCCACCACAGAAAACAGCTGAGACAGTGACTGCCACCGTTGAAACCTTCCTAACGTCCATAGTGATGTTTATTTGAGATCCAACCTTTTCATGGGTTAACAAAGACATTAAATAAAAGAAAAAACAAATACTTGCTTGATCTAAATCTTTTGTGGCCCTTGGAAGTTTTTAACGGTAGACATCACTATCTCCAGTGCTTTTTTGTGGTGGGATACATCCAAGATTTAGATCTTACTCATTCTTTGGCTCATGCTCTAAAATTATCTCTCCAAATGGGTGGATAGTATGGATATAAAAAATGAGTCAGGATCCTCTGTTATCATGTCAACAGAGAATTCCTGTTACCCTAATGGTTTGGCATCCGAAGCTGTTTTTTATTATTTTTGTTTTTTAGTGAGTAGTGGCGTGGACCAATGAGAATTAGGGTATTAGGAGTTCTCTGTTGACCCGATAACAGAGGATCCTAACTCATAAAAAATACATAATAATGGGACCCACAGAACCTGTGACGTCACCTTAGTAACGAGTATCGCTGCTCAACCTGTCAACCTGTCAGTAGCTAATCCGTGTCCGGAAGCGCAGGTTCGGTGGATACGCGGATCCACCCAGATGGGTGAGATCCCTGACCGTGGGTCCCACCGTGATATGTGTACACTGTATCCATTCCGTCCATCAGTTTTAAAAACTTTTTATAGAGCATGATCCCAAAAATGAAGCAGATAAAAATCACAAGTGGACTATAATGCAGGAAACAGTGGTAATATACCATTAAAAACTTTCCGTGGGCCACAAAAGTTTTGTTTCAAGATGATATTTGTATGATCTCTTCATCCAGGTATTCATGACCTTATCAAAGGGTTGGATGGAAAATAAGCATTCCAAATAAAACGAGTTGCCAAAATAGATGGACAGTGTGGATGTAAGGAACATACATCACAGTGGGGCCCACGGTCAGGGATCCACCCAAAACTGCACCCCTTAAATGGGAACGGATTAGGTGGGGCCCGGCCTCATTGAACATGGTGCAGCCCTGACGTTGGGCCCACCTTGATGTATGTATTGTACAGCGACACTGTCCATCCAATATGTAACTCATTTTAATGGACGAGTCTAAGAACGAAGCAAATACAAATCTCAATTGGACTAAATCACAGGAAGAGTGGTCAATGAGGACGCGGATTAAGCTAATGAAGTGACGTCACTGAGTTCTGTGAGCCCCACCATAATCTAAAGTTTATATCCACATCGTCCATCCATTTGGAGAGATTATTTTAACATATGAGCCAAAGAATGATTAAGATCCAAAGCTTGAGTAGACCCCACCACAAAAAATAGCAGGGAGAGCGATGCCCACTGTTAAAAACTTCGAGGGCCATAGAAGTTTTCGATAACCTGATATTTGTGTTTTAGTCTTATACATACTAACTAATTACATCTAGTGACGAATGCTCATCTGTGAACCTTTTTACGTGATCACTTGTGCACACCTTTATACAAGTGTCATGGGCACATAATATAAATGGTCCACGTGATGCAGTACTCCTTTGAAACTAAATGGCCTAAGTATCAGCCTTATCCAACTCGAGCAGGTCATACCAAAGAAAAATACAAATCAAGGGAGGAAAATATTTCCTTCTTCCATAGCCTGTTAAAGTTTTGCATCGGGTTGAAAGTTTAGCTAGTAAGGTTATAAGGGGTGCCCCATCATGGACCATTCGGATTATGTACCATGACATGTGTGCAAAGGTACCCACAGGTGCTCACATAAAAAGGTGTGCAAGTGAGGATCTCCTCTACATCTAATAGTCCCAAATATCATAAAATATCACCTGATCCCATAATTCACCACTTTATCACTTTATATAAAAATTAAAAAATAAAAAAGTAAAAAGATTAGCGTGCATTGCATTGTGGTAATTTCACCAATCAAAAACACTTTAATAATTTTGTCATAAAAAAAATTTAGGCTTTTTATCTAAATAAACCTTAGGTCTGTAAGAATAGTGAAATAACATCTAATTTTTAAAACTTACCTTTTATACTTCAAAGTTTTTATTTTTTATTTTTGGATGAAAGTGTCCTTTGACCTTCTTCTCCATACCTTTAGCTCTCACCACTACTCTAAATAGTTCTTTTTTTATCACTGCACTCCAATGATTTTTTATTCTTTCCAACTACTCTCTTCGATAGAAACTCCCGCTCTAGAAATATGAGTTTTAAGCTCCTTTGAGAAAATGTTAGAGAATGAGATGAAAAATATTATAAAATTTTACTTTTAAATTACGAGTTATTCTTCTTTCTTTAAAAAATTCATATCAAATGAGTCTTTTACCATAAAATTGATAGAAGAAAAAGAAAAAAGATAACAAAAATACAACTTTTAAAAATAAAAGCAAATGTAAGATAAATTTTGGGCCCACTTTTAAAAGATCACACGGTGTCTAAGGGCCTGTTTGGTTTTCTGAGATACCAGCATTTAAGCGTAAAGAAGTCATGATGACTTTCGACACCCGTTTAGTTTCAGATGTAAATACATGCGTTGGGAATTGGCGGTAGACGGATGTAAAGTTGCCACCTGAATTTCAAATCTGCTGCGAGTAATCGAGAGGAAATCCGTCTCTCAGCAGACCTGTCATTCGCAAATACTGTGGTCCGCGGGTGCATCATAGGGCGATCGTTCGAGTGAGTAATATCTTTAAATCTGTCTCATTGCATCTTAGTCGTTCTCGACAGGGAGGAACCGATCTAGCCTAATCAGAATTTTCGGACCTATACGGTGAGAAGACGACACCCATTGATGCTCCTCTTTCTCAAAGACCGTCATCCCTTCATTCACGCTATCTTCGTCTGTTTTTCCATGGTTCACAGGTATCGGCTTCGGAAAAGATCTTGCCAAAGATCATCGAACGTTGCCGCAGCACATCCAAATGGCGACAGGTATGTAGGGAGGGAAGTTTGATCTCTACAGGGGGCTTGCATGTTTCTGCATGTTTATCTCCTTGCATGTCTTGCAATATTCAGGCCTTACATGTTGTTGCAAAGCCTTGTATTGCATGCACCGGCAATACGCAAACCCTGATTTTGATATCCAGTTCTTCCTTCCTGCAGCAGGCTGCTCAGCCATCAGATCCGGACTTCTTCTCCATCTCCTGTGCATGTTCCTCGAGAGGTAGGCATTCATATCCCTCATCTTCAGTGAGAAGCGTGTGGCCCATCTCATTGATATTCATTCTTCAATCTCTAAGATAGTTTGGGCGTAACAAAAATCTCATTGTTGGATGGTTCTCTATTTTTCCATATTTTTCTATGTTTATTTTTTTTTTGCCTTTTGTTTTCTTGTTTTTTTGTTTTTTTTTTTTTCGGTTATAGCATTTGCTCTAGCAATTGGTGTTGTGGCCATATGCAGATCTGTTTTTTATCATTTTTTTTATATTATGAATAAAATAAATATATGTTACATATGATCCAACATCACAAAACGTGTTTGCCCCATTTTTTTAAAACATTTTCTTGCAGCATTCGCTACTGTGGCCATTTGAAGATGATGTTCTGATCATTTTTATTTTACTGATTGTAAATAAAATGGACCCATTTGACATATGATACTACTCACAAAAAGTTTCTGCGCTTTTATTTCTTTTACAATTGTTGATAGCATTTGTTGCTGTGGCCGTTGGAAGATCATGCTTTGATCATTTTTAATTTACAGTTGTTGAATTAAATGGACCTATTTTACATATCATCCTAATCGCAACAGGTTTAAAATTAATTTTTGTAACAATGTCTTGTAGCATTTGTTGTTGTGGGATGTTGGATGATAATGTTCTGATCATTTTTAAATTTCAATGCATTGAAAAAAAATGGACCTATTTTATATATGATCATAATCACAACAAGTTTCTGCCCTTAATTTTTGTATCAATTTCTTGTAGCATTTGCTGTTGTGGCCATTTGTGGATCATGTTCTTATCATTTTTAATTGCACTTTCTGTACGAAAGGGAACCATTTTACATATGATCCTAATGAGAAAAAAGTTTTTACCCCATTTTAGAGTCTCCACATTCAACCATCATATGGCATTTCATTCTATTTCTATGATGTTTGATGGTTGATTTATGACTATGAAAATTTCAATTCATACATCCTAAATTGCTAGATTATAAGGGACTCCCAATTACAACACCATCTACTTGACAGTGGAGGGATATCGTTATATAGGCCATTTGTGTTTTCAAACATAGCTTGAGTGCTTTGGTTGTGTGAATGATACGAATGATAATGTGGTGAAGTTGTTGAGGAGATTGGTGTTCATATATACTTGTCATGAAACTGAATGTGCAATTGAATAGGACGAGCTTCGTATAACATATTCTCACTGTGTAACTGTTGCGGTGGTGAATATGATAATTGGTTTCAGTTTCAGTTTCAGTTTGCAGTTACATTCTAACTCATTCTTAAGCACATGTAGCAGTCGCTTCTGGTTTTTCTAGTAGACTTCAATCTACATTAGGTCTTGTTATCTGCTTGCTGGAACAGTCAACTTGTTGGGAGTGCAGCGTTTCTCTGCCTAAATTGTAAAACAGTTCCTGAAAATTCAATTTCCAGATTGTCTTGAAGATACTTTTTTTTTTTTTTTTTTAGATCTTGCTATCTCTAGTATTGCATAACCTAGTTTGTTTGAAACTCATTTATATATTACATATACAGATTTCCATATACATCATTTCGAATTTCATATGTCCATTATTGCAAAAACTGGGTTAAAATGTAACTGAAACTGATTTATATATTACATATTCAAAGTTCCATATACATAACTTCGATTTTGATATCTCTAGTTTTGCAAAACCTAGTTTGTCATGATCTCGAAACTGAATTATATATTAAATATTCAGAGTTCCATATAGATAATCTCCATTCTGATATCTGTAGTAATGCAAAACCTGGTTTGTCATATTCTTGAAACTGATTTACATATTGTATATACAGATTTCCATTTCTCCCTGCCTAATATATATTACATATTTTGGAGGAATGTAAATCAAATAGTGTTTGCATGTGTATATCAACATGTAGTCAGAAGCTTAATCAAAGCTTTGGAGTATCCAAGTGTGGGACTATCTCAATGGGTCAAGCTGAGACCTATAATCTATTGTATTGTTGTTGATTATAATCAATTAGGAGGTGAATTTTGGTAAAAAGTAAATGTTTATGTCTTGTTTTGCTCTCCAAATTCACGGACCGATATGAAACTGGAATTTGATATTGTGTCGTAGTTGCTCACTAACTATGATTCGGTGTGTTGTACGAGAAATAATCGTAACATGGAGGGACATGGCTGGACATTAGAGGAAATGACTGCATTTGGAACTACACTTGCTGCAGCAATAACAACTATTTCAGTGGGAGAATACTACATCAATTATTTATTTAGGACACCCTCAAGATTTAGAGACTATGAAAGAAGCAAGATAATAAATGGAATAATTAGAGAGGGTGAGCAAGTGTGTGTTGCATAACTCAAAATGAACAAGGACACATTCTTCAACCTATGCTCCCTTCAAAGGGATAGAAATATGCTTCCCGACGGAAAACATGTTTCTATGGAAGAACAACTTGTCATGTTCCTTCATACAATAGGCCATAATGTGAGAAACCGTGTAATTGAAAATCGGTTTATAAGGTCCGGAGAAATGGTTAGCCGTTACTTTACAAAAGCTCTGGATGCTGTTGTCGGACCATATCCCAATTTTGTAAAACTCTCAAGTGCGGAAACACCTGTCGAGATTCTGGCCATCCCAAATGGAGCACATATATATTTTCAGGCAAGCTCAATGTCATCACAGTATGCAACAACCCTTCATAGTGTAAACTTTTTTTTACTATTTCTCTGCTGATAATACATGTTGAAATTAGGACTGTATTGGTGCAATTGATGGCACCCATGTACTGTTCACTCCCCAAGTATAAGGTTGTGATGTAGTAATAAACTCGGTGAGACCGAGGTCGAATCCCAAGGGACTGATACTTGTACGTTATCTGAAACTAGGTAGAAATAGAACTAGCTTAAGATGAAATCTAAATCCAATATAAAGTGATGAATAATGGTGAGAGATTAATCTAAAACTTAAGAGAAATTAGAGACATGAAACTAGGGATTCAGAGGATCCACTTGTAGAGATCAGGGAGATCTTACGCCTGCTTCAAGAATCATGGAACTTAACTGAACTTACCTGATATAAGTTTCAAGAGATGAAAGGTATAGGAATTAGAATGGATTCCATCACCAAACCATGCCCAGAAGACAAAGTAAACAACAGAATTAAACTAATTACCAACCAATCAACATGTTATGAGGGTTGATGATGGTGGCACACCAGAGTCGACCGTAACTTCCTGCTGCGGAACAGAGTCGCCGCAAGTCGACTCTGCCACATGCGATGCCCCATTTGTTGAGGCCAAGTCGGAAATCCACTTCGTCCATTGAATGAAGAATGAAAAACCAGGTGGGAATGGCTGGTTTCGGATCAAACTTGGTGTGGCCCACGGATTTCTTCATTGCACCGTCTATGCTGCGTTTACATGCAATCTGCCTGTGTGTGTGTGCATGGGACAAAAAGGAAAGCTAGGTGACGGTTTTGGTCACCTTGCAGAGCATATGGACGGCTCTGATTATCGAAACATGTGATGGATGGGGCCCACTACACAAAAACGGACGGACAACGTCCGTCCGCTGTTCTCCGTGTGCGAGAAGGATCGGGTCAGCGGCGCTGACCGATCGGCTTGATTCGGTGCACATCGGGTGCACTTATGCACTGTGCACTGGCGATGTCAATGTGGTCCAGTCGTGATGTATCTGTATAATCCTCTCCGTCCATCTTCTTCCCCTTTTAATTTAAGACGTTGAGACCGAAGATGAGGTGTATCCAGCGATCAGGTGGGCCCCAGATCAGTAAATTATGGGATGATCTGTCCGTTGGGCCACTTCCACAGCGATCCAATGGATGAAATTTTACGTGTACAGTTAATTTATGGCCCTCAGGCGATGTATGAATTTTCGAGCTGAACGGATGGTGGAAACCCTGTGATCTTGCATTCTGGATGTCTTTCGGGCCACTTGAGCTTTAGTTTCTCAATTTTCTTGAATCCCTGGCGTGCACATCCGTCGATCTTGGTCTCCTGGGGTCCGTCGCTTGCCTTGGTGATTTCAGACCGCTAAATCCATGCTTTTAGTACCTTTTCCCAGTCCAGGCTCGTAAACACGCCCTGCAACACAAACACGATTTAAATCGGGCCGTTAAACAGTATCATGTTTGAAAACCCAGGTAATAATAGGGTCTGATATGCAATATTTGACCCTCAACAAGGGTTAAGAAGGGTACCGTCATCCGACCATGCCCATGAGACTATGGTGAACAACAGGGTTTCCTGACGTCATAAACATAAAAAAAATGAAGAAACATGCTCAAAGCCATCGCAGACCTATTATAATTTTAGTCATAACAGACCATTAAAAAATGAAAACATTCCCTTACAATCAACCCAATACCAAATCCATTCAGTTTAAATAAGAATTAAAGACATAAAATTCTTCCCATCACGCTACAAGCTTCACCCCTTAGCCCTAGCTAAGGGGTTTAGCCACACATGAATGAGCTGGACCCTTTAAACAAAACAAATAAAAAGAAAAAGAAAAAGAAAAGAACAAGAAGGAAAGAAAAACCAGATATCACTTCCTACTCCAGCCTCACGTCCAGCCACGTCCAAGCCTCAGCCGTCTTCCTTCCCTCCTTCACGTCTCTCCCCCCCTCCTTTATATAAGTAAAAGAAGGCATCTAGGTCGGCCACCAACCTAGCTTATGCAATCCCAATCCGAAAACAACACCATTCCCTGTTTTTACTCCACAAGAATTGTGGGCGTGTCCCGTGTTTGTCACTGGTTGGCCGTCCATTTTGGCCAACCATCTTCTTGGGGCTAGTCAAATCTGCCTTAGCTTTCATTTAGACGGATCAGATCTTTTATCCGATCAAAAGTGATGGGCTGCAAAATCATCTCACCTGTCGGCTGCGAAACAGAGCCAGTTCCGCGTTCGGCACTGGTGTTGATGGGGCCCATTTATAGTGGTTCTTTTGAAGATCAGAGACGTTTAATGGATTTGTAGGACCGATTTAGGCCATGAGACAAAATATGGAATGAATCTAAATCTTAGGTGGGCCGCAATATCAATCAACATGGCGTCCTTTCCTCCCATCTTCCAATCTCGCTGTTGTGCATGGTTGCAAAAGAACACCATGGTTCTTCTTGAAATCATTCCTTGGACCCACTAGTCAGCTCGGATCATCCATCTAGATGATCTTTGTGGGCCAGAAGAATTCAACACAAGCCCCTATTTATGATTTCCCGTCTCTGCTTCGGATTCCACGGAAGTGTGATGATCAGTGGGGCCACTATGGAAATCTTCTAGAAAATCAGCTCCGTCCATTAGCTTCCTCATGAAAAACCGGTCAGTCGTGATCAGTTTTGGATAAAAAACCGTGGTAGCCCACCTGTTGGATCTTTCGATCGTCTAACCTGCGTTTACATGGTTTGAGAACCTATTTTCGATGTTCTTGGAATTTTGTCACTTAGGTTGTGATAAGAGGGACCTTGGCTGATGGATGGTGCTGATTAGATCATTGAGGTGGAATGGTGGCCCACAAGCCAAATCGCCGGGCATATGTGCGTACATTGGTTGTCCGCGCTGGAGAAGGAGAAGGAGATGGGTTGATGTAGAGCTAGTGTACATGTGCACTTTGCACATGTCACTTGAGGTGGGACTCACAGTGATACTAGTGGGAAATCTGATCTGTCTATCCTTTCTATCATGTCATTTAAACCGTTGAGGACAATTTAGAAGAATATCCAGATTGCAGGTGGGCCCCATATCACTGTTTTGGTGGCTAATCCGTCAGTTGGGCCACTTTCACAGTGATCTAGGAGCTGAAATTTGATTTGTACAGTTCATTTATGGTCCTCAGTCCATGTATGAATTTTCGAGCCGAACGGATGGTGGAAACCTTGTGATCTTGCATTCTGGCTGACTTTCAGGCCACTTGAGCTTCAGTTTCTCAATTTCCTTGGATCTCTGGCGTGTAAATCCTTGATCTTGGTCCCAAGAAGTCCCATCCACTGCCTTGGTGATGCGAGCGAGTTAAATCCATATTTTTAGTGTCCTTTCCAGTCCACGCTCGTAGATTCACCTTGCATCACAACATGATTAAAAATAAAGTGTTAAACAGTATCATGCTCGTAAATCCAGCTAATAAATGGGGTCTAATATACAATATCTGATCCTCAAAATGTACCCACCTATGTGTCTGTATTGGAAAGTGTAACCTACCGTAACAGGAAAGAGATCCTCTCTCAAAATGTAATGGCCACATGTACATTTGATATGAAGTTCTTATATGTGCTCGCCGGATGATAAGGATTTGCCTCAGACGCACGCGTCTTACAAAGTGCATTAACACATTCCACTGATTGTTTTACTATCCCCCAAGATACTTCAACTATAAATATATGATGAAACATCTTTATAAGATGATTTTAAATTTCATTTATCATGATATCTACTCCTAATTAATTATAGGTAAATACTACGTAGTTGATGCTGGTTACGCCCATTCACCTAGATTTATGGCTCCATACCGTAGTGTACGGTACCACCTCAATGAATACCGTACAGGCCACAATCCTTTGAATAAGAAAGAACTTTTTAACTACCGACACGCTCAATTACGAAATGTTATTGAGCGGATATTTGGAGTACTTAAAGCCCGATTTTCGATCCTCAAATCAACTCCATCATAAAACCTTAACACACAAGTAAAGATAGTGATCGCATGTTGTGTGTTACACAACTTTATCTGTGTATTTGGAGGAGATGGTTTAATCGAGGAGGAGGTCACCTTAACGGATGTAACAGAGAGTGTGGATCTATCACCATGTGAGGGTAATGTCACACAACGTGAAAAGGATGAATGGGCGACATATTGAGATAATATCGCGGAGAGGATGTGGAATGAATCTGTTCTTATGAGTCGTATAGTATGATTACCGCATGTTAAATTGTTGTTTTATAATAGGTAATAAAAATATGCAATCGTAATCTCAGTTACCTACAAGCATGTGTCTAGATTTTAGTATCATTAAAAGAGATTTTCAAATATGTCTATTCTCTATTCTAAGTTTTGTATCATGTTTTAATTATGTGTATCTTCCTTCATCTTAATGAAATTTTTACTTTTATTATATGAATTATATTAAATAATGTAATGCTAATTATATCTGTTCATATTACTATTTGTAAATAATTGAAGTTAGTGACGGTGAAATGTCACCAAACAACCGAAACAACCAATCCCCCCTACAAAAGAAGCTGGACAAGAACTGTGTGTTACACCCCGAAGGATACTGAAAAAATATAAATTAAAATCACCTGATGCAAATGGATCCTCAAGTGGAGTAATGCGATGGACAAATGAAATAGATTATTGTCTGATTGATACACTGATGGATGTTGTTACAAATGGCCGCAAGAGTGCCAATGGTTTTAAGAAGGAAATGTACAAAACAGTCATGGAGAGCGTGAGGAGTGCAATAGGAATATCAGTGTAAGAGAAACATGTTTGGAATTGCCTCCACACTTTGAAGAGGTTGTATTTTGAGGTTTGGGATACCTAAACGCTAGTGTGTTTGGATGGGAAGATGACTTGAAGGTAGTGACCACTCCGGACGATGTTTGGGAGGATTACATATGAGTGAGAGAATTTTAGAAATAAAATTTTATATAACTTTAACAATTATTTTTATTCATAAGTTATACATATCATCTCATCTTTGTATATGGATTTATCTTTGTTGTTATCAATAGTCACATCTTTACGCACAACATATTCGCGGGAAAATGGTGCGAAGGTAGGATGACCTAACATACCTATTTGGTAATGATTGAGCGACTGGATTGCGTGCTTCTATAGGAAACATGTGTAACACTCCGTTATCGAGAAGGTCCAGGGATCTTGATACTTCACCGACACCATTGGTTGATCTAAATGACGATACTCTCGTGTTATTGAGTGACGATGTAAGGGACAGTGTGCCTAACATCCACTGGTCATATGAAAGCCGTGATGGTACTCATATTGCAAACCGAAGTCCATATGTGAATGGGAACAACTCCATCAACACAGGAAGCACAAACAATTCAAGGAAGAGAGCTAGGATGAATTGCCCTTTTGATATCATGGGCAAAGGAATGAGTGAAGTTACTGATGTCATCGAGTCACTGGTTATTACCATACAGCAAGGGAAGGACATGGTATGTATGTCGCAGGTTGTATCAGCTCTGGAGCAGATTAAGGGCCTTACAGGTCATGAAATCGTACACGCTACAAACATATTATCGAAAGATGAACAACAATTTGCTTCATTCCTTTCTCTCCCTGAGCATAAAAGGTTGGAGTTTGTGTTGATGCTACTTACTCCAGATCAGTCATTCGACTGAGCATAGTCCTTTCAAGTTGATCGTGATGGTTGTTGTTTTGATTGGTTAGTCAGCCGATCATTTTTTGGACTTAACTTTTTCTGGCTACATGTGCTAGTTGTGCTCACTAGCTGGATGAATGTGGGTTATTTTGGATGATATTTTTTGTGTTATTTTTTTGGATTGTGATTTGTATTTAATGATATATCCATTGATGTCTGTTAACTTGCATTACCTATTTAAATATTACTGCTAAGTTCATTTTAATTATAACTATCCTATTTATATTTGCAACGTGTATAATATGAGTACACAGATTTAACAGTTTCAGTCATCGCTTCAGGAATGCTCTAACAATCGTTATAGCTTCACTAATTTCATGTGCTTATATAGATATAATATTCTTTCACCTAATATGTTTCATTATTAATACAAATAGATTGACGTTAATGATAATATTTCGTTATGTTCAGATGGGTAAAAAGATGTATGTCGTTTTCAAAGGTCACCGGCCCGGGATCTATTATACGTGAGAGGAGTACCGTCAACAGGTTGAAGGATATTCTTCAACGATCTTTTGTGGCTACAAATCGGCGTCTGAGGCATTTACTCAATGGATAGCTTTCTGCGATGTGTCAGCACATCATAATACAGGAGTGAGCGAGTTGGCAGTGGATTATGAGAACATGGTCTCGACACATGGACCGCGTTGCGTTGCCGGTTGCAGCAATGATCCTATATGGAGCTCTAGATCAACATCATATGACTGTCAGAACAGTGCCAGGCACGGGACACAGGGAGATGGCGTTGAAGAAATGTCGCATGCATTGGAGGCATTGATACGAATAATAATCGGTTACTTGATTATTATCCTCGCCATTCATATCTTCCCCCGCCGCTACTAGGTAGTTTTTGTTTCGTTTTTATGGACGTTTTGGGATATGTTTTTGGACAATGATTTACATCTCGTTTTGTAATGTCATGGACTATGATTAAACAGATGGTTAAGTATTGATTCTAGACTTTGATTTGCCTGGTTAGCACTGATATATCTGAATCCATGTTTGTCTGTGTACATGGTAGACTATAAACATAACTGACTGTAATCTACATCATAGTGTACTATCTCTATGGAAGGCCCATTTACATCACAGGCTGACTCTTCTGGTCAATTGCTATATTAGGGAGAACAGGTAAGCTCCTATGTTGGTGCTTTTCTTCTACTGCCAGTGGCCATCTAGTTTCCGTTGTTGATATGTCAACACTGATGACACGTTTGTTTACAACAGGTCCACCACATAGAGCTAGAATACATTTTGGTGCATTTCAGTTTATGTTGTGGACCAGACAACATGTAGAAAGATAATCATGTGCTATATCCTAAAATGATGCTTGGTGTAATAGCATGTGGACCAAACAACATGCCTGAAAGATTTCTCTATGAGATTATCCCACGTTGATACCTACACAGAAGACCCCCACTGATTAAAAAGAACATCGTACCCAGAGATTGGTACGATTGTATCAACGGCTTAAAGGATAACAATGGAGAAAGATTGGGTCCCACCAGATATTGACTGGAGTCCACCAATGTGCTGAGAGGCGCACGTTATATATTCAACACAACTGTAAAAATCAAACAGCTGATTGCAGTTGTTGTATAGCTGAAATGGTGGATACCATAAGAGAAAAAACGGATTGATTTGACTACTACAGTGTATACCCAAACACTCGACTATTGCATTACCCTCTTTTACACCCTCAAAATTTCGAAAAACAAGCATAATAAAGTAGAATAGTGGTATTACTCCAATCATTGATAATACATGTACAAAAGTAATTATGATGTCTTTACGGCCAACTATCATGGTACTTGGAAAACCAACCGTGCCCTAAATGAAATGATTCCAAACTTATTTGAAAGGTCGTTGACTTATGTTTTCAACAAGCCCAAAATTGCCCTAATTTGACCTCTACTAAGAGAGTTATGAATGTTTTCATTTGATCATGTGATGTTGGAAATGAACACAAAAACTCATTCCCTCTTGTCTTCTTCTCAAATCAGATGGTAATCCATTTTTATGAGGTATGAGTTTCTGTCAAAGAAAGTACTTGAAAAACATGAAAAATGGCTAGAGTACAGTTGAAAAGAATAAAAGATCACAAAAATACAATGGTAAAAAAAAAAAACAATTTTAAAAAGGTAAGGAACAATTTCAATTTCATCTCAATAAAAACACACGCACGCACACCCTACACACTCACGCCTGTTAGGGGGCCGTTGCACAAAACCTTAGGATCTAGCCTCCTAAAAATAGTAGAATTTTGGGATAATAAAGCAATGAAATAAATCAAAGCACAAACCACACGACACAAGAGATTTGTACATGAAAAACCCCCAAAGAGGTAAAAACCACCGGAACTCGTCCAGAGCAACAATTCACTATGAAGTAGAATATTACAACCGATCACAAGCACACACCACTTGGATCAAACCTTCTTCACTCACGCAGGAGTGGATAAACAATAAGAGAATAAAGAAAAATGGATAGATCTCACCGATTACGAGGACGTGGAAGCGCTGAAATGTCGAGTGCACAGTAGATCACCTCTACGAGTAGAACCTCCATTCCACAAGCTTCCTCTCTCTCTCTCTCTCACACACACACACCTTTGATAGCCCTAAACCCTTGCAAAGCTTTAGAAAACTCTTTTGCATTACCCTATAATAACCCTAGGACCCCTATTTATAGTTTAGTCAACTTCCTTTCGCACCTCTTATGAAACCGCCTTAAATTTACGCAGCCTACACCAAAATCTAGACTGAATCTGCGTAGCCTCTACTAGTCGAGCAGAGTCCTCGACCAGTCGAGCGGACCCTCAACCGGTCGAGCAGCGCGGATGAATAAATATAATTGGTCACTGGACTTTGAGTTGAGCCAGGCCTCGACTGGTCGAGCACCACCCTCGACCTGTCGAGCGAGGCACTTGACAAGTCGAGCCTGAGGAGAAATCCCCATAAACGCCATAGTGAAATTTCACCACCTATGAGTTCTCGAACCCTTGACCAAGTGCTGAAACTTCTGAGAGTATACCACTTGAGGTTTAAAAAAATATTTATTTTAATGGGTGATATTTTGTATCTAGCATAAACATCAAACCTCATTGGGGAAAAAGCCCAAATCTTTACTATTTTTAAGGAGAAATATATTGGCACGTTGGCCTACATGACATAGTGTGAAAGATATGTATCATTCGGCATGGATGAAATTCCACGATAATACCCATACGCCGCAATAAGAACTCACCAGGGGTGAAAGGTAGGTAGTCCTCGGACTACTGAAATGAAATTGTAGTCCGCCAGCTCACTCCAAGTACTGGCACGTTGGCCTACATTACATAGTGTGAAAGATATGTATCATTCAACATGAATGAAATTCCACGGTAATACCTATACGTCGCAATAAGAACTCACCAGGGGTGAAAGGAAGGTAGTCCTCGGACTACTGAAATGAACTTGTAGTCTGCCAGCTCACTCCAAGTAGATCAGTTGAAGACCCTCTTTCCTTTGTCCCACCTTGATGCATGTATTATATACCCAGGCCATCCATATGTTTTTCCAGCTCATTTTAAGCATGATTCAAGATATGAAGCAAACCCAAATCTCAAGTGGACCATACCATAGAAAATAGTGGTGATTGAATGCTGGCCATTAAAAACTTCCTAGGCCCCACCTTATTGCCCACGGTAATGCTTATTTCAAGTGGACCATACTATAGAAAAGATAATTTTAGTTCTTTTACCCAAAAATGAGAGAGATATAAATTTCAGGTGGACCACACCACAAGAAAACAATAGTGATTGGATATACACAATTAAAATCCTCATAAGGCCCACTGTACTATTAATTTGACATCCAATCTATTGATTAGGTCATATAGACCTATATGAAGGGAAAAAACAAAGATCAGCTTGATCCAAAACTTTTATGGCCCCCAAAAATTTTTTAATGGTCGGCCTTTATTCAACACTGTTTCCTGTAATGCGGTCGACTTGAGATTTAGATATATCTCATTTTTGGTCTCATACCCTAAAATAATCTAGAAAAATAGATGGGTGGTGTGGATGAAACACATGCATCATGGTGGGGCCCACAGAGCACCGACCACACCGTGAAACCTTGGGTTATCTACATTAAAGTGCCCCTCGCTTAGTACCCTCAAGGGAAGGTGTAACGTCCCAGAAAAATCCGTACAAAGACCCGAGTACCATCTCAGACAGAAATCACTAAGGACCGAACCCTCTAGAAATTAGATGAAAATTATTAAGTGCTAAACTAGATTACCTGTGAAATTAGCACTAATCATTTTAAATATGATCTGTAAGACCCAAAATAAGTAGAACCATTAACGCTATATCACGTAAAAACTTAGGATCAATCTCAAAACTCAGTTGCTCTCGAGAGCGCGTTGAAACTCCATATCGAACTTAAACCGCGCGTCGAAAGTCCGATGACCGCAAAACTATACGATTATGACTGCCTTACTGGGCTTGACTACCACCTCGAAAATCAAATCTAGATAGTGTACAGAAATGCACAACTTGAGCCCGGAGTGAAGTGTGTGAGAAACATGAATATCTTTAGGATATGAACTGAAACTTAAGTGAATTGAGCCGTTCGCTTGCAGGCCAATTTTAAGGTTTCATACCATCAGATTCTAACCTAATTGCACCCTCGGATCAGGAAATTTTTTTAACACATGTCAGTATACTTGTGGCTCTAATCGAGTACCGGTGACCGTTGAACTGAAACAGGTCCTCCGCGGTCGATCCACTGATCCGATCGGATCGAGATCTTAACCTAGAGTCGATCCATCATCAGGGGGCTTACTCCCAATCGTATGCAGAAAAGGGGCCTCCAAATCAGCTCCGTTAGATCGAGACGGGCAGTCTTTGGCTATAACTTAAGTATACCATGGCCCTGGGGCCATTCCCATCAGTTCTGGGCCTATATAAGTGCCTTAAACCCTCTCTCTCCCTTCACATACGAATTTGCAACCCTAGGAGAGAGAAGAGAGCAAAGAGAGAAGGAAAGAGAGAGAAAGTGAGAGAGAAAGTGGGAGAGAGTTTCTGGGATTCAATCTCATCACTCCACGTGCTTAACTACCTTATCTGTATCGCTATTCTGGTAATTCCGACTCCATTCTTAGGTAAGAAATCCTAACCCTAGTTTATTTTTGTAACGTCTCAAAAAAATCCGTATAAGGACCCGAGTACCACCTCAGGCAGAAATCACATAAAACCAAATCCTTTAGAAATTAGGTTAATATTAGCAAGTGCTAAACTAGTGTACTTATGAAATTAACACTAATCACTTTAAATATGATCTGCAAGACCCAAACCATGCAGTATCATCGACGCTACATTACCCTGAAATATAGAATCCATCTCAAAACCTATTTGCTCTCGGGAGCATCTTGAAACTTCGTATCGGACCTGGACCGTACGTCGAAAGTCCGATAACCGCAAAACTATAAAGTTATCACCGCATTACTGGACTCGACAACTTCCTCAGAAATCAAGTCTTAATTGTGTCTAGAAATGCACAACTTGAGCTTAGAGTAAAGTGTGTGAGAAACGTGAATATCTTTAGAAATAAAATCCGAACTTAAGTAATCTGAGTCGTGTCGATTGCGAGCCAAATATAAGGATTCAGACCGTCAGATTCAGACTCAAATATACCCTCGGATCTGAAGAAATGTCTCACACATGTTGATGTACTTGTGGCCCTGATCGAGTGACCGTGACTGTTAAACTGAAACTGGTCCGCCACGGCTGATCTGCAAACCCGATCAGAACGAAAACTCAGCCTGACCTAGATCCATGGTTAGGGAGCTTAAGTCCGACCGCACGTGGAAAAGGGGCCACCAAAAGTGCTCCGTTGGGCTGAAACAAACGCCATTTGGATATAACCTAAGTATGCCTTGGCCCTGGGGCCATTCCCATCAGTCCTGGGCCTATATAAGGACCTTAAACTCTCTCTTTCATATTCCATACGAATTCTAAAATCCTAAGAAAGAGAGTAAAGGAAAAGGAAAGGAAAGAAAGAGAAAGTGAGAGAGTGAATTGGAGATTCTTCCTGGGATTCGATCCCACTACTCCACGTATTCAATTGTCATTCCTGTATCGCTATACAGGCGATTCTGACTCCGTAATTAGGTAAGAAAACCTAACCCTAACTTGTCTTATGGTTTCCAACTATTGTAATAGATGAAATCGCTGACCTATTCCCTGATATAGGTTATTGTGGTGCCATAGACAAAGACGTAGCTTTAAAACTGAGTTCGTTACGAGTCTACCGGCGAAAGGTACGGACTATAAATGTTTAAGTTATGGTTTTCAAGGCTTTCAATGTCAGTTAATGATTTATGACTGACTTGAATTGCTATCACATGCTTAGACACGTTGTTCCCACACTTTACACATATATATGAACTATGTTGAATATAGTGTATTCTTGTGTTTGTTGAAATGTTTGTATGAGTATGGATTTTGGATATGGATTTGCCATGATTAACTGTTGTAGACATATGGTTGAGGTATATATGACAATTCCTTAGTGAAAGGATTTTCCCTAATACGTGCTATCACCAACATACTTCATGTATATTGGAATATGTAGTCTAAGTGTTTGTAGAAATGTCTGAATGAACAAGTGTGTAATAAATTGTACTTTATATGGGCATTGAGAAGAGATTCTCAACTATCTTAATGATGTGTATGATTTCCTCCATGTAACTTATTATGCTTTGTCTGTTTTACTTAGGGACTGCACGTGTGAATTCATGTTTAAGTTGAAATCCATCAAATGCTCATATGCTTGGATGATTGAAATTGTTGATCCATTACTGTTCTGATTAGCTTGTATGATTATCTGTTATAATTGAATGTGTTTGGGACTACGGAATAGTCCAGGCAATCGGTAATAGGCCTTGAATAGGTGGCTGAGGTTGTTTTTGCCACATAAGACGTGATCGATGAATCTGAGCCATACTTGGGATGTCGGCAGTGGTTAGGCCACACGGAGTGCTTACGCACTTCATGTCGATCAACTCAACATGCGCTCGTACTAGTCAAGCTCGTCAAGTAACCCAATTGACCCGATGTATGTTCACCATGTATGGACGCTACTACTTGAATCTAAGGTACCAAACTCACTAGCAAAAATCCCTTTAACCTTGGTACCTTGATCCGCTAAGACTCATGAGCCGGGTATGGTGGTATGAGACACCGTGTCGAGCTGTCGGCCTACGCTGGGGTAACGAGTCTCCCCGTAGTGTCCAGTGAGCAACATAGCTACGTGAGTGGAATACGGTGGTATGGAACACTGTATTTGAGCTGTCAGCTTACACCGATAAGGTGACGAGCCCTTTGTAGTGACCTCGAGCGTACGCTAAGACTGCGTAGAGGCTACGAGCTCTTACGCAGCAACAAGAGTACAAACTAGGACCGCACTGATAAGGTGATGAGCCCTTTGCAGTGACCTAGAACCGTAACATCGTATGAGATTTACTAGGATTGACGACCCTAGAATGGATAACCGTTTGGGATTTGATATAAGGGAGGTACCTTAGCTTCCCAATCCTGTTGTATAAAAAGGACTAATAAAAACTTGATAATCACGTTCATGCACCGCACTGCATGTGCCGTTTGGCGTTGGGCAGAGCACTGAGGAAGTGACTGACATGCACGACCGTTAGATGAAGATCGCAGAGGGAGTGCAGGCGAGGGCATGCATTATTTATTCATACCATTCTTACATTAATCAGAGTACTTAGGGATGTTTGATTGTATTGTTTTATCATTACTGCTTGACTGAATTGAGAACATGTTAACCTTTACTTTATTATTCTACTGATTGATCACTCACTCCCACGTTTCGGGATGGTGTTGTACACACCAACTAGACTCTTCTTAGTTGTAGATGGAGACCCGACTGATGAGGCAAAGGCGGACTTCGTAGACGATGAGGATGCCTTCTCATATATGCAGTTTTCAGGCGGGTTCGTATAGACAGTTTTGATCGGCGGGGCTTCAGGGTTATACTTGTAGTGGACTATTACATTTTTGTCATTTTGTATTTTGAAGCAATACATGTAATTATTGACCTAGCAATGCATACATACTTTGGGGACTTATACTGATTTATAACGCTATACATATTTGAGTCAGTCTTCCGCTTGCATATTTCAACTGTCCCTGGATTATGTTTTATCGATTTGGCTTAATCTTATTCATGTTTTATGCATTAATACATACAATATTTAATCATCATTAAATATGTTGCATAAGTGATGCGTTGGAACTCGGGAGTTGGACTTCTGTTCGACCCTCGATTTTTAGGGCGTTACAATTTAAGGGATTCAAGTAGAGTAAATGGTGAAGTAGCTAACCTATTTCATGCTATAGGTTGTCGTTGTGCCGTAGGCGAGGACTTAGTGTTTAAACTGAGTTTGTTACGAGTCTACCAGCAAAAGGTGCGGACTATAAACATTTAGGTTATGGTTTTCAAGGCTTTTAATGTTAGTAATGGTTTATGACTGACTTAATTGCTGTCACATGTGCTTAGATACGATGTTTTTCATATATTACATATAGACATAAACTATTTTGAGTATAATGCGTTATATGTGTTTGTTGAAATGTCTGAACGACTATGGAAATAAAATTTGTGCTTGCCATGCTTGTAAATTGAGAATATATGATCGTTGTATGAGTGGCAGCTCTTTTATGAAAGGATTTGCCCTAATGTCTGTTGGAACAAGATATTATACGTATGTGTGATATGTAGTCTAAGTGTTTGACAAAATGCCTGTATGAGTAATTGGTTGATGCTTTGTATTTACGAGGGTTGTTGAAATAGCATTCTCAACTACCTTAGCTATATGTGTACTTTTCTTCATGTAGCTTTAATTTTAAGTGTATGTTTGTATAGCAAATGTATATGTAGAATATCATGTTATATGTGTTGAATAATATGCTCAAATGATATGTATGTTAGAATTGGTTGTTAAATGCCGTATGACTATCATGTATGCTTACTTCTTGCATTTGACTGTGATTGGGAATACGACGTAGTCTAGGCAATCGGTAACAATTTCTGTTTGAGTGGCCGAGCTAGTCTCACCACAATTGATGCGTTCGGGGAATCTGAGTCATACGATGATTGTCGACAATGGTTAGCGCTCCATGTCAATTAATTCAGCGTACGCTCGTACCAATCGAACTTGTCAAGTAACCCGATTTGCCCACTGTGTGTTTACCATGTATGAATACTACTGCTTGAACCTAAGGTACCTCTTACCAATATAAAGACCCGTCTCAACCATGGTACCACGATCCGCTAAGACTCATGAGTCGGGCATGGTAGTATGGGACACCGTGATCAACTTGTTAGCCTACGCTGGGGCGACGAGCCTCCCAGTAGTGACTAGTGAGCAACCCAAACTCGTGAGCCGAATACGGTAGTATAAGACACTGTATTCGAGCTGTCGGCCTACACTGGCGCAACCTGGCTGTGGTCCCCAATCGGGTTAGTGACGAGCCTTCGAAAATAGACTGCTAGTTAGTAGGGCGTTGTTGGGGTGACCTTGAGTATGAAATAGGCCTACCCCGGCGTAGCTTGGCTGTGGTCCCCAGTCGGGTTGGTGACGAGCCTTCGAAAATAGACTGCCAGTTGGTAGGGCGTTGGTGGAGTGACCTCGAGTATGAAATAGGCCTACCCCGGTGCAGCCTGGCTGTGGTCCCCAGTCGGGTTGGTGACGAGCCTTCGAAAATAGACTGTCAGTTGGTAAGGCATTGGTGATAGTGACTGGAACTTTCCTAACGTATGTGATTAACTAGGATTGACGACCCTAGATGGATCATTGTTTGGGTAAATGATACAAAGGAGGTACCTTAGCTTCCCAAACCTACTGTATGAATAAGTCTAATTAAGAACTTGGCTAATCACATACATGCACCGCATTTGCATGTACCTTTGGCGTTAAAGTTGAGCACAGAGGAAGGGGTACATGCCGCGATCGTGAGATGATGTCGCAGAAGGAATGTAGGCAAGGGCATGCATCATTAACTCATATCATCCTTGCATTAACCAGAGTACCTAGGAATGCTTGTTGTATTATTTTATCATTATTGCTTGACTGAATTGATAACATGTTAACCTTTGCCTTATAGCTCCACTGAGTTGATCACTCACTCCCATGTTTTGGGACGGTGTTTTAAAACACCAACCAGACCCTGTTTTAATTTCAGATGACAGCGATGCTTATGGGGCGGAGCCTGACTTTTATGATGACGATGAGGAGTTCTCCTACATGTAACTCTCTGGCAGGTCTATGTAGACCTAGAGTTGCGCATCGGGGCTACAGGGATATGGATAAATGATGTTACACTTTATCATTTTTTTGTATATTTTGAAATTATACATGTAACTATTTGATAAGGTGACATGTTCATACTCTGGGGACTTACAACTACTTATATGCTTTATATTTCTATCACAGTCTTCCGCATGCGTAATCTAACTGTCTCTGAAGTATGATATGCTGCTTTGGTATAATCCCACTCATGTTTAATGCACTAATACGGACAACATTTAATCATCTTTATCTATGTTGCATAAGTGATGTGTTGGAACTCGGGAGTTGGGCTCCTGCTCGACCCCCAATTTTCAGGGTGTTATAGAGGGAAATTGGCACGTGCACTCAATAGCAGTTTCTTAGACACTTGCGAAATCCAGACAGTTTAGGTATCTTGCCCTACCTCGAGTCAGCCGTCTAAGTTCAAACACTTGGATTTTGCATAAATTGAATGATTTTTTCGTATTGAATATCTACCATTGGTTAGATCTAACTCATATATGGAAGTTTTACAGGTATGAATATGAACCGCACACCTTTTAAGTCAAAAAAAAAGGGTGCGGCTTTGCTAGATTCCTATTTACCGTGATTTAGGTGCCTTACATCCAGGCTGTTCATCCGTTTTGATAGTTCATTATAAGGCATGATCCAAAAAATGAAGAAGATCCCAATTTCAAAGTGACCCGTACCACATGAAGCAGTGGTTGATCCTTTAAAACTTTTAATGAGAGATATTTGTGTAGTCCATCTAGGTCTTTGTAACCTTATCAACAAGTTGGATGGTAAATAATGGTGGGTATTCAATCACCGTTGTTTCCTGTGTGGTAAGCCTAAGATTTTGATCGGTTTCATTTTTATAATCATCTCCTAAAATGAGTTGTAATGCAAATACATCATGGCAGATCCCATAGTTAGGGATCCCGGAATCCACCCATTCGAGTACATGAAAAAGGACTCTATGCTGAGTATTTGGTCCAAATAGCCATATAATGGTATGTGGTAGTGACAAGAGGTTGTTCTTTTCAAACCTATGTTTTTATAGCCCTCACATCGCTTTTTCATTTTGTTAGGACGAAAGAAGGAGAAATATTTTTTACAAACGGATGTGGAGCCCACCAAAAACTAAAATTTAGCTAATTTTTTGGTCCATCTGATCCATTCATTTTAATCAGACAATCGTGAACCCACATGAGGGTTTTTTAGTTTTTTTTAAGTTCTTTGTGAGCAACAACTACACCAACGTTGTGTGAAAATTCTAAATTGTTTTCTTATGTATGGTACATCTGTAATGAGTTTTTCCCTCAAACTTGAGTCAATAATATGAAATTAAAACTCCTTAAATGTGGATGGGATAAATTTGCTTCACAACAATTCAGTGGATCTTACATAAGATATGAATGGGTTTAAAATGTGAGGCCCTTCCTGCTGGCCTTTTCCTTCTTCCTTTATTTTTTCCATGGAAGGAGAAGAGGGTGTGAATGGGAGGATGTTGTTTTTTGGTTTCCTTCCTTTTTGCTTCTTCCTTCCTTATTTCTTCTCACCTTATTTCTTCATTGGTTTACTTTATAGTTATTTTTCAAAATTTTGATTGGGTATGAATAGTGAGAGTTTGTTAAAGAGATGAGAGTATAGTGGTTTTCTTTATAGTTGTTGTAGGTTTTTTTTTTTTTAGGTATGAATGGTGGGAGTTTGTGAAAGGTAGGAGGGTGTAGACAAATACCGTGATGAATAAATTCTGTAATGGAATAATATTATAATTGATGAATTTTATAATGAAAAAATGTTGTAATAGATGAATTTTATAATAGAAGAATGTTGTAATGGATGAATATTGGAATGGATGATTGTTGCAATGGATGAATTTTTGTAATGGATAAATTTTGATATGGAAGTATGTTGTAGTGGATGAATGTTGTATGGTGGATTATCAATATTTACTATGGATCACCGATATTTAGTGTGAATCACTCATATTCATTGTTGATCATCGATAATTAATGTAGATCACAGATATTCAGTGTAGATCCTAATATTTTCACTATGGATCACTGATATTAACAGCGGACCACTAATATTCAATGTAAAGTGTTGATATTAACAATAGACTACTGATATTTATTGTGAACCATCGATATTTTCATTATGGATTGCAGATATTCACTGTGGACCGCTGATATTTTCATTGCGGATTGCGGATATTTACTGTGGATCGCTGATCCCACGAAAACGACCATAACTCTCTCGTTACATGTCCGATTTAGGTGATCTTATACTCGTTAGAAATATAATTTAATGAACTTTCAAATGAATTGAGAATCATAACATTCTGACATTGTTTGGTTATCCAAAAGTGGGCCCAAATTTCAACATTTATTTTGGACTGTAGATATTCACTATGGGTCGTTAATCCACGAAAACAGCCATAACTCCTTCATTACATGTTCTGTTTGGGTGATATTATACTCGTTGGGAAGGTAATTTGATGAAATTTTAAATGATTTAAGAATCATCTCATTTGAACGCTATTTGATTAACTAAAATTTGGCCCAAGTTTCATTAGTTATTATGGACTGTAGATATTCATTGTGGGTCACTAATCCCATGAAAACGTCCATAACTCTCTCGTTACATGTTCGATTTTGGTGATCTTATGCTCATTAGAAAGATAATTTGATGAAATTTTAAATGAATTTGGAATCATATCACTTGATTGTCCAAAAATGGGTCTAAAAATCATCATTCACTATGGATCACAGATGAAATTTGGGCCCACATTTGGGTAATAAAATGGTGTCTGAATGAGATGATTCTAAATTCATTTGAAATTTCATCAAATTATCTTTTTAACGAGTATAAGATCACCCATGATCAGACATGTAATGAGGGAGTTATGGCTGTTTCTTTGGGATTAGTAACCCACACTAAATATCTGTTATCTACAATGACTGATGAACTTTGTGCCAACTTTTGGGTAATAAAATGATGTCCAAATGATATGATTCTAAATTCATTTAAAATTTCATCAAATTATCTTTCCAACTAATATAAGATCACCTGAATCAAACATGTAACGAAGGAGTTATGACCGTTTTTATGGGATTGGCAACCCATGATAAATATCTATGGTCCACAATGAATGATGAACTTTGGGGTAATCAAATGGTGTAAAAATAAGATGGTTTTAAAGTCGTTTGAAATCTCATCAAATTAACCTTCCAATGAGCATAAGATCACCTAAATCAAAGATGTAGCGAGGGAGTTATGATCATTTTTGTGGGATTAATGACCCACAATGAAAGATGAACTTTGACCCAATTTTACATAATCAAATAGTTTCAAAATGAGATAATTCCAAATTCATTTAGAAGTTCATCAAACTAGTTTTCTAATGAGCATAAGATCACCCAAATCGGACATGTAATGAGGAGCTATGACTGTTTTCATAACTTTAGAAAATATCAGTGACCCACAGTGACTATCAATGGTCCACTGTAAATATCAGTGGTCTACAGTGAATATTAACAATCCACAGTCAATATCGACAGTCTAATGTTGATATCAGTGATCCATAGTGAAAATATAAGTGATCTACATTGAATATCAATGATCCACACTGAATATCGACGATTTACACTAAATATCGACGATCCACAATAAATATCGATAATCCACCATACAATATTAATTCATTGTAACATACTTCTATCTCAACATTTTTCTATTACAAAAATTCATCCATTACAATATTCTTCTATTATAAAATTCATTTATTACAATATTCTTCTATTACAAAATTCTTCCATTACAATATTCATCCTCACCTTTTTCCCTTTCATAAACTCCCACCATTTATACTTAACGAAAAACAAAAAAACAACTATAAAGAAAACCACCACACCCTCCTTTTTTTCACAAACTCCTACATTCATACTCGACAAAAAAATGAAAAACAACTATAAAGAAAATCAAGGAAGGAAGAAGGAATGAAGAAATAAGGAAAGAAGGAAGGAAACCAAAAAACACGATCCTCCATTTCACACTCTCCTCCCCTCCCATGAAAAAAAAAAACAAAGGAATGAGAAAGAAACGGTCAAATGAGATTATTATGAAGCAAATATATTCTGTCCACATGTAAAGGATTTTAATTTCATGTCATCGCCCCAAGTATGAGGGCAAAACTTATCATAAATGGACTATATATGACAAAACAGTTCAGAATTAACGCACAATGTTAGTGTAGTTGTGGGCAACCAAGAACTTTAACAAAACATTGAAAAAACCCTCAGGTTGGTTTAGGTTGTTTGATTAAAACGAACGAATCAATTGGGCAAGTGGTAGGCTGAATTTCAATTTTTAGTGGGGCCATGTCCCTTTTAAAGAAAACCTTTCTCAGTTTAAGATGAGCGCCCGTTGTACGAGGGGCATCTATGATAAAAAGGTATTTTCATTCTCTAAAGAAGAAGAAAAATTGATTTTAGGGTTATAAAAACTTAAGTTTGAAAATGACATACTTTTGCGACGACTACGCCACGATACGAAGCGATTTGGACCAAAAACCTCTTTATGTGCATTTTGGATGCAGATCGTCGAAGCAGGAGCTCACCATGCTATAGTATGTTATGGATTCTCTGTGGGGCCCACTGTAATGGACATGTTTTATCTATGTTGTCCATCCATTTTTCCAGTTCATTTTAGGGTTTTAACCTAAAATTAAAGCATATGCAAAGCTCAAGTGGACTACACTACAGAAAACATTGGGGATAAGGACGTCCGTTGTTGAAACCCTCTTAGGGCTCAAAGTGATGTTTATTTATCATCCAACTTGTTCATATACCTAGATGAAGGGGAAATACAAATATCAAATTGATCTAAAACTTATGAGGCTTTGATAAAGTTTTCAATAATACGCATTCAATTCCCATTGTTCTGTGGTGTGGTCTTCTTAAGCTTTGGACATGCTTCAAGTTTTGGCTCATGCCCTAAAATGAGCTAGGAAAAAAAGATGAATGGTGTGGATGAAACGCATACAACCTAGTGGGTAGCGTGGTGAGCTCCTCACTGCATATTCCACATTATCTAGGTCCCAATGGATATAACCAAACCTTATGACATGGTTGGCTGGAATTTCATCTAGGGCAAGATGAGATTTAATGAGAAATTGAGTAAAATGGTCATGTTCTCCGTTAATTACCCACTCTGATGGAGGGATGTCGATTGCCTACTAATAACAACTGTATGATCTTATGTTGGTCCCACCATGATGTATGTGTTTCATCCATGCCTTCCATCTATTTTACCAGCTCATTTTAGTGCATGAGCAAAAAATGAGGCAAATCAAAATCTCAGGTGGAATGCATAACATGAAACAATGGTGATCAAATGCCCACCCCTAAAAACTTCCTAGGGCCACGAAAATCTTGGATCAAGCTGATATTTGTGTTTTCCCTTCATGTAGATCTTTTATGACCTAATCAACATGTTGGATGGCAAATAAATGTGACAATGGGCCTTACAAAGTTTTTAATGATGGGTGTTCAATCACCACCAAGGTATTCTATATCGGTAACGGTGGCCATAATGGTCACCGCTATTACCTATACGAGTATCGCCCATAATGGCCGATATGGAGGCGTAACGACCATTACGACCCTTGTAATGGTTGATTTTTATTTTTTTTTTCTGCTTGAAAAATTATCTAGAAAATTCGGAATAATGTAAATATACCGAATATGTATTCTTTTTCTTTGTTTTTTTTGGGATATGTTTATGGTACTGTAATGATCTACTCTTTAGTAAGAGTGTTATATAGAGTTATCGAGTGAATTTGTGAACGTGATTATGTCTCTAATGTTTACACATCACAATCAAGCATTAGAATTAGAAATCATAAAAAAGGCATAAATACTATTTATTTATTTTTTTGAAAAAAATGACCTTGGAGCTTCTATTCGCTCAAATCACTTCAATTTATGGTTTTAATATTAAAATCTATAGTAAGAGTGATTGAAATATATTATAAAGTGATCTAAGAGAGTTTCTGGAATGAGAAAGGTGAAAATAATAATAATGAGAAAAAGAGATTTAAATAGAAAAAAAGTTGTTGTTTTTTAACTATTATAGGGGTAATGGTTGTTATGCCCCACAATGGCCTTTGCAGCCACTGTAATGGCCAATACGATCCCAAAAAACCAACTGCCCCATTTCACTCCTATATCACGTAACGGTCATGACCATTACTTGTACGTATCGACCTTTATAGACGTATCATAACAGATACATAACACGTTAATTACTTCTGCTTTGGTGTGTGTGGTTAACTTGGGATATGAATCTACCTCAAATTTGGGCTCATACCCTAAATAATGATCCAAAATGGATATACCATGTGCATTTTAGTGCATGAGCAAAAAATGAAGCAAATCAAAAATTCAAGTGGAACACACCACAAGAAATGGTGGTGATTGAACGCCCACCATTAAAAACTTCATGGGGGCCAGAAAAATCTTAGATCAAGTTGTTATTTGTGTTTCCCCTTCATCTAGATTTTTATAACATAATTAGCATGTTAGATGGCAAATAAATGTTACAATAAGCCTCACAAAGTTTTTAATGGTGGGTGTTCAATTACCACCAAGGCATTTTGTATCGGTAACAGTGGTCATAACGGTCATCACCATTATCGATATACGGGTATAATAAACATTACGACACTAATAACAGTTGAAAATTTTCTTTTGCCCGAAAGATCTTGAAAAAATATCTAGAAAATCCAGAATACTATAAATATTTCAAATATGTATTTTTATTTTTATTTTTTGGATATATTTATGGTAGTATAACGGTCCATTCTTTGGAGAGAGTATTATATCGATTCGTCTAATTAATTTGTGAACATGATTATATGTCTTTAATGTTTACACATCACAATCAAGCATTATAATTAGAAATCATAAAAAATGTATAAATATTATCTTTTCAATTTTTATTTTTTATTTTTTAAAAATCCCTTTGGATCTCCTATTCGCTCAAATCACTTCAATTTACTATTTTAATTTTAAAAACTATAGTAAGAGTGGTTGAAATTTATTATAAAGTAATCTAAAAGAGTTTTTGAAATGAGAAATGTGAAAAAAAAGAAAAGAAAAAGAATTTAAATAGAAAAAAAAGTTGTTATTTTCCGACCGTTACAGGGATAACAGTCGTTATGCCCTATAACGGCTTTTACGGTCACTGTAACAGCCGATATGATATCAATAAATTAATTGCCTTGTTTCACCTCATACTACATAATGGTTATAGCTGTTACCTATATGTATCAGCCTTGATGGGCATATCCTAACGAATACGGAATACCTTGATTACCACCATTTTAGTGTGGTATGGTCAAATTGGGATACGAAGGTGCCTCATGTTTTTAGCTCATACCCTGAATAATTATCCAAAATGAACAGGATGCTTGCACAAAACACATAAATCATGATGGGGCCACAAAGTACCGTCACACAGTGCCGGCAGTGTCAGTACACAATCTGCATCCCCAGTAGAGAGCTGCATGAAAGGGACCCTATATAGCAGTACCATCTTAACTTCTCATTTGCTTTTTAATACAATTCTTTCAATTTCTGCACGCCTCAAAGGCAGGGCCTTACCTCTTTTTGTCAACCCTAATATTTTAAGAAAGAGAAGCCGGCCGAAGCAATGACAGGAACAGGTCTGCCTTAAATTTCTCAAAAGTCATTCTTAGCGGGAAGCGGATTGGCTACTCCCTTGACACCACTCCGGTGGCTGGTGGTCGGTGCTCCATCGGCCCCACCATGATATATATATATATATATATATATATATATGTTTCATCCATTCCATTCATCCATTTTCACAGATCATTCTAGTGCTTGATCCGAAAAATGAGAGGGATATATATCTCAGGTGGACCACACCACAGGAAAACAATAATGATTAGATATCCACCATTAAAATCCTCCTAAGGCCAACTGTACAGTTTATTTGACATCCAATCTGTTGATTAGGTCATACAGAACCAAATGAAGGGAAAAAACAAATATCATCTTGATCCAAAACTTTTATGTCCTAAAAAGTTTTTAATGGTCTACGTTCATTCAACAGTGTTTTGTGTAATGTGGTCCACTTGAGAGTTGGATATACCTCCTTTTTGGTATTATATCATAAAATTACCTATAAAAATAGATGGACGGCATGGATGAAACACATACATCATGGCGGAGCCCACAGAGCACCGACCACCAGCCATTGGCTGGTGGCAGGTGAAGTAGCCAATCCGTTCCCATCTTAGTGGGCTCAACATGGCTCTAGGAGAAGGGAGTGGATTAGGTGAGACCCCAGATCCACAAGGTAGGTGGGCCCCCTAACTGTGGGGAGGGAGCGGATTAGGTGAGACCCCGGGTCCACCACGGTGGGTGGGGCCCCCTAACTCTGGGGCCCACTGTGATGTATATGACTACATCCATACTGTCTATCTATGTTGAAAGCTCATTTCAGGGCATGATCCGAAAAATAAAACAGTTCCAAATACCATGTTGACTATAGTACAGAAACAATAGTGATTGACCATTAAAATTTTCTTGTGGGCCACAAAAGCTTTGGATCATTATGATATTTCTGTAGTCTCTTCATCTAGTTGTTTGTGACCTTGTCAATAGGTTGCTTGGCAAATAAACATTAAGGTGGAATCTATGAAGTTTTAAATGGTGGGGATTCAATCACTAATGTTGACTGTGGGACCCATTGTGATCTATGTGGTAGATGCGCTGTCCATCCATATTGAAAGCTCATTTTAGGGCAAGATCCAAAAAATGAAATAGTTCCAAATACCATATGGACCCTAGTACAAGAAACAGTTGTGATTGACCATTAAAAACTTCTTGTGAGCCACAAAAGATTTGGATGAAGATGATATTTGTGTGGTCTCTTCATTTAGTTGTTTGTGACCTTATCAACAAGTTGGATGGCAAATAAACATTCAGGTGGAATCCATGAAGTTTTTAATGGTGGGGATTCAATCATGACTGTTTCCTGTGGTGTGGTCCACCTGAGATTTGAGTCAGCTTCATTTTTGGCATAATGCCCTAACATGAGCTTTCAAAATGGTTGGACGGTGTGGATTTAAGGTACATACATCACTGTGAGCCCCACAGTCAAGGGCCTCACCACCTCAATGGATCCGGGGTCTCACCAAATCCGCTCCCACCTAGTGGAAAAGGTTCATGGATAAGGTTCTGGGTGGAAGGGAAAGGTTCTCTCCGTGACCGGCCGCAGCAGTATGATTGATGGATTGGAAAGAATTCAAAGGAACTTCCTTGGGAATCCTCTTGAATCCCACGCCCTCCATGGGCCTTAGTTACCAGATTAAAAATTGATGGTGGGCCTGTACCATTCATCTAATATGAAGGCTAACCAATGCAGAGCCATGGGCAAGAGTTTTAAGAGACATGTACCTGAAGGAAAGTAATTCTTGGAAGGATTGCTCAAAGTCCTCTTCCCATTTATAGAAAGCTTTATTAAACCAAAGATAGGTCCTAAATATGGACACTCTTTGGGTGGTGGATACGTTGGTGTCATGTGTGCCTTGGAAAGTCAATTTGATTAATTTATCTATTTATTTATTGGAACTAAGTCATTACTGACACTGGTTAGGCATAGTTGTATGTAGACCTACGTATACCTGCATCAACAATATGAAAAGTATGATGGGGTGCTAGTTGCAGCCGGGGACCCTTTGATGCCTAAGTCGGGTAGGCAAATCAAAAGTAGAGGTGAGACTTGGGTTAGGGGTTTTTTTTTTTTTTGTTATCCCATTCATCCGATTGCGATAGATCTACTTATAGGGTGTTTAGGCGGCTTTAAGATTTGTGTATCCTAGTGGGATTCATTAGATTCATTGAGAGTACTTTTTGGAATGTGGATCTACTTTCGAAAGTATCACTGAGCCGGCCTTGGTCAGCATGATCTTTGGATATAATTGTGCCGAATCTTTCTTTTCTTAGTTCTAGGCGGGATCCTCTTCGGATTTTCCGTTCTTCTGGTCAGAGTCCATTTGGTCAGCTCAAGAGATGATTCCCATCATTGAGCTTTGCCATTAAGTAGCTTAGCTCAGGGTTGGCTCATGACTCATCTCTCTGCCGGTGCCTAATCAAGTCGGGAAGTTCATTATGGTATTCTATTCTACCCAATTCAATGCATTTTTGCTATGATTGTTTGCATTTCTTGTATAATAGTCTAGTTGGGTTTTCCCCACAACCGTGACCTCTTTTGATAAATGGGATAGGGCTATCAGTGACCCATTTATATTAGTTTGTTATGAATTGTAATTGAAAACTTCAATGAATTAACGAATTATAGGGATATGGAATCTATTTTGTGCCATACGGAGATAATTTAATATGCATTAGGATCAAGATGGACTATTAGAGAGTTGATGATTCATATTCTTGAATACCAAATTTTTTTCATGATTGTCATAATGGATTTAGACAACCCAAGATTAGTTTGTAGCGATCTTGTGTGATATGATTTGATGATGAGTCACATCAGATGACAAGTTGAGATGGACTAATCTCTACCATCGGGCATTCAGTTGTCAACACCACTTACACGTAGAGCAGGAATGTTCGTTTTTTTAATCCGGACATAATTCTATGCTTGATTGAATATCCGTATTAGATATATTGCATCAAGTCTTCTAATAAAAAATACCCAACTTGATTATACACTAACTTAGACTTAACATGAGATTTTTAAGTATAGGCCTCCTATACCTAAAAATGAAATTTGCTTATCACTTGGGAGGCTGGGACTAAGTTTAGGATTCATTTGATTCGTAAGCTACTTTATATAATCTGCTCGTACCACAAGTAGCTTACCTTGGTTTTTATTTATTCAATAAATAAATGCATTTCATAAATAATATACTTATCAACCAAAAAGCAAAAAGCATATTTGCTTTCCAATATCACATAAAAACATATCCTCAAGTTTGTTTGGTACGCCCATAATATCCACTGTCCATCATGTCGGGCCAACTTTTGATGTCGAAGGTTCATTATGTTGGGCCCACCTTGGCTCTATGTTCAATGCAAACCATCCATCTCGTGGAGCCTACCTTCAATGTAAACCATCCACCTTGCAAGGCCCACCTTCAATGTAGCTTATCCATCATGTGAGGCCCACCTTGGATGTAAGCCATCCATTATGCTGGACATTGGACATCCATTGTTCATCATGAGGAGCCCACCTTTGATGTGGACAATCCATCATGCAGGGCTCAACTTCAAAGTGGGCCATCTATAATGCGGGCTCAACTTGGATGCAGGCATTCATCATTAAGGACCAATCTTCTTTGAGGCCTATTCTCATGTGGGGCCCACCTAATATGGGTCATCCATCATGTGGGGCCCACCATCAATGTTATTGTCCATCATGTGCGATTGACCTTTAATGTCCACTTCCTATCATGTGGAACCCACCTTTGATATGGACCGTCCATCATGTGGACCCCACTTTTGATGTGGGCATTCATCATGCAGGGCCCGCCTTCAATGTGGATCATCCATTATGTGGGGACTACCTTGATGTGGGCCATCCATCAAATGGGGCCCACCTTCAATGTCCATTGCCCATCTTGTGGAGCCCACCTTTGATGTGGATCATACAATTTGTAGGGCCCACCTTTAATGTGGGTCATCCATCATGCGGGGAACCATTCATCATTAGGGGCTGACCTTTGATGTGAACCGCCCATTTGTGGAGCCTACCGTGTGGATCATTCATCGTGCGAATCCACCCATCCTGTGGACCCACCATCAATGTTCCCTGCCCATCGGAGCCTACCTTCGATTTGGACCGTCCATTGTAGGGGCCCACCTTTGATGTGGGCCATCCATCATACGGGGCCACCACCTTTGATGTGGATTATCCAAAGCCTTAGATGGTCCTTCTCCCTCTCCCTTGGTGAAAGTCCACACTAGAGAGAGTCTCTCTCTCACTGGCTCATTCGATCTACGGTCATTCTCCAACCAATCTCTACAACCCTATAGTATATATATATGTTTTTATAAAAACTTTGTAAGTTTGGTTTTATTGGGGATAGATCAAACAGAGGCCTACTCAATTTAAGCATGAACGATAGCAATTCATTGTATCAATGTTTGTAGCATTGAAGTATAATCTAAACCATTCAAATTAAGCAAAATATAAATGTCATTCGCCAATAATTAGAAATACACGCGCAAGAATGCAATATAAGTTATATATGTAGAATCGTGAAGATTGAGAAAAGAAGAAGAGAGATAGGAAGAAAGGAAAAGAGACGGAGGGAGCAACTCAAGAGCTCTCAAGCCTCCACCCCTTGTATTATTAGATTATGGTTAACAATACTGATATTTAAATATAAAATTGCCTCTTACCTAATACCTTACAAAATGTAGGCCCAAGGCCTAAAACTCAACCTAAAACATATGAAAGGCAAGCATAAGGAGATCACTCAAAGGGACCACTCATCACCACACATGGCAGACCCCGCATGTGATCCCCATGTGCTCAAGATCAGGCCAATAACAATATAAATATTTTCTTACCTTCCAAAATTTCACATCGATACACCGATGATCGTATCGGTGGTTACTGATAATTTGTACCGTGGGTATTACACAATAACCGGACCCAACTGTACACGACTGTTTGGGATTTCAATTTCTAGTTTCTACACAGACCTCATTTACCAATGAGATGCCCAGTGCAGATAGTTAATTCACCACAGATTTCCCAGATGGAAAAATCATTTGCCCCTCATAGGTGGCCATCAATTTTCAGCCAATCAACCATCTATTCTGCATTGCGTTGCATCGATGTTTTGGATCACAGAACCATGGGCCCCACTTGTATAAACTGAAAGCCAAAACACACTACTCTCTCAGCTGAGCATCATTAATATCTCTATGCAAAACATTCACAAGAAAATGCCTCTTATTTTCTTTCAGGAGCATTCAAAATATTGTAGAAAAGGGAAGAAAGTGCCCTAGCTCTATCGTCCAAGACACGGGCCAGCCCAAATTTCCTTGAAGCAGAACCGATGCCTGAACAGAAATGGGCAGGGCCGTAAAGGCCCATTGGAGTACCCAGTCTAATTACAGACCTGAATATGACAATGAGAACAGACACATGACATCATATTACAACATGAAGTAAGAAGTACAGTTTTCACTACATCACAAGCAAAATGCTGTGAATATAACACAGCTAGAAAAATCTCGACTCCAAAGAGAGGCAGCTACAGAACTCATAATTCATCCTGCAAGTGAAAAAAAGAAGAAGGAAAACATATCATCCAGTTGAAATAAAAATACAAATGGTACCTAGAACGATTTTGCTTCCTTTCGCTTGGGAGGCAAACATGTACAAGGTCCAAACTGACAATACAAATGCTTAGATTGGGAATTTTTTTAGGGGGAAATAGGGACAGTGGAAGGAACTTTGATTGGCTGTTCTTATCGCTGTCTATTTTCTGGGATCACCAGAGGATCAGATCTCATACATGTTTGCCACATATGCGGAAGAGGAAAGAAAGTCTCTCTGATGAGTAAAAGCAAACTAAAGAGACAAACATCAAGGTCTAGGTTTCAAGACAGTTCAGGAAGTATTTTAAAAAGTCTGAAGACTTACGTGGTAATCATCGTCCATGTAGTCGGGGCGCTGCAAAAAACAGCTTTGAGTCAGAAAAGCATTTTAATTTAGCAGATATAACTGATTATTGCACACTTTTGAATTCCACCGTCATGTTTGTTCTTTGTGAATTATCTTTGAAATCAAATTGATTTCGGTGAAATCTTACTTTACCCGTTTGCATAAATAAAAAAAGAAAAAGAAAAAAGGCATGGTATATATTTTCCATTTCCACGTGTAGAGAGAAGGAAAGAAGAAATGGGAGGAAGAAGAGAGAAAGAGGAGATTAGAGAAGGGATTAAACCTGCACTGATAACATGAAGGTATAGATAGATAGGTAGACATACAGACAGATAGACAGATAGCCCTAACCTTACTAATAATGAACCCCAAAAACATATTATATGGTGTCATGAAGGAGCACTGGATTCCATACATACACACAGATTCCCACTCTCTCTAACACCAAGCTTATCAACAATAAACATGGATAATGATGTTGCCCAAATATTGGTTTCCAAAACAATGGGAAGAAGTGGGTGACCATTTACCATTGACATTTTTACATTTCCACATGAATCCATAGAATACTACACCACAAACCAAACAACAATTTTCCTTATGGAATCCACTGTTTGTCACTCTCTGCATTGTCCATGTTCAATAAAACAAACATGCCCTAAAAATAAATATCCTAGGAATGGGCTACAATCAATGTTTTAAATATCGATGATATCGGCTGATACATCCCACGATATATCTTGTATCCCACCTGTGCGATACAAAACGCATAGGTAGTTCCGATATATCCCGCCTATTCAATCTAGTGAACATTTTTGATTTCCGACCCAATTTTTTGTTGTAAATCATGTTAAATCAGTGTCAAATGGTTATAAATCTATGATTCTTCATGTTTTCCATGGAAAATAATGAATTTGGAGCTTTGATTTCAAGATTTAGGGAGATGGGCCAAGTTGCAGAAAATTGGAAAAAAAATCAAAATTTCTCAATTTCTCGCAAAATAGTTGCAATCTTTGTATCCAAACACAAAATCAAACATATATGTAACTTGATCTAGTGATTCTTCTTTTGCTTTTGAATGTATTGCTTGTGTTTTCATACATGTCTTCTTACATTTATAAATTATATGAATATACTTGCATCAGTTCAGTTGGACAAGGCATATATTAGGACTCCACACAAAGGAAACCCCTATTATGTGCACTTTTTTTTTTTTGTAATGTTCTGATTTCTAAGTGTGTATTGATGTCTTTTTCAACAATACCTGAAGTAAAGTTTCATTGAAAAATTCCACCAATTTCCCAATGTTCTCATGTTTCCCAACAACAGCGATACATTACGCGATACAACCGATATATCCTATGTGATAACTGATATGTATCTGTATCCCAAGGGTGCGATACATTAATGGGATAACGATATTTAAAACATTGGCTACAATACACTATTCAATGGTCAATGGACTGGTGGGGACTGCATTTTTGTAACATACTCAACAGATGTTAACATACCAACCAATAGTCTGATTGTGAATGGTCAGAGTTAAAGGGTTCACAGACATCCACTGATAGGATGGTTAGGACCTTTTGATTAGTGTAACTTTTGGGCCATATCCCATATGACATTATTACACCTTGATGGGCATGTGCGCCTGTTAGACTAGAAACTGATGGAAACGTTTCACTATTGCTCCCAACACTAGATGTTCTCCCAGGATGATTATGTTACACAGAATGTGAATTAGTATACTCAAACCTCAACTGGATCAACTCATCTGGGTAAAGACTTGAGCCCAAAATATATCATTACTTCTCAGGTATGAGCCTTGGTTTAAAACTAGAGAAACACAATCAAGAACTTAAAAACTTGATTCCAATCTCAGAAGACTCTCAAAGCTAATGACTCATAAAACTCTGGCCAGCTGAAGCATGATTCGATAGGGTCACCAGTTAGAGTCCAAGCGAGGTCATGACTATATAAACATTGATTTAATAAACTAGATTCAAATTAGTAAGGGTGAAAGATATGTCATAAAGGCAAATAATATACCCTTCTGTATCTATCCTTGTAGCGCTCCTTATCTCGGTAATACCGGTCACGACCCCTCTCCTTTCTCCGCCGTTCACCTTCCTCTCTCGCCCTTCGAGATTCCTGTACAAATAGTAGCTCAAAACATTAAAAAAGATTCTTCAGTTGGATGGCTTTCCACACCCCTACCAATAGATTTAGTACTGAGGGAGCGAATGCAAACATACTACATAAATACACATACAGAAGGTAAGAGAGAAAGAGCATGGTTTTAAATCTACTTGAATAAAAATGGAAGTCCAAACATAGAGAAAAGGCAATGGAAGTTTCTATTAGTTACCTCTTCTTCTTGAGCCCGTCTCACTTTCTCTGCTTCCTCAAAGGCCTCCTTCTCAGCCTGCAATTCCAAATACAAATGAAGAAGGGACAAAGAGGAGAGACCATAATTTAGAATTTAGCACTTGGCAGTTGGCTGAACTTTATAAGCAATAGATATCGAAGGCTTTGGTCTCACCTCCTTATTTTTGGCCCATGTCTCCTCCACAACCTGTTTTGCATACTCTGGATCATCGCAAATCAGAATATTGTCGTAAACAGAACCAGCCTTCACCTGCACATTTCATTGAATTATGAGATTAGGCCATTCCAAGCACTGGTAAATACATTTTATGGAACAGGAGCAATCATGCACCCAGGATTTCCTTCTATGATGTCTGTATGAGTATACAACAAGTATAAGGTGTGTGTATGAATTATAGCTTTCAAAACATAGATACATTGCCCATTTCCAAGTATCTGGGATCATATCTTTTCCTCTATAATCTATACTGATTTCATTTGATCATGCACCAAGGCTACCTCATTATGATAGCAAGATATAAGACAAGGATAATGCATCAGTATCACCTTTGCAACATAGATACATCACCTATTTGAATTATGTGATTCACCAAATTCCAAGCACTCTAAATACACTAGGGTATGGCTCATGCGACAGACGTGGAGAGAGGAAGGAGGAGAGATCAGAAGAGAGATAGTCCGCGTCAGTTATTGCAGGTGAAATCCTAACCGTAAACTGGTGAGCAGCCATATTTTCAAGTTCCCAAAATGCCCCAAACCTTATTTAAAATGTCTTCCCATGTCCCTTCCACGTCCCTTTAAAACTGAAAGTTGATGTCCCATCTGAAGGAGTAGAAACATCCATTCAACAGCAAGTGTCCCATCCTACTGTTTCCAGTGTTGTTGTTCACCTGAGTTTTAAGATTATTTATTTATTTATTTATTATTATTATTTTTTAATAACAAGATGAAATAAATCGAACGGATTTCAAACTTAAGTAAATCAATGCGAAATGCTTCCGTAGAATGTCTAATTTCTGTTTTACATCTTCAATGCGAAAATGTTCAATTCTCATAAGATCTTCTTGACTGTTACTCTTCAAGAACAATCATGTATGTAAATTGGACATTTTTGAGACAATCATAGGTTCTGGAAGGGAATTCCAATGTTGTCAAATGGCATAAGTGATCCTGTGTGACCCAAGAGGCTATGTACATATGCGATTCTATAATTGCATGTGCGGTCACACAGCGCCTGAACTCTCTCTCTCTCTCTCTCTTTTTCTTTTTTTTTCTTTTTTTATAAATTTTAAAAAAGGAAATAAAAAATGAAAATGAAAAATATATAAGAAATGCTACAAGTGTTGTGAATTGTTTTTTTTTTTTATTGTTTTATTAGCAATTTCACTAAAATTTTGTTATGTTTATTACAACTATTAGACTATAACAAGTCAACTAACAACTAACAAGAACCCACAATCTCTATTTGTAAAGCAAGCACCCCCAATCACTATGCCAAGTATGCTTCTTATTTATTCGTCTTAATTTAAATCATTTAAGTAGATTCCTGGGCCACATCAGTTTAGAATAGATCTGACCAGTTGGATCAAACCACCTTGAAGTCCACTTCGAATTTTAAATCAGCAAATGAAATTACTCCTTTTCTCCTTTTTTTTTTTTTCCAGAAAAGAGGAAAGATAATAGTTCTGATTTTTCTTTTGTTGGAAGTCCACCAGCCACTTTTTTAGGTTGGTTTCCAATCAGACAAGCACGAAGACAAAAACTACAAAAACAAATGCAGGAGCCTTAATCCATTGAAGTTCAACTCCTTTTTCATAGGGTCTGTTTGTTTTTCAAAATACACCGTAAATGAGCTGTAAATAAGTAATTATTACTTTTTACAGCTGCTTGGGAAAGATGAAATGAGGCTGAGCTGTAAATAAGTAATTATTACTTTTTACAGCTGATTGGGAAAGATAAGATGAAATGAGGCTGTAATTTTGCCTCAAAAATCGTGGTGCAAGGCGATATTATTAGACAAATTATGATGGTAAAATTTGTGGGGCCCATCATCATGCATATGTCTAATCCACTCCATTTATTTATTCTACGTGCTCATTTTGGAGCATGAGCCAAAAAATGAGGCAGATACAAGGCTCGAGTGGACCACACCATAGGAAACAGGTGGAATTGAACACCTACCATTAATAATTAAAATGAGCCTAGGGCTCACAGGGATGTGTACCTGCCATCCAAAATGTTCATAAGTCACACAGACATGGATGAAGGGAAAACACAAAAACAAGCTTGATCCAAAACTTCTGATGGCCCCATAGAAGAAATGAATGGTAAACTTTCAATTCCCCATGTTTTGTGTGGTGTAGTCCACCTGAGCCTTGGATTTGCCTCAATTTTGGGCTCATGCCCTAAAATAAGAGAGAAAAACAAATGGACGGCATGGATCAAGTACATACATAACAGTGGGCCCCACGAAAATATCTGCCTTTCCTCGGTTTCAACCCACTATCAACGTCAAGGCACTGTCAAAGGGTGGCTGTGGAACGCAAATACAGGGGCAAATAAAAAATGCCCATTAACCATTTACACCTCATTTACCTCATGCATTGAAAGACAAGCAGGCCCGTTTTCTTTGCTATTTAACTTCCTACTTTTCACTTAACCTCATCTCTGTTGTTGATAGATAAGGCAAAAGAGAGTCCATAATCCCTGTTATTGGAGGAATGTGAATTCCGCAGGCCCCATATTCAAGTGCCAAATGCAAAAACAGTGCATGTGCATGGGGTTCGGGACATTCATAGGGGTCTCCCAACAGACAATGTTCCTTACCCTAAAAGTCGTCATGTCCTTTCATCAGGTGGGCCACATGTACCAAGAATAGACAAAAATGATAACCATCGGTCTGCATTTTTCTGGTCAAACTGTTCTGACCAGCCGCCTTGTGATTTAGGTGGCAAGTCCGTTCTTTAGAACATTTCTTTATTTGTTAACTGCTATGAGAGAAGATTATGCAGAACCAATTCCCTTACCTGCCAAACTTCAATGCCTACATATCTCAGTGGCTTCAGCACATAAAGGTCAGGGTCATCTTCAAACTCTGTCAAAAAATAAATATGAGAATGTTATGAAGGGTTTCCTGAAATGCTGAACACAATCCATCCTCAAAATAGTAAACATGCAACTGCAAATACATTCTAGGCTCATAGGCCATAGCTTTATGAGCAATTACATGTCAGCTTTGAAAAACTTGATATGGTACTGGAGAATATCACTGTGCCAACACAACCAGTTGCAAATTAAGTTGGGTTAAAGGTGCATGCTGTTTTACTCAAGCATCAGAGAACTAGATTGATTACTCAAAAGCTCAGCCAGGCACTTGAGAACTTGAAAAGTTGGACAATATATGAATGCTTTAACTCAATTGAGTTTCAAGTCAACTCAATTGTGCACTCATTTAAAACTCAATCTATTTCCAACATTAGTAATTCAGCAGTGGGAACTTAAGCACCTGTGTGTGCGTGTATTTGATGGACACATTTCATTCCATACTCTGAGATAGCATTGAAAGAGGCTAAAAACAACAGACCTGGGTTATCAATCCATGGGATCTTCCACTTCCCTTGATAGTTTGGATTCTTGATCCTCTGTGATGTTACAAAAGAACATATCAAAAAAGAGACAAAAAAAAACAAAAAAACAAGAAAACAAAACTGTTGTAAAACTGTTAAGCATGAAATTAGCGGCACTAGTTAAAAAACAACACCAAATATTGCACCTTGGGCTTCCATGGTCCCTTGTACTTTGGATTTGGGATCTTTGGCGGTCTCCATATTCCATCTTCATCTTCATCCCAGGTATCAGGCTGGTGAGAGAAAGGAAAAAGAAGTCAATTTTTTAATTTTTTTTCTTGTGATTAAAGAAAGATGCGTGTATCCTGTGTAGAACATATGATTTCAATAGCAATGCATCAGACTTGGTTTTCCATATGCTCAAGCTCTTTCATCCAAGTGGTTGTAAATTAAAGAAGTGTCTATACATCACATATGATATGCATATGCAACTCAAAAGTTTTGGTTTCTTTTTGCTAGATTTAACTCCAATGAAATTTGAGCCTAAAAACATTTGAAGGTATCAGAAATGGAACATAGTGAATGGATTGAAGGGAAAAAATTAGTGTACAGCACGAATGGTAAATTAATAATAACTTAATCAGAAAAGGGAGTAGGATGACATATGTAAATACATACACAACCAGGAATCTGGTTGGCTTCAATTCCAAATCCCTCTTATTTTATGCTTTCAACCTCGAACCTCAAGACAACTTTGAATCAATAAATCATAAAAAATAAAAAATAAATAAAAAAGAAAGAAGAAGAAGAAGACAAATCTAGATGTTTATAAATTGATTAACAAAAAGATCATAGCAAATAAAGAAGGGAAGATCAAGCAATACATGCTAGAAATAAAAGGCAACACATGCCTCGCATCAACACATGCAAGACATAAGGTTACTCTTCAAGAGAAGGATGAAAACTTCCATAAAATCCAAATCTAGTTGGAGTTGCATGTCCAAAAAAGGTTCTTTTACAGGCATCAAACAGGAAATAAAACCCCGCCCTCAAGTAACACTTCTCCCTATCAGGGAGGGTAATTTGACAGTTCCCGTTCATGTTAAATGCAATAAATTAACCGACAATTAAGTAGATATTAATCCATTCCACATGCGTGGCTCACATGTGCGGTCATGTGAGTGGAATTGGGGCCTTGCATGAGAGAGTAGGGATTAAACATGGGAAGGAAATATATCTAACCATTGATGGTGAACAACAGAAAATCAATACAATAATTGTAGGAGATGAGGCAGAGTAGGCATTGAGAGAGATAAAAAGGAAATAGGATACAGCTGGAACACTCTCTTCCTAGTGGTTGAAAGAAATATCCCATGTGGTTACATTTATTTGTCAAAATAGTAAAACAACTGTGGACTGAAAGAGAAAATGGGCGAAGGGGGTTTGCGTTTTATAGAGAGATGCTTCAAGACTGTTCTGTATTCATCAGTCATCTACACAGTAGGTTGTGTAATGGAAAGTCCAATATCTGTAATATACGATATGTTAATTTAAAAAAATAAAAAATAAAAAAGTAGCAGCAGAAATTAGTAAACCTTTTTAGCCTTTGGATCAGGAATTTCTCTTGGGATAGAATCGTATCCCTGCAGTGTGATTCATAAGACAACATTATTCAACAAAAATTAGTTGAGAGTTAGTAGGAATGAGACCCAACAAATAACAATATTATAAATAGAAAGTGCATCTGACTACCTCTGGTTTGACATGATTAGGGTCATCAATATACTCCCTATCATCCCAGTCCTTGGGCTGCAAACAGAAAGAAGACACATCATAAGACAACTACAGCACAAGCACTGAACTGAAGGAAATCACACCTCATGGCCAAGATCTTGAGCTCAAACCTTTTTGGCATTGACCTCTTTGATTTTCCGAGGAGGAAGAATATCCCAATCAGTGTACATGCTTCCAGATTCTCTCTCTCGGTTGTCAACTAAGACACTGTAAGTTGCATCTGGCCTAAGAATAAATGTGTAGACATGCGTCAACTTGTCATTTTCACATTGTAAATCCTTCTTGATAGGATAGTTTTGGCCTTGGTAGGAAAGTATAACATGGAGCTTTTTTGTTTGTGACCCACATAAATCCGGCCCAAACATTACGCTGCACAAATAAACATTACAAATTACAAGCAGCCAAATGTGTATCATCACCGAGTGTAAGCAAATCTCTGTTACAAGGACACTCCTTTTTTTTACTCTTATTTTCCAAGTCTACGTATGTAGACATAGAATATGAACCATTAGCAAAAAACCTCAATTTCTCTATCTTTTCGGCAAACTTATGTACTACCTAGCCAATTTTAATGGTTTTCTTTTACATGTCAATATTGCCTTTACAAACTGATATTTGGTGCCAAAAACATGAATCCCCAAAATCCCAAACATGTACGAAATATCAATTTCCCATACCACTCAAACTGATAAGAAAACACAAGCACTTTGCAAGATGTATACAGAACAGTAAGAATATATGAAGCACATGGCATATTTGAAGGAATAACAAAACAAACCTGTAGGGAGTATCGCCACCAAATTTCTTCTGATTGACATAACTTGAAAGAAGTTTTATGTAACCACCACCACATTCGATTTCCTGCTCAAATTTTATAGAATATTGGAGCACCAGAGTTCTGTTCTTGTTGCTGAACTCCGGTATTTGTGCGGATATGGCAAAATGCCTAGCATCAGTATACGTCTGAAGACCTGCATATATTTTCCCCAGTAAGAATCATCTTGGAGCATACGACTTGGGAACAGAACATTCTAGAAATATGAAGCTGGTATGCCGTACTCATCAGCTCTAAAATTGACATGATAAGATTGGAAGGACCCAAAATTTTCCTGATCCAAACACCAAAACAATAACCTCAGTCTACATATAGGAATTATATAATCCTTGGCCAAGGATGTATACAGTATTTTGGCATGGAGTTTCAACAAGGGGGGGCCTCGGTTCGGTGATCCGGACAGATGGACATGCTGAAAAAGCACCTCCAAGATTGGAATATCAGGCCATCCAATATTTGGCTTTTCCTAGTGAACGAGGACACTTCCAGGATAGAAATTGATTGGTTACAATTGCCTCATTGGAGAAAATCTTTTAGCATGGCCCACAAATTGAGGGGCTCAGCAGGTCAATGGTCTAGAATAGATCAAAGAAATGTGGTCCTCAATTGTAAAAACCTAGGGCCCATGGCAATGGGACATTCTACAACTTCCATTAAAGCACACGGACATTCTACCAGTTGCATGATTGGGGTCAGTTTGTGATTGAGGGAAATTCCCGTCCATCATAAAGTGGAAGTCACATCATTTTCCACCTTTCAACGAATGGGAGTTTAGGTCCTCAGGAATGACTGTGTTTCCTTCCCATTTCAGAATTGGAATTCATTTGCAGCAAGGAATATGAATATATGATTTTTCACTAAAGAGGAAAAAAAATGTACCTTTATCGTCAGGATCACCAGACCACTTTCCTGCAGTGTGCTTAAATGACCCCGCTTTCCCTTCAGCCCTTTTCCAGTCTGACTTGACCCAACGATTCTCCCAGCCATCTTTTGCATAAGAATTTATCAAAAGAGAAGATAATCAAATCCAATCAGCACTTCACATTCAACAGCAACCAAAGACCAATATGGAAAAAACAAAAGCAATCAAGCATATCCAACGTTGGATTATTGCCAAGAAACAACAAAGGAGAAAGAAAGACGACCATCATAGGATATTGGCAGAGCTACGCAGATCATGCTCAATACCATGGCAATGCATCGCAGTGGGAATTTAATAGTTTCTCCTATGCTTCACCAGTAGTTTTTTCCTTTCTTTCCTTCTTTTTTTTCTAAAAAAAATAAAAATAAAAAATAAAATTCCATGTTATGGAGGGTATGAACACCTTCACATTTTCATTTTGTTTCTTCAGTAAAACAAAGAATCAAGTTTTCACATTCACAATAATGGGACATTGATAATAAATTACTAGAATAGTAGTGAAGAAAAAGAAAAAGACAACGGGATATTTAAAATCAAATGACAGGGTCCAAGAAATTTTCAAAACATAGGGCAATCAATATCCAACATTACAAAACTTAGGCATTCTGATAAAAATCCAAGTACAATTCTGCAATGACCTTTGCTAAGCCCACATGCATGCACAAGTCAGCTAATGCACATGCCACTAAATATGCCAGCATGGCAGATATCTGCAATATCTGAGCCATTCATTAAAAAGCTACCACTATGTAGATACCCCATCCCAAGAATCAGGTGGGTCCATAGAAATGTGGGTCACAAGGAACAAATGTACGGTTGTGAAAAAATCAGCCAAAGTTTTCTGACCCATCCACTTTTTTTCTTTTTTTTTTCTAATATGATGGCACACGTACAAAGCACACCACCTTTATATTTGGGAAATAACAACCACACAGTGGGGTCCACCTGATGTATATCTAGATAGTTCACACCTAATGGATAGCATAGATAGTTCACCTATCTGCCATGCTATTGCTGGCATATCACATGTGGCAGCATATGCATTAGCTGAATTGTACACGCATTTGGGATTAGCAAAGACCTTGCATGATAATATGTCAGACTTTAGGTTTCAACTTATTTGGTCCTTGGTTTTTGTAATCCATGACAAGCTATAGTTGTTGCAAAAAGCGTGAGGCAAAGCAGCAACAAATTTGGGTGTTACATTGGGGAAGAGTCTATTTAGTAAGTATAAACTGCTACAAGGCAAGGCTGCTGGAGTGGGAGCGAAACTCGAAAGTCTAAAGTTTGTCTCAAAGCAGGAGCGGCATCCATTTAGAAGGATTGTGCAACTAAAAGCTTGCCTAAGGGAAATTAAAAGGGCAAAAAATAAAAATAAAAAATAAATCCAGAAGCCTACTCTAACAGGGAAAAATAAAATTTGTTTTCTTCTCAATCTTTCACGAAAAAAGGAAAAAGAAAAGAAAAGAAAAAAAAAAGCAAAAAAAGAAAAGCAAGAGGCTGGTAACACCTGGGGTACCCCAACTTGTAGTTCATTGGACCCCAGCTGCACATGGGGGGCGCCTTCACAGTGATTTGAGCCCTTCATCCAGTGAGTTATACCACGTAAGGCCCACTGCTGACATCCCACCAGCTGGACAACCAAATGGACCCATGGTATGCCAAAACGGTTATGTAACGGTAACAGTCGTAACCGTTATGAGTTACAGGGCTGTAGCGACTATTACAGAAAAAAATGACCTATCACGGCCACATAATGGTCCCTAAACATTTTTTATTTTTATTTTTGAAAAAAGAAAAAACACCATAACAGCCATTACAACCCGTATCATAACAGTAATGGCAGTGGCTGTTACGGCTACCGTTACCGTTATGGAACACCTTGGATGGACCTCACTTCAGACTACTATAGAAGAACCCAAGAAATCTGACCGGTATGGCCCATATCGTAATAGTAATAGTGGTGACCATTATGGCCACCGTTACCCTTATGGAAAACCATGGATGGACCTCACTTCAGGACACTATTGAAAAACCCAAGAAATCTAACTCCACTTGAAAGACCACTAGGTCGAGTTGAATTGAAGACTAGTGCTGAAAACTAGAGTTGACTTATAACGGAAAACTTAAAATGGTTTTAAATAGCCAAAAAAAAAAGAATTACAAAAACATAAATTAACAAAAAATATGAAAAATTAAAAGAAAATCCAGATTTTTTATTTATTTATTTATTTTTTTTTGACTTGGTCGAGCTTTTTATTCAACTCGATGAGGCTCCAATAAAATAAAACCGAAAAAAGCCTCAACGAAAACGAATTCCTCATCCACTCAAACTTGGTTCGGTTTCAAGTAAGCTCAAAGAGCTTTTAAACAATGAGATAGACTGTAAATGGGTAGTTACATAGAAGGTCAAACACGGTTAAAAGACACGGTGACTCAGACCGACTCATCTGATCCTAAGTCGAGTCACCCGACTCGTGGGTGAACCAGCCCAGATTGCCCAAGTCGGGGGTGACTTGTGGTATCAAACCAGACTAGATCCAACTAAGTCCATGTCAACTTGAGCGAGTTGCATGGGACCCATCCAAGTCTAGGAACCATGAGGACAACAGAGCAAAAATCTGTTAACTTGGACTGTTAGGATCAGGCTACAATGGAGGACCAGAGGACTACAATTTCATGTAGTCACGTGGGCTATTAAACTGGTGTGTGTGGGAAATGGTACTGTGAGGTCAACCTCATGGGAACTTCCCATGAGGTCGAGCTGTGTGGGCCCCACCATGATGTGTGTCGAACATCAACACCGTGCATTTGATGGGTCCCCTTTAGCTTATGTTATATCCCATAAATCAGTCGTATACGGAATTCAGGTGGGCCATACCATCTAAAACCATGTGAGGACATGCCTAAAACATATAAAATCACTTGGTGGGGCCCAAGTAAGTTTTTGATGAGGCTGAAACTTGGTTTGAACCCTCATACAAGTGTGATACACAATGGATGGGATGGATTTGTGAACCACATCTCAGTGGGCCCAATAAATGATTATGAATGTTTTAATGGGATAATAACCCCTCTCAACTGTTGTATGTGGTGTGGCCCGCCCAAGTCATGTATTGGCTTGAGGTTTAAGCTCGTGGCCCACCATGGAATGATGCATCTGACTAACGGTGTTGATGTTCGACACACATCACGATGGGGCCACACAGCTCGACTTCATAGTACCATATATATATATAAAAGTCTCTGCAAACCTCCAACTAATTATCTAAACTTAAGTCAAGATCAGGAAACATTTAAAAAAAAAAAAAAATTCAAATTTACACCCAAACCTTCCACCGTGAGAATTTGGAGGTTTTAGGGTGGTTGTCCATTGTTTTCTATGGTGTAGCCCACCTTATGATTGGATCAACCTGATTTTTGGGGCATCCCACTTTCATGGCGGGGCCACCCTGCTGGACGGGCTGGATCCCATACACAGGTGGGCCCGCATGCTGCCACATGCACGAGATCCTCATCTACAACAGTTGTAGAGGAACCGGCCTCGTTCAGCTGTAGAAGCCACGAGCTGCCGAATGCATGCACCCTTCTCTTTCTACTTCCGGTGTGATGCAACCATACAAAGCTGTACTATTGCATCACCAATAGTAGAAAGAAAGGGTCAATCTATCAAAAAAGAGGGACTTAAATAGTCGCCCCAGAAGAAATTCACTTCCATGAAAGGAAAAAAGCAAGTAGCCCGCGAACTACTGAAGCCAGATCGTAGCCCGCCAACTGGGCCATTTGATCAGTGCAACACCCACTCTAGAAGTAAGACTCCACCACAGATAGACCATGGACGGTCATATTTCCCCGTAATATGAACCAGAGCATTTGGAAAATGGAACCAGTTTACCACTCTATATCCATAAATCGAACGGTTGAGATTTTTTTATGGCAACTCATACTTTTGCCCCCGACCTCTTAAAGGTAGTACCCACCTTTTCAACGGTTATGATCAATCATATGATTAGCCCTACTTGTGGGCCACAAATTGCTTTAGTAGTCCGCGGGCTACTACAAGACGAGGCTCTTTAAAGAGAAAACAGCTAAGATTCGAAAAAATCGGCAACTCTTAGACAGCCAAACGCAATATCCGAAATCGAGAAAAGGGTATAAAGGAAGGAAAGGAGAAAAAACGGTTTTTTTACCTTCGAATCGCTCCTCAAAAATGATTTCTGAAACGGTGGAAGACAGTAGACGGAGCAAGAGAAATACCAGCAAAAATAGCCGCGTTTCCGCCATTTTAGGCCTTCCCGAGGAAGATGGGTTGGAAATGGGTTCCTTTAATAGAAGAGAAGTCCAGGAAAATGCCCTTCGTGATTCATCGAATTACAAGAATAGCCCTTTCTTTGATTCCGAAAGAAAGTTGACCGGGATTAGCAGCAATGCATCATAGTCGGGTATCCTTACGCAGCGCGTGAAACACACGACTCCGTGGGGCCCACTGTCGTAAAATACACACCTTCCCATGTGACACCCTTGAATTGTAGGCACTTTTGGGGAGAAAATCAGCCAGATTTTCAACTCAGGTGAACCACAACGTTAAAAAATATTTATTATGGTATGGAATATGTGGAATAGAGTACAAAAACATACGATGTGTCGCATGAATCTCTTGTACGGTGGTTTTCAGAAAAGAAAAAATTAGCACCTTTCCTTTTATGTTTTTTTTTTTTTTAAATATTTTTATGAAAGGCCGAGTAGATTTTCACGGAAAGAGTGTTTTGGACGACAATATCTCTGAGTTTTAGGGTAAAGCAACTGAAAAAAGTAAGGGTATTTTCATCTTTATAGGTTCGCCCGGACAGGCAGAGGCCTAGATTGGTAAGTAGATTTTGTTCAGGTCAAATAAAAAAAGGTGGATGGTTGATCTCATATATAATAAAAAATTACCCTTGAGAAAATATTAAAAACATTATAATACAAATTCCAAAGTGAAAATAAATAAATCAATATGAAAAGAAAGTGAATATGGTAAAAGATCCAATGATTCTCTAGCCAAATGCCCGAGATTATAGATGTAAGACTGTGAGCAAGTTCAAACGTCCTCTAGTCTTGAGTTAGAGACCACTCCTCCCTTCAATAGTTACTGTAGAGAAAATATAAGAATTTCACAAAGACAATGTTAATAAACTTATCTTATTTCATAGGTTATACGCCCTATTTATAATCAAACAATACAATCTATAATAACAGCTATGTGATCTAAAAATATGCAAAAATAGAAAATCAATAGGTGATTTGTACAACAGAAATAGAAACTTAGCTTATCTATTGATTGTTGTGATTTAGGTTCGCCTATAAGCCTAATTATAGTGAATATATAATATTTTGATGCTTATGCAAATTTCAGTATCGCATTAACATAGCGAATGACCACAATCCTTCTCGGGTGGTATCCTTTCACTAAATTACATACATTATGTGGTATCGGACATTAATAACATATTTTTGTTTCATTATAGTTTATAATTGGAAAGTACTATGTTATCTTCGTTGCCCACGTTCGAAGAATATATTGGACATGGAAACAATGCCAACAATAGGTGATTCGATACAACAAAAATAATTATAGATAATTCAAAACCCTACGGAAAGCTATGGAAGCTTAGAATAAAGTTATTAAAGGTGATGACTAGGGCCCGCATTGTTGTTAGATGTCTTCAATCTGACTGAAACAGTGGTCTATCGATGCCATTGACAAACCACTTGATCCCATTGACAGGCCACTTGATCATATAGAGAAAATTTCATTTTTCCGTATGCTTGCTGGATAGTTTTTAGGGCATTCTTCGATCCCATCGAAGGTGGCTTCAATCCCATCAACAAGCATCAATGATTGTTGATCATATCGAATGCCTTATTGACAGAATTGTGTGATTTTGCGGAAGTGCATATTTTGTTTCCTAAGTCGATTGTAACACTATATAAGCGGGTGTAGTTGGGATTAAGGTATGCTAAGATGTCCTTAAGGTGTTTTAGAGCAAAACTAAAGTTTTGTAAAAGGATTTTGAGGTTTTTCGGATCGTTAAGTTCATTAATCTCTTGTAAATTAATTTTCGTAGTGGATTCGTTGTCACTATGTGCCGTGGTTTTTTTCCACGATGATTTTCACGTAAAACATGTGTTCTTTATGTGCTTTGTGTGCATTTAATTTTCTCTTGTTTTATTCGAATTCGAGTTTTCTTATGTGATTCCCCAACAAGTGGTATCAGAGTAAATATTGGGTTTTGAGTTTGAATCTGAAGCATGTCATCGAATGGATCAAATGTGAAATATGGAATGAAGAATTTCACCGGTAGAAATAATTTTGAACTATGGAATGTGAAGATGAGAGACATTCTAGTTCAACAAGGATTACAACACGCTCTCCTTGGTAAGGTGAAGTATTATGCGTCTATGAGAAATGAAGAGTGGGATGAACTTGATGAGAGGGATACTATCTCGATCCAGTTGTGTCTAGTAGACAATGTTCTCTATAATGTCCTGGATCAAAAGACCGCTGCATGGGTATGGTGAAACTTGATCGTTTGAAATGAAGAAATCCCTGGACAAATGTTTGTATATTTAAGAAACAGTTCTACAATCTTACGACGATAAAATGGTTTGATATCAATGAACATATTTCCACATTCAGTGTATTGTTTTGCAAGTTGACCAATGTAAAGGTGAAGATCGAAGAGGAAGATTATGCCTTAATCTCATTGAATTCTTTTCTACTATCTTACAAGAATCTCGTAGACACTATGTGTCATGGTAGGGAGACCATAGACGCTGAAACTGTCATATCAACCCTTCATTCGAAGCAGTTGAGAAAGACGAACAACGGTGAGGGTTCTTTACGGATGCGTTGATCGCTGGGGGAAGGGATTCTTATCGGAAAAATGGTAACTTGCGATTGAAATCCAAATTAAGGGGTAAACGTAAGATAGTGTTGAAATTGTGGCATGATGAGATATATAAAGAAGAATTGTTAGAATCCTAAATCTCAAAAGGGAGAAAAATCAGATAATATGCTGAAAGAGGCCAACATAATGGAATCCAGTGATGAAGTTCATGGTGGTGATGTTCTGACTACATCCAAATCTAGGTATCTTAGTGACATGTGAAATTTGGATAGGGAGTCGCATATCACATGACTTTTCAATAAAATTGGTTCAACATTTATAACGAGTGAAATGGATGATAAGTGTCTATAGGCAATGACATTGCTTGTAAGGTTTTTAGTGTTGGATTGGTGCGCATCATGATGTTTGATGGGGTGGAGTGTATCTTGACGGATGTGAGACACATTCCTGACCTAGTACTAGTGTTGTATGTTAATGACATGCTTATCGCCAGTGAAAGCATATCTACAATCAACATATTAAAGACTCAACTATCAAGGATATTCGAAATGAAAGATTTGGAGGTTGCAAAGAAGATTCTTGATATAGACATACACAGAGATAGAGAGATAAGCATATTAGAATTGTCTCAGGCCGAATACCTTGAAAATGTATTGGTAAAGTTTGGGATAAACAAGGCTAAAGCAGTTAGCACACCCCATGTTGCTCACTTCAAGCTTTCTTCATATCAATGTTCTACTACAGATGAAGAAAATCATGTCATGTCTCGTGTGTCCTATTTGAGCATAGTTGGTAATTTGATGTATGTCATTGTCTCTATGAGATTTGATATTTCACATGTAATCGGTGTTGTGAGCATATATATGTTAAACCCTAGTAATAAATATTGAGAGGTAATGAAATGACTACTTCATTATCTACGAGGTATATCGAACTATGCATTGACATTCAAAAAATTAGGAAAAAAAACTAGTGGGCTATATGGTTCTGATTACACAGGAAATGTAGACAACAGAATGTCGACTTCCAGTTACTTGTTCACAATTCCAAGTGTAGGGTTGCGATGTAGTAATAACTCGTGAGAACGAGGTCGAATCCACATAGACTAAACTTGTACGTATTATGAAAAGAACTAGAACTAGAACTAGAAGAAGATTTAAATCTGAATTCTGGAATAAAATAGAGTAATTGTAAATAATGTTTAAAAGTATCAATTAAAGGTGAGAACTAGGATGCCAAGGATTCACTTGTAGCTATTAAGATGCCACTTTGTTTGATTCAATAAACACAATTGGAATTGGAGTCATATCTTATCTAATTGAAAGATAAAGTAATTTAAATCAAATCTGAATTTTTCATTAACCTAATTCTCAATAGAGGAGAATTATGAAGATTGAAAGGGATTCCATCACCCTACCATGCCTAGGAGATAGTGGTGAATAATGAGATTTACCAATCTCACTATCTCAAAACAAAAAAAGAAGATATTCAAAACTATCACATCATCTATTGTAATTTGAGTCACAATAAATCATAGAAAACTGAAAATATCCCTTTAATATCAAATTAAAAATCAATGAAGTTAAATAAGAATAAAAATCAAAGTAAAGTAAACATCCTAACACACTATAAGCTTCACCTTTTAGCCCTAGCTAAGAGGTTTAGCCAACTATAGACATGATTGAAACTAAATCTCTTAAACAAATCATAAAAAATATAACTAGGGAAGAAGAAAAACTCTTTAATAGTTACTTCATCCTTGTGCTATACTCCTTGAGATCTTTCCAAACCTTAGAAGACACTTTGGAGCATCTTAATGAGTCCTATTTATAGTTGTGGAACTCTAACTTTCGCACCTAGTTGGAAAAATCTAAAAATCGCCTCAAATTTACGCACTCTCAGCAGTTTGCTAAATTAAACTTCACTCTACGTAGTTATCCAAAATATACTTCAATCTACATAACGAAAATAGACTTCAAGTTTCAGAATATGCTTTTTCAGGACAATTTCAGGAATATGTTTGTCTTCATGACAATTTTAGGATTCCTCTTCTTCACTTCAAATATTTGATTCTCTTTATTCATCATTTAATTTTCTTAAATCTTTGACATATAAATTCTTTATTAATGACTTTCAAATTTTCAAATCTTTATTTAGTAATCTTTTGAGCATAAATCTTCCTTTTGACATCAATTTCACCTTAAACTTTCGAAATCATGTAACAACCCGTCCAATCAGTACAGTGTCCTGGGGCATCCACATAGAATTTTCCGCAGGACCGATCGTTTAAAACATATGCGGTGGGGTACCATAAACTAATTAACCTAGGATTAGCCCATTTGAATAAACCAGACAAATTATGACAAGACCAAGTGCGGGCCACCAAGTCGGATGACCATTTACACTGAGCAACAGCCCGTACGGGCTATACCGCGATGCGGGAAGGTCAGAAAAATCTAAAAATTTAGGGAACCATAGAGCTCACTGGGCTTATGGACTATCGCGGACCGCGGACCCAGCGGACACCTATAAGTGGGATCTAGCACTGATTAAATGCACCCCACCAATGCTAGGACCGAAATTTGGCGCTTGCAAATAAAACCGAGATACCAGGCTATCCAACCATCGGATCTCTTCCATATTTACGGTGGAGGTCTAATGGATTTTCCTACACCCGTCCACCAAGTCTGGGACCCGATCATGGAATGGTGACCGTCGATCACAGATCGGACCCGTACGACCAAACCCCAGATCCGATCGTCCCCAAATTTTGCATGGCCCTTCATCTGGCCATGAAGCATCTATTATAGGAATTTCATAGCCAGAGGGCCACCAGAACCACTCCAATCACCAGAATGGACCCCACAGGGCCGTTTAAAGATCAGAACCGTTGACTCAAACCCCACAATCGTCCATCCGTTTGTTCTCAAATTTTACACGGGCCCTAATCGGGCCATAGGACACCTACCCACCGAATTCGGTGCCCAAAGGAGTGTTAGGGCCACTCCAACTTTAAAAATGAGACCTAGTAGGCTATTTTAGAAATTTGGGGAAACTCAAGGCCAAAGGGCCCAAGTCTAGGGAATAAACCCTAACTCTCATAACTCTCTCTCATTTGCTACAAACACAAAGAGAGAAGGAGAGTGAAGGAGAGTAAAGAGGAGAAAAAGAGAAGGAGGTAGATTCAAGGTGGAGCCTAGATCAAAATGGGGCCCAAGAGAGTCAACCCTTCCAACTCCCTACCCCTCTTACAAGGAGAAACTCTCCTCCTTGACTTCAACAACCGTCCGTGGGTTGCCTAGGTAAGGTTTTCACCCATTCTTCTTGAAATCCATGTAGTAAGATGGGATTGGCTTGGAATTCTAACATGCAAGAGCTTGTTTTAGGGATTCCGGCCTATCGACCCGAAAGCCCTCTTTCCTAGGGCGTTTTCTGAATCTCCAATGAACCATAAGTGCGGAATATTATTCTTAGGTGGCCTAACACCAATTCTAATACGAGTTTAATGATTGTGAATGCTTGGATGCTATATTTGGAAAGTCTAGAGGAACCTTAGGAATTGTATAGGTTTGCATGCCTAGCTCTCAAATTGGTGTGGATTTTGCCTCTTGCATGATATTTTGTATGGATGATAGCTTGCTCATGGGTGTAGATTCTTTTTCCTCATATTTGTGCTTTATTGGGTGAATGATTTACTACCATTGTGCTCATGATTTCTTTAGTTGGAGGAAGTGCTCAATTTCCTCACAAACCCATACACTCACACGCACCTTGTTTCTTGAAAATGTTTACTTGCTTGGTAGGAGTATTCGTTTGTATGGTTGAGATGCATGAGAATATGATATTATTATGTCAGTTGATGATTTAGATAGCTGACATGTTATGGATCACCTTTATTCTAATGGGTTGGTCGGGAACATGATGAGAAACGGTAGTCCCATCGGTAGGACTATGCTATGGCTAGACCTGTGGGTTTGGGCGGGTGTGTTCGGGTGGCTGTAGTTCGACTACATGGGTCCTTTGTGCCCGATGTCACTCGTCTCACGCTCGCCTGACTCGTGCGATTTAGCCTACTGCCTGACCAACCTTGATTGTTAACCCTGTTTGCTCACCTATGTATGGAACCTGGAATACCCTATAATCGTGGTAGCTCATCAATAATCCGCTTGTAATTGGTCCATAGCCTCGTGAGCCGAGCATGGTGGAATGGGACACTGTGTCCGAGCTGTCGGCCTATGCTGGGGTACCACGCCTCCCCGTAGTGACCGCGAGCGATCCCTTTCTCACTGCACTCCTTATGTGCTTAAAGTCGGGGATGAGGAACCCGACGGGATCACGGACTGCGGGGTCTCGGCCTCACGCATTGGGGAGTCTTAGCCTTGCAACCTGTTTAGGGCGCTGATACTTGGGGTGTACCAGATTTTCAAATCTGCTGGATGAATGGACCTAACTAATAACACGGCTAACACGATCGTATTGCATCGCACTAGTTAGGGTGGCGACTCGGCAGTCGAGGTCGCACTGAGGGAGTGTTGTTATTGGTGATCGTTAGATGGTGTCGCTCGAGGGATCGTTGTGGTGAGGGCATGCATCATGTCATGCTGCATACATGCGCATTAATAAGATTACTTAGACGTATGTGATTGTCTGCTTTTCATTAAGACCGTATTATAATTGATGCCTGTGATAACTTGAGACTAATAGTACCCACTGAGTTGATCACTCACTCCCACTCTGGGACGGTGTTTTAAAACACCAACCAGACCCGTTTATAGATGCAGGTGGTTCAGGGGCAAGGAGCCTGGTGAGGCGAGCTTCGACGAGGAGGACGAACTATCCTACTTCCAGTTGATGGAGGGCTCACCGCCAGCTTAAGAGGCGGGATTGGATCGCTGAGCAGGGGGCTTAGTTCTATTATTTTGGGCTTGCTATTCTTTTGAAATTTTATTGGGTAGCGTCATATGCGCCCCTTTCACTTTTGGACATGTATATGAATGTATGTTGGTTTTTCGATCATTTCAGTAGACTGTTGTGGTTATGTTTCATGCTCCAGGAACCTTCAGGTTGCGCAACTAAACCTGATTAAACGCATTAATGAAATCGGTTAATAGTGACCCTCGGGAACTCGGGAGTCGAGCGTATGCGCGACCCCCGAATTCCAGGGCGTTACAAATCACCTCACACATGAAAACATGAATAATTAAATCGATTAAGCACTATCATGTTTATAAAACTAATGTATAAATAGGGAGAAATATACAATATTTCATACTCAACATTACTCGTTTGTATTAGCGGGTTAGGGCGATCAGTTGGATGTTAAAGCTTCAGTCTATAGTTATTCTTTCCACAATTGAAGCTGAGTATATATTGGTGATGGAAGCATTCAAAGAAGGTGTTTAATCAAAAGGAATAATAAATCACCTTAGGCTTCAAAAGGAAGTCATGCAGGTTAATCGTGACAACGAAAACACGATCAATTTGGTGAAAAACTCAATTTACCATTCTTATACTAAACATATTTATATTCATAATTATTTTATCCCATAGGTGCTTAAGGAAGGCTGTAACACCCTGTACTTTCCAGTACTCGGGTGTTACCATATAACCAAACCTAGTATAAATACAAGCCTGACTTAAGTAAATATTCACGTTCATCCTAGTTTAAATCTGATTGTTGAAAGCAGTCTGCACCTATGTATTAGGTTATCCATCCGTTGATCTTTGAGACGCACCATCATGTCATCAGCGCAACCCATTGTTGCGACTTCGATAACCTCGATGGATGGATCAAACCATCCAATAGTCGTATAATATTTAATAACTGTAATTATTTTATTTTACACAAACATAGATTAGGAAAAAAAATTATAGATATATTTTGATAAATTATTTATCATATAAGAGTGTATGAAAATATATTATAATAAGAGTAAAACGTGTATATTTAATGTATAAATATATATATTATATTAACTAAACATAATGAATAATAATTTTATAATATATAATTGAATTATAAATATTAATGTAGTATTGAATATTTTATAAATGTGTATACCAAAAATTATTAGATATTTGGATAAAATTTTATATTATTTAGCAATGTGATTTTAAATAGGATATTGCACAATTTTCAATTCATATATATATATATATATATATATATATATATATATATATATATATATATATATATATATATATATATGTATGAGACTGTATATTATGGATTATATATTAATAAATTGGTGATCAATGGCATGCATATAGTACTATGTTAATATTAAGGTTTTTTTTTTTTTTTTTTCCTGTGTATGAGATTTTAATTATTGTAATTATAAGTAATGTATAGTAGTAATTAAAAAAAAAAAAATTTATATTAATATTAGTGTCGGTTAGTAACATAGGATGAAAACCTTACAAATGGCCCCTTGGACCTTTTCAACCGTTGACGTTCAATTTTATGGTGATCCGACTATGGGATCATCGTAACCGACACTTAAAGATCTTGATTTGGGGTATGGCCCACTGAAGATTTAGGTCAGCCCCATTCTTGATATCATGGCCTTATATGGGTGAACAAACTGATTGAACAGCGTGGATTGACTAAAAACTTCATGGTGGGCCCCACATTTGTGTGCATGTGCACCAGTGCTAAAGCACCTTACGTGCACGGTACCATCAACCCGGTTAAAACGGTGCTGACCCGCCATTTCCTTAAATGAGAGAGATTTCTCTCTCTCTCTCTCTCTCTCTCTTCGTTTTGCACAGCCGACGGACAGAGTCCGTTTGGGACGTGAGGTGGCCCACCTTCATCATCCATATCAATGATCCAAACCGTCCATCTGACTCGGGCAGCGGGCCCCACCATGACCCAACTCACTTCACGTGTTGTAGTGCGTGTGTGTGGGCATAGATTACGACGCAAATCGGCCCTACAAACACATATTGCTAAAAACGGAAACCTGCTGTTTCTCCATCCGTATGCCATGAGGGCGATCCGCGTGAGCTCTTTTTTCTCAATCTCAGCCACTCATTAAGGGACGATCCTAACCGTCCGTTTCAGACCGCCCTAGGGTTTTCTACCCACCGTAAAGAGAAACCACATACGGTTTCGATTTTTACCCACCATTTTTAAAGGCGGTTTCGGCCGGAGAAATCCGGACCGGTTGCTAATGATCCAACGACTCTAGGATGATATAGGGTTTGTTTTAAGGAGGAGAGGATTGAGAGAAATCAGACTTCTAATCCGTTCTTGCAGCTGCAACTGGAAAATCGGCCGAAACCTACTCCACTCGAACCCACCATCTAAACTTCTTAGAAGCTTCGAAAATCCACATCCCTAAGCTCCCATAGACCTGTTCGAACTACCTAGAGACTTCGTTTTGGAGAAAGTGTCGACCGTTGGCAATCTGCCATTAACAGTGGCTTTCTTCCCCATCACCGCTGGTGCATTTCTAGGCACGTCCGGCCATGGCACTTGAGTCGGGAGATGACTGGACTCTGCAACGGGGAAAAACAGAAAGAAAATAGGGAGGAACAGGGAAGAAAGGAAGAAGAAAGAAGATAGAAGAGAGAGTGAGAGTTCGGGCTCGGGCTGGAACCGCACTGCTCGCTGCAGCGTGCGACTCGGGCCAGTTTCAGACCGAGTTGGGTCTGATCTAGGCCAACAATAGGTGAGAGTTGGGCCTAGTTCGAGTGTTGTTGGGTACTAGCAAAGCAAGGATGAAGGGAAGTCAGGCAGGGAAGAACGAGAGGGAGGAGAAACAGGCTCGAGTTCAGGAACTCGACTCACTGTCTGAGCCTTGGACTGCCGACTCGCTGGTGCGAGTTTCTTTTCAGGTTTTGGACCAGTGATCTTGCTGAGGTGAGAAAATGAGTGTGGTTGAGGAAAAGAGAGGGGAAAACAAACGGGAGAGAATGAGCACCCCACCTTGAGACGGCTCAACTCGACTGATTCGCTGAGTCGAGTTACGCGAGTCAGGCAGGTTCTGATTCAGTCCAGCAGCCTTGCTGGTGAATGGTTTGAAGAAGAGAGAAATGAGAGCAAGTAGAAGAAGAAGAAGAGAGAGAAGAAGAAAGAGATAGGTGGTGTGTTGAACCGAGTCAACTCGACTCGAACTGAGTCGACTAGGTGCGTTCTTCTACCTCTCATTGAAATTCCAGTTTGTAGCTTAGTTGGTTAATAGATTTCCTAATCTCAACTAAGATATAGGTCAGCCTTCCCTCCTAAAGTGAGTCAATTGATTTAGTACTATAATAAGTGTCACCTTAATAATAGATCATAGTATTTATTATTATCATAATAATTATTATCACCATGTTAGCTAACATCAATTATAACATTAAGGTTAATAATCATTTTTATCTAATCATTAAATTAACATTGTAATTTATTGTACGCCAACTACAATGTAGATCCTAGAACCTACGTCTAAGGCTAAACTCTAGGATGGAAACCTAGCTCTACATCAACACACTGGTTGCGCTATTACTAGCCATTCTAAGAAAGTTACCATTAACGATGTTAGTGTAGTATCCATCACCTAAGAATATTATCATTAAAAATAAATTACACCGTTACATTGTAATACTTAGTATTACCATGGTCACAAATATTAGTCATATCATTAACGTTAAAACTGTAACTAACCATATTATTACATTATGTTTAAGCTACACCTACACCCTAGTTCAACTCCTAGAACTAAAACCCCAGGATAAAGCCCTACTTCCATATTAAAACCCTAAAAGAAATCCAAACCTTAGGTAGTGATTAGAACTTGGACCTAATTATACAAGTTCATGATTTGTGGTAGGGTACAATTCTAAGGGTGCAAGCACTTAGCGACATTAGAAGGCGATTCAAAGTATAAGGTGATGATTCTTCACCTTGAGCTTTCCATCTTCTCATTAGCTTAAGTTATAGTTTTTATTAAAAATTATAATTGATATCTCTCTCTTATAATCACATGTGTTAGCTGGTAGAAATTGAATTGCTATATTACCTGCTTAATGTTCATCCTGTATATTTGTTCATGCTTGTGGATTATTTGTGTATTGCTTATGGACTTTAAACTGGTACATTAGTGGGAAACCCCCACTTATAAATGTACACCCATACTTGGGATGTAACCCGACTGGTTGTGATTAAAATGGACCTTCGACTTAGTGGTTGTTGAGTGGTGGTCTAAATGGATCATTAATGTGGGCCTACCATCTAGGATTGTTGTGTCCAACAGTTTTCAAGGATGGTCTTTTATCGCATGATTTTCATTCTCGCCCTAAGAGGCCTATTTTGATAATTGTCCTATGTGGCTTGTTTGATATCGTCCCATGTGGCTTTGTTCTGATATTTTTCCTATATGGGTTCGATGTTTTATACTGTGCAACCATACGATGGTAAGCCCCATATATTGTAATATGATTGGCCACTAGTCGACGGGTTTCCATTAAACATCCTAAGATGGTAGCCTCATGAGCCGGGGATTGTGGAAATGAGACAGTATGCCCGAGCTGTCGGCCTACGCTGGGCCATGTGCTCCCCGTAGTGACCTTTGAGCTTATCTAAATTGGCTGGTTATAAATGGACTAATAATGACTTGGCTAATCATGTATGCATGGCATACTACGACGGCTTGGATCATTATGCCTATGCGATTACGCTGCGAGTTGCGCTAATGACCAGCCGATCGATTTATGATGATGACTTGGATCACTCATGCCCATACGATTACGCTGCGTGTTGCGCTGATGACCACTCACATCTTTGGGTGACGACCCCATTGCCTGTCTGGATGTTTTTCCTGGGGCTCCGACCGTCCGGATGATTTACCCGGGTCGATGATTGCATTCATGCATCCATGCACCTAATAAGACTGTATTTACTCTGTTTTGGTTGTCTGGATGTTTTGTACTATTTCTTACCTAATGCGGCGGTGTGTAATCTTAAGGGAAATTTACACTGAGTTGGCCACTCATCCATCAAATATACAACCGTACAGGTAGTGCAGGTGGCTTTAGTGATATATATGTTCAGACTTGATGAGGAGCAGGGTACAATTGCCAGGGATGCATGGCTGTATTTACCTGGAGGAGCTGCACGATCTTGCGGCTTATATTTATATGCTTTCCGCTATTCTTCATGTATTAAATTCTTGTACTTGTTAAATTTAGAGACATTGGTTGGTATAAGTCATTATGGGCAGCTTCTTGTAAATTTGAATGATAATAAAATTTTCTTTTATGTCGATTTGTCCACACTACGCTCATTTGCTTACTCTGATGAAGAAAAAAAAATGTATACTCGAATATGACCATCCTTTAAAGCTAACACTCGGGTTTTTGGGACACTCGAATAATATACTCGGGTCCTGAAAACCGGGGCGTTACAAAGGCAGTGTGACTCTTGAGAAGATCCATACAACCGTCAATCCGGTGAACATGCTTATGAAAGTAGTTCTTGCAGAGATTTCAAGTTTTGTGTGACTTCTATAGGCTTCGCGAAAGTTTAATGAAAAAAGTGTACATGAGAAGTGATGATGATGTAAAGTTATGATGGAGGCGATTAAAGATGGATCTTGTAGCTGTGGTTCATGATGATTGAAGCCATAGTGAAGATTATTGTTAGATATATTTAATTTGACTAAAATATGGGTTCGTCAGTGACATCAATAGACTACTTGATCCCATCGAGAGTCTGTCGATCCTATCGACAAACCACTCGATCATTTCGATAAAATCAATTTTTCTCTATGCTTGTTAGACAATTTTTTGGGCATTCTTTGATTCGATGGACAGGCCTCGATGGCTATCAATCCTATCGACATAATTACGCGATTTCATAAAAGTACATATTTTGTTTCCTAATTTGATTGCAACACTATATAGTGGTTATAATCAAGATTAAGGTATGCTAAAAATGTTCCTAAGGTGTTTTATAGTAAAGCTAAGGTTTTGTGAATGGATTTTGAGGTTTTTTAGATTGGTAAGTTCATGTATCTCTTATAAATTTGTTTCTATAGTGGATTCACTGTCGCTTTGTGCCATGGTTTTTCCCTCTAGAGTTTTTCCATGTAAAACATATTTTCTTTGTGTGCTTTGACTGTGTTGGATTTTCTCGTATTTGATTCGAATTCGAATTTACTTCCGTGATTCGCCAACATGCACGACCTTCGCCACCTACCTCCTAACCTTGCCATTAGCAATCGGGATGACGTATATTCCCAATCTATTGATCTTTCGACCAACATTAAGATACTCATAATATACTTTTGGTTATGCAAGAGGAATTGGGACAGAGGGATCTTACAGGGGACATTTAAAGTACTTTTTCATCTGTTTACTGGGGTTCTAGTGATAGCATTTGTGTTTCACTTGATCCTCTTTCGCTGGGAATGGAGGAAAGTTGATCCTCTTTCACTTGAGCTTCTTTTCTCACCTCTCTGTATGTGCATTTTGTAACCTGGCTATCCCATTATGAGTATGGTCTACTTACCACCTAATCATATCCTGGTTATTTGGGACCCTGCCTTAATAGGCTGGAAGAAGACATGGACTATCTGAGCATACATTGCTTACATGAAGGTGGGCGGTATGCTAAGGTGACACCCACACCGTTACTTGGATGTAGCAACTATGCTGATTGCCTAGTGACGCAGTCAGTAGAACGTTGCTACTGGACGGTGCTATGTGGTCATTGCCATGATGTATACATCATATCCACGCCGTCCATCCATTTTTTGTAGATCATTTAAGGGCATGATTTAAAAAATGAGGCAGATTTAAATATCAATTGGACCACACCACAACCCGGGAAGTGATTGAACGCCCAACATTAAAAACTTCTGGGTGGCCACAAAAGTTTTTAATGAAGTTGATTTTTGTTGCTTTCCTTTAATCCAGATCTTTGTGAGATAATCAACTGGTTGAAATTTCAATTAAATATTATAATGGGTCGTAGGAAATTTTTAATGGTGGACGTTCAATCACATCTATTTTCTTACGGTATGGTCCACCTTGGATTTTGACCTTTCTCAATTTTTTAGAATCTGATCCGGAAAAAATGGACGGACGGCCTGGATTAACACACATAATCCTGGTGAGGCGCATAGTACACTGTCCTGCAATGCTTCATAGGCGGACGCGGTTTGGCTAGTTACGCTGCCACAAGCCAGGTGGCTAGTGGTCGGTGTTATGTGGACCCACCATGATGTATATATTTTATCCACTCCGTCCATCCATTCTGAAAGATAATTTTAGGGATTGTTCCCAAAAATTAGGTGGACCACACCATGGGAAAACAGTAGTGATTGAATGTCCATCATTAAAAACCTCTTAGGGCCCACTGTAATGGTTATTTAAAATCTAACCTGTTGCTTAGGTCATACAGACTTGGATGAAGGGAAAAAATATATATCAGCTTGATCCAAAACTTTTGTGGCCCTCAGGAAGTTTTTAATGGTGAACGTTCAATCAACACTGTGCGGTCCACTTGATATTTGGATCAACCTCATTTTTGGGTTCATACTATAAAATGATCCTGAAGAATGGGTGGACGGAATGGATGAAACAAATATGTCATGGTGGGATCCACATAGGACCGAACACTAGCCATTGGCTAGTGGTAGGGTGAGTAGCCGATCCAGCCATGTACGTAATCATCACTGAGGCACAACACGCTACCGCAGGACTCGGGAATCCAAGCCGCCAGCGATTTCTTGTCTGTGAAAGTGGCTGGTTTCTCTACGCGTGGAATAAGATTATTCTATGATGTGGTGTGGGGCCCAACTTGGTGTGTATAGATGAAATCCAATCCGTCTATCATGTAAGACCCATCATATTCTTATTGGATGTCAATAATCTAGAAGATTTAACACTTAGGTAGACCATACCATGTAAAATCATGCCCACAACCTTTAAAATCACATGGTGTGGCCTACTTAAGTTTTGGAATGACATGATTCTTGGGATGAATGTTCATCCTGGTGGTTTACATGTTCTAAATGGATGGATGAAATAATATAAAACACTTTGGGAGCCACGTAAAATTTGAAAGGTTTTAATAGTGGGTATCCCCATCTAAACCATTCCTTGTGGTGTGAGCCACCTGTATTTCGGATCAGCTCGATTTTTGGGATTCTCAGTGAAATTGAATGGGCACACGTCATAGATGGATTGGATGTTAGGTACCACCATGGTGGGCCCCACATACTACATTGCAGAACAAGCTTATGGGTAGAATACATCTCCAAGCACTGGAATAAAGATGCCGCGGAACTTCAACGACTCCATGGTTCTTTTCAGACCATTGATTGTACAAAGGTTATCGTCACCGTCCATGTTCGAAACAAAAGAGCCAAATCAGCGGACGCGGTTTGGATGGTGACGCTGGTGACCCCAACACCATCCAGCTAGCTGATGTCATATTCTGTGGGCCCCAGCATGGTGTATTTGCTTTATCCACACCGTCCATCCATTTTTCCAGATCATTTTAAGTAATGAGCCCAAAATATAAGCACATCAAAATCTCGAGTGGACCACACCACATAAAACAGTGTGTTTGGTGTCATTCTCCATCAAACCTTCCTAAGGTCTAGAGTAATATTTATTTGTCATCCATTCTATTCATAAGGTCACACAGAGATAGAATAAGGGAAAAACACAAATATCAGCTTGATCCAAACTTCCGTAGCCCAAAAATTTTCAACGGTAAGCATTCGATCCTGAATGTTTCCTATGGCGTGGTCCAAATGAGCTTTGGATTTTCCTTATTTTTGGGCTTATGTCCTGAAATGAGCTGGAAAATGGATGAACGGTGTGGATGAAACACATACATAATGGTGGGGCCAATAGAGCTTTGACACCGCTATCCGCTGTTTTTGGGTCAACCAGCCAAACCGCGTCCCCTATTGTGAGCTTTTATTCGTCGTTTTTCCACCATAGAAATCTAGACTTGTCATATAAACGGTTTGGATCATTAGAAAATGCACCCAAATTCAACGGCTAAGGTTCCGAACGTATCCTATTACAATACGTCGGGATGTATCGAGCCTGTCGAATACCGGCCACCTTCATCGATTGGTTATCCTGATATAACTAAGCAAGGCTGGTTCGGTTGGCTTCCCATGGGGCCCACCGTGGTCTATATATGGCATCTAACCCGTCTATCACGGTCATCCCACCGTGAAAAATAGATATCCGAAAAATTCATCCGATCCAAAGATCAGGTGGGCCATAACTCAAATTTGGAGGCTTTTGGATGGTTGTCCCTGGTTTCTACAGTCTAATTCTTGAGAATTACCATTCTCATATTTCTTAGACCCTTATAAACGGTCTCGACGCAAAACCAACACTACGGTGGGCCCCACACGTAGTTAGCGGCACGGAACTTTAGGGCCTGTTGGGCCGGGCGAATCCGATGGGATTAGGAGGGATGTGATGGATTTTAAGGTAATGATGGTGGTATCAGTGGATTGGTTTAAGATCCATGGGATTGCTACCTCCCGGGACAAGTTCACTGGGTCTGTTTGGCACGTCCAGCATATCCTGGGATTTTACCTTCCAATCCGTCCAACCAAGGAATGGGATCAATTTTAAAGGTAATGATGGTGATGTCAGTGGATTGTTTTAACATCCATGGGATTGCTTATATCTTGAGACAAGCTCACCGGGTCTGTTTGGCTCGTATGCATATCCCAGGATATCGCGGTCCGGCCAAACAGGCCCTTACTCTACAGCGGTTGAAGGGGAATCGACCTGAGGGGCAATTTTGTAGTTTAAGCATAAGAGAGGTTATTTATTAGTTTCGGCTTTAGAAGACTTTGGTCTTTGTCTTCGGTGACTTCCCTCTCCCTTGACTTTTCAAGTCTTTCCACTCGCCTTTGATAAAAAAATGCAGTAACCAATAAAAGGAGCTTATTACGTGTAAGCGCTTAGTAGCAGCCGTCCGATCTTCATCGGACGGTTGTAGATGATGGAGACATTCCTTTCACCGTTTAGTATTGGGTTCGGATTGGGTACTGCCCCTGTCCGTACCAAGCTCGTCACAGTCACAGCGTGGCCGAATTTAATTGGAGGGCAAATCTCTGTAATAGGTGGGCCGGTCGAGTAGACAATCACGGACGCGGCTTGGCTAGTGACGGTACCATCACCGGACGCGGATTAGATACTGACAGGTTGAGTCGCTACTCGCTACTCAAGTGACGTCACTAATTTCCGTGGGACCCACTCTAATGTATGTATTGTATCCACACCATCCATCCATTTGGAGAGATCATTTTAGAGCATGAGACAAAGAGTGAGTCAGATCCAAATCTGGAGTGGACCCCACCACAGAAAAGGTGGGAAGAGTGACGCCCACCGTCGAAGCCTTCCTAAAGTCCACTATGATGTTTATCTGAGATCCAACGGTATTCATAAGTTAAGATAGACATAAAAGAAGGGAAAACACAAATTTCAGCTTGATCAAAAATTTCGTGGCCCTTATAAAGTTTTAATGGTCGACATCACTCTCTCCACTGTTTTCTGTTGTGGTGGGATCCATTCGACGTTTGGATCTGACTTATTCTTTGATTCGGCCCTAAATTTATATCTCCAAATGGATGGACGGTTTGGACACAACACATACATCATGGTGGGTCCCACAGAAATTGGTGACGTCACTTCGCGAGTCTCGCTAGACTCGCTACTCAACTTGTCAGTATCTAATCCGCGTCCGCCACCACCAGCAAGGTGGCTATGGTCGGTGCAACATGGGCCTATCATGATGTATTTGTTTCATCCACGCCGTCCATCCATTTTAAAAGATAATTTTAGGGCTTAATACAAAAAACGAATTAGATATAAATTTCATTTGGCCCACACCATGGGAAAACAATAGTGATTGAATGTCCACCATTAAAAACCTCCTAGGCCCCACTGTAATGGTTATTTGACACATAACCTATTGATTATGTTATACAGACTTGGATGAAGGGAAAACATATATATCAGCTTGGTCCAAAACTTTTGTGGCCTTCAAGAAGTTTTTAATGGTGGGTGTTCAATAAACATTGTGCGGTCCACTTGAGACTTGGATCAACCTCATTTCTGGGATCATAATATAAAATCATCTAGAAGAATGGGTGGACGGAATGGATGAAACAGATACATCATGGCGGGCTCCTCAGAGCACCAACCACTACCCATTGGCTGGTGCCGTTTCCGATACTCATCAAACAATTTGTACGGCCCCACATCTCCGGCAGAGTGGCAGATTCGGTGGACGCGGATTGCGTCGTACCCCCACCCATACGGTAATCCGTCCGGGCAGGGCTCTGTGGGGCCCACCGTAATGTAAGTGTTTTATCCACGCCGTTCATCATTTTTCTCGGATCATTTAAAGGTATTAACCAAAAATGAGGCAGGTGCAGGGCTTAAGTGGACCACAAAGTAGGGATTCAACGTACACCATTAAAAACTTCCAGAGAGCTGGAGAAGTTTCGGATCAAGTTGATATTTGGTTTTTTTTTTGGCTTCATCCACGTCTACATGACCTTATGAATAGGTTGGATGGTAAAAAAACATCACAGTAGCTCTTAGAAAGGTTTCAACAGTGGTTGTCATGATCACTGAAGCTTCCTTTCAGTGCGATCCACTGGAGCCGTGGACTTGCTTTATTTTTACAACCATACCTTGAAGTGATCTGAGAAAAGAGATGAACCGCGTGGATAAAACACTTACATCACGGTGGGCCCCACAGATCCCTGCCCGGCGGGGGTAGGACGCAATCCGCGTCCCAAATTCGGTTAGGGCCCGGCTTGCCTCACCACACCGACCCGATTGCATACATACAATCCATGCTTATTAGTGGACAGTGCTGTGTAAGGCTTGACCCCGATGTATGTGTTTGATCCACACCAACCATCCATTTTGGATCATTATTTTAGGGCATGGTCTAAAAATTGAGGCGGATCCAAATATCATAACGTATGTGATTGAAGTACTGTCACTAAAAGCTTCCTAAGTTATACTTTAATGTTTATTTGTCATCCAAACTGTTGATTAAGTCACACAAAATTAGAGGAAGGGAAACACAGATAATTCAAAACTTTTGTGGGTGTGATAAGTTTTTAACGGTGCATTCAATCACTACTATTTTTGTGGTGTGGTCCACATGAGATTTGTATCCACCTCATTTTTGGACTCATGTTCTAAAATGAGCTGGTAAAAATGGATGGATGGCATGGATAAGATACATGCATTATTGTGCAGCCTACATAGCATTAGCTAGTAATGCATCAGCAAGTGGTCCTTACCCAACATGGTGAGGCCTTACACCGCGAGATTTAATGAGGATAGCTCATATGACATTCATACATCCGTGTACCATATGTTATGGGTAAAAATGATTTGACTAAAAAGATGAGGTCGGCTCGAATATTTATATTTATCTTGTGATTGGCTGGCATTTATCTTGACTAAGGAGCTCCTCAATGGTCGAATATTAATAGTGAGGAGATCTTTTAGAGGATGAAGTACCTTTGCTTTCTTTGACAGATAATAAGAGTTGAGCCCTTTCATTGTTGCATCCATTTTCGAGTTCCTGTAAGGAGATCTGTCTGTGATCCATCGAGGGCCATCCAAACCCTGATCCCATACACTGTGTTGCACGACTCAGAACCTATAATGAGGTTCCTACATTGTATGATAAGATGAAGATGAGAGTCATCCCCGATGTCACCTATGTTTCACCAAGAGAGGGAGCTCAACCTCAGTGCTCGGATATAATCTTCACGGGCAAGTCGGTAATTTAGTTAAAGCATAAAGATCAAATGCCGAAGACCAGATCTTTTAGAGGAAAAATTTAATGCGGAAATAAACGAAAGGAAATACAGATAGCACTTAAATAATCCCACAATGCAGAAATGTAAAACAACCTCAAATGTACAAGTATTGAGAGGTTGATACAGATGTTGTTCTAAGGACAACCTTACACCAAAAACCAATGATTTATGGTAGGACAACCTGATTCCTATAATGGTCTGTGTATCAAAAACTCAAACTGATACAGAGGAATAAAGAATAAAATAGCAAAGAAGGAAACTAAGCTATTACAACATTTTCATACTTGCATAAAAAGAATTACAACATTCTTCACAATTGCATAAAGAAAAATTACAACATCCACAAAATGAAATAATTAATCAATCACCACAAAACCAGAAATTATTGTGGTTCGGTTGTGTGTCCACTAACTCTTTAGAAAAACAGCCACACAACTACTCCACTCCTAATATCCTCACACAGTGGATATTAGCTTTCACTATGAAATAGGTTTTTCAAGGTTCACCTAAAACCCTCACAATTGTGTCTTTCAAGTGGGCTTACACAATTTAAAAACCCCACACTCTAAGTTTTCTAGATCACCTTAGACAAATCAAAAGAAAAAGATTTTTCTAGCACAATCTCAATGAAACCAAAAGAATGAATTTACAAAAACTGTAAAATACTTATTTGGATATTCTCCTTTGTTGCAACCCGGAAGAACCAATTCGGAGTAGAAGTTCAACGTAGATGTTCAATGTTCACACTCACTTATAAAATGGTTCTAAGTTCTAAATTGATTTTAGATTAAATCACCTTGGGCTAGCTTGATTTGATTTTAATTCCAAAAAATGAAAAAATTTCAATCCCTTCTTCAAATAAGATTGAAATGTAGAAACTCAAAATCAAATGCAAACAAAGCTAATTAAAGAGAATATAAAATGAACACTAAATAGTTTATGCATATCACTAACTTATCTCTCAGAGTGGTGTCTTGATTTTGCTTGAACTGGATATCAAACTTTAAAAATCGTGCTCTATTTATAAGTGCAGAAATCGTTCCTTCGACTGGCCTAGAGGATAGCTCGACTGGTCAAATGACCAACAACCTTTTAAAAATTTGGGCGCGATAAGATCAGACTATTTCACGACCGGTCGAACGGCTCGCTCGACCAGTCGAGTGGCCTCCACGACCGGTCGAGTCCTGTCCACGACTAGTTGTGCGGGCTTCAATTTAGTTACTAAACTTTGAGTCGACCCTGCAGGACTGGTCGAGCACTGTTCACTCGACTGGTCGAGCAGTCTCTAGGACTGGTCGAGGCAATAACAAAAAATTTCAAAAATTAGTAACAAACTTAGGACTGGTCGAGGATTTCTTGGACTGGTCGAGCCAGTATTAGGACTAGTCGAACATAGTTTAAGACTAGTCGAAAAACAGATTATGCACTTTTAAAGTAACTCAATTAAATTATGTATTCAAAATGACCTATCCTATGGTTAATCTAGGGTCATTCATACCTTATAAGCGATACATGAACATTGAATCTTCTTTTGCTTCAGTTAATAGTTGTTCTTTTGAAGTTCATGGAGATATTGACATATGATGAAGCTTGAACTTGAGACATCTTGAAGCTTGAATTTGAAATACAATGAAGCTTGAGCTTGAGGTACTTGAGTTGTACTTCGCCTTGAGCTTTGAGTACCAAAGTAAAGACTATTTGTCTTGCCTTAGATGAAGCTTTGAAACCTTGAACTTTAAAGCTTGAAGGAGTGAACTATCACATGGTATTGTACTTGAACATGTATATATCTTGATCTTACATTTGAAGTTCTTAAGGTAAAGACCTTTGTTCTTGTACTTGAGATGCACAGTCTTGAATATATAGATGAGCTACACAAGACAAAGATTCCAAGAGGTTTTGGTACTACAAAATTTGACAATCATAGGAGCTAGAAAACATAGCACTTACATAATGCAAACTCCAAGTATTGAGGAGAGCCTAGTTCAAGTAGCTCTTTTTCAGCACAGCTATGAAGATCAGCTCGGATGCTCGACCTCGATCTTTTATTACATGTGTTTTCCAATCTTGACCACTTGGAGATCTTATCAAAGAGATCCCTTTGAGATCTCTGCAGAGGATCTCAAAAGATAACCATGACATGCTCAGGGTAGATTGTTGGGGATTGGATGGTGGAATCACACAGAGATGAATCTAGGATAGCAATCCAAGAGCACTAAGCAAATACAAGAGAACACAGAGATTTAATGTGGAAAAGCCTTTTGGGAAAAAATCACGGCACAAAGCAACAAATCTTCACAATGAAAGTAGAAATTACAAAGAGAAAAGGCTTACCCGATTCAAAACAACCTTGAATCTTAACCTTGCTCCACCCCTTTGAAACCCTAGAACCCTTTTAGAAACCCTTGGAATAGTTTCTGAAGCCCTTAAAATACCTCTCAATCCCTTTTACACCCCTTTATATAGCTTTAGAAAGAAACCAAAACGAATTAGGAAGTAAATTTCACAAATTCCGTGGATCCGCAAAAAATCTGCGTAAATCGTTCGATTTCATCGAACTACCTTTGATGACATTGAACGGACGCCAAAAGAGTCCGGTGACTAAACATGGATTTTGCGAAAATTCTCGATTGCTCGACCTAGATTCGATGGCATTGAACATGTCTTCGATGTCATTGAACATGGCCACAGTATGTCTAACAACCAACAGAGAAAATTCAAAAAATGTTTGATGGATTGAGCATTGTTCGATGTCATCGAAGGTGACATCGAACAGACAGTCGATGACATCGACAGACCCTGTATCTGACTGGATTTAAGGCATCAAATATAACAATCTCCACCATGTCTACAATCTTCAAAAGAGTAGCTTCTTACCTCTTCTCTTATCTCTGCCTGACATCACAACTTCATCAATGTTTCTCGTGCACACTCCGTCCTCCTTTTACGTTATTGCCAAGCCCACAGAAGTTGCACAAAACTTGAATTTCTCTGTAGGAACGACCTTGGTGAGTATGTCTACCGAATTCACGCTGGTGTGAATCTTCTCTAAAGTTATGCCTCATTCTTCAAGTACTTCTCCGATAAAGTGGTGACGAACGTCAATGTGTTTAGTATGTGAGTGATAAATAAAGTTTTTAGTCAAATTGATAGTGCTCTCGCTATAACAATTAACCGGCATGGCCTCCTGCTGAAGCCCCAACTGATTTATTATGCCTCTTAACCAAACACTTTCGTCACTGCTATATACTCTGCTTCTGTTGTGGAAAGCGCCACCACATATTGAAGTTTTGACATCCGACTAATTAATCCACCCGCTAGTACAAACGTGTATTCTGAAGTACACTTTCTGGAATCCACACTGCCCGCGTAGCCTGAATCCACATACTTTACCAAATTTGCTCCTGTCTTCTCAAAAGTTAAGACATAGTCTTTCGTACCTTAAATATATTGAAGTAACCATTTCACTGCTTCCCAATGTTACTTGCTGGGGTTTGACATGTATCTGCTCACAACACCGACTGCCTGTGAAATATCTGATCTCGTATAGATCCTGACATATATTAAACTGCCAACCACATTTGAATAAGGCACATGAGACAACCTGCTTTTTCTCAATTGATTTAGGACATTTTTCTGAGGAAAGCTTGAAGTGAGCTGTGTGAGGAACACTCACTGGCTTTGCCTGATCCATCCCATACTTAATCAGCACATTTTCAAAGTATTCTGCCTGTGATAACTAGAGTATGCTCCTCTTCCTGTCTATATGAATATCTATACTGAGAACCCTTTTTGCAGTCCCCAGATCTTTCATCTCGAATGTCCCTGATAACTGAGTCTTCAATATGTTGATTTCAAACATATCATGACAGACGATCAATATATTATCAACGTATAATACTAGGATGATGAATTTGCCATCACTCAGTGTCTTGTAATAGAACAGTGATCGTATTCACTCTGAGTAAATTTCTGACTCAACATGAAAGAATCGAATTTTTTTTACCACTGCCTAAACAACTGTTTCAGGCTGTATAACGACCTCATTAACCTGCAACCCTTTTTCTCTGCCCTTTTAATTTTGTAGCTCTCTGTTTGCTTCATGTAAATCTTCTCTTCCAACTCTCCATTTAGGAATGCAGTCTTAACATCCATCTGTTCCAGTTCGAGATCGTATTGGGCAAAAACAGCGCCAACACGAATCTGATAGATACTTGATTAATCAACGGCGTAAATATCTTTGTGAAGTCGATTAATTCTATCTGAGCATACCCTGTCACTACCAACCTTGCTTTGTATCTATTTTGTTTCCTTTTAAATAACCACTTGCATCCGATCGCTTTTCGGCTTACTAGAAGCTCCACTAACTCTCATGTGTGATTTTTGTGAAATGAATCCATCTCATCGTGCATAGCCGCCTTTTACTTTTCTACATCAGGCTCTTTAAGGGCCTTGTAAGACCCGTATCCTAGTCCGTTCTGTTCCGTCGAGTCCCGCGATCCTTCCTGTCAAATTTCGGCAACCTGTGACGTATAATCGACGTTGCGATCGACCCTAAACCTTATGTTGTGCATTTGAGTCGGCTTAAATCAAGACTTGTACCATTGCGACCGCACCGTCACCGCGGTTCCGACGCCGCGTCTCTCGCACCGATCCGATACCCTGGCAGGAAGATGTGAGCCGGCGTTTATTTCGAAGAAAACGCCGCGCGTTTGTAATCCCAAGAGAATCTCTTCAATGTGTCAAATCAATCCCATCAATCAATCCCATCCATCACCTCATGTCAAGTACAAGCAACCCATGCTTTCTCTCTCCAAAGTCAACCCTTTCTCACCCTCTCTCTTACACACCCATGCTAGTCAAGTACACATCACCTCACCCATCACTCACATCCATCACTCTCTCTCTTTACATCCCATCTCTCCCTCTCTCTTTCTCATTTCTCAACCCAATTCCAAGCAACCCATAAGCCTCACACGTCCACATTTTTCCAAGGAGAGAAAAAGAGAAGTGAGTAGTGTGGCCCACTTTCCATCCCAAAATCTTCCATCTTAGCCCTTGAATCTTCATCTCCCACCATCAAAGTGAAGCGCAAGGAGGTCGGCTTTCCATCGGACCAAGAAGATCGGACGGTGGGTGCCTTATAGGATAGTTTTTTTATGTTTTGATGATGGACCAAGTGAGGCCTACCGATCAATGGTGTGGATCTCACTTGGGACCTTAAGATGTGGTCGATGGCCCACCTTGATCTTCATGATCATTCCGTGATGGGGCCATTCTCTATGAACCCCATCATGATGTCTATTTTCTAGCTTGTAAAGGGTCATCTAGACCTTTCATTTTGGTGGAGAAGGGATCCCCACCGTTGATCCTTGATTTGGTGGGCCCACATGCAATGGGACCCACTCGATGTATGATTGCTTGTAAGGGAGGGCTCATAGTGGCGGAGTCCTCCATCATGCGTGTCCCATTTCTCTCTCTATCTCTCTTTCTCCCTCTCTTTTATTTATTCATTTATTTATCTTTGTGTGTGATGGGGTGGCCATGTGACCCACTTGGATGGGCCCCACCTTAAGGTATGTTTTATCCTTACCGTTCATCCATTTGGTGGCCCACAGGAGCAAGGCCCACCTTGTGCATGCAATATGCATAGGCCGTCCCTGTCCAGGGACGTCCCTGGACTGAAATGAAAGCACAAATATCAGCTTGGTTCACACCCTATTGAGGTGGTCCACTTGTGTGGACCCCACATTGATGTATGAGATCAATCCATGCCGTCCATTCCATTCTTGAGTTCATTTTAGGCGTTGAGCCGAAAAATGAAGCAGATCCGAGTAACTGGTGGGCCATAGCATGAGAAACAGTGGTGGTTACCGTTAAAAATTCAACTGTTGTTTTTATTCACCAAAACATATTGAATATTGGGCTCATCCTTCTTGTCTTGAGCTATGGGGATCGATGGCGAGCTCGGATCTCCCTGATGCGGGCCCCACGTGTGCAAAACCTTGAGAACAAAGTTTTTTTCAAAAAAAAATATATTAAGCAGCAGCAGCAGTTGCTGCTGCTGTGGCGTCAGGGACGCTGACAGCGCCAGGCGGGCGGGCGTCCGTGCAGGGACCCACGGCCCCTCATGTGGGCCCCACCATGATGTATATTTTGTATCTACGCCGTCCATGAGGTGGACCACCCCTCGAGGTGGGTCCCCTCCAAAAATCAGCCAGATCCAAGACTCAGTTGGCCCACACCAAAGGAAACAGTGGGATTGAATGTATACCATTAAAACCCTTTTTGGGTCCACGGCAGTTTTCGGATCAAGCTGAAATTTGTTTATACTCTTCATATAGGTCTCAGTGACCTTATGGACGGATTGGATGCCATATAAATGTTATGGTGGGCCCCACATGGGACCCACAGTGATGTATGTGTTGTACCCACCGTCCAGACAGACGGTGGGGCCTACCTTGCTGTATGTGTTCGTCCGCACCGTCCTCCCTGGACGGTGGGACCCCCCCTGTGCGTGTGTGTGCGTGCGTGCTGTGTGCGTGCGTGCGTGTGGTGTGTGTATATAAATATATATATTTATATATATATATATATTATATTATAAATGTTATATTGTATATAATATATATTATATTATATATGTTATATTGTATATATTATATATTATATTATATAATATACATTTGTTGGTGGGCCTTAGGGATTTTAATGGTGGAAATCATCATCACCACTTGTGTTTTGGTATGGCCCACCTTGGTATACATGTAAGGCCCATGTGATGGGGCCCATTCAACGTATTTGAGGCCCATGTTACAAGGCCCATTGTGATATATTCTAAGGCCCGTGGGATATAGCCCATTGCAATGTACATAAGGCCCGTTGGTAAGGCCCATTAATGTGGCTCATTTGATGAATGTAAAACCCATGTGATTAGGCCCATTCTGATATATTCTAAGGCACGTGGGTTATAGCCCCTTGCAATGTACATAAGGCCCGTTGGTAAGGCCCATTAATGCGGCCCATTTGGCGAATGTAAGGCCCATGTGATACGGCCCATTTAATGTGTCTAAGGCCCATGGGTCGAGGCCCAATGGGATGTCCTTAGGGTCCATTGCAATGTGTGATTCCATATGGTTTGTGTAATGGTATTTTATGGCGAGCCATGCCTTGGGAGCGATGTTGGTTTGACGTCCACATTGTAAATACAATGTTGGTTAAATGTCCGCATTGTAACTCTCCTTAAGGCCCATTGATAGGCCCATACTTGTTGATAGTTCCTGACTTTATAACATGCTTAGTATAGCTCCATGATACATGCCCATATGCATCATATGTATGCTTGATATGAGGAATGCTTGATCATAGTATAAGCCGTTGGGCAGACATTTCTGGGACTCCTTATGAGACGGAGTGCCCCACATGATTGCGTGGTACGCATGAGATTGCGCTGCATGATTATGCGGTGTGACTCATGCATCTTGCATTTGTGTGACTTGATCTCTGCACGCCCTAGCGACATCAGGGCCGTTGCTCCACAGACTCTTCGTGGATGGCCGTATCTGATTTCGAAAATGCTTGGTTCTAGCACTGTGGGCACATAGGATGTCCTTAGGTGAAAGTCTCAAAACCTTTTTGGTATCAGGAGATGCTCCAACATCTAGACCGAGTGGAAACATGAGCGACCGAGTGCAGAATACCGGTAGACGGCGTCTCTCACTGTGTCGTGGTCGGTTGGAAGGGGGTGTGGCCTTATCCGCCCGAGTGAGGGGGCTATAAGCTAGGATGAATTTGACCAGCTCGCAAATGAGTCCGTTATCAACGAGCCAGATAGGTATTGGCAGACTACTTGTTAGGCGGATAGTGTGGTCTCTTCCACTTGCTTGACTGTGCAGCTAGGGAGGAGGCAGTCAGTGTGAGGTGTATTAGACCCCGGTGATATCCAGAGAGGAACTGTACTGATATGTGTACTTGATGAGGACTGACATGCTTGCTTCGCATCTCGCATATGACATTTGGCCACATAGGCCTCGCATCGCATGGCCTTGGTATGGCCGATAGCATACATGTCTTGCATCATATAGCGTTGGTACAGCTGATAGCATTCATGGACTTATCGTATATTTCCGCATTACTCTGATATTGTACACTTGGCGCTGGCCTTGCACACACACTTTCAGTACCCTCTAAGCTTTTGTAAGCTTATGCACGACCGTTGCGTGCAGGTAGTGTTGGACAGCAGCAGCGCTGAGTTTATTTTGAAGCTTTTGATCACCCTGTATTTCCCTTTCTGCATTGTACTTAAAGTTTTTGATTTAGTGGATATGTGGTGATGTTGTTTTGTGACTTGGTTATGCTTGTGGTTATGCTCTATTACAAAAATTTTTTTTTTTTTGAAAACCCTCCTTGTAGGATCCCAGGATCGGAACCTGGCATGAGAATGCCGGAATCCGAAAATGGGGCACTACGGAGGCTGTCGGCACCGGATTCGGCGATCGGGAATTTTGTGAGCCCGTTTTCCGAGTTTGGGGCGTGACAGGCCTCCTGAATAGTAGATGGGTCCCCTCATTTGTAATGAGGGCATATGCAATATTAGAGTCATCCTTGTATCTTGCCAGTAACCTACATCACGCGGTGGATTTCTTCTCATAGGTGGCTACTCCACCTGCTCCTGTACCTCTGTCTGCGCATCTGTCTCTGCCTGAGTACCATCTGTGTCAATCCAGACGTCTACGATCAACCTTTTAGGTTCCTCTAGCTATTCCTGGTCATTCTTACGGAATAGTGAGCTTTCATAAAATCTGATGACCTTACGTGTGACCTTGTCGAATAATCTGTAACCCTTCACACCAATACCATAGCCAACAAATATATACCTTTTGTCTCTATGGTCTAGCTTATCTCTCTCAACTGACAGTACATGAGAGTAAGCCTCACAACCAAATATGCGTAAATCTGAGTAGTCCAACTTATGACCACTCCCTATTTCCTTTTAAATTTTACATTCAATTGCCATAAACGGGGATCGATTCATCAAGTAGTAAGCCGTATTAACAGCCTTAGTCTATAAGTCCTTGCTTAACACAACATTACTTAACATGCATTGGGCCCTCTCTAAGAGAGTCTGATTCATCCGCTCAGCCACAACGTTTTATTCGGACTTGTGGCGCATTGTGTTGTGCCTAATGATCCCTTCATCTTTGCAATATTCATTAAACTTAGTGGAAGTGAATTCTCCACCATTGTCAGTCCTCAAAACCTTTATTTTTTGCTTTAATTATTTTTTCACAATTGCTTTCCATTATTTGCATATAGTGAAAACTTCGGATTTATGTTTCATGAAGTAAACCCAAACTTTTCTGGAGTAGTCGTCAATGAATGAAACAAGTACTCCCTTACATGTTTTTCAAATTTAAAAGATAGTCTAGATTATTTACCATATATACAATGCTCACATCTAAATCAGAATTCTTAAAAGTTGGAATCAAACAACGATCAGATAATACCTTCATGCCCCGTTCGCTCATGTGACTCAAATGAGCATGCCACATATGTACAAACATGAAATCTGCAACAACCATTACCGCTCCACCTGCTGAAGTGCTCTCGATCAACTCGTAAAGGTTTTCGTACCTTTGCGCTCTCATAACTACGAGTGCCCCCTTTGAAACTTTAATGACACCATCAATACTAGTGAACTTGCACCCTATAGCCTCGAGTGCACTGAGAGAAATTGGACTTTTTTTTTCATATTAGGAACGTACCTGACATCAGTTAAGGTACGCTCTATCCCATCAAACATCTTGATGCTCACCATACCAATAGCCGCAATATTACAGGCATTGTCATTGCCCATCAAGACCTGTCCACCATCGCATTCCTTGTAATTGGCGAACTAACTCCGATGAGGAGTCATGTGATATGATGTTCCTATGTCAAGGATCCACTCATTTATAAGATTATCATGCAAGTGTCCGACCATAGAAACAGACAGAACATCGCCTCCACTTGTTTCTTCATTAGATGTGACAACATTGGCCTTCCTGCAAGAAGGCTTTGAGTTTTCTTTCTTTGTTTTAAGATTTGTGCAATCCTTCTTCATGTGTCCATTCATCCCACAGTTTCAGCACTTTAGTTTTCCTTTACCCTTGCCCTTGGATTTGGATTTAGGTCTTGAAGATCCAGTACCTCGCTTAGTATTTCTTCCCCTTGTAAACAGTGCATTAGAAGATGATCCCAAGCTACCGTTCATCTTTCTCATGACCTTCCCTTAAAGGGCTGAGATAACGGTGTCCACACTTACGATTTTATTTCTGGTGCACAATGAGTCCCTTAATGACTCATACGATGGCGGTAGAGTATTCAACAATATACATGCCTGATCTTGATCTTTGATCACTTCCTCTATGTCCAGTAATTTACAAATTAGTTTATTAAAATTATTGATGTGGGCCTCCACATCTCCACCCTCTGCCAATTTGAAGGTGAACAAATGTAACTTCAGGCGTAGGTGATTTTTAGTGAATTTTTTTAGCATAAATATCCCCTAACTTCGCCCATAAACCAGTTACATTTTTCTCCCTCAAAGCATTATAGAGGACCTCATCTGTGAGACATAAACAGATCGAGGATAAGGTCTTCTTATCAAGAGTATTCTATTATTTATCAGTCATGATAGACTTTCTCTCCTCAAGAGCACCATCCTCGCCTTTCTTGGTTAAGGAACTAATCATCTTGATCTTCCATAGCTTAAAGTTATTTTTCCTTAAGTACTTCTCAATATCATACCTAGTGCTCCCATTAATGTTAATACTGCAGATTTAAATATGTGTCCCAATGATTGCTCTGATACCACTTGTTGGGGATTGGACGGCGGAATCACACAGAGATGAATCTAGGATAGCAATGTAAGAGCACCAAGCAAACACAAGAGAACATACAAATTTGACCTGGAAAACCCTTTTGAGAAAAAACCACGGCACAAAACGACAGATCTTCATTATGAAAGCAGAAATTACAAAGAGAGAATGCTTACCTGATTCAAAACAACTTTGAATCTTAACCTTGCTCTACCCCTTTGAAACCCTAGAACCCTTATAGAAACCCTTGAAATAGTTTCTAAAGCCCTTAGAATAACTCCTAATCCCGTTTACACCCCTTTATATAGCTTTCGAAAGAAACCAAAATGAATTAGGAAGTAAATTTCGCAAATCCCGTGGATCCGTAAAAAAATCTGTGTAAATCGTTTAATGTCATCGAACTACCATCGATGACATCGAACGGATGCCAAAAGAGTCCAGCGACTAAACATGGATTTTGCAAAAATTCTCGATTGCTCGACCTAGATTCGATGGCATCGAACATGTCGTCGATGTCATCGAAAGCTCTTCGATGTCATCGAAAATGGCCGCAGTATGTCCAGCAACCAACAAAGGAAATCCAAAAAATGTTCGATGGATCGAGCACTGTTTGATGTCATCGAAGGTGATATCGAACAAACAATCGATGCATAGACAGACCCTATATCTAACTAGATTTAAGACATTAAATACAACATATATTCCCTGTACAATACGTGCCTACCAAGTAGGGAAATCACCATCTACGCCACTATCGCCTAACAATTATAAATAAGAACCTATCCTACGGTGAAAGGTATGCACCAGTAAACCCTTGACATAACTGGACCCGGATTGCTTGATTCTGACTTAGGCATCAGAAGGTCCCCCTACTACATCCAGGGTCTCCTTTATCATCTTTGTGTACAGGTACTCAAAGGTCCAGCGAAAGTTAGCTGAAAAACTGCATCGACACTATCGTTGTGCTCAGGAAGTGGATTGCTTGTGACCCAGGCACAGGGATATCTATGTGCCCATAGTTGAGCGGGCTCTATAGAAATGTCTGTGATAAATCTGCTCACCACATCTACTTTGAAAGACCAAGGTGAGACATGATTCTAAAAATCATACATATCCAAATTTCATGTGGGCAACATCACATGAAACCATGGGGAGAAGTTTTGTATTAGGATGATATTTGTTCTTAAAGTTTACCTGAGTGGTAATAATTCTATGAATGGTTTGGATAGCATATAAATGTCACGGTCAGCTTTGAAAAGGTTGCAACAGTGAATATTGTTGTACCCATTGTTTTGTTGGTGTGGCTCACCTAACTTTTAGATATGCCTGATTTTTTGAATCCTATCCTATGGTGGTCTTTTAAAACAGATGAATAGAATTAATTTCTTACAAGCATCTCTGTGGGCCCACAAAGTCCCAAGCATATAGATATCTATGTGACCGACAGTAACAGACAATCCACTCCCATCAGGGACTTACCTTGTTCCCCGGAGCCCTGACCTGCCGTCCAATCAAATCCCACGATCTGGTCCCTGGAACTTGATACAATGCAGATGCAGTACCTAATCTGTGTCCAGTAGTATTTGGGTCTAAGCATGGCCCTCTATTAGGATCAACGGTTACTAATGTGGCCTGCACACTCTGCTGCCTTGCCACGTCTGCCCATCATCCCAGCCCTTCATTAGATTGGACAGGAATCCTCAACAAGGTAAAGCACTGAATTTTTGTACGGCCCAGAATATTGTATGCTTAACATCCACTCCGTCCATCAGGTTCTATCCTGGATTAAAAAAAAATCAGCCTAACCTACAACTCAAGTGGACCACATCAATGTAAATGGGATGTGAACTATAATTTTGTGTGTGAGTCCACCATAGCATATACCTTTCATCAACCCCAATAATCAAGTGCAACTCACAGGGATGAAGTGGAGATACAAAAGTCAATGAGATTCAAAACTCAATGGGCTAAACCATATGAAATTAGAGGTTTTATAAGTTATTTTACATTGTTCCCATTGGTGTGGCTTATCAGAGTTTTACGTGGGGCTGATCTTTTGTATGTACGGTTCAACTAAGGGGAGACGGATTGGCTAGTCGGTGCTCTGTGGGCCCCACCACGATGTATGTGTTTCATCCATGACGTGCATCCATTTTTAAAGATCATTTTATGGCTTGATCCCAAAAATGAAGTGATATAAATCTCAGGTGGACCACACCACAGGAAAACAATAGTGATTGGATATCCACCATTAAAATCCTCCTAAGGCCCACTGTACTATTTATTTGACATCCAATCTGTTGATTGGGTCATACAGATGTTGATTGGGTCATACAGAACTAGATGAAGGGAAAATTAAAATCAGCTTAATCCAAAACTTTTATGGCCCCCAAAAAGTGTTTAATGGTCAATGTTTGTTCAACATTGTCTCCTGTAATGTGGTCCACTTGAGATTGGGATATACCTAATTTTGGTCTCATACAATCGACGTGATGTTGGACCTGTCGACTCCGCTGAGATGAGTTTGGGTCAAGCTAAATAATGGTTTTTTTTTTGAAATTTTATTTACAGGCACCGGACACACACACCACGCAGGCCGTAGTGGGATTTCATTTTACCACCTATGGGTATTGAACCCAAGACCTCGGGTTGAAACCCCCCAGAGTCTACCACTGAGGTAAGGACTTGAACCCATGGTCAAGCTAAATGGTTTAGTAGGTAAAGCATGAGCTCAAAATGTGGCTTATTTAAGTAACTGAGTTGGCTCGAAAATGTGGCCCATTTAAGTAAATTGGTGGGCTCGGTTTCGCTCTACCCAACCCGGCTAACTCATCAGCTGGCTCATCATGGCTGGGCCATATGACCCCAACCCAACCCAACCAAGATAAGAAACAAATTAAATGGGTGAGGATGATAATACCTTTAATCTATTTTTACATTTTTATAAACCTGAACCTATTTTTACATTTTTATAAACCTGAGCCGGTCCATGTCGTGTAAGGTTGGGTTAGGTTGGTCAACCCTGGCTTATTTATAATGAAATGGGTTAAGTCGGGTCAAGCTTTTGGCTTGCATAAGGTAATGTGCCATGGGTTGAGTGAGGGACAAAATACTTGGCCCGTTTAGTGAATGAGATGGGCTCGAGGTGAAATGGGCGAACTCGAACCTATGTTGCCACCCTTATTTGTGGCCGTGGGTATCTACGATGTCCACGGGCTCCACACAGTGGGCTGACTATGGACGGGCTATAATGAAGAAATCGTTAATAAAAATGAATTTAAATTTTTTAAAATGAAATAAAAATAGGGTTGCTCTATGTTTTATGTTGTCTTTTTTAAAAGTTTTCCTTGCCTCACATTGGATAAGGAGATGTATTGGATAGACCTTATATGAGAACCTTTGCACTGAGTAGGGACACTTGCTACTAAAGTGACGTCAACAAGTTTTGTGGGCCCCACCATTATGTATGTTTTGTATCCACACCATCCATCCATTTGAAGAGATCATATTAGGCCACGAACCAAAGAATGAGTCAGATCCAAAGCTCTAGCAGACCTCACCACAGAAAACAGTGGGGAGAGTGACGCCTACCATTAAAAACTTCTAAGGGCCACAAAAGTTTTCAATTAAGCTGATATTTGTGTTTTCCCTTCTTTCATGTCTGCGTTGACACATGAACAGGTTGGATCTCAAGTAAACATCATGGTGGACCTTAAGAAGGTTTCAACAGTGGACGTCACTCTTCCCATTGTTTTCTATGGTGGGGTCCACTACAGATTTAGATCTGCCTCATTCTTTGGATCATGGACTAAAATGATCTCTCTAAATGAATGAACGGTGTGGATACAACGCATGCATCATGGTGGAGCTCACAGAACTTGGTAACGTCACTTCGGTAGCAAGTAGGGGTGTACATGAGTTGATCTGAGTCGAACTGGGCTCAACTTGGCCTGGCCCGGTCACCAACCACACCCAGCTCGAACCCGGCCCGGCCCGATCACTGGGCCAACATGTCTAGCCCGAACTCGGCCCGGTTAGCAATCGGGCTAGTTCGGGCCAGTTTCGGACCTTACAGTAAGTTCATGGGAAGGGCTTTGGCAGGTAATACGTGTCTCATTAAAAGGCCCTCGATCAACGGTTTAGATAGTTAAACTATAGACTCCACTAAAAATCTAACTAGTCGACTCAGGACATTATAATTCCTTTTTGTATTTGGATGAATCTAGGCCGTTCAAGTTATACGTCTGTGAGGTGGATGAGTCACTGTCACTTCAAAAATGGACGGTAAACTATCCCACAAGTCAAGAGAGAGATTAAGAGAGAGATTGACAGAGAGAGATAATATATTATAATTTTACTACATTTACATACATTTGACAAAACATAAAATAAAACATCAAATACAAACTGAATACAGTCATACACTACTGACTACTGTCGAGGAGATTCATTTGTTGAGCTCGAGCTGCTATCTAAATCTTCATATATATACTCATTCACCTCTCCCTCTATAGAAGGTGGAGATAGTTTTTTATCGCCATTCTCTTGTATAGTTTGAATTGAATTTTTCACACTTTTTTTGTGAGAAGATTTATACGTAGTTCCCAACGTCTTGTAAAACGCACCTAGACTGGAGAGAAACTTAGTTGAATTCTTACTATTCTTCTTTTTACCCGTGTAGCTTGAACTTGTTTCGACATTATGTGGTCTTGGAGGACATCGCTGATGTGTAGAAGCCTCTTTCATACTGCGCTTTAAGGCGAGTTGGAATTGTTCTTCTTTCAATGCTAATAATTTAGCTTCCTCCTCTGCTTTAGAAAGTTTGGATTGCAAAGTGGAAGCTTTTTAGTTTGAATTAAGAACTGCTTGGAAAATAACTTGGATTTCTTTTGAGGCTTTAGGATACAGTTTTGCATCTCCACCCCAACAAGATAAGTGTAATCTGAGCCGATTAGTTTTGTTAACAAACTTGGCTTTACACAAATTACACAAAATCTTTAACTTTCCAGACTTTGGAGAATGGACTAAGGGTCCATGTCCTAAATGTCAATCGATGGTTCGCTTGAAGACATATCTACATATTGTGTTGAAAAAGTATCTTAGGATTTTTAGTAATAATGAAATACCGACATAAAATAAAAGCAATTTATGGATAAAAAAAAGCCATTAATACATTGTGCAGCTTGCATAACATCCATCAACATAACAAATAAATAAAAATAAAAGAATACCTATTACAACATTTGCAAATTCAAATAAACTATCAAGATCATAACATCCATCTCAAACATCCATCATATTGCTGTTGTTTCATGTGTTGCGGCTTCATCCACATTCTTCTCTTCTTTCTCATCAAGATCATAACCTCCTAGACTTGGATGCAACCAATCTTGTGTACAAATTAATGCTTCCACTAAATCTGGTGCAAGGGAACTTCTAGTCTTGCTCACGACCCTACTCCCTGTGCTAAAAGCAGATTTCGATGCTACAGTTGAAATAGGAACTGACAAAATATCTCGTGCCATCGTCGATAGTGTAAGGTATTTTCCTTCACTAACTCTCATTTTCCACCGCTCCGAAACATCGAATTCTGAATCCTGACGCAGTACAACTGACTCTTTGATATACATGTCTAATTTTGATTCTTTCTTTTCTGTGTTTGTATTTTCTTTTGCCAAGAAAGACATGTAATCATCATCGAAGCTTGAAGCAACATGCGATCTAACTTCATAAGCACTTGGTGTGGATACTGTGGTCGTGTACGTCTTGTACAATGCTTCGATTGCGTCACGAACCTTCGAGGTTTCAGATATTGCCTTTTCATTAGGATAAATCCTTATGAAGATATACTTAACATAACTCATCTTGCACCGAGGATCAAGAACAACAGCTAAGGACATTATTAAATGACAATCATCCTAGTAATTATCAAACTTCATTTACATACCACCTATCATGATTTGGAGAAAAAATGGACTGTCATCAACAACTTTCTTTAGGGCATCCTTGATCTTCCACATAGCTGGAAGAAACATATTTGCTGTAGGAAATTTATTGCCAGAAAATATTTTCGTACAGTCATAAAAAACCTTTAAAATTTTGTGAACTTCTTCAATAGGTAACCAAGCATATGTTTTATCACGCGCTGCATATTATGAAAATGCATGTTTCAATTCCAGGGCCGAATCTAACATCTCAAAAGTCGAATTCCAATGTGTGCATATATTTAGCTTCAACGTTTTTAGAGACTTCAAATTCAAACGTTGGACGATGTCATTCCACATACTTAATCTTGACGGCGTGCCTCTTATGAACTTCACACTCTTCCTCATATTCTCTATAGTTTGGTCAATTGATTTCAACCCTTCGTGTACAATTAAGTTGAGAATGTGTGCACGGCATTGAACATGAAATATTTTTTTCTCAAAAAATAAATTGTCGGTTGCCTTGAACTGGTTACGTAAGAATGATATTATACCGTCATTTGTCGAAGCATTATCTAAAGTTAATGAACTGACTTTCTTTTCAATGCCCCAATCTCGTAGACAGTTATAAATGTAATCTGAAATAACCAAATTGGAATGAGGAGGTGGAAGGTGGTGAAAGTTTCATATTCTCTTGCAGAGTTTTCAATTTTCATCAATATAGTGTGCAATCAATGAAATGTAACTCTTTCTTGGATTTTGCGCCGTTCACATATTAGACGTCAAACTTACCTTTGAAATCGAATCTAAAACTGCTTTCAGCTTCATTTTCTCACTCTTCACAGTAACACGAGAGACCTTCTCAAACTGAGGATTAAGGAATTTACTGTATCCCATAAATATTTCACTCTCTATCATTTTAAATGGCTGCTAATCAATGATAATAAGCTTTGCAAACCACTCCTTCAGCTTCCCTTTTTCAAACTTATGAGTAGTAAGTGTACCTTCAGAAGCAGATCCTTCGGACTTTGTAAACGATAGCAATTGTTGGCCTGAAGGTGGAAGTTTAGGTCTCCTTGCACAACTTTGTCTATGTCTGTTTAAATGAGACGCCGACCCCTCGACACTTTTGGTGTATAGACTTTTGCAGTGCAGATATCTAATTTTAGTGACATTGTTAACTACTACTTTTTCATAATCATCCCAGACAGCTGACCGTTTCTTTCCTTTATTTGCAGCTGAAGACCCCTCTCCCTCAACAACAAATGGTGATGTGGTTGACGCATCGACACTACGGGTAGTTGAGACTTCATCCTCACTAGCCATCTCTAAAGATATGAAACAATTTCATTTATTCTTATACCTTAGTAAAGAATTTTCCAAGTGGATAAATCAGTTACTCATTCAATGTTGGATAGATAGTAATACTTTCATTATTCAATTTAAATGTCACGCCAAAATTTCGGCAACATCTCCCCTTATCTCTCCAGAATATATTAATCTTATATTTGATTCACATGTCAACTATCCATACAAAGTGTGGATATTTGATGAGGAAGTAAACGTAAGAAATATATCCATAGAGGATTAGGAGAGATGAACCAAAACAGGCATGTGCATTTAAATTAGAATAAATGAAAACATTACTGTCTATCCAACATTGAACTGTCCAAAAAGGGATAATTTAAAAATTTCTATGCATCTATGAACACACTCAATATATGTCTGGCAACATAGAAATCCTCAAATGGGTAATTGATTATCCTATACTACAAAAAAAAAAAAAAATATCCAATATGCAATTGATATAAGTATAGATTAAGACTAAAACAAAAAACATTGTGTCTCTTTTAGAGTTAACGGGCAGATCTGGTAGTTCAACGCTAGGACCCTTGGGCCGACGTGAAAGCGGGCTCCAAAGGAGCTACTGCTCAAAGAGCACGGCTAGAGGTGTTACCTCTTCTACCAAACGGGCTGTTGTTCTAAAGAAATCAATTCTATAATTGGCAACTGATAGTCCTATACTTAAACAATTCCATAATCAATCGTAATTGACATTCAACATTTAGTTAACTAATAACAAAATGTGTTTAAACTAACTTTTCAGATTTTATTTTGATAAATTAACGTAATAATATCTATTATATAGTAGTAACATACAAGCAATATTGGGGCACCATACCATAGGTTGTAAGAATATCATGTCCATCTAAAAAATAAATCCTCCAAGGATAACATATATATATATATATATATATATATATATATATATATCATTCTCAATCGCAAGTATCATTCATCATCAAACTAACTATTAAAAGCATTTACAAAAATATAAATGACTACTTAATATGCACATATTTATTTAGTCAAACTGAAATCAATTATTAAATATTGCAATGAAAGATATATATAAATTACAAATCAAATGACAATTCCAAGATATAAATAAAAGCTTTAAACTTACTCTTTCTACTTGGATGACATATAAACATCATGGTGGACCATAGGGAAGTTTCAACTGTAGCCATTTCTATATAAACATGTATAGATGCAGTTGGAGACTATTTCCTACTTAGATGGCATATAAACATCACGGTGGACCATAGGGAAGAATGACACTGAAATGAGATAACAAAATTCAAAAGCATATTGGCTTACACATGAAATGACCAATAGAGAATACTTGGATGATCAAGATGCAGAAGAGCCAGATGATTTCATTATTTTACTTACGGCACAGATCTGAATGTTAATCTTGTGATTTATGTTGTATATGTTTTTTGAGTTATGATGCCAATGCTTCACTTTCTAATTATGAATAAACTAGTAATGGATTAAAATTCATCTCTCACATTTGGTTTAAACCATTTAATTGCATTATCCTTATTTTCCTAAAATTATATTTGGTTACATGATTCGAATGTCATATGAGTCCATGTGCAACTAGGTGCATATGACAATTTTAAAACATTTAGCCAATAAAGGAGGCTTGGATTGAGGTTACCCCTTGCCTAGCCATAAAGCCTTAAGTCCTAACCCTAGCTCAACTCAAACCCTAATCGGCTAAAGAGAGCTAGGCCCTGATCATAGGACTAGACTAGGACCAGGGCCACTTGGTGGATGAACAAGGTGAGATTATGTTCTATCACTCTGGGTTGCATTCAAGTTTTTTTATGGCACACCCATGTTAAATAAGATCATTTATCAACCATGTATGCCTCACTTAGCTATCCACCATATTCATGGACTTAAATACGGCGCATCAAAATATTATTCACCATCTAAAGCGGGGTTTATAATTTAGTTGTTTACAAGCACTTATATATATCATATATTATATTTTACTAGAGTATCAAAGTTCTTCATCTTACTATATACACTATTACATGAATTTTATAGTTTATGCTATTAATTCTTATGTATTATGCAAAGGAATAAGCTGGCTAGTAGAGAAATGAGGTGGGCTAGTTAAATAGACAGGGCTTTTCATCATTGGCCATGACCTAGCCTATCCTGAACAATGAGCCTAGATATTAAGCCCTAGGCCAAGTTTAATGAACCTAGCCCTAGCCCTAGCCCTTTATGGCCAGGTCACCCGAGCTGTGTTGGGACAACCCATTGGTACCCTAAAGCCAAGCAGATGATTTCTCCACAATAAATAGGGAAATTTGTATCTATTCCCCTCAAAATTTGGATATTTCTAGATATATCCTCACATTTCTGACAATTGGAAATACACACCTTTAGGGTCGGGTCACTTGAGCTGTGTTGGGGCAACCCATTGGTACCCTACCGCCAAGCAGATGATTTCTCCACAACCCTACAGCCAACCCATTTGAGAGAGAGAGAGAGAGAGAGAGAGAGAGAGAGAGAGAGAGAGAGAGAGAGAGAGAAATCATACCGTGGTTGGACAGCTTCCGCTCGCTGGTTGGACGAGAGAGAGAGAGTGAGATTAGAGAGGTGAGAGCATCGAGGGGGGCACCAGACTGTGGTCGGATAGTGTCCGCCCGTTGGTCGGATGAGAGAGAGAGAGAGAGAGAGAGAGAGAGAGAGAGAGAGAGAGAGAGATTATAGAGGTGAGAGCGTCGAGGGGGGCGCCAGACTGTGGTCGGACAGCATTCGCCCGCTGGTCGGACGAGAGAGAGAGAGAGAGAGGTTTGTTGGGGTCGGGCCGTTGGGCAGGGAGAGAGGGAGTAGGGTTTGGTGGGGTCGAGCACGGATTGCTGTTGCTGGGGTCAGGCGATCTCAAAAGGGTAAAGGGGAAAGGGCCGAGTAGGGTTTTGAAATATACACACACATACACACACACACACACACACACACACACACACACACACCACTTGACCGAGTTGGGCCGAGTCGAGTTGGGTCGGGTCGAGTCTGGTTTCGGACCGAGTCGAGCCGAATTAGGACCTATTCGAACTTAGCCCGAACTCAGTTTTGGGCTGAAGAAAATGGCCTGTCCCGACCCGAACTCAGTTCTGGGTCAGGCTGAGTCGAGCTTTTTCGGGCCGAGTAGAGTGAGTTAACCAGGCTAGCCTGGTTCGTGTACAGCCCTGGTAGCAAGTCTCACTTAACCTGTCAATAGCTAATACTAGCTAATCCGCACCTAGTTTTTGGGGATGCGGATTAGATACGGACAACGTAAGTAGCTAAACCACTATTGAAGTGACATCACCAAGCTTTGTGGACCCCACCATGATGTATGTGTTGTATCCACACCGTCCAACCATTTAGAGAGATCGTGTTATGGCATGAGAAAAAGAATGAGATAGATCTAAAGTTCAAGTGGACCCACCACAGAAAACCATGGGAGCACACCCATTGTTGAGACATTTATAGGGCCCACCATGATGTATTTTTGAGATCCAACCTATTCATAGGTTAACATAGAGATAGATGAAGTGAAAACAAAAATAAAACAAAAATATTAGCTTGATTGTAAACTTCCGTGGCCCCTAAGAAGTTTTGAACGGTGGATGTCAATTGTCTCCACTGTTTTCTACGGTGGGGTCCACTTGAACTTTATATCTATCTTGTTATTTTTCTTATGCCACTGAACTTTATATCTATCTCGTTATTTTTCTCATGCCACTGAACTTTATATATATCTCGTCCACAAAACGATCTCTCCAGATGGATGGATGGACGGTATGGCTACTGACATTGTCAATATCTAATCCACGTCCAGTTCATGGAGCATATCCTTGTGCCACGTGTCTAGGCTTTGACTGATTCAACCTGATAGTTGCAACTCAAATTTCAACTTTAATGCTTCTCTCGATGGAGTTAATAACAGTTATTTTTATTTTTCATAAGAGAGGTTTTGCAGATATTTAAAAAAAATAAAAATAAATCTATTTTAAAAAAATAAAATAAAAATTCCTATACACTTTCTTTTTTACTTTGGAGATGGGTGGATTGATTGCAAGACATATCCGTTAGGGTCTAGATGTAGGGTGCACCTTAACTGAGCTCGACAGAGTTGTTGTATACCAATGGCTAAAAAGTTGTAACTTAGCGCATCAGAATATAATTTCGGATCTCTTGTGAGGCTAATTTGTTTTTAAGACAGTGTTATTATAACCTGCCTCAACTCTCTTTAATTCTTAGATTTTTTATTTTTTATTTTTTTAAAATTTTGTTTCTATTTATTTTATTTATAATTTGCATGTTATCTTTTAATAAATTCAACTATTGTTTTTTACTTTACAATTTTGGGTGCCATTTCTTTTGAAGTTATTCCATCAATATCATTTAAAGTAATTCCAACAATTTAAAGACATTATTACTACTCAAAATTTCATTTAAGATAACATTTATGTTAGATAATCATATAATTAAAGTTTTTATATATAAAAAAAAGTTTAAGGGTCTTTTTTCTTTTATTGCAAGTGATTAAAGAGAATTTGATTGAATTCAACATTAAATAGTACTTACCATGGACTTTACATTCGAATGGAAGCCGCAAGGAGTTGACATCTATGTTTGGGTAGCTCCTCACAAAATAATAAGGCATAAATCCATGATGAGACAAAGGCGCAAATAAATTCTTGATTAGGCCAGTCTAAATCTAAAATTGGTATTGCGATCCATCCCCAACCTCAAAGGCCAACCCGTCATCATCAGGTGGGCCCCACAAATAGACAACCTGATTCATTATATTGGTGGACTACCCAAGCCCATTAATTGTGGATAACTGGATTGATGTTCTTTTAATTGAGAAATTATTTTATGTACTTGCGTAACAACATATAGTATAGTATCAGCTATCAATGATACCGGCGTATCAACTATCATTCTCTGTCAGAGTATTGTATAATAGGCAAGCTATTTGTCTCTTTACTCTAATAACCCATTTCGATGTATTTCAAAGCTTGATGAAACAATCCTCTCCTCCAACCTTTACACCCTGATCCATTGCTTGAGTGGTAGATTGAGTGAAAGATACCTCGTTTCGACACTGAGGTCTTGGCATTGATCCCTAGTGGGGGCGGCTAATAGTGAAGTTTGAACTGACAATGGGTATACTAACAAGCTAACCAAAAAATAAATAAATAAAGTGAGGTATCCTACTTGTAACGTGATGCGCTCTCACAGTAGCTGTAGCTAATGATGGTATTTAAAGACGAGGGTATGGGGCACATTAAAGGAGGATGTGCACTGATGGAGTACGATACTAGCAACAGGTACTTTGCTTGTGAAGAGAGAATCCTCTCTGAATCCCAGTTGGATTTTCAATCATACGGAATCTTACCTAATTTCATGGGGATGTGCCGCCTGAATTATTAGTGAATTTATAACTCACGACTAGTCATTTCAAACACGTGATCTCAATCATCATTACATACCTACACGTAATTATATGTAACTCCCTCAAATCAAAAAGGCCTTGAAAGATCATAAAAGAAAATGAAAATTTTCTTAATAATTCTAAAATTGTTTTATCTTCTAAAAATTATGTCCTCACCTTCTTATGCTTTTGAGCTTATTGTTTCTTTTGAACGCACTGAATGGAAGGAAGATGATTACTTGTGCCATAGTCATATTTTAAGTGTAATGATAAATGAAGATTATGATATATATTCTTATCACACTTTGGCCAAAGATATGTACGAGCATTTTAGAGAAAAATTTAAATATGAATATATAAGGATCAAGAAGCGTTGTTGGTCGATATATTGATTTTAAAACAATCGATGGTAAACCAATTATATATTAAGTAAATAATTTATAAAAGATAGCACATGAAAATTTATCTGAAGTCATGAAGATAGATGAGGTCTTCTAATATATTGTGATTAGTAAAAAAAAATTTACAAAGTGAGCAACCCGTCTCACTCACGGACAAATGGTTAAGCTAAAGTTTCCAACAAGAAAATCAAATAAATTCTGAAAAAAAAATGGTAAGTCCCACCTGTAACGATTGGTCGATTAGATTGACCGACGCTTTATGGACTTACCGTATAACTTATAAGGCCCCCACTAGAATGTCTCCCTTTAGACTCGTCTATGAGAATGCTTGCCATTTACCTGTAAAGTTGGAATATAAAACTTATTGGACAATTAAAAATCTAAACTTTAACTTGGACAGTGCTGGCTCACTCTGCAAACCTCAATTAAATGAACTTGAAGATATTCAAAATGGTGCTTACGAAAATTCAAGAATTTACAAGTACATAATAAAGGTGTTCTACGGTCAGAATATTTTTCGAAAATCATTCACACCTGGTAATGAATTGGACATTGAAATACTAACAAATGATATGTATCATGTGTCCTGAAAGCCATCGACTTCAGATAACCATGTAACTTGCATCGTACACAAGTGTGAATCATTCCAACATTGTTAAGAGTCTCATACGCCAGAGATACTAAAGAAAATACATCAAATTGCATGATAGTACCTGTTATTCGGTGATAGGATCCTTAGCATTGGGCGCTTAAGGGTCTGCACTAAGCATAGAGGGTCAGGAACATAGAGATTAGTTCTAAATCATAGCACCCATTGTCCTTAAACAATAGCTAATGGAAAGTGGTGCCCTACCCTTGGTACAGATACCGCAATAATCTAGACTTTGGTGCAGAGCATTGTTTATTAGAAGCCTAGCACCTAGCGCTTAGGATTTTCTTGAGATGTCTGTGCCTGGCGCAAGGCCTTCCAAGTGGGAGTGGAAGTGTTGGGTGTCTGAAGTCCACAAAAGTGAAGTTGAAAAATCTTGTAAATGATACACTACCATGTATTTAAGTCCATTAGGAGTGCCGAGTGGGGTCTTGATTTTCCATAAAAAGTTTGTTATATGGTTATGGACACATGTTATCATTTCATTGGATAAGAGGAGCTGCATTATGTAGAATGTTGGGGACCATGCAAACTTATGCTTGTTGTAGCATAAGCTAAGCATCTAACACTTGGGTGTTAGTGCTTATCCCTTGGCATGTTGGCACAAAGAACTCTACAGGATAGGTGTAGAGGGAGATTTTAGGCGTAGAGCATTTGGAGCTAAGCTTGATTGGCATTAGGGCATCATTTGATGTGTTTAAGCTCATTTTAGGAAGTGATAAATTCCACATTAACGAAAGAATTTAGATTTTAATTCTTCCAAAAACCCTCAAAAGAGCTCCTTTTACACTCCCACTTTAAAGTTGATTTGCAAAATCCACTCAATTCCACATGTTGCAAAATTCAATTGGTTCTATGGGATTTTAAATCTATGCTGCCAAATGGCTCTTAACACAAGTTCTACCTCATATCAACAGAATGGCTCCAAGATCAAAAGGCCCTTCTTAAGAAATTCTCAACTCTGGTTGCACTCTCAAATATACTGTCGTGGGCTATTTACTTGAACAAAAACAAAATCACTAACTTACAAAAGACTTTTAAAAGAAGACAAGAAAAACTTAAGAGGCTAGTTTTTTTCCCTCTCAAATGACCAAAGAGGGTGCACACACAGCCCCCCTTAGAGAACCGTTATTGGTCTTTCATGTGCCCATTTGTTACTTACAAAAGTGGCCTTTAAGAAAGGCAATTACAAAAGGTTTATATATATATATATATATATATATATATATATATATATATATATATATATATATATATATATATATATATATATATATATATAGCTTGCACTCTTGCATGTGTGCATCTACACACTTAGATCAGCACACACTGTTAAATGTGTGCATGAACACACTTTAACCTCCACTTGTGTCTCCTTGGTCACCCTTACAACCATAAAAAAAATAAAGCCCAGCTGAGCTGAACATCTATATTTAGCAGTTATTGATACTCTGGCAGCATAAGATGCTTGATATGCAGGTTCTTTAGGATTGAACACGTGGAGCACATTCACTAAAATTAAAACTGACTAAATTGTGAAACCTCTGAAGCGACATGGTCCCAAAATCAAATTTGTGGAACAATCCCAACCCCTTATTCTTAAACACTTGTTTGTTGAAATAGGACATTGGATATTTCTCACATTTAAGTGTCCAATAAATGTCCACCAATCCCATGGTCAGAAAATAAATGTCTCACACCGAAGTGGAACCAATAGTTTTAGATAGCTTAGATGGAGGAACTGATGGACCACTCCATGAATGCGCTGATTTATTCTGCATAAACCTTATGGTGGGGCAATGGTGAAAAATTGCAAGGATCGGCACCATTCCATTGATGGACTTGTTCAGCCTATTGCTCTAAATTATTGATTAATCTGATTCCATATACATAACACAGTAATCAAGAATAGGGAACGGCCTAGCAGATGCCACTTAGGGCCTGTTTGTTTCACCAATTACCAGAGTAATGTAATAGAAATATACAATATTTCACCAATTACTACAATAAATGTAATGAAAATATGCAATGATTACAAAATACTTATCTCTCAACAACTTCTGCATTTGACTTCAAATTTATATGTTTAGTGTATGACAACTTCTGCATTTGACTTCAAATTTATATGTTTAGTATATTGTTGATAAAATCATAATATGACATCTTTCCATCATTTCGATGTCAAATCATCACTAAAATGCACTAACATTATTATTTTGATTTGAAATATTTATGATAATGTTGTGAAAGGGTGTAATGATTACACAAATACAAACTATTTGCACGGTGGTAATTAAAATCATAATAATAACACATATCCTTTATGATTGAATTTTGGTATGGTTGCAATGGCTCAGTACAAATTTCAATTTCCGTGGCGCACCGTCCAGCCCATTGATAACCCTGCAGGTTTGTGTAAATGGGTTTTATGAGCAAAAGATCCACCCGGTCCAGCAGGTGGTACCCATGTCTAGCCTTGAATCCAAACAGAATAGCATGGTTTCTGTCATCCGTTCATGTGGCCAAGGGCAATCGGATGAATGAATTGGTTGGAATATAAACACTAGTGGACTGCACATAACTAATTAGGGTTGGAAACAAGTTGGGTCATCGGACCTGTCCAAAAGCAAGACCTTAATTGCTAAACGGGTTTGAGTCTGAATCCTCTCAAAATCAACCTCACACGGACCCATTTATAAATGGGCTCAATTGGAATTGTGGTAAAATGGACTTGACAAAGACCCAAACCGAAGAAAAGGTAGTTAATTGGTATGCAAGTCTTTTCTTTGACCTGTTGCTAGCCTTATCATGCATAGGCATACCGTGGATAAGACCATTCAGTTCTAAGACAACACGGTGTGGGAAGAAATAAATGCAGACCATCCAACAATTGCTTGCTGAATGACTGCGCTAGATTGTGTAGCCTGTAGGCATCTAGTGGGCCTGATGTGCACTAATTTAGGGAGAAACATCAATCAGATTATCCAACCCATCCATCAGGTGCATCGTCACATTTACACCATGGATCCTAACAGTAGGTCAAATCCAATGCTAAGGTAGGCCACACCATAGAGAACGGTATAAAATCATGCCCAAAACCTCTAAACAGCCCATGAGTCTCGGAATACCCTTTTTCTTTGGGGCGTCCCTTCATGCTAAGGGAGGGCATGATGATCAGACCCAAAGCCTCTAAATTCACGCCGTGTTGCCTTCGTGAGTCTTGGAATGCCCTGATTCTTTGGGCGTCCCTTCAGATGAAGATATTAGATGGCAGAGATACTCACCCAAACGCAAACATCTCAACTTTTCCGCGTGGTGTGGGCCACCTGAGCCTTTATTCGTACGGAAGTGAAACGTTCTTAAAATCAAAACAAAGAAACAAAAAAAAGAAAAGAGACCAGGATAGTCGACAACTCCTGCAAATCCACTACGTCTATCAAGAGATGAACATTATTGGAACCATACATAAAAAAGTTAGCTTTATAGAAAACTTCAATAGGCTATACCAATGGGAACAATGTAAATTTTAAAACATCCAGCTTCACGAGGTGTGGCTATGGTAATGGGGAAATATTAGTCTGGGCCACTACAGCCGTTAGATAATTTAGGGCCTGTTTGGATACCACCAAATAAGTTACTTTTTCTGCTTACAGCAGTAGATAAGTAACTTATTGAGATATGTTTGGTTTATGATCGATTATAAGTAGATTTCTTATTTAAAGCTACTACCTAGAAATCAAGAGCTCTTATTATTTATTTAAAGCTACTTACTTTGCATTACTTCAATTTATTTAAAGCAACTTCTTGGATGGAATCAGCTCGTTGACTTGTCATTTTAATCTTGCTGATGTTCTGCGAGTGTTTGATGAAATACCTCAATGAATTGTTTTCTTGGACTACCCTCATATCAAAGTATTATCCAAATGGGTATTCCCGGGTAGGTTGGAAAAATAAATTTCCTAAAAAAAACTTTTACATTGTAGGATTGTCCTTATATCTTGATCGTGAAGTTGCTTGCTGAGTGTTTAATGAAATGCCTACAAAGTACTCTTACCGATTTGCATTCGTAGTGTGAGAAATTGAAGATGAAATCTGTGTTTGAAAAAATGTCGCATAGGCTTGAACTCGAGCTAGCCAGAGTTGGTGACCAAGCCAAGCTGAGTTCAAGCTAAGGTTGGCTGCTGGCTGAGCCGAGCCTTGCCAAGCTCGACTCGGTTCAACTTGTGTATAGCTCTAGTCCTTACTCATGCCTCAATAGTAGACTCACAAAAGTTTCAACAAGAGGTCATGGGTTTGAGTACCCATTATGGTGAAATCCCATTGTATTGTGAGTGTGTAACAAAAAACAAAAAAAAAAAAATCAAAAAAATCAAGATAAGCTACTTATGGCATGAGTAGCTTAAGTAACTTACTATCCAAGTGCCCCCTAAAAGACTCGTAACAGGCCCGCAATAACCTTTATCATTGTAACATGCTTAATGTAAAATAATTTGGGAGATGCCATTGGTAAGATATGTTCAGCGGAGGATAAATCCTTCTAAAATAGAGTGGTTTTTGAGTCATTTAGGCAAATAGAACTTAGGCAAACAAATACAGCAATCTTATAAAAGAATGGCTTGTTAAATATCAAATACATATTTAAAACCAGAAAAAAAATTACATACTTATAATCCTCTCATTTTTCTAATTTTTTCCCCACTGTTTATTCACATTTTTTTTCTTTAAAAAATATTTCAACCCCAACAGCTGCCCATTAAGGCCCTTATCAAACAACTATAAGGCTTTTTACCATTATCAAATACCTTGGGTGTGGGCCTCCTAAGTTTTGTATCAAGTTTTCCTTTTTTTTTTTTTAAAAAAAAATATTAATTCAGCATGGTGATTTACACCTTATTAAGTGGTTTGATGAAAAAATTGGGCTGTCATGTGAATTTAGAGGTTTTTGGATGGTTATCAATTGTTTTCTCTAGTGTCATCCACCTAAAAACTATATATATATATATATATATATATCTGATTTTTGAAGCATCCCATCAGCATTGCCAAGGAATGCATAGATAGGAGTACATTAGTACAGTGATCCTCACACAAATATAGGCAGGTAAATAAGGGAATAGGTGAAAAGGACACAGCATAAACCAAAATCATCACCGACACATTTCTTAGAGTGAGAATTGTGTCATCTCCCACTGTGACTAATGTCACCTAAGCGACCCGATCCTCTCCAACACCTGATCCTTTACAACACATATTTCAAGCAAAACGCCAAAGCTTGTGAGCCCACCATGTTTGTATATGTAAAATCCATTAAGATTATTCCTGTATTCTAGGATCCAGGCCAAAAATTCAGGGAAAAATATCAACAATTACATGAATTGTATGGTTTAGGCAGAATGCCTTACAATCCAAACAGGCCATAGTAGGAATGGTTTAGAATATTAGCTATGTGCAAACTCAATTACAATTCCCATATCTTTGGCTATACCTGCCTACCCAAATTCGAGTCTGTCCAAAAAATTCCGACATGATTATTAAATGGGCTGCGTCTGGTATCCCCTTCCACCCAACCCAACCAATCTATAGACCCTAACAACTAATGTTGCCTTATCCAGCTACCAGCTGTTGCCTATGGTGTGCCTACCTTAGTTTAACCTCATTTTCAGGATCTGGCAGCCAGCCCAGCAGACAGCAGCTGCCTCTGACTAGCACGGCTATTTCCTAAATGCCATCAGCCTCCTGAGAGATGGTTACAAATCACCAATTCTACATGCAGCCACCAGTTCAATGAATCAGGCTGGAACAGTAAGTGTGGCTGATCAGACACCAGCTGGATCAGGACTACTGAACTTGGACAGTTGTGAGGATATTTTAACCAATCAATTTTTTCATGTAGCTCAACTTAAAAATTAAAATTGAGTTGCCCAGTGGCATCTGCAATGGCAGAGTGCAGAATCAATCAGGACTGCAGATTGCAGTCCCTAAGCTGAGATGGTGTGGGAGGTTAGATTGTCCCAGTCCTTTTGATTTTAGCTATTCCTTAGCGTGTGGAAATACTTCAATAAATCATTTAAAGGCAAGATGTGTACTGAATCCTCTAACCACTGACAGAAAAGAAAATGAAGTCACCGAGCATTTTCACCAAGCATCAAAATATAAAATCCATACCAAAACCAACTACAATACCAAAACAAAAATAGTTCCCACCAACACGCTTTTCAAGTTCTACCAACCCATTCTCACAGATCCTGGACACTCGGACCTGCACCACAAGATAAAAAGGTCAAGGGTTAAATTTTAAAAAATAATAATAATAAATTTAAGTATAACACTGGCAGATTCAACCACAACATACTCAACTCAGGCCAGTCAAGAGCCCTTGTTAAACTAATAGCAATGGGGAGTCATTTGATACTCTGGAAAAGTATGAATCCTGATATACAGAAACATGAAAATTGCATGCATGGCATATATCAACTCAAATTAAACCAACTGCATTGTGGAATCCACTGTAACCAGGTCACTATCCCAAAATGAAATTGGCTTGAACCACCATGCCCCCTGACTCCTGGAGGCTTGCTGAAATAGGACAGTTGGATACTTCTTTAATTTCAAGTGTTTAATAAATGTCCACCATTCCCATAGTGTATATATGGTCAAACAAGTGTAGTTTTTTGTTTATGATGATTCTAAACTGAGACCATATTTTGGCCAGTTCAATTTGAGTTTACTCATGTAGCCTCAAGTACAATTTTTAGTGCCTGCTTATCAGCAAAAACTTGTTCACTCCCTAAGTATAGGATTGTGATGTAGTAATAAACTCGGTGAGACCGAGGTCGAATTCCAAGAAACTGAAACTTGTACGTAATCTGAAACTAAGTAGAACTAGAAATAGACTAAGATGAAATCTAAATCAAATGAATTTAAGGAATAATGGTGAGATAATTATCTAAAACTTAAAGAATTCAGGGAAAGGAAACTAGGGATTCAGAGGATCCACTTATAGAGATCAGGGAGATCTTATGCCTATTGCAAGAACTCAACTGGACTTAGAGTCCCATCTTCAACCAATTGAAGAATGTAACCATGGAAATCAAAACCGAACTTGCTTTGATATAGTTTTCAAGACATGAAAGGTATATGAATTAGAATGGATTCTATCACCAAACCATGTCTAGGAGATAAAGTAAACAACAGAATTAAACTAATTACCAACCAATCAACAATGTATAAAGGTTAGGAAGGGTACCGTCATCCGACCATGCCCAGGAGACGATGGTGAACAACAGGGCTTCCTGATATCATAAACATAAAAAGGAAAGGAACATGCTCAAAGCTATCGCAGACTCATTGTAATTTTAGTCACAACAGACCATTAAAAACCAAAAACATTCCCTTAACTAAACTAAAATCAATATCGGTTCAGTCTAAACAAAAGGCACAAGCAAAAAGTTCTTCCAGCACACTACAAGCTTCACCTCTTAGCCCTAGCTAAAAGGTTTAGCCTATAATAGACATGGTTAGGCTAATCCTAAAAAATAAAGAAAAAAGATAAGTGAACAAGTTCACTCCCTGTTTCTCTTTCTTTCTCTCTATCCATGTCCACCTCCTCTCCAGATGCCTCCATGGCTGCCTCCCGTTCCAAAAGATGATGCTCACGTTCCCTTCTTTCTCTTTTCATAGCCGGAGAAAGTCGGTCGGCTGTGGCGAAAGTTGCATGCACAACAAGAAAAAGACGCAACTTCTTGCACCTGGCTCGGTTCTTGGGACGGTGGAGTGGCTGACTTCGAGATCTGAGCCGTTCAGACTCCTTAGAAATAGTCATTTGCCCTATGAGATGAATTTAGATGGTCCAGATTGTCCAGCCGATCATCACCATGATCATACAGCGGCCAAAAAACGATCGACGTCGAATGTGCGTAAGGCTTACGCAGGGAGTGCGCTGAGGTGTTTGGTGGGCCCCATATTGATGTTCTCTGAGAAATCTGACACGTTCATTGGATTCCTGGTGAAAAATCATTCAGGAAGGAGTGATTTTTATCGGGTTTTGGTACAGTCCATTGTATCAAACCAACTCACCGTCCATCATGCATTTTCTAGCGATTCATGTGCATACGTATGTGTGGGTCCAAAAAGACACCTAAACGAGGGTTACACATACCTTCTGGAGTGAATGATCGGTCCGGATCGTCCATATGGACTGATCTGGATGGCCCATTGAGATCACGTGCCGGACAGCGTGCGGACGCTGGCAAAAATCCGATTTTAAGAAGGAGAGCTCGGGTCTTGGTGCTTTGACTAGATTTGTGATCTAGTGTTGCGTGTGTGTACATGTGCTATACACACATGCAACCCAAGTTGGATCCGATCGTGATACTTATGATAAATCTGCTCCATCCATCCCTTTCCTTATTTAATTTAAGGGGTTGAGACCAAAATTGAGGCATATCCAGATATCAGGCAGGCCCCAAATCAAGATTTTAGGCTTGATCTGTCTGTTGGGACACTTCACAGGGATCGAATAGATGAAATTCGATGTGTACGGCTAATTTATGGTCCTCAGGACATGTCTGAAGTTTCGAGCTGAACGGATGGTGGGAACCTTGTGATCTTGCATTCTGGACGTCTTTCGGGCCACTTAAGCTCCAGTTTCTTGATTTTCTCGGATCTCTGACGTTTAAATTCATCGATCTTGGTCCCCTGGGGTACATCCCTTGCCTTGGTGAATTCTGAGTATTAAATCCATGCTTTTAGTACCCTGTTTCAATCCAAGCTCGTAAATACAACCTGCATCACAAACACGATTAAATTGGCCATTAAACAATACCAAGTTCGTAAATCTAAGCAATAATTGTGGTCTGATATGCAATATTTGACCCTCGACACTTATCATCCATCACAATATGGCAGGCATGATAAACTGAAAAGGTGCAGAAAAAAAAAAAAAAAAATATCAATCAAAATTAACACACATGAACCTTTGAGCAGAGAATATGCATTTGTAAAAGTGGGGCTTGTGAAACTAACGAACAGTAATGTGGGTAAGGGATTCTCAAAGATTTTGCTGTTTGGGAGGTCAATAAGAATCCAACACCTGGCCCTTTCCCCCCTTGAATGTGGACTCTAGCTTTATTTTTTGCTAACCTCCTATTTTCAGGTCAAAGATCCAAGGGTTGGTATTGTTCCAGCAGGGGATATTGGGCAATACCCAACCCATGGTGGGATCCATCAGTCTGGACCACCAACACATGGGTCCCACTTGTAAGATCTCTAGTTGTGGCTCTTTTGGCAGCATGAATCTTGGGCAGTTAGGAATTCGAATCCAGGATTCTCAATCCAAATCATGTTTGGCAAACCCCAAAATCCTGGATTTCAAATCATGTTTGGCAAACCTCAAAATAGCCCCTTTCAAGATCCATGAGAAAAGGTGGGGCTGCAAAATCTTGGATTTTCAATCATCTCCAACTGTCATAACTGCCCTCTCCCCTCTTCAAAACCCAAAATCCAGGCTGCCAAACATAATTTTAGATTCCATGGGATTGAAAATCCAAGCTGCCAAACGCAACTGAAAGAATCACAATACAGGATTTGGATTCTTAAGTCAGAATCGCTTCAATCTATCAGCCTTATCCGAATCAAACACGCAAAGTGTGTAGAGGTATTTGGAGCACCGGACCTTAAACTTCACGACATCCTTGCTCTTCTTGATCTTAACTGATCGAGCATCTTTCCTTCTCGCAGTGAGAAGGAAATCCTTGATCTCGTGGATCTGCTTCGGCTGTGGAGTCCAAAACCGACATGAGATGTTTAATACATTTACAATATCAAAGAAGCAAAAGCAATAGCTAGATTGTATAAATAAAACAATGCCACAACATTAGTTAAATAGGGGCATGCTCCAGTGCTACAAGTACCACTATAAAACAACCCCCCATGAACAAGTAAGCAAGTCTATTTTAATGATGAAACTTCCTTTATTAATTATCCAAAAGATAAAAGAGTGTCAAAATCCTTCATTCACAATCTAAGTACTGCAATTTAGATTTATTCTCACTACAAAACATGCCACGATTAGCTACCTTTGTAAGAACTCTATGTGGTGGGCCTTACTGATCAACGGTCTGGATTGTCCTTCAGTTGGACTATGTGATTAAAGTACACTAGTGGGCCCCACTTCAGGTGATCTGCTCCGTAGTCTATCTGCGCAGCAGTGCGTATTAGGGGTGGAACTAGTACGCAGGGCTACTTGAGTTGAACTAGGACATAGAGATGTGGAGCGGGAGAGAGAGTTGCGATGGGTTTCAAACTCTCTCTCCACAGACTCTATATAAGAGATTGCTGGGTCCCCGATCCTACACCACCATAGAAGCCGAATTCCCATCTACCCTTCTGAATAAGGGTGTGAAAGAAAGGAAAATGACAACATTGGTATTCTGGTATTTTTATCTGGTATATATGGCGTCTCAGTTAGGTTAGTCATCCGAACCCTTGCCCCCCATGTCCTATGCACAACTCGATCTCAGGGATTTCCACATATAGTTGATCCCACAACCTATACCATTCAACGAGTTTATCTTGTGAGTTGAAGTGAGACAAATTGAATTGCAAACACACTAAAGCTAGCTTTATTTCCTTTTCTATCTGAAAGCTCTATAGAGGTTTGCTAATTCCCCACACACATAGAGCAGTATGCATCCCACATGTGGGCACACATGGAAATATGAAGCATGTGTGAGACCTGAGCATTCCATATGGTTGGAAATAAATCATTAGATCATTGGTCTGAAAAATCAGACAAAGTTCATTCTTCAGGTGGACCACAATGTGCAAAATTGGCAATTATTATTATTATTTTTTTCTAGCCATTCATTTATTTGTTTTCATATTCTGTGGCCCACCTGAGATGTAAAATGGACATGCCAGCAAATCTAAACAGTGTAGACCTGATGGAAAGCTCAAAGCTCTAAGAAGTGTCACACACATGCATGTGTATGTCTACTGCTCTGACATACATGTGGATGCATAATGCTCCGACACACCAAAAAATGTGATTGTTTTAAAAACTCTCTCCAAATCTAAACCCCATTTTGGCATCTTCTAACAAGACTTAACCCACAAATAAAATACAGCTAAGCAAAAAAGATCAATAAAATACTACAGATGATGGGGAAAAGAAAAAGAAAACTCTAAATTTAACAATCCACTTCAACCATCAGCACAAACCCTAGCTAACAAAGGGAAAAGAAGAACAATAAACCACAGCCCCCACTTTCCATATGCATTGATGAATGGAGAAGTAGACTCAGGGTAGGGCCCACCGTGACATGTGTCACACATCCAAGCAGTGCATCAGATGCGCACTGCCCAGAAAATGGGATGCCCCAAATCAACCAAATCCAAAGCTCAGGACCAGACCATCAAGAGCAGTGTAAGATCACGTATAAAACCTCTACATCGCATGCTGTGGCCCCAAGAGTTTTGGAATGGCCTAAAGTTTGGGACAACCCATATATATATGGGGCACAAGCAACAAACGCATTTGATGGCATATGAGTAGGGGCAGCAGGTAACCCAGTCGTGAAGGGGAACGGCTTGGGCCACTAAACTTAGTCCAAAGGCTGGGCAAGGGCTTGAAATCTATGCCTGTTGTTCGGGCCCGTCCAAGCAGGGCCAAGGCCAGTGATGGATAGCCCAGCCCATTTCCCTAGTGTATGCTACATATTACACAGGTATTAGTTACAGACTACAGAGTTGGTAGGGTGTATAGTAATATGAAGAACTTGACACTCTACTAGAGTGTGATGGATGATGCATAGGCACTTGTAAACTATCTAAGAACCCCACTTTAGATGTGGAACTATATATTGGGTGGGGCATATGCTTGGTTGATAAATCATCATATCAGATACAAGGTGTGCCACAAAAAAAAAAAAAAACTCCAATTCTTTGGAAGAGCATGATGGTTCGTAAACACACACTCACCTGTGCACGTAGCTTACATGTAACTTATCGTTAACTTATAGGGTTGGCCCTGTCCCAGCCTTGGCCAGCTCAGGCCTCTAGGGGGCGTTTGGCGCATGGTATTAGATGGGATTACTTAGGATGGAATTGCATTTGGTCCCGTGCTAATTCCACTCAATGTTTGGGAAGAATGGAAAAGCTTGGAATTAGATTAGATGGAATTGCATCGAGTCCCGTGCCAATTCCACTCAATGTTAGCAAGTTGTGTAGGTCCCATCATGATGTGTGGGCTATATCCACACTGTCCACCCATTTTTGGAGATCATTTTAAGCATGGGCCAAAAAATCAAGTAGATCTAAAGCTCAAGTGGACCCCACCATAGAAAGCAGCGGGGATTGAATACCTACTGTTGAAAACTTCTTTGGGGCCACATAAGTTTTGGATCTGCCTCATTTTTAGGTCCATGCCATAAAATGAGGTTACCAAACAGATTAATTGTTTGGATATAACACATATGTGTTATTCTCAATAGTTTCAAATGATGGTGGAATTAAGCTTATCCCATGCTAACTGGGGACAATCCCTGCCATGTGTAATAATTATGTTATTTGAATCCCATCCCACCTAATCATTCCCAATGCCATGCGCCAAACACCCCTAGGGTGAGGGCCAAGCTGGGGCTTGGGGCTCTAAGACCGGCTAGGGCCAACATTGGCTCGGCCCATTGTCACCACTAATATAAGCAACATGGTGGGGGGCCAACACAGAAACCTACATTGACTGTTCCTTCTCCACCGTTTCCTGTGGCGTGGCCACCCGAGTTATGGAACAAGGTGATATTTGTCGAAAATCAGTGGTTTTTTGAAAAAAAAATTAGAATTTTCAAAATTTCAGAAATTTCCTGTCAAAATGCTTTTTGAAATTTTGAATGCAAAAGTATGGTTAGTGTTTGAATGCAAAAGTATGGTTAGTGTGCTTTGTCCCACATCAGAAATGTAAAGAAAAGTTTTGTGGTTTATATGAAAACTTGTAAAGAGTATTCTTACTTGTAGTTTTTGGAGGATGTGATACTTGGGTTGCGTGTTCCAGTGCTACGTACTGGAACACACGCACACGCGCGGGCAGTGTGCCTATAGTGGCGCCAGATGACGCACTTTGCATTTCGCACGTGTCGCAGAGTGGTCGCTCCATCGCGAGACGGTGTGACCTCGGTGCGATAGGTCTGGTCAGAGCCTTAGGGCGGTGGATCTGAAAATCTGAAATGAGCCTAGGTTTTATAGGTGGCTAAAAACGGTCAGATTTTAAATCCGAAACGTCCAGGCGTTTCTAAAAATGGATAGCCACCTTGAAAGTCATAATGGTCCAAAAACGGACGGGCCAGGATGATCTAATGGTCAGATCTTCTGATTTGACGACTAGAAACGTCTAAGATTAATTATTAATGGCCAGGAACATTTTTCAAACGTTCTGGACCATTGAATAGCACACAACAACGGTGCTACACCTGATGCCTATATAAACTGGACCATTCAAGTCTGATTTCATCATCTCAACACACCATCTCTCCCATCAGAAACATCCAAATCTCCTTAGTGAATACTGTGAACATTTCTCTATATTCAATCTTGCCAGAACAAATCAATTACGTTATAGCATTCCATAGTGGATCCATCGTGGTTGCTGCATGCTGATTCAGTACATGTTTGTCTTATCCTGGAAGCAATTCGCTTGTAACCCATCAACAATTGATAAGGGGGCGAATCCCGCTTTAAGGACAATGTATTCTATACGTGATTCAGCCTAGTGAAACAATTTATATATATATATATATATATATATATATATATATAGACACACACACGGTGTATCCAAACATCAATTTCTAACACCACCTCACAGGAATCAGCGGGGTAATGATGTCCACTATTGAAACCTTCCTGGGGCCATGGTGATATCTATTTGTCATCCAACCTGTTCTTTAACCTGTTCATCAGGTTATGCGGGCCTGGATGAAGGGAAAAGACAAATATCATCTCCATCCAAAACTTCCGTGACTTCTAAGAACTTTTCAACGGTAAGCATTCAATCCCCAATGTTTCCTGTGGTGTGATCATTTGTACACGGGGACCACATCGGTAAAAAAATCTAGAGCACGCTGGAATACAAGTACAAGGTTGAAGAGGAAGGTACACAAGTTTCTCATTGCCAGGTATTTCAACTTCATGATGGTAGACAATCTACCGCTATTTGCCCAAATTCAAGAACTGCACTTATTGTAAATAAAATAAAAGCCATAAAAATTGATCTTCCTGAATCCTTTCAAGTCGAGCTATTATCGTAAAATTGCCTCCGAGCTAGAAAGACTATAGGAAGAAACTACTGTATAAATTCGAAGAATTCACCCTAGAACAAATCCAGAAACATCTTCATACTGAAGAAGAATTCCGTAACCGAGACAAAAAGAATGACGCTAATGGTGCATCCTCGTCCAAGGTGAACGCAGTAGAACGGCCAACCCAAAATAATTCCTATGAGAAAGTTGATTCCCTTAAACTTAACAAAGATCAAGGAAAATTCAAGAAAATCCAAAAGAAGAAAAATAGAAAACCTAAGGGAGCTTGCTATGTCTGCGGCAAGACTGGGCATTTCGCCCGAGTCTGTAGAGACCGAAAAAAGCCTAAAAAAGAGACTAATGCAGTAAATAATGATATCGTAGCCATGGTCACAAAAGTGAATCTAGCTCAAGAGAAAATTCCTGGTTGGTGGTATGATACAGGTGCCACAGTCCATGTATGTCATGATCGATTGCCTTCAAAACCTATGAAGACGAGTCTAATGGTCAAGAGGTTCAAATGAGAAATGAAGGATGATCGAAAGTTGCAGGAAAATGAACCGTGGAATTACTCCTTACCTCTAGAAAGAACGTAATACTGACCAACGTATTGCATGTCCTAGATATAAGGAGGAATCTTGTCTCAAGGGATCTCTTAAGCAAATCTGGGATTAGGGTTGTGTTTGAATCGGGCAAGCTGATCTTGTCCAAGAATGAAAATTTTGTGGGTAAGGGATACGCTTGTAATGGGATGATCAAATTATCTCTAAATGAAAAGAATTATTCTGCTTACATGATTGAGTCTGTAACACTATGGCATGGTAGACTAGCCCATATTGGCTACAGTACTATAAAATTCATAGTTAAGAACGGCCTAATATCATACAATGATGGTGACAAAGATAAATATGAAGTATGCATATGGTTTAAAATAATCAAGAAACCATTCCCTAGCATCGAGAGATCATATCAAATATTAGACCTGGTGCATACTGACATATGTGAACTAAATGACGTTCTTACCCGTGGAGGTAAAAGGTACTTTATAACGTTTATAGATGATTATTCAAGATATGTATATGTATATCTTTTAAAATCGAAAGATGAAGCATTTAATGCATTCAAGATCTATAAATCTGAAGTAGAAAATCAATTAGTTAAAAATATTAAAATCCTTCGTAGTGACCGAGGTAGAGAATATTTCTTTAATAAATTTTCTAACTATTGTGAAGAACACGATATAATATATCATTGCACAACACCTTGTACACTACAACAAAATAGTGTAGCAGAGAGAAAAATAGGATAATAGTAGAAATGGTCAACTCAATGCTAATATAAGCACAATTACCATTAAACTTATGGGGAGAAGTATTGATAGTTGTATGTCACGTTTTAAACCGAATTCCATCTAAGAAAACCAAGACCTCTCCATACGAAATATGGAAAGGAAGAAAACCAAACATAGGGTATCTTAAAGTGTGGGGTTGTCTTGCATACTACAGAACTGCAGAACCTAAAAAACTAAGTTAGGACCAAGAGCTATTAAATGCATCATTGTAGGATATGCACAAAATAGTAAGGCCTATGGGCTTCTAGACTTAGACTCCAATATAATCATAGAGTTTAGAGATGTAGAGTTATTTGAGAATTTTGTATTCATGGAGAAAAAGAATGCTGAGATTTAATCTCCTAATGAAACTATAAAAGAAACACAAATAAAAAAAATAATTTCAAGTGAACCTCGTAGGAGTCAAAGAGCAAGAGTAGAGAAGAGTCTTGATCCTAATCATATAAACTCTCGACAACTCTCTTTTCATCCAGTTGAGGGTGATACAGAGAAGGTCATTAGGAAAATACTATGGTTTTAACTATATAAGATGAACCTAAAACCTTTAGTGGAGCTATGACTTCAAGAGACTTCACTTTTTGGAAAGAATCCATTAATAATGAAATAGATTTCATACTATCTAACCAAACATGGGAATTGGTAGATCTACTTCCAGGTTTTAAACCAATAGGTTGTAAGTGGGTATTTAAGAAAAAAAACACACAGATGGTACAATTCAAACCTTTAAGGTAAGGTTAGTTGTTAAGAGTTTCCGATAGAAAGAAGGAGTTGATTATTTTGACACTTATTTACTAGTGGCTCGAATAATATCGATTAAGATCTTATTCGATCTAGCATCCATACATCATCTTCATATCCATCAAATGGATGTGAAGACAACATTCCTGAATGATGATCTCGACGAGGAGGGTTACATGGAGCAATCAAAAGGGTTTGTTCTACCAGGAAATGAAAAAAAAGTGTGTAGACTTGTTAAGTCTTTGTATGGATTAAAAGCAAACACCAAAATAGTGACATGATAAATTTGATTTTAAAGTTGTCTTATGGTTTTGAATATAATATTACTGATAAATGCATATATTCAAAAGTGTGTAATGATTATGTTATAATCATATACTTGTATGTAGATGATATGTTAATAATCAATAATAAAATGGAAGGTGTAACTGAAACCAAAAAGTTTCTCTCTTCAGTTTTCAAAATGAAGGATCTTGGACAAGTGGATACCATATTAGGTATCAAAGTTAAAAAACACAATGGGGGTTTTGCATTATGCCAATCTCATTATATTGAGAAAATAATAAACAAGTTTAATCATTTGAAAATTAAAGAGGCAAATATCTCGTTTGATCCAAGTATCAAGTTAAAAGAAAATAGTAGAAGAGCAGTTGCACAACAAGAGTATGCTAGTGCTATAGGCAGTTTTATGTATGCAATGCAATGCACAAGACCGGATATAGCATACGCTGTGAGTAAACTAAACAAGTTTACGAGTAATCCAAGTGTTGAACACTGAAAAGTTACGTAGAGGAAATCAAAGAACTATGGGTATTCTACTCAAAGTTTTCATTCGTGTTAGAAGAATATACCGATGCAAGTTGGATATCAAGTTTATGAGATAACAAGTCCACAACAAGGTGGATATTCACCTTAGGAGGTGCAATTGTCTCTTGGGGATATAAGAAATAAACCTGCATAACGCATTCGACAATGAAGTCTGAGTTCATAACTTTGGCTGCAACTAGCAAATTGGTTGAATGACAAAGGGATTTTCTATTAGAAATCTCATTCTATGCGAAGCCTATGCCGATTGTTTCACTTCATTGTGATAGTGAAGCCACTCTAGCGAGAGCCTATAGTGGTACCTATAATGGGAAGTTCAGACACATAAGTTTGAGACATGACTATATAAGGTAATTGATTCAAGATGGAATCATTGCGATCTCATATGTGAAGTCGAGTAATAACTTGGTTGATCCTTTTACTAAACCTCTGATAAGAAAGGTAGTAAAAACAACATCTAGAGGGATGGGGTTGAAACTCTTTACTCAAAGTTTCACCAGCGAAAGAAACTTAACCCAAAATTAAAAAATTGCTAAAGATTGGGTTTAATGGGTAACAACAATTCACTGATAAGTGAGAAGTTTCAATACTAAAAAATTAAACTAACCTCATCCAGGATGAAAGTGCTGGCCGTTATAAAAGATGGATGAGTATTAAACTCTTAATAAAGTTGAGTTAAATAGGACAAGTGTTTTAACAGAAACACTGAAAGAATTTCACCTATGTGTAATGAGGGAGTGTTGGTCATGTGCGATCGTTAGATGTTCACTCCCCAAGTATAGGGTTGTGATGTAGTAATAAACTCGGTAAGACCGAGGTCGAATCCACAGGGACTGATACCTGTACGTTATCTGAAACCAAGTAGAACTAGAAGTAGATTTAAGATGTGATCTAAATCAAATATAAATTGATAAATAATGGTGAGAGATTAATGTAAAACTTAAGGAATTCAGAGGAAAGAAACTAGGGATTCAGAGGATCCACTTGTAGGGATCAGGGAGATCTTTTGCCTACATCAAGAATTATTGAATTTAAACTGAACTTACTTGATCTGGTTTTCAAGAGATGAAAGGTATATGAATTAGAATGGATTCCATCATCTAACCATGCCTAGGAGACAAAGCAAACAACATGATTAAACTAATTACCAACCAATCAACAGCGTATGGAAGTTAGGAAGGGTACCATCATCCAACCATGTCTAGGAGACGATGGTGAACAACAAGGCTTCCTGATGTCATTAACATCAAAAAAAGAGAAAAAAGAAATATTCAAAGTCATTGCAGACCTATTGTAATTTTAGTCACAACAGACCATTAAAGACTAAGAAAAATATTCCTTTAATAATCAATACAAATCAAATTCAGTTTATGAATTTAAGTTAAAAGCTTGAAATAGTATCTCCCATCTCGCTACAGGCTTCACCTCTTAGCCCTAGCTAAGAGGTTTAGCCCAACATGATTGGGCTAAAATAAACAAATAAACAAATAAACAAAAGAAAAAGAATAGGAAAGAAAAAACCACAATAAGGAAAGTAAAAAAAAACTTCTCTCTCTCCTCCCTGTCTTCACGTTCCCATCTCCCTTTCAATCGTCCTCCTTGTTCCAGCCAAGCCAAACTCACGTGCCACCTCTCCCCCTCTCTCTTGCACGTCTCCTCCTTTTTAAAGATGAAAGGACTCCTTTGGAGCTGCTGTGGAGTCCCAAAAGAAATAGGCTGCGGAAGAGGTCTTTACGCACAGCAGTTCACCGAACTGGAAAGTCGATGGTGTGAATGACCCTTACGCAGTCAAATTCGGAGCCTCCAAACTCCCATTTTCCTTGCAATCTGTCCGTAAAATCAACATCCCTTGGGACGTTTTTGAATGAGCTACATGATGGACGGATCAGATCTTCTATCCGATCATTGCCATGATCGTGCAATGGCCAAAAAGCTTCGGAATGTGTTGAGACTACATCACTTTTTAAGAAGTTTTCTAAACTTTATTTACGTGTAGTCTCTGATTCATTGTGTTCTCCTCGGAAAACCGTTCGGGACAGGCTGATTGGTCTCGAGTTTGATGCGGCCCATGGTACCAGATCTTCTAGTCGTCTGTCCTCCGTTTGAATGATTGAAATCCGCTTAATGCTATCTTCTATAATTCCTCCACCTAGGAGAGGGTCAAGCCACCCCTCTAGGACACATTGGACGGTCCAGATCATGAAAAAGGATGATGGATGGAGCTCACTGTAAAAACCCAATCACAGGCACGTACGTCACTGGACTTTTTTCACTATTTGCATGTTTTGTACAAAAAATTGGTGGGGCCCACTTATGATGACATTCTTGGAGATCCACTCCCTCCATCAGCTCCTATACATAGTGTTAGCCCATGGCTTCCAGTTTAAAGTAGATCTGACTTCAGGGTGAGCCACACGCTTAACCAATGTATGGACAACATTCACCGTTAAAAAAACAATGGGCTTAAGCCATGCATGGCACATCTATTTACAGATTTGCCATTCTGTTTTGTTATATCTTCTACCATCAGTATCTCCTGATTGCACCATTCAAAAGAAGTAAAATTTGACAAATATCCACCGTTTTTTGTGCTCTTTCCATCAGTTCAGTTTGGGTCTAGATCTCCCAAGGATGTCCAAGATGCTTTCTTAATGGTTATTATCCGCTGATCTCTCTATTGGGCCACTTCCACAAGGATCTAATAGCTGAAATTTGACGTGTACGGTTAATTTATGGTCCTCAGGCCATGTATGAAGTTTCGAGCCGAGTGGATGGTGGAAACCCTGTGATCTTGCATTCTGACTAACTTTCAGGCCACTTAAGCTTCAGTTTCTCAATTTTCTCGAATCTCTGACGTGTATATCCATCGATCTCGGTCCCTTGGAGTCCATTCCTTGCTCTGGTGACTTCGGAGCATTAAATCCATGCTTTTAATACTCTTTTTCAATCAAAGCTCTTTATTACATCCTGCAACAAAAACACGATTAAATTATAATATTAGGCATTATCGTGTACGTAAAATCAGGCAGTAATCGGGGTCTGATATACAATATTCGACCCTCAACACAACCCCCAACCAGCATTTTGCTAGTCCCGAGCAAAGTATGCGAAAAATAAGTCGAGAATTATAGGACAATCTCTATGAACTCAAGTGATTTTTGAAAAGCAATCTAGATACGAAAATTCTAAGATGCATGACTGTTGGGCATTACTTCCTCCTGGAATCAAGCGCACAATAAAGTTCATAATCAAGTTTAAAGTATTTATGCATTAATTAGAACAATTCTAAACAATGAGTACCATGAGTGTATAATGAAATCTCGGCTTATCATCATTAAGTTCACTTCTCTATTTCAGGATATCATTAGTAACCAATAAGAAGATTCATGATAACCAAAACTTGCCTCACAGATCATCTTTTCATTCCTTCAGCTTTTGATTTTTCTATTAAAAGTAACGCCAAGAAGGGGAATCAAATCCTCACCTACAGGGAGCAAACCTATGATGAAAACTGTACACCCAAATTTTCACATATCATTCATAGCGAATTAAATCTACACCTATAGGGAGCAAACCTATGGCGTCAACCATTTGCCCAATCCTTTCAATTTCTCAGGTTGGTTCCCTTCAAGCTTAGTGAGTACCAAGTAAATCCTTCAATATCAAACTGAAACCTTAATGTGAAAGCGAGATGTGACATGTGAGATCATAACTCAATCAATGTTTACAACTTCTAATCAGAGATTAACACTTCAAACTTAACTGTGAAATCTAATATAATAAATAACTGAATCTAAGAGTCATAAATTACCAACATCACTCATCTTGTAATTCTAAATCCAAGATGGTTGTCAAAATCACTTCGGATTCATAAAAATGTCAGAAAAAGATTTTTGAAAAATTTCACAATTTTTGTTCAAGACCAAGAAAATGCTGATTAGGAAACCTAATCTCCCACCCCCAACCTAAAATCTACATTGTCCTCAATGTAAAAGAAATAAGCATGCAATGCACATGGGACAACAAAAATATAAGAGGAGTGATGGAAAGATAGTACCTGGACGAAAGAATCAAAAGGCTTTCCAAAGATATCTACGTAAGATCGGGTCAGCACAAGAGAGAAACCAACAGAAGTAAAATAAAAATAACAAAAATGAAATCCTACCTACACCACTTTTGCAGGTACTCTCGATTGCATTTAGCGTATGCAACAAGCCTTTAAACCCTTAGGTTGCCCCTAGTGGACGAGTTGTAGTCTCGTGAGGGTTTGCAGCAATGTTACCCACAAACATTGAACTAAGAAAATAAAATGCAATGAAAAGCTAAGTTGCCTGCCAGGAGCGCTAAGTTTACCATCTATCCTAAAACAACATAAAATAAACTACCCTAGTCCTATGAAAGCAGGAAAAAACTACTCGATCATGCTGCAAGGGTCCTCTTCCGGCCAATATCGTGATAAGTCTCTCAGTAAGTTCCTCAGCAAGATCATCCAAAAGCCCTTTTTGCAATAGGCTTGGGCGCCCTGGAGCATGACTTTCCAGAGAGACTTATGTACCTCATAAGAAATTTTCCATTGAATAGCTTGAGGTATCCAACATATATACGATTCACCTGTGACAGAAGAAGTTTCAACGTTAGTACTCCATGGTGAATCAGAGACTACACGTAAATAAAGTTTAGAAAACTTCTTAAAAAGTGATGTAGTCTCAACACATTCCGAAGTTCCAAACTTCGGCTCAATTTTCAGCTCCTCCTCCCTTAATGGTAAACATTCAGGATCTATGGAAGAAGGGGCTTCAAAGTAAGGGTTCTCTCGGTCAGTGATGACTACCGAGATGTTGTCTTGCAAGGCATTCACTATGTCTCTTATCATGGGATCATTTGAATCTGCAAAGTGTGCCAAACAATCATCAAAAGAGTTGGGACATTCAGCTGAGGGTGACTCATTTTCCACATTAAAACTTGTGATGATCTGCCCAAGGAATCCATTGTCTTTAAAGGTAAACGGAGGTGTGCTCTCTTGCTCCAGCCTTGCACAGATAGATTGAAAATCAATAGGGGAAGCATCGATGTGATCACTTTGTTCATTGAAACTACTCAATCGAGGTGTTGAATTGTCAAACGTGTACAGCTCAGATGGTGGCCTCAACTTAGTGGTTTCAATTTCTAAGGTCGTAGCAAGCAACTCGTCCTTCTCCCGAATCACATCATCATTTAATTCAGAGGAGTGGTCCAAACATGTTTCACAAGAGTTAGAAGGGTCTATTGTAAGGGGCTCATCCTCCACCTTAAAATCAGACATGTCAGGTGAGGGGAGTGGCTCATTATGACCGACCACTTCATGTACATCTTGATCATTGACCTGGACCAAACTTGAGATTGATTCTAGGGGACTTTGGGCTGTATATTCATGATCATCATCCCAATAAGCATCATTGTCTAATTCCGTGCAGTACACACTTGGGATGGGGTTGCTCTCCTCACATTCTACACCTAAGTTCGGTTGAGGTTTGAAAAAACTAACCTCTACGTCATCATTGAGATCCTGTGTGTCATGTGAGGAAAGTGTGTCATCATCACTGTATTTGAAAGATACCCACGCATCTTGACCATTCCTTTGAACAGTCATTGAGATCAACTCATCGGGAAATTGAACCATATGCTCATTGATAGAATCCAACTCCTCATTTGTAATTCCAGAGTTCTTCCAAAGCGAGTTAAGATCACTTTTCTCGCATTGTATTTCTGGAATGAATTGTGGTTGAGATAACCGAGCCTCCTCTATCTTATCAAGGCGCGAATTAAGCGCTTCCAACGATTTTCTCATTTCCGTGAGATAGGCCAGGCTACGCTGAGCTGAATCCTCTTGGATTGTTTCTGGTTGGATATCAATGGTAGGGTATCCAAGAGGGTAATCATTATAGCATATAGTTGGTTCATCTTCCAAATTTTGATGTTTCCCCTGGTAATAGTCATACTGATCATACATGGGAGAATATGATGGTTGATAATAATCCTCGTTTCCATAATTACGATCATATACGACCCTATTAACAGATGGAACATAACGTTTTAGTCGGTTCTCAATGTCTGTACTTGATGGAGAAGAATCTTGAGGTATACGTTGAATTCCACAACCCTCAGGCATTCCCCAATATCTCTTATCCATCTCAGCATATGCACGTACCCACGCTTCCATGGTAGAACCCTAACTCTGAGTATAATCCTAGAAAAAAAAAAAAATCCTACAACAATACATAAAGTAAGAGGAGAAGTTAGAAAGATGTTACTAGACTAGAGATTCTTATATTAAGATCCTGCAAAAGAAAACAACAGAAATTAGTTTCTAAATTTAAAAATTCTAAAGTAATGTTAGTTTTTAAACAAAAAGTCTACAAGTAGAAATTTCTAAAAATAAATTAGGAAACAAAGTTAGATTCTAAAAGAGTTAGACTTAGAAAGTTAATAAAAATAGAAAGTTAGTTCCTAAAAAGGAAAGTTCCAGAATTAGAAAATTTCTAAAATTCAAACCCTAATTCTAAAAATAGAAAAAGTAGAGGAATTAGAAAGGGATTACCAGTTTAGAAGTTATTTCAGGATCCTACAAAACAGGAAAACAGGTTAGCTTCTAAAAATAAAATAAAATAAAAACCTTTAACCTAAAGTTAGTAAAATCCTAATCCTAACCTAATTCTAAAACTAATTAATTTCAGAAAAACGTAACCGTCAGTCCCCGGCAACGGCGCTAAAAACTTGTTCACTCCCCAAGTATAGGGTTGTGATGTAGTAATAAACTCGGTAAGACCGAGGTCGAATCCACAGGGACTGAAACTTGTACGTGATCTGGAACTAACTAGATCTAGAACTAGCAAAAGATGTAATCTCAATCAAATAGAATTTAATGAATAATGGTGGAATAATTATCGAAAACTTAAGGAATTCAGAGGAAGGAAACTAGGGATTCAGAGGATCCACTTGTAGAGATCAGAGAGATCTTATGCCTGCATCAAGAATCATGGACATTTAACTGAACTTACTTGATCTGATTTTCAAGAGATGAAAGGTATATGAATTAGAATGGATTCCATCATCTAACCATGCCCAGGAGACAAAGCAAACAACAGGATTAAACTAATTACCAAGCTCAGTTCAAAAATTTAAATTAAATGCATGAAATAGTGTCTCCCAACTCAATACCAGCGTCACCTCGTAGCCCTCGCTAAGATGTTGAGCCAAACAGGACTGGGCTAAACAAAGCCAGTGATAATAGAGAAACAAAGAAAGAAAAGAACAAGAGGGAAAAAAACAGCTTAAATAAACTTCACTTCCTGTCTTCTCTTAGACCCAACTCTTGCTCACGTCCACGCCGCCTCCGTTCCTTCACGTCTTGCCCCTTCCTTCTCTGTTTCTTCTCTTTCTTATAGCCCCAGGGCCCCAAAAGAAATAGGCTGCGGAAGAGGTCTTTACGCACAGCAGTTTACCGAACTGGAAAGTCGATGGCGTGAATGACCCTTACGCAGTCAAATTCGGAGCCTCCAAACTCCCATTTTCCTTGCAATCTGTCCGTAAAATCAACATCCCTTGGGACGTTTTTGAATGAGCTACATGATGGACGGATCAGATCTTCTATCCGATCATTGCCATGATCATGCAATGGCCAAAAAAGGAACGCCCAGTGTCCGACGCTAAAACAGGGATTGCGGATGACACTTGCGCTGTTTCGATTGGTGGAGCACATGATCAGTACCAGCGAAGAAATCCACACTGTCCATTGGAAGCGTGGCGAAAAACTAGTCGGGAAAGGACGGTTCAGTGTGGCCCACAGAATTTTCTCCCTACCGTCCGTCCTGCGTTTGGACGGTTAAAATCCGATCCACGCTTTCTGCTATAATTCCTCCACCTAGGAGAGGGTCAAGCCACCCCTCTAGGACACATTGGACGGTCCAAATCATGAAAAAGGATGATGGATGGGGCTCACTGTCAAAACCCAATCAAAACCCAATCACAAGCACGTACGTCACTGGACGTTTTTGCACTATTTGCATGTTTTGTACAAAAAATTGGTGGGGCCCACTTATGATGACATTCTTGGAGATCCACTCCCTCCATCAGCTCCTGTACATAGTGTTAGCCCATGGCTTCCAGTTTAAAGTAGATCTAACTTCAGGGTGGGCCACACGCTTAACCAATATAAGGACAACATTCACCGTTAAAAAAACAATGGGCTTAAGCCATGCATGGCACATCTATTTACAGATTTGCCATTCTGTTTTGTTATATCTTCTGCCGTCAGTATCTCCTGATTGCACCATTCAAAAGAAGTGAAATTTGACAAATATCCACCGTTTTTCATGCTCTTTCCATCAGTTCAGTTTGGGTCCAGATCTCCCAAGGATGTCCAAGATGCTTTCTTAATGGTTATTATCCTCTGATCTCTCTGTTGGGCCACTTCCACAAGGATCTAATAGCTGAAATTTGATGTGTACGGTTAATTTATGGTCCTCAGGCCATGTATGAAGTTTTGAGCCGAGTGGATGGTGGAAACCCTGTAATCATGCATTCTGACTAACTTTCAGGCCACTTAAGCTTCAGTTTCTCAATTTTCTCGAATCTCTGGCGTGTATATCCATCGATCTCGTTCCCCTGGAGTCCATTCCTTGCTCTGGTGACTTCGGAGCGTTAAATCCATGCTTTTAATACTCTTTTTCAATCAAAGCTCCTTATTACATACTGTAATAAAAACACGATTAAATTATAATATTAGGCATTATCGTATACGTAAAATCAGGCAGTAATCGGGGTCTGATATGCAATATTCGAACCTCAACATTATGGTTATCTCGAGATCGTTCATGAAAATAGGATAAGCACATGGCCATTAAAAGTTTTAAGCGAGATTATAAAGGAACACTTAACGTAGGAGCTATTATGTATGTGGTATTTTTGGTTATATTATATAGGAATAACTGGTTCAAGGCTGTGGCAACCAGAAATTTTGAAATAACTTTAAAATACTTACACTAAGGAAAGATTCAAATTGCAAGATATCTTTTTTTATGCATAATAATTGTTATTATTCTAGCAGAGTTTTCATTATTTTAAAAAACCAATGGGGATTGTTGAAAATCATTGGTTTTTTTAAGGAAAAAAATTTGAATTTTTCAAAATTTTAAAAATTTCTCGTCAAAACGCTTTTTGAAACTTTTGAATTCAAAAGTGTGGTGTGTGTGCTTTGTCCCACATCGAAAATGTAAAGAAAAGTTTTGTGTTTTATATGAGAACTTGTGAAGAGTATTCTTACTTAGAATTTTTGGAGGAAGTGATACCCGGGTTGCGTGATCCAATGCGTAGCATTGGAACACACGCGCGCGTGCGCGCGCTTAGGCTCGAACAGGGGCATGGGCATGAGCGGTGAGGCGGTGTGGCTTAGTGGCGCTAGATGGCGAACTTGTGTCGCAGAGTGGTCGCTCCATCGCGAGACGGTGTGACCTCGGTGCGATAGGTCTGGTCAGAGCCTTAGGGCGGTGGATCTGAAAATCTGAAATGAGCCTGAGTTTTATAGGTAACTGAAAACAGTCGGATCTTGGATCCGAAACGTCCAGCAATTTCTAAAAACGGATAGCCACCTTGAAAGCCACAATGGTCCGAAAATGGACGGGCCAAGATGATCCAACGGTCAGATCTTCTGATCTGACTACCAAAAACGTTTAGGATTAATTGTCAATGGCCAGGAACATTTTTCAAACGTTCTGGACCATTGAATAGCACACAACAACGGTGCTACACCTGATGCCTATATAAACTGGACCATTCAAGTCTGATTTCATCATCTCAACACACCATCTCTCCCATCAGAAACATCCAAATCTCCTTAGTAAATATTGTGAACATTTCTCTATATCCGATCCTGTCAGAACAAATCAATTACATTACAACATTTTATAATGGATCCATCGTTGTTGCTGCACGCTAATTCAGTATAGGCTTGTCTTATCCTGTAAGCAATTTGCCTGTAACCCATCAACAAATGATAAGGAGGCGAATCACGCTTTAAGGACAGCGTATTCTATACGTGATTCAGCCTAGTGAAATAATTTTCTTACATTTATTTTTTTATATATTTTTCGGTGTTTCCAAACATCAATCTAACAATATTTGGGCTCTGGGAATTTGCAAGTGGGAGGAGCACTACGTCATGGTGGGGCTCATGTGATCTAGATCGAGAATTTACTCAGCCCGAAATACTGTACGCTTGCTTATTGCCTTACGATGATTCGAGTCGTTCTTATGGTGGGTCATGCCATGGACATTTAAACCCACATCCCAAAAACATGTAACTATCCAATCACTCCCCATTTTAAGGTAAACCACTAGAGGTAATCGTCTAATTGCAATCCATAAATGGAAGTAGGGAAGATAATGACTCGTGGCTAAATTCCTCAGCGGACCCATCCTGCCATCCATACCACTGCTAGGTCAAACAAAACAATTGCTAGTTCTTTTAATCAAGCATTGATCAACAAACACAAATCCAAGAAAAAAAAATAAACCCTAACCCTAGTTGTAATCTAATCCAAAACCCTAACTAATCCTATCTTTTCTATCGTTCATCAAAACAAATCGGACAAAATTCATCACCCAAATAAAATCCACAGAAAGAAAAATCATAAGAAAAAATGCAGATTATAATCCGAAGAAATGAATAAAATGATGTAGAGAAAAATGAAAAGAAACGAAAGATAAAGAAGATTAAATGTATGGATCTAAAGACAGGAAAGAAATCATAAAAGAAAAAACGCAGGTGAAAAAGAACACAAGAAGCGAATAGATCTTAACTAAAATGAAATCGTACCATTTCTCAAGGAATCGGAGGAGCTCCTCTGCAATTCCTCTACCAAAAAAAAAACCCTAGCTCTCCCCCGAAGAGAGGGAAGAATGGTTTTTATAAGCGGACCGCAAAACCCTAATATTTCTAAGGTGTAATGCCTAAAATGCCCTCAGCGCGTGTATGAGCATAATATCGTTGGAAATTAGAGTTAATTATAAACACCTCTCCTCTTTTGTGACAATTGTAAATACCTCCCTATTGCTAGAATTATGCAATGTCTCTCCACCAAATGACAAAAATACCCTTATCTTAAAGGGCTCAATTTGCAAACGTGTGGGGGGCTACTATTATGTTAAATAGTATCTGGCAAACGTGATTACCTACGACACACTCTCACACAAAGTTTCTTTGCTCATGAGTTCAGTGGGGTATCTCATAAAGTTTTTATGCAGCTCATAAGCTAAGTAGGGCCAACAAGATGTTTATGAGAAATTTACCTCATCCATCTACTTTGTCAGCGCATATGTTAAGACATGAGCCTAAAAATGAGGAGATACAAAACAAGTTTCATGATATGGTAGGTAAGGAGATGCCCATTAACGAAACCTCTCAGTGATCTATTGTGATTTTATATGTCATCCTTACCACTCATAAGGTTAGATGAATTAAAAACACCAAAATATTACCCTAATCCAAAACTTCTTTAGTCCTGAGATGGTGGATGTACAATCCTCATTGTTTCGTATTGTGTGTCCTATTTGAGTTTTAAATCTGTCTCATTTTTTTTGGGTTCATGTCCTGTTGTGCGGGATGCCTTGAATTCTGCCAGTCCAAAGAAGCCCTATCTCAGTTTGATTTATCCAACGAATTAAGGGTGGATTCTTATTTTGCACGCTATGAAAATTTACACATTTTCAGTTTGACCAAAGAGTGTGAGTCGGTTCCATTTGGTGCGACTGATAGGTTCTGTAGATTAGCGCAAATCGGGATATTTAAGTCCAATTTTGATTAGGGGCTCAATAGAATACAAGTATTTTCTCTCTAAGGGCAATAATTTTGCAAGGAGAGAGAGTTTTAGATACTTGTAAAGGCTTAAGAATGAATTTTCTCAAGGGACTGGGATTTTTCTAGGTGCACATCGTGAATAGAGATTAAGTTTCATCTGTAATCGAAGAAGGTAAGTGGTATAAACTTTAAGGCTTTTAATTATAGTGGCTTTTTGTCGCTTTGTGCCATAATTTTTTTCCGCAAAGGTTTTCCACGTAAATATCTTGTGTTTGGTGTGATGCTTTATTAGTTATTAGTTATTCGATTGTTCTATCTTCATTGAATGTGCTTCCGCAAAGTGCATAGATTAATGGTGGTATCATATCCAAATTTCTAATGCCTAAGGTTGATCTGGGTTTGTTGTGGTTCAACATTACATTATAGTAGTGTAAGATAAGAGACAGAACTTCGACAAAGTGGTATCAGGTCGTTAGGTTTAAAGGACATTCGAGAATTCAGTGAAGATGTCTGGGTCGAAGTTCAATATACAGAAATTTGATGGGAATAACAATTTTAGTTTGTGATAGTGAAAAGTTAATGATGTTTTAATACCACAAGGGTTCAACACTTATGAATGTAGATTTTAAGTGTTAATTAGTTTGCCTGCATGTTAAATCTGTTCAATTATGACAACTGATCCATGCATCAAATCTATGTAATTAAGATCGCTAATTCATGCCTTAAATCGAACTAAATAGGTGTTGGAATTAGTGCTCTAGAAAACCATTCGTGCCCTTATTCACTAGCCGCGTGGATGTGATTGGATGGATCTCAGTTGTTGTTCGTAGTGACCATTGGTCCTAAATTGGTAATGTGATATACCTTAGACAGATTTAATGTTGCTCTCATCTTATATTCATTGTGTTTTTTGAAGAGTGATTCCTCTAATAGTTCTTAAGAGCTTGAGATTGGACATAATGGTCATTGACTCGGAAGAGTCGTGGTCCATGAATCTCATTAGTGTTGGTTTATGCCTTACCCTTACCTTGCATAAGAGTATGAGTGTATCATGTACATAGGATCTTGGTTTGCACATTTGGTTACTCACATTAGTAAATTGAAGTCAAGCCCACAATCTAAGGGCCCATTAGCTTGGACTGTGACCGTGAGATCAGGACTTGATGATGTATAAAATATTGTTTGATCTTGGACTTGAGGACGTATAAGAGCTATGATCTTAACTGGTCGGCTTTGTCTCTTTTTACAATGTCCATGCATGGTCCAATAAATTGGACATAAATGAGTATTTCCATCAAGAGCAATTGATTCTTGTATGGGCCAACAAGGGATCCACTGGTTTGCATAAGAATATATTTATAGCTTTAATTTAGATAGATTAAGGAGTCATCAAGTGGTTCTTCCACTAGGCCTAGCACTTTGAATGTTTTATTCAGATTTTTGAGGGTTTTTAATCATTGAAGTTTTTGTTTTAACTATTAAAACTGCTTTAATCACACTTGATGATAGCCCGATGGGCCATATATGAATGGTCCAATTCTGATTAGCATGAGATATGATCATTAGTGGATACGCTATGGTAGTTGATGGATCGAATCATGAGTATATGCATAGATAAGGTGGATCGACACGTTTCCTTCACAGTGGGTTACATTGAAGTCTGTAAGGTGACAGAGCACTATATTGAATGCACATTTGAAACCCATCCTTATTTATATGATCCTATCCTAGAGGAGAGTAACAACTTACCGTTGACATCCTTGCCCCATGGGACGTGTGAGTGTGAGGAGAAAGAGTCTTAGAGAGTGGAGATCCACTCCATCCTTCTTTATTGTCCTCACGTATGGTCCACTTGTGTGAATAGTATATGTCTTCCTTGGCACCTATCAGAAGTTTAGACATTGGCTATCTTAATTATTCAGTATTTGAATGGATCAAGGAGAGACCTTCTAAGTTAGAGGACCTTCATCGACATTGAATCAAGACATATCATCTGATTCCAAGAATGATTTAAGTTTACTAAGTTAGTTTTTTTATTTTATAATTTGTACATGATCATGTTTGGGAGATCTTAGGATCAAGATTTTAATTTCAGATTTAGAGAAATCGTATTCCATTTACAATCCAATGAAATCCCATTAATAGGACTATTGATTTTGCGTTACACTTGCCCAAAGACAACCATTGATCCTGGTGTTAAACTAGTTCGATTATAGCTATTAATTTGTACATTAAATTTGTCTAACCTTAATCATTTATCCGTGTACCAAATCAATCCAATCTTAACCATTGATTAGTGTAAAAAATCTACCTAAGTATGCTTATCAAGTTGCATCGTGAATCAACCCATTTACAACCGTTGAATTGTGAATAAAATCTGTCTAATTTCAATAGTTGATTGTGCATTAAACTTGTCTAACCTTGATCATCATTTTCTATATATTAAATTAACCCATTCTTTACCCTTGAATTATGACAAAATCTATCCAAGTGTGACCTTTGAATTGTAGCTTAAATTAGCCCATGCATGACCATTGATTTCATGACAAATTTGTTCAATTTGGACCGTTGAAGAACATGTTAAATTTATCCACCATAGACCATTGATTTGAGCATCTAATATACTCAATTTGGACCATTGATCAACACATCAAATCTATGTAATATGAACTACTAATTAACACATTAAATCTGCCCACTTGTGATCATTAATTTGTTTCTCGAACATGTCTAATTTTTATTGTTAAAGTGCACTCAAACCTATCCATGGATGACCGTTGAATTGCACCTCAAAAATTGATCAATCTTGACCATTAATTAAATGACCAACACCGTCCAAATCCATCAAGTAGTTTTCATTATTAAAACTTTCAAAATTAGACCTTTATTATGTAAGCTCGACCTTGATTCATGTTTGTCAAACCTCAAACCATTCTAGCATCCATCCATCTTTACAACCATTCATTCAACCATCCATTTAGGACAACCCATTTTTAAATCCGAATTGTTCATTAAATTCATCATTTTACCATTCACATACCTCATGAATTAACCATCCAACCACCCATCTATACATCCAGTTCTCTTAAACCATCACCACACGGTATACACCACATCCACCTATCCGATTATCTTACCATCTTCATCATTGTCCATCTTGTAGACCCTTTAACCATCTAAAATTCTAACCATCCAAATGTATACACACTTTGTGCACACACCTCCCTCCAAAAACAATGGGCGATGACTTCTATACATCCGAAAATACATAATCTAGAATAATCTTATATTTTTTAGATTCAAAAGACAACTGTGATTGTTTACCATATATAAAATGCTTGCATATATTTAGATCGACACTTTTAAATATAAGAATTAAGCAACGATAAGAAAGTACTTTCATACTATGCTTGCTCATGTGGCCTAGACGCGCATGCCCTAAATGTGCCGATGTGGATGTTGCTATAGATGCTGTAATTTCACTCGATACGGTATTCTCGATCAACTTGTAAAGGTTACTGCTCTACTATAGCTTCATTATAATGAGTGCTCCCTTTGAAATTTTCAGGACATGATCAATTGATAATAGTTGGTGAACTGCATCAAAGTGCATCAAGAGCCCCTATAAAAATTAGATTCTTTCTGTAACACCCTAAACTTTTCAATACCCGAGTATTGAAAGTTCTTAAGTGTTACCATGAAGTTTAACTATCCTAACCTTACATCTATTCTCCAACATGAATTTGATCGTTGAGAATGATCTTCATCTATAGATCAAGCCATCCGACCGTTGATTTTAAGACAAGATCATCATATGTCCAAGTATTCCCACCTGTTCAACCGTTCAGTCAACTATGCACCGATAGGTAAATATATCTGACCGTTCACTTTGACTTGGGACCACCCGATCATAGTAAACTAACTACTTGATATTTGTATCCGCTCATACATATATCAAATTGAGATTCTGATTCGTTCATCTTATTCACCACCTATGAATATGCGTAACCCACCATCAGAACTATAATATGAGAAACTTACACATGTTAACAAGTCACTTAAATCTAATGATATACATATTCTACTTCTTGATCACTCCAAAACACATTTGTGTTTATCCGTTTATGAAATAAACTGTATAACCACCTACATATATGATTATAGTACTAATCATCAAGTTTTTTTATTTTTAACATGTCATCTGACCGTCCATCATATTTGGATCCACCAAACGAGCCACCTAAATATTAGAATGAATAACTCAGTTAGAAAATCATAAGGTATATGCCACAACTACTGGCTTATTTATTAGATATATGAAAGTGTTGATTTAGACCTCAGGGCGGTATAACTCATTCAAAAAGCATCTTGGTCATCTATAAGCGATCAAGGTCCAAAATGGAGTGATGGAAATAGAATGAAAAATAAAGAATGTCTGTTAAATTTTAATGCATTTGGATAGTGTAGTCCGACGTTACATATGTTGGAAGTTGGAGAAATAAAAGATAACAAAATCATAAATCCTTAATATCATTAACCTATATCCTTGAATTCTATATCACATGGTTCCCATGTTCGTTTCATATAAAATTTTATACTATGCCTATCATAAATTAACCATACACATCGAATTTCAGCCCTTAGATCATTGTAAAAGTGACACAATTGACAACTCAGCCTCTTAACCGTTGATTTTGGTGTCCATCGAGTGAAGAAGGCTTATGGGTAGTCGTAGTAAGATATTTCCCTTTGTATGAATGACTTAGATTTTCATCATATAGACTAAGTGTGAAATATGAGAACCCCACCTTGAATGATAACTGCTTTGACTTTAATTCCTTACTTTTGGTGCAAAAGGTGAAATTTCAGATTTAGGCTTTTTCCACCATTGATCAACTATCAACTTTTGTCTAACTGCTTGCTTATCCTGATTACACATTTTTCTCAAAATTGGGGTTTGATAATTAAGTATAGACCGTTAATTGAGATCAAGTTCGTTTTGGCACATGTTAAGAGAATTTTCAAGATAAGCCAATCTAAATTTTGGATTACCAAGAAAATCATATACCCTAACTCTATTCGATGACCCCGGCACACTGGACGAATTAGATTTAAAGAAAGATTCTTGAAAAAGGTCAAAGTGGAGAAACCCAATTCAAGTGGGATGTGAAACATACCTCTCTCACATGTCCACTCCTTTTATAAACGTAGTGTACGTTCCCTTCTCCACTCACACACCACCTCCCAAATGTTCAAGGAGGAGAGAAAGAGAAAGAGAAAGAGAAAAAGAAAGAGAAAGAGAAAGAGAGAGAAAGAAAAAGAGAAAGAGAAGCCTAGATGCCTATCATCCTCTTCCTTCTCCACACGTGTGATGTCTCCCTCTTACTTAAGCGATGTCGTGATTTATGTAGAAGTTTTTCTACATGGATATTTACCTAAGGTTTAGATTTAAGGCTAAGGTGAGGGATTCCTTTAAAGCTTATACTAATTTGAGTTGATATGATTTATTTTGTTTTTGCATACTTTCATATTACTGTGATTTTTCATACAATTGATTGATTTATTATTATCAATTATTTATCTTTTTAGAAATTCTGGTTAAGGTATGATTGTAATTATGCGTGATTTTTATGAATTTATGTGGGGTGATGGATACAAGCCTTACCCATTGTCAATTTTGAGAGCGATGCGTGCTTCCACTATATATTGAGTTAGCCCTTTACTTCTCTCCCCTTATTTTTGTTGAGTTAAACTATTTGCTACTCTTCTCTTTTATTGAGTTAGCTTATTGCTACTCTTCTCCTTTTTAGGTTAGTCTTATGCTACCTCCCTTTATGGATTAGGCATGTATCATGAAATTTCAAAACTCTTATAGTTTGATTTATTTCTCCATTGATGCGAGTGATGTGTTAGAAGTCTCATATCTAGTGATTCATATATTTTATCGTGGACGTAATGCGCTCTAGGTAGTGACCCTCTTAGTCGATGCATAATTCTATAGATTTTAGGTAGTGGTGCACAAATCGATGTAAGTAATCCACAATGCGTATTACATCATTTCTGAGATTAGATGTTGCAAATAGTCGCTCCATGAACAAATCGTGTCATGTAATTTATCCGATCTGTATGTTGTGCTGTCTTGAGGTGTTCATGTAAATCCACTGTAGGATTGGACACGCCGACGAATTTGTATAGTGTGAGAATGCGGGGCGAGCCAAGTTTTTTATGAATTATATTCCACATTGTGATGATCATTACATATGATGGACCGCACACACTTTGCTAAGCATGCATTCATATATATTGGTTGCGCATGCCAATATCACTCGTAGTGGTGGAGTACGAGACGTATCGGAACCTTTACATTACTTTTATGAATCTCTTAAATTATTGTTAATCTTCAAGGATAACCATCACTATGAGTAGGGCATTGACCCTCTTCAAACATATAGACATTGCAGGTGGAGCACAGACCGAAGATGTGGATGTTGATCGCTCCATGGAATATTATTTATAATAAATGAGAAGGATAGCATTACATTTAGATTTATTTTCCGCTGCACACTTTGATAATGTAATAAACTCCCATTTGAGAGGGCATTAAACAATTAACTTAATTTTATGCCTTGATGGAATCAGAAGTACAATTAATTTTATTATTGTGATTGGGTACCTTCATGAACGCGATCTAAATGAAAAAAAAAGTGTGATTTTTAACGCATCCAATTTATACATTATTAACACCCGAAATTCTCGGGCCACGAAATTTGGGGCGTTACACTTTCTGAGTTCAGGAACATGTCTCACATCTGTCAAGATAACTTTGTTCCATCAAACATCTTAATACGCACCAATATGATTTCAACAACCTTACTTGCAATGACATTACTCATAAACACTTGACCACCATCACACCCGTTGCAATTGATGAACCAACTCCCTGAAAAGTCATGTGATATGAAACACCTAAATTTAAAATCAACTCATTACTGACATACCCAAATTGAGATGTGGTCAGAACATCACAACCACCCACCTCCTCACTAGATTCCGCCGTGTTGGCCTCCTTTGGCATTTTATCTGATTTTTCTCCCTTACGGGCTTTATAATTTCGACAATCTTTCTTCATATGCCCCATTCTCCCACAATTCCAATACTTTATCTTTCCCTTGCCTTTAGAATTGGACTATGATCGCGAGTTTCCATTCTCTTGTTCAGAATTTCTTTCTCTAGCTACCAACACATCCATAAAGGAACCATCGCCACTGTCATTATTTCTCAACTGCTTCAAATTAAGGGCCGAGATGATAATTTTGATTTAAATAGTTTCCTTACCATGACACATTGTGTCTACCAGACTCTTGCAAGACTCTGGAAGAGAATTCAACAAAATTAGGACTTGACCTTCCTCGTCAATTTTCACTTACACACTCGTCAATTGTAGAGTAACTAATTAAATGTGTTGATGTGTTCATTAATATCAGACCCCTCAGCTATCTTCAGATTATATAATTGCTTCTTCAGATACAGATGATTTGATAGAAATTTCATCATGTATAAGTCTTCTAGCTTCTTCCAAAGCCTAGCGGTAGTATTTTGATTAATGACATTATAAAGGATGCCATCATATATGTATAATTAAATTGAGGTTTTTTTTTTTTTTCCTCTCTCTCATTCAATTCTTCCCATTATTCTTCAGTCATAGTTTCAAGACGCTTCGCTACACCAAGGAGTGCCTGTTGCAATCCTTACCGAATTAGAATGCTTCTCATCTTCACCATGTATAATTCAAATTTATTTTTACCAGTAAACTTTTTAGTTTTATAATTAACGTTCGATATCTTCATCGACATGTTTCAGATTCAAATTCAAATTCCCATTATATAACTTTGATACCACTTATTGGGAAGCCGCGGAAGAAAATCCTGAATTTAAATCAAACAAAAAGATAAATGTAACAAATCATGCACATGAACACATGATTTTACATGGAAAACCCCTATAGAAAAAAATAATGGCATAAAGCGATAACAAAATTCACTATGAATAACGAATTACAAAAGATAAAATCACTTACTGATGCGAAACCCTTCAGAAAACCGTATCCTCCCTTCAAAACCCTTTTATAAACGTTTAAGCTCTCCCTTTATTGTCCTAATCATGTATTACACATATATTTATAGTAAAACAATTGGAATAGGAAACTAATTGTGCAATTATGCAAAATTGCATGCGTCGTCGATCTAAGCATCGAGCAATCCTCGATCGATTGAGCCCCACATGTTCAATTGATCGAACATGCGCAAAAGTGTCAAGAGATTTTACAAGTATTTTTTGAATTATGTCGGTTGATCAATCCGATAGTTCAATCAATCAAAATTATCCAAAATTTTTCAGAAACCAATCTGTAAAATTCGGGGCTCACTAGATTGATCAACTAGGCTGGTCGTTCGATTGATCCCTTGTTTTTTGTACAAATTTAAAACATTAGACAATAGTCGTCTCTCTCATCTCTCTCATAATGACTTTCAACCGATTCCCATGTTTGGAATGATGGATTTGGGATGAAGAAGATGAAGCAATAGGCCAGGTTTATAATGATAAGCTAGGCTCGGCCTAATTCTACTTCATAGGGCTTATAGCCTTATCTCCATAGCCTAAGGCCCAACTGTCATCCCTTCTCCATTGTTAGACCCATGTCCAAGCCATACATGCTAGGCCCAATCCCAACTAACATCCCAAAGTAAAGATTCAAGCTTGCTCGACCCACTTGTCCTATTGCTAGTCCATCTTAGAATTGGGCTTACATCTAATTAATGACCCATTTGAATAGAAACTTAGGCTTAATCAATTTGAATGACATTTATTAAAATAAATGAACATGAATTAAATGGTACCTGTCTGAGCCCACGAGCCAAATCCCATTGACCAATCTTGGCTCATAGGATCTATTCTAGTCCATAGACCAATTCCATTGTAGTCTGCCATGCTACAACCACTGCAGGAGCAATAGTTGAACATTATATGATAGAAGAGGAAGAACTTTTTTTAATAAAAATAATAGACTTTTTTTTTTTAAACACACCCACGCCCCCACACACTTACACATCCATCCACACCACATGAGGATCCCTAGTTTGAGTGTTGAAATAGATCGAGTTTGTTTACCACTGAGCCATGGAGTCGGACCTTTGAAGAAGAACCTTGATGTGTCCACAAATGGACATGTTTTTATTTTACTAATGTGATTATGAATGAACCTGATATAACATGCTTCGACCATATTCAGATGAATAAGGAATTTTTATTCACTTACAGGATATAATTCATGAAAGAAAGGGATTATGGTGTACATCGAAGTTACCCCAAAGATCAGTTAATAATGTTTTTGTATGCCATTAGTTACAACAAAAAAATTCCCATTCTACAATATTATCAATTTAACCGTTAGTTGAAACTATCAGTTGATACTTTAACAAAGTATTGAATGTGATTGTTAGACTACATGACGTATTTATAAAACCTCACGAGCATAAAATCCTTTCAAGAGTATAAGAATGGCTTTGTCTCACAGGAAATGATAGCTTCACAATATGAGCTTATTTGTGAAAGAGTGTACGAACATTATAAGGGGTCTCCAAAACTCTTTTAATATTTTTGTGCAAATACATTAGGAAATTGTTCATGAGAGGCTTGAATATGAGACATACGCTTACGAGCATGACAAGCTTCCCCAAACCGTTTAGGTAGAAAGCACTAAATCATCCATAAAACACACAAAATTTGCAAAGCACTATCTAAATGTTTCTTGAGTTGAGCTATGACTTTACTAGTTGTGTTTTTTTTGTCATTTACATTTTCTTGTCACTTTTGGATATTTAGACATTAATGATTCTAAATTCCGTGTTGTTTTTCAGTTTTAAACCTTGAGTAGATTATTAAAAGTTTTAAATATATTTATGGAGCTAGCCAAATTAGATATGCAAATTCTTCATGTAGTTGTCTTCTAATGCTACGAGACAAATATTGTGTGGCATTTGCCAATTGTTGCTTGATATCTATATGGAATGAGAAGAATGCTATAAAGATGTGAAAATGTTTAGTTATAACAACTACAAATCATTCATCTCTTTAGTTGAAGCCCAATAGGCTTTTATGTACTTCATCAAGGAATAAGATAATAATGTGAATGATTCACAACTGAGCTGTTCCTAATTCGCAAGAAAGAAAATGGTAAATACTATGCAATATTCTCTGTTTGTTGCCTATGAATTTATGGATTTTGGAAAAGCATATTCCGCATAGGTTTATGAATTTTCTTGTAATTGCTAAAAGTCATTTGACACTTTAGAGAAAGCATATGATGCCTTAACATAATTTCATGCAAATTGGAATGAATGATCATGATAATTAATTGTTTAATCATTCAAGTCTACTTTTTTTAAATATTATTTGCATGGTTTATGGTTTTGAACCTTAGATATATAGGGGTATGGATAACTTTTATCATCTTAAACATAGAACATTTCGATTATATTGTAAAATTAGCTGGCACACTTTTGTTGCCTATCTGAAGTTTAAAATTACCTCATTTTAAGCTAAAGTATTTATTATAGTGAGCTTGTTAAAATAAATATTTAAAACATCACAAATATATGCCATTTTAAGGTATTTAAGGTAATTTACTTTCATATTTAGGTTCAATGCAATTCAAAATCTAGCCTGCCAAACAAATTTTTAAATAGTCTATTGGACATTTTTGTTCAGATGATCTTGGCCGTGCATATTAAAGGCTAATGAGCAGATGGTAAGATTGGTTTGATATTTGCAGTCAGTTGCTCCTCTGGTTTAATACCTCCCTCCTCCCATCCTCCATTTGTTCCTTGAAGCCCGTAGCTTCTTACTCCTATGCTGCTGCTATCGCTCTATGTGCTGTGGTATCTCTCTCAATTGGTTAGCTAGTGTCATTGGCCTTCGGCTCAGCTTCTGCAGTTGTTAGAGTAGCCCCCGTTATTAACACGACTTTTGGCTCTTCAGGCCAGCTACATGGAATTGGTTTGCTAAGTCAGAGTTGTTAATTGGTTCCAGTAAGCTACTAAACATAGCATTAATCATTCAACTTTCGCCGCTTGCATCTTTCACTATCATCACCGTTCTTAAGCCATTTTAAGGTATTTAAGGTAATTTACTTTCATATTTAGGTTCAATGCAATTCAAAATCTAGCCTGCCAAACAAATTTTTAAATAGTCTATTGGACATTTTTGTTCAGATGATCTTGGCCGTGCATATTAAAGGCTAATGAGCAGATGGTAAGATTGGTTTGATATTTGCAGGGTAGCCCATGAAACTTATGTAAGACTTAATGAACGGTCCAAATCAATGGATTGGATTGCCTGTGTCCCAAGCAACTAGAAGCAGTATAACATATGGAGCATCTCTCTTGTATATAACTATTTACGTTCCATGTCATAGGGGTGTCGCGGGCCAAGTTGAATGGGTCCGTCTATTAGACCTGGCCAGTACAGTTCGAATTCCGGGCCCAACCCAACCATGGGCCCGACCCATTAACAGCCCAATCCATGAATGCTAATGACTGCCAGTGTTGCACGTGGCAAGATCCTCACCAATAAGAGGCAGAAGCTATGTGTGGCCCACCAAGATGCCAGTGATAAATCCACTCCGTAGATCAGTTTTGCAAGCTCACAATAGGACAGGATTCCAAACATGAGGCAGATCCAAAACTCAGGTGGGACACAAGACAACGCTCAACATTGAAAACTTTCCGGGGCTTGGAAGTTTTGAATCAGGATGATATTCGTGCCTGCAACTCATCCCAGTGCCAGTAACCTTATGAACGGTTTCGATGACATATAAACATCATGGTGAGCTCCGGGAAGGTTTCAACGGTGGGAGTTTCCATTCTCACTATTTCCTTACGTGTGGCGCACCTCAGTTTTGAATCTGCCTAATGTTTGGACTCCTTTCCTACTGTGAGCTTGCAAAACCGATGGACGGACTGGATTTCTCACTGGCATCTCGGTGGGCCTCACATAGCTTCCATGGGGCACAGGCAATTGGCATCCGTCCCACCGTCAACTCCCTGTTTACTGGTGGATCACACGTGCACAGAGAAAATAGATGGCTAGAAATGGACGCGGATTTCCTGCGAAAGCCTTTTGCAGGAAGTTCCTGCGCCTGAAACCTACGTGGGGCCCACCGTAATGTTTGTGAGAAATCCATCCCGTCCAACCGTTTGGTTAGATCATTTTCGTGCATGCATGCAAAATTGAGCCGGATCCAATACTCAAGTGGGCCGAAAACGTGAGGATTGACCATCCATAGTTAAAATATTCACGAGGCCACAGAAGTTTTGAATTAAGATAATATTTGTGTTTTCAGTTCATCCCAGTGGGAAACACGTTATGAACGGTATGGATGGCATGTAAACATCACTGTCGACCCTAGGGATGTTTCAACGGTAGGAATTTCCCTACCCACCTTTTCCTCTAGTGCGGCCCACTTGAGTCTTGGATCCTGCTTATTTTTTTCCTCATGCACTAAAATAAGATCACAAAACGGATGGACGGGGTAGATTTTTCACAAACATCACGGTGGGCCCCACCTAGGTTTCCAACGCAGGAACTTCCTGGGAAGGGCGTCCGCTAGAAATAGAGAAATGCTAGTGCATCCAAACTGGGCCCCACCCAATCACCAATCAGGATCGCCACACGTTTGCCACCTCTACCTTGATGTGAGATCTGCATACACCGTCTATTCATCATGTGTTGTACATCAGCCTTCCTCTTATAAAACTATAACCAATGGTCTATATTCAACGTACGTGTTTCCTGTCTACTGAGCTGGCCTGGTTATTAAGGATATAATGCCTGGACCCACTGACCAATCATGGTTTTGGACGCATCTAAACCCTTGTTTCGATCCAAAACGTTGATTTAGTGGCCCATTTCTATCGCCATCCAAAATCATTGGTTTCAAAATTTTAGTATATAAAGCCTTCTTTGAAAGTTGCATCCAAACGGGCCTAAAGGTGAAATAGGGTAAGACCCTTTTGGTGTTGCTCTGCTAGGCCCAGTAGCTAGGAAGAGGATTAGGTGCGGCCCTGAGTGTGGGCCCTACCTTGATGTATATGTAATATATCCACATTGTCCATCCGTTTTGCCAGCTCATTTTAAGGCACGGGCCCAAAAATGAAGCTAATACAAATCTTAAATGGACCACATTACAGGAAACAGTGGTGATTAAATGCTCGCCATTAAAAACTTCCTAGGGCCTGCTGTAATGTCAATTTTCCATCGAACTTGTTGATAAGGTCTGAAAGAACCGGATGAAGGGAAAAAATATCAGCTTGATCCAAGACTGTTGTGGCCCATGAGAAGTTTTTAATAGTCATCACCACTGATTCACGTAGTGTGGTCCACTTGAGATGTGGTTCTGTTTTATTTTTGGTCATATGCTCTAAAATGATCTAGAAAAATGGATGAACAGTGTGGGTATACTATGGCATGGATATATTACACAAACATCAAGGTAGGCCCTACAGTAAGGCCGCACCATGTTCGGCGACGGCCAGGCCCACACCTAATCCACTCCCCAGTAGCAAAGTAGGCAATGCCAATCTTCACAAGGCTGGAGTAAACAACCTGGCCTAGGCCCAACTGTGTTAATTCTACTGGGCTTGGGGACTTGTAGCATCCAGATTAGGCCTAGTTTCAGATATTAGCAAATGTACTGAGCCTTACCTGGGCCCAAGCAGGGGTGTAAATGGCTTAGCTGTAACAGGTCCATTGATTTTTCTTTAGTGGGACCCAACGTGATGAGCAAGTTAATTGGTGGTGTGGGTGGTACCGGCTCATCATCTGGAGTGTGTGTGTGTGTGTATATATATATATATGTTCCGTGTGAACTACTTTTACAACTCGTCATGGGCGATGTGATTCCAAATTCTGAACGGTCGATGTGAGGAAGCACCTCCTGAAACCTCATGGACGCAATTTTTACTTTGATCTAAAACTTTGGTGGATCATAAAAAATGAAACTGTTGATTTGAATTTCTCTTTGTCATGGCGCACTAGAATTTTAAATAAGGGTGAAAATTGGTCACTTGGGGTTTCATGAGATTCATCATATGGACCATTCGGAATAGCCAAATGCTAAGCTGTGCACCAGTTTGCTAGGAACTTGTGCAAACTTTTTGAGAACTCATCATACCTGATGTAAGCCCCAAATCTGAACGGTCCTGTGATGCAACACCCCATGAAACCCCTAAGGCCTAACTTATACTTTGATCCAAAACTTGGTGGGCCATGGAAGCAGAAAACAGTTTCCTCCCTTGATTTGCATTTTTCTTTTCTATGGCCTACCAAAGTTTTGCATCAGGGTAAAAATTGGTCCCTAGGGGTTTCATGGGATGCCGCGTCACATGGACTGTTTGGATTATACGCCCATGACACATGTCAAAAGGTGCACATGTGTGCAGGTGCGTAGGTTAGCATGCCTAGGGACCAACTATCAACTTGATCGAGAACTCTGTTGGGCCATAGCAAAGACAAATGCAAATGAGGGGAGGAAACTATTTCCTTTTTCCATGGCCCACCAAAATTTTGGATCAGGGTAAAAATTGGGCCCTCATGGTTTCATGGGGTGTTGCATCACGTGGATGGATCAAATTTTAGGATCATATTACATGAGATGAGTTCTCAAAAAGTTCTCATGACTTCCGGGGCATCTCTCTCTCTCTCTCTCTCTCTCTCTCTCTCTCTCTATATATATATATATATATATATAATGTACTTGCGCACCTTCATGCACATGAATGCTGTCACAAAATATGAATGATCCATGTGATGTAGCACCCCATGAAATCCCCAGGGATCAACTTTCAACCTGATAAAAAAATCAAGTGGGCTATGACAAACGAAAACAGTTTCCTCTCTTGATTTGCCTCTATCATTGTTATGGCCCACTAGAGTTTTGAATCAGGTCGAAAGTTCGTCCAAGAGGGTTTCAAGAGATACTACATTGCATGGATTGTTTAGATTTTGTACCGATGACACATGTGTTGCTCACCTGACTTAAGAAGGTGCGCAGGTTAGAGTCATGCTCACTTGCGCACCTATGCACGTGCACACCTTTGCACACATGTCATGGGCGTCTAATCCGAATGGTCCATGTAATGCGGAATCCCATGAAACAAGAAGGGACAAATTTTCACCTTGATTTAAAGTTTTGGATCAAAGTAAAAATTAGGCCTAGGGGGTTTCATGAGGTGTTGCTTCATGTGGACCACCGTTCAAATTTTGTTGTCACATGTATAATGAGTTATCAAAAAAGTTCACATGAGTTCCGTGGGAACTAGTGCGTAGCTAAGCATTCAACTATATATGTATGTATTTACACACACACACACACACACACACACACACACACACACACACATATAGGGGTAAAGATATTATGAGGTCAATCCAATGGTAAGCTTCCCATGAGGATAAGCTCTATGAGTCCATTGTGATCTTTGTTGGACATCAACCTCATCAATCAGATGCACCCTTTTATTGTGAGCCATGGGCTTAAAAATCATGGCAACCAATAACTTAAGTGGATCGTACCATAGACAACAGTTGAGAGTAGATACCTACCATTAAAACCTTCATGATTGTTTATAAGTTCCACAAAGATGTGTTTTAGACATCCAACCCATTCACTTTGTGTGTTTCACTTAGATGAGAAGTCACACTATGTTTCCGGTTTATAAAAAACTTAGGCCTCACCAAAAAGTTTTAGAATATTTTAGGCACAATTTAATATGATTTCAGACACAATGGCCCACCTGAGTTCCAAATGCAATTGACTTTTGAGATCCCATAACCTAGAGGGGTCCCACCAAATGCACGGTGTGGATGTATGACATAAATCATGGTGGGCCAACATAGCTCAACTTCATGGGAAGCTCCTATAAATTCAGCCTCAATTACTATGTATGTCTGATGAAAAGAAAATAAGAATTGTTTGCGTTATTAAAAGATTATAAAATTTAGTTGAGAAACAATTATGTATGAACATAAAAGTCAAAAAGACTGAGCAGTTAAGTACACATCAGAAATATTTTGAAAACTCTTGTAAAGCATATACTATTATACATCAATTAACAATGAGTATATACCTTAACAAAATAAGTTAATATAGAAAAGAAATATAACACTTTTAGATATAGTTAGATAAATGGCAACACACTCAAATTTAGAAATTGTTTATTGGAGAGGCTTTGTTTACAATTGCCCATATGTTAAACAAAATCCCAAAATAAAGTTACAAAGCCATGTTATATATGTTTATATATGGCTTGACATAGCCCTAATCAATGAGCGAGAAGCCACCACGTGTCAACATACTCTTACGTAAACAAAAGAGCAAACATATTCACTGTTAGAAAATATTGCAGATACTTATCTGCTGAGGACACATATCCTGATAGGAAGGCTGGATCTTTAGAGACGTACGTACAACCAAAACTCTAAAAGACAGGTTATTTATCTTGTGACATGTGACTAGCAAGTACAAAACACACTTGATTAGTAACCGTAGAGGAAGTTTTGCCAAAGACTTGCCATTGTTGGACTCTTGCTTAACCAATCACTACTTGATATGACATTTGAAAATAGAGATATTTTTGGTCATAGTAGCATAGTGCTTGAAGGACTCCAAAACTAAATAAAACACTAAAAAGGCTGCTACATAATCACAAAAGTTATAGAATATTACAGATGGCCACGGTGCGCCTCTCCAAACCTATAAAAGTAGCACAAAAAGAAGAGCTCGGGGCCTCATGCTAATATAAACACATATAATCCTTTTCAACTCTACACTGCTTATCTTATATATTTTTCATCCCTTATAGTGACTAATTCTAATTACTTTTAATTTAAATCTAGTTTTCTTCACTTTTGTCGAGCACCATGTTGCAGCAAGCTTAGAGGTTTTATCCTAATTTGTTAGCTTAGTTTCCGCTTCTATCCAACACACTTCTATAGTAAGTTGACTAATTAGTTTAAATATTCATGGCCCTATCATCGGATCCTCGAATTGCTAAGTTCTTACTTGGTAAATTTTTTGCACGACTAGTTAACTATAAACTGCGACCGTTTGATTTTTCTCATCACTATTTCACGATTGTCCAGGTCAGGAGTACTATTGTCAAGACTAAGTCCATTTTGCCAGCATAAACCACTATCAGTAATTCTTCCATTAATTATATGCATTTATATTCAAATTAATAAATATAACATCAAGGTATTTTTTTAAAGTTTTTCTGTCATTATTTATTGTTTAGAAACACAAGCAAAGCCACCCCCATTGTAGTTTTTATTTCCAAGGTAAAAAGGAATCATCAGAACTAACCCTCCCCTTCATAAATCATCTAATTGCTTTAACAATCGACAGTTGAATAGTTAGGTTAATCATCACAGATCTGGTCCTAGTCCAACTAATTTGGCACCTGAGGTCACAAAACGTTTAGTTTGATTTGAGTCGATTATGACTCTAGCATATCCGACACTTAACATACTCAGACACGTTTAATCAAAATTAGGCCATTCGTTATACGTGTGGCCATGCATCCCGATTCAACAACAACAATATAAATAATATTCTAATAGAAAGCTAGACCTTATTAAATATTTTTGTAAAACATTGAGTTTTTGGTTTGAACTTTGTCAAATTCAAAAGGTTAATTCGATTGGGAGATATCTTCCAATATAACAATCCTCTGTTCTTAGTGGGAATCATTAGGCTAAATATGGTTCCCAATTAGAATTGAGAAATGCTTAACATGATGAAGCCCATAAAATTCACCTATATTAGATGTATAAAAAAATTCCACACCATATAAATTTATCATACATTATAGTAATGTGAGTTTCAATGCACTGCACTCGAAAACAAATATACTAGATTTTTAGAAGAAAAAATATATAAAAAGAGTCCATGCTTGACTTTTACAAGACCCACCATTATAATTATATGAAATCCACTCCAAAATTGACAGTTAAAAATGTGTTACTTGAAGTCATGGATTGATAATAATATGGACTAATGAGGTAGTTGTTTGAAAACCTTTTTGAAAAAAGTACTAAAATGTAAACTCCATAATAATGAGGTAGTTATTTGTAAAATTCTCTATTATATCTCTTAATTTCTCTACGAACACACACACACACACACACACACACACACACACATATATATATATATATATATATATATAGAGAGAGAGAGAGAGAGAGAGAGAGAGAGATTGTTAAAAACATGCAGGTGGGATCCACCTTAAGAAATTCACCCCATCCATTGGCTTGGTCAGGTAAATGAAGGGTTGAACAAAAATCACGTTACTTTACGACTTAGGTGGTCCTCGCTGAAAATCAAGGATAGGAATTTGTTCATTCCCCAAGTATAGGATTGTGATGTAGTAATAAACTCGGTGAGACCAAGGTTGAATCCCAAGGGACTGAAACCTGTACGTAATTTGAAACTAACTAGAACTAGAACTAGAATGAGATGAAATCTAAATTGAGTGTGATTTGAGGAATAATGATGAAATAATTATCTAGAACTTAAACAATTCAGGGAAAGGAAACTAGGGTACCAAGGATCCACTTGTAGCAATTGGGAAGCTACCTTGCATTGATTTAAGGACACAACTGGAATCAGAGTCCTATCTTATCCAGTTGGTAAGAAGAGATTTGTCAGATCTCTAAACTTCTTATGGATCTAATCATCAATAGATAAGAATGGTGAAGATATGGAAGTGATTCCGTCACCTAACCATGCCCAGGAGACTATGACAAATAATAGCAATTTACCAATCTCACAGTCAATTATAAGAGAATTGTGAAAGTTAGGAAAGGTTCTGTCACCCAACCATGTCCGGGAGACAATGGTGAACAACAGGTTCCCAAGTTCACAACCTCAATACATAAAAAGAAAATATCTCAAGTTATCGTAGATCTATTTTAATTTGAGTCACAACAAACCATTAAAACTAAAAACATTCCTTATAATCAAACTAGAATTCATAAGAGTTCAATGAAGCATGAATCAAAACAAAGCAAACATCCCAATCACGCTACAAGCTTTACCTCTTAGCCCTAGTTAAGAGGTTTAGCTGATCATAGACATGATCTAGCTGAAATCTCTTAAAAAAACCATAAAACTAAAAGAAAAACAAACTCTAATCTATCTTTCTCTTTCTTCCTTAGCCTCCACGGCTGCACGTTCCAAAGGATCTGATGGATCCCCCAGCTACTCCTCTCTTTTATATAGAAACCAGAAGGCCGTGACTGGAAGTGCGTAAGAGGTTACACACTCCCTGTTGCAGCGGGAGACAAACTGACTTACGTTGATGCTCTCTGGGGCTCATTCTTGAGTTCAGACAGGAGAGACACTCCGTTCACCAGCTTCTCCACGGAACTTGTAAAGCCACCGGCCTTCTTTCATTTGGACGATCGAAATTTTATCTCCTTGGTTTCTTGAAATTATCCACCTATGCTGAGGTGAGAGGGTCCTTGGTCTTATACTGGACGGTCCGGATCGGACTGATCAAGTCAGAGGGTGGCCCACAACATTCCTTCGCAATCTTTGTTGTGAAACAGAGCTTACGGACCGCTGCTTTGATGATCGGTAGGCCTCAGGACGACGTTTCATGGAAATTCCATTCTGTCCATTATATTTATGATAAAAATATCTCCAGACAGGCCAAGACCGAGATGATTTCAGTGTGGCCCACAAGTCTATCTACTTCACCGTCCATTTTGTGTTTAACGGCTAGGAACGTGCGATATCTTGCATGGTGTCAAAAAGAAAGCTTGGCAAGGGTTTTGACCACCCCCTGAGTGAATGGACGGTCTGGATCATCCATTTGAATGATGAGTGGGGCCCACTACTAAAATGGCCGGCATGCGTTAGACGCTGTGGCCTTTCTTGATTTGGAAGAAGAGAGTCGGGTAGCTTGCACTGACTGACCTTTTAGGTTTTGGTGCGGTGCGGGAGCACCTACTCTGTACATGTGCATTGCACATGTGGGTCCCCCGGTGATGAATATGAAGGATCCTCTCCATCCATCTGTCTCATCATCTCATTTAAAGGGTTGAGACCAAAATTGAAGCATATCTAGATGTTAAACAGGCCTCACATCAGGTATTAAATGGCTAATTTGTCCGTTGGGTTACTTCCACAGGGATCGGAGCTGAAATTCACCATGTACGGTTAATTTGTGGTCCTCAAGCCATGTATGAATTTTTGAACCGAACCAAATGGATGGTGGAAACCCTGTGATATAGCATTTTGGACATCTTTCGTGCCACTTGAGCTTCATTTTATTGATTTTCTTGGATCTCGGCGTGTAAATCTATCAATCTTAGTCCCCAGAGTCTGTCCCTTACCTTTGGTGTCATTAGAGTGTTAAATCTATGCTTTAAGCTTCCTGTTTCAATCCAAGCTCGTAAATACATCTTGCATCACAAACACGATTAAATTGAGTCATTAAACAGTACCATGTTTGTAAATCTAAGCAATAACGGGGTCTAATATGCAATATTTGACCCTTAAATTCCCTCTACTTTGTTATGAACCACATTATTTTTAGGTCAAGTTGACTTTTGGGCTTAGGAGATTAATTAGATGCCTCATCTAGTAGACGATTTAGATTTTCGCACACGTCACATGATCGGATAAGTTATTAAAGGATTTGTATGTGTGTTCTATGAGGTAGACCTGATGAGATGGGACACGGATTGGGCTTTGTGGGCCCCAACGTGATATGTGTCGGGACATCCACATTGTGTATTTGGTGGGTCCTCTTTAGGTTATGGGATGTCCTAAAATAGGTAGATTTGAAGCTTAAGTGGGCCACACAATATCTACACTATGTAAAATCATACCTAAAGCCTCTAAAAGCAGTTGGTGGGGCCCACCTAAGTTTTGAGTTGGGATGATACTTGGTCTAACCCATCATCCAAGCGGGACACATATAATGGATGGGTTACACTCTATAAGTGCTAATGTTTTAAGCACACTAGTAGTTGTCAAATTTCTTAGACAAAATATATAGTGAATGCTGGTATGGCAAGCACATTTCAAGACTAGAGCATGACTCAACATCTCAAAATTAGAAGGCTCGGAAGAATTTAAGAGAATAATGATTTGTATGCCAACTTATAAGTAAAGAAGACCTTAGGTTAAAGTACATCTTAGTGGTTTTAAGTTGCAACTTATTGCATTTTACATTAAAACTCAAGGGTGTTTTACTGCCCAACTTCTAGTTTGGCCAGCCTAACTTGGGATTAGGTCAGCCCGTAAGTTCATGGGTCATGTTTCTAGCAATGCATGATTTTGAATTCTAGGAATCTTAGGGGAAGGGAGCCATTTTTCCAAGACCCTAAAGGAAAAGCACATATGTCATATACTAAGTGGTATCAAAGCTAAGTTTAGTTCTATTGAGAGCGACGAAATCTGCTAACCGTTGAAACATAATCGTGAAAATCCAACCAGCCGAAGGGATTCTTAGGTTGACCGAAGTGTTCTAATCTTTTGGCTATAAATAAGCTCATTTCTCACGATTTTAAGAAAAGAAAATTAGAGAGATAAAAAAGGAAACAAAAGTGAGAAATCTTTTTCTTTTTCAAGCTTAATATTGTCTTTGTATATATATATATATATATATATATATATATATATATATATATATATTCTTTTCAAGTATTGTTAAATTCAAATAGAGAATGGCCGATACTCAACTTGAGAATAGATGATTGAATTTGTAGCTTTTAGGGTTTTGTTATTTGAAAAATCATATATCCCTCGTTATAACTCTGTACATACATTGGTTCATCTTTATCTGAGAAAAGAAATGATTGTTGCATCTACTGAAGCTTTATCTTCAAATGCTTCATCGATATCTTCTCTTCGCGACTCACGTCTTCAAGAAGATAAGTTTTCATCTAGTAAATTATTTTTACTTTAGGTTGAATTGAGATTGTCCGAAAATCTCATTGGTTGAGAAGTGATAAGTCCATTAAAATCACTTGAGGTTTGTTGTGATAAGCCTATGAAAATCACAAATTATAAGAGGTTATTGAGGTTAGCATGTGAAAACCTTGAATATAGTGGAAAGCGCAATTAGGTGGATAAGTAATTTTGGAATGGAATAGGTGTGTTTTAAACACCAAACCACTATAACTCTGTTTATCTTGTGGTGATTGATAATCTTTTCCTTATATTTATTATCTTGAAATACTGAAATCAAGAAAGTCATGAAATAAAGTTGTCATACCTAAAGATATTAGGTGAATGTTGTCCTATGACTCAATTAAAATTAATATTTCAATATTAATTGTTGTTCTAAATTTAATTTTAAGATTGATTTTTAAATTTGGCATCTTCCTATTCACCTCCCCTCTAGGACATCAATAACTCACCATTCAAAAATATCTAACGTGAGGATCATCTTCTTTGAAAAATCAAATTTTAATGGGTGAGCATCCACTCTCATCTGTTGTCTATGGTGCGGCCTACCTAAGTATGGATTGGCCTGATTTTTAGGCACATGGCCTACCATGGAAGGGTTCATCTAATTGATGGTGTGGATGTCTGATGCACATTATAGCGGGGTCCATTCGGCTCAACCTCATGTGAAAGTTGCATCCAAACGGGCCCTAAAGGTAAAATAGGGTAAGCCCCTTTTGGTGTTGCTCTTCTAGGCCCAGTAGCTAGGAAGAGGATTAGGTGCGGCCCTGAGTGTGGGCCCTACCTTGATGTATATGTAATATATCCACATTGTCCATCCGTTTTGCCAGCTCATTTTAAGGCATGGGCCCAAAACTGAAGCTGATACAAATCATAAATGGACCACATTACAGGAAACAGTGGTGATTAAATGCTTGCCATTAAAAACTTCCTAGGGCCTGCTGTAATGTCAATTTGCCATCGAACTTGTTGATAAGGTCTGAAAGAACCGGATGAAGGGAAAAAATATCAGCTTGATCCAAGACTGTTGTGGCCCATGAGAAGTTTTTAATAGTCATCACCACTGATTCACGTAGTGTGGTCCACTTGAGATGTGGTTCTGTTTTATTTTTGGTCACATGCTCTAAAATCATCTAGAAAAATGGATGAACAGTGTGGATATACTATGGCATGAATATATTACACAAACATCAAGGTGGGCCCTACAGTCAGGGCCGCATCATGTTCAGCGACAGCCAGGCCCACACCTAATCCACTCCCCAGTAGCAAAGTAGGCAATGCCAATCTTCACAAGGGCTGGAGTAAACAACCTGGCCTAGGCCCAACTGTGTTAATTCTACTGGGCTTGGGGACTTGTAGCATCCAGATTTGGCCTAGTTTCAGATATTAGCAAATGTACTGAGCCTTACCTGGGCCCAAGCAGGGGTGTTAATGGCTTAGCCGTAACAGGTCCATTGATTTTTCTTTGGTGGGACCCAACGTGATGAGCAAGTTAATTGGTGGTGTGGGTGGTACCGGCTCATCATGTGGAGGCCGGCATCATATGCATATATATGCTCACCTGCACACTTTTGCACACGTGTCATGGAACCAAAATCCAAATGGTCCATGTGATGCGGCACCCATGAAACTCCTTGGGACCAACTTTCAACCTGATCCTAAACTCTGGTGGGCTGTAGCAAATAGAGAGGGAGGAAACTATTTCATTTTGCCATGTCCCACCAAAATTTTGGATCAAGGCAAAAGTTGGGCCCTTATGGTTTCATCGGGTGCTGCATCACATGGATGGTTCTGATTTTAGGCTGGTGAGATGAGTTCTCAAAAAAGTTATCTGCACACCTTCGCTCACTAGTCTTGGGCACAAAATCTGATCGGTCCATGTGATGTGGCACCCCATGAGACCCAGGGACCAACTTTCAACTTGATTATAAAAAAAAAAAAAACTCTGGTGGGCTATAACAAACAGAAACAGTTTCCTCTCTTGATTTGCCTCTATCTTTGTTAAGGCCCTGCAAGTCAAAAGTTGCTCCATGAAGGTTTCAAGGGGTGCTGCATCACATGGACCTTTCAGATTTTGTACCCATGACCGTGCTACTTAACTGACCATATATATATATATATATATATATAGGCATGCTCACCTGGGCATTGGCACATGTGTCATGGTTGTCTAATCTGAACGGTCAATGTGATGCGGAATCCTATGAAGCCCTAAGAGAACAATTTTAACCGGATCTAAAACTCTAGTATGCCGTAGCAAAGAGAGATGCAAATCAAGGGAGAAAACTATTTTCTTTTTTCATGTCCCACCAAAGTTTTGGATTAAAGTAAAAATTGGGCCCTAGGGTTTTCATGGGGTGTTGCATCACATGGACCGTTTAGATTTTGGACTCACATCACGTATGATGAGTTCTCAAAAAGTTCGCAAGAGTTCCGTGCGAACTAGTGCGCAGCTTAGCATTTGGCTACATAGGTTGACCCATGGCAAGCTTCCCATGAGGTCGAGCTCTATGGGTCCACTATGATTAATATCGGACATCCACCCATCAATTAGATGCACCCTTTCATGGCGGGCCATGGGTTTAAAATTCATGCCAATCAATAACTTAGGTGGATCATATCATAAACAACAATTAAGAGTAGATACCTACCATTAAAATCTTCATGAATGTTTATAAGGCCCACAAAGATGTGGTTTAGACATCCAACTAGAGGTGGGCATCGAGTCGAGTCGAATCAGATTAGGTCCAACTCAACTCGATCCAATTTTTGCAAGTACCTGACCCCAACTCGATCTGATTCGGGATCGAGTCCAGCAGGGCTAACTCGATCCGAACTGATTCCTTGCTGGCCTGACCCGAACCAAGTCCGACTCGGTTAGGGAAACCGAGTTGGATCGAGTTGGCTACGGTTCGAATTGAGTCTTCTGTTTTTTTTTTTTTTTTTTGATATATATATATATATATATATATATAAATTCTAAAAAATTGTTTAAAAAAAGAAGAAATTAAGGGTAACTTTCCTAAGTTAATAAATAACTAATTTTACATATATTTAAAATATATTTGAGAGAAATAAAATTAATTAAACAATGAATTAAATAACCAGTGCTTGAATCTTTAACTTTCAACTTCCAAGAGAGAGAATGTAGGGGGGGGGGGGGGGGGGGGGAGATAGGTAGAGAGAGAGAGAGAGAGAGAGAGAGAGGACGAGACCCACCATGAAGTGCGGTCCACCAGCAAGCCAGGGCGTGACCCACCGTCGTGTTCAGCAGCTAATCCGCATTTGTCTCGATCGAGGGCGGGCCACGACCGATGTCCCGAGCCAGGGCTGGCCACCAGCGGCTTGCACGGCTACACTCGATGTCCCGAGCCAGGGCGGGAGCTCAAAAATACACTGAAAAAACATATAAATGGAACCTACCTGATCAATGGATGAGGATGAACTGTGAAGATGGGGTGCTGGGCTGCTGAGTGGCCTGGATTTTGATTGAGTTCGGTGCGGCGCCGGCTCGGGTAGGGTTAGGGTTCGGGTAAAAGTAAAAAAAAAAAAAAGTAAAATCTGACTTTATACTACCCTGGTCTAGATCGGATCGGATCGAGTTGCTACATGACCCGAACTCGACTCGGTTTGGCGTCAGATCTTAGTGGGTCTACTCGATCTGACCCGACCCGACCTTGGTTTTCGGTTTGGTTTGGGTTGGATCAGATCCGACCAGTTCGGTCGGATCCTACCCACCTCTACATCCAACCCAAGTCAGATCACACTAAGTTTCCATCGTATTAAAAACTTAGGCCTAACCAAGTAGTTTTAGAGTATTTTAAACACAATTTCACATGATTTTGAGACACCATGGTCCACTTGAGTTCCAAATGCAATTGATTTTTGAGACATCCCATAACTTAGAGGGGTCCCACCAAATGCATTATGTGGATGTATGATGTAAATCATGGTGGGCCCACATAGCTCAACTTCATGGGAAGCTCCCATAAATTCGGCGTCAATTACTCCATATTGAGGAATGTATATATGATGAAAAGAAAATAAAAATTGTTTGCGTTGTTCAAAGATTATAAAACATAGTTGAGAAACAATTATGTATGAATATAAAAGTAAAAAAGACCGAGGAATTAAGTACACATCAGAAATATTTTGGAAACTATTGTAAAGCATATAATATTATACATTAATCAACAATGAGTATATACCTTAATAAAATAAGTTAGTATAGAAAAGAAATATAACACCTCTAGATATACTTAGATAAATGGCAGCACACTCAACTTTAGAAATGTTTTATTGGAGTGGCTTTGTTTACAATTGCCTATGTGTTAATTAAAATCCCAAAATAAAGTTACAAATGCATGTTATATATGTTTATATCTAGCTTGACATAGCCCTTATCAATGAGTGAGAAGTCGCTACGTATCAACATACTTGTACCGAAACAAAAGAGCAAACATACTCAATATTGTTGGAAAATACCGCAAATACTTATATGCTGAGGACACGTATCCTACTAGGAAGGCTAGATGCTTAGAGATATACGTACGGCCAAAACTCTAAAAGGCATTCGTTTATCTTATGACACGTGACTAGCAAGCACAAAGCACGCTTGATTAACAACGGGTAGAGGAAGTTTTGCTAAAGACATGCCATTGTTGGACTCTTGCTTAACTAATCACTCCTCGATATGGCCTTTGCCAAAAAAATTGTCGTTCTAGGACTTTAATTCTGAGAGAGAAATACACCCGAATAACATATGAGACCCTTCTAGCTACAAAAATCAAATGTAAAGAGCTGGAAGCCATATGAAGATATATATATTTTTGCTCATAGTGACATAATGCCTGAATGAATCTTGAACTAAATAAAAAGCGTTACTAGAAAGGCTGTTATATAATTACGAAAGTTATGGAATCTTATGCATGGCCATCGTGTGCCTCTTCAAACCTATAAAAGTAGCACAGAAAGAAGAGCTCAGGGCCTCACGCTAATACAATCACATATAATCCTTTTTAACTCTACATTGCGTATCTTATCTTTCGTCCCTCATAGTACTAATTCCAATTACTTTTAAATCTAGTTTTCTTCACTTTTGTCGAGCACCATGTTGCATTAAGCTTAGATGTTTTAGCCTAGTTTGTTAGCTTAGTTTCCACTTCTATCCAACACACTGCTTTAATAAGTTGACTAATTAGTTTAAATATTCATGGCCTTGTCATCGGATCCCTCAAATTGCTGAGTTCTTAGTTGGTATATTTTTTGCACGACTTGTTATCCATACACCGCAACTGTTTGGTTTTTCCCATGACTGTCTCACGAGTCACGACTGTCCATGTCAGGAGTAATTTCAAGACCAGGTCTATTCTACCAGCGTAAACTGATGTTAGTAATTCTTCTACTTACTTTTCTTTTACTAATTATATGCATTCATATTTGAATTAATAAAATTAGCATCAATATATATATATATATATATATATATATATATATATATATATAAAGTTTTTATGCTTTTATTTATTATTTAGAAATACGACCAAAGCTATCACCACTGTAAGAAAAGTTTTTATTTCCAAGGTAAAAAGAAGCCATCAGGACTAACCCTCCCCTTTATAAACCGTCTGATTGTTTTAACAATCGGCGGTTAAATAGTTAGGCCAATCATCACAGATGTGGTCCTAGTCTGACTAATTTGGCACCTGGGGTTACAAAGCGATCAGTTTGATTTGAGTCAATCATGACTTTGGCATGCCTGACACTTAACATACTCAGACACGTTTAATCAAAATCGGGTGATTCGTTATTCGTGTGGCCGTGCATTCAGATTCAACAACAACAATATAAATAATATTCTAATAGAAAGCCATACCTTATTAAATATTTTTGTAAACAATGAGTTTTTGGTTTGAACTTTGCCAAATTCAAAAGGTTAGTTCGACTAGGAGAGATCTTCTAATATGACAATCCTCTATTCTTAGTGGGAATCATTAGCCCAAATATGGTTCCTTATTAGAATTGAGAAAATCTAAACATGATGAAGTCCATAAAATTTACCTATATTGGATCTGCAAAAAATTCCACACGATATAAATTTATCATACATTATAGTAATGTGAGTTTCAATGCACTATACTCGAAAACAAATATACTTGATTTCTAGAAGAAAAAATATATTAAAAGATTCATAAGAAACTATTAAAATGGTTTGCAATTGGAAAAGAGTAGGAAATAAATTTAATGAATATTTATTTGGAGAATATAATAGAAAAGCCTAGGCGAACAATCTGCGGACAATTTAAAGAGAGATGCCCTTCACATATTAAAGATAAGTAGATGGTTCAATTAAAATAAATTCACTAAAATATGATAATAAGTGAAAAATGCAATGGGAGAAAAAATAAAATTAATAATAAAAAATCAAGTATGTGAATTAGTAGAACTTTCAAAATATAGGAAGCTCATTAGATGTAAATAGATACTTAAAAGAATATAAAATCTATTTAATTAAAAAACATATATAAAGTCAAACTAGCCGCTAAGGGTTTTGCCATATAAAGGAGACCTTTGTAGAACTCATCTCATATTATGTGTGTACAAAATTTGAACCATCAACTAGATGAGTCACCTTCTTAAATCCCCAGGGCCTAAAATTAGCCTGATTTAAAAGTTAGGTGAGCCATAGCAAAGTGGAAGGGAATTCCCGCCCTTGATTTTTACCCATTTCAATTATAAAACAACATGATTTTTTACCAAACCCTTCATTTAAGCTAGATGAAAGACCTATATAGCCTAAATTGTATATACACATCATGTGAAATATGTGAAATGAGTTCTCACAGGTTCTCATGAGGACCGATTCCTAAGAGAAAACTTCTCTCTTTTTACGTGTGTAGGTGTGTAGATATTATATATGAAATTTTATATTAAAAAAATTACCTAATTAATATGAAATTTACATTCCAATACCTTTTAAAAAATGTTTTAAAAAAACTACCTTATCAGGCGATATAATTATCATTCCACTACCTTCCATCACGATCTCATGAGAGCAAATGGGCGGGTTGCTTAGGTGGGCCCCACCATGGTGTTTATGTAACATCTACCCCGACCAATAGGTGCATCACCCCATATTAGGTCAAGAGCCCAAAAATCAGCTCCATCCGTGATTCAGGTGGACCACATGATTCAAAATAGTGTACAGGGCAATGCTTGCTCTCTAAACTATTTCCATTAGTGTGGCCCGCATGAATCACAAATGGATATGATCTTTGAGATACAAGCTTAAATATTTGTATTGAATTTAATGATTGGAGTGGATTTCATATAATTATAATGGTGGGTCTTGTAAAAATCCTGGGTGGCATCTCTCTCCCAACTATTTCCTTTGGTGTGGCCCACCAAAGTCAAAGGACAACCTAGTTTTTCTCTGAAGGCCTATTGTACTAAATATGTAATGGTTGGAGTGGATCTTACATAAACATTACCATGAGCCCTATCAAAATTAAGAGTGTCATCCCATACCATTTTCTTTTTTCTCTCGTTACCCTCTCTATAGTAGAGAGAGGGATGCTAGGCTTTTTTGTTGGGCCCACCATGATTTCTACATAAGATCTACTCCAATAATTAGATGCGTAATCTCAGTTCAGGCCCCAAGCCAAAAAATCAAGCTGACTTGTGATTCAAGTGGGACACACCAAAGAAAATAGTTGGGAGAAACACATTCACCCTTGAATTTCGCAGAGCCTAGTAGGATGATTATATGACATCCACTCCAACCATTAGATGCCACCCAAAAATTTAGGCCCAGGGCCTTAAAATTCAGGCTCATCCGTGATTCAAGTGGGCCATACTAAGGGAAATATTTTGAAAGGTGAGTGCTTCTTGTAACAGTATTTCCATTCATGTGGTTCTCCTGAATCATGGATTAGGGATGATTTTTGGGCTCTTGGCTTAACATGAGGTGACCCACCACTGGTCAAGATAGTTGTTACATAAATATCATGGTGTGGCCCTTAAAGTAGCCGACTCATTTGCTCACATACCTATCCAACTGACTGTTAAAAATGTGTTACTTGAAGTCATGGATTGATAATAATATAGACTAATGAGGAAGTTATTTGAAAACCTTTTTGACTAAAATGTAAACTCCATATTAATTAGGTAGTTATTTGTATAATTCTCTATTATATCTCTTAATCTCTCTATGAACACATGCAGAGAGAGAGAGAGAGAGAGAGAGAGAGAGAGAGAGAGAGAGAGAGAGAGAGAGAGAGAGAGAGAGAGAGAGAGATTGGTTCTCTTCGGAATCAAATCTCATGAGACCTGGTAAGAACCTTTAAGAACTCATTTCATATGATGTGTATATGTAATCTAGGCCATATGGGCCCTTCATTTAGCATAAATATGAAGGGTTGGACAAAAATCACATTACTTTGCAACTTGGGTGGGCCCTGCCCAAAATCAAGGATAGGAATTCCCTCCACCTTGTTATGAATCACATGATTTTTGGATCAAGTTGACTTTTAGGCTTAGGAGATTCATTAGGTGACTCATCTAGTAGACGGTTTAGATTTTGTGCACATATCACATGATCAGATGAGTTATCAAAGCGTTTGTATGTGTGTTCTATGAGGTAGACCTGATGAGATGCTCCCATGAGATTGAGCTTTGTGGGCCTCACTGTGAGTGTGTTGGGCATCCATATTGTGTATTTGGTGGGACCTCTTTAGGTTATGGGATGTCCTAAAAATGAGACGTATCTGAAACTCAGGTGGGCCACACATTTTGAAAGTATGTAAAATCATACATAAAGCATCTAAAAGCAGTTGGTGGGGCCCACCTAAGTTTTGGGATGATATGAAATTTGATTTGACTCATCATCCAAGTGAGACACACATAATGCATGGGTTACATGTCGGTAAGTGATAATGTTTTAAACACACTAGTAAATTGTCAAACTTCATAGATAAAATATATGGTGTATGGAACTTCAGCTGATCACTTCAATATTCCAAGAGTAGAGCGTGACTCAACATCTCAATATTAGAAGGCTCATAAGAATTTTAAGAGAATAATCAACTGTATGCCAACCTATAGGTTAAGAAGACCTTAGGAAAGATCCTATGTTAAAGTATATCTTAGTGATTTTCTAAGTTGCAACTTATTTCATTTTTATATTAAAACTTAGGGGTTTTTAGCTAGCCCAACTCTATCTTTGGCCAGCCGAACCATCTCGAGTTAGTTTGAGATCAACCTAAGTCAAGTTTCCGGCAATGCATGATTTTAAATTCCAAGAATCTTAGGCCAACTCAACCTTGTCTAAGGCTAGCCGAAGGAATCTCAAGGTAATCGAATTCTATCTCGGCCTAGCCTAAGTTTGGTTTAAATCAAATCTCGCAAAATCTGCTAACCATTGAAATAGAATCGTGGAAATCCAGCTTGTCGAAGGGATTCTTCGGCTAACCAAAGCTCTTATCTTTTAGCTATAAGTGAGCTCATTTCTCATTATTTTAAGAAAAGAAAATAGATAGAAAAATACAAGGAAACAAAAATGAGAAATTTTTTTCTTAAAAAAAATAAATAAATACTATTTGTATTGTCTTTTCTATATTATTTTTAGCTTATTCAATTCTCTTCTTAAGTCTTATTAAATTCAAATAGAGAGTGACCGTACTCAACTTGAGAATAGATGATTGAATCTGCAACTTTTAAGATTTTGTTCTCTGAAAAATCATATATCCCTAGATCCTTTTTGGTTTTACATACATTAGTTCATCTTCATCTGAGAAAAGAATGGATCGCTGTATTCACTAAGATTTTATCTTCAAATGCTTGATCGATATCTTCCCTTCGACTCACGTCTTTAAGAAGATAAATTTTCATCTAGTAAATTACTTTTACTTTCAGTTGATTGATATTCTCCGGAAAAATCTCATCGAGTTGAGAAGTGATAAGCCCATAAAAATCACTTGAGGTTTGTTGCGATAAGCTTGTGAAAATCACAAATTATAATAGATTGTTGAGGTTAGCCTATGAAAACCTTGAATATAGTGGAAAGCCACAATTACGTGAATAAGTAATTTTGGGAGTGGATTAGGTGTGTTAAACATCGAACCACTATAACTCTGTTTGTCTTGTGGTGATTGATAATCTTTTCCTTATATTTATTATCATGAAATACTGAAATCAATGAAATCATGAAATAAAGTTGTCCTACCTAAGGATTATGTGAAAGTTGTGTTGCGACTCAATTAAAATCAATATTTCTATTCTAAATTTATTTTCTGAGATTGATTATATATATATATATATATTATATCCTATTCACCTCTCCTTGAGGACATTAATAGCTCAACTTACAATATCCGAGTTACATCTTCATGGGCTACCTAAGTCATGGATTGGGTTTAGGGTACCATGGAAGGGTGCATCTAAGTGATGGTGTGGATGTCTAACACACATTATAATGGGGTCCATTTGGCTCAACCTCATAGGGTCTCATGAGGTTGACCTCATAGAACCTTCACACACACATTTATTATTATTTTTGATACACATGCTCACACCCCACATACATCGTCATGGACACTTGAACCCATGATCTCAGTGTTGAAACTTAAGAGTCTACTACACACAAACACAAGAATAAATGCTCGCACGCAAATTGTTGTAATATTCAACTAATTGGCATGTGGGGCCTACCATAGTGTTTTCATGACATCACATGCAACATTGTCCCACCGAGAAAATAAGATGCCCTAAAATTCAGGTACATCCAACCATAAAAGTGTGATGCCTCAAGTGATTGTGGAGTTTTTTTTGTAGTGGTTGTTCATTAATACTATGTGGCATGTCTCACATGATTATTGGGGCATCCCATTTTCACGATGGGACAACCTTGCAAGATGGGGGAGATGTCATACAAACATCTTGGCTGTAGGAATGGTTGTCATCAATGTCTTTCAACCCTAAATATGTGGCCATTGGTGCTAGCGTATTTTGATATAGTTCTGGTGGTGATCTATCACACACATGGAACGATTATACAGTGATCAAGACCGTTGAAATTGTTGATCCAACTTTGAACTTTAGATTGAGAACAAAAAATCACATTGACCATATCATCATAACCATCTAATTTTTAAAATTGAATTTAGACCACTAACTATTTCACTTCTAACTAGTTGAGATGGTTATAGGATTGCTCAATCAAAGTGATTCTTGAGCCATGCTCTATCAACCATGGCCCCAACAAGTTTGAAGAATTATATGGACAGCCCTCCATCCATCCATCCACATGCAAGGAGGATGAGTCACCACCAATTTGAAGATGATGGGCGAACCACCATTGGTGTATTAGCAAAGAGGAATTATGGGATGGGAAATGAGGCGTGGGTAGTGTGGCCCACATCCTTACACATCATACATAGTTTTTCAATTGACAAGTAGCCCATGGTTCGGCAATCAACACCATTGGTCTATTATTTCCCACGAAAGATTAATTGATTATGACCCATAAATCTCATTGATATGACAATATTAACTTTTGATTTATGGCCCACATATAGAATGTTTAGAAGAGAAATACAAAAATGGTACACATTCAACTAAAAAAGTCCCAACAATGGTTGCTGGGATCTTCTAATCTAGGAGATTTTTGGAGCATTCCCCATCCATGGTGGGACTTAAAGAGACCAAAGGTCTGGATTATTGAACCAATATGGGTCCCATTAGCAAAATTACAAAACCTAATACAGTGTACAAAGATGTCGGCCACATGTTATGTAATTACTCCTTAATAAGTTATTATAAAATGCTAAGGTGCAATTTAGGTTTTCAGCTTATACAAGTGGGCCATGAATCCCACTTTGAATGGAACATTCACCAATAATTCCTGATACTAGAAGAATCCTAACCCTTCAATAGTGGTCAAGAAATAGACAGAAGAACGAACACGGCAACGATTCTCATCCAACAAGAAAATTGCCAAATATTAAACTGCTAGGATTTATGATGCATGGGCATTTGTGGGGTGGCCCATAGTATCAACAGCTTGGATCATTGAGGCATAGGTCCCACTTGCATGAACTGATGGCCAACTTGGCAGGTATTTTAATGAGGACCCTCCAAACTTGTAGTTGTTGGTTTGTGTTTGTAGAAGGATATATGATTGAAGCCAAAGGGAAGGAAATAAATGGTGTGTGGGGCATCCAAAATCTAAAAGGAATTGTTGTTGCTTGTTTACCTGTCATTTTGAAAATTCATTCAAGAGAATGTTATCAAGAACAGGAATAGAGAGAGAGAGAGAGAGAGAGAGAGAGAGAGAGAGAGAGAGACGATTGCATTTGCCAACGTGTTGCATGCGTGCATGATCCAATCTACTTATCAAGAGGGTCCCACCATGTAGATTCCCTTCATAAAAGTTCAGACTGCAGGTCCACTGATTTAGTGGTCCAAAAATGTAAATAGAATGTATAACTTCCCCAATTCCTTCTAACGGCCGTCTATTTATTTTTGTTCACATGTGGCCCACTTGATAGAAAGACAGTTGATTTTTAGGTCAACACATCTAAGTGATAGGGATAGACCCACTTGGCGAACAACTAGGATCTCACACATGTACCACCTCATTGGCACGTGTAAGTGATGACCACCATAAACTTGTATGTGTTAGGTACGAAAGGAGGGTGCAGGGAAAAAAACATTCTACAAGAAACAACAAACCCTAAAAATCTGAAAATGATGAACAGGGGTGGCAGCATTGCCAAGAAGGTTAGGACAAAATGGCATCCACTAGCTAGCAAGCACTAATAGTCTACTTTAATGAAGCTTGTCTAAATCAAGAAGGGTAGCTTTCGGTATTTAAGTGGGCCAAAACAGTGAACAATGTTGTAAAAAAGGTATGTATGTGTCCAAAATCACTAGACAAAGAAGCAACCCAAGGATTTTGAGTAGGTATTTGTGCAGGCCACCATGGTTACACTTCATTGACTCATTTCTTTATGTCAATCTAGTGGATTGTAATATCTCATCCAAGTATTCCATTTTTGTAATTACATTCTCAATATATACTTCATTAATACCACTAAAAAGAGGTTTGGTAGTCCCGTACGCATGTATAATACGGTCCATTTACGTGCCACCGCATGTGCCAACATGCTAAATAGATATGAGCGGATCGGTTGGAGTAGACGAGGAAAACTTATGATTTAGGACTAAAAAAATTTAGACATGGTTCTAACTAAGCATGACTCGACAATATTTGAATATTAGATATTATTGAAAACATTTAGTGTTGCAAAAATATTGATTTTAAATATATTTTAATATAATATATATATTATAAAAAAGTTTGAAAAATACCTTTTTGTGGGTTTTGGGAATAGTCCCACATTGGAAAAGGAGGAGAAGGAAAAGTACTTTATATGAGAGTGGTGGAGTATTATAATAGTTACCCACATGGTCCATAGGAGAATGGAACTTGTACGCATTAGAACACCTGCGCGCGCTCGGTCTCGGGATCGGTGTGAGGGCGTGGGCATGTGAGGCGCTAGTGGCGCACTTTGCACGAGCGAGTCGCAGTATGACTAAGTGGCTAAGGCGAATGAATGGATGAAAGGGAGACTAGAAGACTGAATGAGAGTCCTCCAGTATATATAGAGAGCTAAAAAAGAGCTGTTATAGCAGATCTGTAACAACCCTGCTATAAGTGCAGGGTCCAGCTGTAATGCATGACTAGCCCAACAGCTAGAAAACGGTTAGCTGCTGTCTCACAACATCAGCTTGCAGCAGCTTAATAGCCCATGCACAGTAGTCAGAAAACGCCCACAAAATGGCTAGTTTTCTCCAACAGATAGAAAATGGTAATGGGATTTATTTCCCTGGACCATAACCCCCAGCCACCATAGCCTATAAAAGGAGGGTCTGGATGTGTTTCCAAACCATCTCTCAATCCACTCCAACAGACCCATACAAACTGAGACAGCCAACCATTCCTCTCCTATACTCTAGTGATTCCAACAAGACAGCAAGGTTTAAACCCTTTACTTGAAGAACAGACCAGTAGTGTGGTCTAGAACGGTTCAATTGAACCAATAGCTGAAGAATAGACCAGTGCAGTGGTCTCATTTACATACATCTTCTTCTCTCCTTTTCTTTTTAGAAATTTTCTCTTTTATTGTATTTCTGCTAGACTGAGTGTAACAGAGTTCCATTTGGTGAGCCTTCGTGTTTGCTAAACGCAGACCCATACCAGGCTCGTCGTATCTTAGAAGTGGTTTGCTTATAACCTATCAACATACTTAATTCACTTGAGTAGGGGCAAATAACGCTTTAAGGACAGCGTCCCAGACGTGCTTCAACGTGTCCTTTTTCAAGCTAATTTTTATTTTCGGTTTCCACATTATACAGAAATAATGTAAATCTGTATAATTTTAAACAATCTTAAAGCGTTATTTAATGGAAGCCGACAGTGTTTCATCCATCAAGTTAATGAATTAGGACTTGATACGTCTTGATCAGTTCGATGGAACCAATTTTATGAGATGGCAAGATAAGCTGAAATTTTCTCTTACGGCGCTGAAGATCTACTACATATTAGATCCAAATCTGCAAGCACTACCTAAAGCATCCGACACAGACACACCTAAATAGGTGGCTGGCTGCACCAAACGAGCTGAAGATGAACTCTTGTGTCAAGGACACATACTGAACGTGCTTTCGACCGTTTGTACGATCTGTACTAACAAACGTCATCAGCAAAGGAGATCTGAGCCACTTTGGAGTTCAAATACAAGGCCGAAGAAGAAGGTACCAACAAGTTTCTCATCGCTAGGTATTTTGACTTTAACATGGTAGATAACAAACCGCTGCTGCCCTAAATCCAAGAGTTGCAGCTAATAATAAACAAAATTAAAGCCATAAAAATTGATCTTCCTGAATCATTCCAAGTCGGGGCTATAATTGCTAAATTGCCACCGATATGGAAAGACTATAGAAAGAAGTTACAATTCACTTGAGTAGGGGCAAATAACGCTTTAAGGACAGCATCCCAGACGTGCTTCAGCCTATCCTTATTCAAGCAAATTTTTATTTTCGATTTCCACATTATACAGAAATAATATAAATCTGTATAATTTTAAACATTTAGAAAACTCAAAGATAAATAAATAAAATAACTAAGTTATTTGTCTTAACTCAACTCAAGTTTTTCTTTATTTATTTATTTATTATATTATTTTTTTAAGACCACAGGCTTGAGATCCAAGCCGTTCCCTAGGTGGGTTGGAACCTTAGATGCCCTGGCCAAAAGAATAGGCTGGTCCATTTATTAAATGGCCCATAATTTACAAAACAAACTAGCTCGGACCAAAAAGCACTGTTGATAGGACAAGCCTGACTTTGGGGTGTTGAAGATTTATTGTGGGCATTTCTTAATTAATGGCCAAGATCATGAGTATGTGTGTTAGTCTATGTATACACTTGAACTAACCTGATTTGAACTAATGAGTGAGATGCCACCATATATCAGCACACATATATAAGCTAAAGAAGAAAGCTGCTCATAGTTGAAGAAAGGATTGTAAGAATCGCAAATATCTATCTATAGATTACATGTACCCTATCAGAAAGGCTAAGCTCTTAGGGATGTACTTACAACTAAAACCCTAAAGGCAATTGTCTACTTTATGACACATGACTAAGTAGATAGAAAGCACACAAACCTTGTTAGAGAGTTACCATTGTTGGACTCTTACGTTGAAATAGTTGTGCCTGGAGAGCATGCGTGACAATCCCAAAGACTATGAAACCAAGCTATCCAAAGTCTTTGGGATTGATGAAAGATCATCTGTAGAAGTTATGAAAATCTTATGCATGGTCACCACAAGTCCTTGTTTCCAAGGTAAAAAGAATTCATTTTCAACTGAACGATGCCTATCTTTCGTTCTTCTTGGATACCTATTTAAAATTAGCTTAGTTCAAACCTCTCAACTTTTGTCTAGCACTACATTGCAATAAGCAAATTCATATAGCTTAGTTTTAGCTTAGTTTAGTTTAGTTTTTATTATTTTTATTATTTTATTTTTATTTTATTTTTATTATTATTATTTTTTAATCCAGCACATCACTGTAGTAAGTCATTTTTGTTTTAGTTTAAACATCCTCGACTTAATTGTCAAATCCCTCAAATCCCTAAGTCCTCACTTGGTGATTCGAAAGCACACAAACCTTGTTAGAGAGTTACCATTGTTGGACTCTTACGTTGAAATAGTTGTGCCTGGAGAGCATGCGTGACAATCCCAAAGACTATGAAACCAAGCTATCCAAAGTCTTTGGGATTGATGAAAGATCATCTGTAGAAGTTATGAAAATCTTATGCATGGTCACCACAAGTCCTTGTTTCCAAGGTAAAAAGAATTCATTTGAAAGACTAATCCTCCCATTTGTAAATCGTTTGATCACCTTGTCAATCAATGGCTTAATAGAAGATCAATCTTCACAAATCTAGTCTTAATTGGTCTATCTTAGTGGTTAGGGTCACAAGGCGTTCGGTTTAATTTGAGTCGAATACGACTTTGAGATGCCCGACACTAATATACTTACATATACATGCATAACCGAAATCAGGCCATTCATTACACGTGTAGCCATGTGCCTGAATTGATTAGCAACACTATGCACATGCCCCAACAATCACATTTTTAATCCCTCCTAACATGAATCTTGAATCCATACCGATCCTCACGTGCACACAATGGTGCATGAAATATTGAAGAGGGGAGGAATTAGAGCTGGTAATGGACATCCATCTATCCATTTATCAGAGATGGCTGAGTCAAGAAAATTGGATTTAAACATGCAATATTGACCCAATTAATTTTTTGTTACCCGACTTTTAAGCAGGTATGCAGATGTGGTGTCCATATCTGCTTACCCAATTACTCGAAGGCATTTTTTTTGTTGTAATTTATCCAATTAATTATATTTTAGACTAATATACTAAATACATATGAAATATCAACTAACTTTCTACACTCCTCCCACGAATGCCCGTTCTGCAGTCTGTCAGCCCCCTAGCAGGGCCTCCCCCAGCCAAGCGAACTGCCCACTCCCTGGTGATCACTCCTCAATCCCGGGGCACGCCCATTTTACTCCTTCTATAGTTGTAAAATGGATGCGGCCTCCTCCTGGATGGGCTAAAATCAATGTTGACGGATCATCCTTAGGTAACCCTAGCCCATCCGGTGGGGGAGGAATTTGTAGAGACGAAAAAGGGGCTTTCCTATTTGCCTTCACTGAAAGTTATGGGGCTGGTTCTAATGTCCATGCGGAGCTCAAGGCCATCCATGACGGTATGCATCTGTGTTTTTCCAAGGGTCTGAAGAACATTATAGTTGAATCGGACTCTCAGCACCTCATAGATTTCTTAGTTGGGGCTGCCTCTCCAGGTTGGAAGTGAAAATGTTGGATTCCCAGAATTCGCCAAATGGCGGCTACGAGGCAAGTGAAGTTCGCCCATATTCTTAGGGAAGGCAACGCTCCTGTGGATGCAATGGCTAGGCTAGGTAGTAAAGAGCAAACCTCTAGTCTACTTATCTCTTACGGCTCCCTTCCCTCATTAGTTAGAGGCCTTCTTTTCCTGGACAAGGTCGGTCTACGATCCATCAGACCTTAGTTGGGTTTACGGCTCTTTCAGGGTTGTCTGGTGCTTTTAGGTTTTGTTTCCTTTCTGGGGTCCTTTTATGATAGGTTTTCGGGTCCTTTTTCACCTAGGAAACCCGAAGCATGTAAATTTTGCTGATATATATAGAAATTGTCTGCGTTTTGAAAAAAAAAAATTAAAAAAAAAAAAAAAAAACTTTCTACAGTTGCATCTGATTTTTTAAAGGTAGTTATGCTGATTTATTAGGTATTTAACTTATTATAGTTTTTAATTATGTGTTAGTTGAATATTTACCTACAATCAGTGGAATATCCAATTGTTGGATATGGATAGGGATTCGAATATTATCCAAAGAAAGCAGATTGAGATAACAAATAAGATATTGGATAAGGATATTGCGGTATCCAACCTCTTTCCAGCCCTAGGGGAGATGTCTCACACGTGGATAAATGGTATAGAATTGCATTATATAGAATTAATAGCATTATTACACAATGATTGCGTGTCTGAAAATACTATGGTATTTTAATTGTCCCATCTTAAGTTTGGGATCAAATTCATCATATGAGAAAAAGTCAGTATTAAGTGAAGCCTCTATTTGGTGGACCATGGAATTGTAATCAACGGACCAGATTTCACAACTGATGGCGGTGACATGTACACATATGCAACTTGAATGTCACATATAAAGGATGCATATGAAAGGAAGGCATAGATAAAACACATGCATCAACGTGGGGTCGTATGATCTGGTAGATTTTGAAATCTGCCAAAAATACTGCAGTATGTACTGTTGGCACTCGACCAAATGCAATTCCATACCACCCACCTAATACCATGCACCAAATTGGTGTTTTCGTAAGCATTTGTGGTTTTTGTGTGCTTGTGGCCCAACTCATGAGTTATTCAGCCTAATGAACGGCTGGAATTCTCCAATGCATGCAAAGTCTGGCTGAAGACATTGTCATGGAGAATTGCAAATTCTACCCTTGCTACCTACCTGCCAACAAAATAGGGAATATGTGCCACATCCAATTCGTTCATCGGGTGGGCCCGCCATATAGATGCTGGATCAAAATGGGACCGGTCCATTGTAGACATGGGCAAGCCAAGAGGGGAGTTGTATGATACTCTAGCAGAGTGTGATGCTTGGCATGCAGTCGCTTATAATTCTAGACATAGCACACACAAACTTAAATTAGGCAGACTAAATTGTGAAATGTACTATCCCTAAGTATTGTTGCCAAAGTAATATTGGTTGAGCAATTCTAACTTCTGATTTGTGGACACCTGTTTGTTGAAATTGGATCATTGAATATTTTTCATTTTTTAATTCTCCAATAATTTTCCATCAATTTGATGGTAAGATAATTAAATTATCCTTTTTTTAAATTATTATTTACCTATATCAATCCCATCTATCCGTCTATTCATCCAACCATCCCATTAATCCCATCAATCCATCAAAACATCCAACGTTCCATCCAAGCATCCATCAATATTTTAAAATATGATCAACATATGATATTTAGAAATCATTTATAACTGGAAAGGAAATGAAAGACCGTGGTGTCGATATCGCTCATACTGGGATAAATTATCGTCGACAAATAAATACGACATACAATCATGCACCCATAAAAAAATTTAAAATGATTTTTTTAATAAACAATTTTTTCGCGATATCAATACATCGACGATATTGTTGAAAGTATCACCAATACATGCAAAAGTAATTGTAATTTATACAGTCAAAATATTAGCAATACAAGCGACAGTGGGAATTTTCACAGTAAAAAATATTGGCAATGCATTGATACATCCTTGATACCTGAATTTTTTTTTTTTTTTTTTTTTGTGTTTACTACTAGTGTTATCAGTATCATAGAGTCCAGAATACAGAAAAGATGGAGCATGTTTCAATAATATTGGAGATTTTCCAAACAATGCCCCCAACTGATCCCAAAAAAATCTACATAAAGTGTCCAGATGCTAATGAAACTTACTATCCACCTCACCCAATTCCTTCTCCCTATATGTGCTACATGTGCACATGCCATGTCAAAAAGACATGTTTTCTTCTCTCCTATCTATGATCACCAATAGCCGTTGGATACGTGTCCACTGTGGAATTTGAATGTGTCCTGAAAATGCAACGATTGAGTGATCAAAGCTATCTTATTAAGGGCATGAAAAATGGACAGGAAGAGTGTGAATGAATTTTCTTTTCATTCCATAGCCCATTAATAAGAGATTTGTCATCACCTCAGGGCGATTTTATGGACATGTATAATCCATGTCAAGGTTTGAAGACTCAGACCAGTCCTATGCAACTCATCCAAGTCGACTCGGACTCAGTTGCACCCTAATCTTACTCAACACCATGGGTCAAAATTGGAAATAGTGGGCGAGTTTAGCCTACTTAGCCAAGTTGTGACTTGACTTAGGATGAAATGAGTCCATCAGAGTTGCCGAGTCTTAAAACCATGGTCCATGGTGGACCCCATATTGAATGGTCCACCATGATTATAGGTGGCCCACCTGGGTCACATAGAGGAATTCACCCTGGATCATTGCTCTAGATTTGCATCCTTCTTCTTTCATTAGAGAAACATCTCTGCAAAAAAGAAAAAAGGGAGAAAACTCTACCTCTTTTGGATTGATAAATTACAGTTACTAACACAAAAACAAACCAATAGGACAGATTGTTAGTGCATTAGTTATTAAGGAGAAATAATCAAGTAGGCTTAGTGTATGGAAATTTTCCTATGCATGAACATAGCTGTATTTGAACTTCTCAGCATCCACATCACCTACCTAGAACGTCCATTAGGTCCATTCCACTCTTCTTCCACAGCCGTCCGAAAATAAGAGCAATTGGCTGATCCTAACTTGGACTTCCCTTCTTATTGTGATCATATGTCCATCCATTTTTGCCTGTCACTGACTGGGCAGATTGGGCCATTCAATAAATACGATTTTTTTTTCAAGGCAGCCTATAAAGAGTGGACTGGATTTAATGGACAGTCCTGATATATTGTGTGGATGCTAAAAATTTCAAATGCAATTATGTGCATGAGGAAGGATCCCATGCACTTAACTATATCGTTTCTCTTAGTTAATTAGGCCATACAAAAGCAATGAAAACACTAAATGGGACGTCTCATCCTCTTAAAGACATAAATGTCTCTTAGCCTACGTTTTATTATGTTCGGAAGAATCTGATATTAAACTAATTAGCATTGAAAATTAAAAACCATAGGAAGATACATGAAATATAGTCCAAATAATCCTCTCTCTCTCTCTCTCTCTCTCTCTCTCTCTCTCTCTCTCTCTCTCTCTCTCTCTCTCTCTCTCTCTCTCTCTCTCCAAAGCATATTTCAATGATGTATTTTAGATGGGATGAAGAATTTATATTTTACTACTACCCTTTTGATAGATACACATTCTTTCTTTATAATTTGATAATATGTCATTAGAAAGTCGTATTTTGTATGAGAAATATTGCTCCAGTACTATCAAACCACTATTAAGTTATAGTGCTCCTAGTAGCAACGGGACATTTAATCTATTGATCTACTATCGTTTAGGTCCAGCGCACATTTCATGATGGGCTACCATGCAAACATCACAGTGATTTGATAATAACAATTTGATCAATGGTCTTTAACATTGACAGTGAAGATTATTAGGGCCCATCATGGATTACTTATGATTAGAGGTGGGGATCGAGTCGAGTTGGATGGAATATGGGGTAACCCGTCTTGATCTGGTTTTGAAATAGGCTTGACCCGAACTTGACCAGACTCGGTACCGAGTCCAACATGCCTGACCATATCTGAGTCCGGGTCTAGCTTGCTAAATCTAGACCAAGTCTGACCCAATCACAAGTACCAAGTCGGACCGAATCGGACCAAGTTGGACTGAGTCAGGTCGGGTGAAGCGGGTATCCATGAGCTGAAATCACAACTCAAAACTGAAATTTACTTGCTGGAATTGCAGCCTCTCCATTAGCTACACGACATCTCAGAAATGAAACGTCATATCTGAGTTTATACACACACACACGAGTCAAGTTTCAGATCAAGTAAGTCAGTGCCGAGTTGGATTTTGGGTCGATTCAAATTGAGTTACTGGGTGACTCGAACTCGACTCGGTTTGAGTTCGGATTGGACGAAGTCAACTCAATTCGGATCAACTCACCCACTCGGTTTGGATTGAGTCGGATCTAAACGAGCCGGACAAGTCGAGTCGTCCCGTACCTAGCTCTACTTATGATTTTAAAGAATCAATTTTGTTACGCAATCATAAACATCCGATCCATAGTTTGGAAAAAGATGATGGCTAGAGAAAATAAGGCGAGTCATTAATCGATTAGACCATCCCGTAAGTGTTATTGTTTCATTGTTGCCCCCATTAAATGTTTTCTGATGGACACTTCAGATCGATTGGACAGTCCTAGTGAGTCGATGCAACTAGAAGCACTGTAACTTACAGTACTCTGAAAGCACCGGAGCATTTCTCCTTTTGTATTAATTACTATAGTAGGAAAGGATACGTATTTATCACAGAGAATAGTTGTATATATATCCACAAAATATTATATTATCGATTGAATATTCTCCTTCTTTTTTCAATTGCTTTGTCAGCATCATGTCCGAAGACTTGAATTATCGTTTCCATAATATGTTATTTGCTTGGATCTATACATTACCATCATAGATTTTTCCGATGGGACATGATAGTGGAGGCATGTAACATCATTGAGAAAGTTCATGCTCTTCTACTTTTGTTGACACGTGATGTGGGTCATGTTCCACATATCTATGTAAATCTCAATGAAAAGTAGAACCCAAATCAATATGCATTTTATAAGCAATATTGTTTAATTTATTATTAAAATACATATTGATATTATTCATGCAATTTCATGGGTCACATAAGGCCTCATTAGGTAGGTTCTGTTCAGATAGGCTACTGTGGACACATTAGTCCAGCTAACGCCTGTTTCTATAGGCTTGTATGTATAGACTATTTCGATGTATTAGCTGGTATTTGTCAAACGCTATGGATAGGAATGGAAGGGCATGCATTCGTGACTCTTGTAAACATTTGACACATTAGCACATGTGGACATGAATGGTGATTGTATATTGCTATTGGCACGCCTGGGACACGTAGGTTGCTTGAAGATGCTCAGTTGTAGAAGTGGGGTGCTTTAAGATCTATAGTGGCACATGTCGCACATGTATATGTGGGTATTGTTATGTGTGACACATGTGGGATACTTGAAGGTAGGATTTGATACATGTGTATAGTTCTTTGGGTCCTTACTCATGCCTCGGCGGTAAACTCACAAGAGTTTCAACAGGAGGTCTTTGGCACCATGTTGTGAGCGTGTGTAAAAAAAAAAAAAACACATTGTTCTAAAACCCAGTGACTCAGCTGAAAGTTAGCCAAGTTGACTTGCATTGACTTAGCCAGACTCAAATTGGGTCTCTCTCATTTTGAAAAACTTTTAAAAACAAAAACTTTTCAACTTTAGAAAAGAAAAGATTTTTCGATTCCATTTAAGAAATACAAAGCCCTAATTTAACCCTTCCTCCTATTGAAAAAATACAAAACCCTAATTTATACATTCTCCCAATCTTCCCATCATCTCCACCCATCTAATCCATTCTTAGGAAAAAAACAACCACAGGCTTTTTCTAAGTTGGAAATCATCAATCATAAGGTGTATTTTTCCCTTTTTATTTATTTTTGTGATTTGAAAATCATCCCCTTTTTGTGATTATTTAATGTTTATTATTTTATTATAATCTGTTCATTGAATTTAGTAATTTCATAATGACTTTATATATATATATATATATATATATATATATTCCTTTCTATTTCCATTCTAGAGAGAAAATGTGTAGTTTTTAGTTATTATTATCATTATCATTCTATCTATTTTGGTAAAATGGGAAACGAGGTTATTTAGTGTTTGTTTGGTTGTGGGGGAATTCATTCCCTATTTTTTATATTTCATGTTAGGGTTTTAGAGACTACAGTTTGGAGTATGTAATGTGTGTATTTCATTGAAAATGATGAGAATATACATATATATATATAAAAGGTGGAAAACCTCTAGGGATCTAGACAAGATTTTAACAGACTCAATGAATCTATCAATGTAGCTCATAGTTCAAAATTTTGAAAACTCGACTCTATCTTTAGCTGGGTTAGATTAACTTGAAAACCTGATCAATTTTTTACTTGAATTGACTCAGTTTAATAATCATTTTAAATTATATAGTTTGATAGAAAAAATTATTAGTTTGAAAGGGTAAAATAAATAAAAAAGCAAAAAAACAAACCCCACACCTTCACATATTGGTATATTAGTAGTGGGTTTTGAGCCTCTTTAAAGAGGTTGCCACCCCTTCAACTCCAATCATGTGCAACTTTTTTCATTTTTATTTTTATATACAAATAAAAGTCGGTTGCCGACTGGGCAATTGCCTTACTCGAGTCATATCAAGTCGTGTCAAGTCACCCAAGTTTTTTAGTCAACTCGATGAGCCATGTCGAGTCGTATAATGGAGTCAGGCTTGTTAGCAAATTTCCAAGAGACTCGACTTGAAATCTCGCTAAGTTGTGTTGACTCAGCCATGTTTCAAATTGAGTCATTGATGTATCCTATGCTCTAATGTCGACAAATGTTAGAGTTGGCATAATATTTAATGGGGAATGATAAATTTTTATTTGGTTATGTAAACACCCCAAGCCACCAAACTGTGCACCTATCTAGAATCGAAGTAGATCCTATGAATTTGGAGCCCTTAGGAAGTGACGCAGGGATGAACGTGATGAGGTCGATCACCGTCTTCCTCAAGGATAACTACTCCGAATCCACGGAGCTTCTCTGGACTCCTCATAGAGACTTCTCGAATCCACGAGGAAAAAAAGAAGTAAAATAGAAATAAATTCTATAAAATTCATAATTTGATTGATGATTGAAATAAACGAGTTCAAAACCCTTTAAATAAGGATACTACAATGAGAGAAATTACAGAATCAAACTATAACTTAAACTCCTAGAATTCGCAACTAGTAGATGGTCATGATGTCTACTAGTGCGAAAGGTTTTCAGCCATAAATAGTTAGAGTCCTATTTGTCTTCACCACGCTGTTCTCCTAATTATTCTAAGCACTTTTCATGTTGGGCACAAATCCTAAAGCCCAGCGGATGAAGAGTTATAATCAAACTAAAACTTACTATTTATTGTAAAAATGGAATTAAAATAGGGAAACGACCATCAATCTGATGGTATTTCGCAAATCTGGCTTGCGCAAAATCATATATTTTACATCCGATAACTCATTCCGAATTGCAAGATACGCTCGATTTAAGGTTTGACGGTCCGGATCACTTATGTGGTCGACTGGGGCTTTTCTGATCCATCTTGGCTATGAAACTGTCCGCGACCCGCTCTACATTAGGAAGCCTACCCAACCAACCTAAAACCCAATTTACAATAAGGCCACAAGCCTCCCACTTAGCCATTAAAGCTTCATGAACAAGTTTGGAGAGCAAAACCCCACTCGGGTGGCGATAATAGCACCACCTTGTGCCATTTACAAGGACAATAACATACCATGGAATTGCAATGGGCACACAAGTGGTGACAATTAATGTCATTAGCCGGGCCCATGTCAACAAGCCCGTGCATTGGATAAGGCTCCCAAGTCACCAGGAGCAAAAGTGCAAAAACTATGTATTGGCAGCATCCCATTGCTGCCCCAATTTTTTTATGAATTCCAGCAGATTTCAGGATCTCTCCCAAGATCTTCTTAGATAGTGGTAGACAATCTGATTGCTACCTAAGGGTAGAACAAACCATTTTACCCCCCGCCACCCATGGGTAAAATTACTTATATTTTATCACTTATCAAAGTAAATTCATGATGGCATGTATTCTTCAACTGTTCAGATCATGCCACATGGTATGTTAGCCCTCCAAATTACTTTAAATTATTAGAAAATTAGGCCAACATAAATAAATAGGGACCCACCTCTCTTATTTTAGATAATTTAGATCCATCAAGATTCTAGAGCTAACAAAGGGAATAAGAGTGAGTCTATGGAGTGAAAGTAAGTGTAGAAAGTGAGAATAGAACAAGAGTTGCCTCATCTATTCAGGCCATCCAATCTAGCCTATACAAGCATCCAAGCCATCTTAACAATGCAAGGTCGACAGAGTATGGTCGAGATCCAAGATCCACGATTATCTCCTCTTAGGAAGAGTGTCCTAACTCTCATTTTCTTCTCATACATCTCCACGTGCATAAGAGACAATTTGACCATTCACTTTATTTCTTTTCTATTAACATTTTTGCATATTTCCTCTTCTCATTCCCTATTCAAGGTTTGAGTAACCCTTGATTATATGCTCTACACCTTGTTGATCTTTCAGATGCTGGTGAATCATAAGTCAAGTCTTGCTTGAACCTTTTACCTTTTTAATCATCAATATATTTTTACTTTTCTTTTCTAGTAGTTACTATCCTCTTAAACTCACCCTACATTGAGATATCATGATCTTCTTATTAGTGATTTAATTGTGTAGCAGCATATTAATTGTTAATATTACACAGACACACACATAGAGAGAAAGAAAGAAAGAGGCATTATTAAATCATTCACACACTACATTTTCCCTATCTTTCTTTCCTTTTTTATTTTATTTTATTTATTATTATTTTTTTATTTTTACAATTACTATCTTCTCTAAACCCATATAGGATTAGACATTGCGATGATCTTAGTGGTGATTTGAGAGACTAGTGGCTCACTATTCAGTTTCTGGCACCGTTAGTAACTAGCTAGTCAATTAGTACGAGGTCTTCTAGAATTTTAAAAATCTTTTAAAAAAATAATCCTAAATCCCATATAGTAGAGACCATATGTAAGTGAAGGCGGTTGATGGTGTGTAACCCTTTCCCTTACTGTCATAAGGGTCTTTACTTAGAATTTCTAGTCGCACAGTACACCTTATTCAGGAGTTATCAAAAGTTGGAGAGTCCTTGATTCTCTAACGTAAGATGATTCTACAAGTTTATTCGACCATTGATTCTAGGCCTCTATCGGCTAGTGGCAACTCAAAGTCTTTCAAATGCACTATTTTGAGCCCATGTAATATCCATCAAAAGCCAAGTTATAACAACACATAAGATGACATTTGGGTGCGCATACCCGACCACGTGGGAATGGTGTCCACATGTTACATTAGGCATCTTAAGGGGCTTGGAGTAAGTATAGCATTCTGATGTAGAGTGGGTCACAAACACTTTCATGTCCAAGATGGACCAGAGAAGGCCCAATTAGAGGTGGAAGTGAGGACCATCGGAACCCTAAAACAGGCATATATCGCAAATTGAAATAAGTTATTCGATGTACCATATATGATTTTGGGATAGGATAAGCTACTTTAGACAACCAACCCCACTATGTCGGGTTACCCATGCCGAATTTGCGAGATTTCATTAGATCAATGGTCAAACTCCATTTTAATTTCATATTTTACTATTTATAGTAAGTTTTATTTCGATCATATCTCTTGGTCATTTGAGCTTTAGGAGCCATGCCCTACGTCAGATTGCCCACGCCGAATTTGCTAGATTCTATCAAATCGACGGTCGAAACTCCATTTTAATTTCATTTTAACTATTTATAGTAAGTTTTAATTTGATCATAACTCTTAATCCTTTGAGCTTGAGGAGTCATGTCTAATATGAAAAGGGCTTCAAAAATTTAGGAGAATAACATGGTTAAGCCAAATTGGCCACTTGCTATTTTTAGCCAAAAACCATGAAGTCTAGTAGAAATCATGATCGTCTATAAATAATAAGTTAAGTCACAAATTTTAGGGAGTTTGAGTTGGAGTTTGATTTTGAGACTTCTTCCTAGGTTTGATATCACTATTTAAAGGATTGTAAATTTGTTTTTATAATCAATCAATCTATTTTGGAATTTATTAGAATTTATTTCTATTTTTCTATTTTTCCTCGTGGATTCGAGGAACTCTATGTGGAGTCCAGAGAAGCTCCATGGATTCAGAGTAGTTATCCTTAAGTAAGACGATTATCGACCTCAACACGTTCATCCCTACGTCAAATTCTCTTTTAATTCCTAAATTTTCCATTCCTTGACTAATAGTTGGGGCAAGTTTCTCAAGGAAAAGTTGGGATTAAAATATAAAAACAAATTAAGTAACTAACCATACATTATTATTATTATTATTATTCAAAATTTGGGAATTACTAAATTGATATATAAAACATTATCAACCAAACACTTCTTTATGATAGTGTAGATATATATGGATGGTTCAAATCATCATACCATAGTAGTATGTGGGCCCTAGTTGGCAACGACACACACATTGGATCCTATGTTAATATTGGCAAAATGAACTCTTAAGGGGCCATTTGATAAAATTTATTTGAGCATATATCACAAAATTTTAATATTTTCAATGATATTTATTGATTTAGATTGTTTAACAAATCCAACTTATTAAGTGCTTAAATTATTTTTCACCGAAAATATGGATATATATATATATATATATATATATATATATATATATATATATATATTAGCACTGCTACCTTTTCTTGATGCTGAAGGCAGAATATTGATAGAGGTGGTGCATTAAAATTTCTTTTCACTTTGACTAAAATATTTCTAAAATTATTTCAAAATTATAATTTAGCACTTTAAGTTTTCAACACTAAAATTAATTTTTAGAGCTTATTTTTCAATTTATCAAACAACACCTAAAACTAAAGGTGTGCAAATCTAGTGAGAGCTATGACAAGCGTGGTATCAATTTTATGCCTTTCTGTCTACAGATTCTACACACCTCCGTATGTGTTCAGGTGGCACACAAGTGCGAGATCCAAGTGGCCCATTCGGTAGGCATGATCTTGTATATAACATGCCCAAAAACTCAGGCATGATGCAGGAATGAATGTGATGAGATCGATCACCGTCTTCCTCAAGGATAACTACTCCGAATCCACAGAGCTTCTCTGGACTCCTCATAGAGACTTCTCGAATCCACAAGGAAAGAAAGCAAGAAAATAAAAATAAATTCTAATAAATGCGTAAATTGATTGATGAATGGAAAAAAAAAAAAAAAAAAACAAGTTCATAACCCTTTAAATAGGGATACCAACCAGTGGGAAAGAAATCAGAATCAAACTATGACTAAAACTACTAGAATTCACAACTTACTATTTATAAACGGTCGTGATGTCTACTAGTGCGCAGGGTTTTTGGCTGAAAATAGTAAGTGTCCTATTTGGCTTCACTAAGTTGTTCTCCTATTTATTTTAAGCACTTCTCACATTGGGCACAACTCCTAAAGCCCAACGGATGAAGAGTTATATAATCAAACTAAAACTTACTATTTAGAGTAAAAACAGAATTAAAATAGGAAAAGGACCATTGATCTGGTGGTATTTTACAAATCCAGCTTACCCCTAGCTAAAGTAGCTCGTTCTACCCCAAAATCATATATTTTATGCTCGATAACTCATTCCATTTTGCGAGATACGCCCGATTTAAGGTCCGACGGTCCGGATCACTTCTGTTGTCGACCGAGCCTTTTTTGATCCATCTTAACCATAAAACTGTCCGCGGCCCACTCTACATCACAAACCCACTAATCAGGTGGCCAAAATGTTTGAGGTTTTTTTAACCATCCATTTGTTTCACATATCTAATGATCAGTAAAATGTTTATTTTTGTACCTGGGCATCTACATGATAGGAATCACCTAATGAACGACTCAAATCTCGCACCCATGTGTGCTACTGGGCACATGCAGCCTCATAGATGCCTGTGGGCGTAGCAAGCCTCTCTCAGAGAGAGATTGTGATGGGTGAAATAGGTGATGTGCATGCACTCAGAGCAGCTTATGCACATGACATCCATTAACTCAAAACAAATTGTCGAAGTTGTGGACCCACAATAGATAATTCATCATCCAAAAATCAGATTGATTGAGCAATCTTAACCACTGATTTGGAGGCACTTGTTTGTTGAATTTGAACCATTGTCTATTTAGTAGCCACATGATTGTCATGATAGGCGGCTTTTATTATTTTGTAAAAAATCAGTAATTTTCTTATTTTTCTATTCTTCCATTATAATTCATTTTCCATTTTATACTTTCTAATATTTATTAATTACTAAAAACTGAGCTGAATCAAGGAAAGACTTGATCAAGTCTTCAAGTGGACTTGACTACAAGTCAGGTTTTGGAGTTTTTGAACTATGGTTTAAGATGGATGGTCTCACTTTAGGTACATTGGCACATGTGGCTCATGTGACACATGTTCAATGAATGTATCAATAGGGTGCTTTAGAGAGTAAAGGCTAAAAATCAACTTTTTATCCATATTTTTGTTATATAAAACATCGGCTACTTTGTTAGACAACCTTTTTTCTATTTTATTGGAATTAGTGTCCATGTTAGTTGACAAACCATAAATACGTGCCAATCTTAATAAAGTGGCAAATAAAACTTTTTGAGTAACCAAACAAACCCTAATAACATTCTTAAAGTGACCATACTTCCCATTTTCTATTACACAAGATGGGGGAGATAACGAGGGAGCTGACATGTAACTCATGGTTGAAAGGAGCTAAGAGATTGGTACTTGTCTTCTTCTCTCATTATTAGGAAAGAATAAATGGGATTAGATGCCCCAATCCTTTCACTAATGTGGGGTTAAGCACCATTTTAAAATAGCATAACGCTGTCGGCTCATGAAGTAATTTTTAAAGATATGTTTCATATCATTTGACTGTTTCGCATGACTAGGAAGGACCCATGCAAAGCTTTTTATTTGTGTCCGTATATACCTAGATTGAATTGACATGTAATTCATAAATGTGATTAGAGCTTATAGTACTGTGCATATCAAAGATGTATTATTATAGAATTTAGCATATACTTAAACTAGAATAAGGTGCTTTTCATGTGATTAAAATAATATCATGACTTGTATGCTCAATAAGCATTTCCATGCGGCTGATTCTATGCTCTAATCTTTTCTTAGTTTAATAATTTACTTGCTACTTACACAACACATTCAGTTTTCTAATTAAGGTTGCCTTAGAAATTAAAAATTCCAATGAGGAATCGTTTGTCGTCGACATGTTGTTTTTTAAAGGATCAATGGCCATATTCTCCCGGCTTGACTTAAAAACCCCATTCCGCATAATATGGAATCTCATTTGAGTGCAACATGTTTTTTCTGGAATTGCAATTTAGGTGCACTTCCAAACTGATGTAGAGTGGGTTGCGGACATTTTCATGGTCAAGATGGACCAAAGAAGGTCTGATCGGAGACGAAAATGTTTAGGACCATCAGATCCCTAAAGCAAGCTTGTCTTACAAACTGGAATGAATTATTCGATGTACAATATATGATTTTGGGGTAGGAGAAACTACTTTAGCCAACTAACCCGCTATTTCGCGTTGCCCACACCAGATTTGCAAGATTCCATCAGATCGACAGTTAAAAATCCATTTAAATATTGTTTTTACTAGTTATAGTAAGTTTTAATTTGATCATAACTTTTGATCCTTTGAGTTTTGGACGCTTACCATTTTTGGCTAAAAACTAAGAAGGCTAGTAGGAATCATGACCATCTATAAATAGTAAGTCACATTTTAAAGGAGTTTGAGTCTGAAACTTTTTCCTAGGTTTAATATTACTATTTAAAGGATTGTAAATTTGTTTTTATCATCAATTAATTTATTTTCAATTTTATCAAAATTTATTTCTTTTATTCCCTCTTGGATTTGAGGAATCTTTATGAAGAGTCCAAAGTAATTATTCCCCAAGGAAGACGATGATCGACCCCATTATGTCCATTCTTATGTTAGTTGGTATCAAAGCGAGGCTTTTTCTCCGAATGATGACATCTGACGAAGGTGCGGGTAACAATCCCATAGACAGTGCTCCAGGTAATTATCATTTAATAGCGGTAGCTTTTGAAGTGGCGCAGCGAGAGAATTGACAATTCATGCAAGAACTGCAGGCAACAATCAACCGTTTGATGAAAGTTGTATGATAGATCCATGTTCATAATAATAAATAATATGAGATCAGCAATGGAGGTTGCGGTCATTATGCTCGTGGTGTAACACTAGTAATGAATTGCAGGCCACCACTTGATGATGGTGAATTGCAAGCCACCACTTTGATCATGAGGAAGCTATTGTATGTACAAAAGGCAGAGATAAATTTACGGCGGCACAACATCTTTCAAACGAGGTGTGCTATAAGGCCAAAAGTTTGTAATATGATCATTGATGTCAGGAGCAGTGAGAATCTCGTGTCAAAAATAATGATAAAAAAATTACAATTGAAAATAGAAAAATGCTCATTTCCATACACGATTAGATGAAAGTAACCGGACGATATTGTATATAATTTTCCATTGGTAAATATTATAAGGACAAAACAATGTGTGACGTAATCGACATGGAAGGTTATCACATGTTACTTGGTCGACTATGGCAATATAATGTTGATGCAATGCTTATAGGTCGAGATAATGTATTTATATTTATTAAAGACGGTAGAAAAATTATCCTCGTCCCTCTAAGAATGGAGAACCACCCTAAGATTTTTAAAATGGAGGGACAGTCTCTCATAACTAAACATGCATTTCGTTAAACAATCTGAGGAGATGGGAGATGTAGATGCATTAGTTAAAAAAAGAAAATATATGGAGCCTGTGAACATCCCAAAGGATTTGAAACCAATGTTGCAGGAGTTCAATGCAATTATACTCGATGCACTCCCTGAGGAATTGCCTCCCATACAAGATAAACAAAACCGCATTAATCTTATCTCAGCGGTAAGTTTGTCTAATTTCCCACGTTATTAGAAAGAATGCAAGATCTTGCAAAAACAAGTTAAGGAGAGCATGAGTACATATATTATGTAAGCTCAAGAGCCTAATGCAAACTACAAGGAAAAGACTGATAAACATCGGCGCCAGAAAATATTTGAGTATCATGAGCGAGGTCCCTTGAGTAACTCGAGGAAGAGTTTTTTCTAAGTGGAGAGGTCTGATGTAGGACGTAGCACAAATACATCTCTAGCATGGTTTGACCAAAAGAAGGCGCATTGTAAATTGGCCATAACTTTTAATCTGGATATTGTTACGAGACACACAACCTATCAATCCTTACTATAACAGGCCACCCGAGGTGAACCGACCCACAATGTGGGTCGTGTTTGTCCATTTCGCCAGAAAATGTGTGTTTTCAGATCAAAAATGAAAATTTAAGAATAAAGTACTATTTTTAGTCTTTTCGATTTTTGTAATATTTTCTTATTTGTAGATATTTACATTTTCTTCTTTTTTAAAAGTAACTTGTAATCATGCAAAGACTCTTTTAGAAAAAGTTTATTTAAAATTTTTATTTTTAGAATTTAGGTTTTAGAAGAGTTTTATTAGAATTATGACTTTTATTAGAGTTAGAATTTTGCTATTTTTAGTAATTACAAATTTTAGTTTAGCTTTTTTTCTTTATTAATGATGTAATAGGGACACATACTGGGGAAACAATTATCAATCAATTTATTTTCAATTTTATTAAAATTTATTTCTTTTTGCATTTGATGAATTTCTATGAGGAGTACAAAGAGCTCCCTTGATTCGGAGTAATTATTCTATGAGGAAGGTGGTAATCCACCTCATCACGTACTTCCCTGCATCACAAACTTACCCTAACACATTAGTCTGAGTGACTGCAAAAGTTTTTCTAGCTTCCAAGGCATGGAATTTTAATTCTGTAGTGTTAAGAACTGTGATATGGTTTCTATAATAATTTTTAAAAATAGATTTCATGAGGAAAATCCATTTTCTTGTTTATTTCGAATTTATGTACTGATTCAACCAAAACCTACGGTCCAACCAATGGATAACTTCGAACTTTTCATGTGCTTGTGACATCCAACTCGTCCAACAGGTTGGCCCCATCATAAAGATCACCTTATGCAAAAATCAGACAAATCTACTCATTGAGTGGACAACACTTGTATTTTTCTATTGTTTTCTTTGGTGTAGCCTACTTGATGAGGAGATGGGGCTGTTTTTAGTGCTAGGTGATCCTCCCCGTGGGACCAAACATATTGAAATGGTTGGATGTTGCATGCACTTGATAGGCTCGAAGTTATCAGCTGGCTGGACTCTAAGTTGTGGTCCAACCAGTTGGACGTAGAGACCTCCTCATCATTGAGATTTTTTTTTTCATTTCTTCCATTCTCGTATCCACACGCGTGTGGATACCTGCCATATGACATGCAGGCACACGTGCCATTATGGAAAAAGAGTGTAAGATCTGAGCTTTTCATCAGGTGGGCTACTCTATTTAGATCTAGGCTAACATTCAGACCATTTCAAGCCTCGGGGTGGACCACAACATATGAAAAATACGTACAGCTAGATAATAGTGTTTTAACTGTTAGTCTAATTTGTATATTGTGGCCCACCTGAGAGTGAAGTAGCCTGATTTTTGAGGAGTGCAGGATCTAAGCATCATTTCCAACTAGATGAAAAGTCCAGATCTTGCACAAGTGTTCTACATTGGTAGGTGTGTGGCTGCATGTGGATGAGTAAAGATCCGTGTGGAATTAGCAAACCTGACCACATACATATTCATAATAATAGTGATGGACTGCACATGAGCCATCTTATTCCCTGCCGTTCGCCAACTTAGGGTCTTGATAAAGATGATAATGACATTGATGTGATAAAAAAAGATAGTGATATCGTATTTAATAGTAATATCATTATTATTAGTGTTTTGTTCACATGCACTCTAATGCACCTAAAGCTACGGTGAATTTCATCTGTGTGGGTCCCGATGTGATGTATATGTGGAATCCGTACCCTGCATCTTCTATGATCTTTCATGTTAGGCGTAGAATCCAAATTCCAGCTAGATCCATAACTCATTTGGGCCACACCAAAGGTAACAATGGAGGACATTGGGGAGGTTGATGCCTACGGTAGAAACTTCCAGATGGAATAAGGTGTCCATCATGTTTTGAATATACCATCCAAACCATTAATCAGGTGTGAACCACCAGGACGTAGACCCCCACTAAAATCCATACCATTAAAAAACTCAGATTGGCTACACCACGTGAATACATACATTTTACACGTGACTGTGCATTGCTCCTTGTGTATCCCACTTAAATTTTTGATCAGGATGATTATTGGTATGTACGGTGAACATGAGGTTTTACACCATATGCACGGCTTGGATTTCACATGAACATCACAGATGGGCCCCCCACACAGATAGAAAGCAAAGTAACTTAGCTTTCGGTACGCATGGGAACAAAACCCTTACTATTATCATCATTGAACTATTGTTACAATTATAAAATAAAATAAAAATAGATTATTAAGCCAAACTCCATTAAATGGATACATGTCTCATTAAGTAGTAGCTTTGCACAAGGACTCTCTCCCTCTTTCTCTCTCTCCTCACCATTATCATGGAGTAGAGCTTGTTAGTATCCAAAAGCCCAAGAGTCTCCCCCTAACATGGACACCACCCTCTATAGGCCTAAGCCATCCAACTTCTTCTACTCCAATCTACAATCTCAAGAAAGCTATCAAAGCTCCATCCAACCACAATCCAACGGTGCATCGGCGAGCTCATCGGAGGAGTCTAGCGACCCCAGTGCAACCGGGAAATGGGCCGCTAGGCTACTTCGAGAGTGCGCTAAGGCGGTGTCGGAAAAGGACTCAATTGGGATCCACCACCACTTGTGGATGTTGAATGAGCTCGCGTCGCCGTATGGCGATTGTGATCAGAAGCTGGCGGCCCACTTCTTGCAAGCGCTCTTCTGTAAGGTGACGGAGGCCGGGGAACGTTGCTACAAGACGATGATGGCGATCGCAGAGAAGAGCCATTCCTTTGAGTGTGCAAGGAAGGTAATACTTAAGTTCCAAGAAGTGAGCCCCTGGACAACATTCGGTCATGTAGCCTCAAATGGGGCCATCTTGGAAGCCTTAGAAGGAGAGACTAAATTACATATAGTTGATATTAGTAATACATATTGCACCCAATGGCCCACCTTGCTAGAAGCCTTGGCCACCAGGAACGACGACACACCGCAATTGAGATTAACGGTGGTGGTGATGGCAGGCATGGCAGGTTCTGTTGTGAGGGAGATAGGCCAAAGGATGGTGAAATTCGCGAGGTTGATGGGGGTGCCGTTTGAGTTTCATGTAGTGAGCGGGCTAGCACGGCTGGGTGATCTCACCAAGGAGGAGTTGGGGATACGCGATGATGAGGCGGTTGCGGTGAATTGCATTGGGGCCTTGCGACAGGTCAATGTTGAGGATCGTGGATCAGTGATCCGTATGATTCAGGCAATCGGGCCGCGGGTGGTGACTGTGGTGGAGGAGGAAGCTGATTTCACTAGCTCTGGGGGAGATTTCTTGATGTGCTTTGAGGAGTGCTTGAGGTTTTATAGTTTGTTCTTTGAAATGCTTCAGGAGAGCTTCGTGGCCACCAGCAATGAGAGGCTAATGTTGGAGAGAGAGTGTTCTAGGAGTATAGTTAGTGTGCTAGCATGTGATGGTGAAGGTAGTGGAGAGTGTGATGTGAAGGAGAAAGGGATACAATGGTGTGGGAGGCTCAAGGAAGCATTCTCGCCGGCCCAATACAGCGATGATGTAATCGATGACGTGAAGGCACTTCTTAAGAGGTATAGATCAGGGTGGTCCATTGGGCCAGCCCAAATGAATGGTGATCATGGGCTTTATTTGAAGTGGAAAGAGGAGGTTGTTGTGTGGGCTTCAGCTTGGAAACCCTAGGATTCACTCAGAATCAATAAGAGTTTCATGCCATGGAATGTCTCTGATGACACACCATGGTGCATGGGCTTATTATATACTTGAATATTTCATGTACTCATTTTCTTATGCTTGGCCTGGTTGTGTTTGTTGCTTCAAGCTCTCATTTCCTCCAATGATCATGGCCTCTCTCTCTCTCTCTCTCTCTCTCTCTCTCTCTCTCAAGATTGGATTTGTATCTTTTGTCACCTTTCCCTTTATATGTATGTGTATGTCAAGTACCCAAAGTGCATATTTATTCGTTTGAAATGAATCATAGACATTTATGTTTGGCTTGAAGCATATAAAGGAACATTTATTCATTAAAAGCAAGCTAAATAGGCTAGTTATTTTCAGTTTATTGGAGATATCATCACCATACTTTTAAAATGTGAAAAGCTTGACACGACTCACCTGGGTCGAGTGTCAAACGACTCGACCAGATTTCACCAAGACTAGAGAAAAAATTCTCCGGTCATGACTCAGTCAAAACTCTGAGAAAAACTTAAAGACTTGAATAACTCAGCAATACTCGATAAAACTCAATTTAACTCAGCACAAAACTTGACATTAGTTATTCTTTTCAATATTAATAATAACGGAAAAAACTCAGAAAAAAAACATACAAGTTTGAGAAACTTGATCAAGTTTTCGACTCGAGCCAACTCCATTGTGTTTCTAGTTGAGTTGATTTTTTGCGTGTTTAAACTAGTGATCGTCACTTATGTATTCCTATCTTTCATCATCATATATATATATACCATATATAATGTGTTTGGGACGTTTTCTCACCTCAAATAGCTGATGAATAGCTTATGAAGGGAGAAGAATTTTAAATATTTGAAGGGCACGGGAAGATAATTTAAATGAAATCTGGGATATTTGGGAACTGAAAAGTATGTATGCTTTCTAACATAGAGCTTAGATTTCACCTGCAATGGGCCTTCAGAATATTCGCTTAGATTTTACCGACAATAAGTAACTGATTCTTTCATGCAAGTGACCTACCCAAATAGTGCTAAGAGCTGTATAAATCTACTTTATACATCTGTTACGCCAACATATGTTGATATGCCAATCCAAAAATGAGATAGAAATCATCATTTGAGTGGGTCACAATACCCAATAAAAAGTGCAATGGGTAGCCCACCTAGGGCTGAAAGTCGAGCGGGTTTGGTCGTGTTGGTGCTCAACCCTAGCCCAACCCAAGGTTCCTATAGCCCAATCCAACCCAACCCAACCAACTTCAGGTTGGGAATTCTCAACCCACGCAGGCTCAGTCGGGTTAGTCGGGTGGATACATGCTAATATTTTCGTTATTACATTAGTATATTATATTTCAATACACGTTTTATTTTTTATATTTATGATTTTATTAATTATATATCTAATTATTTATCGTAAAAAACTTCATTTTTTCTTAACAAACAAGCTAAAATATAGGACAACTGCTTCTTTAAAAGTCATGTTGTGTAGCACGCAATCTATTTGGTACAAAGAAATTCAACGTATATTGTTAGCTTGAGTCATGACGTGGACTAATGAGACCCAACAACATTGGAATTTCCTATGCCTTCAACAGAGACGATCCACACTCAATTATAATTTATAAGTAACTTATATATTAATAGGGTTCGGGTTGGATCGGGCAACCCGATACCTCAACTAGAGCTCAACCCAAGTTTAATTGGTTTGGTGTTTGTATAGCCCAAGCCTAAGACCGAACCCGATGCATCCTGCCGGAGCCCAACCCAATGTCGAGTCGGTCACAGGTCAGTCGGGTTGAACCCGCCCGAATTTCAGCCCTAATTCAGAGACCGTTCGATACCCAAAATATGCTTGTTGTCCAATGTATATTTTAAATTTCATATGCAATAAGTCTTTAAATTGCTTAAATTTTACCTATAAAAATTAACTGACTCTTTCATTCAAGTAGCCTATCTCAACAGTACTAAGAGATATGTAACAAAAATTATGTGGGGCCTACCGTAACAACTGTATAAATTCACTTTGTATATTTATTACACCAACTTATGCTCAGATGCCAAATTGAGATAGAAATCATTAAAATCATTCGAGAAGGGTAGCCCATCATTGAAAATATGTACCCTATAGGGTGCAAACACACACACACATGCAAGCCATCATATATATATATATATATATATATATATATATATATATATATATATATATATATATATATTTCACACACCACCACACACTCACGCCATGGTGGGATTTCACCACCTATGGGTACTCGAACCCTCAACCAGGTGTTGAAACTCTCGAGTCTACCACTGGAGTAAGAGCAAGGACCCATGCAAGCCATCATATGTACTAATACATAAGCATGAGATCCAAGCCGTTAACCAAGTAGGTCACATTGTTTTGATACCTCATCACAAAAACTGGGATAGTCAAATCAACAGTGTTACCATATACAAATCAATTAAACAGATGAAAAAACTTTGGGTAATTTTTTTCTAAGCTACTTGCATTGCAGACCATTTGACTCAATATTTCCCAAAAGTGGAAATATATGTAGGATCCATGTAATGGAAAACTCATATCTCATGCCCTTATGTCATGCTGCCACATATGGTGGTGAAGAATTTTAAATATTTAAATGGTATAAGAAGATATTTTAAATGAAAACGGGAATATTTTAGTAACTGAAAAACATATTTGCTTTTCAACGTAGAGTTTAGATTTCACTTGCAACGGGCCTTTAAATCACTTAGATTTTACTATAAAAAGTAACGGAGACTTTCCTACAAGTAACTTGCCTCAGTATTACTAAGATTCATATAACAAAGGTTATGTGGGGCTCAAACGGTATAAACCACTTTATACATTTATTATGCCAACTCATGCTAAGATGCTAATAATAAATTTTAAAAAAATAAAAAATGAGATGGAAATCATTCGAGTGTGTCATGGCAAAGCATAATAATAATAATAATAATAAGTAGAATGAGTAGGCCACCATTGAAAATATTTTCCTCTCTATGTAGGATGCATGGCTCTCTCTCTCTCTCTCTCTCTCTCTCTCTCTCTCTCTCTCTCTCTCTCTCCTTTTTGATCTCTACCCTTAGTGTACACCTAGATGCCATATGTACTAATGGTGGCATATGAGCATGAGATCCAAGCTGTTGACTAAGTGGGTCACATTGTTTTGATAGCCCATCACAAAAACTGAGATAGTCAGATCAATAGGATTGTTACCATATACAAAACAAATAAACGGATGAAAAAACTTTGGGTAATTCTTTCTAAGCCATCCTACTACTTCTAGCACTGTGGACCACCAGACTAGAGAACTGGCCTGATTTCCGGGATAGTGGATATATATTGTAGGACCCATGTCATGGACGGCTCAGATCTCGTGCTAGCACATGTGGTTGTGCGTCCTTGAACTGCAGGAGGCAAACCTCACCAAGTAATATTGCATTAAACAATGGCTCTATTTATTATTGAGATTTTTTTTATTAATCAGCACCTCACTGATTGGGCATCTGTATTGCAGTACCTCCTTCAACTGACTTTGTGATGAGGTAACTTGATAATGTTTTATTTATATATCTATTTCTTGGCTTGGTACCTTTGTCAATTTTCTCTATTGTTCCTTAGTTTAAATGGTCGTTGTTTTTTAGTAAATGACAAAATTGACCTTGTGTATAAAATGACAACAATCATAACCGTCCATTAGATATTAATTAATTAGCTAGCTAGTTAGAGCACCATTCCAAAAATGGCTGTTGTTTTCATAAACCATCTAAAGTGGGTCCTGCTGCCTAAAAGGTAGAATTTGAGCCATAGATTGAAACCTATAAGGTTTTTGTTGCATGCATAGCGTCCATCACACTCTGCTAACATTTTCTATTAGACCTTTGATGTAAGGATTTTAATCTTTCCACAACTTAAACTAATTTTCTACATTTTCCACAATTGCTTAATTTTAGTCCTCTGATGAAAGAGTTAGGGTCTTTCAATTCCCATCCACTATAGACCCTATAGGATCAACGGTCTGGATAACCAAACCATGTGGGTCCTATGTGCAAAATCCCGCCATGCCCTTTAACAAACTAGGCACTTACTATATGGTTCATGAGCTGAGGAATTCCCTCTTTAAGTCCTCTTATCAATCCCTGGCTTTAGGGGCATATTCATCATTTACGAAAAAAAAAAAAAAACCCTCTTTAAACAAATAACTGCTAGAGATTTTATTTTTACTTTTTAAGTTATTGAGATGTAAAGAAACTTTAAGTATTGAGGTATTATTGTTTTTTATTTTTATTTTTTTATAAAAGATATCGTGATGTGAAGAAACTTTAATTATTGAGGTACCTTGTTGCAAATTCAATTAAAAAAGGCATCACCTTGATGCATAGCTCAAGTGGTAGACTGAGTAAAACATACCACGTTTCAACACTCAGGTCTTGGGCATAGAATCGATTCCCTAGTGGGGTGCTAACACTGAAGTGTGAACTGTCAATGGGGTGTACTAAGAAGCTAACAAAAAATAAAAAATAAAAAAGGCATCGGAAAAAATCACAATTAGTAGATACTAACGTATAAAAAAACTCTTTCAACTATATATATATATATATATATATATATATAGAGAGAGAGAGAGAGAGAGAGAGAGAGAGAGAGAGAGAGAGAGAGAGAGAGAGGAATGCTGACCTGCCTACCTAATGTGAGTACCTGTGCACACCCTTGCACATATGTCATGGGCATAGAATTTGAATGGTTCAAGTGATGCGGCACCACTTTAAACCTCACTAGCCCAATACAAAACTCTAGTGAGCCATGGAAAAAGGAAACAATTTCCTCTCTTAATTTGCATTTCTCTTTGCTATGGCCTACTAGAGTTTTAGATCATGCTAAAAATTGGATGTATAGAGTTTAAAAGAGTGCCGCATCACGTGTACATGATTATGTGTCCATGATACGTGTACAAAGGTGCACATGGGTACTCACATAAATAGGTAAGTAGGTTTTATATATATATATATATATATATAAGCAGCTCCCAATACAGCAACGCCTCTCTCTCTCACTTAGTGCGGAGCTGGACGGTGGATAAAGTTGTAAGGGTGAGCTTGAAAATTAAAATTTTGAAGGATAAGAAAAAAAGTTGTAGGTAATCACTCCTTATCTTACTAATTTTGCCGTTTTACGAGGAACAATCACATACAACCCTTGCATGAAGCTTAACATACAATACCATCTTTCTTTCCTACATGTCATGTGTGTAGGATTTCAGTGGTGTAAAAGGTGGTCCACACCATCAGGATCACTTCACCGGAGGTGCCACCAGGGAACGCAGATTGCATACTAACTAGGGCTGAAAGTCGGGCGGGTTCAACCCGATCGACCCGTGACCGACCCAACATTGGGTTGGGCGCAAGCAGGATGTGTTAGGTTTGGTCTCGAGCTTGGGCTATATAAACACCAACCCGATAAAGGTTGGGTTGGGCTTGGGTTGAAGTCTCGAGTTGCCCGACCCAATCTAAACCCGATCGTTATATAAGTTATAAATGATAATTAAGTGTGGATCATCTGTGTTGAAGGCAATATGAAATTCCAGTGCTGTCGGGTCTTATTGGTCTATGCCATTTCCGATGACTCAAGCTAACAAGATATGCTAGATTTCTCTCTCAAATAGATTGCGTACTACACCACAGGACTTTTAAATGAGTAGTCATATATTTTAGCTTGTTTGTTTAGAAAAAATGAAGCTCTCTATCATAGATAACTACATATATAATTAATAAAATCATAGGTAAAAAAAATAAAACATGTATTGAAATATAATATACTAATGTAATAACGAAAATATTATCATGTATTCACTTGACCAACCCTATCAACCTGACCGAACCCACTTGGGTTGCGCTTGGTTTGAGAATTCCCAACCCGAAGTTGGGTTGGGTTGGGTTAGGATTGAGGTATAAGAATCTTGGGTTGGGCTAGGGTTGAACATCAACCTGACCCAACCCGCCCGACTTTCAGCCCTAATACTAACACTACTAGATGGTCCTATCATGATGTATGTGTTTTATCCACACCGTTCATCCATTTTTCCAGATCGTTTTAGGGCAGGAGCCCAAAAATGAGGCAGTTCCAAGTGTCAGGTGGACCACACCACAGGAAAACAGTGGTGATTGAACGCCCACCATTGAAAAATTTCCAGAGCCCACAGTAATGTTTATTTATCATCCAACCTGTTGATTCAGTTACATAGACCTGGATGAAGGGAAAATACAATTATCAAGTTAATCCAAAAGCTTTGTGGCCCCCGAAAAGTTTTCAATGGTGGGCTTTCAATCACCAATTTTTCCTGTGGTGTGGTCCACCTGAGATTTGGATTTTCCTCATTTTTTAGTTCATGCCCTAAAATAATCTGGAAAAAAAATGGACGGCATGGATAAGTCACAAACATCATGGTGGGGTCCACAGAGCACTGTCCAGTAGCCAGTATGGTCTAATTCCACATACAATTTTAGCCCACTTAATAAGCGGATCAGCCTGGTTTTGATGCCAGGTCATCTTCATGGTGGGGCCACCTTTTACACGGCTCGAATTTTCAATGCCAAGATTATGGTTTTGCCGAAAGGTTTTTGAATTTCCACGTCCACATTTGATATTTCCACACCCGTGAAGAATCGGAATATGGTATAAGCATATATTATCTCCACATAAGATGCGGCAGGGTCACACATTAACCGTCTACCCATGGCTTGTATTTCCAAAATCAAACCTATTACACGATCAAACATGAACCATTCATGTTGGGTCCAATTGTTGCTGGTGTTTTGCCCAGAAATGGTCCGAAAATAAGTCGTCCGACCAAAGCTCCTGTGGCGCCCACCGTGATGTATTTGTTTATCCACGCTGTCCTTCTATTTTCTCATATCATTGTAAGGTATGAGCCCAAAAATGAAACAGATCCATTGTTCAAGTACGTTAAATGTCTTACTTAATTTTTGATATTTTGTTTTAACTAATAAAAAAGTTTTATCAAACCATCTAAAGGTTAAAATATTGTAATGTCACAGGAAGTTGAGAGATTTGATCAATTTATATGCATGAATAGGAGTTGTAAACTTTTGGATTTACACGAACCGAGTTAGCTCGGTTAGCTTGCTCGACTCAATTCGAAAAACTAAGTTCGAAACTGAGTTCAAACTGAGTCAAGCTGATTTTTTGAGCTCGAAAAAATTTTGAACCGAGTTCAAACTTGCCCAAGCTTGACTCGACTCGAATTGAACCCCAACTCGAATCAAACTCGGATCGAACCAATTCGATGACTCGATTATTTTGATATTGATGTTGCTCACCAAGTGTTTGATGAAATGACTCAACGAAGTGTCAGCTAGTGGCGAGGAATGTATTGATATGAAATAAATATCCTTGTATCTTGATTTAAATGTTGCGTACCGAGTGTTTGATGAAATACTTGTAAACTGTTGCTGCTGTTTTACATACTGTGAGAAATTAAAGGTGCTCTCCATGTGTTTGAGAAAATGCCGCATAGGGCTCGATCTTGGCTCGAATTCGGCTTGAACTGGCCCGAGCTGCTGACCAAATTGAGCCGAGCTGGCCAGTCAGGATCGAGGACCAAATCGAGCTGAGTTTGAGCTGGAGTCAGCTAGTGGCCAAGCCAACTCGAGCTGTACCAAGCTGAACTCAGTTCAACTCGTGCATAGCTCCACTTTCGATGATGCAAAGTATACTAACGTTTATAAGTGTGAAGAGTACCATATGAATGCATCCCTCTAAAACTCTACTCCTTTTACATAGTATGAGAGGCCTTGGATGCCACCCCTCTTCCTTGGACTAAAAAGGAAAGGAGAAGAAGAGAGTATAGACCTACACACACATACATATATACACTCTCCTTCATCAATAACCGGTGAAAACGTTGGGGTCCACTATGTGGATGACATTTTAGGCTCATACATCCAATCCTATAGTTGGTGTGTGTAATGCTCTATACTTTCCATCTCTTATTAGGATAGATTGGGGAGAGATCTCTTATATTGCCGAAACTTCTTCAATAATCATCTATGGGGTTAGATTCAAGGTAATATTCTAACCTTGTGTTTGTGTTTTTCGATGGTTATGATTGTATTTATGCAATGATCAACTGAAAAGAAAATTAAATACATAATCTAAAAGGTTTTAAATTTTATGCTATGGTGTTTTTAAAAAATTGCTGATAGTAGTACTATGGAGCGATGGCTCTACCCAAGTGATAGAAACACTATAAGGGGAATGATCTTTGCTCGGGAAGGCATGCGCACTCCCAATGCATGTAAGATGCTCCAAAACATTGAAACGATTGGCCTCCACCCAACTTAGAAGCAGTTAATTGAGTTCTAAATCAATGATCGCTTTTGGTAACGGCTAAATCTATAAAACAAAAGCTTTGCGACAGGTCGACTTGATAGGAGAAGCTGATGCAAGCTTTTTCTTTCAATGGCCACCACATCCATCTACTCTACCTCAATTTGTTGTCTGGATGGGAAAAACTAAAAAAGTCGATAGCGACAAATCACTCAAAATCATGAATTATTGTGTGATTAGAATACTTTACTTGATTCATCTCCGTGTGCTTCCGTGGTTCCCATCTGATCCATGAAAACCGATTTCATTTTTAGGTTTTCAATGTTCCCCAATACCTCCTTAACCATTTAAATAGTTAAGAGGTATCTGATTTTGATTTATATTAAGATAAAAATAACTTATATTTCTTAAAAGGTTTACCCCTCACTGTGCTATGTATCCTAAAGTCAATTAGAAATTGAATTATACGACCTCGAATCAAATTAGAACTAATTGAATTATCCAACTGCGACTCCAATTAATTGCTGTCGAATTGGTGGGCCACTAAATGTACAGTTAAAATGATAAATGATTCACAAGCTAGATCCAACAAATAAATGTTCATTATTGAAAGGTTAGGATTTCTCAATCAATTCATCAATCTAAATATGTGGCCTTGATTGGATGGTTTTGAGTTGTGAAATGTTTGTGTGATTCTGTCAGATCCGAGGAGCCTATTGAACTTGACAAGTTATGCTCGAGACGTGAAGACCGTTGATCTGATCAGCGTATTGTTGATGGAAATACCAGCCATATGACCTTCTCTCGTTGTATTGCTTTTCTTGCCCGTCTATTTGTAGGTCTCAAGTTGAAATGGTTTGAATTGCTGGCCCACCGTGATGTGTATGTTTTATCTATGCCGTCCATCCATTTTGACAGATCATTTTAGTGCATGTGCTCAAAAAGCAGGTTGATTGAAGTCTCAAGTGGACCACACCAAAGGAAGCAGTGGGGATTGAATTCCTAAATGTTGAAAAGTTCCTAGTTCCTAAGGCCCATCTTGATGTTTATTTGCCATCCAAGCTGTTCAAAAGGTCACATACACCTCTACGAATGGAAAACATCGATATCAGCTTCATGCAAAGCTGAAGTTTTGGACAGTGCTTCCTGTGGTGTGGTCCATTTTAACCTTTCCGCCTCCTTTTTGGGCTCGTGCCCTAAAATTTTCTTTCAAAATGAATGGACCCATGACAGTGGGCCTCATAGAGCCTCTGATAGGACTGTCCATCTCTAAAATGGGGCCTGGTGCATTCACAGATGGCCCCATCAGAGCAATGGTCTAGATCATTGAACTAAGGACCCCACTTCCACTTCCACAAACTTAAAATCCAAGCTTACCACAGACTGAGCTAGCTCAGTTAACTCGCTCAACTCAGCACGAATAAGCTCAATTTGGCTCCGCTTGAAAAGCTAGGTTCAGACCAAGCCAAGCTCTTCAATTGAGCTCGAAAAAATTTCGAGCCGAGCTCAACTTAACTTGGCTCAAAGCTCGGCCCCAACTAGACTCGGTTCAGCTCAACTGAAATCGATTTATATACCTTTTTATAAATATAATTAATTTGAAAGCTCAGCTTCAACTCAAGCTCAGCCCGCCCCGCTGACCAAACTGATCCAAGCTGGCCAATACGACTCTAAGACCATGCCGAGCCGATTTGAGCCAAGGTAAGCTGCGGGCCTAATCCAGCCCCAGTAGAATTCTTCTTCCAGCTCAAGTGAAGTTACTCCACATTGGGCCTTGTATATGCCTTCTTTGCATTCTCATCTGGCACTGTCTATAAGTGGGGCCCGCTAAAGTTATTTTTGGACCCAGTCCATAAGCCGGGCCCCACCGGATCAATGTTCTCAATCACAAAATCCTGACGACAATCACATGAGGAATTTGGTATTGAGGACATAGGATTTTGAACCTTTTTTTTTTTTAGTTTAAAGAAGTAGGTCCCATATTTAGGTGGCCCAGAAATGCCAATTTTTCATGTGCAGCCCATATGATTAACCACAGTTATAACTTGAATGTGTGGGCTAGCTTGATGAGTATCCTCATCTGAATTTCGCTCCAGGACCCATCCTGTATATAATAAGCCAGGTTGGATTAGATCAGAGCCGTTCTTTGATAGCAGTAGACCATTCATTTGATGGTTCGATTACCTGATGAGTGGACTGACCGGAGTTTTGGGCCGTTCGTGTGCAAAATGGACATGGAAAGACCACCACCGACAGCCCACGTTCAGTTCGGAAAGGTCCATTTTCTAGATGGTTAAAGACAGTCCTACTAAAGCATTTTTATTAGTGGCCAGGTAATAGCAGAGCCCGCCCGCAGGCAGTATGACTGGTTCAGATCATTATACACATACGACTTGCATTGTACACAACAGAAAGCATGAAAAAGCATCGCCTCACCAGCCATTGTCTCATCTTCTACCCCCCACAAAGCAGGTTCTTGAAACAAAAGGTACAAACATCATCTGAGAAAAAGATTGTGCACAAGGTTGGTTCCTCTACCAACCACCTCTACAACTGCCTGCGTGTGGGGCCCACCGTGGCTTGGGCTTGGCATCTAAACCTTCCAGCAGGATGACCGTGCCACGAAAATGAGACAACCCAAAAATCAGGCTGATGCAATCATCAGGTGGGCACGTGAACATGGCCCTCCTCATGACTGGATCATCCTGCTTTTCGAGGGAATGGCATTTTCACGATGGGGCGATCCTGCCGGATGGGTTCAATGCCACACACACACCCTTCATGATGGGCCCCACAAGCAAGTGCATACAAAAAATGAATGTGCCAATTAACAAACATGAGATCTCCGGTCCACCGATTACATGCAGGCAGTGTTCAAAGAATCATTATCGTTATATTGACCAAGAATACGTAAAGTCGATGCTCGGAAAAATATCAAGGGAAACATTGGGAAATGTTAGGAAAAAGGTAGAAATTTTCAGTGAAACTTTAAGAGAGATGTTAAAACACACTTATTACATGTCCCAATCAAAATATTGCAAGGAAAAAAAAAAAAAAAAACAACTATACATTATGAGTTTCCATTTTTTTTAAAGGCCTAACCATTTGTTGTAGAAAAAATAAGTATAAAATAAAATATATAAATTTTTGGCCAATCTAGCCCAACACATTAATATATAAAATTACCACATTAATTAATAGTGAAAAACACATTTTCTATTATAAAAATGAAAAAAATTAGGATTTTAACATTTTCCCCCCATTTTTCACTTAAATATTACTTTTTTTTTCCTAACAAATCCATGTTAATGCATGAAAATCGTGCATAAACATGGATTTCTATAGCAATACATGGTAATACTATTTGGGGGGGGAAAAAAGAGGTAATTTCTACAGTGGTTTTGTGTCACCTCTGAGTTTCAATCCATCTTTATTTCAAGTCGAGATTTCTCCCCAAATCCAAACTTGATTAAATAAAACCAACAATGATCAAAACCAACTAAAGAACGAAAAAAATAAAAATAAATAAAAAGTGGGGAATTTTTTGGTTTTCGGATTTTTTTCCCCAATTTTCTAACAATTTCATTATTTACAAATGTTTCCTTGGTATCAGGGATATTATCGATGGTATTGCCAATTCCAAGGAATTTTGTAAGGTATTCTTCTCAAAACATCGATGATATTGATAATGTCAATAAATATTGCCGATATTAACAAAAACATCAGCAATATTTGATTTTTTTTTCCCCTACTTCCAGCAGTTTCGGTGTCACTAACCTGGCGATATTGGTAATATTGCCGATGTATGGAACACACTGCGCACAGGTATACCGATGCACATTTCCCACACTTTCTCAAAGGCCAGTGTGGAAACAATAACTAGGGAAAAAATCCCTGGCCACTACCAATGGACATTGGAAGGAGTTTTTGGTAGAAAACCATCATATGTACTCCATTCAAAGAAGCAAGTCTACTCAAACAGCCTATGTAAATCCTTCTGATATCTCTATATCTTCAACAAAAAGGTCACAAAAGGTAATTTTTTGTAATCAATTAGGAAGCAAAGAGCTCTTTTTAGAATGATAAAATGAATGAAAGAAGGAGAGAAGTGGAAATTAGATTATATTTTCATCTAGAAATGGACCTGGTTAATTCAATCAACGGCTTAGATTCCATGTGTGGGGGTTGCCAAACTGGAGAGATGGAAACCTCACATGCAGCGGTTTGCAGGCTCAGGATTTGTAGGCAAGGTTGTCCTGGGGAGAATGGAGTTGGCTAGCTCTTCGTTCACCTTCACTGGGAGTGGCGGCATCTGCTTCATTACCCCGCTCGTGTCCTTCAAGCTGCAATGGGTGTGTCCATGTAAATTAGATATGGGCATGTGGGTCAATGCTAGAGATGGTTATTGTGAGGTTTAAAACCCCACAGTGCTCATCGGTCCATACGTCGTAAAGAGGAAATTTATAGGTGGGGGTCATCTTGCTGTGATTCAGGTCTTCCATCGGGTGAGTTCCAACCCACCTTGGATCACCAGACAATCCACATATGCAATGGGAGAGCCTCAATTGATGGAAGCAATCCTTGTGGTCCAGCACCCATTCACAATGGCGTCTGCCAGATGAACAATCTGGATCGCTAATGATGGCCCCCACCCACTCATACAAAATACCGACCCAAAAGAAAATGCCCATTAATACAGGCAAAGCGTTGTATCATATCCCTATGGTACAATATACATATTAGCCCAAGTTCAAAACATATAAAACATGAAAAATGCTGAGGAGACTCACATGAGAGCATATTGAAGGGGATATTCTTTGCACATGCCAGTGTGACGAACCTGTGCCAGATCCAGGCCATTCATCAGGTAGGCCCCTCCATGAACACTCCCCTGGCCTAAAATCAGTCCGGTCCACTAATTGGGTGAGCAACATGTACATGTATGTGTAGATCAGAACATGGATGCTGGTAAGTTCCTTTTTGTCAATATTTTCCATGGTGTCCCCGCCTGGTGAGCAAATCAGCCTGAGTTTTGAGCCAGGGCACGTTCAGCCCCACCAGGTGAGTGGACCAGCCTGAGTTTTGGGCCAGGCATGTTCGGCCCACCTGGTGAGTGGACCAGCCTGATTTTTGGGCCAGGGCATGTCCTCAGTGACCCCACCTGGTCAGTGGCATGGATCTTGCAGATGTGGAGCACCATTGGCATGTTTTCTGTGAATTACTTCAAATCTGCCTTCATGCAAATTTCGTTAGGATTTCTCACAAAATCGAGGTGTGTTTGGATGCGCAATTAAATTGCATTATGGTTTCCTTCATTAGCATTCATAATGAGGAAGGCAACTTCAACTTGAGGACTACTTCCCCTTTATGAATGCTAGAAAACAACATTTATTTTTGTTACTTACTTTTGGAGATTATATATATATAAGCAGCTGTAGTATTATATGATACTATAGTTCAAGCCTGGGTGTGTGACATACTCATTCATGATTGTGAGGATATTGTCCCGAGTCTGGCAGAGGAGATTGATGTTTTCCTGTATCTGCAATAAAAACTAATTAGCATATGCTGTCTGCAAGCAAAAGAGCTCGCTGTTGGCGCATTTATACCCAAGGTTTTATAAGGTGATGAGATGGAAGTCTTCTTCGGTTAAGGACTGTACCAAGTTCATTGGGGGAAAGTTGCTTGGAACATTACATTCCGGAGGAATTTTGAGGAAGATGAGACTGAGGAGCTTGGCATATTGGGGGAGGTTGTTTATTGTCAAAGGTACAAAGTATCAGTATCTCACTATTTATTGCACTCTTGGGATATGGGAATATATGGGAAATATAACATGTATCACAGTCTGTGCGAAACAATGAGGAAACTTTAGGAAATGGTGGAATTTCTTTAGTAAAACTTCAAGAGATGTTAAAAGACACATGATTACACACTCAAAACTCAAAAATGCTACCAAAAATATATATGCATAATAGTTTTCAATTGTTCAGGGGCCAACTATGCACTATTGGCCATGAGTGACGCCAAAAAAAAAAAAAAATGTTGCAGTTATATTCAAAATCAGTTCATATCATTCAAATGTCATACACATCAATATATATTTTTCCTTCACATTGCGACGTTGAAGGGAGAAAAATGGAATAAATTTGGATTTCAAATGCTTATATACCCGACTCAGAAAAAAAAAAAAAAAAAAAAGAAGAAGAAGAAGAAGAAGAAGAAGAAGAAAAGATGAAAAGATAAAAATTTATAATCAACCAGACATTACGTAATGCTCACACAAAATAAGTGCCAATAATGGCCCATTACATATAGAACATTCTCTTGGACATTTGTCCTGAAACTTTCGCCCTGTTTGGTATAATGCCTAAAAATATATCTTGACCACTAATCCATAATGATTTCCAGTAATAATTACTGTTAACTAAAATGAAATGAACTCATTTTTAGGGGAGTACCAAACAGGGCCATTGTGTTATCACTTTTACAGAAATATTCAGACCTTTCATAAATCAACTTAGTTTCAAGATCTCTATTTTATTTTGTCAATCGGATTTATTTGGATTGAGATCTGAGCTATCTGAATTGGATTCTTACAACGTGCTATAGCTAGAATGTGTCCAAGCCCATTACCAAAAACAAAAAACTAGAGACAATTAGCGTGAGAGATGCTCCAATGCTCTCAAAGCACTATAAGTCGTAGTCGTCCTAGTTACATTGGGACACTTAAGTCATCAATCCAATGTTCTAACCGTCCATCAGGTTCAAACCTATTGTCATGGGCTCCATGCAGACATCATGCCAACATCGCAATCTTAACCATCTGATCAAAACGGATGGTCAATATCGTTTACACAAAAATAGGCCCAATTGACAATCTGATCCATGTATTTGTTAGGACCCGTCATGGATTGCTTAATATTGTAAAGGATCACTTTTGTTAGGCAATCCTAACTATCCCATCCATGGCATAGAAAAGGGATGGCTACGAAAAATAAGAACAAATCAAGGATGCACATCCGATCGATCTAATTTCATGTATCGCCCATGAAATGTATTCTGGACTTAATGTTCAGTCCAGATCGATTGATTGAACTGGTCAATTAATAATGTGCTCTGACAGCACTAGAGCATTTCTCAATTAACAAGTCATACCGATACACCATTCTATATAAAATTCTAAATTTTGAATTAGAGTCAAATGACAGCTAACCACCCCTATTCTATCACATGTTTGGAGCTTAATTGCTTGACGGGATAAATCAGTTTCTATTATCCAGCAACAGATGAAGGAAACTGATATTATCAGTTGCTGTTACCTTAAGAGCTGCAAGATTCACAGATATTTGATCGAACATCTGGGCATTTTGCTCCAGCAGCTTCCCTGTTGCACCTCCTATCGCTGCAGATGTTGGAAATGACGCACATCAGTAACTAACATGAAGACTATAGCCACTGGACAGCTCAAAACAGGAGAGCTGCAAAACTCAAAAGAATTACAATATGAAAGAAAAACTAATCCCATCATTCTTTAATTATAATCTCATGTGAACTCAAAACTCAACTTGGACTTGATGAGCGCTCAAAGAAGAGTCGACTGAAAAATTGGCCACTTAAAAGATAGGGTTTTTCAAATCTTAAAAGGTAGATCACGTATACTTCTGAGTTTAAGAATACCAGTCGAGATTTTCAAGCACTTGCTGCACTTCATCAATATTTTTTACCTGTTAAAGTACTACTTAATCAGGCATTTTTATTTTTGTTTTTTTATTTTTATTTTTTTTGTTTTTTTTTTCTTTTTGGTAATAAAGGAAATTCTATTAACTGGAAAGAGAACGAGCAAATGTAATGGAGGAAACATTGATTAATCATCAATGGGAGACTTGTTATTTTCAGGTAGGGAGTGTTCTAAGAGAGATGAGAACAAAATGACATTTGCTGCAGCTGCCAGGTCATAGTTGATAAAGTACCAACCAAAGACAGGAAACACCTTATCACTAGAGGTTTCCAGTACAAGAGATGAAATGCGTGTGTACAACACTACAAAATATATATATATATATATATATATATATATATATATATATAGAGAGAGAGAGAGAGAGAGAGGACACGCCCATAGAAGAGCGTTGACGTGTTGGATCTGGCACATGTCCTGTTGGATCTGGCACATATCAGTGTTGTAACATTAATCCTTCATGCGATTGGATGCATAATGTTTGTTTTTAGTTTGGCACTCATGTGATGTATCACTAACTTTATATGTCGGTGTGTGCATTTATGTTATGATGCTCCCACAGGACACTTGTTCTTTCTTATATTTAGTGTTTTCTTGATAAAATGCAATGAGAGAGAGAGAGAGAGAGAGAGAGAGAGAGAGAGAGAGAGAGAGAGAGCACTAGATCTTCCTATTCTTTCCTTCTATTTTTTTCCCCTCCTTTATTTATCTTTAGGATAGAACCCTACCCACATGGTATTCAAAAATGGTTATGTAACGGCCTATGTAACAATAACAGTAGGACCCCTTACATGATACCGGGTGGCAACAGCCATTATAGACCCGTAAGAGTCCAATACGGAATAAATACAGTTTCTTCCTCTAAAAAAAGTTTTTTGACAGTTACAAGGGCTTAACAGCCATTATGGCCTGTATCATAACAGCCATAAGGCTGGCTGTTACAGCCACCGTTACAGTTAATGAATACATTGCTTACCCACCTTTTCCTCCAGTCACACCATAACATGAATGCACACATCCACATATAAAAGACATTATATATCAGATAAGCACCAAACTATCAAACAAACAAAAATATGTTAGGAGCTTTCCTTCTCAAATAAAAATAAAAAATAAAAAAAAAAGTAAGGAATTTTTGAAAGACAACAAAAGCATTACTTCTTAAAAACCAGATTTTAAACATGATTGTGGATCTCCATCTAAATGTAATCAAATATATAAACCAAAGTCTAGCCCGACGTTTTGCCTGAAAGTCTCTCTATACCAAATAAGACCTTTCCAGATGCAGGATATTGAAGGGGTGGGTTGGTCAATACTTTCAATCAGAAAAGGAAGATTGAGCAAGGCAAGGGAGAAAGAAGTTGTCCCCTCTTCTCTGGTAACCCGCCGCCGATCATATAGAGCGCAGGACAGCCTTTGACAACCATTTCACCCCTACTAATCAAAGGCTTCCCCCTCGTCTAACAAGGAGAATATACTCGCGGGGAAGGAAAAACGAGCAGTTTACGCTTTAGTAGCTACCGTTTCACTAGCTCTAGTATCCACTGGCTTTCAAGGAATGGAATATTACCAAACACCCTCCACTATTTCGCCATATATATATATATATATATATATATGAGTCATGCTCACCTGCGCACCTACGCACGTGTGCACCTTTGCACACGTGTCATGGGTGTCTAATCTGAACGGTCCATGTGATGCGGAATCCCATGAAACCCTGTGTGACAGATTTTCACCCTGATATAAAATTTTGGTGGGCCATAGCAAAGAGAAATGCAAATCAAGGGAGGAAACTATTTTCATTTTTCATGGCCCATCAAAGTTTTAGATCAAAGTAAAACTTGGGACCGGGAGGTTTCACGAGGTGTTGCTTCACATGAACGGTTCAGATTTTGGATCCACATCACGTATGATGGGTTCTCAAAAAAGTTCGCACCAGTTCCGTGCGAACTGGTGCGTAGGTGAGCATTTCCCTATATATATATATATGAAAGGTGACTATAATTTTATTAACGGAAAACAAAACAAAGATAGGAGAAGCTGAGAGAGCCTGCTGAGAGGGCAAACCCCACTAAGCTCCTAGGAAACTAAAATTGTAATCCTATAACAAAGGGACATTAACCGCCCATTCTATGATAAAACCTTTAGCCTTAGCTATTATCGATTCCACTGAGTTCGAGGCATTTGCAAAGCATCTCGCGTTTCTTTCCACCCAAACGGACCACCAGATTGCAAGGATGGACATTCTCCATATACACGTTCTCTTTTTTTTCCAATCTAACCCCGTGCCACGTTGAGAGCAATCTTTCCGCCAAGCCAACAATACACCAAGAGATGCTGAAATGCGCACAGATCTCTACCCAGATTTTAGAAATAAATGGATAGTGAACAAGCAATCGTTTCTTCGTCCTTCATACAACATAGACAAATGTTAACAATCTACATTCCCCTTTTTTTCAGATTGTCCAAAGTGAGAATTCTCTTTTTTCTAGCCAACCAACCGAAACATGCTATCTTGGGGGCAGCCGAGTATCTCCAAAAGTAGTGGGTCCCCTAATCTTCCTCAGAGACAAAATAGTTTTGAGAGTGGATATAGAGAGATTTGACAGAAAATTTGCTTGATTTATCTAGTCTCCATACCAGAGAGTCTGCATTCAGATGATTAGGCGATGATCAGTAAATGCATTGGAGAAGATCCACATACTCGGTTATCTCCCAATCTTGGAGATTCCTTTTACAAGCCACATTCCAAACAATCTTGCCAGAGGATATCGAGAAACAGTTGCGACAGAAACTAATTTGTTGGGAGCAAGCCTGAAAGTGTTCGGGAAGCGATATTTCAAGGGCTCTTCTCCCTCCCAAAGATCTTCCCAAAATCTAATATTTTTGCCGTGGCCAACCTCAAATCCAATTCCTCTTAGAACTTCATTTTTCGTATTTTGGATGTCCCTCCAAGGATGTGACACCCTGTAGAGTGACGAATCTTTAGTCCACCAGCCGCCCTCAGATGTGCCGTATTTACTTTTTATAATGATGTTCCAAAGATTGTCACCCTCAGTCCCCAGTCTCCATATCCATTTCCCTAGGAGAGTCCGATTCATTTTCTTAAGGTCTTTAACCCCAGCGCCTCCTTGGAATGGCTTGCACACCTCTTTCCATTCCATGAGATGGAATTTCTTCTTGCCTTCCTTACTGCTCCAAAGAAAATTTCGTCTGAGTTTATCTATAGAGGACGAGACTGTCGATAGACATCTATCTATGGACATGAAGTAAAGAGGCAAATTGGAGAGGGCCACCTTGATAAGAGTTAGACAACCTCCCAAGGAGAGGTAGCGACACTTCCACCTAGCAAGGTATTTCTCAAACCTGGCAATAATCTTGTCCCATAAAAACTTGGGAGGTTTACTGATACGTAAGGGAAGACAAACAAATGAGGACGAGAGAGAGGCTGGAGCACAGTGGAGGGATTCCGCATATGAGTAGATCTCGCCATCTTCCATGTTTACCCCTATCATCTTGGATTTTGCCAGATTCACCCTCAGTCCTGACACAGCCTCAAAACACCTGATTGTTGTACGCGGGTTTTCAATCTTGTCTAGGGAAGCTTTAGAAAAGATGAGGGTATCGTCATCGAACTGAATATGGGAGATCGTACTTGGCATACCTGCTATGCTAATACCACGGAGAATACCTTCGGCTTGACCTTTATGAAGCATTCTTGAAAGGGCCTCTCCCACTATGAGGAAAAGAAACGGAGATAATGGATCGCCTTGCCACAGGCCTCTTGTGCTTTTAAAGAATCCTTTTGGTGACCTGTTGAGAAGAATTGAGAAATGGGCCGATTCGATACATTCACCCATCCTTCTTAACATATACTGGAGGTCTGGAGGAAACCTCAATCCACGTGGTCGTAGGCCTTCTCGATGTCCAGCTTGCAGAAAATACTCTTCAAACCCGATTTGTGACAAGAGTCGAGACACTCGTTGGCAATGAGCGAGCAATCGATAATCTGCCTACCTGAAATGAAGGCATTTTGGTTAGCTGAAATGATTTTCCCAATCAGTAACTTTAAACGGGAGGCTAATACTTTGGCTAGAATTTTATACGGGCCCCCGATCAGGCTGATGGGTTTGAATTCTTTGAAGGTGGCCGCACCCGCTACTTTGGGAATAAGAGCGATGAAAGAGGCACCTAGGCCAGTGGAAAGTCTGCCTCTATCGTGGAATTCATGGAAAAAAGCCATGATATCAGGGTGAATAACGTCCCAAAGGCTATGGAAGAATGAAATAGGAAAGCCATCTGGGCCAAGGGACTTATCTCCACTCAGCGTTTCAACTGCCTTCCTCACTTCTTCCACTGTGAAGGGGGATTCAAGGAATCTAGAATCTGCTTCAGTAATGTTGTCCATTTCAAGGAGGTCCAACCGGGGTCTGTCCCAATCTTCAGCCAAGAGGAGAGATCTGAAATATTGGATGGCTTGCTCTGCTATTTGACTTTCTTCTTCAATACGAACCTCGTCAACAATGATACTGCTGATCTTGTTGGATCTTGCCCAGATACTAGCAATGTTGTGGAAGCAACTCGTGTTTTTGTCGCCCTCCCTGATCCATTTGTCTCTGGATTTTTGTTTCCAGGAGATTTCCCTTTCCAAGACCATTGCTGAGATGGATTGGATCGGCTCGATTCTACTATTCTGCGTTGCGATAGACATAAGAGTTTGTTCAGAGGAAGTATCAATCTTTTGAAGATCTGAAAGCATGACTTCCAGTTCAGAATCTCTTTTATGAAGCTCTGACGTCTTCCACTGCTTTAGCTTTTCTTTGAGGAGTTCGAGTTTGGATAGAAGTCTATGGCCTGCATACCCTTCCACCTGAAAATCGGACCACCAATCAGAGATAAACTTTATAAAACCATCTATCTTAAGCCAAGAAGAGTCAAACCAAAAGGGTTTAGGACCCTAATTGTCATCTTCTACCGATAGAAGGATCGGACAATGGTATGAGGTTCTTCTCAGAAGAGCAGACTGATGAATCAAGGGAAAGGCTTCCATCCAATCTGAGGAAACTAAGAATCTGTCTAGTCTGGATAGAATTGGGTTGGCTCTCCCATTAGTCCAAGTGAAACTGGCCCCTAACAGTGGCAAATCCACGAGCTCTTGGTCTTCAATCCATTCTGAAAAAACTTTCATAGCTGGGGAAACCTTTCTATTTCTCGAATGTTCATCAGTGAATCTGCACATGTTAAAATCCCCCACTATATAGCAAGGGCCTAAGAAAGACTGTTTAGAACTCGTCAATTCCTCCCAAAATTCTGCTCTATAGGAATCTTGAGTGGGGCCATACACAGAGATAATGAGACATCGATATTTATTCGATTTATCCTGCAGAATTACTGACACAGAAAATCGGCCTACACATGAATTCTAAAGATCCCATAGAGCTGATCGCCAAGCCACCAAAATACCTCCAGCTCGAGAATGATCCATTTTGCGTCTGTTGCCTTCCATAGAGTGGCCATCAGCCCATCTTTAAACTGGGATATTTTAGTTTCCTGAAAGCATATGACATATGGGTTCTTTCTACTCACAGAGTCTTTGATGAGTCTTCTTTTCTGCTTGGACCCCACCCCTCTGACGTTCCATGAGATGATCTTCATTGGGGAACCGAACTACCCCGAGTTTCTTACCTGACTGGAATCTCGATACTGATATACAATGAAAAGCGCTATATATTGGGAGTTGACACCAACCGACGTAACTCCCTGTTACTGATTGATCTGGGAATCTGCTTTGAGGGAGATCTGGATATTGGAAGAGGTCTTCCTCTGTTCTCGATACATTGGAAAAGTGCTATATAGTCCTCCGGACAATCTCCAAACAACAGCCTTAATGATCTCTCGACGTGACCAACCGCATCTTTGATCCATTTCTTCCTTTAGATGGTTTGAATGAGGTTAGATCTGATAGAGTCTTCATCTCGATTCTTATCTTGGGACTGGGGAAAATCAGCTGCATCTACAGGGGTTCTACCTCTATGATTTCTTCTTCAGAGCCTTCTTAGAAGAGCGTAATGGGGCCTAGCCGGGTCCAGTCGCGAGGGGAGGAGGCGTGGGATGAAATGGGGGAGTCGAGGGGAGATTGAAGGTCCACCGAGGAGACATACTCTGAATCCTCTATCTCAGAGTTTCGATCAGCAAGGTTTAGCCGGTGGTCGATGTCGATCGCTAAACTAAGCGGAACCGGAACTCCCTGCTGCTTGGAGTGAACGGATGAAGGAATCCGCCAGACCATCTTGGGAGTTTTTGGATTTTGCAAAGGTTCAGGAATGAGAGGGTTGATGTGGGTTACCGGGATTAGTTCTCGCTCGGGTTGGCTATCGGGTGTTAAGGGGATTGTAAGGTTAAGATCGAGAGAGATTGTCGGGCCCGGATCCAGGTCCAGACATAATGCAGATCCAAACCCGAAGGGTGGCTTCGGTATTAACGACGAGGCCACGTGTCTGCCCGCAGTGCTTCCACCGCTATCCATTAATATCGTATCTGACTACCTAGTGATCAGTGTCATAAGATGATGACCTGGCTCCATCTGAACCCCATTTAGAATGATTTCTGTGTCTCAAGGGGTGTTGCTTTCGAGGTACAGTATATGGGATTCTGTTGGGGCGACGCGTGTCCTTTGATAGGACTGATGAGGCAGGGGAACAGCTAGAGCATGGGCAGGAAGAAACCGTGTTCTACTAGAGCACCGGTTTCGTACTCTTACTCTCTTGACACTGTTGGAGGATGAAGGGCTGGAAGAGGATCCCTGATTCTCCAGATGTTGCCCCATCTAGGAATGAGGTCGTCCTTCGCCTCTCTTTGCACCGAAAGGAGGATTTGTCTGTTGTTTGCTAGGATCTATATGTGGGGTGGCAGAGGGTCCCCTTTCTTCCTTCTAACACAGACTCTGATGGCTGCTAGTTCCTCGCCAATCTTCGTTTTGGGATCCAGCTCTATGAAAGAGCCCAAAAGATTTGCCGTGGAAATGAAGAACTCATACCATTGTTCCATGGGGATTCCCCAAATGAGGATCCAAACATCCTCCATGCCGAATATGGAGAATTCGTCCCAACTAAGGATCTTGGATACCAGACCATCTGAATGAATAGAACCCGCCACTATCAATAAGTCCAAATTTAGACCTGGACAGACCTCAACCATAGTTTGTTGAAACCAATAGGTTTAATATTGTATTTTTCAGGTTTAATTCCGCAATACTCATCAATCCATTTCCTAACTTGCGAAATGGAGACCCCTTCTTTAGAAATCACCACAACCGAGTCCCGCAACTCCATTCTTTGACGATTCAGCCTTTCTTGCTCGATTCTAAGAACGCAGTTCCTTGATTTGTCATCTGGATCTTCATTACTTGTCCCTTGCTTCTTATTTGTATCCGTGGTGGAACTAAGAGATTCGTCATTTTTCAGTTTCGACTTCGCTGGTCGCTTGGAGTTCAGGAGGGTGTCTCTAAAAGAGAAACCATCTGGATGATCTAGATGCTTTATTTGGTAATTAGCCTGGGGCTCCTTTGGGGATAATTAACCATTTGCTCATCCCTTAATCTCATAGCCCAGGCCCCACATCCCATGGGTTAGGACCTCAGCCGAACCCCCCTCATGAGCCCCACATCACATGGGTACCGCCTCACACGAGCCACCCGCCTAACACAGGCCACCCTCCCCAAATGTGCCCTTGCATCCCATAGGCCACCCCACTCGAGCCTAGTGTGAAAATGCTCTGGCATTAATCACCCTCGATGAGGAGTCTCAAACAAGAGACCTCCCACTCTGATACCACTTTGATGCAGGACAATTAACCATTTGCTCTAAAAGCTTGAGCTGATAAAGCATGACAAATTAATCCCTTTATCTCATAAACTAGGCCCCACATCCCATGGGTTAGGACCTCCCCACCTCGTGATGATGCCCAAAGGATAGGAATGTTGGAGGCTCATTCTCTACTCCCTCTAGCATAGGATCTATTTATGAATGAGAAATTAGGGTTTCAAGGAGAGATACCAATTATGGAGCTCCACCATCCTAGAGACATTGATATGGCATACAACATCTAAAGTCTAGAGTCCTATCTATCCATGTATCCAAATTGACTAAATCCTTCCACTCACCTTGGCCACCATCCTTGGCCAAATATCGCATGCGGGTCCAATGGGTGTATCAACGAATCTCAACCATTGGCTGTCCGTCAAGAATGATCTAAAACAAATCAACAGTCAAAATTGAAAAGCAATGGTCAAAAGCTTTTAGCTAACCATTAGAAAACATTTTGATTATGTTAGTCAGCTAGAGAAACACTAGATACATGGTCCAAACCACAAGATCAGTCCACCAATCATATCCTGAGTAACTAAGTGAATCCTTTGTAGGATCATGTGAGCTTCAATTGCACCATGATGCACGCACCCAGCCACAACCACATGTCGGTCACCAACGTAATCACCAAGTGAGCCAAAGCATATTACATCAAGACTTTGAACTCCCCACACGTCCTCCGGTAGGGATTAGTCAAAGCTAGTACATACACAAGTCGATCTAATCAAGCCATTGTGGCCTCCTGACCTAGAGACTTGGAAGTGATCCACCAATGTAAGTGTTCATAAGGCCTAATGACAAGATCCCATAGACATAATACTGTGTGAGGTAGTGCAAAGGCACCAACTCATCCTTGAGCCTGATGATGGAGACCTATCCTAACTCGTCATCGGTCCTCTCACATAGGAAGACCATATCAAGAATAACAACAGGTTCGTCGTAAAACTTGTCATGTGGTGATGGTCAAACAGGGCACCGAGATCCATTGCCCACAATTCTCCTTTGGACTGTGGTCATTGTGTCCAATCTCAAGTTCCCATGGACAATCAGAGGAATCCCTCTCTTCAACCTATATAGATTTCACCAGTTATTAAAGTCCCACACATAATAACAAATGAATGAACCATGTCGTAATGAAAGCAAGGCCAAGGTATTCCATAACAGTAACGATGGCCGTCATGGCCACCGCTGTTACCGTTGCGATACAGGCCGCACTGGTCATTATGGTGCTTTTCTTACGGGGCAATTATGCCCGTCTAGGGACTGTTATGGGCCATTTTTTTGTAAAGGCCGTCACGGCCCTGAAAGTTACATGTAATGCTTATCGCCGTTACCCTTATGTAATGACCATTACTTAATCGTTTTGGAATACCATTTCTGAGACAAAAACATTGGTTTTCCAGTGTACAACACTAACAAAATACACAATCACTAATGGTGTATATTAAGTTGTGTGTTGAAGTGTTGTTCATAAGTCCCTCATTGTCAGCCATGCTTGGTGATCAAGGTTACAGTCTGACACTCTAGTTATTGTCTCATAAGGTGTAGGAGATAGGCGTCCATATCTGTTGTCCAATGAATATTAGCCATCAGATTCAATAAGGAATAATGCTCTGCATGATTATGAATGAAGGGAAGTTATTTTTAGATAGAATAACAAGAAGATGGCATGACACAAGAGTTTGACAACTCTATTAAATAGGTGTTTCACGTCTCTAGGGAAACAATCATTATTCATCATTATAGGGGTGAAACAACTCTACTGAAATGGTCATTACGAAAACCCCTACAAAATGTTCACCATATTAGATGGCCATTGACAAAACCCTAAGAAACCTTCATCTCTATGATTTAACAAAACGCCAATGACACTGTCATCATAGTTCCAAGGCCATTAAGAAAACCCCAACAAAACTGTCATCCCAGTGAAATGGCCATTAACAAAACCCCAACAAAATTGTCATCATAGTGAAATGGCCATTAATAGAACCCCACGAAACTTTCATCATAGTGAAACGACCATTACTAAATGGGATTCACATATAAGTGGCCATTAAACTCACCAAATCCCCAAAGATTACAAGTAAAAAAAATTAAGGAAAAGATTGACATCATGCATGCTCAACCCTCTCAAGATTATGACCAAGGTATTCCATAACAGTTACATAATGGCCGTTACGTAACAGTAACGGTGGTAACCATTATGCGTTACAGAAAAATGGTCCATAACAGCCGTAGCAGCCCAGTAACTGTCCATCATATGGCTGAAACATTTTTTAAGGCCAGAGTGACCGTTACAACCCGTATTGTAAGCATGGTTTTGAATTTCGGTATCAATAGGCGTATCGCCCAGACAAAGAATGATACAATATCACGTCGTGTATCAGTATTGGGCCTATATTGGTTAGAATTTTTTAAGCAAAAAAAAAAAACAAATATATTAGAAAAATAGGAAATTTTGAGATATCCAAGAATCTATCATTTCTTTTTGTGTGTTTTGACTATGTAGTCAATGGTGTATCAAACCATTCTTTAGTATGAATGTTGTCCCGACAGGTTGACTTAATGTAAGGTGTGGTGTTGATTTTTTGAGTATAAATTATTGATATATGTTAGAAATTGATAGCATATATTGCTAATATGATTATCTATCAAGTATTGTACCAGTAACTATCATGTATCAACTATGAAAGTATGAATCAAATCATTATAATGAAAGTGTAAAACACATATAAGACATTAAGACTACAAGGATATAATATATTATGGATAATTTGATATACATCATCAGCGGTATCAATTCTCATGTATTACTGATGGGGACATCTCGCGCACATGCACCCCCCCTTTACGCACGTACGCAAGAAGGAGGAGGGCCCCACCATCGATTTGGATCGATGACGACGTCCAGGGAGGGCCTCCTGGTTAGAAGACTGAGTTTTGGTTCGTTGGAGTGGGCCCGGTAGTCAAGTAAAGCCCATTATGGGATCTCATGATCGTGGCCCGCTAGTTTAATTAATCTCATATTTTAGGTTTTGCTTATTAATGTTATTTAGAATATCATGGACTATTTAGATTTCTTTGATTAGTTTTTATTTTGGTTTACTTCATCGCCAAGTAATATGTTGCGCACATGGCGCGAGTTTGGGGTATAGGGTTTTCTTATAAATAAGCACCCCTTGTAGGCTTTTTTCCTCAATGAAGATTAATAAAAATTCCAGCATTTTCCTACTCCTCTGAGTTCTCGAGTTGTGGAAATCCAATTGGGTGCGAAGCCCTCCCTTCATCGAAGGGCTAACTTCTGTGGTGCGAAGCCACATCTATCCCGATTCGCCACCATCTTCTACCATCCCCTCTTCTCATCTCCTACCATCAATATCCACAATCTCCTACAACCAACCCATCATCAAATCCATCATCCTTTCGCAGCGATTCCCCCCTACAGCAGAATTTCGAAATCTATCCCTATAAGAGGGCTGAAACTTCGGCGAAGCACCGTGATCAAACCAATCATCTGTTTGGCCTGAAACTTGGAGGGAAGGTGGCCCACCCTAACCGACCAGGGCTAAGCTGGCCTTTTTTTTTTATTTGTGGGCCCCACACACGTGCGGGCCACCACCAGCGAACATGCGTCAGGAGGGTTAGCTGTCTGCACGTGCGGAATTGGTTCCAGGTTTTCTCCTCTTTTTCACTCTTCTCTCACCTGATTTCTCTAAACCTAACCCTAGATTGTCCTAAATCCCTATTTCCATGCCCTTTTTAACCCTAGGGTTCCCCAAATTGAAATCCGTGAATCCTTTAGATTGGGAAAATATTTCTGTGCATGTGGATGAATTTACTCTCCTTTGAGTATTGTTTGGTCTATAATTTTTTATTGATCTAGCCCTAACATGTGTAGGCCTGGACCCGCATAGATTCCCCTTGATTGAGTGCTTGAACTTTTGTGTGGAATGTGGAAATTTTGTGTAATTGTTTCTGAATTATTTTGATCTAAAGCCTGAGATCTTACATATCATAGTTAATTTTCATGTCCTGCATCAATTACTCATCTATTGAAGATTAAGTCCAAGTAATTTTTACCTTGTCAATACCAAAAGGGCTATCAATGCCAAGTGATTGGTAAATTTATGTTCAAAACAAAAAGATTTACCTAGATTAGATCTATCATTCATATCATTTCCTTCAAATTATTTTTGAAAAAATAAGAAAATGCCCAAAAATTAACCTGAAAATAGACAAGTAGATCTATATATTTAAAACATTAATCATACATCAATAGTTCATTACAGGTTGCATTTGAAAGAAAAAAAAAAAAAAACCAATGTTTGTACCGAAAAAAATAATAATAATCCCCAAATCGACACCAAACAAACATGAATCGATCGATTGATGTGTATAATGATGTGTTGCCTTGATTCCAAGAACAATAAACAAACAACAAAAAGATTCTTTTTTCCATTTTCCCCAAATCGGGTCCCCAAGCTTCAACTCTTCGATTTCATTCAAAATCCCCAAATCAATCCTCATATCTAGCATAGATCTGATCTAGTGCATCACTTTTAGTTGCGTTTGAAAAAAGTTTTAAAAAAACATCTTTAAAATCCAGAAAATTCCACCGAAAATACCTTTTAAAAAAATCCCCAAATCAAGCATGATTCGATTAATCAAGATTTACAATGTTGAATTGAGTTGATTCCAAGGGCAATAAAAAATAGATTTTTTACCATTTTTTTTCAATTTTCCCCAAATCAAGTCACCAGGGCTTCGATTCTTCTTTTTCATTCAAAATCCCCTCATGCATCAATTTTTGTCGCCTTTGAAAAAAGCTATATATAATGATAATAATAATAATCCAAACATTCCAGCATAAATGCCCCCTTTAAAAAAAAAAAAAAATCCCCAAATCAATCTAGGTTTACAATGTTATTTCTAGTTGATTCCAAGACTGATAAACAAAAAATATACTTTTTTTACCTTTAAAAAAAAAAAAAAAAAAAAAATCATAACTAGATCCCTGGGCTTCAATTCTTCGAACCACTCAAAATACGTTGTTTCGATCCAAAAAATGCATGTAGATCTTGCCAAAAATCACTCTAAAAAGCTTTTGATTGCAATTTTGGAGAAATTTCGAAAAAAAAAAATTCCAACAAAGTAAAGTGGACTTGTTGAAATCACCTTACGATGTACAAGGAAGATTTTTTTTCTCAAAAAAAAAAAAAAAATAATAATAATAATAATTTTTGTGAATTTTTGAGGATTTTCCAGACAAAACAGCACCAGTTTCCTTGTATCCCTCTCGATATCGATATATCGCACAATACATTAAGAATTTATAAAGGGGGAGTGTAGATATCACACGATATCACAATATCGTGTGATATATTACACAATACCATGAAAAATGGATATTAAAGCTAGGTTTCGTATCACACGGCTGGCTAACTGATATACTGTGGGATATATTGGTGATATCGCAAGATACTAAAAATGCTGGTAACATTAAAAGCGTAATGCAACACTAGGGAACATAGGGTGAATGAAAAGGTCTCGTGACAGACAAGAAATTGGAAAGTGCGGGAGTGTATACAAGTGATAAAAGGCAATAACAATTTGCACAAGGACAGATTGAAGAGGTGACTTGTGGCACATGCACCAATGTGTTACAAAATGTGAGAGAGAAGGACCATAAATCAGGTTGAGGCCACTGTGAACATGCCTCTGTAGCAGTGTTTTAAATATCGACGATATCAGTCGATATATCCCACGATCTTGCATCCCACCTGTGCGATACGAAACGCATAGCTAGTGCCGATATATCCCACCTATTCGATCCAGTGAGCTTTTTTTTTTTTTTCCGATCCATGTTTTTGCTGTAAATCATGTTAAACCAGTGTCAAATGAATTACAAATCTATGAATCTTCATGTTTTCCATGAAAAATCATGGATTTGGAACTTCGATTTCAAGATTTGGGAAGATGGGTCAAGTTGCGGAAAATTCAAAAAAATCGAAATTTCTTAATTTCTCACAAATCAGTTGCAATCTTTGTATCCAAACACAAAACTAAACGTGTATGTAACCTGATCTATGATTCCTCTTTTGCTTTTCAATGTATTGCTTGTGTTTCCATAAATGTCTTCTTACATTTATAAATTACATAAATAGACTTTGAATATACTTGCATCAGTTCAGTTGGAAAGCACATATATTAGGACCCCATACAAAGGAAACCCCTATTATGTGCCCTTTTATTTGTAATGTTTTGATTTCTAAGTGTGTATTGATGTCTTTTTCAACAATCTCAGAAGTTTCATTGAAAAATTCGACCAATTTCACAATGTTCCAATGTTTCCCAACAACAATGATACATTACGCAATACAACCGATATATCCCATGCGACAACCAATATGTGTCCATATCCCAAGGGTGCGATACACTACGCGATAACGATATTAAAACATTGCTTTACAAAAGAAATGATGCAGGACATGAAATTAACCATGGAATGCAAGAAATCAAGTTTGTGATTATGCCAATAGTAAACAATCACAAAATTCCACATCCTACATACTATCAAACATTCAAGAAGAGGAATCTATGGGGGTCCAAGCCTACACAACCATTAGGGATAGATCGAAAAAATTTATAAGCCAAATAACCATAGAAGGGTTGGCCTTGGCACCAGAATCATGGGACTCAAACCGCCTTCCCACAGGTACCTTGAGGTATTGCTCGACCTCCAACACCACTTGATACATCTGTTCAAGGGTGTCTATGTCTTTGGCGAGCAACTCTCTCCTGATGTCAGAACGGAGGCCCGTCTTAAATCGAGCAAGAGTGAGCAGGGGATCCTCTTCAACCTCACACCGGGTCAAGTACTCTTCGAACTTCTCAACGTATTCAGCCACACTCATGGAACCCTGTTGAAGAGACTGCCAATCTTCAAACAACCTTAAGTGATAAGAGAAAGGGAGGTACTTCTCCTTTAGAATTTCTTTCATTTCTCCCTAATGGATTATTAGGAACTCCCTCAACCTTTCTTTCTTTCGCCTTACAGTAGCCCAAAACCTCTTTGCTTGGCCCACAAGATTCATCTTCGCAAATCGGACTCGGCGAACATCCTACATATCGTACCACTCAAAATAGTGGTCCATGTCCGCCAACCAGTCTAAAAAAGCTTTAGGGTCCAAGTGACCATTAAACATAGGGGCCTCCACCCTAACTCCCTTGAGGAGTTAAGCATCTGGGTCATAATGATCACGATGCCCCTCGAAGGGTGGGTGCATGGGTGCACGCCCATGACCATTTCTTTGGCCACTCCCATTCTCTTGTCTTTCCTCCTGACCACTTGCCTGAGATTGGGCATCTTCCCCAATGGCAGGGTTTGCCCGAGTGGAGGTCTCAACTTGATGGACACGTGCATCTAATTGGTCCAAGCGACTATTAACCTGCTGCGAAGATGTCTTGATGCTTGCATCCATGGCGTCCAACTTTTGGGTTATTTTCTTGAGAGACTCGGTAAGCTGCTCGGTGTTCATGATGGGGTGCAAACCAAAGCTGCATCCAACACGTGTGGGCATGCACTATACAACTCAAGGGGTCCTAAGGGGGTGTTTGGCGCATGGTATTGGGAACGATTAGGTGGGATGGGATTCAAAAAATGTAATTATTATATATGACAGGGATTGTCCCCTGTTACCATGGGATAAGCCTAATTCCATGCTATGTTTGTAATACGGTGGGATTCCCTCTTTGGTTTGTTATACACTGAATATATGTACCCACCATCAGTTGAAAATATGGAGAATAACACATGTAATATCCAAACTGTTCATCTGTTTTGTAACCTCATTTTATGGCATGGGCCTAAAAATGAGGCAGATCCAAAACTTATTTGGCCCCCAAGAAGTCTTCAATGGTAGGTGTTCAATCCCCGCTGCTTTCTGTGGCGGGGTCCAATTGAGCTTCAGATCTACTTGAATTTTTGGCCCATGCTCTAAATTGATCTCGAAAAATGCGTGGACGGTGTGGATATAGCCCACGCATCATGGTGGGACCTACACAACTTGATAACATTGAGTGGAATTGGCACAAGACCAAATGCAATTCCATCTAATCTAATCCCAAGCTTTTCCATTCTTCCCAAACATTGAGTGGAATTGGCACAGGACCAAATGCAATTCCATCCCACCTAATCCCATCTAATACCATGCGCCAAATGCTCCCTAAGATGCAACTATATGCACCTAGACTCCACTATATGCACCCTAATGACATTAGATGAACCTATAGGACGTTATATGAATGAAATTATGCAACTCTACAAAAATCCAGCAATATAGTTGTCAAAATAAATGGACAACAGAAAATTTAGCAATGTGACTTGCTAACTTTCTGATAATAGAAATTTCAATAGCCTATATCATGAATTATGGATCTCTAAACAGCCCTAAATGAATGGGTGTGGTGCATAGTAAAAAAATATGAACTAACACCTAATCATGCAATGTATTCCTGTATGACAAACCTGGCTTTGATACCAAAATTTGATGCAGGACATGAAATTAACCATAGAATGCAAGAAATCAAGTTTGTCATTATGCCAATATTAAACAATCACAAAATTCCACATCCTATAGTATTATCAAACATTCAAGAAGGGGAATCTATGGGGGTCCAAGCCTACACAACCATTAGGGCTAGATCAAATAAAATTATAAGCCAAACAAGCCCAAAGGAGCGTAAGAATCACCCGTTCTTGCATAGGACTATTCCCGATTGAAGAGATTCACTAAGTTTCAATTTGGGGGAAAATCTAGGGTTTGAAAATTGGGGAAAATTGAGATTTGGGACCCTTTTAGGTTATGGATTTCGGATTATGAGGTTTTCTAGATGACGGTTAGGGATCAGTCAATGTATTAGATGCACGCGTCCATCAAGTTGAGACCTCCACCCGGGCAAACTCTGCCATTGGGGAAGATGCCCAATCTCAGGCAGGTGGTCAGGAGGAAAGACAAGAGAATGGAAGTGGCCAAGGAAATGGTCATGGGCGCGCACCCGTGCACCCACCCTGTGAGGGGCATCGTGATCATTATGACCCAGATGCGCAACTCCTCGAGGGAGTTAGGGTAGAGGCCCCTACGTTTAATGGTCACTTGGACCCTAAAGCTTTTTTAAACTGGTTGGCGGATATGGACCACTATTTTGAGTGGTACGATATGTAGGATGCTCGCCGAGTCCGATTTGCTAAGATGAATCTTGTGGGCCAAGCAAAGAGGTTTTGAGTTACTGTAGGGCGAAAGAAAGAAAGGTTGAGGGAGTTCCCAATAGTCCATTCGGGAGAAATGAAAGAAATTCTAAAGGAGAAGTATCTCCCTTTCTCTTATCACTTGAGGCTGTTTGAAGATTGGCAGTCTCTTCAACAGGGTTCCATGAGTGTGGCTGAATACATTGAGAAGTTCGAAGAGTACTTGACCCGGTGTGAGGTTGAAGAGGATCCCGTGCTCACTCTTGCTCGATTTAAGACGGGCCTCCATTCTAACATTAGGATAGAGTTGCTTGCCAAAGACAGAGACACCTTCGAACAGATGTATCAAGTGGTGTTGGAGGTTGAGCAATACCTCAAGATACTTGTGGGAAGGCAGTTTGAGTCCCGTGATTCTAGCGCTAAGGCCAACCCTTCTGGGGCTAAGTCTGGCACTGGCTATCAATACAAGCCTTCCAGGAGTTCTCAGTCTAGGCCCAAGGATGATAAGGGTAAAGGAGTTGTTGGGTTTAGCTCGCGGAGAGGCGATGCGACTAGGTGTTTTAGATGTCAGGGGTTTGGTCACGTTGCCCACTAGTATGGCACGAAAGAGGACACCAAGGTGTTCTTTATTGATGGGCACGTAGAAGTAGTGTCTCCAGAAAATGACGATGATGAGGAAGAATATGAGCCAATGGAGAGCCATAGTGATTTGGAAGAGAGAGCGCAAGAGACTGCGACACTTACAGTTGTTTGTTGCACCTTTGCGCAAGGGTACCGACGATTGACGCTGCAACACGATATTCTATACCTATGCAAAATGTGGTGATAAGAGTTGTAAGATGATCGTGGATAGTGGTAGTTGTGCCAATGTGGCCTTAACTGGCACTGTGAGTCATTTGGGCTTGAAGGTTGAAGTCCATCCTCAACCCTATAGAGTGTCTTGGGTTGATGAGACTTTCATTCCAGTCTCGCACCGTTGTTTTGTTCCTATTCAGTTTGGATCATATAAAGACACTTTGGTGTGATGTTGTTCCCATAGATGTTGGCCACATCATTTTGGGTAGGCCCGGTCTCTATAATAGGGATGTCACCACATTTGATCATTCAAATGTGTGTATATTCTAGTTTGAGGGCAAGAAAGTCAAGTTAAATCCTCTCCCACACAAGAACACGACTAGAAAGGAATCCACCACAGAGTGGTGTGAGCAGCTCAAAGGAATTGAAGGAATCAAAGTCCAAGTCTAAGCCTCTCCATATTCTAAATGCCAAAGACTTTGAGCGAGAGATTGAGTCGGACTCGATGGTATACGCCCTTGTAAGTGTTGTGATATATAAAGCATATTTATTTGTCAAATTTCGATGGACAAAAAAACTTATGATGTGGTGACTCAAAAGATAGAAAGTTCACCTTCAAGTGAATCAAGATGGAAAGTTCACCTTCAAGTTCAAGTCATGAAGTTGGAAAGTGCAAGTTCAAGACATGAAAAGTCCTAAGTACTCAAGCTCTACTTCTCTTCTAGTTCAAGATCAAGCTACGTTTACAAGATTACTTCAAGTAGAAGATCGAATGAACGCAACTGAAGATTCAAGAACAAGCTACAAAGTATACACTTCAATGTTCAATGTTTTCAGGTATATTTGACCCTAGAAAGACCTTAGACTTAGGTTCTTTCGAATGCCAAACATAATTGGTTTTGTATACTTTAAATAGGCTTAAGTTCGACTAGTCTAAACCTTAGTTCAACTAGTCTAGGCTTTGATTCGACCAGTTTAGGAATAACTTCGACCAATCTAAGCTTTCGATTGAAAATCGGATAAAATTTGTTGGTTCCTCGACCAGTCCAGAAAAGGGCTCGACCAGTCAAAGGTGGCTTGACTCAAAGTCCAGCAATGCATTTTGGGCATCCTCGACCAGTCGAAGGCATTGCTCGACCAGTCGAGAAGGCCACTCAACCAGTCGAACAAGCCACTCGACCAGTCGAAGGACGGTTTGATCCGATCCCGCCTGAAAGTAGAAATTTGGTTGCTTCTTAGACCAGTCGAAGGAGAACCTAGACTAGTCGAAGCAACAATTTTTCAGCCTATAAATAGAGGTCTTTTCTCACTCCGAATCACATCATTCAAGCCATAAAAAGTCTTCACTTTGAGAGAGAAAAGTCCCCATCTTCTTCAAGCTATAGAACGGTATTTTAAATTCTTTTTAATAGCTTATTGCTTTGTAATTTCTAGATCACTTTTTATGAATCATATGTTTTAAAGGGAGTTCTTGTTTTTCCTATTGAGATCTAAGAAATTCAAACAAGTAGCCCAGGTTTGAATTAAATTAAAATCTATTTAGAACCTAGAACCCTTCATTTTGGTTATTGGACATTGAACATTGAACATTCGTCATCAACCGATGCGGTTCTACGGGCTACATCATTCAGCGTCTTTTGAAGAAGATAAGTATTTACTTTTTGTTATTGGTTTAATTGAGATATCCAGGAAAATCTCATGTATTGGTCTGAGATGGCCAGAAAATCTCAGTGTGTGGGGTTTTGATTGTGATAGCCCTTCTAAAATCACAATTGTATAGGTTTTAAGGTGAAGCTGAGAAAACCTTGATTTTTAGTAAACGCCAATATCACGTGGGTTGTGATTATTGGGAGTGGAGTAGGTGTGGTTGTTTGAGGACAGTTGGTGTACACACCGAACCACTATAATTCCTGGTGTTTATGTGGTGAATGATTTTTGAGATGTACATGTGGTGAATGTTTGTAAATCTTTATGTACGTGTGGTGAATGCTTGTAATAGATAGTTGCATTTATTTCTCATCTTGTTCTAGTTTGCAATCTTGATCCTTACTAGTTCATGAAATCAAGTCGTCCTACCTAAAACCTCGATTTTTGGTGTAAGGTTGTCCTATGAACACAGTTTGAATCAATTTCTCAATACTATTGCAATTGAGATCTCTGATTAAGTTCTGATTTATTTAACCCCCCCCCCCCCCCCCCAAAGAGCTCGCCTCTTTCAGCCCTTGCGGCTAGGGAGAGTGCACCAGAGGCTAGTGTAGAGTTACCCACTGAGGCCATTTCGCTAGTGGATGAGTTTCGTGATGTCTTTCCTAATGATCTATCGAATGAGCTTCCCCATATGAGGGATATACAACACGTCATTGATTTAATCCCTAGGGCGACTCTACCAAACCTCCTTCATTACAAAATGAACCCAAAGGAGCATGCAAAGTTGAAGAGGCAGGTTAATGAGCTCCTAGAAAAGGGTTTCATTCGAGAGAGCATGAACCTGTGTCGTGCCCGGCGATATTATCGAAATATCGTCGATAATATCGGTGTCGCCAGTGCAGCGACACCGAAACCCCAATATTTCGTGTCGCTTCCAGGTATCGCCGAAATCTCGCTGATATTATCGGTAGTTTCGATATCACGCCGATATGTCACTGTTCTCACCAACCACGGGTGGGAACTGTAGCCAACAACCCACTTTTATCGATAAAAGGGGTGGTTGTCGACGAGAAAATCACAAAAAAGATAAGAAATACCCGTTTTTGCACCCGGATTTGGAGGAAGACGCGAATTCAGCTGCTGTTGAGTGCAGATCGGCATTTCCGGTAAGATCAACCCTGAAAATTTCTTCTTTTTTTTTTTGTCCAAAAATCTTCTGCAGCTTCTTGATTCCACTAGCAAGCGGAGATCTTGTTCGAAATTAGAGGGTTCTTTTGATTTGGGATGAGGGACAAGGATTTTTGGGCTGAAAATCCGGAGAAAACGGTGGGAACGAGATAAAATTTTGAAAATTTTCGAACGGGAGAGGGATTTTGGGGTTTTTTAGCGCAAATTGGGGATCGGGGCGTGAATGGGGATTGCGTACTTGGTTACCCAGTAGGGACTTATTGTACCGAGTACACTCTGTTGGGCCCACAGAGAATGTATTTGGTATATCCATGCGGTCCATCCGTTTTTTCATATTATTTTAGGGGTTGAGACCAAAATTTAAGTGTACTAAAAGATCAAGTGGACCACACCGTTGGAAACAGTTTGAATAATGACTTCCACCATTAAAACTTTTCTAGGGCCCACAGTGATGTTTATTTCTCATCCAACCTGTTCAGAAGATCACACAGACATGGATGAAGGGAAAAAACAAATAGAAGGTTGATCTAAAACTTCTGTGGCCTCCGAGATATTTTCAACGGTAAATGTTCAATTCATACTGTTTCCTATCGTGTGGTCTACTTGAGGTTTCGGATATACTTGGTTTCTAAGCTCAAGATCTAAAATTATCTGTTAAAATGGATGGATGGAGTGGATAAAAAACATAAATCACGGTGGACCCCACAAGTGAACCTCGACGGTGCAGACGGTCTTTAAAAGACACCCCACCACGGCTCTGAGGGTGCAGGTTGGTGCTCCGTGGCCCACCATGATGTATCTGTTGTATCCATGCTATCCATTAATTTTGAAATATTATTTTAGAGCTTTATCCAAAAAATGAGTTAGATCTAAAACTCAGGTGGACCACACCACGGGAAAACAGTAGTGATTGGATATCCACCATTTAAATCCTCCTAAGGCCCACTGTACTGTTTATTTGACATCCAATCTGTTAATTAGCTCATAAAGACTCAGATGAAGGGAAAAAACAAAGATCAGGTTTTTCCAAAACCTGTATGGCCCCCAGAAAGTTTTTAATGGTCAAAGTTCATTCAACACTGTTTCTTGTAATGTGGTCCAATTGAGATTGGGATATATCTCTCTCTTTTTTTCATATTATAAAAATATCTACAAAAATAGATGGACGGCATGGATGAAACACATACCTCGTGGTGGGGCCCACAGAGCACGGCAGGGGAGTGGCCAAATCCGTTTTCGCCGCGCATGGATCAGGGACGCGGATTTCCTACGGAAGCCTTTCCTCCTGTTCCAGCGCTGCAAGCTCAGGTGGGGCCCACTTGATGGTTGTGAGGATTTCATTTTAGGACTAGTTTTTAAAAATGAACAGTATCCAAAGCTCAAGTGAGCCGTACTAAAGGAAAATGTATTTTGAGAAATTCCTACCGTTGAAACCTTCCTGGGTTCAACAGTGATGTTTAGATGCCATCCATACCGTTAATAACGTCATTACTATTGGGATGAACTGAAAACAAATATATTGGCATGAATCAAAACTTCTGTGCCCCACGAATATTTCAACTGTGGATGTTTAATTATCAAGTTTGAGGCTCACTTGAGCTTTAGATACGGTTCATTTTTGGCATCATATCCTAAAATGAACTCACAAAATGGATGGACGGGCAGGATTTTTCACAAACATCATAGTGGGCCCCAGCAGTGGGGACAATGATCCACCGTTCAAAACTTCTTAGGGGCACAGAAGTTCCCGATCAAGCTTATATTTTTGTTTTCATGTCATCTATCTCTATGTTAACTTATGAAGAGGCTGGATCTAAAAAATACATAATGGTGGGCCTTATATATGTTTCAACGATGGGTGTGACTGATCCCACAGTTTTCTGCGGTGGGTCCACTTGAACTTTAGATCTATCCACTCCGTATAATGGTGGGCCAATTGTAAAAGGAGCGACGGACAAGATCATCAATAATGTTAACGGTTCGCTTGGATACACCATTTGGACTGCTAGGATCATTCCATTAATGTTATTTTGGGATTAGGGTCGTTACCACCGTGGATGAATCAACCCCAATTTAGAGAATGTGGTGAACTACCACCATACTCTTGCCGAATTGATATTTGAATAGGTCCTGGCATTTTTCCAATGGTAATGGGTCATCCACATTCCAATATACACGTTGCATAGATTTACTGTCCCAATGGTGGTCCCCATTGTTGATCGACCATGGACTGAAATAAGACTACGTTTGATCTTAACCATCTGATTTTGCTGATTGAATATCTGACTGATAACAGATGCATTTTTGAACTGTCACTCTATGTGGGGATGAAACATGGCCAGAAATGTGTATTTTTTTCAATTCATTTACTTTTGCATGTCTTAATTGTTGTAAGCTTGCATTTGTATTATATAAACTAATTTTGGTTACTATTTGAGTGATTTCTTACGACAACGCATACTTTTTGACCCCCATTAAATGGAAACTTCTAATTTAATGCATTCTTTTTGCAAAATTTTCATTCCTAAATATGTAAATATGTGTATTTAGGCATGTCCTGAAGTTTCACTGAAAAATTCCACCATTTTCCCCATATTTTCTCCCTTTTCCCTACATTTCCCGTTATCGGCGATATTATCAGCGATAATGATATTATATCTTTATCTCCGGTCAGCGAAACTTGTAGCGATACCGACAACTCGAACACTGCTTACACCTAAGAAGGATGGCACATGGATGATGTGTTGATAGTAGGGCCATCAACAAAATCACAATCAAGTATCGATTTCCCATACCGCGTCTTGATGACATGTTGGATATGATGGCCAACACTACTATCTTCTCGAAAATTGACCTCAAAAGTGGTTATCACCAAATCCGTATACGCCCTGGCGATGAGTGGAAGACGGCCTTCAAGACGAAGGATGGGCTATACGAGTGGCTAGTCATGCCTTTTGGGATGACTAATGCCTCAAGTACCTTCATGCTTATGATCACCCAGGTGTTGAGGCCCTTCATTGGGAAGTTCCTGGTCATCCACTTTGATGGTATTCTGATTTATGGCATGACCAAGGAACAACACCTCAACCACTGGAGGCAGGTTTGTGGGATCCTTAGATCCAAAAAATTGCACGCCAACCTAAAGAAGTGTGCGTTTATGTCTAGCAGTGTTTTCTTAGGTTTTATTGTGTCATCTGAGGGTGTGTCGATGGATTCTGAGAAGGTCAAGGTCATTATCAATTAGCCTGAACCACGCAATATTCAAGAGGTGCGCGGCTTTCACGGCTTGGCCACCTTCTATAGGCAGTTCATTCGAGGCTTCAATTCCATTATGGCTCTCGTCACAGATTGCATAAAAAAAATTTAAAGCGAGAGAGAGAGAGAGAGAGAGAGAGAGAGAGAGAGAGAGAGTTTCAATGGATGAAGGCAGCCTCAAAGGCCTTCAAGAAGATAAAGGCCAAGATGACCGAGGCTTCAGTTACGCGACTTCCGGATTTTTCGAAAGCTTTTGAGGTAGCATGCGACACGTCAGGAGTTGGCATATGAGTACTTAGTCAGGAAGGGCACTCTGTCGCCTTTTTCAATGAGAAACTGAGTGAGGCGAAGCAAAAATACTTTGCCTATGACAGAATTCTATGCGGTAGTGCAATCGTTGTGCCACTTGCGTCATTATCTAATGCCGCAAGAACTCGTCTTGTTATCAAATCATGAGGCCTTGAGATATCTGAACTCTCAGAAGAAATTAAACCCTAGGCATGCCAAGTAGGTCCAGTTCCTTCAAGAGTACACTTTTGTGCTTAAGCACAAGGCCGGTGTAGAGAATAAGCCTGTCGACACATTGAGTCGTCGAGTCCCATTACTCAATTTCATGAGTGTCGACGTCACGGGCTCGAGCATGTCAGAGAGGATTGCGTGTTAAAGAGGATTATTCCAAGTGCTCAGATTTTGGAGTTGTGTACGCATCGTTGTTAAAGAGTCTGTCAGGAGCTACAGTGAGTATTTGATAGGACGGATATTTTTTTAGGAGTGACCGTTTGTGCACACCTCACACCTCCCTCCGCGATTTTCTTGTCTGGGAGTTACATTCAGGAGGGGTCGCAGGTCATTTTGGTCGAGACAAGACCATTACCCTTGTGGAGGATAGATTCTATTAGCCAAGCAGCAAGCGAGACGTGGCCAAAATTATAAGGCAGTGTCGTACTTGTCAACTGGTAAAGCAAAAAAAGCAAAACACGAGGCTATACATACCTTTGCCAGTTCCATTCGCCCCTTGACTAGACAACAGTATGGACTTTGTGCTTAGGCTCCCCAAGACTATTCCAAAACACGACTCCATATTTGTTGTCGTGGACCGTTTTTCTAAAATAGCCCACTTCATCCATTGTTCGAAGACCTCTAACACATCCCATGTTGTCAAATTGTTCTTTAGTGAGGTTACCAACCTTCATGGGTTACCCAAAACCATAGTGTCTGACCGTGACGTGCGATTCATGAGTTATTTTTGGAAGACATTATGGCATATGATGAGTACTAGGCTCTAATTTTCTTCTACCTACCACCCTCAGACTGATGATCAGACTAAGGTGGTCAATAGGAGCCTAGAAAATTTGCTCACGTGTTTAGTAGGGGAGCACACCAGGACGTGGGACACTGCACTACCTATCGCCGAATTTGCATATAATAGTTCTGTCGATAGATCCACAGGTTTAAGTCATTTTGCAGTCATTACTGGTTATAAACCTAGGAAGCCTATTGATCTTGTCCCTATGTCCTTGTCCCATAGGCCATCAGAGTCTGCAGTGTCCTTTGCACATCATATTCATTCATTGTATCAAGAAATCAGGCGAAGGATCAATGTTAGTAATGAACAATACAAATTTTCTGCAGACCAACATAAACGATTCAAGGAATTCATTGTAGGGGACTCTGTGATGGTCCGCATCATGCCAAAGTGGTATCCTCAGGGAACCGTTCAGAAATTACACGCGCGTAGCGCTGGACCATTCAAAATTATAAAACGAAACTGTCCCAATGCGTATGTAATAGATCTTCCACCTTTCATAGGAATTAGTACCACATTCAATGTGAAGGATCTAATTGCATTTCAAGGGACCACTGACACATTGTCCAGCCTTTCACCTAACCATCCCAGTTCCCCAGACCTTTTCCTTGACCCATGGCCTCTTCCTAACCCATCATCCCAGCCTCTACCTCCTACACTTACCCTTCCCACATCTAAAGAGGAGATAATATTCTAGACCATCAAATTGTATCGACGCTAGACGGCGGTTTTCAAAAGTTCCTTGTCAAGTGGAAGTCACGGCCAGCTTCAGAAAGTACGTGGCTCACTGAGGAGCTTCAGAGACTTGATCCAAACATCTTGGAGCTGTTCAGGAGCTTTGTTTCACCAGTGGCGAGACCTTTGCAGCTGGAGAGAGTTGATGGGGACATCATGCACACGCCCCCTCTACGCACGTATTCAAGACGGTGGGCGTCACTTTCGATTTGGATCAACGACGACATCTTTGGAGGACCCCATAATTAGGGGGCTTCGTTATGGAGCATTGGAGTGGACCCGATCATCACATAGATCCTATCATCGGATCTCTTTAGATGATTTAGGATTTTGAGTTTTGATTATTTTTATTATTGAAAACATCATGAACGGCTTTGATTGCTTAGATTGGTTATTTTATTTATTTTAGTTTTGGTATTAGTGCGCGCACATGGCGCAAGGGTAGTTGTCTTTTTGCATTTAGGGTTTTTTTATAAATAAAGCAATCTCATGTGTGGACTCTCATGATATTATGAATAAAAAAAATCCTGTGTTTCTTCCTCTCTCACATTGAGTTGAAGGATCAAATTGGGTGCGAAGCCCTCCCTTCCACGAAGGGTTAACTACCGTGGTGCGAAGCCACATCCGCTCTAAATCATCACCATCTCCTTTCGCATCTCATCCATCATCCTCAACAGCCCATCCACCATCAGATTCACCAACTTTCACATCAAAATCCTCTCCTACAGCGGTGCACAAGAAGGTTTTCAGATTCTGGTGCATCTACTGGCTAAAACTTCGATGGAGTACTACGCGCAAACCATGTGCCAGATCGAAGTGATTTTTGGTATGTAAACCACCCACCCCTGGCCAATCCTAGCCTAAGAGTCCTTTCCCGATTTTGTGGGCCCCACACAAGTATGGACGTCCAGTCACACACATGCATCTAGGCCAACCTGTTGTCCAACATGCGTGGCCCATCCCAGGTTCTCTTCCCCTCTGTTTCTTTCCTTTTTGGCTTAAAACCTCCCCATAGGATCCCCCCATTAATCCTCTACGTAAACCCCCTTAGATCTACCCCTAATATTCACTCCTAAACATGATCAACATGTGGTACAACGGAATTGTTTAATCTGGAAATTGCTAAATCAGTCCCTGTACCCTCGAATACCTTGACCGATTCCTAACCGGTATCTAGAAAACCTCATAATCCGAAATTCAAAACCCAAAAGGGTCCCAAATCTCAATTTTCCCCAATTTTCAAACCCTAGATTTTCCCCCAAATTGAAACTTTGTAAATCTCCAGAGTCAAGAACAATCCTATGCAAGAATGGGTGATTCTTATGCTCCTTTGGGCTTGTTTGGCTTTTAATTTTATTTGATCCAGCCCTAATGGTTATGTAGGCTTGGACCCCAATAGATTCCCCTTCTTGAACGTTTGATAGTATGTAGGATGTGGAATTTTGTGACTGTTTAATATTGGCATAATCACAAACTTGATTTCTTGCACTCCATGGTTAATTTCATGTCCTGCATCATATCGCCTTTTTAAGACAACATACTTTATTTTCCTCTTCCTTTCAAGTAAAGCAAGGAGAAGAAAGCATATAAATTTCATCAGTCAAATCACCATTTAAGAAGGCGTTCTTAACATTAAGCTGGTGCAACGGCCAATTCATTAGCAGCAAGGGAAATGACAACATGAACTAAGTTCATCTTTAGCAACAAGAGCAAAGGATTCAGAATAATCCTCACTATATGCCCGTGTTAAACCCTTTAGCAACTAGACGGGCTTTATATATGGCTATACTGCCATCAGGGTAGTATTTAAGAACATATGCCCAGCAACAACCCACCTGAGTCTTCCCACAATCAGGCCGCAATTCATATTCTACTCTCTTTGTCAGGTCTACAAATCAACTCGCTAATATCTTCACTAAGGCCCTCTTAATTGAAGTGGGAAGACATATTCAAGGCAAGCTGGGCATTATCGACATCTATGCCTCCGCTTGAGGGGGAATGTTATAGCATATAGGGGCTGTTGTGGGCCCTTGCACCTATTAGTTTTATGTTATTTCTTAAGTTTTTTCCTGTTTCCTAATTTTCCCTTTTACTTGGGGGTATTATATTTAATTTGACATATTTTGTTTTATAAATACAATAGGATTTCGATGTCCAACCCTACTAGTCTTTCCCTTCTTTCAAAGTTGTTCTTCTTTACAATATCAATAACAGAAACTGGTCTACAGAGGAGAGAGAGCACTACATAATTCACCACAATGAAAAACTTAAGGAATTCCACCATCACCCACTTTGGAAGAGATAGGGTTTGTTAGTGTTTCTTTCATCACCGAGAAATATGTCCCTCATGTTTTATTTTGAAGCAAGCAAAATTATTGACTCTCAAAATAGAACGCATGCAGTACTACCCAATGAGCAAAACAGACACTTCAACTAACATAATCCTACAACATCGAAGATTTTTTATCCAAAGACAAAAGACTAAAGAAAACTAAACTACCAATCATTTCAAAAATGGAAACATAAGCAATGGAATTAAAATTGGAATATGCACCAACCTTCAAATGAAATGCCATCATTGTTGTCCATAGGGAGCATTGGTAATGAATATGGAGCAACATTGGGCCGTGATGCCAAGTGAGTTGATGGTCTAGCAGAAGGATCCATCATTTTTTCCTGGGAACCAGAAAAATCGCTGTCAAACTTCTAAATGAAGTGAATTCAAGATAATGGGACTTCCAAAAGGAAATCAAGAGCTACTAACACAAGAAGATTACACATTATTTTTACACCAGTTGTAGAACAAAAGATGAAATTTTTCTTCAATATCTCAAGTCAGCAACCTTATTTCTTATATATATATATATAAGCAATGGAATTAAAATTGGAATATGCACCAACCTTCAAATGAAATGCCATCATTGTTGTCCATAGGGAGCATTGGTAATGAATATGGAGCAACATTGGGCCGTGATGCCAAGTGAGTTGATGGTCTAGCAGAAGGATCCATCATTTTTTCCTGGGAACCAGAAAAATCGCTGTCAAACTTCTAAATGAAGTGAATTCAAGATAATGGGACTTCCAAAAGGAAATCAAGAGCTACTAACACAAGAAGATTACACATTATTTTTACACCAGTTGTAGAACAAAAGATGAAATTTTTCTTCAATATCTCAAGTCAGCAACCTTATTTCTTATTTTATATATATATATATATATATATATATATATATATATATATATATATATATATATATAAGTATTAATACAATGATGTTAAATAACAACAGGAGGCATCTGTTTATCAACTATATTGTAGAAATCATAACCGAAACAGACAACCTGTGTATAAGAGCTTTACTAAGTCCATAAAGACCTCTCCAGATGGCCACACAAGCAAACTTGGCATGTAAGACCCAAATTGTGCATCAGGTAGGGCCGACTACACGGATGAAACAAACCAAATATCAATCCAGTGAGCCGGTCAACCCCATCAGGTGCATCACATGTACAAAAAAATGGATTGTTTAAGAAACGTTGCCAAAATTCCAAGCCTTTTGCCATGTGTGCCCATCTGATGAGTGGACTCGCCTAATTTTTGCATGAACCGCCTGATGCACGGCTTCTATGTCCCACAAATGAGCCATCATTGCAGGTGTGGCATGTGAGGTGCCTGTAGAGTGGTGCATGTCGGCTTAGCAAAACTCAATATATAAAGACAAATGAGACCTCTTTGAGGCAAGGCTCAGATCATCTCGCCCAACACAGCCCCAATGCAGTCTGGACTGTTTCAGCAGATTTAGGGGTTTGGAGGTGGAGAAGCGAATTAGAAGAAAATTGAGAGATTGGATGGAGACCAGCATAATCTTAAGAGATTGAAGAAAAGATAGATGACCTATGGTTAGGAGTGAGTTGGTTCAAGTTGAAGATTCTAAAAAGGGCAAGGGGAAGGCCCAAGAGGACGTGGGTGGAGGTAGCAGGAGAAGATAGACAGGAATGCTCTCTGGTTTAATTGAGGATATGGTCCTTGAACAGAGTAGAATGGCCGAACAGGATTCTTGTAGCTGATCCCCATTAGTTGTTAAACTCAAGAGACTACATTTTGGAAGACCTGGAGAGGAGGAAAACAGAGGAGAAGAAAATATTTTCTTCACTTCTCTCTCCTTGTTCCTATTTATAGACCACTTGTTACAAAAGGTAAGCTCAAAATCAAATTTAGAAGATACACCATTATCTCCAAAGATATGGTGCACCACAGGACAAGTGAATATGTGTACTCTCACACTCAAGTGCACTGCAATGCACATACACCGAAGACTGTGTACTTTAACAGTTGTGATAGGGCTTAGATGGAAGAAATACAAGCGATCAAGAAGAGTGTGAAGATTGGGTAGAGAAGATACAGGTAGGTTTTAAGGGGAAGAAAGGTGAGGAAAGGAGAGTGAGACATTGAGTAGCTGAGGTGAAGCTACCTTTATGGTCTGATTTTGCGTTGGCAGGGAAATATTCGAAACTAATAAAGACACCTGCTGAGAGAGAGAGAGAGAGAGAGAGAGAGAGAGAGAGAGAGAGAGAGAGAGAACAACATCTTACCTTTCTATCTTTGTTTTTCCTTGTCAGATCATCTTTCCTTCTCTTGCCAATTTCCTTTTTCTGGACCAAAAAAATGAAAGAGTGAGGCAATTTGAAAACAAAAAAAAAAACAAAACAAAACAAAACAAAAACAAAACTTTAGCTGAGAGAAAAGAAGAAAAGACGGATAAAAAAATGAAATAAAGCAAAAAGAAAATAGCTCAAAATCCAATCAAGTAAATGGATAAGAATGTCACGCATAAACAAGGATTGCATACACCTTCACTAGCAAAGGAGCTTTTCTGCTAAACATCACACTTACAAAAGATGCCAATTCTCATTATCAGAGATCAAATGTGCATAAGAACTGTCGGAATAATTTTATGGATACTCGAACCCAATAGCAACAACCATCCCTGTTTCGATGGCAAGGTGGACTCCATACTCAATGACACTACCTTTGATGAGAGTACCCAAGATATGTTGATATTCCAGAGATTCTATAGCAAAGGGAGCCACAGTCCTAAATATTGTTTGAAATCAACTCAGCCGAATTGTCTCCATTTTGGACAGTAACAAAATGAGGAATCAGAATGAAATGGACCAAAATGAAATGAGTTTGGGTGAGTCATACCAGTTATGGTCTCAAGGACAGTCACATTCTGAAACCACTATTTAGAACCATGAAGGAAGCCTTAGAAGAGATCAAATGTTTGTTTCTAAGCCAGGGATCAGATGATTCATTTCATGTCAAGATATGAAGTTGGAGGATTGGCATGATGTTTTAAATGGTGAATAGAGTGTAGCATCGTGTTCACCCCTCTGAAGCATGAGGTGTAACGTACAAAGCAAATTCATGATATTCTGCACCAAACTAGACTGATTAATAATGAAATTTAACAAATTTTCATGATAGTTGGTACCGGTGTTTTAAATATCGACGATATCAGTCGACATATCCCACGATATATCTTGTATCCCACCTATGCGATACGAAACGCACAGGTAATGCCGACATATCCCACCTATTCGATCTAATGAGCATTTTCTATCTTTGATACATATTTTTGTTGTAAATCGCATTAAACTAGTGTCAAATGGTTTTTTTAAAAAAAAAAAAATAGGATTCTTCATATTTTCCATGAAAAATCATGGATTTGGAACTTTGATTTCGAGATTTGGAGGAGATAGGTCAAGTTGCGGAAAATTAAGAAAAATCAAAATTTATAAATTTGTCGCAAATCGGTTTTAATCTTTGTATCCAAAGACAAAATTAAACATATATGTAACATGATCTAGTGATTCTTCTTTTGCTTTTAAATGTATTGCTTCTGTTTCCATACATGTCTTCTTACGTTTATAAATTATATGAATAGACTTCGAATATACTTGCATCAGTTCAGTTGGAAAAGCGTATATATTAGGACCCCATACAAAGGAAACTCTTATTATGTGCACTTTTTTTTTTTTTTGTAATGTTCCGATTCCTGTGTAATGATGTCTTTTTCAACAGTCCCTAAAGTTTCATTAAAAAATTCAACAAATTTTCCAATGTTCCCACGTTTCCCAACAAAATCAATACATTACGCGATACAACCGATATATCCCACGCAATAACCGATATGGATCCGTATCCCAAGGGTGCGATACATTATGCGAAAATGATATTTAAAACATTGGTTGGTGCAATCAAACACAACTAAAGTAATAGGAAAGGGCAATCATTAAGTATAAAGGTAAAGAAGGAGCAACAAAACTGATTTATACTGTTACTAGTATTATTTTACTAAAAGCATTGAAATGTTTAACTATTTTTTAATTGAAAATAAGAAAATGTAACAAATCATTGAAAACATTAATTGATTTTAATGTTGTAGTGGAAAATAACTTGTAATGTGAGCCACATAGAGCGTAGCCTATGTAGTAGGTAGCATTTTATCATGTAGTGTAGGCTACACACAACTTATGCTATTTTCATGAGCTATATAGCGTAGCTATTTAAAACACTGGGCATTATACACAAGGAACCGCTTTTTTAGATGATGAAGATGTTTAGGAGCCCTCTTGACCTTCTATCTGGTACCAATTGAATCAATTAACTGAGTATCCTAGAATACTCCTATATTACACCAGCTAATATCTATAATATGATTTATTTAATGGTTTGTGCTATCACTAGTCATAGCACTTCTAGAGGTGGACACAAACCGAGCTACCTCAATTAACTCGCTTGACTCAGCTCGAGCCAACTCAACTTGGCTCAGATTGAAAGTTGGGTTCGGGACGAGTCAACCTTTTTTTTTAGTTTGAAAAAATTTCAAGTCAAGCTCGAGTTGGTCCGAGCTCAATTTGAATTTGACTCAGTTCAATTCGACTCGACTCGACCTATATACATTTAAAAACAAATATAAATAAAATATGTATAATATCGAGCAATATAATATATATATATATATATATATATATATATATAATATCGAGCAATCAAGCTCGCCCTAAATCCCCTTTCTATTTTCTCGCCCTAGTCGACTGACTGCCCTCCCTCCCTCTCAAATACCCTTTCTTGTTTTCACCCTAACCGACCCGACTAGCCCTCCCTCCCTCTCAAATCCCCTTTCCTTTTTTTTCTCCCTAGCCGACCCGACCGGCCCTCCCTCCCTCTCAAATCCCCTTTCCTTTGTTTTCACCCTATCCAACCCGACCGACCCTCTCTCTCTCTCTCTCTCTCTCTCTCTCTCTATTTGGGCATTTGGTTGGCTGTTGTCCATGGCAACCCTCCCTCTCAAATCGAACTCGGCTTGAGCTGGCCAATCAGGCTCGAGGACCGAGCCGAGCCAAACTCGAGCTGAGTTAGGGTGTTGGCCGAACCGAGCCGAGCTGTGCCACGCTCAACCTGTTCGACTCGGTGTCCAGCTCTAAGCACTTGTACTGTTGTGGATTGATAGATTTGAATTACATTTATACAGTTACAAGTTTATGATGGTCAATAACCCGTGTTTCTTACTTTCACATAAATACATGTGATTATGCACTTTACTGATTTAAAAACTACTAAATAAACTCAAAAAATAAAGTAAATATTGTTACTGAAAGGTCAAAACTAGCATTAACAACTAGACAGATTTGCTATGACATGCTATACCACAAACGGGATAGATGAATGCTTAAAAACATTCCAAAAACTCACAGTTGTTAGTATGACAATAGTACACACCAATATGTCGATTTTTTGGCCGATTGATATGGTTACTGATACTGATACTTTTAACCACGGGTGCAGCAATAGGAAAGAAGCCAATGGTAAATGGAAAACCCACCTCTTAATGTATGGAAACTAAATTATTTTGATGAAAGCTCACTTCGTAATATGGTACCCATAGATATGAATATCGGTATCGAATCGGCCGATACGGCCATATCGTATCCATATCAGCACGAGACGAAACACGATATAGGTTCGTATCAACCTAATACGAAAAAAAAAAAACTGACCCATATCGGCCTGTATCAACCAATATGGGGCATATCGGCACCGATACGGGGCCGATACATTCATAAATGCCCAATTTGATTTATTATTTTTCAAAATTTCACTCATGTCTTCTTTTTTTCATTTAAACTATGGAAGAAGCTTAAAAACTCATTTTAGGCTAGATTTAAACCTATTTTTGAATCAAAACAAACAATTTGAATGGGATTCAACAAATCGAAGCAAAGTGGACCATTGTAGGAGAAATCGGAAAGGGGGTAAACTTTCACTTTCTTGTGATATTTTCATCTTCTTTTTGTTGTATTTCAAAGTAACGGGCCCTAGTTCACCAAATCATGCTTGATTTGTGTTCAATTAGGGTCCATTTAGTTGACCTTCAACAAATCAAACCGACAGATAACATTCTCATCAAAGAATGGTCCGATACACCATCATATGCATGTCCAAAATACAAACCCAAATATATATATATATATATTCATTCTTGAATATCTTAATATTCTCTTTTTTCCTGATATTTTCCTTAATTCTTTGGCTTAAAATAAAATAAAATAATTTGACGGATGCTAGCCAATATGGTCCGATACGGACAAATATCGATACATGACACCCACATCGTATTGTTTTTTAGTTGAACCGATATGCTCCCCGATACCAATATTCAGAACCATGATTAAGTCATAAATATCTACCTCATCCTACTTCTTAGGTATGGAAATGATAAAGGTCGTATCCCAAGCCCTCGTTGAAAACCCCTCAATCTAAAAACTCCAAGAATTTCTCCATAAGATCCATGTGGATACCTTCTTAAAGCATTTCCCATAAGATCCAATCTAATACCTCCCAAAAATCTTGAAAGAATGGCAAAATGAAGACCATCTGAATACGATGATCTTTCTCACACGTGCTTCTTTCTTTTCAACACCCTTTCCACCACCAACCTACCTAGGATAGATGGATGATAAAACAAAAGGCACCATCCACCCCAGGTCTCAAGACTGTAGAGACTTCTAAAACAATTAACAATAAAATTCTCCTAATCCCCAGGGCCCACCAAAAGGACATCATTCCTCAACACCTTATTAATATGATTCCCTTCCCGCCTAGCATTTGCAACACCGAGGAAGAAAATATTCTTCCTCTTCTTCAAAACACGTATTTCAATTTTCAATCTCCAACTAACTTCCTCAACTATCATAACATTTTTTATATCCATTTCTTTTAGGCATCCACTTGGTTTCCCTCTAGGTTTAACTTGAGCATTTGCAATGTTCACGGTCCAAAAATGTGTGGACTTCATCAGTTAGACAAATGGGGGTCCAAAAAACAAAGTGAGGATTAAAAACAATTAAATTAAAAATACAAATAACTCAAATTGAATTTCAACACGTCTCACACATGCACGTGAGAATGAGCTCAGACTCAGGGCAAGCAATTTAAAACCCAAACCCTCGTGAGTTGGTGAGACTCTCTTGAAAAGGGTACAAATCTCCAAGATCCTATCAAACCCCCTTTTCCTATATGGTGATTGGAACTCTCCTCTTACATGATATGTGGCTAAAAGAAACATCCCCACTAGTAAAACTAAGAGGCCTTCTGAAAATTTGTTTTTTTCCTAGCCAAAAAAAAAAAAACCAAGACTTTATTCTAAAACAAAATCATGGCTCTTCAGTTCCCACAACCAAAAAGACCAACAAGCACCACCATTTGGTGAACTAGAATCTATTTCATCACTAAATCACGCTCAGCTTAGCCATCAGGCTATCCTAGCTTGAACTCGGCTCGGCTCGGTCCTCGAGCCTGACTAGCTAGCTCGATTCGACTCGGTCGGCAACTTGGGCTAGCTCGAACTGAGTTCAATCTGAGCTTGAGCTTGATCTTTCGAGCCGAGTTCAAGTTCGACCTTACAAGCTGAGTTCGAGTTTAGGTTTTAGGGTTTATATATATACACAAAAAATAATTATATTAAGTGAACCCGATCTTAGTCAAATCGATTCGAACAAAGTCAAGTTCGAGTCAAGTTCCGAGCCGAGTCAAGTCAAGCTCAGTCTAGCTCGGACTAGGCTCGAAATTTTTCCTAGCTCAAAAAATCAGCTTGACTCGACTCAAACCCAATTTCGAGCCGAGTCGAGTCAAGAGAGTTAACCAAGCTAACTTGGTTCGTGTACAATTCTAATTGCATACAACCATGAGCACATAAAAAAATTGAAATAGATTTTATTTTTTTAAATAATCATATTTTTGGCAATATCAATACATCAACGATATTATCAAAATATCGCCGATACACTGGCAAGACGAGTGACACCTGGAATTTTCTATAGTCAAAATTATTAGCGATACAAGTGACACTTGGAATGTACAAAGTCGAAAATATTGGTGATACATTGGCGATATTAATACATTGGTGATACTTAGCGATGCATCGCCAATACCTCAAATTTATGATTCTACTGGTGTTATCGATATCGCTACTAGTGTTATCGTTACCGTTGTGCTGGAGATGGAGATAATATCGGGGATATTTCGATAATATCAGAAATTCTTCGAACAATTGTTGCAACTGATCTTTTCCTTTTGAAAAGATTCAAGCCATCCTTAACTCCACCCATGTCTCCATCACCAGATCTAACAACAATACCTCACAGATGCAGGATCCGATAACCTTGAAGGCCTCGGGAAACATAGCCCCAAAGGAACACTCCACAGCTTCGGTTAGTGAAACCTGGTAGATCTCCACTATCGGCCGAAGAGATCCAAAATTCTAACTGAGATAGATGCTTAATAAAAAAGGCACCTTGCTCCACTCAGATATCAAAGCAACACCCTTTTACCTCTTCCAGAGTGGTGCTAACCCTAGTCTCCGCCACAAGGCTCCATTCAGGCTTCTCCCGAGCATTGTCTAACACCCATGGGTTCACAAGAATCGTCAGCCTGGCCCTGTGCAAACCCCTCCACATCCACCTTGACTCTAGCAACCCCCCCCCCCCCCAAAAAAAAAAAAAAACCACTATATCTCTTAAGATCATTTCCACTGCCCAACTCCTCCCTAAAGACAAAACTCCCTTCCACCCTCACCTACTTCCCCTAGCCGAGTACTATCCTGAGCTTCTCCACCTTCTTCGAGATCTGGTGGTTCATCGACTCAAGCTCGTACCTTACTCTTTAAACCAACAACATCTTTCCTTCGAAGCTCCTCCGATGGAGTTTAGACATTACAGAGGAGGCGTCCTTCCATAGCTTCCCAATTCCTCTCCTTGGAAATGATCACCTCCTTCACCTCTCCTACCAACCTAAAGACCCATCGAAAATTGTGGTCTGTCCACCCCTCTGAAAAATTTTCAACAAATAGGGTAGTGAACACCAAATGCAACCCGGAGTTTCCACCAACAGCACTCGCACCCACATCCACCTTCTAAGGTTTCTACACCTAACCCAATCTCCTTGAGCACCCCCTTCCTCTCATCCCTCATCTATTGTTTATGGCAGAACCCCAGTCCCCCAGACTCCATCCCGACATCTCTGCCCACCACAATCATCTCCTTCCACTTCCCATTATCAAGCTTCTTTCTCCATCCCAACCATCCTTGCTAGTTGCTACCCTCTACCCCATCAGTGAACCTAACCAGTACTTCCCTAGCCAGTTACTCTCCCTTTTTTAACTACGAGCCTCTTGCTTGCTCTGCGCTTTTGGTGGTGCCGCCGCACCTCTCTCACCATTGTTGAGGTAGATAGTCTCCCCCACCTCTCGTCTTCGAACCCAACTCCTCCTTACACCCTACTCCAAAGCTTTTGCAGACTTTTTACCTTGTAGTTTTGCTTCGTCCCAGCCTACCAATTTTCCTCTTGAAGCCCCCCGTAAGACTCCCCTATGTTTACTCCTCAATATGCCCGTTAAGCGCCTCAATCTCTTGAGAAGTATGCAAGATCTCTCTCTCTCTCTCTCTCTCTCTCTCTCTCTCTCTCTCTCTCTCTCTCAATCTAAAGATGAAACAGATTCGTAAAGGACGTGAACATGATGGGTTGTACTATCTTAATTGTGAAGTTGTTGGCGCAACATCACAAAAGAATCTCTCCTTATTAGCGCCATTGCTATCTCAATCACTCATCATTGAAGAGTTTCGAAGGCGTTATTCATTCCTCATTGTTTGTGTTAGTTTTAGAGTGTGAAGTGTGTGAGCTTAGCAAATGCCATCATGTTCCTTTTCTACCACGTGTGGGAAAGTGTAGTTCAGTTCCTTTTTCCTTAGTCCATTTAGATGCTTGATGGCCAATTAAAATTTTCAGTTGGTCAGGGTATAAATATTTTGCTACATTTGTTTATGATTCTTCGCAAATGACTTGGATCTATTTAGGGAAAGATAGATATGAATTATTCTATTTTAAGACCTTTCACACGGAAGTATAAAACCAATTTAACTCAGAAGTGTCTGTGTTTCTTTCTGATATTGTCGAGGCATATATGTCCCAATTTTTTAGTTTATATTTTTCTTATCAAGTATATTGCATTAAACATCGTGTATCCACAACCCATTACAAAATGGTGTTGTAGAACAAAGTTGACTCGTGCTTATTAATTCATATGAATGTTCCCAAAAGTTGGAGTGATGCATAACTTATGGTGTGTTTTTTAATAAGTTGAATGCCTTCGACTGTTTTAATAGGTAAATTCTCTTATGAAGTTTTACTCACATATACTCCATTGTTTTCTTTACTTCCCAAACTTTTTGGATGTGTATGCTTTATTCATCAATTGGAGTCAGGCTATGATAAATTAGGTTTAGAGCCATTAAAATATATTTTTATGTACTCTTGAACATAGAGGTTGTTACAGTCCTTCTCTTCGAAGATTGTTTGTAGATATTACATTTTTTTAGTCCACTCTGTTCTTCTCAAAAGATAGTAATTCTATTGATGTGGAAGTTGCGCCGATATCTGTTGGGGTTGAAGAAGACAATCTAATCTCCTCCCTCTACTGACTCTATTCCCACTATGCCCCAACTGAAAGTCTACTCACCACAAAAATGGATAGATAGTGTGACCAATAATGATTTGCCATCCGCCATATCCTCTTTCGAGCCTCATGATCCAGTGACTTATCCAGATAAGTCTGATGTCCCTATTGCTTTGAGAAAAGGTAAGTGTATGTGTACTAACTACCCTATCTCTAAATGTGTCCTTTCAATGATTATTTCCCACTTTTCGTATATTTTCCCTATCATTGTCCTCACATTTTATTTTCAAGTCATATTAGGAGGCATTGTTACACAAGGGGTGGAAGCAAGCAATGGAAGATGAAATGGTTGCTCTTTATCATAATAGTGCTTAGAACTCACCAATCTACCTGCCGGTAAAGGTGATGTTGGTTGTAGCATTGCAAGTGAGGGTACACCATTAAGTTTCACCTTGATGGTATGGTTAAATGTTTGAAGGCTTGTTTGGTTGCAAAGGTAAGGTATATACTTGGACCCTTGTGTTGATTATATCGAAAAATTTCCTTTTGCCAAGTTGAACTCTATTCGTGTTATCCTTTCTGTAGTCTGTAATCATTGCTGGCCTTTCTTACAATTGAACGTTAAAAAAAATAATTATTATAATTATAATAATAATAAAAAAGTCTTTCTTCATGGTTATCTCATAGTCATAGAGGAGGTCTATGTGGAGCAACCATCTAGGTTTGTTGCCCAAGGGGAGTTTGACAAGGTGTGGAAATTGAATTGGGTGATTTATTGGTTGAAGCAATCACCACATGCATGGTTTGACAAATTCACTAAGGATTTGTTGAATTGTGGCTTTATTTGAAGTCATGTTGATCATTTTGTCTTCGTACGGAAAGACACCTTAGGTGGTATTATGTTAGTGGTGTATATTGATGATATTATTGTTATAGGAAATGATAATAAGGGGATTGACGAGCTTAAGAAGTATATCTCTAAAGACATTTTCTTATAAAATATCATAGTCATCTTTGATACTTTCTTGATATAGATCTAAGGAATCAATTTGTCTCAATGAAAATATGTTCTGGATCTGCTCACGGAGATGGGTCTTCTTGGTACTAAGCTACTTCATATACTAATGGATCTAAATCACAAACTGGTTAGTGATTAAGGAGATTTAGAAACCTAGGGAGATGGAAGATTGGTTGGGAAACTCATCTATTTACTCGTCATTCAGTCGGACATATATTTTGTTATGAATGTGGGGTGAGTCGGTTTATGGACTCTCTAATGGTTCCTCACATAGATGTGGTTATTCGAATTCTGTAGTTTCTTAAAGGAGCACCAAGATACGAAATTCTGTACAGATGAAAGAATTATCTTCATGTCATAGGATACTATGATGCTAACTGGGCGAGTTCTTTAATAGATAAGTGGCTTACTATTGCGTATTGTACGTTTGTGGGAGGATATCTAGTCAAGTGGAAGAGTAAGAAACAGTGTGTTGTGGCCTGATAAAGCGTTTAAGCAGCATATAGAGATATGGCTCATACTACTTGTGAGTTAGTCTGGATCAAGAAGTTATTGCAGGAAATGGGGTTTGCAAGTGAATCTACATATGTAGTTGTTTTGTGAAAATCAGGCGGCATCCCTCATTGCAAACAATCTAGTCTATTATAAGAGAACTGAATATATTAAGGTTGACTCTCACTTCATATGTGAGGTCTCTATTGGAGAAATCTCTACACCATATTTCCATTCTCAGGATCAACTTGCTAATGTGTTCACCAAGGCTCTTAATCACAATCAATTTACACGCATATACTCCAAGATTGGCATCAACAACTAGTGTTCGAGGTATCGGTATCGTTACAAGTTTCGCTAGCCGACGATACAGAAACAATATCAATATTGTTGATAACTAGAAATGTGGGGAACATGGGAAATACAGTGAAATTTTTCAGTGAAGCTTCAGGTGATTCTAAAATACATATATTTGCATATTTACGAGTAAAAAATTTGCAAAGAAGAATGCATACATAATAAGTTTCCATTTAGTAGGGGGCTTAAAGCATGTGTCGTTGTAAAAAATCAGTCCAACATTCCATCCAAACATCCATCAGTATTTTGAAACATTGGCAGCAACCATTGTTGCCAAATGCGATCACATATGCACATATGCGATTGCATATGCGCATACTGTTGATCAAATCGCATATGCCATGATGGCATATGCGATCCTGGCAAGTATGCCATGGCATACTTTTATATGCGACCAATATGCGATCGCATATTTCCCAATAGCCAAGAGTGGAAGAATTTTTTATTTTTATTTTTTTTTCAAATCGGAGAACTTTTGCCTATAAATAGGCAGTCATATCCCCTCCATTTTCACTATTCTTTACTCCAAAGCTCTAAATCTCTTACTCTTTCTCTCTTACATCTCTTTCTCTCTTACTCTAATCTCTCTACAATTATTTCAATTATGTTTATTTTTTGTATTTTATAAGTTGTGCTTACTTTTTGTAAATTAAGTTGTTAGTTATAACTTGTAAGTTGTTTCAAGTTATCCATTTATCATTAAAATTTCTTTGTTCGAAGTTTATAATAATTAGTTATCTTTTAATGTAGCTTGTTGATTGTTTTGCTAATGAGTAATTAAATATATCACTTAATGAAACACTCAAACTATAATGAAATAAGTAAAATAACCCGATCCAATCGTGTGTACTATTTAGAAAAGTTTTTCCTCTTTTTTTAGATTTTTTTCAATTTTTTTCCTTTTTCTTTCAAATTTTTATTATTCAAAAAAAAATGTCATTGCATATGCAATTGTGCAATCGCATATGTTGATCGCATGCGATCGCATATGCGATTTGATAACATTGGGCAGCACACGATATTTCACCAAGAAATCGTTGATAACTGGAAAGGAAACAAAAGAATGTGGTCTCAATATCACCCATGTTGCGTTAATGATAATATTGTCAACAATTCAATCATTGCATACAACCATGCAACCATTAAAAAAATTAAAAAAAATAAAAGAAGTTGAAATGGAATTTTTTTTTAATAAATAGATTTTTGGCAACATCGATACATTGGCGATATTATTGAAATATCGCCAATAAACTAGCGATACAAGCGACACTTGGAATTTACATAGTTGAAAATATTGGCGATACATTTGAGATATCGATACATTGGCGATACTCATACAAGCGACACCTAGAATTTACATAGTCGAAAATATTGGTGATACATTGGTGATATTTAACGATACATCACCGACACTTGGAATTTATAATACCATCGGTGCTATCGGTATCGCTACCAGTGTAATGGGTATCATCGAGCTAGAGATAGAGATAATATTGGAGATATTTTGATAATATTGGAGATACTCCGAACAATGGTTGCATGCATGTCAAACTATCAGCATGTCAACAACTCAAAAAATAGCAAAGTGAATAAGAATATGATGCAAGCTTCAATGGACATGAAACAGATAGCTAAGGAACTTACAGTCATCCATCTGCACCGCAGGGCCACATCCCGAACTGTCTTTTCATGTAACTGCAGTGCAATTTTCGCATAGCGAACTATGTTTGAGTCTGAGGCATATCTGCAGCCCATTAGGTAATCAAATCAGCCCATGTGCTTTGGTTTAGATAGGAAGGGGAAAAACAAGACCCCTCATAACCACATGTGCAGATGAGAAATGGATAATGACCTCATGTCCCATCAAACTATCAAGTAGAAATGAAACACAAGAATGAATGAATATATATATATATATATATATATATATATATATATATATATATATATATATATATATAGATATATATATATTTCATAGTGAGCTATTTCAGAAAAGAAACCATGCAGCCATAATTTACAGCATTTACAGCAATTAGTAAGTTAACCTATCCACGATTCACCAAGATTGTGGAAAAAGGAGCTTTGCTATGCCCACACTCTGTACAAGGCTGCTACTACACACGCCACCACATGTGCTAGCATTGCTGACAGGTGCAATATCTAAGCATCCTATTAGATGGTTCTGACCATGTACATGTTCCCTCCCAACAATAAATCTAGTCCATTCATAAGGTGGGCCCCAATCTCAGAAACAATTGGACAGTCATTAAAAAAAAAAAAATAGCATAGTATTTTTCAGCTGTAAATTTGTTTTGTAAATTGCAGCCCACCAGACGATTGGAATGACTTGATTCTTGGGCAAAAGCATGCAAACGGTGGTAGACATTTGATGAATGGAATATATCTGGTACAATGTGCCAGGCTGGCACATATGTTGACGTGTGCAATAGAAGCCATGTACACACGTGTGGGCTTTGCAGAACTCATGAAAAAGTACTCAAAATTTTTAAAAAATAAATAAATAAATAAAGGAACCAAATGAATGCTCTGAAGTTCATGGCACTAAGTTGCTTGAAACAATGGAGTAAACATGATCAAATTCGAAAGCAAACTGAACGAAATCCCAGGCTTCTTGAATTCCAGAAGCAGATCCGTGAAGAGTTTATGCATACTAAATTAAAAAGATGGTGAGAAGATGAGACTGTTTACAGTAGAGTTAGAGCTGGGTACATGAAGTGGATTGTGCCTCTAGAGTTTTGTGCAATCGCTTGAGTGTTGGGTAGTTAGAAGGCAACATGAAAATATGATGAGTGTTGAAAAGATGAGGATGTTCTGATGGCTGTGTGGGAGGGCTAAAAAAGATAGACAAGATTGAGGTCATCTGAAGCAGGTCCCAGTAAGATAAAACGATGGAGAGAACTAGTAGGGCTGGATATTTGATTAGGGTTGAAGGGCCTGACAAGAGGATGACAGGAGAACACAAAAAGACTTGGATTGAAGTGGTGAAAAGGAACAGAAAGGCTTGTTCTCTTACTGTGATAAAGGTCCTGAAAAGAGGATGAAAGGAGGACACTAAAAGACTTGGATTGAAGTGGTGAAAAGGAATGGGAAGGCTGTTCTCTTACTGAGACAGAGCATTAGATAGGATGATTGCTGAAACCATACTCATAAAGGCAGCCCCATATGGAGGGTACAAGGCTATGACGAATTGGTGACTCTCTTTTTTTTTCTTTCTTTTTGAGAGAGAGAGAGAGAGAGAGAGAGAGAGAGCGAGAATTGGTGATGATGTGATGATGTGATGATGATTATGATATAACTCGTAGACCGTAATCAACTTGTTGATCGTAATCAACCTATGTAATAGACTATCAGATAGCACTTGCTTGTAATCAACCGATGTGTGAGTTTTGTGCTCTCATTGCCGGTTCCCAAACTGGATAGAGGAGGAAGTTGTGTCAAGTTGGAAGCCAGCGTCAAACTTATGCCATGACTTTCATCGTGGAAAAAAAAATTAAAAAATTAAAAAGGCCAACCCCAATTAATTGGTACAAGGCTTAGACGGTGATGATGATGATGATATGTTGCAATAAAGAATCAAATGTCTAGATATTTTGCAGCCCAATAATCACTGTAAACCCACATTTCTTCCACAAATTCAGTAACAGCAAGTTAGAGACAGAATGTGAGATAAAAGACGAGGTCCAAAATACAAAAAAGAAGCTGCAAAAGTAAGTTACCACATGTTCAGTGACAAAGGATAATGGATGAAGCATAGCGTGAAACAACACTAATTGGATGACACCAACCATCCAATTTTTCCCATTGAATTTGGAATATTGACTACTTTTGTTTTTTTTAATTATCAATTTGATGGCCAATAATCAACAAGATTAAAGAAACATCATGTGGCCGTTGTAAAAATAATAGTAGATCTGCACCATTTTATGTTACAATTAACAGTGCTGTACAGGGCATTATATAACAGCTTGGCAACCTTTTTAAATATAACAGCATTACATAGCGAAATATAGAGTTGTTTTGTGCTAAGTAATAAATAAAATTTTAAAATCCAAGTTTAACTTTCCTTGGCCCCAAAGACTATTCCTATATACGGTGAGACCAACAATGCAGACAGTCATGAGTAACTAGTATGCATGCCATGCGTACGGTGGATGTCAAGAAGAGTATGATATCCCATACCATATAATTCCTCTTTCCAAACAAATAATCAAAGGAAACCCACAACGCAACCAACAGATCCAGCTACAAAAACTCAAAATCAACATAGGCAAATACAAAAACGGAAATACATTAAAAGAATCCAAATTTCTTAAAAGAGCATAGCCACTACTTGGTAACAGACCAAAATGACAAACCAACAGACCCTTAAGATTAAAGGAGGAAAAAAGACCTGACAATCAACTCACAAACATAGAATAGAAAAGGGATAGAATGTTCTAGGCAAAGTATTGCAAGTCATGCACACGCCCAATCACACAATATACTTCTGGCATATTGTCCAAATCCAATTGTCAAAATTGCAGGTCCCACTACAAATGGCCATGGCCCAAAAAATTAGATCGATTGGACAATCCCAACCATTTGGTCATTTGGTGTTTGCTTGTTGAAATCAGAATGTTGGCTGTTTCTACTTGCATGCCACTTGCGTGCTTACCATCTGTTGTACTCTACCAGAGAACAGTTACAACAACAACAACAACAACAACAACAACAACAACAAAAAAAAAAAAACAAATAAGACCCATTTAAAAAATAAAAATAAAAAAAAATTATTTAAAAAATTAAAACAAAACAAAACAAAACAAACAAACAAACAAAAATCAAATTCCACAATCCAACAACAAATTGGAAGAAAATAATCAGAGAAAGAAGACAATTCTACCATATGCCAGCAGTAACAAGCACAAAACAAGTGTCAAGCATCCGAAGGAGAAAATAGATAAAAGCCACATATTCCAAAAGGTACTTACAAAAGATCCAGCAATCAAAAGAAGAAGCTACCAGAAATGGATAGATTCCAAACAGCTAATAACAGAAAACCCAAGATACATGCAAAAATCAAGAAACAAGAAGAGAGAGAGAGAGAGAGAGAGAGAGAGAGAGAGAGAGAACCAAACAGATACCAATTAAAAACAGATAAAAATGGCCCACAAAAATCATATATCAGATTTCAAACATATAATCAACAAAAATCTACAATTCAACCCCTTGCAATAACAAACCAATAAAAAATAATAAGAGCATATAAACCCACATTCAAAGAACCTCCCATCAATCCCATCTCTTAAAAAAAAAAAAAAAAAACTCACTTGGTAAGCCCTTCTTCCAAGATCGACTGCTCCTCTGATGACCACTTCGCCGCAATACCCGGGTTGTGCTTCAACGCCTGCTCCGGCCTCGAATTCTCCACAGCACACGCCCCCGAATTGCTATTACTAGGATTCCCGGCTGCACCGACACCATTGGAAGCCAAAGCACCGTGGCTCCCTTCTTGATTCCCAGATGGATTTGTACTAGCAGCCATCAAGGAACAAAACCCACTTCCCAGAATCTCAGAATCTGCCGTCTGTTCCCTCCAATTCGGCTATTCCCGCCATAAAAGATTCAAAACAAAAGCCCAGTGAAGTTGGAATAACAGAGGCTTCTTTTTGGAATTTGAATGAGACTGAAGGGAGCTCTCTCTTCTCTCTCTCTCTCTCACTATGAGATTCAATCATTGAAGGAAACAGAAAGCCTTGAAATCGGAAGTTCTCTTCTGCAATTTTATTCTTTGTAAGAGAAAGGGAAAGAGTTCTCAAGTGAGGGAGATCCTCCATCCAGAAGGTCTCGAACCCCTGGGAATGTGAAATTACCAAATGGTCCCTCTATTGGGAGTTGCTGGGCCCACCTTCGTATTTAGTGGGCCTTAATCCATGCCCGGCCGTACCTGGTCCAAGTTTCAAAATTTTGTTTCAGTGTTACCGTATAGTTCACCACCGAAACTGATAAGAATCGGTCGTATCGGCCGATTCAGGCCGACAGGTTGATACACCCGAACTCGGCCCTGCATCTTCTAAATTGGATGGATAGGATTCTCTTATCATTGTAATATTAGGAAGCGTTTGGTATCTTTACAAATAAGAGTTTATGGGCTATTTCTACAAAAATAAACTTTTAGCCGGTCCTATCAAATTCTAATAATAGTGTTTATTTATTTAAAAGTTAATAATAAACTTCAATTTTTATAAGTTAGGGAGGATTATTTTTTCAAACCTAGCTTATTTAGCTTAAGCAGTGAAGATTTTGGACTAATCTTTTGATAAATTTGCTCGTAAAGTTTTCAAATAAATTCTATCTAACCCTCTTATTTTCTCTCTACGATTTCTTCGAAGTAAGCTCACATGATGAATGATCCATATTAAAGGTAGGCCTTACATGATGAATGGTACATATCAAAGGTGGGCCGCATGATGCATGATCACATAAAAGGTGAGCCCTAGCCCCACATGATGGACGATCCACATCAAGCGGGTCCTTTTGATGGATAGTCCACGTCAAAGGTGGGACCCATACAATGGATGGTGGACATTGAATGTGGGACCACGTGATGGACGTTGACATTAGAGGTGGGCCCACATGATGGATGGTGGACATCAAAGGTGAGTCGCACATGACGGACTATCCACATCAAGTGGACCCCACATAATAAATGGTTCACAACAAAGGTGAGACCCACGTGATGGATTGTGGATATCAAAGGTGGGCTCCTCATGATAAACAACCCACATCAAGGTAGGCCCACATAATGAACCGTTCACATCAAAAAGTAGGCCCAACATGATATATGACATGCATCAAAGTGTGGCCTAACATGACAAAACATACACATCAAGTGGGTCTCATTTGATGGACAATTCACATTAAAGGTAGGACCCACATAATGGTTGGTTGACATCAAAGGTGTGCCCATATGATAAACAACTCATATTGAAGGTGAGGTCCGCACTGTGAATGGTCTACATCAAGGTGGGCCCACATAATGGACGAAACGGATGGCCCACATCAAAGTGTGGTCCCTCATAATGGACAATCCACATTAAGTGAGCCCTACCTAATGGATGGTCCAAATCTTAAGGTCTCGCATGATGGATGACCCATATCCAAAGCAAACCACATAATGGATGATCCACGTAGAATGTGTGTCCTACACGATGAATAGTGGATATCAAAAGTGAGCCTCATATGATGGACAATCCACTTCGAAGGCAGGCCCACATTATAGAAGCATCAAATATGGACTCCATGTGATGGGTGATGGTTAGTGGACATTGAGAGGCTGCACATAAAGGACAATTAGCATAAATGGTGGGCCCCTAATGATGGAAGGTCCACATCCAATACAAGCCTCTTATGATAAACAGCCTACTTTGAAGGTTTTGGCTAACACAATGGACGGTCTACCTTTGAGGTAGACCTCACAGGATGATTGATCCACGTCTAATGTCTGACACAATGGATGACCCAAATACCTGAAAATATAAGGATATTAGTTATTCATTTTTTTTTGTCATTTGGGGTATGGTTCATTTACGGTGAAATTCACCAAAACAATAATTATAATTACTCATACAATAGTTATTATAATATTCAAAAATAACTTCAACTAACCTTAAAGTTCTTATTTGAAAGTTTTATCCAACATACTTATTTTAAATAAGAGTTTCTTTTGAACTTTAAAAATAATTTTACCAAACCAACTTAAATTAAGAGTTGGAGCAAAAGGAAATTATTGAAGTAGCTATCATTGACTTTGAGTACAAATGCCAAACGAGGCCTAATAAATATGCTTCATCTAATGTATGCTTCACAAATTGATTGATTTGGATGGTTGAACGTGAGTGACATGTGAGAAGGATAAGCTCATGCATTTAATGGTTGTGGTTCAACATACAAGGAGGGAGGAATGAGTGGTTAGGATTGCTCAACCAATCTGATCTCGGGACTTCAGTTTAATTCCAGTTCATGGATGCCACTGTATAACTTTCTAAGTGCCAACGTATCAGGAGCCTTAGCAGACTTTGATACTCGCCTGATACTCCACTCTGGCAATGGGGGAGCGGATTAGGTGCGGCTCTTACATCGGGCCCACCTTGATATATTTATTCTATATCCATGCCATTCATCCGTTTTTGCAGATCATTTTAAGGCAAGAGACCGAAAATGAAGAAGATCCAATTCTAAGGTGGACTATACCATAGGAAATAATGATGATTGACCATTAATGGGCCACAAAAGTTTTCGATCAAGCTGATATTTATTTCGTCCGTTCATTCAGGTTTTTGTGACCCTATCAACAGGTTGTATGGAAGAAAAAAAAACAAAACATGACGGTGGACCTTAGAAAGTTTTTTAATGGTAAGGCAACTATCTCTGTTTCCTATGGTACGATCGACCTGAGAATTGGTTCTTTTTCATTTTTAGTCTCATGCATTAGAATGATCTGAAAAACAGATGGACAACATAGATATAGAATACATGCATTAAGGTCGGCCCCATGGTGAGGGCCACACCGTGTTGGGTGAGGCCGGCAGCACCTAATCTTCTCCAGGTAATTTTATTTCGTTAGGCCTGGGCCCGATACAAACCATCAGGACGCATCGGAGCCAACCTGATACGGGCCTTGATCAGGCATTTGATGGAAAGAAAGAAAGGTTTTCTAACTTAAAGCCTTTATTTACCAAGTTGTAACATGAGGTATTATACAATGCCTTAAGTTTAAAATTTTGTATTTTGTGTTAAGCTTGTGATTTGGTGATCCAAACCATTGATGACATGGATTCATTATGAATGGTCAATGCACTAAAACTTTCAAAGATGAAAATCCAAACCTTTCAATTGATGGTCCATAAATAAACTAAGAAAAGGTTAAAACTTTCAATGTCTAGATGATCAACAAGGGGATATTTGGTGGTTGGGCAATCCATGATGAGAGGAACCCGTATCGATGGACGGTCGGGATATAATAAGCGGTGGGCCACACTTCTCACAAAAAATACTGAGTTTATTATACAAACACTCAAGCTGAACATGGTATAATAATTGTGTTTGGAACAGGTGAAGGACCAACATGGAGCAACATAGAATTTAAGAAAGCGAATGGAGAAGAATCCAGCTATCTTACAAAGAGTACGGCATTGGTTATGAAAAGACTTTTGACTTACTTTTAATATTAGGGCAGGAAGGATGTACTCATTCCCATCATTGAAAATAGGAAATTTCTTATTTTGTGTCTAATCCATGAGTGTGGGTCATTATTGATTTATCCAAGCCATTGATTAGCCATGACATAAAATTCTGCCAAATTGGAATATCCTAACCATTAAATATTTTCTCCTTGAATGTGGATTTGACTTACTTTTAATATTAGGGAAGGAAGGACGTCCTGATTCCTATCAATGAAAATAGGGAATTTCTTATATTTGTGTCTAATCCATGAGTATGGGTCATTATTGATTTATCCAAGCCATTGATTAGCCATGACATAAAATTCTCCCAAATTGGAAGATCCTAACCATTAAATCTTTTCTCCATTGATTATGGACCGTTGGAGAATTTATTTTTAACCATAAACAAAGAAAATGTTATGATTGCAATCAAATGAAGAGATGTTCATTCATGATGGGGATCTATGATCCATCAATGCTGTCCATCCGTTTTGTAAGCTCATTTTAAGCATATTTCCAAAAAATGAGGCAGATCCGAAATCTTAGGTGGGTCGCACCAAAGGAAAATAGTGGTGATTGAATGCCCACCATTAAAAACTTCCTAGGACCTACTGTGTTGATTATTTGCCATCCAACCTGTCCAAAAGGTCATACATGTATGAACGAAAAAACAAATATCAGCTTGATCCAAAACATTTGTAGCTCCTAGAAGTTTTGAATGGTCAGATTTTAATCCTACCGTGTGGTCCACCTCAGATTTGGATCTGCCTCATTTTAGTACCATGCCCTAAAATGATCTAGAAAAGTGGACATCCAGTATGGATAATTGGATATACAACATATACATCAAGGTGGTCAGCGCCTCACCAACTAAACTGTTATGCTGCCTCTACCTGACCCACGTCCCATTCCAGTCGTTTGGATTTTGAGCCGTCAATTGATGTTAATCATCGTTGGGAGAGAAGGGATTACCAGCTCTGTTAGTCAACAACATGGGGTTTATGTAAAATCCACCCGAACAGCAGGCATGTCATCGCATGCCAGACCGAGGGATTAAAATTAAGGCCCATCCGTATTTCAAGTGAACCACACGACACGATTGAAAACATTATATATGGCAATGCTCCCCTCCAACCTGTTTCCCTTTGTTTGGCCCATCTGAATAACAAATAGGGATGATCTTTGGGCTTGAGGCATAAGTTTTGATGTGGTATAATGGTTGGAGTGGATATGATATTATCATCATGGTGAGGCTGCCCTGTATGTAAATATCAAGGGTGGATGTCTCTCTCCCAACTGTTTCCTTTGGTGTGGCACACCAGAATTACAGTTCAGCCTGATTTTTAGATGTGGACCAAAAATAAGAATACACATCTAATGGTCATCAAGGTGCGCCTAAAAAAATAAGGGTGGCATCCCACTGAATTGTTTTACTTAATTATCTCAGGCATCATAGGAAGAGTAATTTCTCCCAATTTGGAAAAAGGGGTGGCATAAAATCCATCCCGTCCATCAGGTGTGTCAAGTCATGTCTATGGCCTAAAAATCAGCCTCATCTCTAATTCAGGTGGGTCATACGGTTGGAAACAGTATACTGGGTAAGGCTTACCCAACTAATGGTTTCCCTGGGTGCAGCCCACATGAATCATGAGTAGGCTTGATTTTTGGCCCGATTATGCCTAAATATTGGTGTCGCAGGCTTGATTTTTTGGCCCAATTATGCCTAAATATTGGTGTGGCAACTAATGGTTGGAGTCAATATTATATAATCATCATGGTGAGCCCTGTAATAATCAAGGGTGGATGTTTCTCTTATAACTGTTTCCTTCGGTGTGGCCCACCTGAATCAAAGATAAGCCTAATTTTTTCACCCATAACCTACCATTGGATTAGGCATCTAATGGTCGGAGTAGATCTCACATACACATTACAGGCGCATATAGCACATGTGTACTTACCTTTTTAACCCCAAAAATAAGTGTTTCCCCACATTATTTAGATTGTGGGCTATAAAAGTGAGCATGTTTTTTTTTTTTTGTTTTTTTATTTTAAATATTATTATTTGAGGCAAATGGCAACACAATCTTCTACGTTGAATTTATTCTCTTTCACAAGCTTAGAAATCAAATCAAAAATGAGTATTTCTGCCATATATAATGCCAAGAGCTAACAGACACTGTGATTTTGTGGTACATAAAAATGCAGAATTTCAAGATAGATATTGGGTATTAATGGAAGTTTTGAAAATCTGCATGCTTACAAGCCAACTACTTAGATTTACCCATATAAACAAATGGGCTTGGATTTAAACCGCTTCTCCCAGCCACTTTTGTGCAGCAGCAGCAAACTTCCAAATTAGGCATACTTTCCCTCTGCTTTTTTCTCGCCTCCTAAAACAAGTGGTTTTTCTCTCCTTGCTACTTCCTCTAGTTAGTTTATATACAACTGAAACTCGGAAAAAGAGAGCTAACACAATGCAACTCAACTTGCCTATGAGCGATTGGGAGGGATGGGACTGAGGTTACAGCCTCGCGATCCATCTTGATTTTGACCAAAACCCAATACAACATTGGAAATATTTTGAGCATGTTTAAACCATAACCGTGTGGGAACTAGCTGCATAAAATCATTCCCCACAAAAGAGGACAATCACCTAAACCTGTCTTAACCACATGTTATTGAGTCTTTAAAAGGAAAAAGAATATTTGCCAGGCTCCACAACCGTGTTCACAATACATAGGCCAAAGAAGCCATGTGTAGGTCTAAATGACATAATCCAAACCACTGATGCAACCTATTCAAAAGTCTCTCTCTCTCTCTCTCTCTCTCCACTTTTGTGATCTTCCAGCATCATAGCCAAATGTTTTAACTTTGAGTAAGGTTTGGAGCATTCCACTAAGGGCCCGTTTGGATACCACCAAATAAGTTACTTTTTCTACTTACAGCAGTAGATAAGTAACTTATTTCAAATAAGTTTAGTCCATGATTAGTTATAAGTAACTTTTTTACTTAAGAAGTACTTCACTAGCTTTTTTATAAAATAAAATAAAATAAAATAAATTTTTTTTTATAGCTTTTCTACTTTTCTTAAGTTGCTGAAGAGAGGCACAAGAGGGATGAAAGAGAGGAGAAGCCGATAAGTATGTTGTTTACCAAACATACTTATCTTCTTAATAAACAGAAACTAAGTTACTTGTGGTATAAGTAACTTAAGCAACTTACGATCCAAACGCCCCCTAAGTGTCATGCAAACATCAGGGGCTATGGAATTACCAAGTCCATGATAGCTAACCCCACCAATTGTAAGGCCCACCACGTGGATTCCAAGTCCTATTGGGTTGGATGTCAGTCTGGCTCATGGGATCTGATTAATATTTGGCTTGTATCCAGGTCTATACTGAAGTGACCCATATACAGCCCAAAGTAATGCTTTTACACACGGGTTCAGTGGACATGATGACACGATGGATCAAGCAGGGCCGAATGGAACTAGGGTTGAGACCGACTTTTGTTTGTGATGGTTTGGATCCTGATTCAACAAGATTGACCCATTGACCCACTGATCTGACCATTTACAGCCCTACCTCTCATTCTTCTAGGTGACCAAAACCTGTCTACTTATCTACCTATACTCCAATACGACTACTACTCACTCTCTTGTAGTCAGTCAGAAGGGGGAATAAGCTATCACATGAAAGCGTCCGCAGCATTGTGGGCATATTCAAGCACTGCAGCAACCTGTAGCTGCCACACGGCATGTTCCACGATGTTGGAAAACCATCGGATTCTCCAAAAGAAAAACATATCAGCAATAGATTGTTGCTTGGAAGCATGCAAGTTGACCTTCTGCATAAATGTTGTGAGAAAGGCAATGATACAGGAAAAAAAAAATGCATCACAGATATGATTAAGAACACGCTGCTGGTTCTCTTGCAAAAAGGGAAGGTAGCACATACAGCACGAGATCAAAATTTCTACCGCATGAAGCCATATGGGGCCCTATAATTAGAAGGCACCATCCATTTCTTGATATTGTTACAAAGAAGCACAAGGACTGGGAAGGACATATCCGCACACCTGAGCTGAGAATGCTGTATGATTTTTAGCTGCCTTGGGTTGAAGCCGGAGTAGGGGCTGCAGCATTATCAGTTTCTTTACTGGAAGCCTTCGCCTTGAGATAGGAGCGGGCCACTTCTAACATCAGCTCGACTTCCTTCTTGTACTGCAGCACACGAATAATGTAGTAGAGATGTATAACAGTTTGACAATATATGGGAAATTGGATTTTATACACTAGCCATTAAAATAAAGCTTGTCACTTCTATAACAGTGCCTACTAAAGTTGCATTCCAAACACCACTCATACTGGTTCTACTAATTTTAAGCCTTTAGCTGCTGGAAAACTCCAACAAGAAAATAAAATGCTAATAACTTCCAGTAAAGTGTTGCTGTGGTTCAGTGAACACACAGTAAAGTGTTGCTGTGGTTCAGTGAACACATCAGTCTTCTTGAAATCAAGAAATTCCAAGCTTTGGGAAGTTAGAAATCTGGTACAGATTGTTAAGAGATCTGTTATGTAGTGAGTAACAGAACAGTGCAGGAAAAGTACTGCCGAGATTCTAGAAGGATGGAACCTTATGAGCTTAGTTTGCAGACAAAAGAGAGGAATCTTCAAGTAAAGGCGATCTCTGTGTTGCAACAAGATCTCCTTTCCCGACAGTGAAACAAGAAGATGGGAGCACTCCAACGACAGGAGAGCATCGAAAGAATATTCTAATGTCTCCAAGAAATCAATGCCAAAGTTAGTCAACTCATGCACACTAGCTACCAAGTAAAGAAAAGGAAACAGCCAGATCCAAGGAAAACCATCACCATCATCGAAGGCTTATCCTAACTAATTGCTGTTGGCCACATGAATCCTTTTCCACCATTCCACTCTATCAAGGGCCCTAACTTCAGTTAGAGCATAGGTCATCAAGTCTTTTTCTTACTACCTCTGCCCACGTGCTTTTGAGCCTTCCCCTTGCCCTTTTAGAGCCTTCAATTTGTACCCACTCCTAACTGGTATGGTTCTTGTCTCTGTTGCATATGACCAAACCATCTAAAAGTCTACTTTCCTTCGTCTTATTACCTATTGGTGGAGGTGCTACTCTTAAATTCTCTTGAATGCATTAATTTATAATTCTATCCCTCGTCTTGCTACTCATCCATCTCAACATCCTGATTTCGGCTACACATACAATGAGTATATTGCTCCTTCACTGCCCAACATTCTTTCCTGTAAAGCACACAGCTGGTCTTATAGCCATCCTATAAATTTCCTTTCAGTTTTGAGTATCCAAGGAAAACCATCTGCAAAGAAAAATATTTGGCAAATCTGCTACCACAGAAAATACAAATATAATAACCTAACATTGCTTCCAGCTTGAGAGTCAAGTTGATTAGTGTGTGCCCTCTCCAAAGGAAGACCTGGGATTGAATCCTGCTGATTTGGTGATGGGTGTTGCGGCTTGGAGAACCAACCAAAGGAAAAAAAATGGTGCACAGAAATGGATATGAGCAGCGATACAACTATGCACTTCTCGAAAGCTACGATGTGAATAACGATAGGACTTGGGAGACAGTTTATATTGTATTACTTCTTTTATTGGGAATGCCAGGAGATGGATGTTTGGGGCAAGAAAGCTCAACACTGACTTATGCACTAGGATAACAAATGCTGACCAGTACGAGTGAGAGTGGTTAAACACTTTTAGCAGGAAAATGAATTAGAAGAGAAATGATGCAGTGATTCCTTAGGATATACAGACCTCATTGACAGTGCCAGTCCTTATCTTAGATTGCATCACACACCATTTCTTGAAATGTACACCTGCAACAGGTCTGCAAATTCAGTATTGTTTGAAACCACAACTACCCGCCATTAGATGCTTACAAAAACAAAATATAATAAGAGTTTATGTTAAAAATTCAGAATCTACTCAGAAATCCTACTGATATTTCCAAGTTCGACTCAGCCAGAATTCAGTGGAATTGTGGAGGAGATATATATATGTGTGTGTGTGTGTGTGTGTGTGTGTGTGTGTGTGTGTGTGTGGACATAAACAAATGATATTTTCTAATACATAGGCGAACCAATAATTGATTCGGTCCCCTTTTTTTTTAAAAAAAATAAATTACAAAACAAATAAAAGAAGAACAGAAAAAAAAAAAAAGAAAAAAAAAAAAAAGAAGAAGCAAAAAAAGAATCACCACACAAGAGCGTTTGTTATTCTGTTTGTGAAAGCAAATAGTAAACCCAATAAATGTGCCCTGCTGAGTGGCTTTCATTAATTTTTGGGAACATATTACAGTCAAGGTTGTGGTTTGGCATAGGCCTTTAATTCCATCCCTTGGGAAAAACCTTGATTAAAAGGAAAAACTAGGAAGCTATCCTTCCTACATGATGGCATTATTAGTCCTAATATATGGTCCTTTGTCCTCAAAGTGTCCGAATCTTCAATTACGGTGGCTTGTTGTAGCCTTAGCACATACGAACGGTTGCTCGATTCCCATTGATTCCATTTTCAGAGGTTTATTGGATATCACGTGGAGATCTCATATTCCTCTCACAATGATAACCTAATTTTTTATGCTAGAGAATCCAAACTATGAAAAAGTCTAATAATTGCTTTACATATTTATTTTTGTAGTCAAGTATCATATATAAACGCAATGAGAAGGTGCAGCATGTGCGTGACATGATAGCATGATACGATTAATGATTTGATGCATCACTCAGTCATTTACTTGACAGTATTAAAGTGCCCAATATTCAACCAAGGTCTCAGCCAATGGCAAGAAGCCTAAATTTATATTAAAAGAATACTCGCAACAACAAAAAATAAATAAATGATAATGATAGTGACAATGATGAGATGAAGTTGGAGGCAAGGAGAAAGGAAACTTACCCACTTTTACATCTATAGCACAAGAAGATTCAGACTTTGTTTCTAAAAACCATCTACAGTGAACCTGAAACAGCACCGACATTGCTGGGGTCAGTGTTCATGCAAATCTAAGTGTGCGCTGCTGCTGCTGCTGCTGCTGTGTGTGTGTTGTGGCCAAGGAGGGTGTGTTGTGGCCAAGGAGGATGAATTTACATGAGATGTGTATGATGAGCAAAACTGTTAATTCATCTGGGACAAGACAAGCATGAATGTGTTAGAGACCAAAAATAATAGTGATCGGATAATAAAGGTCACATTATCACCACAATCAATTAAGTTTTCTGCATGACAATTTTTCTAAGAATATTAAGATTGTCCAATCACCACGACTTTCGGTCTATGGTAGATGCATACATCCATATGATGAAAGAACAGTTTGGATCTTCATATAAATGCGATATGTGCAGTACAAAATCTTGAGAGGACAAAAACTGTCAACCCAAGTGCGGATTGAATCACCCACTAACACAAATCAAAAGAATATGTTCGCATAGAGAGAGAGAGAGAGAGAGAGAGAGAGAGAGAGAGAGAGAGAGAGAGAGTTTATAATCAATTATATCTTCTTTTTTTAAAAATTTAAAGTTAATTAATCACTTCAATTTAATAAGTAGAAATCAAGATAAGCTACTTGAGGCATAAGTAGCTTATCTTAAGTAACTTATGATCCAAACGCCCCCTAAGTGTATGAACTATAGTTTATATACAAATAGCAAATAGATTGTGCAATTTGTATACAAAATGATGAATATTGTTGTTGTTGTTGTTTTAGATATTGTATGCATGGTATTATATATTATGTACATGCTGTTGATAAATTTGCACATCCTAAATACAAATTACATTACAACCCAATCAACACTACTTGCATTTGTTTTCTTCCTTTTATCCTGTGGGGTTCTGGCGGTCGTCAGTTTTGGGTGGGCTGACTAGTTAGATGCTTTTAGCAGTTATCTGCAGGAAGATAATAAGAATGCTACCTGCGTACTGATTCTTGAAGAAGGGAAAGGAGGTGGTCTTTTTTGTTCTAAAAACAAAAACAGTTTGAGAAGGGGGGTTTGGGCGGTTGGGTATGGTGATTAGGTAACAATGGAGAAAACTGTGAGTCCAGCCCCATTTCCAGTTTTAGACTGTTTGTTATGTTGGCAGTGCGCTTGGCACCAGGAATTATGTACACCTCCGTGTACCTACTTGTACATGCCAAGGGTATCCAGATCTAGACGCTGCATGGATACTTATAGGATACACTTTAACCGCATACTAATAAACCAGGTTTTTCCATTTCCATGAATCCTAATAATCTTCACATGGTACCAACGTGTTGGATCTTGGATGAAATACCTGTATACTTGCGCTGGATTTTGGGGGAAATGTGGTAGTATATCTATTCTCATATCCATGACTATATCTGAGCATCAACGTCAAAGTCTTATAAAGGGTAAAACATATGCTAAATTTAAGCAGTCGCCACCAATTTGGTTTGAGCCCACTGGTAACTGGTAGACAGTGTGTTTCAATATTGAGGTTCCAGGTTCAATCCCATTCCCATCTACCTATTATATATAAAAAAAAAAATTAAAAAAAAAAAAAAACAATGTTCATAAACAGGTAACTCAGAATAGACCACCTCAAGCCAAATGAGTGAATGGATCAACTAATTGAGAAACCTTAACAGAAAATTTGTAAAATCTTATAGGTGTGCAATGTGCTAGGTTAAATTAGGACAGAGAAAAGGTTTAATAGAGAAGAAGCGATTGAAGAATAGAACTAAGGTGGTTAAAGAAAAATGAGATGACAAAAGTCAAGAGAACTTAGAAAGGCAGACCATAACTGAGATCTTCATGTGAGGAGAGAACAAGAGAAGACAATAAATGGAGAGCTAGAAACAATTGTCGATTACATTATCTTAGAAATCATACATCCACTCTTGCCTAATCATCAGAGATACGGTGAAAAATTGGTGCATCCATAGAAGATATTGATGAATTCTTCAAAAGCTTGTAAAGACCTGTTCAGCGTTTTTTTTTTTTTGTCAGAAAAAAGAAATGCCTAATATTTTAGAGATTAGCTCATTTATGGTAATTTGTGATGTATTTGCTGAAATCTGAACCAGCTCAGCATGTTTTACCACCAAAATCAAGACACCACAGCTTAGGCAGGGAGGTGGAGTGAATAGGAAGATGGACATGGACACTCCAGTCTTCTTGCATTTGCCCTTCATTTCAGCCAGCTTATTTATCTTCCGAAACTAAGCCATCGTTACTGAGCAAGTTTTCAAGACAAAACAAAGAAAGACAACACACGACTTCTGAAATTGTGCTTCCTTCTTGCATCCAAAGGCTGTCACATCATGACTTTTACCTTTCACATTCTGAATTCAAGAATAGATAGATAACACTTTCAATTAAAAGAAAAAAGTAAATTTGATAGGAGAAAAAAATTCTAAATTTGACAGAATCATTAACTTCAAGAGCATAATAGACACAAGTTCAAGATAAATTTAGCTCAGGAAATTCTAGATACCTCAAAGTAAGACCCAAATGGAACATCATGTGCCTGTTGCACTGTCTCGAACGCCTGAAACAGGAGGATATAGTAGGTCAAAGTTCTATGAGTCATTAGTAGAAAACCACACAAGCTAGCAACTAGAACTGAATGTTGAGTCAATAAACATACCAGGGTTCTTTTATCAGCTGACAGAACAGCATGCTGCCACTCTGTCATGGCAGAGTCAGGAGGACACATGGGACTACTACAAAGTGCTCTGAAGGTTATTTCTCTGACCTGACCATCAAATTCGTCTGCAGCATGCCATTGGCCCAACTGGAGGCAACAGAAACATAAACACTGAAAGCATCAGATTACTGCATACAGGTATCAGTCAGAAATCAAATATCTCATCTAATATTGTTCTGATTTATGCTGAAGTACATTTCTGTCACTGTGCACTACAATCTACCAAAGTATCACTAAGAGCATAATCACCATCTAAGCCTTATCCCAATTAATTGGGATTAGCTACATGAATCCTTTGCTGCCATTCCACTCTATCAAGGGCCATACCTTTAGTTAGACCATACGTCATCAAGTCTATTCTTACTATGATGAGGACATTTGAGCACCATACCAGTGGAGGGCTAAGTTGGTCTCCTTATGGCTAGACGACCATTACATAGGACCACTTGGCCCAATTCACATTCCTAGCTACGTTGACAACTCCATGTGCATGTTCATGCATATTTGAGGATCCCACACTAGCAAGATGCACATGCATTGCATATAGGAGCTTGATGGACACATCGGACTGTTGGATCGAGTGGACATGATGATCAGACCTTTGGATTTCAACTGTAGATCATTCTGACAGTTGGATTATCATCATCAGACATCTTGACCGTGGACCCCATAGGCAATGAAATAGTTTAGTTGTTTAGTTTGTTTACATGTTTCGTTATTTTTGGTGGAACTCATATTTGTGTTGAGATTAGGGAGTTAGGAACAACTTTTAATTCTTTAAGTGTCTTTTGTAATAAGTCTTTTTTGAGACAATAAAGAGTTGGACATCCCCACCCTAGCCATTATGCATGTTATTATTAATGAAAGAGATTTCTCTCATTTTCCTTTGAGATTGAGCAAAAAGAATCATCCCTCCCGTGATTGGATTGATGGTGCGAAACCACGGGGAGCAATTCCCTAGTTATCTTTTCTACCTTTCTCTCTTCTCAACAAGGTATCTTCTCTCATCTTCTTCTTTTCTTCCTTCTTCTTCTTCTTCTTCTTGTTTTTTTTTTTCTTTCTTTTTTTTTTTTTTCTTTTTTTTTGTTACCATCCAAATCCCTACCCAGCCAAACCCTAACCCAAACTACGCCAAGCTCAAACCTGTGTCTATACAACTGTACGAACACACGTGTGGGTTGTCTATACGAACGATTCCCTTCTCCCTTGTCCCTCTTGCTTCGTTACCTCCATTCCCCTCTATTCATTGTCCCTTATTTCAATCCTAACTCAAAAACCAACTTAGATTCTAGAATCTCAAACCCTAATTTTCAAAACCTCCAATTTTTCCAAACCCAAATCCCTAAAATCTAAAAATCCTTTGTCCAAATCATAAATTCCTAACTCCCACAACCTGAAACCCACATTCCCAATTCTAGAAACCCTTTAGTCCTAAAACCCTTTACTCAAAATCTAAAATCCCAACCCAAAACCTCAACCATAATGTTCCAACCTTAATTCCTCTAAGCCTAGATACCCCAAACCCATTTCCTACATTCACTAGCCTTTAAACCGCCCTAACATGTTAAAACTCATATATGACACATGATTTCCATTGAATTCAAAATTAACACTATGCTAGGATGGGGGATATATCTCCCATAGGTCTTGGTTAATCAATAATTTATGAGACTCGCATTGCGGGACTGTCATAGGCTTGAATTTGGACATGTCATGAATCTGAAATTCCTGAATTTATGGTAAATTAGCTTTATTTTGTCGTTCCATTGCTTTAGTTAATCTGTCTTTTAATTTCATGGCATCATATTAGGTTAGATCATTCCATCATGCATCATACTACCTCCATCCATGTACTTTTGGCCTTCCACTTACTCTTTTAGAGCCTTCAGCTAGTACCAACTCACTCGTAACCGGTGCGGGTCTTGGTTTCCATTGCATGTGTGACCGAACCATCTAAGTCTAATTTCCCTCATCTTATTACCTAGTGGTGCTACTCCTAAGTTCACTCAAAGTATCACTCAGAACATTAATACCATTTATTCCTAAGGTGTACGGATTTGCTCCGCACATACAAAACAGCCACCCATGCATGCATAGACATGCTGACATATGGGTCTTGATAACTCTTAAGCCAAAAGAGTCCGAGAATCACATGTTCAGCATATTCAAGAAAGGCAAGCACATAACTGCCTGTACTTTGAAAATGGTGGGTCATAAAAGAGTACCACTAGGCATTGCCTTTTTTTAATAATAATATTTCCATCTTCTGGTCAATAGCTAATAAAAATAATTGTTCAAATGTGAAATGCTCCTGGGATTTTCTGAAAGAAAGGATGCAAAACAATAGGTCATGTCCGTGATTTTCGGAGATGAGTTTATATCGGTACTTCGAACGGCCACAAGAAAGCTTCTACTTTTTCTATAGAGAAATAATGGTAGAAAATTGGATGGTTTTTGTTATGCAAAGAGACTAATTTACTAAACCCACCAGCAACCTACATGTCTGAGAATTGCAATGATCCAAACAGATAGCAGGGACACCATTAGAAAATTCCAACAATGTTAAATAATTATTGCTGAACCCAAAGAAGGTCCCCACAAATATATAATCTTAGAGGTTGCTGTACCACTTACATTAAGATTAGTATCCTTTCGTAATGCCCTGTACTCCTGTATAAACTTTGAATCGTCACTTAGTAAAATATTAAAGAACTGCTCAGCTGTGCAAGGGAAAACATCCTGGGGAGAAAAATTAGCGGGCTCATGAGAAAGAAAATTGATTCTTTGCAACAATTCAACCGTAAAGGACAAGGGATACATACATTGACAATACCAACTAGAACTTCTTCTTTGATGAAAGCTTGGAACTTTTCAATCTTGGGAGCATCATCTTCGGGAGTTTTTTTCTGCCTTCTGGGACCTCTTACAGAGCTGCTCTGTGCACGCAAATCAGACTGTGCCTTCTCCTACATTTCCATCAAGAACAAGAAGTGGAAATAGTATGGATCTCTTCAGTCCAAGTATTAAATCAGCAAAGCTAAACTGAAAATCATAAGGCATAAGGCTGTATGAATTGAATACCAGCTCCAAAATTGCAGAAGGTTGAAAAGAAACCAAAGAAAACACGCACACATTTCAATACATGTTAAATATGAACAATGACATAATCGGCAAGGATTTCAAAGAATAAAAAAGCGGTGGCCCCTGAAGAGCTAAAATTTGCAAATTCTATATAGTGTAAGAGTGCAATATGTTCAAAATCATCGGCCACCACTACTAAAAGTTTTAAAGGCAACTAAAGAGATTTTTTTTTTCTTCACACACACCCCACACACTCACGCCACAGTGGGATTTCACCACCTATGGATACTCGAACCCTTGACCGGGTGTTGAAACTCCTCAGAGTCTACCGCCGGAGCAAGAGTACAAAAGAAGAAGAAGAAGCAATAATTGTATAACCTGCTTATATACATCAAGTTTCATGTCACCTCCTAATTTTCTCATCCATAAAACATCAGCTCACCAAATTACCCTTACAGTTTTTAAGATAAAACAAGTCTCTAAGCAATCATATTTGAGGCAACATGCATTATGAAAATAAAGAAAGGAATATACCTTCTTTTCGGCTTCTTCCATGTGTCGAAAGTTCTTTAATGCACGTTGTAGAGCTCTTAATGCATGATTTCTGTTCCAAAATGATGCAAATTTATATCTGACTCTACCTGAGAAATGGACAAGTGGAAATCATACCCATATAAACAATTTTCTAATTATATCAAAAGTATTCATCACTGTAATATGGCTATTCTAGTAGGATAAAGAGAGCTTATTTATTTATGTCAGTAAGAAAATAAACCATGCTAGCATACCTATCAATAAATTATTCAGAATTTCAAAATAAAAGCATTACAGGAAAATAGCCTAAAACATAGGATCATATTTTCAACTTCATTCTGACCATTGTTTAAAACTTGGTGAGTTGACTCAGATCAGGAAAAAAAAAAAAGGCTGATTCATACTTATGCATCAGTCCCATACAAAAATCAGCCAAATCAGCCAAGTTCTGCATTGACTTGACCAATCCACCGAGCCATGAAAACTCAGCCGAGTCAATTTGTCTTATAAAATTGCTTAATCAAGAGCAATTCTTGTTCAGAACAAGTTTTCTTTACTTTTACAATAGTCTCTGGAGGCTGAGTTCCCTATCAGAAGGGAGCTTGCCTGTTTGGAACTTGGTTTCTAGATGTGGGGATCGATGGTCTATCCAAGCCATTGGTCCAACGGCCCCCATCGTGGATGGACCATTCCCACAATATCCTCTAAATTTGTTGACTCTAACATTCCCGTTGTTGCATGCAACTGCATGGTTAAAAAGAAATGTATGAACGAACCACATTCAATAGAGGAAAAACCAAAGATACGATGACTAGGATCTTCCAATTTGGGAGATTTTTGGGGAATGGTCCACAAATGATGGAGCCGATTAGATCAATGGCTTGGATAGACCAACCATTGGCCCCACATCTACAAACTAAGCCTCAAGTCTCTGACATTTTATGACATTTTCAATTCGTCATCTGTTAATATCCTTTCTAAATCATAATCTCCTCCTCCTTTGTAAGCCCGCAACTTGCAACACTCAAAGCTAGACTGGTAAAAGAATCGAGATTCAAACAAAACTACACTTCAAGGAATTGTGCAAGATCTATAGATATGAATTGACAACTTTTATTGTTGAATGTGTTAGCTGTTAACTCCTTTTCCTATCTACACTGATCTTATGGTATGTGTTTCTCCAAAGAACAGATACTCGTGACTTTTTTTCCCTTTTGCTTTTTAGCATAAATACACACGTAAGGAATTTTGATAAAGCCTACACCCACTTCCCATGTTTTAAAGAGAACCTCATGTGGCTAAGGGGCCCACACATTGGACATCTCTCCCGTGTAATAAGCAAAGGGCCAATCCTCAATGGATTTGAGCGGTTTTGAAGGGAATGGAAGAAGAAGAGAGAAGAAGAGAAGAAGAGAGAAGAGAGGAAGAAAAAAGAGTTTGAGAGATAAAGGGCTTGTTGTGTCTTAGAGCCCACATAACCCTAACACGCCAACTTCTATTATATTAGAAGAGAGAGCAATCTTACATACTCTAGAGGAACACAAAAGACTATGCACTCACACACTAACACTAACATAATATACATACACTATTGTATTATCTTTCTATACTCCCCCTCAAGTTGGAGCATAAATGTCAATCATGCCCAACTTGCTAGTAATATAGAGAAGAGCATCCCCACTGAGAGACTTGGTTAGGACATCGACCAATTGGGCCCTAGAGCGAACAAAAGGAGTTATAATTTCCTTGCTAGTCACTTTCTCCTGAATGAAGTGACAGTCCACCTCAATGTGCTTCGTGTGCTCATGAAACATCGAATTAATGGCAATGTGAATGTAAACCTAATTATCATAGTGCAAAGGAATGGGACTTGAAGGAGTATAGCCAAGTTCTTGTAAAAGGGTTTGAAGCCAAACAAGTTCACATGTTGCATGAGTCATCGCCCTATACTCAGCTTCAGCGGAAGAGCACGCAACAACGGACTGCTTCTTACTCTTCCATGTGACAAGATTGTCACCAACGAACGTACGATATCCAGATGTAGATCGTTGATCATGTAGACTTCTAGCACAATCAACATCGGAGTAGCCCGAAAGATAAAGATGCTCGTGCTGCTAAAAGAGTGAACCCTTACCTGAGGTGGACTTAAGATACCCAAGGATATGATACACAGCTATTAGATGGGTGGTGCGAGGGGTATGCATGAATTGACTAACATCACCAACGGCAAAAGAAAGATCCAGTCAGGTGATAGAGTGAGATAAATAAGGTGGCCGACCAACTGGCGGTACATCCTTGGATCAAACATGCAAGCACCATCATCAGGAGTGAGTTTCATAGTAATATCCATAGGTGTAGCAGCAGGCTTACATCCTAGAATCCCTAACTCAGAGAAAAGATCGAGTATATTTTCGCTAAGAGAGAACCACACATGACTTCGACCAAGCAACTTCAATCCCCAAGAAGTACCAAAGAGTCCCTAGGTCTTTGATCTCAAAACGAGTTTTGAGAAAAGATTTAACATCCATCATTCCCTTTGTATCATCTCCAGATAGGACAGTGTCATCCACATAGACAATGAGAACCATAACTCCTATGGGCCGACGACAAATGAACGGAGAAGGATCAGCTTGGCTTCGAATAAATCAAAAGTCCGGAAGAGTACTATTGAACTTGTCAAACCAAGCACGTGGGGATTGTTTGAGACCATAAATTGATTTCTTTAGTCGATGCACAAGGGGTGAATCATGAGAGCCGTAAGGCATAAAAAAAATAAAATAAAATAAAAAACTGGTGGTTGATCTATATATACCTCTTCAACAAGATCACCGTGTGAGAAAGCATTTTTCACATCTAATTGAAATAAGGGTCACGACAAGTTTGCAGCCACAGAGATAACTACACAAATAGAGTTAAGTTTTGCCACAAGAGAGAATGTCTCAAAATATTCCACACCATATGCTTGAGTAAAACCCTTTACAACCAATCATGCCTTATAACGATGGACAAAACCATCGAAATGATACTTGGTGGTGTAAACCCATCAGCATCCAACAGTTTGTTTTCCCTCAGGTAAAGAGACCGGCTCCTAGGTATTGTTCTTCTTCAAAGCCTGCATTTCTTCCATTATAGCGTTATTCTAGTCAGGGTTACACATGGCTTCCCTCAAATTACACGGGGTAGCATAGGAGGATATGGAAGCTGCAAAAGACCAAAAAGAAGGTGAAAGATGATGGGAGGAGACAAAATTACTTATGGGATGCTTTGTACAAGAGCGGGAAGGCTTACGTAAAGTGCTGGAAAGATCATCATGAGTATGAGGGTGAGAGCTTATACCTAAACCACCAACAAAAGCGGACGAACTGGTAAGTGGGTGATCAGTAGAAGTTTTAGTTCATTGATGATACACAAGAATCGGCTTTGGAATAGATGGGGGTGACACCACATCATTAATGGGACAAACAACTAGAAGAGGTATAAAATCAGACTGTATAACCTCCCCTAGCAAAAGGATTGTTCGGAGATCTCCCCTCAGCAGAAAAGTATGGAATCTCTTCAAAGAAGGTGACATCTATAGACAGATACCTTCTACGAGTAGAGGATCATAACAATTATACCCCCTTTGAGACCCAGCGTAACCTAAGAAAACACACGTTATGGCCCGAGGACTCAACGTATCATTGCTCCCATCAAGAGTTTGAACGAAGCATGTACACCCAAAAACTTTAGGGGGTAACGGGAATGGTTTGTCCTATGGGAGCAAGATTTCAAATGAAGACTTGTGTGACAATATTCGAGATAGAATGCGATTAATCAGAAAAACAACAATAAGGCATCATCCTAAAGTCATTTTGGAAGATTCGTTTTGGACCAAGTAGGAGCGTACGAGTAACTTCAAGCAAGAGATGGTTCTTTCGCTCAGCTACACCATTTTGTTGAAGGGTGTGAGGATATGTTGTACGGGACAAGGAACCATGATCCTACAAGAAAGACAAAAAAACATTCAACATATACTCGCTCCCATTATCAGAATGTAAAGTTTTTGTGGGGCATTGAAATTGGTTGACACTTCATTGTAAAAGAGCTTAAAAATATCAAAAACTTCACCTTTGGATTTTAAGAGATAAACCTAGGTCATCTATGTGCAATCATCAATAAATGTAACAAAATATTTATATATAAAAAAGTGAGGTAACTGGAGCTAGGCCCCAAACATCCGAGTGGACCAACTCGAATAGCATGGGTTTCCTCTCAGATAAACTAGGAGGAAACATAGTCTAATGATATTTAAAGAGCTTGCAAGTTTCACAGTTCAAAGGTTTAGATACAAATATCGAAGGAAACAAAAGTTTTAACCTAAACACGAATGGATGCCTTAAACGACAATGCCATTGGGACACAAGCTCCTTATCTAAGGACAAGGCACTAGATGCTATTACATCTAGAGGTCCTGAAACACAGTGAGAGGGGAAGAAAGTTATTGAACAATTTAAGGATTCCGTAAGAACTAACAGTTAAGAGATTGAGAGGGAAACTAGGAACATGCAAAACGAAGGACAAGATCATAGTAGGAGAGAGCTTGATGGCATCAAATGCAAATACCGGAGTTTAGTTTCCATCATCAACAGTGACTGAGTGCAACTGGATAGAAGGGAGATAGGAGCTAAACATATTGCGCTTACAAGTCATGTTTGAGGTAACTCCAAAGTCGATGACCTAGGAAGGAGGAGAGGCCATATGAATAGCAATATCTAACTGGGTTATAGTGGCTCTGGAAGAGTTAGGGACTTCATGCACATGTAATCACATCAAGGCATCATAAACCTCAGAGACAAAAGAACATAATCACCTGAGGTAGACTTCTTTGCTGCAGTCGGATCTAAAGTCTGCTCAAAACTAATAGAGACACCACCAGCCACGGATACAACTACCTAACATGGGCGACCAACAAGGTCTCATCAATAATTGACAGGGTGGCTAGTACCCCCACAGTGAGTGCAATAGCAAGGACCATCACGTCCACATCCTCGTCCACTGCGGCCACAACTACCACATCCTCCTCAATCAACACCATGGCCCTTGCCTCGAGCACTCAATCCAGAATCACATCCACGTCCTTAAGCACTCTGTAGGAACTCTAGTGTCATGTTGGAATAAAGACCGATCCTCAACAGCATATGCAGATCAATTCGGGGAAACAAAAGGAGAGGTGAATGATGTAGTGACTCTTTGACACATTGCATAGATAGTTGTTAAAGAGGGAAGCGGATTCATGACAATAATTTGTCTTCGAACACCATGATAATCAAGGTTGAGCCTAGAAAGAAATGCATACTTTGGGTTTCTTTACGCTGCTTCCAAATGTGCTCATAGTCTTAGAGGTGTACACGAGTCGAACCAAGTCGAGCTTGGCATAGCTAGACTCGGCTTGGCCAGTAAATGACCCCAGCTCGAGCTCGGCTCGGCTCGGTCCTCAAGCTTGACTAGCCAGCTTGGTTCGGTTTAGTTAGCAACTCGGGCCAGTTCGAGTTGAGTTCAAGCCAAGATCAAGCCTCTGTGGCATTTTCTCAAACACATGGAGTGCACCTTCAATTTCTCACGGAATGTAAAGCAGCAGCATCGATTTACAGGTATTTCATCAAAGACTTAGTAGGCAACATAAAAAATCAAGATACAAGGACATTTGTTTCATATCCATATCTTCCTCGCCACTAGCCGACACTTCGTTGAGTCATTTCATCAAACACTTGCTGAGCAACATCAATATCAAAATAACCGAGTCACCGAACTGGTTTGATCCGAGTTGGGGTTCGATCCGAGTCGAGTCGAGCTCGGGCAAGCTCGAACTCGGCTCGAAATTTTTTCGAGCTCAAAAAATTTGCTCGACTCGGTTCGAAACTGAAACCGAGTCGAATCGAGCTTTTTCGAGTCGAGTCGAGCGAGCTAACTCAGTTCGTGTACAACTCTATGAATGGTAAAGGTCCAACTCATGCCACATACCCCAAAGAATAAAGTACTCCTTCAAGGATCTTGTATCTTGCTGAAACCTGCCAATGTTTGAGAAGATGAGACCTTGTTGGGAAGATGAGTCCCGAGGGTCAACAGACTGTTCTGGTAGCACAGGACTGGGTGCAGCAGCAGCAGTCTGGGCTTTCTTTCTCCCTTTCGCCATTGTTGAATCACTGTAGATGATGGGAATGACTTTCGATGTCGTTCCCATAGACGGCGCCAAACTATTGATGCAGAAATCTAGTTAGCCCTTCTTAGACCTTCGAGTACCTGCACACGAAAAAGACAAAAGAGACCTTGGCTTCAGCAGGGGACCCTTTGATGCCTAAGTCAGGCAAGGAATCTGGGTCTAGTAAAGTGTAGGGTTTTAGTGCGTAGAGTTGCGTGTACCTTTCACCACCGGAGGTGCTCGGTGGTGGCGTGGATAGCGATCTCTCTATTTAGCAGGTGCGTATTGTTGAGGGAATCAGATCTCGGGCGTGTCGTGATTGTCTTCCGAGATCTTCGACTGAGATCTCGAGCAGACGTCTTTAATAAGATCTGAATGGTCGGGATCAGGAGAAGTATGCAATAGAAGGCCGAGGCCGAGGTGACCTACATGGCCGACTCGAGGAGTACTTCGCCGACCTGGATTCTCTAGTGAGACGTGGTTGAGCTTAACAATGAGTAAATTGTCGATCTGCTGACTTGCCTCTGGGTGTCGTGTCCGAGCATCGAGGTCGAGCTTCTTTCCTTAGTGGAAATGAAATGACGTAGGGGATGATCATCCTCTTCATCTTATTGTACGGGATGGGGTTTCCGTGAGTGTAGCAGCTCAGAGTCTTGCCTCGTGCAAAGTCGTACCTTGGGAGCCCTTACCAAGAGATGTTCCAAGCAGCAGCTCGAAAATGAATGGGACCGTGAAAGGGCTCCACATCTGATGGAAGCGGAGATACTTCAGCCGTTGAGGAGCTCCTTGGTCGTGACCGGCGCTGGTTGACTACATGAGCACAGATGTCCGAGTTGACCTTATACTTCTGACCAACTCATTTCACCCATAACACACCTCCCAACCTTCCAAATATATATATATATATATATATATTATTCAGGGATCCGCTTCTATCCTACCTCTCGTTTAGTGACAACCAAGCTAAGTCAGCCTGAAACTAACACGAGCATACTTTCGCAACCCATTCACCAAAATAATGACCTTGCTTGGCTGACTAAGGGAAGTACCAAGTTGACTAGGCTAATTAGCAAATTACAGACCCACCCATGTTACATAATCTACTGCCTTCCTAAAATTGGACTAGTGGTACAAGTTTCTAATCAGAGAATCATAGACGATATTGTGTCGCCACAACACCTTGAATGTATCTTCCTCTTATGCCATTTCAATCCAGATTTTTTAGCAGTTCAGTCCTAGTATCATAAAGTTTTACATTTGTGGCCCCATCTAAGATCCTCACAAGTTGACACCACCTCAAGATAAACAACACTTACTAGTTGCAGAAGCCACCAATCACCTTTCCAAACTCTTGCGCGCATTTCTTTAACAGCCTTCCGCCTTCATTGGTTTTGAGCCCCTCACCTCTTCTACCCATGGAACTTTGTTCCTACCTTCTCTTTCCATTATTGTATTCTTACTATTTCAGGTCTCCTTAACCCTCTTTCCCACTGTTATTGTTAATCACAACAACTGTGTGAAGCGAGGGTATCAATTCACTATATATAATGGAACCTTCTCTTCAATTGGAAGTAGAATGAGGGTTTCTCCCCATGTAGTGTACAAATTCTCATGGTTCAAATCTCAGGTAACCATTCCATTATCATAAGAGAAATACGAAAACATATTATTTATTTATACAATAAATCCTTATGCCATCTTTTTTCTAACTCACTTCATTCCTCTGCTCAGTCCATGCCCTACCTCCCATCCTTCCCTCTGATGGGTCAAATTTCCATCCCTTGTACAACTCTCTAGCTCGAATTGAACTTTCTTTACAACAGTCTCTCTACCCCCATACTTCATTTTCCTGCTTCGATTGGTATGTTGTGTGTCATCATCCCCAAACCTCACAAATGTCAATCCCCTTGTTTTCCTTTTTCCCCAGTCCATCACAATATTCCAATTAATTATGATCTCCACCTCCCTAAACTTGTGTAGTTCCACCATAGTTATCACCTCTGATAGGTTGGATACAAACAGAAATCCATTTCCTCCAAAAGTCTCCCAAGGAATCTTGTTTTATGTTCAAATGAAACATGTCTAACCAAGAACAAGCTAAGATGGACAAGCCCCAAAAGTTTTCCATTTTGAAATTGGTTCAAGCAGGCTTTGATTAAATCATATTACACAAATTTCATACTTCCAACATGACCAAAATTATTTTAGGCTCTTCTAGTAAAAAATCAGGTCAAGTAAGTCATATGATCACCTATGTTACCCTAAAGAGTAAGGAACAAGCATAGCTGATAATAAAAATTTCATGCATGCTTTTGTAAAGCACAAACAACCATTTGATTTTAAAGCTTAATGAAATTCCCAAATTGTAAACTACTCCAAACTCTATTTTCAAAAGGCTGAGATAGCAGTCAAGTTCCCATTATGACTATGATGGTACAAGGAAAAGCAGAAAACATAAGAACAAAACAAGCCTATTTCCAACAGAATGGTTTAGTGTAACAAATTCAAGAGAGCTTGCAATATTAAAATTTATCACTAACCATCTGGACTTCCCAAAGGAGGAACACCGTGCCCACCAGCACCCATACGAAGAATAATAGTAATTGCAGGATTAATAAACGCATGTTGGGTCCTTTTTATCTGCATCATTACCAGAGTAAGATTTGTCAATGCTTTCAAATAATCAAGCAGTTGACAACGTTTAGCTCAGTGAAATGAGTACACACCTCATGAATATCTTCAAAACGAAGAATAACCTATCAAAGGAAAATAGAACACTCTTAAACACAGAAATGTATGCAGAAGCGCTCTATGAGAAGAGTGTCAAAACCATGAATCAATAATTGAGCATCCACTTATACAGTAAAAATGTATTGCTAAAAATTAAGACAAGTGAAAGATATATAGTTTGATTTACAAGTGTCCACTTTGATATTACTATCAAATTAAGAATACAATAGAAAAGGTAAATGAAACATCACATGGAGAACAGGACATTACATGAAACAGTTACTAGAAAAGTTTGCAAGACCCCTTGCCCAATCATGTGGTTTTTCTAGAACTCTTAGAGGATGATATCAGAGAAGAATGACTAAATGATGGTTGTCCCATGGCATATCACAGGGAAAGGTTTTCCACGGAAATCCTTGATTAGATACTACCATTCCATGCAATGAAAAGCTATATTAACAGACACTAAAGAAAACATACACACAACCTCCCGTATAACACTGAAAGAGAACCCAATGCCAGCACTGGAATTCCTCCCCAAGCAAAATTTTGACAAAGAAAAGGAAAGAAATGAAAAAGAAGAAGAAAAAGAAAAGAAAAGAAGAAGAAGAAGAAGAAGATTGCCAACAACACATGAAGTTGTCAAAAGTGATGTGATATGAATGAAAAAATCCTCAGGTTTGGTAATTTCAGATCCTCGCATCATTATCTTAGCCTTATTGCAACAAAATGGGGTCATACAAGAATCCTGTTTCACCATTACATTCAATGTCAGAGACACAGACCAACAACCTGACAGGACCTAGCCATCAATCCTATCTAAGGAACTAGCGTCAGTAAGTGAATGAAGGTTCCAATTATTGGTATCATATTAGCTGATACAGGAGTATCGGATATGCATTGGCCAGTACCAACACATGCAATGGGGAAAACAGAGGCTAGTTCAGATATCGGCAGGTGTATCGGTGTCATTTTGCCCCTGTGTATCGTGACATGGCCCAATACACCTACAACTACAAGAGACAATTTTTCTTTCTTCACTTTTTTTTTCCTCAAATTTTGTGTATTTTCTTTTGTTTCCAGCATATAGGAAAGCTAGTCATTTTGGTACTAGCTTTATGCCTATTTTGGAAATCAAAACACAAGAATTGAGTGTTCTTAATAAATCAAAGCAGAGAGGAACTCATCTGATAGTCATGTCTATAATAGCAAATACCAATTAGATTTGTGCACACTAAACAAATAAATAAATAGATATTTTTTATTAAGAAAAATACACTTTGTTTATGTGGGTAGGTGTGTGTCAAGTCATGGTCTTGGAATCTTAAATTAGTAATAGGCAGAACAAAGCAGAGTTTGTCATGGCAGTAATGGAATGAATGCTGGTTATTCAACAATAATTCTACCGTGGAACATTAGAGGTCTGAGATCTGCTGTGAAAAGAATTGTGGTTAGAGAGGTGATGGGGAGATCATGTGCACACGCACGCCCCCCACCCTACGCACATACTCAAGGAGGAGGAAGGCCCCACTATCGATCTGGATCGACGACGACATCTATGGAGGACCTCTTAGTTAGGGGGTTGTGCTATGGATCATTGGAGTGAACCCAATCATCATGTGGATCCCACATTAGATCTCATGATCGTGGCTCACTACCCTAGATGATCTAGGATTTTGAGTTTTGGTTATTGTTATTAGAAACATCATGAACAGTTTTGATTGCGTTGATTAGTTGTTATTTTTGTTACTTCGTCTCTAAGTATTAGTGTGCACACATGGCGCGACTTTTGAGGTTTAGGGTTTTCTTATAAGTAGACAACCTCATGTAGGTTTTTTTTTCATTGAATATTATGAATAAAATTCTGCGTTTTCCTGCTTCTCTAATTCTCTGAGTTGTAGAAATCCAATTGGGTGCGAAACCCTCCCTTCTTCGAAGGGCGAATTACCATGGTGCGAAGCCACACCCATCCCAAATTGCCCCTGTCTCCTACCCTTCATATTCATCATCTTTTACAACCATCCCCTCATCAAATCTACCCACGTTTGTAGCTAATCTTTCCCCTACAGTAGATTTCCAGAATCTGGCCCTATAGGAGGGTTGAAACTTCGATGGAGCACCACGCACGAATCGTACATCGGATCGACCCAAAACTTGGAGGGTTTGTAGCCTAGCCTTGGCCGACCAGACCCAAGGAGGGGATTTTTGGGTTCATAGGCCCCACGCACGTGCGGACAACCCTCAGTGGATGTGCGTCAGGCCTGGCCTGCTGTCCACACACGCGGGCTGGCTTCAGGTTCATTCTCTCCTCTCTTACCTAATTCCCTTAATCCTAACCCTAGATGGTCTTAAATTCCAATTTCTTTGCCCCTTTTTCTAACCCTAGGGTTCCCCGAATTGAAACTTGTGAATCCCTTGGATTGGGGAAATATTTTTGTGCATGTGTGGAGGAATTTACTCTCCTTTAAACATTGTTTGGTCTATATCTTTATTTGATCCAACCCTAACATGTGCAGGCCTGGACCCGCATAGATTCCCCTTATTGAATGCTTGCCTTTTTTTGTGGGATGTGGAATTTTGTGTGATTGTTTCTGAACTAGTCTGATCTAAGGCCTGGAATCTTACATAGCATATTTAAATTTTCATGTCCTGCATCAAGAGGGGCAAGAGAAAAAAGGGTGGATGTCATTGTGGTTCAAGAAACCAAGAAGGTGAGTTTTTGGATGTCGAAATCAGAGAGTAATGGGGTTGTCCTAATTTTGGATGGGATTGTATAGAGTCAAAAGGAAGATTTGGCGGAATTGTTGGCATTTGGGATCAGCATTCTCCCAAAAAGATTGATGCGGAAATGGGCAGATGGTCTGCAACATTCCTTTTTAATCAATTGTGGGAGGTAATTCATGGAGTTTGGCTTCGCTTTATGGGCCAAATTATCTAGGCTTAAGATAAGATCTTTGGGAGGAGCTTTTTTTATTATTTATTTTTATTTATATATATATAAAGAAAGTGGGCTCATGCCACTGAGATTTCATTGATATGAGAAAATTTATAGCCTTTCGAGTGGGTCCCAACAGAAAGATTTCGGACCACACCTATCATATGAACACAACCTAGGGTAGACACTAGGATTGGATGAAAGCATCCTAGAGGCCCTCCCCTCGAAAGCAAAAAAAAAAAAAAAAAAAAACCCATCAGAACTTGTCTCTGAGGCTATTAGAAAATTGGGATCCTCTTCAAGAGCACCTGATGGATCCAAGACCGGCCTTATCCAGAGCTAGGGCGCCTCTAATCAACCTCAGGAGTTCAGCTCGACATCGGTAGAGTTTGTCAGATTTTTGGGAAGAGCTTGACAGGGTTCAAAGCCGTTGGAATGTTCCCTGCTATATGGTTGGGGACTTTAATGTCATCAAATTCAGTCGTAAGAAGTTGGGAGGTTCAAAGGCTTCAACAAATTTATTGATTCTTAGGGTTTGATTGATATACCTCTTCAAGGTGTGAAATTTATGATTCCCCTCCTTGGGATTACCAAATGCATGTGGTTTGTGGGTGATTGCGTGTGTCCGCTGGGATTAGTCTCACCTTAAAATAGGCCAGGGACACCCTGTCTTCATTAAAAAAAAAAAAGGTGTGAAATTTACCTAGTCTAACAAACAAGAGTCCATCGTGATGCGCCATCTAGATCACTTTCTGAATTTGGCCTCATGGGAAGGTGTGTTTCTGGAGGCCAAACGGTAACTAGAAAGCGATCTTGAATATCATATCTAATCATAGGATTAGTCTCGTCTTAAAATAGGTCGCGGACACCCTATCGTCATTTTAAAAAAGGTGTGAAATTTACCTGGTCTAACAAACAAGAGTCCATTGTGATGTGCCATCTAGATCACTTTTTAATTTTGGCCTTGTGGGAAGGGGTGTTTCTGGAGGCTAAACGGTAACCAGAAAGCGGTCTTGAATATCATATCTGATCATAGTCCCCTCTTGCTTTCCTCCAGTCTCAAATCTTGGGGTCGTTTGCCTTTCTGTTTCAAATAAATGTGGATGGAGCAACCTGACTTTGTTGATGTTGTAAGGGATGGTGGGTTTCATTACAAATCTCAGGTATGGCTTCTTTCTGCCTATTGGTCAAGTTGCTTCTTTTGAAGGAGAAATTAATTTCTTGGAATAAAAATGTCTTTGGGGATCTAAAGATAGCTAAGCTAAATTTACAAGAGGAATAGGTTGCATTAGATAAAATAGAAGAAGACTCAGGTTCTTTGTCTGCAGCAGATCTATTAAGAAAAGAGGTGATCTTTGAAGAGTTGGAAGAGCTGCTGAGGAGAACTTTTCTGGAATAAGTCTCGTGATAAATGAATAAAAGGAGATAGCAATTCAGCCAATTTTCATAAGATTGCAAACGCCCAAAGAGTCAATTGCATCTCAGTTACCAAAAGTGGGGATTAAACTTTGGACCAAAAAGAAGACATTTGCAAATGTATCACTAGCTTCTTTAGTGAAGCGTTCTCCAAAGAATTTCCTTGTTGTCTTTTGATTGGGGGTGTAGTGTTCGACACTATCGCCCAGTCAAGCGCTTATGCTGGACAATAATTTCTCTTGAAGAAGTTAAGGTGCTTGCCTTTGCAGGAAATGAGATCATTTTCCCTACTTAATGTTGTTTTAGAGACTATGGGATTTGCTTGAGGATATTTTGGCGATCTTTGGAGATTTTATGCTAGTCATTGACAAATCACTTGTGCATCTTCCATTTCTTTGATTTCGAAGAAAGAGTGAGCAGGAGTAAACGATTTCAGACCAATTAGTTTAATCAGTAGTAGCCAAAAGCCTATTGTTGAGATCCTTGTCTCTCATCTTAAGAAGGTGATCAATAGCATTATATCTGATTCTCAAAGCACTTTCATTCCGAGAATATCATTTTTAGATGGGCCGGTAATGAATTGATAGACGACTACAAGAAGAAAGGGTATGAAGGTGACAGGTTTTTCATTCAAAGTTGATTTGGAAAGAGCTTACAATTGCGTCAACTTGAAGCTTTTGATTTATCTATTGGATCTTATGGGATTTGGATCAAAGTGGCAGCGTTGGATCAAGGCTTTATCTTCTCCTTGATTTTCAATCTCAGTAAATAGATCTCCAAAAGGTTCCTTCAAGGCTAGCTGCCCTGCCGCATCACCCATCAAGCAACCCTCTTTCTCTCATCCTTCTCTCCATTGTGGTTGAATCTTTTCTTGGGTTCATAGAAAAGACGGTATTGACTGGTATCATTAAGGAGATGATGTAGATAATTGTAATATTTTTCTCTCATTTTCAATATGATGACGACATCTCCTACTCAGAGATGGATCAATTATCGAAGCTCAAAATTTAGAAATATTCTCATTGGTTTTGAAGTTGTCTCAAGCCTTAAAAAATTTAAATCTTACCAAAAGTAGAGCATATTGGGCATTTTAATTTAAACCCGGTGTCAGAATCTGACATTCCAAAGGAAATTGGGTGTGGACTGTAGAATCACCACTTCTACATGATAATTTGCATGCACAATACGCTACATAGCTCACATTACAAGTTATTTTTCACTACAACATTAAAATCAATTAATTTTCAAGACTTTGCTATATTTTATATTTTCAATAAAAATTAGTTAATCTTTTCAATGCTTTTAGGAAAAATAATGCAAGTAATAGAACTAAATCAGTTTCGTTGCTCCTTTACCTTTATACTTGATCATTAACCTTTCCTATTACTTTAGGTTGCAGTTGGTTGCACCACATATCATGAAATTTGTTAAATTGCACTACTAATCAATCTAATTTAGTGCAAAAATAAAGAAATTGGTGCAAATAGGTGCATCCTTGATTAAAATTCTAGAAGTAGCATATAGCACAAGTGCGTAACACAATATGTAGCTTACGCCTCATGCTTCAAAGGAATGAAAGCTACACTACATACTATTTGCTATTTAAAACATTGTGCATAGTTTAAGACCCTATACAAAGAAAACTTATTATTTATACTTGTTTTTGTGGTTTTTTGAGTTCTAATTGTGTAATCATGTCTCTTTTAACGTCTAGAGAAGCACCATAGAAAAATTCCATCATTTTCCCAATGTTTCGCTAACGTTTCTCTCAAACATCAATGCATTCCCCAATAAATGAGATAATTCCCATGCAATCCGTTATGTTTCTATATCCCAAGGTTGTGAACATGCATCAATACAAGTACTGAAATCATAGAAGTGAAAAGGCCTTTATATCTCTAAATATTTGTAGGTCTTGCTCTCATCCTCCTTTCAAGCCCTCAGAGCCAAGGTATCCCAAAACGGTTATGTAACAGTAACGGAGGTAATCGTTACACGTTACAGGATAATAACAGTAGTTATGGAAAAATTTACCCGTAATGGATTGTATTGGTCCGTTACAGGGCTGCAATAGGCTTTTCTTTTCTTTTTCTTTTTTTTTTTTAAAGTCGTAATGGTCGTAACAGGGCCATTACGGCCCGTATCGTAACAGTAACCAACGTTCAAAATATCGGTGTCGCGTTACGTATTGTAACCTTAGGATACAGATATGTACCGGTTATCGCATGGGATCGGTTGTATCGTGAAATGTATCGTTGTTGTTGGAAACATGGGGAAACATTGGAAATTGGTCAAATTTGTCAACGAAATTTCAGTGATTGTTAAAAAAGATGTCAAAACACACTTATAAATCAAAATATTACAAAAAACAAGTGCAAAATAATATGTTTTCTTTGTATGGAGTCCTAATCTATGCGTTGTCTAACTGGATTGATGCAAGTATATTCAAAGTCTACTCATATAATTTATAAATGTAAGAAGATGTGTGGAAACACAAGCAATAAATTCAAAAGCAAAAGAAGAATCACTAGATTAGGTTACATACATGTTTGATTTTGATTTTTTTTCAATTTTTCACAACTCGGTCCTCCAAATCTCGAAATCGAAGTTACCAAACCATGATTTTTCATGCCATACAAAACATGAACAATCATGGATTTGTAACAATTTGACATTGATTAAACATGATCTGGGGGGGGGGAAGGATCGAAATTTTTTTTAAAAAATGCTCACCGGATCGAACGTGTGGGATATATCCCACTACTTGTGTGTTTCGTATCGTACAAGTGAGATATAAGATATATCGTGGGATATATTGTCCGATATCATCGATATTTAAAACGCTGACAGTAACAACGGTGGCCGTTACAACCACCATTACCGTTATGGAATACCTTGCTCTGAACCTACTCAATGTTCCCCTTCTGTTTTTTCTTTTTTAATGGAAGAATACTATTAGCACTACGACTCAAACAACAACAAAAGATGAAGCCCAAACAACAACAGATCAAATGGCTTTAAAAAATACAAAATACCATTCCAAACTGATTGGACATCATGAAACTTGCCTAAGGTCAACCATGGCCAACTCTCTGCGCTCAACTCCTTGCTTTGCAAGAATATCCACATTTGAATTTGATAATCTAAGCCCATGAGAGAAGAAGCAAGGAGGAGGGGGTTACTTGTTTCCCTTCTTTAGAGCCTTCTTTGGAATTTGATGCACATGACCATACCATCTCAACATGTCCACCATCATTTTCACTTATTGGGACTTCTAGGTTGCTTCAGATGGCCTCATTATCAATTCTGCCCTTCCTGTTGTTCCAGACATCCATCCCAATATTCTCAGATATGCACTCCATCTCAACTCATTTGATTATGCCTTCGAACTGGGAAAAAAAAAAAAAGCAGCCACATATAGAATGGTTGCTCCTCTTATAAACATTTTTCTCAAATTTCATACACATGTGAAGATCCCACAACACTCCATAGGCATTTCATCCACTATACTCCAATTCTATTGGAAACATCCTTGGCAATCTCCCATCCTTTTGAATAATTGAGCTAAAATAATGAAAAATATCATTTTGAAGGAACAAAACATGACACTTTGGAAACATCTTCATCAATGTCAGTGAAACTATTTCCCAAATTTCCTTTTTATAAAGAACCAAATAGACAAGAGTCACCTTAATTTTCTCCACACTCTGGAAAGCAAATTCTTCACATCTCATAAGATTACATTGTTCCTTCACTCCAATACCCCAAAATATAAGCATATGGAATGCATCTCCAAAGTCATTTCTGATGTGGTCAGAACTTTAATTCTACAATGAGAAAATTTCAATTCCCTCGTATGGAAAGACTGAGCCAATACCAAAGAGGTTAATAAAAAGCTCCAAATGTAGGATCATCCAACCTTGTAAATGGCCACATGCAAGTATTATGTCGGTTGCTACCAATTAACAAATTATCATCCATCCACACTCCCATATACAAACCCTCCCACAGGATGTAGATGCCATAGAGGAAATGAAGAATCTCTACAAGGAGAGGTATTTCGTCATCTTTCAAATGTGTTCCGAAAACTGCATTCCATACTGCATTTGCAAGAAAATCTTCTTCTTTAAAATTATAAAAAAATAAAAAATAAAAAAATAAAAAAAGACATGACAAGCAAATCTTCAGCGCCAATGATCCAGAATAATGATGATCTCTCCTCTACCCTTTATGTCCCCATACTTAGCCACAATTACCTTCCCCAAAAGAGCATCCTGTATGTACCCAAATTCCCCAAAGCCACTTTCCTGAAAGGGCATCATTTCTTCAACAGACACTACCAATACTTCAGAGGAATGAACGAGGATGTACGTGTTGTTATTATTATTATTTAATGGAATACCTTACAAAAGGAAGTCATGTTTGATCATATATCATATTTTGATCCAAATAGCTGGGTTCTTATATAGGGTCGTGAAATAGATGGGGTGATTTTTCTTGGTTCAAATAAATGAGATGCAAATGAGGAATCTAGAACTAGATAGCATATGCTGCCTAACAAAATATAAACGAAATACATATAGCATCTTTTGTTTCACAATTCCAAATTCACAGTTTCCAATGCATAAAAGATCGAGCTGAAAAGAATTTATAAGTTCTTAAACGCATCCTTATATGGTTCAAGTCAGCCAAACCCATCTAACCGATCAACAAAAGAAACTTTCTTCCAGCATGCGAGTACAAAAGAAACATAGCTGAACAAAAACAAGAAATAGGCATCTATGAATGGGCAGGATGGCTAACCTTCATTTGCTTAGAAAACACATTAGAATGGAAGCAAATATGCCATGCGGAGACATACATGCGACCATGATACAAGAATGATCTCTCAAGTGCACATGAATAACTATGGACAACAACCTGAAATAAGAATTTCCATGCATCAGACCACTGGTTGGATCACCAAAACGTCTCTCTTTCAACAGTTTCATGACACTTGCCTCATCTGGTGGAAGATTAAAAATGGTTTGTAAAGGCCCTGGTTTTTGATGAACTACTGTGGGACCTTCTTTATCTGAAGAAATCCTTCTCCGAGCATTGGCTCCAGCAAAACCATTCGCCCTAAAAAGAAATCTCAGTATCAACTACAAACAAAGGGCAGCAATCATGATAAACATAAAAAATGCTGAAGGTTCAGTTAGAAATTGTAAGAGAAAATTCAGATTTTCCTAGATCATAACACAAAGTCGAGTCCCAAACTCAAATACCTGAGGTCATCACCACTATGGTAAGACCTGATTTTCTCTACTTACCTCAATATGATAACAATTTGATAATTTATTTATTGAAAGATGCATATTTGACACACAAAATAAATCAACATGCACTGCTATCAAGACAAAAATTTAACCCGTCGCCAATGAACAATCAAAATCTGTGCACATGCGCAAATGAAACTGCTTCCCACCCACAACACCCAATCATGTGAATAAATGGATATGAAATAGGGTGAATATAAATGAGGAGAACTTCTGACTATTCATTCCTTCTAAGTTTCACCATTATGAGAATTGTATAAGGTACATGTGCAAACTTTTAGGGTGAATATAAATGAGGAGAGCATTTCAATGATCATTCCTCTGGTTACGTCTCACCTCCATTTATTTCAACTTTATGAGAATTTTATAAGGTACATGTGCAAACTTTTAAGGGTGAATATAAATGAGAAGAGCATTTGAATGATCGCTCCTCTGGTTATTTGAAGTCTCACCTCCATTTACTTCAACTTATTTATTCCTCGGGGTTATTCCGTCCCTCCCTGCCCTACAATGACTCTCCAGCTTACTTCAACTTCGACTTATTTCTTCCTTCAGGTAATTCCTTCCCTCCCTCCATTTACTTCTTCAACCCAAAATGAATATCTGTGGGGTCAATTACTGTACCCCTACAAGCATGGTTACTATCCTCCTATTGCATAGCCTCCACATGGAAGGCATCGACAAGATTCAAACCATTCCTTTAGTGTGTCCAACCATGAATAAGCCACAACCAAAAATCACACAGATTGGACAATCCTAGTTTTACAGTCACTGTTACGTAAATGGACACTAAGATAAATTTTGTAATTCAACAGGAGAAGTTAATGAATTAGACATTTAGGATTGTATCATCAGACGGTTAAGGGAATTTTGTCAGTGGCCAATCCATGGTGGGGCCACAGGATGAGTGATTCATTATAGGCATTTGCAACTATGCTAAATGATTGTGGAAACCACTGTTTATCCCTAAAATTTTGGTCAACTTCAAAAAGCAGCACTTGGACTAAACATATTCACCCATGTGATGTTTCACATTCATCAGGAAAAATTCACTAATTGGACATTTAAGTTTCTATCATCAGATGGTAAAGGGAATTTTTGGTAGTGGCCAATCCATGGTGGGGCCACAGGATGAGTGATTTATTTCATCATAAACATTTGCCTGTATGCTACATGATTGAGGAAACCATGGTTTTAGCCCTACAGTTTTGGTTGACTTCAAAAAAGGCAGTTAACATAAACATATCACCCATGTACCCTTCCTCATTGGGACCTGCAACAAGGCACCCATTTGCTTGTAACCTTTTAAATAAACAAATAAAAGAAGACAGGTGGTTTTGGAAAATTTATGATTCAAGGAGATGTTTTCTCTATTCCAATGTTAACCCTAAGTTGCAACATTGGTGAAATGAACTTCTTTCTTGTAGGACAAGACTCCCATGGTATGTGACAACCATTTTGGTGGGAACTCGTCTTCCTCACATATCGTACAGGTATTCAGACCATTCAAATTGTGGGGCATATTGTGGATAGTCCATAACCTGACAATCAATCTTATTGAGCAATCCGAAGCATGGTTTTGGAAAAATGATACGGTACAGGCTTCGCATATCGGTATTGGCCTTGTATTGGTTGAATTTTTTTTAGGCAAAAGATTACGGAAAATATCAAAGGAAAAAAGAAAAAGAAAAGGCAAAGTGAGATATTAAAAGATCTATCATCTTTTCGATGTTTTGAACATGTATTCAAATCTATGTCGGACCATTCTCAGTAAGAATGTTGTCTATCAGGTTGACCTGTTTAAACTCAACCAATCCCTAATTGAACACAAATCAAGTATGATTTGGTATATTACGGCCTATTATACTGAAATACAACAAAAGGAAGATGAACTCTTTTTTTCTATTTTTTTCCCATAATGGTCCATTCCACTTCAATTCTTTTAATCCTGCTGAAGTCTTTTATTTTGATCCCCAAAATAGGTTTGGATCTAGTCCAAAATGACTTTCTAAGCTTTTGCTATGGTTGAAATGAAAAAGAAGAGGAAATTTGAGAATATTTTGAAAAAGAAATTTTCAAATTTGTGCCTTCATGGCAATATCAGCACATGTCGGCCCACATCAAACATGTATCGATGTTGATACACCCTGTATCGGCCAATACAAGCCAACATGGCCCCTTTTTTTCCCCGAGGCCAATACGACCATGCATCACATATTGTAAAAGGCCAATATGGATATGATATGAACATGTTGTCAAAATCCTACAATTTACGATATATGAGTTTAGTCGAATCTTAAGAAAATGATTTGAATCCCAATCTTGAATCCCTTTTTATATGAATACTACAATTCTATGATTTGAATCCTATGATTTACGATTCAAATCATACTTGTTCTCTTCTATTTTAAGCTTCACTTGGTTTCATTTTATGTTTTTAAATTGGTGGGAGCTTTAAGAATCGTTTAGAAAATGTAAATTATTTTATTTGTTCTTTGTAAGTGATCAAATAATAAATATTCTCTTCAACATTAAATCATGTAGCCTTTTTTGTGATTTCTTACTTCTTCAACTAGTTGAAACACCAAATAGATGTATGACTTACCTGTAACGTTTTTATGGATGGTAATGATCATTCTCACTTTTATGTATTTTGGAATGACATTTAGAAATTAAAAAAATCTTTTTTAGTCGGTCTACAAAGTATCAAAGGCCTCTTTTCCACCATGATTAACAAGAACATAAATCATTAAATGACCTTTGTATTTTTTAAAGGAAATTTCTTGGAAGACAAAAAAATAAAGGAATAAAAACCCTTTAAAACTATCATGATATGGTATTACTTGGTGCACAATGATGGCAAAAGGAAGACGTGTTTCTAAAAAAATCTGATTTATTTATATTTTTCATTTTTTTTCCAATTTTTAAAGAAAATTATAAAAAAAAAAATCTTATGATACATTTTGTGATTCGATACGATTCAACCCCTACTACGATTTGCGATATGATAACGATTTTGACAACATTGGATCTGATATGGATGACTCAGTCATGGATCACAACCATTCAATAGGTGGCTATAATGGATGGTTAAAAGTAAAATAGTGAGCTATCCAAAATTTCCAAATTCAATGATTAAAGTTGGATGGCTACTACCACACCTCAATGTGATTTGGGATTATGCTCCAGCCACCATTGAATTCATAATTTGGACAGTTGAGACTACCTTACAATTATGCCATGCGTATGACTTCATAATTTAGACAGTTGAGGCTACCTTACAACTATGCCATTCGTATGATGGATGAGGCCCCCACCATTTTAAAATGGTAGTTTACTATCATAGGAATCTAGAGTTTTCTCGTATTATGGAGAAGAGACCACCTACAGGTGGTGACACAGTGGTGCCATACCATCTTTCCGGCCAACGTGCCCCTTGTGTAGAACATTCGTACCAAGAAAATCATAGGCCCTACCTACAAGCGGTGACACAGTGGTGCCATACCATCTTTTCGGCCAATGTGCCCCTTGTGTAGAACATTCATACCAGGAAAATCATAGGCCCTACCATGAAGATCGCCTTGCACAAAAATCAGGTAGATTCACTCAACAGATGGGCCACAATGTTGAGATGAATGGACAACCAATGGTTTAAATCAACATACAAGGTTCACCAATTGGGTGACTAGATCACTCTAATTTTAGACGAGTGATTGTCATGGTGGACTTTCATGGTACAAATATCTCATGCAAGTGGCATGTTAGCAGAAAAGAAGGTTCTGCACCATCAAGTTGGGTTTCTGTTACCTATAGATGATCAATTATGATATTATCACACTAGGTGCTTCACGGAGATCATACATGGTACAAGAAAACCTATCTACACAACACCCCATGTGTTGTCATGGCTAACAAATAAATTATCCAAATCATCCATTGGGTGGGGCCCATCGCAAGTACACCTTGGCACTATGGGTGCAAATGCACCGGATCAGGTCGGGACCGCGGGGGGGCAACCTAACCCAATTAAGATTGGCTCGAAATTTTGGGCCAGACAACCCATTAAAATTCGAGTCAGATCTAGATCGGATCAAAGTAAAAAATGGCCAACCCATTAGTTTAGTGAGTCAAGTCTGCGATAGGTATAGAAATTACAATTTTGAGTTTTCACATAAATAAATGTTTCATACCATCCAATTAGTGATGACAATCCATTTTAATGATAAAAGATAAAATGGTCAATGGTACAAATTCAGTAAATAAAATCAAACAGTCAGGGGAGTTCAATTAGTGTGATTTTTGGCATATTCTCCATTTTGCATGGCCCATCTTGGACCATGCAAATTATTAGATGGTCAGGGTAGTTCAATAAATGTGATGTTTATGATATTCTCCATCGTGCATGGCCCAAGATTGTCACACAAGTAGTGGATGGGTAACTGTGTTTTTAGGAAAGGTGGTGAACTATTGCTATAGTCTAGCTGAAAGGAAAACAAAAAACCCGCGTACATAGTTGAACTATTTTTCTTTAGTCTAGGTCAAGTCTAGGTCTAGGTCTAGGTCAGGTTTGGGTTGGGTCCATTTTAGTATACTCAAATTGGACCCATTTAAAACTTAGTCGGATTTGGGTGGGGTCAAGTTGATATTGAGAGGACCTGGACCCGACCCATTTAGTAATTCGGGTCAAAATTTTGGACCAAAACCCACCCCATAGGTCTAAAATTTGGACCAAGACCCACTAGTTTGCAGATCGGGTCCAATGGCCCATTAGGTTGACCTGGCTCATTTTGCACTCCAATTTGGAGCAATAATTAGACGAGTCCACTTCCCAAGTCAACCAATAGTTACAGCACAAATGGATGGCTGAAAAATTGGGAATGTTTTTCAAACATTATTATAAGTTTATAACACACCTGAAGAATGGATCAAGCTGATGTTGGGTCTAGATCATCTAAATGGTCAGACCCATCCACGTTATGCCGTAACGGCCATTACAGGGCCTTAAAAGCCGTTACGTAAAGGTAATGGTGGCACCCGTTACGTAAAGGTAACAGTGGCAACTGTCATGTAAACATAACGGTGGCAACCGTTACATGTTACGGGGTCATAATGGCTGTTTATGAAAAAAAAAAATGACCCGTAATGGTCCATTACAAGGCATATACAAGTTTTTCAGGGTTTTTTTCAATAAAAAAGGAGACCATAACGGCTGTTATGGGCACCGTAACGGCCATTACGGCTTGTATCGTAAAGGCAAAGGTGGTGGCCGTAATGGCCACTGTTACCATTATGGAATACCTTGGACCCATCTGATGGACAGCTGGGATATGCTAGACCAACACATGGAGTGGCATGGGGATGCTTAGCAATCCCCCGAAAATGAATTTTTTTTAAAATTTTTTGAAAGATACACCGAAAACGAATTCTTGTTCTCGTATATAGGATAAAATTGGGAAGAAATTAAAAAGAAGTGTTGGCATGCATAGGTTCAAGGGTGACAAAGTAACGTCCACTTTGACATCTCTCTTTTTCACTTTTCGTGGCCACATGCCACTCATTAATTGGTCCTAAGCTGGTTGGAGTTTTAGCTTTCAATTTTGGTTAATAAGAGTTTTGGATGGGTAGGGAATTTGGACGGAAACATTTAGACCCAATTTTACAACTCTCTACAGAATACGGAAGGATAGCAAGAGAGAAGAGAGAAAGATCTGGGCATGTGTCATCCCATTGTGAGAGACCGCCCCATATATAGATTACATTGCTTACATTACAACTTCAAAATGTCTGCAGCACAACTATACATATTCCAAATATGGATGATTCTTATCTACAAGGGAAAAAAAAAGTACAATATGGTATACAAGGAATGTGCACTCTCTTTTATAATATGATGCTCCATAGGAGTACTTTTCAATGTGCCTCTCTTACAAGTAAATTCACATTCCCAACAGTGCACTGAGTTCCATATATAAACCATGATTCAAAAACCCAAAAACTCAACTCAACTTGAATGCCATCTGGTCAAATTGACTTAAAGATAAGGCCCTAAATTCGAGCTCTAAAAATAAAAACTCGATAGTTAGGTAATTTTAAAATATAAATGCATTAATTAATAAAAATATGAAAAGAAATTAGAAAACAAAGAAAAAAAAAATCAACTCCAGTTAACTCAATAAGACTTGACGAGACACGAAAAAAAGTGATCTACTCAAGTTTCTCATCAAGCCAACTTGAAATCCAATCGAATAAACTCAGTTGAGTTTTGAGTCAATTAGACAAGTTTTAAAACTATGTTATGGATATATACATTAACTTGTGGCTGTGCATGTAAGGGAAATGACATAGTTCTTAATGATGAAATTGGCATTCTCAGCCGCAATGTCTGGACACAAATTAACTGAATTACTTTCGTTCAACTTAAGTTGCATGGGCATTTTGGGTTAAACAAGCAATTACCTAGAGGAACTCACAGGGAGTTTAATTGATTTAATATGAAGACAAACCTGAGAAACAAAAAAAAAAAAAAAATACATGTTCACTATGAGAAAATCTTAGAGAAGAACTCCAAGCATATAATAGAACTGCTTCAGTAGATGTACCTGCCCTGATGTATCCAGCATGTACCAGACTGCTCCAGCTTGATCTTCACCTTCAACTGGAACAGTCACAGATCCAAGAACTGCGCTTTTCCATACTATATCCCAGTCATATATTGTAACCTTAATCTACAAATAGGATTAGAAAACAGATCAAATTGATCTGAACTGCATGACAAGCATTACAAGAATTTAAACACACTTTTTTATAAGTAAGATGGGCTCGAACCCAAGACCTCAATGTTGAAACACATCATGTCTACCATTGAGCTGCAAGCTTGAAACCCACATTTTACCGAGCTGCACCCCAAGGTATGCTGTCAAATCAGTGCCTCCAAGGCCCGAACTTTGAACCAGATAAATAATTACACAGTATAGGGTTTAAATTACTAATTATGCATGCACTCGTCATATGAACTTCAAAAATGAATCATGCTAGGCCTCTTTGTAGGATGCAACTACCATTCTCTATAGATAGAAAGGCGGATTGTCTGGAAAGGCCAAATTAGATGCCTATAAAGTCCAAATTAATGATCAATCCACATACTCCACAAGGGCTTAAAAGGACTCCCATGGTTAAAAGAAAGCTTGATTAAATCCCTCACTGGATTGAGGAAGTAACCAGTCGAGGTCTTTTCAAACTGTCAAGTTGAGCAAGTTATCTTGACTTATTTTACGTAACAAGACAATTACCTAGAAAATAATTTATTCCAAGCCTGCTAATCATATTCATCTGTTTATGGTGTAGAGGACATTTATTATTTTTGATACTACAATATTTTGTGACTTCATATACACACACCCATCTAAGCCTTACCTTCTAAAAAAAATCCACACCTTGAGATTAGAAACAATGAAATAAAAGACATCAAAGGAAGCCATGAATAACTTCTGGTCTGTGAGCCAGAGAAACAAGTTATCATCTTTGATTCTTCAAGGCTTCCTCTACCAAATTGGTGCATCAGTTCATTTTGGTCACTCGCTGATGGCAGGTGTGGACCAAATCTATTGTCTGATTGCCAAGTGGGGCCCGTAGGATAAATCGCATGGCCAAATAAACAAATCATGGTTCACAACTTCACACACACGCACGCACGCACGCAACCACACAGAGCCATATGTTGTGTAAAGAGGGCCGTACACAAGGTATTTTGAGAGGTATAGTTGGTTTAGATGTTCTTTGGTTCTTAGTTGAATATTCTTTGTTTGTTGGGATTTGACCTCTTTAGTTGGTTCTCTCTTTAGAGAGAGAGTTTAATGAAATGTTCTCTATGAGCCAATAGAATTCTTTATTAGTTTTGGCATCAATTAAGTAACCAATAGAGTTTATAACTTGGCTTTCCAGCATCACTGATGATTTATGTACAAGGCTCTAATCTGTAGCCATTTGTACAAACTATAAACATGAATGATTGATTGCAGTCATCGTAAGGTTTTGGTATTAATTGTTCCTCATTAGCATGTTCTCTAGCAATTGTAGCACCATTATTTTTATCCTATGTGGCTTTATCCTCTTATTTTGGGCACAATTATCAATTATGTGGAATTATTCTACAGGTTGATCATATAAAAGGGGTGCAGAGCCAGCTGAAAAAAAATGGGACAAATCAGAATCACAAACTGATTTATTCAAGAAGGCTAGGATTAGAGTTCTTCATTGGGCAGCGGGTTCAAAGGCCTTCACTGGGTGTTATCTGGATGAATCGAGGAAATTTGTGGGGTGGGGGATTCCTTGTATAGATTTGACGATTTGTTATCATCGATCCGTTCAAGTTGGGGTCCATGTCTGTTTGTTTCCTTCTGTTGTTTCTAATGAAATAATTTTCATTCAAAAGGAGAAGAAAATAAGGTTATTGTTACTGTTCAAAAGGAAAGGAGGAAGTATCTACACATGGTTTCTATTGACTTGTAGACAGTATACGATGGGGTACCTAAGGAAGTTATGCAGTGGGTTACAAGGAAGACTTGGTCCGAAGGAAATGTATTGACATCATTAAAGCATGTATGTGGGTAATGTTACAAGAGTGAGACAGCCTTATGGTGAGATAAATGAGTTCCTACCAGTAAAAAGCAAATGAGTTCCTGATGGCAGCAGGTCCTCCTCAAAGGTCCGCATCATCTCTTTGCATTTGTAATGGATGAATTAACAGCTATCATCCATGATAAGTTCTCATGCATGTCATTTGATGATGATGTGGTGCTGGAACTAGAGGGCAAAAATGCTAAATTAGAGTTTTGGAGGAAGACTAAAGATTTAAAAGCCCACAAAACAGAAAAGAGAATTTGGAATGCAACTTCAGTAGGAATAGTCATAACGTGAGGCTTTAGCTAAGAATGATGACTCAGAGATTCCTCTTGGTGATATGTTTCTCTATATGAGCTCTCTCATATAAAAGGAGAGTTCAAGGAAGATGTCTTGACTCTTGAATACTATAGAATTGTAAACTAGGGCTGGACATCCCCTCTCCTCCTTGGTATATTAATAATGAGCAAGTGAAAAACTAAAATATACCTCAATTAAGAAAAGCAAATATTTCTCGCAAGTCCTAACCAAAGATCCTAACTCTTAATCCACAATTTTAACTAAAGAATAGACAAGAGAAGGTGCAAGGTGGGCTGTACAGTTGTACAACCCATATTTCTCATGCATTAACACTCCCCCTCAAGCTAGAGCATAGATGTTGTCGATGTCAATCTTCGAATATATACATATAGATTGACTGTGAGGTAGAGCCTTGTTGAATAGATCAGCAAGTTGATCCGGAGACCGGACATGGGGTAGAGATTTCACCAATGGAGACCTCATGTATAAAGTGACATATTTAGTTCTTTCATGATAGACTGGATTGTTTGCAATGTAAGATGTCATATAATTATCACAAAACAACCGCATAAGTAGATTAATGACAAACCCCATTTCGTACAATAGTTTCTTGATCCACATTAGCTTATAGGTAGTGTAAGCCATTGCTCTATATTTTGTTTAAGCACTTGATTAGGCCACAACGCCCTGTTTCTTACTCTTCCATGTGACTAGATTTTCTCCCACAAACTTATAGTACCGGGTAGTAGACCACCTATCTATCAAAGAGCCTGCTCAGTCCGCATCAAAATACTTGATGACATGAAGATGATTTTTCGTCTGTACAAAACTCCCTGGCTCGGTGCTCCTTTTAGATACCGCAGATTTTAAACGACCACATCCATTGGTGGTACTCATGGAGAGTTCATAAACTAGCTCACCACAATCACAGTATAACATATGTTTGGTTAAGTAATAGTTAAATGGATGAGCTTCCTAGCCAATCTTTTATACCTCCTTGGGTTTTCAAATATATCTCCTTGATCACTAAAAGTTTGTAACTTGGATCCACTGGTGTATCAACTAGCTTAGTACCAATAAAACTTGTCTCTATGAGCATCGAAAACGCATTTCCATTGGGATAAATTAATTCCTTCCTTCGACCTACCAACCTCCATACCCAAGAAGTATCAAAGATGACCCAAATCTTTTATGAGAAAATGCCTCTGAAGATTTCTTCAACTCCTCAATCCCCCTATCATCATTTCCTTTAACAATAATATCATCATCAACATATACCATTAACACAATAAAACCAAAAGCGCCTTTCTGTACAAAGACAGAATGATCTGCATGACTTTGAATAACACCATAGTTCATCACAACTTTACTGAATATATCAAACCATGTACGTGGAGACTGCTTTAACCCATAGATCACTTTTCTCAGTTTACACACCTTGTCTGACTCCTCCTAAGCAACGAATCCAACTAATTACTCCATATAGATCTTTCATCCCTCCCTATGAGATCACCATAAAGAAATGTACTTTTAATGTCCAGTTGGAAGAGGGGCCAGCCATGGGGAATATAGAAAGAAATGCAAGAATTTTCAAGGGTAAAGAATCATATCTACCTTCCTTGATCACCCACATTGAGGTCTATATAGCCTCCCAGTGTACCATTTGGGTCTCTTCTACGAAACTCCCTTGTCGTTGGCAGAGCTTCTTCACAAATGGAGAGGGTGTCCTGAAGAGCATAAGTAAGATCCATTAAACACTTCGAGATGGGCTTCCCCCACCACCGGACAATGGGAAACTCAATATTAATGATAGCTTGGCAACTCTAGGGAATTGAGTATTGAAGGGATCATTAGAGATAAGATAAACGATATCGTCCTTTGCATCTCAGGTCTAGTGGGGTGGCGAAAACTCTAATAGAGCTGAACTTGGGCGATTAAAATCAGGATCAAGCTATTCTAAATCACTTCCAAGGCATGCCTATTGTAGAAGGAGACTCTTCAACAATCACATGGGCATGATGGAAGGCATTATGCACATAGTCATTAGGTTTCACTCTAAATGACATTAGAATGCATTGAAGGTCTTCTACAATTTACTTTTATTTTTTTAATTCAGTCCCAAGAGAGGAAAAGTTTATTATTGACCTTATTGCGAAGAAGTACATAAAGCTAATCTTTGCAAAGGGGACTCATACATTGCCTCGATGCAGATCGTTCTTCTTTATCTTCTTTTTTTTTTTTTTTTTTTCCTTTAATAAAATTCTCTGTGTTGCTCACAAAAATAATTTCAAATGTGTAGGTCTAGTTAAAATCCATGTTCGGGAGATTCCTCAAACTATCTGGTTTTACCTAGGATCTACGATTCGAAAGGATGGAGAGATCAATGGGAATGCGTCCAACAAAATTAGAGCAAGTAGATGGATTGGAGGTGTTCCACTAGAGTATCGTGTCATTGTCACATGCCTGTAAAATTTAAGGGAACTTATCATAATGCAGATAATTGATCGATTACACTAGATGGGGTAGTGTTCAGCACTTTGATGGCAACATGAATACATGATGAGATTCTAGAAGGGATATAATTAAGAACAAAGTCTTATGAAGTAGCCTCGAATTAGTCCTAATGAGAGAAAATCATAGAGAGCAGATTGAGATGATTCGGTCATGTACATCAAAGGGAAAAGCCGGCTTTGGTAAGGAGGGGAACACTGATTAGGTTTAAGGACTGAAAGAGATGACGAGATGAAGACCTAAAAGAATACAAATCGAGGTGGTGAGAAGGGACATGTTCATTTACCAAGGATAGGGCTTGGATACAAAGAATTGGTGAAATAAAATTGTAAAGTCAATCGCAAATAGCTCGTCAATGCTATAATGGTGATCACAATATGTTGACCATGGAAGTTTCTACAACTCGAAATTTATGCACCCAGTTGCTATTCGATTTTCTTTTCCAAGTAGTAAGCATTTTTTAGCACTTCAAGAAAGTTATTTAGCCTCACTAACCACAAATTGAAGTAGGTTATTTAGCCTTCTGCATTCTTTTTTACTCTTTTTTTTTTTTGGGTGGCTTCACAAACTTATTGCATAACAATAAAAATAAAAATAAAAATAAAAAACAGCCTCATATTCATGTCGTTTATAAGGAAAGATATACTAAAAATATCGCATAAAAGACTGGCTAAATCAATGTAGTAATGGTCATAAAAGGTCTATGTTTGCTATTGTTGTTAAATTCATAAATGCAATCTATAGAATAATAAAAATGACACCAACCCATGTGATGAAGACAAAATCAAAACTAATGAATAGACAAGGAATGAAATAAAATCCATTGAAGCATTTCAATGCAAAATAAAAAAATAATACAAAATTCATTTTCAATATGATTTTGCATGTAAACACCCAGCTATGTCAGAAGCAAATACACCTATAGCTACCTGAACAGGAAGCTCATCAACAAAAAAATTGAACTCCTCTCCCCACATTGGGTTTCTCGAACCAGGAACCATGGAACTGCATAAACAAGAAGAGATGAAATCTTAGGCAAGCTAATACTGAAAACTTGCCACATATAGGCTGTAGCCAAATTTATTTATTTTTTTGATATAACTAAAATATAAAGTGAATTAGTTGCAAGAAATTAGATGCCAAGTGGACAAATAGAAGAAATAGGCATCAAGTATTTTGAAGGGAGTTTAGCGATTCATGTTTGGAGGCATAGTTGCATTAGCTATCAAAAAAAAATCATACTTGGTTGCATGGGAAAATGGGTGCATATAAATCTGAAAAAGATAAGAAAACTAAAAGTATGTCCAGAATAGACAAGACAAACTATGCAAAATCTTTAAAAAATTAATGATACATATGTTTCTTTCTTGAATTCTCATAAACTTACCACATCAGTGCATGTGGGTTCGAGCTACCATTCATACTCAATATGGTATTGAGAATCAACCGACCAAGGTTTGCCATATTGGCATCCAGGACCTTCTAGTATACGAAATTAGTACTATGTTTACCTATTTTGGCGTGTCTAAAAAATCTTCATTATAATTTGTGTTAACTTTTTTTCTATTTCAGATCTTAAGATATTTTCTTTTAAGATTCTGGACTCAATTTCCCTACTGGCCCCATCTGAGACAAGTCTTGTCAGCTTCAGCAATGCAACTTGAACTCAGTTCCAAGCGAGCTGAAACGAGATTTTGAACCATGCTACCACCTAACTTACAGTAGAAAGGGAGAAAGGAGAAGTGTGAAAGGGAGAGAAGATTGTGGAAGAGGAAAAAAAAAAAGAGTTTAGGGCAAAAGCTAATGTGAATGACTAACACATACACACACAGAGAGAGAAGAGTGAGAAAGAGAAAAAAGGCAAAAGAGAATTTAAGGCAAAAGACTATTGCGGCTGACACATGCGCACAAGCGCGCGCATGCACACAAATGACTTGATGAAATCTGATCAAGCTGAGTTGCCTCAGCCAAGTTGAGTCAAGTCTTTTTGAGTTTTCAAACATACGCCTTTCAACTATCACCAGCCATAGTTTTAGGGAGAGAAGAATCATAGATCTTGAGAATGCTATAGTCCTAGAAATATGATCAAGTTTGAGTTGACTCGGCACAGTTGAGTCAAGTCTTTTTGAGTATTCAAACATATAGCTGTTCAACTCTATCACCAGCCATAATTTTATGGGGGAGAAGAATCATAGATCTTGAGAATGCTGAAGTCCTACTTGATACCACATTCATCTAAAACTCAAAGATGCCAGGTTAAGTTTCTAAGAATAGAAAACTAGCTACCAATTTTCAAGCTTTCCTATAAATACATTTTTTTCCCATGAAAAAAAAAAAAATGTTTGCCTCAAGCCAAAAATAAGAAGTTTCTCAAATTCCATAAAAGACATAGCCGTCGTATACTTGGTCTCTATTCAACTATAACAAGCTGATGACATTCAGTCTCAAATTCTTTTCAATCCTGAGTACACATTCTTCATGGCAGATATGTCCACATCTAGATATTCATTCCCTAATTGTTTGCAATCTGGTGTATGAGGGTTTCTTCAATCCTTTCCCATCTGGTATTTGCTCCACACATTTATTTTTTAACGTATTTTTCACTAATATGTCCAAAACCTAGATAAACTAGACATCCAAACTCCAAGATAGAGTTCCCTTCATGGAAGATGGCAAATCTTCCTCACTACGAACACTACTGTATAATATCCTACACAATAGGTGACTTACTAATTTGATCTTACTATGCAGAAGACAGCAACCATAACTCACTAAAATAAACTAATAGACCAACATGTCAACCACTACACAAAAGCTTCAGTTGTTGAGTAAAGTGAGAGTGACAAGAGATGGCAATACCTGTGAAAAGATATTAAGCAACAATAAAACAAAATGGACAAGCAGGGGCAATCACCTAAACCGTTTTTGGGAACCACAAGTGATAATAGCATAAGGATCTGACGTTCCATTTAAGTTTGCTCCAATCAGGTTCTTGGCTGCCAAAAGTTCCAACTGAAATAAGGAACGAAAGGCACTTGCCTTGTTAGAAAAGGAACTCATTTCAGCAGAAAGTAGTGACCGCCAAGGAACTATAATACTTTTGTACCAGCAAACCATCCTAAATAATATTAAGTGTGGAAGAAATAGGTAAGGCACTAGAGTGTTTGGATTCATACAAGATACTTATGCATAATCCACAAGATCCAAGTACCTTGATCACATATGCTGAAGTACTTTGTGAATCTCCTTTCAACTGGCCCATCTACAAAATAAGTGCAGAACTGCATGTCAAACAAATGGAATAATTACTCCATGAGAGATATAACAAAAAAGTTTATGACTAAAGCCCAGCTAGCTGCAGGCTCATCATTGAGCATGAAAATGGAAGAAACAATATTAGTTGGCCAACTTAATGACCGAGAGAGAGGGATGTGTCTAAGGGAGTGCACAAATGTGAAGAGTCACTGAAGACCACCAGTGCAGAGACAAATGAGTTCACCATTACTGCAAGAAACAGAGGTCAGCATTGAACATGTATCTTTTTGCCTGGGTTATTGACAAGTTGACAAGGCATTTACAAGAAGAGGTCCTGTAGAGTATGTTTCTTGCATATGGCATAATTTTGATTAATGAGATGAGGGAAGGGGTAACGCAAACCTAGAACTATGCAAGAATGCTTTAGAATCTAAAGGTCTTAACTCTTAAGTTAGTCGGACTATAACATACTTATATGGGATGCAATTTTAGTAAACATAGGAGTGCAAATGATGCAGGCTAAACTGGGCCCAAGATCCATAGGCCAGGCCTTCACATTAAGCCCAAGCCCAGGCGTCACAATTGGGACATCAATACAGAGGCCCATGCCTCCTGTTTTTAGGTAGTTAGATAAGAAAATCAATCAGCTAGCCATGCAGTAGTTAATCAATCAAATCTTCTTAAATGCATTCTTATCCTTTTGGGCGTGTCTCTATTACTTTTCCATTTTTGTAATAAGTCATTGATTGTCAATGACATTATGAACCTACCTTCTTTGTACGTCTAAAGAGCCTATGTAAGGGCCTTATATGAGTAGTCTCAAGGCACCTTTGAAATGAATAAAATTTCTAGATTGTTCTCCTTCCACTTTATTTTTGGTTCTCAAGCTTGGATTGAAAGTACCTGCGTTTGAGCGGAACCTTCCCATCAACCAACTGTGCCAGTTTGGTATCAGAGCGGGTTTCAACGGCTGGATTGAAGTCCCCTCTGGGTCAACAATAATCTCGATATTCTGTTTTCAGGTTCGTTAATCATAAATTTCTGCATCTTTTCTTTTGTTCTCTTCATTGCATCTATCCACCAGAGGTCGGCATCGAACCTATATCTTTTTTGCATGGGTTATTGACGGGTTGACAAGGTATTTACAAGAAGAGGTCTTGTAGTGAATGTTTCTTGCAGATGGCATAATTTTGATTCACGAGATGAGGGAAGCGGTAACACAAAGCTAGAACTATGCAGGAATGCTTTAGAATCTAAAGGTCTTAACTCAAAAGTTAGTCGGACTCCAACATACTTAGACGGGATGCAATTTTAGTAAACATACGAGTGGAAATAATGCAGACTGAACTGGGCCTAAGATCCATGGGCCAGGCCCCATGGCTGGCCCATCAATAAGGAACCCAAGCCTCCTAGTTTTAAGTAGTTAGCCAGTAAAATCAATCTGCTAGTTATGCAATAATCAATTAATCAAATCCTCTTAAATGTGTTCTTACGCCTTGGGCATCTCTCTATTACTTTTCCATTTGTTGTAATAAGACATTGGTCATTAATGACATTATCAACCTATACCTTCTTTGTATGTCTAAAAAGTCTATTTAAGGGCCTTATATGAGTAGTCTCAAGGCACCTTTGACATGAATAAAATTTCTATATTGTTCTCGTTCTACTTTATTTGTGGTTCTCAAGATAAGATTGAAAGTGCCTACATTTGAGCAGAACCTTCCCATAAACCAACTATGCCAGTTTGGTATCAGAGCCGGTTTCAATGGCTGGATTGAAATTCTTGATCAACAACAATCTTTATATTATGTTTCCATATTCTTTAATCATAAATTTCTGCACCTCTTCCTTTGTTATCCCCATTGCATCTATTCCTCGTACCCCCTGGATCAACGACAATCTTTATATTCTGTTTTCAGATTCTTTAATCATAAATTTCTGCATCTCTTCTTTTATTCTCTTCATTGCATCTATCCCTCGTACCCCCCTAGATCAACAACAATCTCGATATTCTGTTTTCAGGTTCTTTAATCACAAATTTATCCATCTTTCTTTATTCTCTTTATTACATCATTCCCCCCCCCCCCCCCCCAAAAAAAAAAAAAAAAAAAAACACTTTTTCTTTTATTTTTCAAGCCCAAACGTCCAACTAACAAGGGGAGACCCTGGTTGGTAGCCATCTACCCCCAAAAATTAGCCCATTAAAACTTTGGGGAAATAATTGCCCCATTCCAAGCCCATTAAAAACCCAAAAAACAGCCATATTCCAGCCTATTAAAAGCCCCAAAAAAAAATCAGCCATGTTCCAGTCCAAATCCAACCCATTAAAAGCCCAAAATCCAGCCCCTATTCCATCCCATTAAAAGCCCTAAAAATTAGCCCTATTCCAGACCAAAATCCAGCCCCTATTACAACCCAGAATCCAACCCCCATTCTAGCGCATTAAAGGCCCTGAAACCAGCCCTATTCTAATTTAATCCAGCCCATTAACAGCCCAAAATCCAACCTATTAACAGTCTACATTCACCCTTGTTCCAACCCATTAAAACTTAGAATCTTAGACCATTAACAATCTTCTATTCTAAACTAGAAACCGCCCTATATTTTGTCCATTACTTTGTCGAGTCACCCCCTGATACAATGTCTACCCGTAATGGTCACATCTATCAAGGGAGGCTTACCAATCAATAACGAGACAATGATATCACTGAGCTATTTGCAAGGGTTGCCAGCCTGAAAACCACTATTGACCAAAAACATGGAGAACAATATGGAGAGCAACCTGATTCAATCGGAGATCTTGATAGCAACCCAAATCCGCAACCAAAGTTTCAGCCAAAACCTTTGATGAATCAAAATGGTATTGGTCCTTGAAAGTATGTTTATGACTTCTGCAACAGCTCTTTACACAGAGAGCCCATGACTAGAGCTGTACACGAACCGAGTTAGCTCGGTTAGCTCGCTCAACTCGACTCCAAAAAGCTCGATTCGACTCGGTTCGAAATTGAGTTCGAGCCGAGTCGAGATGATTTTTTTAGCTTGAACAAATTTCGAGCCGAGTTCGAGCTTGCCCGAGCTCGACTCGACTTGGATCGAACCCCAACTCAAATCGAACTCGAATCGAACCAGTTCAGTGGCTCAATTATTTTGATATTGATGTTGCTCAGCAAATGTTTGATGAAATGACTCAACGAAGTGTCGGCTGGGGGCAAGGAAGGTATGGATATGAAACAAACACCCTTGTGTCTTGATTTTTATGTTGCCTATTAAGTGTTTGATGAAATACCTGTAAACCGATGTTGCTGCTTTACATTCCATTAGAAATTGAAGGTGCACTCCATGTGTTTGAGAAAATGCCGCAAAGGCTCGATCTTGGCTTGAACTCAGCTCGAACTAGCCCGAGCTGCTGACCGAACCGAGTTAAGCTGGCTAGTCAGGCTCAAGGACCGAGCCGAGCCGAGTTCGAGCAAGGGTCGGCTAGTGGCCGAGCCGAGTCAAGTTATGCCAAGCTCAACTTGTGTACACCTCTACCCATGGCACACCGACAGAGACACCCAAGAAAGACAAGATCACCAAGAACGCACAAGTTCCATTTTTAGACTTCACGGGTCGTCTTAATGCAAATGCTTTTGTTGATTAAATTACAACGCTTGAAGATTATTTTGCATGGTAAGACATGGATGATATCCAAAGAGTGCCCTTTGTCAAGATTAAACTAAATGGCCCAACAAGAATCTGGTAGCAAAGCATTACCGATAAGAGGTTGGGTTCTCTCTAGGTAATGGCCTGAAGATCAAGTTTTGGGAAGACATTTGGGTGGGGGAGCAAAATTTGCAAGAGGTGTTTCCGATGGTAGCTAGGTTGGCATTGGGAGAGGGGATTGTAGTGGCAAGTTGCTTCTTGTTTCAAGGTGATGTATGCATTTGGGCTCCGCTGTGTAGGAGGAATTTGCATGATGACAAACTCAAGGAGTTAGTTGGTTTGTTGTCCCTCCTTGACAAGGTGAGGCCGATGCTATTTGAACCGGATTCCATGTTGTATTTGAAAGATAGATCTGGAAGATTTTTAGTTAGATCATTCTATTTGTATCTGAAGGGAAGTGATTTCATTATTGAGATTAGTTCGTCAACGGAAGTTTCTCATTATGGTGCTCCTTCTAGGGTGGCGGCTTTCGCTTGGCTAATAGGGTGTAGCAAGGTTCTGACAGTGGATAATCTTAGGAAAAGAAAGATAATTCTTCCGTATGTTTGTGTGATGTGCTTTCAAGATTAGGAAACAGTGGATCATCTTTTTATCCATTGCGACTTTGCAAGACAGGTGTGGCGGAAGTTCTTCAGCCTTTTTGGAGTTATGTGTTTTTCCAAATAACATTGGTCAATTTTTTTATATGTGGCATGAGGGTATTCATGGGAATGTGGCTCGAAAAGTGTGGCATCTTGTTTTTCCAAATAACATTGGTCAATTTTTTTATATGTGGCATGAGGGTATTCATGGGAATGTGGCTCGAAAAGTGTGGCATCTTGCTCTGCTAGCGGGTTTATGGTTCTTATGGTTGGAAAGGAACAATAAAACTTTCAAAAATTGTTTAGGTCAAGTTCAAGAAGTGTTTATCAAGGCAAAATCTCATGTCATAGAATGGGTAGTGGCCACAAAGGCCGTAATGCATTTTCCGGTCAATTGGGCTAAAAACCAAAGGTTGTTGGGAGGCTATATAGTCCTTTTCATTTTCTTTTTGTATATTTTGGCTTCGGGCATTTCTTGCAATTTTGTTCTAATCGCTCAAAAAAATAAAATCATCATGGGTTGCCTTACTATCACTAAGTGGGTTGAGATGAAAGAAAAGCTGGAAAGTAAGTATTTGCTTTCAGACTACATAGAGACCCTCCTTCAGGAACTCCTGACATTCAATCAAGGAACTTTATCAGTGGATGACTACATTGAGAAGTTCAATAGGTTTTTTGTCTGTTGTAAGTTTGCAGAGACAAATCGCATACAACTAACCGCTATCGTACAACCAAGAGATCTAGCGTAAAATGGTTATGTATGATTTCAAGTCAATTAACAATATTCAGCGGAAGTTTCGACAAGTTAAACAGCAACTGCGACAATATACTCTTTGAAACTTTGGCTCTCTAGCCAAGGAACCTTATGTGAGAAAAGGTCTAGATCCACATCTTAATCAAACTCTGCCACAAGGATACCAACCACCTCCATACCCTTTTCAGTTGTGCCTACAAATGCAGACTCCACTTGTAAGGCAATCACAACCTTTACAACGACCTCTAGCACGGAATTCATACCAAAGGCATCCAACACTGCAGGGACATGGCACTAAAGGGTGAGGTCCTAATCCTCCCCTTTGGCAAGAACGGCGGAGTGTTGACTGTTGCGAACAAATATAACACTTCTCCAATGAATGTTCGCAAGCCAGGACCTCCATTACTGTGATAATGAAGACCCTTACTAGCTGAGCGGCCACGAGTATATGACCGAGATGGAACAACCCTATGTAAAGCCTGCATCACAACCAGAAGACCTCCCCATTGAAACCGTTGTGAAACATGAGGTTAAAGGCCCCCCTCTTATCATACGTGCCTCCTCACCACCACCAAGGAGGAAGAGGAAGACTAACGACAGACCACAATTTTCCATACACGAGTAAAATGCTAGGGTAGATTATATAATATGATTATCAATGACGGCAGTGCAATGGACATCATCTCACAAGTAACTGAGAAGCTCAAATTACCAACTAAAAGCCATCCAAAACCATATAAGAATATGTGGGTTGATAACACTGTCACCCCCGTAAGTCGATGGTGTTTGGTATCCTTTAAAATCAACATTTATGAAGACGACATTTGGTGTGACATAATTCCGATGAATGTTGCCCACATTCTTCTCGGTCGACCTGCAGTCTTTAATCGAAAGGTACAAAGCGATGGTGAGGTTAATACGTATACTTTCCTATGGCAAGGTCATCGGATTTGCTTTCACCCATTATAACCTACGTCACCTCCTTCATCTACCCCCCTCGCCCCCAATCAACGACATTGGCTAGCCTTCCTAACTCCTATTTGTTCACCATGTGGAAGTTTAAAGAAAAGAACAAGGAAAGAAGCGTGATGTTTGCAATGGTACAAAACAGGTGCGGAAACATGTTATTGATTAAGATGAGTTTATATCTCATGAAATCAAATCCATGCTCTTCCAAGGTTTGGTTCCTAATTGGAGATAGATACTTTTGGCTTCGACTAAAATCGAATGTCATGAAGATATATTAATTATGTAGGGTTTGTCAACTCGCTAAGGGCAAGGTGTTCCGTAACAGTAATGGTGGCCGTAACGGCCACCACCGTTACCTTTACGATACGAGGGATAATGGCTGTTACAGCCACGTAATGGCTGTTACGGTCTCTCTTATTTATTTATTGAAAAAAACCTCTGAAAAACCTGTATCTGCCTTGTAATGTTGATTAAAAAGTATGAAAAACTTGTATCTGTCCCATAATAGACCATCACGGACCCCGTAACGTGTAACATTGCCACCGTTACCTTTACGTAATGGCCTTTACGGCACACCATGGCTAAGGGTCAAAAGAAAATAGTGGGCTATATAAACCACTGCTGATTCTACATGCTTCGTGGGAAGATCTTAACATGGACTTTGTCCTTAGTTTGCCAAAGACCGCTCGAAAGTTGATTCAATATCTGTGGTAGTTGACTGATTTTCAAGGATGGCCCATTTCATACCATGTTCAAATACAGCAGATGCCTTGAAGAATGCTCAAGTATTTTTTCATGAGGTTGTTCGTCTTCATGGACCTCCAAAGACAATTGTGTCAAATTGTGATACCAAGTTTGACTTATTTCTAAAAAACTCGTTAAATAGTAATGAAGACCAAGGTTCAGTTCTCTGGTGCCTACCACCCTTAGACCGATGGTGAAACATAAGTGGTCAACCGTAGCTTAGGCAAGTCATTACAGTGTCTCTTTTGCGATCATATAGCTACATGGGACTTAGTAATACTCATGGTTGAATTTACCTATAATAACTCAGTCAACAAATCCACAGGGATGTCACCTTTTGAAGCAGGTATAGTCGATTTGGTTCCTCTACACATAGAGTTGAGACCAAGAGTAGGAGCCGATGACTTCATCTGCCATATGCAGTAGGTGCATGACGAAGTTCAATGTAATATCCCCGCAAGTGATTTAAGGTATAAGCAACATACAGATGCAAAACATCATTTTGTAAAATTCGCGGACAACGACATGGCTCTGGTTGATATTCATCCTGAAAGGTTACCCCTGAATCGTCGAAGAATCTCCACCCTCACAATGCAAGACCATTCAAAACCATAAAGAATATTAGTGTCAATGCTTAAGTTTTGAATCTCCCGCAAGATTTGCCTATTGGTTATACTTTCAATGTGGAAGATCTTTCCGTCGATTGTGAGCATCATCTTGATGATGGTATCGAAGAACAAGTTATTACACTTCCGACCATTTTGTCACCTACAAATACGATCATTGATGTTCTCGATGACCAGATTGTCTCCACGCACCAAGGTGGTTACCAGAAGTTTCTCACTCATTGGCAAGGACGATCTCTCTGTCTGATGTTACATGGATCGCAGATATAGACTTCGAGGACCCAAATCCTGACCTCTATAAGCAATATCAGGCTATTAACTCGCTAGAGTCAAGTTCTTTCATGCTAAGGAGGACTGATGCAGGTTGAACTGGGCTCAAGATCCATGGGGCTAGGCCCAAGCCTCCTATTTAGGTAGCTAGTGTGCAATAATCAATTAGTCGAATCTTCTTAAATGCATTCTTATCCCTTAAGTTGATAATATCAGCCAATATATCACAAACACTGGTACCCACAGGAACCCCAATTGGAGGAGGTAAAAACTAATGTATCAAACAGGGACCAACTTCTGCTTCCGACATTCAAAAACCATAAACATCCAAAAGGTGGACAAGATCAGTATTTAGTGGGTACTGGGTCCTACTTGGAGGTCCCATAGATCAAAGTTTGGACTGATCGAAATATCATAACTATCTGATCGGTGTCCTACAAATGCAAAGTGAAAGACAGATAAGAAAGATTAGCCGCACTGCTTACTGAACAGTGAAAGTCTTCCAAGGGTTAGGATCACCAGTCAGTCTGATTTCTGAGCTATGGGCCATCCAAAGCAGGCTCAAGATTTCATGTTTTTTAAGATTTCGGATGCAGAACGCCACATTTGTGACAGACACATATAAGTGTCGGTTGTGCTACCAATAACTAAACTTGAGTATTAAAAAAAAAAAAAAGACAAGATAAGCATCAAAATATAGAAAATAAAACAAATATTAATAAGAAAGAACCGAAATGGAAAAAATGACTGAATTTCCGAATCGAATTTCTCACACGAAAATCATCGCACCCGAGCAGCGGGTCTGATCGAATTCAAACCACAGTTTCAGTGTGTATGAGGAAGCCAAGCAACAGACCTGATCTCCATCATCCGATTCCGAAATAAGCTCGCACACGCCTGTCCGATCGACTCCAGTTCCATCAAAAGAGACTTTCATGAGGAACGAGTACATGGCGATAACCAACACCGCCGCGGCAACGGTGATCTTGATCTCCCACCATGAGGGGACGAGGAAATCGAAGGCGATCTCGGCCATCCCCGCAACAGTTGGTGAGTGGAAGAGATCGGAGAACAGGAATTCTAGGGTTTGGGGCGTGGGATTTCTAGGGTATGGAAATTTGAGAAGAAGATCCATGAGAGAGGTGTATTCGAGGAGAGGGAACGGGCATTTCAGAGTCAAAACGACGGTTCGTTGGAGGGAGAGGAGCGACAGCAAGAGCGAGAGCAAGATTACCGTGAAAAAGCGAATGGGAATTTATAACGGTTGAGTTCCTGAAATGCCCCTCCTTTTGTTCGTGAATATTAAGAGTTCCTGCTGGTGTGACGTGGAATAAAGTGATCATAGAGGGATGTTTTTGGAAGACAAAATTGACATTCGGATTTCTGTTAATATCGAAGATGCCATTCGCGTGGACTCTGTCATGACGTGACTGGGCTTTGGACGAGAGGATGCTGCCCGTCTAAAGGCAAGCACACGTGCCAAACGGCGCACGTGTGATAGGTTAGATTTTCCTGTCGAAAAATCAGATTGTTTCGATGTTCAGGTGGGCCACAGCTGTGAGAAACAAATGATGATTGGGGAAAGTTGTTTTGGCCGTCCGTTGTTCGGCACATTGTGGCCCACTCGATGACTGAAAAACCTTTTTTTTTTTTTTTGGGCCGGGTTTGGGTAATACCCGACCGGGACCTAGCAAGAGACGGACGGTCCTGCCTGGTGCTCTGTGGGGCCCACCGTGATTATGTGTTTTATCAGGGCTGTCCATCCCATTTGAAATTTTATTTTAAGTGATGAGCAAAATAATGAGGCAGATCTAATTCTCAGGTGGGACAGAACGGAGATTTCCTCCTAAAGCCTTTCGCAGGAAGATCCTCAGTTGAGAACTCGGGTAGGGCTCACTCTAATGTTTGTGAGAAATCCATTCTATCTATTAGTTTTTTGAGTTTATTTTAAGGCATAAGGCTAAAAATGAACCGGATCGAATTTTAAGTGGGCCAAAAATGTGAGAATTGAACATCCACAGTTGAAGGGCCATAGAATTTTTGAATCTTGCTAATATTTATGTTTTCATATGTTTTCAGTTCATTCCAGCAGAAATGATGTTATAAATGGTATGGATGGCATTTAAACATCACCGTGGACTCATTGGGGTTTCAACTGTAGGAATTTCCCTTACCACTTTTTCCTTTAACAAGGCTCACCTGAGTGTTGGGTACTGCTCACTTCTCGTCTCATATCTTGAAATGAGCTCATAAAACGGATGGACGTGGAGGATTCCTTACAAGTGCAGGAACTTCCTGCCAAAGGCCATCCATTTCAGTCAATTAAAAACTTAAAGAATAAATCGTTATGGTCCACCTTAGATAATCATTATGGTCCACCTTAGATTCGGATCTTCTTCATTTTTTGAATCACAATAAAAAATTGATCTGAAAAAATGGATGAACGGTGTGGATACAGAATACATACATCAAGGTGGGCCACACGGTAACTTATGGTAATGGCCGTACCATCTTGGGTGAAGCAGGGGTCTCACCTAATCTGCTACCCAATCCACTTGTTTTGACCGTATAAAGATTATATCCGTTAATGTAAAAGTGTTCAGAGACCGTTGTTTATATTTGGTAAAGCTTGGCTTTATATAAGCAGTGACAGCTCAGATGAGGAAAAAATCCTTAAGATTTAAATTACCCAACTGATATGTATGCTCAACTTTAGTTGTATCACCGAATCGAACGAGGAAATTAAAGGAGAGAGCATGAGGCAGAAAGAAAGAGAGAAAGCAATTATTTCATTTACAGTGATTCAAACTCTATTATGGTTTATGTATATGGAAAATAGTTTTCTTTTTTTAATGATCATCCAAGGCAATTAAAAAATTAAAGAAAAAACGGTTATAGAGATGAAAGAGAAAACCATTACATAAAATGTTTGAATTTTTAAATTTAAAAAAAAATTCATGTGTTACCCGTAACCAGACACCTACAATATGTACCTATATTATTTTAATTTTTATAAAAAGTATAATTGTGCGACACTTTACCTTAGTGGTAATAACCCTACGAACGATTTGGATAACATATAAACATCATGATTGGCTAGGAAAAGGTTTCAATGGTGAAGCATTCCGCTTCCATTGTTTCATGTGGTGTGGCCCACATGAGTTCATAATAGGTTAGACTACCAGTCAACTAAATACAAGTGGCACATAAAATCAATCAAAGAAAAAAAAATTTTAAAAATCTCTTAATTCTATCCTTGAAGTTCCTCAATTCTTTCCTATTATGGTGGGCATGACTTACTGTATCATTTCTCATGGGTGCGGATGAGGTGCGGGCCCCACCTCACCCAAGACAGTGTGGCCAATACTGTGGGGCCCATTTTGATGTATGTATTCTATATCCACGCCGTCCATCCATTTTTTCTGTTCCCTTTAGGGCATGTACCCAAATATGGAGGAAATCCAATTCTTAGGTGGACCATATCATAGGAAATAGTAGTTATTGGCCATTAATGAACCACATAAGTCTAATATTTTATTTTTATTTTTTACTTTCATGTAGGTTTACGTGACCTTATCAACAGGCTGGATGGGTCCTAGGAAGTATTTAATGGTAGGGCGTTCACTCACTATTGTTTTTTGTAATATGGTTAGTCTGATATTTGGATCTTCATTTTTGGGCTCATGCACTGAAATGATACGTAAAAATGGATGGACAACATGGATTTAGAGTACCTACATCAAGGTGGGCCCCAAGGTGATGGATGCACTGTCTTTGGTGCAACTGGGTAGCACTTAGGGAATGGTATTTAAAAGAGTAAAATTCCAAAAAATATCCCTCCAGAAAGTATTTTGTGTTGGGAAATGCTACGTTCACTTCGTGTTTCATGCATGTGTCCTTCTTTTACTTATTTTTTTGCTTTACTCATCTAGCTGTACTAGATCCAAACCGATCATTAGATAGTTCTTGCCCTTGATGGGCCACTTTCCTAAAATCACACTCATCAAAAAATCCAAACTCTTATAATTTAGAATGTTAAAATTAAAAAAAAATAAAAATGGACAGTGAAATAAACTTCGATTGCCATTTTCTTAATAACCATCCATCCATGTCCATGCTTCTTGGGCTTGGAGGGGAATTCTGAGTCCATTTAAAGCAAAAAAATTAAACATATTTTTAAAGAAAGCAATTTCCATAACCTTCTAGATATTTAATTTTATATACAAATGTTATATGGATGTCATTATCTATTTTATTGATTTTATTTAATGTTGTTTGGATGTTAATTAGTATTTAAAAAATAATAAAACATGATGCATGCTAACGTAAATTACTGTCCAACATCCCATCCAATGTCTTCTCTCTATATCCTTATAATAAAAAATGACAATCAAAGGTACACCTTTACTTCACGACAATCCAAATTAATGACTAGACTTTTATTGTAATTAACTTGGACTTTTCATTTTCCTAGTCATTGATTGGATGGCTAAATTCTTCAAATCAAGAGGGATGGGAGGATAAATGTAGGCCTTACATATAATGGATGGTCCAAATCATTAATTGGACCTTTAATGTGGCTATCTATGTTATACCCATTGATTAAGCAATAGGATTATCTATTAAAAAAGTTTTTCAATGGGACAAGCAATCAGAGGTAGGGCCAACATGATAGATGATTTAGATTACTAATTGGACCTTATTCTAATCAATATCAATAGTTATTTTTTATAGCTATTGATAGGCAGGTTAGAAGTATTCAATCAAATATATTTTCAGTAGGGATTGTAAATCAAAGGTAGCCCCCACATGATGGATGGCCCAGATATTAATTGAACCTCTCTAGTATAATAAATATAGCTCATCCATTTTCTTAAGCATTGATTAGATTGTTATAACCATTAGTTCAAAGTGGTTGTTGATATCAAAGTTACTTTTTGTGAAGTACAATGATAGAGTTTGGCTTCCTAAAAAATCTTTAATATTGGAAGATTATAGAGTTTCGAATTAGTGGCACACAAAGGAGTAAGGGCGACATCCCAAATTCATTTTTTTTTTTAAAAAAAAAGTGCCAAAGTATTCCAATAGAAAAGTTTTCATCGGTTGTGAAAATACTGCTTCTATAGTTCTTACAATAACTTGAATTAATGAGCCATACGCCTAGTTCTAGTAAAACTAGCCTTCACTCCATATGTACAATAGATGAAGCCATGCGTCTCTACACCCTCTATCTATAATTTCTCTATACTTAAAAATGAAAGCCCAACTTAACCTCAAACTTAAAGTAGAAACATGCCTAAAAAAGAAAATAATAACTAATTCTAATCTAAGTTGTACCGAGATTTGGAAATCAAGTTTACTTGACTTCTAACAGTCTTTCTTAAACTTAACACTCTCTCATGCTCATCAATCTTAAGAAAATCTTTTACATTTAATACCTTTGTAAAAATATTTGTTATCCAATCTTTGAATTTGCAAAACTCAAGCACAATCACCATGTCTTTCACTAGTTTGTGTAGTGGATTCTTTATGTATATGGGACCTTTAATTATTAGCGATCTCATAAACTTGTTTACATCTTTGTGAAGAGACTTAAAAAATACAAGCTCCACCTAAGTCATATCAATTACAATAATTGCCATTGCTATCTGGATTCGATGATTTCACCATTCACCATTCTTACCAAACTCACATTGTACATAATTGCATGTTTCATCTTGACCTTTGGTATCAAATAATAAGTGTATTCTTAATTCTCTTTAAATCTGAAAATTAATCTTCTTGCATTCATTTTACTTTCACATCTCTCATAATAGATTCTAAATTTGGAATTTCTCTAATTATATCATATCTTGATATTTTAATAAATAGTTTTTCATCAATACAATTACACACCAAATGGTTCATAATAACTTTATATTCATAAAGCTTTCTAAATTAAGTAGAAATTTTCTTTTCTCATCTTTATCCTTTTTTATAAATTTTAAGGAAGTTGCTACTCTCCATCCCGTTGAAATTGATGTGGTCAAAACTCAAAAAATTAAAATCTTCTAAATTAAGGATACACACTTTAATATTTTAAAATCAGAAAGAACTTTTTTGTGTCTTCAAAACTTTCTTCAATCAACTTCTTTAATGTATTATAATTTTCAATCTTCAACAAGGAAAAGAGGAATTTCAATATGATCATACTCATCATACTCTTTGGTGGATTCAAAATCGTCCTCCATATTTCTTACTCCTCCTTTCTGATAATACTAGAAGTGTCACAAGATACTTCATTTTCAGTCTTGTTTATTTCATTGATATCATCTTGATGCTTGAACTTGATAAGTTTCTCTTCACCATTCAATAACTTACATGCAATAACATGAAAGTACTTCTAAAATACCACTTTTTAAATAGAGTTTTTGAAGTTATTCTAAACCTAAGATGGACAAATTAAATTTTTGTGTCCAAACCTCTTAATGCACTTTCTTAAAACTATAGGTATCTTCTCGTCTTCCCTTTTCAAATCGTCATTCATTCTTCGCCATCTCAACCTTGTTTCCACTAATAACTTCCCCAAAGCCACACCCTTGAAGGTACACACATCTTTTAGTTTTCTAAGTTGTGCAATTGGCTAATGTTAGCTTTTCCATTGCTACAACAATAAACATCTTTAACATTGTCAAAAGGAACAGTTTCCAATATCTATTTCATAGTAACCATTATTATTAAAAGTTCCCGATATAATTAGCAAGTGTTACTTTTTAATCATTATGATGATAAACATCCTTTACATTATCAGAAGGAACAATCTCCAATATCTCTTTTATAGCCATCACTATTAAAATATATATTTAAAAAAAAAGAAAAAAAAAAAGCGCTCACTTGCGAACCAGTTCGTACGTACTACATACGAACTTTTTTAAGAATCCATCATACGTGATGTGGATCCAAAATTTGAACCGTTCATGTGAAGAAGCACCTCATGAAACCCCCAGGGCCCAAGTTTTACTTTGATCTAAAACTTTGATGGCCTATGAAAAATGAAAACAGTTTCCTCCCTTGATTTGCATTTCTCTTTGCTATGGCCCACCAGAATTTTAGATCAAGATGAAAATTTGTCACATGGGGTTTCATGGGATTCCGCATCACATGGACTGATCAGATTAGACACCCATGACACGTGTGCAAAGGTGCGCACATGCTTAGGTGCGCAGGGGAGCATGACTCATATATATATATATATATATATATATATATATATATATATATAAAATAAAGGGAAGAAAAACCTTTGTTTTTTTTAGTTTTGTCTTATAATGTTTCATTTTGCAAAAAGTTTAGTCCACATTGAAAAGTTAGGAAAATTAGAAGCTATATTAAATCTTTCCTCATATCCTTTGTGTGAATGTGCTCTCTTATGCCAAGTCCGTGTGCACACAACCTTCGGCCAGTGGGAAAACTAACCTGGAAGCGTTTAACCGAGCATGTCCGCCCGTACACACCTCCGTGCGTAAGAGGGGGAATGAGGATCCATCCCTGGATGTCCTAATCTAGACTATTTATAAAGGTCTTAATGAGCTTGGTTTTACTCATTAATGTTTTATTTTTTAATCAAAATTTTAATTTGATTTTATGACTCATTTCTTAACGGTTTCTCACATGCTTGATGTGGCCTACTAAAATTGGACTGTTTTCACCATAAGAAACGGGTCCATAATGCCTAGCCCATCAAATACCTCTAGCAACGACCAGAAATGCATGATTGTTTTGTGCATAAGTTGTAATATTTTGAAAATTTTCACGCATGAGTAGGTACTCGGGTGCACATTCACACGTGTAGGTTTTACTTCTACATCTCTTTTTGTACACATGTATGTACACTTATGCATATCGTGAACTACATCATTATACTTAATTAACTCTAAATCCAACCAATGAGAATACCCTTCAGGGGTAGATGAACCCATCCAACTGTTGATTTTGATTTTATACCATCCCATCATCATGGAATGAAATACGGACATGATTAAGACCTTTATATTTGATCATCCATAGCATCAAACCTATCATCTTGACCCTAATGTATAAATAAATGTTGCACATTGTCGAAGTCTATTTCCAACATTTAAAAACTCACTAGAGATTAGATTTAGTTTTCCATGGTGTATGTGTACATACCAGGCACTAACCTTTGGATCACTTAACCAGCCCAACCAATCGATCTGAACTGTCCATTAAGTCTACAACTCATTTCATGGGCTACCATGAAAAACATGAAAATCTTGCACTGATCTAATGCAATCCATCCTTGACTTGGTCTTATTTATTTACAACCATCCCTTTTTGAAGCCATGGATGTGATGGTTACAGTTGCCTAACAAAAGTGATTCTTCATGATCATAAGATATCTATGATGGACCTGATAGTTAGATGGACTAAATTGTTGATTGGACCTTTTTTTTTTTTGTAAAAGGATCTTGGCTGCCCATATTAAGGACCATTGATAGAATGGTTAATATTTGTTAGATAGGTTTGATGTTTTTATGGTTGCCCATGGAATGTTTTCTAGACCCAATGAACCGTTTAGACCAATGGTTTAGTTAGATTCTTGCCCAATCCAACTTGGCCAAAAATTGATCATATCCCCATTGGACTGTCCTTTGTGGGCCCCACCATGATATGTGTGCCTCATCCACACCGTCCATCCATTTCTCCAGCTCATTTTAAGGCATGTGCCAAAGAATGAGATAGATCAAAATCTCAGATGGACCACACCACAAGAAATAGTGGTGATTGAATGCTCACCATTAAAAACTTCAAAAGGACCACAGATTATGGATCAAGCTGATATTTGTGTTTTCTCTTCATCCAGTTCTTTATAACCTAATCAACAAGTTGGATGGAAAATAAACATTACAGCAGGCCCTAGAAAGTTTTTAATAATCAACGTTCATTGACCATTGTTTTCTTATGGCGTGGTCCACTTAAGATTTAGATCTTGTTCATTTTTACACTTTTGCCGTAAAACATGACCCAATGTATTTAAAACGGATGTACAATTTAGGTAAAACACATATATCATGCTGGGACCCACCCCATTCTTATTTTTCATGTGAATGTTTTTAGTCCACATGTTAGTTACGTGTGCCAACACATGCACGAGGAAATGGACAACTAAAAAATTAGAACCAACTACCAATTTTCGGGATACATGTGTTATCTAATAAAGGAATATAATAACATATTCGTAGGATAGAACATGGGTGGGTCAAGGTAGAAACGACAACCAAAAATTTAATAAGCAATCCATGGTAGGATTAAGCCCGACCCATGGGTTAAGTTAATAGGATCAAGCCCGGTCTAAATCCAGCCTGCCTATTGCCTGCGAGCCGAGTCCATATGGGCTCATCAGCAGGCTTCCTATTGCCACCCCTAGCCTGGTCCGACTAGGATAAGTATTCTTATGATCTGGTTGAACCTAGTCAACGCCACCGCGAGCCATGTTTTTTATGTCGTGGAACCATGGTTTTAAGACTCATTCTAGTTGGGTGAGACGTTAGTGAGCCCAACTTGACTATTACCACCTTACTCTTTTGAGCCCAGTCCAAATTGGGCTGAGCAGTGGGTCGCCAGTCGTCACCCATAATTTTAACCAGCTTGAGATGAGTATTCTTAAGATCTGGTTAGAGTTGGGCATCAAGTTGAGTGGGACAGAGTTAGGGCTGACCTGACTCGATCTGGTTTTGAAATAGAACTAATCTGAACTCGACCCAACTTAGTACCAAGTTTGGCATGCCCGACCCGATTTGAGTCCGGGTCTGGCTTGGACTAATCTGGACCGAGTCTGACCCGGTCACAAGTACCGAGTGAGTTAGTTCAAGTGGGCACTGAGTTGGGTTGGGTGCAACGGGTATCTAAGGGTTGAAATCACAATTCAAAACCTAGGTACACTTGCCAAAATTGCAACCTCTCCATCAGCTACACGGCAACTCAGATCTGAAACGTCCATTCTGAGTTTTTTTTAAATATATATGTACAAGTCAAGTTTTAGGTTGAGTCAAGTCAATACCGAGTTGGATTTCAGGTCAAGTTGAGTTGAGTTATTGGGTGACATGAACTTGACTCGGTTTGAGTTTAGATTGGATGAAGTCTACTCGGTTCGAATCAACTCAACCACTGGATTCGGATCGAGTTGGGTTTGAACGAGTCTGATGAGTCGGGTTTGCCAAGTTGAGTCGTCCCATGCCCACCTCTAGATACGATTGAGTCCCGTCAACCCCACTGACTTGGGTGTGACTTGGATGAGTCGACTCGGCCATGGTGAGAACCAATCTGGTTTAATATCATGAGCCACCCCTGACTCGGGCAAGTTAGGCCGATTTAACAACTCAGGCACTTGACCCGGGGCTGATTGAGTCCGTCCGAGTCACCGATTCTTTCAAGCACAGCGTCATAGAGAGAAATGATCCAATGCTCTTGTCACACTAAGGTTATACTTGGGCAATTCGTTCAATGGATCTAGACCGTCCATTAGCTTTAACACACATCTCATGGCAACCATGTAAAAACCACACCAATGGAACTATTCTGCCCATCCAATTAATAGCCTATAAGATGGACGGTCAAGATCATTTCTTTATGAAAAAAGGCCCGACCAACAATTCGAGCCATCATCGATTGCTTATAGTTCTAATGAATCACGTTTGTTAGAGCATTCTAATCATCCAATGCGTGGCCTGACAAATGGATGGTGCAGATGAGAAGCCCAAGTGGATGGATTGGATCACTCCGCCAGAGGGATTTTTCATGTTGTAGGCCATGAAACATATGTTGAACCTAATGCACACGTGTGATCAAGTCAGCTAATGCACACGCCACCAGATATATCAGCGTGGCAGACATCTGCAATATCCAAGCCGTCCATCAGAAGTCTACCACCATGTAGATTTCCTAACATAAAAATCAGATAAGTCCACTTGTCAGGTGGGCTGAAATTAACCGAACCAATGTACGGTTGTGAAAAAATCAGCCCAAGTTGAAATTTCTCTTCAAATCTACGACGCTTCTAAATTTACTTTTAACCATTCATTTAATAGAAATCATTTGGCTGGTTAGGATTGCTGTAAAATTTTTGACTGCTACTTTTAACATGTATTTATCATTTAAGGTGCATTTGGTTGCACCAAATATCAGGAAATTTCATGATATTTGGAGCAACCAAACGCACCCCTACTCATCTCTCGTAATTTTATTTGTAGTAAGGTCATAATGTGAGAATCTTGGATTGATGACGTATAAGTCAGGCCCAGCCCAATTAAACCTGGAAAGCCCACTAAATATGGGCCCTGAATTTGGGCCGTTGATCAAGGCCCATTTTTTAAAATGTTGGATGGCCCACTTGATGGGAAATGGTCCACAACTTTCATCAGTCCCACTGAATGAACAGTTTGAATCCCCATGCAATTAACCACTTGCATTTTAGAGATGAAGATATCAATGTAAGGTTTGTAATTAGCCACTTGCATTTTAGAGATGAAGATATCAATGTAAGGTTTGTTAGATTACATCCAGACCGACCTATTGCTACAGGTATAAGGGTGTGAGATCTAAGCTGTCCATCAGATGGGACCGACCATCTAGGTGTCTTAGCCCAAAAATCATGCTGGCCCACTCATCACATTGGACATAATCTTATAAATAAATGCATGGCATGAAAACTAGGCCATGTTTTTCTATTTCATAAAATGTGGCCCACCTGATTTTTGTGTTAGGGATCTGATCAATGATACCAACCCAACGACGGATGGCTTGGATGACACTAACATTTTTTTTCGGAAGATAAGCAAAATTTTTACTTGTGACCCAAACAAGCAAAAGCTTGGAAACGTTCAAATGAAGCCTAAATTAAGGCAAGCTTTGGGAGACACAAAAACTCTATGTGAAAAAGTCTGGTGGGGCCGTGTCGGAATGTATGTAGTAGACCTAACTTCAAAATGAGAATGGGGATCGTCACTTTTTGCCGGGGGCTTGTTTGGATGTGCCCCAAAATGAGAACCGTATCGAATCAAGTTCCGCGCAATTTAGCTGTTGGGTGCATTCATTGAAATGTGGAAGGGGAGTAGCAAAAGTAGCTCAAAATGGGAATTTCCATTGCACATATGATATGAGCAGCCAAGGGAAAAAATTTCTTGCAACTGTTGAAGAGTATGGGAGGGGGCTTTAATGTAAAAGTAAAGGCATTTAAGGGACTTTAAGTTACTTAAAGTTACTTATGCCTTAATTAACCTATCTCGATTTCTACTTATTAAATGAAGTGATGAAGTACCTTTAGGTAAAAAAGTTATTTATAATTGGCAGTGAACCAAACTTATCTACTATTGTAAGTGGAAAAAGTAACTCATTCCATGATATCCAAATGGGCCCATTTGGATACCCTGAGTTATATATATATATATATATATATATATATATATATATATATATAAAAGTTTTATGCGATCGAGCTCATGGAAACTTTCCAAGAGGTCGAGCTGTGGGCCCCACCATGATGGGTGTTGAACATCAACACCATGCGTTTGATGGGTTACCTTTAAATTATGGGATATCCCAAAAATCAGTTGTCTATAGAACTCAGGTGGTTCATATCATCTAAAATCATGTGAAGACATGCCTAAAACATATAAAAGCACTTGGTAGGGTCCACGTAAAATTTGGATGCATTTGAAAATTGGTCTGACCCCTCATCCAAGTGGGACACACATAATGGATGGGCTGGATTTGTGTAACATAACTCGGTGGGCCCCACAAATGATTATGAATGTTTTAATGGAGGAAAACCCCTCTCAACTTTTGCATGTGGTGTGGCCCACAAAGTCATGGATTGACTTGATTTTTAAGCCCCTGGCCCACATGGAATGGTGCATTTGACTGATGGGGTAGATGTTCGACATGCATCCTTTTTAATGTTTAACTTTTCTACATGGTGGATGGACTGTATCAAAAGAGGCCCCACATGATGGGCAGTTGCATCAAAGGCCGGTCCCAAATGATGAATGGCCCACATCCAAGGTAGGCTCTGCATAATGGACGAACCTCGTTGAAAGTAGGCTCCACATGATGGGCATTGGACATTGAAGGTGGGCTCCACATGATGGAAAATATATTTAAATAGTCGGCCCTACTTGATAGATGACCCACATCAAGGTGGGTCCTGCATAATGGACGGTCCACATCAAATGTACCAATGATAAATGGCCCACATCTAAGGTGGGCCCCCACATGATGGACGATCCACATCAAAGGTGAGCTCCACATGATGAGCCGTGGATATTTAAGATGGGCCTCATAAGATGGACAATAACATTGATGGTGGGCCCCACATAATAGATGACCCATATCAAGGTGGGCTCCACATGAGGACAGTTCACATCGAAGGTTGACCCCTAATCGTGAATGACCCACATCCAATGCGGGCCCCACTTAATGAATGGTCCACTTCAAAGTTGGGACCTACATGATGGACAGTCCACATTAAACGCAGGCCAACATGATGGATAACCCCACATCAAAGGTGATCTAGACGAACAGGCAAAAAGCTTGAAAACTTTTAAATGAGCTGTAGATTCATGCAAGCTTCTGGAGAGACAAAACTCTTCGCAAAAATGTCTGGTGGGCCCTGTCGAAATGTATGCACTAGACCTGACCTCAAAATTAGAACAGGGTCCTTCACTTTCTAAGTTTGCCATGGGCTTGTTTGGATGTGCCCGGAAATGAGAACCATATCGAGTCAAGTTGAGCCCAATTGAGCTGTTGGGATCATTCATCGAAATGTGGACAAGGAGATGATTCAAACTCCCATTGGCAAAATTAGCTTAAAATGCGAAATTCCATTGCACGTATCACATGAGTAGCTAAGGGCAATTAATTTTTCTGGAGCATTTAGGGCCTGTTTGGATTTGTTGAATCGTAAAGTACATAAGTTTGATTTTCAAAATGGTTTCGCGGTTTGTTTTATAAATTTTTTAAAATGTTGTTTTCATTTCACTTTAATTTCCCAATTTTTATTTTTATTTTTAAATCTTTGTTACTTTGCCTATGCTTAAAAAGCATCATTTATAGGAAATTGAAGAAATTAAGAAGAAATAAGCTCTCTACAAAGTGCTCTTACATAGCTGTTACAAGTGCCATTGCCCATCTTCTAAGGGTCCCATGTGTGCAACTTGATGAGATTTCCTCCCAGGACTCGACCGGTCGTGAGTCTCGCTCGACCGGTCGTGGCTGGCGCTCGACTGGTCGAGTGGGGCTCGACTCAAAGTCTAACGACCATCTGATTATTTTATCTGAGGTGCTCGACCGGTCGAGGACTCGGCTCGACCAGTCGAGCTTACGCAGATTTGAGTCCGGATCTTGTGCGGATTACGAAAATCTGAGGCCTTTCGCAATTAAGTGTAGAAGGACGTTTCCTAAACTATAAATAGGGGTGCCTAGGGCTTTCGTAACACCCTTATTCTCATAACCCGAGGATGATCACTCGAGCACGAGAACCCGAGGGTTACGTCATGAAATAAAATTACCATTCACCTAATTGTCAACACCATTCATAGCAACAAGATATAACCACTGTATAAGCTAACAAAAGGGTTCAACATACGTGAATAAAAGTATGAAGTAAAGCAAGTAACGCTAGATCCCACAGCAAGGGATTTTTAATTATAATTTCCAAAGCAAGCAAAACTAAAATAATGTCTGAAAGCATGAAAGTAAATAAATCATATGTCATCAGTTGAGCTCCAACGACTCAACCGTGTCGACATACTGTCCTTCCTCTCCGTACTCCTCTTCTGCTGCGCCAGGGGTGTCGTCATAAGCACCATTTCTCTCCGTCATACCTGTATCTATTTGGTGCAACCGCATGATTGAGTCAGTGAAAACTCAGTGGAAATTTTTCTCATAGATTCAACCATAACACATCATTCCAAAATAGATTAATAATTCATATCTAATTCATAGGGCAATACAAATACATATGCGTTTGCATGAATGTATGAATTTATGTTCAAGTCACAGATCTGGGTATGCACATCCAGCTATCAAAATAAAAGACCGCCCGCAATAGGTAAACTACTTGAAAAAGGCCATGAAGGTGAGTGCGCCCAAGGATGACCTCCTGGAAAAATACCCGGGATATGCCCGAGGAGGTATAAAAATCTCGGAAAAGCCTCATGTAAAGAAGGAGCGGCCTATAGTGTGCAAATGCACATACTTGATGGTTGGACTTAGGTAATAGAACCTTGAACAACCCAACAAGATGTGACTTACGATGAACGCTCGGAAAAGCTCGCATGTCATGCGTGGATGTTATGCACCATGACACTCATATACATTATTTTGATAGAATAGGAATGACCTTCAACTTTCAAATAAGAAATATCCGACTATGCATTTCATATGGACTTCCATAATTTCTTTACATTCAAAGGAGGGCTCACCAAGTGTCATGTAAATTTTCAAGTGAGGTCATATCATTTGAATTATCTAAGAGACCTTCTATATATCCCTTAATGACTCTTCCCATACACATTCTTTATATTGCTCACAATGTATAATGAAATAAGAGTTTGTAAAGCTCAAGTCGTTTCATTAGAGTTATGTTCATGATGTAAAGATGACAAGATGAATTTTTGTCTCATGTCAAATCAGTAATAATTATGAAAGATGGAATTCCAATCATCCCTTTGTACACTACATGTAAACAAATTCTCATTTGCCATATCTTAAGAACTATCCATATGATAGTGCCAACTAAATTAGAGATTAGAGAATATAGAAAGTCATGAAGGTAATGTTTCACTACACAATTCACAAATAATCTAGTGTGGAAGCTTTCTTTTCTCATTATGTCTAATGGAGATATATTCATAGGCAAATAGTTATAAATGTGGCATGGAGTTTATAAGACAATACATCATATACATAATTATAAGGAAATATGGCATTAAAACGATTACTCCATGGAAGTCAAGATAGCTAGGAATTAATAATTCTCTAAAATTCTATACATTAGAGATTTAATCCACATGGAAATTAGTGAAAGGAAAAGGTTATGTGGGATGCTCCTCACCTTGATTGAGGGTTCCTCTTGTTTGGGATGTCTTTTACAGTGAACTGGTTGTTGCTTGTACCCGAATGAACTGTTATAAGACACAAACGGGTTACGACCGGGTCGACTCAGTCAGGTTTTTCAACCAACAACGAGTTGAGCTGATATAAGGTTTTTACCTACAATGAGGTCCTATTCATGACCCAATTAAATCTAACACTGGTCAGATTGTACATAGGTGAGTGGGGTCATTTTAACTCAGTCGAATAACTGACCGAGTCAGCCTGTTAAAGAGGGCAGAGTCGACTCAGATAAGACCTCACGACGAGTAGCGTGTAATATTGAGAGGAGAACCGAAATCACTAAGTTGTATCGCTCAGCAGCGACTGAGTCGGACTGATTGTGAACCCAGCCAGTTGAGCGGTTGGAATCTGTGTTTATCAGAGGGAGATGGGCGAGATTACCTGGTCAGGGGTGCTGGATGAGACTGGTCGTGGCGGTTTTAGCTCCGAGCTCAAAGGAGAATCAGGGATTGGCTCAATCCGAATGTCCTAGTTGGGTTCTGGCCTGCCATAGTAACACGATGGGTTGGATTACAGATGATCTAGGTATAAGGTAATGTCAGGGGGTGAATAAAATTTCTATACCTGAGTGGAGCGGGTGAGGTGAGTCAGTGAGCGCACTAGTTTACCCGACTCGCTGCGCCACACTGCTCGGTCAAAATAGACCCGACAGAAAGCGAGGTGGAAGGGTTCCAATCCCTGCAAAAATCACTCCCAATCAGCAATAAAACGGGTCAGAAACTGGTTCTGACTCGCCTTCTATAGAGCCGATTGGAGACACTGAGTTGGGCAACAACTGGAAATCGGTTCCAGCAGTTGCACATTCACGTTTTCTTCTGCTCTCTCTCTTGCTAACTTCTCTCTTAGTTTTCTCTCCTCTCTTACTATTTCCTCTCTTTCTCTCAGCAAAAGAGCGATCAGGCCAATGCTGACTCGCTTATTAGAGGGACTGAGGCGAGTTGCAACCGGGTTTGCAACACGCATCAGCGGCCGCTTTCTCTCTGTCTTTCCTTCTCTTTCTATTTCTTTCTCTAATTCTCCTTGGGATTCACCCTAAAATCAGGCTACTTATAGCCTTTCCAATTCTGGAGGGTTCTATGACTAATCATGAGGATTATTTGGAGATATTTTCGCTAACCGTGGATAGCTGATTGGACGGTTCTCTTAAGGTGTCAATCCTTATGTATGGGTTTAGGCATTTGTACCTGATGAAAAATAGGTGGGATGGGCCATCAGATGAACGGTTTGGATGGGTGAACGGGACACTTGTGTTGGGTGTGGATTTCATGGTCGGATCGAGGAAGGTGGCTATTCATGGTGTTTTTTCCATGGACGGTTTATCCATTGATCTGATGCGTTTAAAAGAGTTGGATGGTGTCCAGGAAGTCAACGTGGCCCACCGGACGGTGTGTAATAGCTAGTGATTATCACATTGATCCGGGAGAGATGGTATCGTGTGTTCATGCCGCATCTCGCCAAATTCTCAGCGTTACTACAAGATTTTGAGCTGCCCTAATACGGACGACCTAGATCAGCTCGGAAGAAACTTCCAGAAGCCAACGATCGACTAAGATTTGTCTTCCCTAATAAGGAAAGATTCTTTCCACCTTCCGGTGAGCAGGGGTGCGTTTTTAGAAATGGTAGGGCTGATGCGGCTTTTCTCCACGTATGTGGGCTACGTCCGACCGTTTCTAACGGTCAGATTGGTCAGAGGTGTGGTGGATGTGGACTTAGCTTCCTCGTCAGCAGTGTCCTTATGCGTCGTTTGCTGAGTTATTAACAGAGACGGTGAGGGTCCTTTTCAATTTGGAATCTCATCAAGGTCGTGGTCAGTGGGACCCTACAAATTAGATGGATGGTGTGGATTTTGTTCTTGTATTCAGAGGGACAGTGATTGCATCGACAAATGGGGTCCACTTTGAACAGACGATAGGCGAGAGTTTTTTTTTTGAAAACTTGAAATTTCTGTGTTTTCATCGGGTCAACAATCGTTTGACCCGATGGTGAATCTCGTGCACGGCGTGAGTGCACGATCTGTGCTCACGCACCCATTAAAAGTGGGCTCCACGATCTGATATAAGGCGATCGGTACCGTACAATGGCCTTGGGGAATTATTATTCACCCACGGTTATTATTTTTTTTAGAAATTCTCGATTTCTTTGTGGTGAGATCTAAGTCGTCTGGTTCTCAAACGGGGTTTATAAATCGTTTTAAGCCCGTTTCCACTCTTGTAGAAGCTTTCACTAGGAGATTTAGTGTTGATTATCTTAGTTAGACAGTTAGCTCTTGTTTAGTTGTGTTAGTTAGTATCACGGGGTGGTTTTAAGTCAGTTAGTTGTTTTTAGTTAGTATTTTAGTTAGTATTTTAGGGTCGTTACAGCTTTTCTAGGCAATACAAGAGGGTTTCCTAAAGCTTTGCAAGGGTTTGCTAAAGGGTTTAGGGTTATCAAAGGTGTGAGAGAGAGAGAGAAAGAGAGAGAGAGAGAGAGAGAGAGAGAGAGAGAGGGGAAGCTAGTGGAAGGGAGGTTCTGCTCATAGAAGTGATCTACTGTGCACTTGATATCTCAGTGCTTCTACGTCCTCGTAATCGGTTAGATCTCTCCATTTTTCTTTTATTCTCTTATTGTTTATCCACTCCTGCGTGAGTGAAGAAGGTTGTAACATTTTACTTCATAGTGAATTATTGATCTGGACGAGGTCCCGTGGTTTTTACCTCTTTGAGGGTTTTCCAAGTAAAAATCTCTTGTGTGGTGTGGTTTTTGTTTTGATTTATTTTATTGCTTTATTATCCCATAATTCTGGTTTGTTCTGGGAGGTTAGATTCTAAGTGCAAGGCCCCCAACAAAGTGGTATTAAAGCTAAGTTTATTGAACGAAGCGGGATCAGTTTTGAATTATGGAAGGTGGCTCATCAAGGATGATCAGCCTCAATAGTTCCAATTGGACTATATAGAAGGCTAAGATGGAGGACTTGCTTTATTGCAAAAACTTATATTCTTTAATTTTAGGCATATCAGCAAAATCCAATGATATGTTTGATGATGATTGGAAGAAGATGGACTGGAAGGCGGTGGGATTTAATAGACAATGGTTGGACGATTCCGTATTCCATCATGTGTCTATGGAGACCTCAGCCGCTAGCCTATGGCTAAAATTACAAGGGTTGTATGAGAGGAAGACAGCCGGTAATAAGATTTTCTTGATACGACGACTTGTGAATCTCAAGTTTAAAGATGGTGGTTCTGTGGCCGAGCGCATGAATGAGGACAGTAATATAGTGAACCAACTCTCCGCTATGAAGATGATCCTGGATGATGAATTACAGGCTTTGCTATTACTTTGTTCATTGCCTGACAGTTGGGAGACATTGGTGGTGTCTCTAAGTAACTCCACATCAGATGGAAAGATATCCATGGAATAGGTAACTAGCTGTCTCTTCAATGAGGAGACAAGGAGGAGGTCTCAGGGGTCTACTCAACAAGAGGCTCTTGTGACACAAGAACGGGGGAGAGGAAGGAACAGAAAGGGCGGGAAGACCCTAAATAAATCAAGAGGCAAGTCGAGTACCAGGAAGGATGTTGAATGCTGGAATTGTGGTAAGAAGGGCCATTAAAAGCCTAAATGTCGTGGTAAGAAGAACGACAAGAAAGGAAAAGGAAAGGAGGAAGAAGATGAATCAGATTTCACTGCGGTCGCTTCAGATGGCGACATTGTAGTTATTCTTTTAGCAGATCACAATGTATATTTCACGGCTACAAGTTAGGACACCGAATGAGTTATTGACTCGGAAGTCTCTTTTCATGCGACTCCACGCAGGAAATTCTTCATAAACTACAAGTCAGGTGACTATGGGACCGTGAAGATGGGAAATTCTGGCGTATCGAAGATCGTAAGGTCGATGATATTTGTGTGAAGACCGATGTGGGCTGCACATTGGTTCTCAGGGATATAAAGCATATCCTAGACCTTCGCCTCAACTTGATGTCGACGGGAAGGTTGGATGATGATGGCTATGAAAGCTGTTTTGCTAGTGGGCGCTGGAAGCTCATCAAGGGTTCGTTGATCACAGCTAGAGGAAAGAAGTATTGCACCCTTTACAAGGCAAGTGTCAGTATGTGCAAGGGTGGGTTGAACGAAGTAGAAGATTCAGCTATTGACATGTGGCACAGGCGTCTGGGCCATATGAGTGAAAAAGGGCTTCAACTACTAGCGAGGAAGCAGCTCCTTCTAGATATGACAAGTATACCTCTCAAAACCTGTCTTGATTGTTTATCAGGGAAACAACATAGAGTTTCATTTATTAAATCTGCTTCTCATGTTAATAAAGTGCATGCATTAGATTTGATTTATTCTGATGTTTATGGTCCTATGAGGACAAAAACCTTGAGTGGGGCATTATATTTTGTCACTTTTATAGATGATGCATCTAGGAGGGTTTGGGTTTATAATTTGAAATTCAAGGACGAGGTCTTTGGTGTATTTAAATTGTTTCATGCTATGGTTGAGAGAGAGACAGGTAGATCATTAAAGTGCATCCGCACTGACAATGGTGATGAATACATCGGTGACTTTCATGAGTATTGTAAGTCCCCACATATACGACATGAACAGACGGTTCCCAAGACCCCCCAGCATAATAGTGTAGCTGAGTGAATGAATCACACCATTGTAGAGGGAATTAGATGTATGTTATCCCATGCAAAATAATCCAAGACGTTCTGTGGAGAAGCAATGCACATGGTAGTGTATTTGATAAACAGGTCTCCATCAGCCCCGTTGAATGGAGTACCTGAGAAGGTGTGGATTGGACAGGATCCATCGTACAGTCATCTCATGGTGTTTGGATGCAGGGCATCCGTTCATGTATTAAAGGACGAGAGGTCTAAGCTCGATATGAAGATCAGACTGTGTGTTCTTGGGGTACAGTGATGAAAATTTTGGTTACAGGTTATGGGATCTGATCGAGAGGAAGCTCGTTAGGAGCAGAGATGTGATTTTCTTTGAAGATCAGTGTATAAAAGACATTGGTAAGCCAGAGAAGAACCAGCCTAGTTCAGGTGAGGTAAAGGATATGGATCCGGTTATTCCTCCCATGGTGCCTGATGACGGGGGAGTACAGTAAGGTGTAGAGGACAAGAGAGTTCCTTCAGAAGATGGACTAGGGGAGCAACCCTCACTTGATCCACCTGTTGAGCCACAGGTGAGGAGGTCATCTAGGGACAAACAGTCATCTAAGAGGTACTCGCCGCATGAGTACATTATGTTGACTGATGGGAGAGAGCCAGAAGATTATTTTGAGGCCTTAGCTGACAAGCATAAGGGGGAGTGGTTGAAAGCTATGCAAGAGGAGATGGAATTCTTGCATAAGAACCATACCTATGATATGGTGAAATTGCCTAAGGACAAGAAAGCTTTGAGCAACAAGTGAGTGTTTAGAAAGAGGGTTGAGTAGAAGAATTCACAGATGAGGTTCAAGGCCAGACTTGTAGTGAAAGGGTTTGGTCAGAGGAAAGGCATAGGCTTCGAGGAGATATTTTCACCAGTGGTGAAGATGACATCCATACGGGTGTTGCTTGGGTTGGCGGCTAGCATGGATCTGGAGATAGAGTAGTTAGATGTTAAAATTACCTTTCTCCATGGTGACCTGGAAGAAGAGATCTACATGCACCAACTAGAGGGGTTCGAAGTCAAGGGCAAAGAACATATGGGATGTAGGCTGAGGAAGAGCTTGTATGGGCTAAAACAAGCTCCACGACAATGGTACAAGAAGTTCGACTCATTTATGTTGAAGCATGGTATGACAGAATGGAGTCAGACCACTGTGTGTTCACGCGCAAGTTCTCAGATAGTAATTTCTTAGTTCTGCTATTATACGTTGATAACATGCTCATCATGGGAAAATACATCAAGAAGATCGACAGGCTGAAATCGGAGTTGGATAAGTCATTTGCGATGAAAGACTTGGGCTTGACTAAACATATCATAGTAGGGGTGCACACGGTTCGGTTTGGTCCGATTCTGGGGTGAAACCGAAACCGAACCATTCCTAATGGTTCTAGGAAATTCGGAACCAGAACTGGACCGTTGGCACCCTAGAACCGAACCGGAACCGAACCGTTAAAACCGGTTCGGTTCCGGATCGGTTCCACGGTTCTGGGCTTTTTATAATCCAGCACAATTGTAAGCCCATGTCCATCCATGTTGTGGTCCATTTGATGAATGGTTTAGATATTGTATAAGGTGTGCAAAAATATATTTATGAAAATAATTGTTCTAGAGAAAATAATTATAAGGTGTGCAAAAATACATCGGTTCGGTTCCACGGTTCGGTTCTACGGATCGGTTCACGGTTCGGTTCGGTTTTACATACCCCCAAACCAAGAACCGAACTGATGTCACTGGTTCTTTGATTTTTTGAACCGAAACTGAAACCGGTGCACTCTAGAACTGGACTAAACCGGACCATTTGGTCGGTTCCGATCCGGTTCCACGGTTCTACCGGTTAAATATGCACCCCTAGATAATAGGAATGGAGATAACTTGTGACAGAAGTAGCAGGAAGCTTTGGCTATCATAAGAGTGGTATATTGAGAAAGTCCTAAAGCGGTTCAATATGAATGCAGCAAAGTTGGTCAGTACTCCACTGGATGGTCACTTCAGATCGAGCGACAGACAGTGTCCCAAGATGAAGGTAGAGGTGGAAGAGATGCAGAAGATACCCTACACGTCAGCTGTAGGAAGTTTGATATATGCTATGGTGTGTACACGCCCAGACATAGCATATGCGGTTGGTGTTGTCAGCCGGTATCTTGCCAATCCTGGCAAAGAACATTGGGCAGCGGTGAAGTGGATACTGAGGTATCTAAGAGGCTCATCCAGGTTGAGCTTATGCTATGGTGACGAAAAACCTGTGTTAGAGGGCTACACAGATGTAGATATGGCAGGCGACATAGACTCTATGAAGTCTACATTAGGGTTCATGTTCACGTTTGCAGGGGGAGCGGTTTCTTGGCAGAGCAAGCTACAGAAGGTCGTAACATTGTCGACGACAGAGGCCGAGTATATTGCAGTTACAGAGGCATGCAAAGAGATGCTTTGGATGAAGAGGTTCCTAGAGGAACTTAACCTGAAGCAGGAGCAACACGTTGTCTATTATGATAATCAAAGTGCTATACACTAAAGCAAGAATCCAAGTCAGTATTCCAAGTCAAAGCACATAGAGATTCGGTATCACTAGATCAGGGATACTTTGGAACAGAAGGTGTTACAACTTGAGAAGGTCTACACGGACAATAATGGGTCAGACATGATGACTAAGGCTCAAGGGAAAATTCGAGGTTTGTAGAAACCAGGCTGACTTGAAGAAGGTGAATCCCTTCTGAGTCAGAAAGGGGGAGTTTTGATGGGATTTCCTCCCAAGACTCGACCGGTCGTGAGCCTCGCTTGACCGGTCATGGGTGGCGCTCAACCGGTCGAGTGGGGCTCGAATCAAAGTCCAGCGACCATCTGATTATTTTCTTCGAGGTGCTCGACCAATCGAGGGAAGTGCTCGATCGGTTGAGGACTCAGCTCGACCAGTCGAGCTTACACAGATTTGAGTCCGGATCTTGTGTGGACTGCGAATATCTAAGGCTTTTCGCAACTAGGTACGGAAGGAAGTTTCCTAAACTATAAATAGGGGTGCCTAGGGCTTTTCTAGGCAATACAAGAGGGTTTCCTAAAGCTTTGCAAGAGTTTGTTAAAGGGTTTAGGGTTATCAAAGGTGAGAGAGAAAAAAAGAGAGAGAGAGGAAGCTTGTGGAAGGGAGGTTCTGCTCGTAGAGGTGATTTACTGTGCACTTGATATCTCAGCGCTTCTACGTCCTCATAATCAGTTAGATCTCTTCGTTTTTCTTTTATTCTCTTATTGTTTATCCACTCCTGCGTGAGTGAAGAAGGTTGTAACGTTCTACTTCATAGTGGATTTTTGATCTGGACGAGGCCCTGTGGTTTTTACCTCTTTGAGGGTTTTCCACATAGAAATCTCTTGTGTGGTATGGTTTGTGCTTTGATTTATTTCATTACTTTGTTATCCCATAATTCTGGTTTGTTTTGGGAGGCTAGATCCTAAGGTTTTGTGTAAGGCCCCCAACACAACTTTCAACCTTCAACTTTCCCACATGTCAATATCCAACTTAAAGCATCTGTATATTCGTTAATGTGCAACATGTGCATATATGTAACACATAAGTGACATGTACCACTCCCCTTCTTCAAGTGCCACCCTCATCTTCCAGGACCCCCCACATGTGTCAATGTAAGATATGAGCTATTGTGCCACATGACCCACATGTGCTCTTAGTCATCTTTAAGCATCCCACATGTGCCACACATGCGAACATGCCACATGTGCAACATATGCCATCATCCATTTTTACATAGCTCATGTCTGCTATAGTTCTTCAACATGAACATGCGACCTTCCACTTCAAATAAGGTTTTTATGAATTTTTTCCTCTAAATAAAATATTTAAAAATTAAGAAAATATTATTAAAAAGAACAATAAAGGGAGACATGACTTTCTCCTTTCTCACTATTTTTTAGAGACGCATGCCCAAGCAATTACAATTCCTTATTATTATTTCCACTAATCCAAACAAGTCATTAGATAATTAGGTAAAGTTATCTATTGCAGCACTCTTTTAAGCTTGATGCTTCGCCAAAGCATCATGTTTGAGATACAACTATTAAAGCACTTTTCAAGTGGCATATTACCAAACTGAAAATAAAACCTAGAGATCATGAGCCATAATTTAGATGCCTACTAAAAGAAATTAAGATTTATTTTGCGAACAGTCTGATACAGAGAAATTTAATTGGATAATCAAAATTTAAATAGTTAATAGTCTAAATTTAACAAATAAATGCTTATTATTATTTTAATCTTTTTATGGGTAAGCATGAGCTTGAACTCAAGACTTTAATGTTGAAACACACCCTATCTACCATTGAGGCTCGAGCTAGAACTCAACTCAGCCGAGCTAGCCCATGCCACCCCTTATTTCAATATTTTCAATTCTCACTTGCATTGTTGAATGAAATTAGGGCGAAGTTCATCTTTAGGCACGGGACCCGGAGATGTCTTAAAGCCTAAGTGCCCTTTATTTTTCTATGTTGATTGATGTCTTAAATCTGTAAATGAATAGGTCTGTCAATGATAGCTCGATGCAATCAGAAAAATTCAAAAATTTCACAATTGATTTGTGGACACTTTAGGTGTTCTACTCGATGCCATCAAAAAGGATTCGATGCTATCGACGAGTCGTCGATGACATCAAAGTCCCATCAAAGTGCCATTGAGAAAATATAAAAAATACATTTTTAGTCACTAGAGCGGTTTGGTGTTTAGTTCGATGACATCAAAGTAACGTCAAATGTGTCATTGAACGATCCTACAGATTTATGTGGAGTTGAGTAACTGCAGGATTCGTTTTATATTTCGATTATAATTCACCTAGAGGTTATATATATGGGTGTAATTGAGAATATGGGGTATCTAAAAGTTTTTTTTAATTCGTTCCTAGGGTTTTAACGGTGTAGCTTGAGGTGATTCGAGGTTTGTTTGAATCGGGTAATCTCTATCACTTATAATTTTATATTTTCATAGTATATATTTATCATTTTGTATTATAATTTTATTATAATTTTTTTTTTAAAATAATTTTTTCTACATTAAATTTGGAGTCTTTATGATTGGGCTTAATTGTACTATTGAAATATTTTGCTTGAATCATATTCGGAAGCTTTCGTGGTCCCCAACATTCTATTCGCATTTGGGTGGTCAATTCAGGTCCACTCACAAATTTTGGGAAGTGGATTGCGTGTGCCCTACCACGGTGGAATGGTCTAAGCATGAGCTCTTTAAGGCCCACGGGAATGTATGGGTTTTATCCATTTTATTTATCCATTTTTTCAAGTCATTTTAGAGTTTAAGCCTAAAAACGAGGAGATCCAAGGCTCAAGCAGGCCATCGTATTCTGAATTAAACATCCACCATTAAAAACTTCTCGAGTGCCGTGAGAGTTTTGAATCAAGCTGAAATTTGTATTATCCTGGTCTATGTAATCTTGCGAACAGGTTGATGGCAAATAAACATCTAGGTGGGCCCTAGGAAGGTCTCAACGGTGGGCATCATTATCACTGCCGCTTCCTGTGCTGTGGTCCACTTGATTCTTGGATCCGCCTCATTTTTGGGCGAATGCCTAAAATAATATGGAAAAATGGATGAACAGTGCGGATGAAACCCATAAATCAGGGTGAGCCCCACAGATCCCGGGACCAATTTCCGTACGGTAGGGGGCAGGATGCAATGGCTTCCAAATTTGAGGTACCGCCAAACGGGCCCATGGCCATGTGATTTTATAACATGCATAAATGCCGACAGCTTTTCTATTTAGTTGTCCAAAGCCATATATCTGCACATTCCAGCAATACAATTAGCTCGAGATAGACAGAAAGTGGCACACCTAATATGTGGATGAGCAGGCTTTCATGCATGTGTGGTCTATGTTCCGGGAGCTGATCTGACGTGCTCTAATCCTGATGGGACATGAACCAAAAATCTGCCTCGTCGGATGATCTTGACCCTTCGATTGCTGTCCTATGTGTATTTTTTTTCCTTAACCATCTAGCTATTTGTAGGCCGGTGATTAACTTCTAATGTGGGAGATCTTTGGTCATCTACATGGTAAGGCCCATCAAATCATTGGTGTTGATCATTGAACCATAGGACCCACTATATGTTAGCAAACTGTACGCTACTTGTTGCTGGTTCGATAGAATGGACGGTCTGGATCATGAGTCTCTTAGGAGTTTATATATATATATGGGAAAAGGTTCTACGCGGTCGAGCTCATGGGAACTTCCCATGAGGTCGAACTGTGTGGGCCCCATTGTGATGCGTGTCGAACATCTACCCCATCAGTCAGGGAGACGGATTTGCTACTCCCCCTGACACCAGCCCTGTGGCTAGTGGTCGGTGCTCTGTGGACCCCACCATGATGTACGTGTTTCATCCATTACGTTCATCCATTTTTACAGATCATTTTATGGCTTAATACAAAAAATTATAGGGATATAAATCTTAGGTGGGCCACATTACAGGAGAAAAATAATGAATGGATATTCACCATTAAAATCCTCCTATTTGGTCATAAAGACCCAGATGAAGGGAGAAAATAAATATCAGCTTAATCCAAAACTTTTATGGCCCCTAAATGTTTTTAATGGTCAAAATTCATTCAATACTGTTTCCTTTAATGTTGTCAACTTGGCTGAGACACACTTTTTTTTTTTTTTTTTTTTCATATAATAAAATGATATATAAAAATAGATGGACGGCATGGATGACACACATAAATCATGGTGGGCCCCACAGTTGGCTGGTGTAAGGGGGAGTAGCCAATCCGTTCCCATAGGTCAGATGCAACATTCCATGGCGGGCCTGGGGCTTAAAAATCAAGTAATCCGTGACTTGTGTGGGCCACACCACATGCAAAAGTTGAGAGGGGTTACCCTCCATTAAAACATTTATTATCATTTGTTGGGCCCACTGAGATATGGTTCACAAATCTAGCCCGTCCATTAAGTGTGTTCCACTTGGATGAGGGGTCAGACCAAGTTTCATATGCATCCAAATTTCATGTGGGCCCCACCAAGTGTTTTTATATGTTTTAGGCATGTCTTCACATGATTTTAGATGGTATGGCCCACCTGAGTACTATATATGGCTGATTTTTGACATATCCCATAATTTAGAGGGGACCCATCAAATGCACGGTGTTAATGATCGGCATGCATTACAGTGGGGTCCACACAGCTCGACCTCATGGGAAGTTCCCACGAGCTCGCCCGCAATGAACTTTTATATATATATATATATATATATATATATATATATATATATATATATATATAGAAAGTCTAGAAAGTCTATATGTGATGTATGCATGGAACGACATTATCTATGCGCAGGGCTGTAAATGGATTGTATTCAGTTGGGTCAAGGTGGACCAAGATCCAACTTGATTTGGATCAGAGCCGTTGGATGCAAATCTGGGTCCAGTCCCAGATCTGATTCGGACCAGGCCTGAGGTTATCAGTTCCGCATGAATTGCTGATTTTATAGAAGTGTAAGCGGGTCGGATCCAGCAGAGGTTAGCTAGATCCGATCCAATAACTTGGATCCGGGTCCAATTATTAGAAAAGTATATTCATTGGGGTGGGGCCCAGATGTGCTGATTTATGAGTGATAAAAGAATATTTGCATGATATGGATAGGGTTGTCAATGAGAAACGGGCCAATCGGAACCGTTCAAAATCGGAGCGGATTGCTGGTGTGACCCCAGATCACTGTGCCTGAGGCTGTGCGGGGTCCACAGAGATGTCCATGACAAATCCACTCTGTCCATCTGTTTTGAAATACCACATTAGAGCAATATTCTAAAAATCAGGCAGATCCAAAAATTAGGTGGGCCACACCAACAAAACAGTTGGAACAGCAACATCCACCATTGAAACTTTCCTGGATCTGACATGATTTTATATGCCATCCAAACCGTTCATAGGATTACCACCACTCAGATAAACTGAAATAACAAATATCATCTTGATACAAAACTTCTGTAACCGCCCAAACCCCAACGTTCAATCCTCATAGTTTCGTGTGGTATGGCCCACATGAGTTTTGAATCTAGCTGATTTTTAAAATCCTGTACTACAGTAGTCTTTCAAAACAGATAGACAGAGTGGATTTGTCGCAGACAAGTCTATATTCCCCACACAGACGTGGCACAAACATATCTCTGTGCCTGGGTCACAGGCAATCCACACCCTTCAAAATGAGTGCAGCTTCAGTGGATCCCCGGATCCACCGAGGTGAGGATGATCCCTGAGTGTGGGTCCACTGTGATGTATATACCTTATCCATTTTGAAAACTCATTTTAGGGCATGATCTCGAAATTGAAGCAGATCCAAATCTCAAGTAGGCCATAAAAAAAAGTTTTGGATCAAGCTTATATTGGAAGGCAGATAAATATTCTGGTGGGCCCATAAAGGTTTTTAATAGTGGGATTCACTCCCTATTGTTTCCTGTGCTGTGGTCTACCTAATATTTGAATCTACTGTATTTTTGCGATTATGTCCTAAAATGAGTTGTCAAAATGAATGAAGGTGTGAATGTAAAGCATGACACATTGGGCCTCAAGGATCCACCCAAGCGGTCCTAGCAAATCCCTAGCCGGGCCTATAATAGGATGTATCTGTGTATCCACGTCATCCATCCCTTTTCTGGTATCATTTTAAAGTATGATTTCAAAAATTAAGTAGATCCAACACTTAGTGGACCACACTAAATAGTAAGCTTAATTGGTTGCATTGAATGCACAAAGCATTAAATATAAGTTGCAATAAATGCAAGAGTCATATGTGGTGTGATGTGTTTCATTTTTGGACTTCTATCTTAAAATTATATGAGAAAAGGAATGGGCCGCATGAATAAACAATAATATCAGGGTGTTCCTCATACATATCTGCCATGGGGCCCACTTTATATGTGCCATATATCTATTTTGTTAAACAATTTTTCCATCTCATTTTAGTGTATGGTCTAAATGAAGCATATTCAAATCTTAAGTGAACCATACTACACGAAACAATGACAATTAAACACTCACCATTAAAAACTTAGGCTTTACCATAATGTTCTTTTTCCATCCAACCTATTGGTAAGTAATACAGACCTGAATGAAGGGAAAATACAAATATCAGCTTGACCCAAAACATTTGAACCTTGAGAAGTTTTAATGGCAGGAATTTAATCCCTACTGTGTGGTCCACTTGGGATTTAGATCTATTTCATTTTTGGGACCCATCCCTAAAATGAGCTGGAAAAACTGATGGACAACATGCATGTACTGGGTGTACATTGAGTCGAACCAAGTCGAGCTAGCCTAAGCTCGACTCAGCTCGGGCACTAGCTGACCTCGACTCGGCTCGGTTCGGTCAGCAGCTCAGGCTAGTTCAAGCCAAGATTGAGCCGAGTTTGCTATTGCAACATTTTCATAAACACTTGGACTGCGCCTTCAAAATCTCACTGTATTTGAGACAACAACTATGGATTTACAGGTATTTTGTCAAACACCTTTTAAACAACATAAAAATCAAGAAAAAAAAGGTGTTAGTTTCATATATATACCTTCCTTGCGACCAGCCACACTTCTTTAAGTCATTTCATCAAACACTTGGTGAGCAACATCAATATCAAAGTAACCGAGTCACCGAACTGGTTCGATTCGAGTTCGATTTGAGCTGGGTTTGATCCGAGTCGAGTCGAGCTGAGGCCAGCTTGAACTCGACTCGAACTCATTTTCGAGCTAAAAAAATCAGCTCGACTTGGCTCGAACTCAGCTTTGAACCGAGTCAAATCGAGCTTTTTCCAGTCGAGTGAGCTAACTGAGCTAGCTCAGTTCGTGTACACCTCTAAGTTCACATGAGTTATAGAATAGCTTTCCTTTTTAGGGTATCCCTTAATCCTCATGAAACTGATCTGATGACTAGATTAGATGATATATAGACCAGAGCATATCCAATAAGGCTATGAACATAGTGCTCGCTTTGATATATGTGTTGTACATTCATTTTTGGCTGTGTGAGTGTGTCTATAAAAAAAAAAAAATAGTTTGAAAAAAAAATAACATATAGACTAGTGGCCACCATGATGTAGGAGCCTTATCCACATCGTCCATCAATTTTTTATTTTTTTTTAAAAATTTTTAAGTCCAAAAATGAGGTAGATCCAAGGCTCAAGTGGACCGCACACAAGAAGCAGCGGGTGATAATGATTCTCACTGTTGAAACTTTTCTAGGGCCCACTGTAATGTTTATTTGCCATCCAAACTATTCATAAAGTTAAATATACTTGGATGAATAGAAAACACTAAATATCAGCTCCATCCAAAACTTCTGTGGGCCCCAACAAATTTTCAACGGTAAGAGTTTAATCCCCATAGTGTAGTCCACTTAAGCATTGTATCAGCCTTATTTTTTGTATTATATCCTGAAATGATACGAAAAAATGGATGGACGGTGTGGATAAGATCCACACATGATGGTAGGATGCAATCTGCATCCAAATTTTCTACGGCGGGCAATACCCTCTCCCTGATCCCATTATTCCTTGATTTTTGGACTCTGGGCCTAAAAGGGGTCCATCTAATGGACAATTGGGATGCATAGACGCAACAGGGTGGGCCCACACGTATGGACGTACGTGATCACTCCCCAACTGATAAATCACAGCTAGGGGTGTACACGAACTGAGCTAGCTTGGTTAGCTCGCGCGACTCGACTCGAAAAAGCTTGATTCGATTTGGTTCGAAGCTGAGTTCGAGCCGAGTCGAGCAGATTTTTTGAGCTCGAGTTCAAGTCGGCCCCAATTCGACTTGACTCGGATTGAACTCAGCTTGAATCGAACTCGGATAAAACCAATTTGGTGACTCAGTTACTTTGATATTGATGTTGCTCACCAAGTGTTTGATGAAATAACTCGAAAAAGTGGGGCTGGTGGCAAGAAAGGTATGTATATGAAATCAACACTCATTTTTTCTTGATTTTTATGTTGTTTAGAAGGTGTTTGATAAAATACCCGTAAAACCATTGCTGTTATCTGAAATATAATAAGATTTTGAAGCTACAATTTAGCTGGGCTGGCCTGAGCTATTGATCGAATTGAGCCGAGCTGGCCAGTCAGGCTTGAGGATCGAGCTGTGTCGAGTTCGAGCTGAGGTCGGCCATTGTTCAAGCCGAGCTGAGCTGAGGCCAGCTCCACTCGGTTCGACTCGATGTGCACCCCTACTCACGTGCCGCATTTCGGAAACTCATTAGCGTTGCGTGAGGTCATTGGCGGCCGGCCATTGATGACGTGTAACACTAATTACTGACCTTAAAAAATGTACAACATGTGTCACATTATGATGTCGCCACGTGGCCCACCAAGTCGGATACCGTGATCATTGGTTGCCACGTGCGAAGAGTGCGCAGCGTGCACACGTGCGATAGCATGATTGAGTGGATTCTCTGACGGGTGAGCATTCTTGGACCCGTGATGTGGACCCGATAGTGGACAGAATGATTTCCATGGTCTACATGAACAAAAGGGAACAGAACAACTTTGCTTCTCTCGTAGATTGATGGTTTGTAATCATCCTCTCAGAAATTGACACGTGGCATACATGTAAATCAAATTAAACCGTCCAAGTCATGTGTCCCACTTTAGATCGACCATAGAAGAATAATTACACTCAGTTGATATCCTAGCCCTTCGATTGGTGGACATCTAATGAAGGGATCAAATGGAGGATATTCAACGGTCCAGATTCAACATACAGATGTCTATTGATCAGTTAGGAGTGTCTAACCGATCGTATTCGACGGTCTATACAATTTACTATAGTTACATATCTGCCGAGGGTATACCCCATGGGTGCATGTGTATGAAGCGTCACAGTTTACCAGAGTATCAATGCCACGTATGCAGTAACCTTTTTTTCTTTTGACCCCCGGATATTTTTAGGGGTTCGGATAGACATCCTTGCAAATTGGATTATTGTATCATACCTCAATTTATCGCAAGAAACGAGATTCCGTTTTTATTTCCACCAAAACACCATGATGCATGGAAGGGGATTGCGTGCTATGACACGCACTACTGAACTCAGTGGTGTGTTGACGTCACTAAGTTACCTGGTCCCCCAAAGATGTATTTGTCGTATCCATACTCTCGGTCCATTTTGTGAGATCATTTTAAGGCATGAGCCCAAAAACAAGGTAGATCCAAAACTCAAGTGGACCACATCATGAAAAGTAGTAGGGACAGTGGCACCCACAATTTGAAACCTCTAAAGGGTAACGGATGTTTAGTTTCCGTACAACCTATTGATAAGGTCATACCCTGGAGTGGATCGTGCCTTTCTACATGTTACTTTTTTTAGGGGCTATATATTATGTGTAAAAGGATGTTATATTTGACTGGAGTCGCCATTAGCCAATTACTTGGCTTTTACAGTCGGCTAAACCCGTAGGATTAGTAAGAAAGAGGATCCAAAGATTCTCAATCTTAAAATGATTTGCAACTAAAGATTCGGGGTAATGAACCACAGTCACAGTGCAAGAAAGTATTAGGCATCCACTCTACTTATACAAATGTATGGTCTTTACTTAATAGGATTATAATAATTTTGAGGTTGAAATTAGTTCCTGCATAATGTAGATGCAATAGTGCGTGTAATGTTGTGTTAAATACAATGCTTATGAGAAGCTTTGGTTTGAACTAGATAAATTCTTCCTGATTTCTTCACTTGCTATGAAGTGTAAACTGGTCGAACAGAGTTTCTAATGGGTAGGATCCGATTATATCGATAAGTCACAAAGCATACACTTAAGTCGATTACATGCGTAGTGTTATGAATGTAATATTAATAGATGAAATAGGTAGAGAATTGAGAGGGAATATGTATTGCACAATGCTAATGCTAAGGATTAGATGAAGCTGTTAGTAATTGGGCAGTTTCATGGACAGTTACGTTGCAATGATTAGATCTAGTGGCTCAGACTGACACTTGGATGGCTTGAGAGGCTAAGACTCTGGCAGGAATAGGTTAGACAAAGGTCAGGCTCTTTATCCTACACTTTCACTTTCTTTGGTGGAGGGATGATTAGCTCCATTGAATGATTTGTGTTTTCTGAGATTACTAGATGATTGAAACGAGAAGAGGATGAAGACTATTTATAGCCTTCAAATCTAATTTTTTGATAATTCTTGAAAAGTTCAGGGTTGGAATATGATTTAATGGCAGGAATTATATGTTATCCCCGTGGTGTGATTTGGATGGTTGGATTGGCCAGTAAAATAATAATTTTGAGCTTAATGAGGGATATAGAGGGCTTTTCGCATCCACCACATGCTTACTAGTCAAAGAAGAGAATTCTCACATGCGTTGGAGGTCTCTTTCTAAGGTCAGAGGTATGCCACATGGCGGGCAGTGGGTAACTCATTGCTCAGGCCACAACCTGCCTCCTGCTTTGGCATGTAGTCTCTCACAAGTGTGTGGGAGCTTCGATTTATTTGGGGTTCATTTTTAGGGTTGCTTCGGACTTCTGGTGGGCATATGGGTATGGGCTTGGTCTTGGTTTTGGGGTTGGTTTAGGATTTGGTTTTAGGTTGGGTTAACTGGATTTGGCAGCAAGTTAACTTTGCATGACTTAGCAAGTTAACTCGGTGGGCTGAATCGGTGAGTGGTTTAAGACTTGGTTTTGTGGTGGGTTAACTAGATTTGGCAGCGGGTTAATTTGGAGGGCTATACCGGTGAGTTGGGTTTCAGAATTTCTAAGGTTTAGACTTCTAAGGATAGGGTTTAAGATCTAGACCAGGGATTGAATTAAGGTTTAATTAACCATCAAAATTTTTGGGGTTGGTTTAGGACTTAGTTTTAGGGTGGGTTAACTGGATTTGGCAGCAAGTTAACTTTGCATGACTTAGCAAGTTAATTCGGTGGGCTGAATCGGTGAGTGGTTTAAGACTTGGTTTTGTGGTGGGTTAACTAGATTTGGCAGCGGGTTAACTTGGAGGGCTGTACCGGTGAGTCGGGTTTCAGAATTTCTAAGGTTTAGACTTCTAAGGATAGGGTTTAAGATCTGGATTGAATTAAGGTTTAATTAACCATCAAAATGATCCAATATAATTAATTTGTCAGCTTAGTGTGAGGTGTCTACACATAGCAGACCTGGTTGAAGTAAAAAAAAACCAAATATCATATTGATCCAAAACTTTTGTGACCCTCGGGTAGTTTTCAATGGTATACGTTAAATCCCCACTACTTTTTGTGGTGTGATCCACTTGAGCTTTGAATCTGCCTCAATTTCGTTCTCATGCCTAAAATGATCTCCAAAATGAATGGATGGTGTGGATATAATGTATACATCATGGTTGGACCCACAAAACATAGTGACCTCAAATGCCATTGTGGGGCTCGGATTCTCCGCAAGTCCATGCTGACTAAGCTTATTCTATTACCTCATTTTGAAGGTTGGACGGCTAAAAAGATCAAGTCAATCTAACCGTTAGGTGGGCAATCATATAAATTTGGAAATTCTTAGATGATTTTCTGTTGATTTTTTTATGGCCCATCATGTAATTTTGGAAGCTTTTGGATGATTGTCCGTTGATTTTCGTGGATAGTCTACTGTGTCGTGTATAGGTGGTTCAAGCCGTGCATTACATGAGGCTCGTTATGATTATGGGACACCCAAAAAATCAGGCTTACAGAATCTTTAGGTGGGCCCAACAACAGAAGATGATGGACAACTATGGTAAATCTTCAAATTCATGTTTGGATTAACCTGATGTATGGAAGTCCAATTTTCATGATAGGGCGAATAAACGGTCCAGATTGATCTGGCCAGTGAATCAATGGGACTGTAGGGCTGAACGGTACACTCCTGTGTTAGTTCAGTATCACTTTGAAAATGGTCTAACTGATCTCCTCACTGTGACACTTGAACTGATGTTCAGCCATCTAGACCATCCAAATTTAGTGCCTTCCTGGATGGAGCACATCTCAAGCCTTCGTAGCCACTCAATTAATGGATAACAAATGCGTGGTTAAAAGTAAAGTTGTGGGTGATCCAAATTCAAAGTGGAAAAATTCAATGGTTATTATCATCTTTTTAGTGTAACTTTTCAATCTTCTGGTCAATCAACAATATAATTTGGACGGTCTAGATTGATCTGAAACTGTGCTATTCATGTGTCTGAAGAGTCACTACCATTTTAGGTCATGATGCTAAACTAACATTATAACATCAAACTCATCTAATCTCACGGACGCAAATAGTCGGAAGCTATGTGGGGTCCAGAGAGATGTCCGTGACAAATTCAATCCATCCATCAGATTCTAAAGATCACAATATAGTAGTATTCCAAAAATCAGGCAGATTCAAAACTCAGGTGGACCACACCACATGAAAAAAAAATGGATTGATCTCCCACCACTGGAAACTTCGTGGGGGAGAGAAGTTTTATTCCAGGATTATATTTTTTTCTACAGTTTATCTGATTGGTAGTAACCCTATGAACGGTTTGGATGGCATATAAAAATCATGGTAGGCTGCAGGGAGGTTTCAACGGCGGAAGTTTTCATTCCCACTGTTTCACGTGCATCTAAACTTGAATTTCCCTATTTTTATGTTCTAGTATTATTTTGATATTTAGAAACGGATGGACGGAGTGGATTTGTCACTGTCATCTCTGTGGGCCCCACATAGCTTCCGACCACAGGAACTGGCATATGCAATTCGCGTCCTAATCTCACGAGTTCCCTCCCATTTTCTCGTGAGCCTCGTGACATTTCTCGGGGGTTTTGATATGATGTTGGGATACCCTACAAAACCCAATCCCAAATAATCATATGCTCCTGTCTTTCCACCTTCCTTTTCAGCCTTTGGACATAACACCACCATTAAAAGAATGATGATGCCATCCATTGGCAATTAACTGTCCACATACATGCATATATTCTTATTTTCTTATACAATGCATTTCATCCTCTACAACATTTTTCTAACTTAGGTAATGAATGGTTGGATGCTTTGATACTCTGGTTGAGTGTGATGGATGATACGTTGCACTTGAAATTACTTAGAAATTGCATATGTGACATGCTAATAATTTAAATGAAATTGTCTAAATTATGGGTCTTAGTGTAGATATATCATGACAAAAAATCATTGTGTTTGGTTAATCAAATATCAGATTATTGGACATTTATTAAAAAGTAAAATATGAAAAATATCCACCAATCTTATTTTAATGTGTCTACAAATGAGAAGTTAATATTGTTTAATAAATTTGATTTTGAGACTTGGACTTGGTGTTGGTGGGTTTTCCAATTTAGTTAGTTTACTTTTGAGGTAATGTATGCCACTTCTATAATTTTTGAGTGCCTGCATATTAAGAGTTATATACTACCAGAGTATCAAAAGATTTCTATACTTATTGGGTAGGTGGACAATTTTAACAGTGTAAAGTACTTATAATGAGATTTTCTCTTGATTTGAGTTAACTTTTCAGTGAAAAACATTATCAATAACTCAACTTTATTAAAAAAAAAGCCCAAAATTTTTTCCTAGCTCATCCACTTTTTAATTTTATTTTCTAAATGATCTACATATCTTAGGCCGATAATTTATGAGAGTAGAGATATTGAAAATGGTGCTTCTTAGAAAATTCGACCATAGCTGAGAAAATTGTGATATGTCTCTTGAGTTTCACATGATCTTCATGTAACATTTTAATTGAAAGAAAATTTTAATAAATGATTATAAGATTAACCATGCTTTATGTGAGAGATCCATAGAATGTTGGATAGTTTAAAAACAAAATATTTATAGAATAAGTGTAATTAAAATAAGAATGAGATATGGATGAGTGGCGAAACAATGAGGGATGGAATTAAAAATTGATCCATTTATGGGAATTTGGAAATTACACTAATAAACAATAAAATGAGAGAAAATAGTTTTTTAAATGGTGAGTTATATGCAATAGAAATTAAGAATTATAACGGCTAAGAATATTAAAAAAAGCAAGAAAAAGAACCAGCGAAAGAACTTCATGTGAAAGGCTTCCGTTGCATCCTTCAAAGAGTTAGAGAATAGAAAGAAAAAGCGTCCCAGAGATGAAAACTTGCTTTTTCAAACTCGCGCATAAGAGTGCCTTCATTCAGACCATATATGTCATGTGACGGTTGATAGCAAGATTCACATATAATGACGTACAAACCGGTGTATAGTTGAGCGTTTCTCTCTCTCTCTAAATATATAAGATTTTTCAAATGCTTTCTTTGAAAATAATTTTTAGAGAAAATAGAGCTTTTCTTTCACGGTCTATTTTACAAGGTTCCAAGTAGGTCAAATGAATGACATTGATTTAAATTGAAATAAAGCCCAAGTGTGACAATGGAAAAAATGAGGTTTGCTAGCCCCACATGTAGCACACGTGCCAACTCGACAGTGCAGGAGGTGGCCTGAAATCTGAGAATGACAAAACAACAGAATACAGGCCTGTCCACTCATCAGGTGGGCCAGATGAGTAAGTTGAAACCTGGATCGTTGGCAATTCATTTAAATAATCTATATGATTCTCACCATGTAGATATGACCAACCTGCACTCTTGCACATGTGTAAGATTTCTAAGCCACACATCAGGGGGGCTCCACCTTGAATATCATGACCTGTTAAAAAATAAACTCTGTCAGACCTTCAGACGCCTGGTTTTGGGAATGTAAACGGTTTACCAATCTTTCTAGAACCGTCCATTTCCCCCCCTCAAATCCAGATGTCAGAATGATCAACTGACCTGATTTTTCAAACTGGTCACATCCATTGTAGGGCCTGGCTAATGAGCGGCTGGGAATATGCACACGAGTGTAGAAATGCACATGTAGGATTAGCAAACCTAATCATGAAATACACAACCAAATATAAATTTTATTTTTTTATTCTTTATTTAAAAAAAAAATCTTTTTCACATGCATTGGGGTTGGAATGAAGATCCACATATGTCATTCATGCCAGCTTTAAAGCTCAATGCATTTTCTAACTAAATAAAAAAAAAGAAAAAAAGAAAAAAAAGAAGACATGACAATGTGACTACCAAATGATCATGAAACTCAAAAGCAATTCATGTGTTAGAGAAGGGGCACTTTAGTAACTGCATCAAAAGCATCATTTCACTTTCCCTTTGAAAATTCAAATTCAGTTTTCAACTTGGCATCTTTGATATATATCTCTCTCTCTTTATCTGGGCTGGCAGTGGGCCATACTGGCCTACTTGACTTTTGGGTCCACACCCATTTGAACCCATGTTCAATTATTAAGACCCTGACCCAAGCCTAGGTACATGCTGGCTTATGATTGATATTAGATTGATAAGTTCTCTGAGTTGACTCATCGAGTTGACTCGGACTCATTCAAGTCCAATTCAGTTTGATGCCGCAAGCTAGTAGATGCCAATGGGTTCGATTCGGATGACTTGGGCCAATCAATGTGGACTGACTTTCATGCTCAAAAAATGAAAGGGCCCACAAAAGGTGGGCCCACATCTAGCCTACTATTCTCTCTCTCTCTCTCTCTCTCTCTCTCTCATTCACAAAAAGGAATCCTGTCAAAGCAAAAGCATGTTGGAATAAAGAAAGAAGGAAAAAGAAAAGGAGCATAATCTACATTCTATCTTCCCTTCACAAATTCAAGCAAAAGGCACCATTCCCTTACACCCAGATGAGCTCCATCACTCTCATCTTCCAGCTCTCTCATTCTCCATTTCTTGTTGATGCAAGATCCAAAGAACACACAAACAAGGTATGGAAGATATCTCTACCCATTTCTCTTTACTTAGTACTTTCTCATTTTACTATTAAAACATCACACATGCATATCCCATACAATGGACAAAGCCTCCTCTGATTAATTCATCACTGTCCTCCTTAATGTGGCACACATATACTACCATCCAGATCATCCAAATTGTGGGCCACATCATGGATGGACCTTATCTCAAAGATGATATTGATCAAGAAATCCTAACCATCCATTCGATGGCTAGCCAATGGATAGTTAGGAGTAAAACAGTGTCCAAACTCATTGGATGAGTGGATGGCCGATGAGTGGTCCGCCATTTTTTGATATAATGTTGAGCTATCATAAAAATCTCACCTGCTCGTCGCATAGCTTAAAATCTTGATATAGAAAACCTGAACTATGTGTCCATGTTACATAATTTTTATACATAGGACGTGTCTCTACCAAAGTTAAATGGACCATATATTGCTCTAATATATAAGTACAAGAACCCATATATATGTGGTATACGGAAAACCTAAACTATATATGTTCCCATGTTAAGCAATTTTTATACACGGGAAATGTCTCTACCAAAGTTACATAGCCTGTAAATTGCTCTAGTAGATAGTACAGGAACCCACATGTAGTATATAGAAAACCTAAACTATGTGTGCGTGTTACACAATTTTATACATGGGACATGTCTCTACCAAAGTTACATGGACCATCGATCGCTCTGGTACATAGTACAGGAACCCATATGTGGTATATAGAAAACCTGAACTATGTGTGCGTGTTACACAATTTTATATATGGGATGTGTCTCTACCAAAGTTACGTGGACCATGGATCGCTTTGGTATATGGTACAGGAACCCATATGTGTATATAGAAAACCTGAACTATGTGTCCATGTTACACAACTTTTATATCTCGGATATGTCTTTACCAAAGTTACATGGACCATGGATGGCTCTGGTATATGGTACAGGAACCCATATGTGGTGTACGGAAAACCTGAACTATGTGTCCATGTTACACAACTTTTATATCTCGGATGTGTCTCTACCAAAGTTACATGGACCATGGATGGCTCTGGTATATGGTACAGGAACCCATATGTGGTGTACGGAAAACCTGAACTCTGTGTCCATGTTACACAACTTTTATGCCTCGGATGTGTCTCTATCAAAGTTACATGGACCACAGATGGCTCTGGTATATGGTACATGAACCCATATGTGGTGTTCGGTAAACCTGAACTATGTCCATGTTACACAACTTTTATACATTGGACGTATCTCTACCAAAGTTACATAGACCACAGATGACTTTGGTACATGAACTCACATGTGGTATTACATGGTACACAACTTTTATACACGGACGTGTCTCTAACAAAATTACATGACTGTGATCGCCATGGTGCATGGTATAGCAACCCATATATAGTATATCCAAAGCCTGAACTATGTGCCCATGTTACACAAATTTTATACACGGGACGTGTCTCTACTAAAGTTATATGGACCGCGGATCGCTCTGGTACGTGGTACAGGAACCCATATGTGGTATATGGAAAACCTGTACGGTGTCCATGTTATGCAATTTTTATACATGGACTGCAGATGGCTATGGTAGATGGTACAGGAACCCAAATCTGGTATACCATTTTCCCAGTAAGTTGTCCACTGGAGGAAATATATATTCATTAAGGAATATATTCCTTTAATTCCACAAACGAGGTGATATTGTAATTTATATATGAAATGATGAAAGTTATTATTGCAAAATCCGCATGTATGGTATCATATCATTTGCATGTTAGTGCATAAATCAAACTATAAATCTCTATACTCTAATAACACTAAGATTATATAATATTAATTTTGAGTTGGTAAAAGTAGTGGTCTAAACTGAAAATGACTCCCATTACATGATTTTAGGTGGCATTGGTTTCTATTCTTTTTAAAGCATGCACATATAAATACATACATACATACACACATACATACATTTGTGGGTAATTAAATTGGCAATGATGGTTCCAAAACATTAACATACATGTTCATGTATACGCATATCTGTCCAAGCGTATATGCGGGCATGCATAACATGGTTTCTCATGTTACAGGAAGCCGTGGTATCAAAGAGCGATGGAGGCGGCATATATTTGGAGACCAGCATCCAAACCGTCAGGAATTCCGGCGAATTCCACCAGACCCAAGTTGCGGAAGAGCGCTTCGTTGAAGGTTGCATCTTCGTTCACCCGCGTCTGTCTATGTGCGCCGATATCTTCCTACACTGAGGTGTTTCGTGCTGAGCTTCCACCAAGGAGAAGTTATAGTTATCCGAGGTCAAAGTCATTTGTGGCCCCTAGAGAGAAATTGCCTACCATGAGAAGCGCAGCCGCAGAAGGCGGCCGGAGAGTTTTTCGTGGAAAGTCACTGACTGATGATGTTCTGATGAGGAGATTTGTGGTGGAAGAAGAAGCAATGATGCAAGTAAGGAGGAGGAATCAGATGGAAGTAATAAGGAGGAGGAGTTTGATGAGAAAGAAAAAACTTGGGCCTAGTCCACTTAGTAGAATGACAATGGCAAGAGAAGATTAAAAAGATAATTAAAAATGAAAAATGTAAGTTGTGATTATTTTCTTTAATTGCTTGTTTAAATTGGGTTTTTGGTTTGCATAATCATTTGCAATTTGTTTAAAAGTTCGTCGTGATTGCTTACAGAATTGGGGCTCACTGTGTTGTGCTTTTGAAATCCATTCCGTCCATCAGTTGCTCCTCATGTTAATGTCACAGCCCAAATATTGTCCCCATCCAAAACTCAGGTGGACCACACCATGGAGAATGATATAAAATCACGCCTAAAATCTCTACGTTCAAGTGGTGTGGCCCACCTAAGTTTTGGATTAGTTTAGAATGTTTGTTCATCCTAATGAGGCACACCTGATGAATAGTTTCGATGGAATATACAAACCATTTATCTTCTCTTGCTATTGTTTTCAGTGCTGTGACTCACTTGAGTTATAGACGGGCCTGATTTTGACAAGCACAATGGACATGGTGGATGTCACATGCACAAGTATTGTAGAGGATTTTGGTCTGTTCAAGCATGCCCAAAGTAGTATTGAAAAATAAAAATGTAAAACTTGATGTATTCTTTTAATTTTTTAGTTAGTTATTTTCATAGTAAAAGATACTTTTGTTTAGAGTAATTCCCCTCTTTGGACACCATAAATGGTAATTTCAAAGAAAATTATATCAAGTGAGTGTTGTGTCCATGGTTTTTATATGATTTTTATACTTTATTATTATTATTATTATTATTTTATTTCCCAATAATTACATTCCCTAGCTTTTTCTTTAAAAACTTGCCCTAGTCTTTTGTCAAGGAGCTAGAATAGATTTTTAGACTTTTCTCAGCTTTCTCAAAAAACCCATTACACCAAACGTAAATATAATTGTTACCCAAAAAATACTAGGTCAACTCTAACATTTTTAGAAAACATAAAAGCTAAAGAATGGAATTCCCCAAAGCCAAACAAGCTAGGACCTTTATGTCAGGTACTCATGCTAAAGTAGTGGTTTCCACCCTATAATTGTAATTGTGGTGGTTTTATAGAAAGGGGGGAAAGCCAACACAAAACATGCCCATAATTGCAATTAAGCCGAAGACAACATTGCTTTAGCATAATGAGTTTGCCGTGAAGGGAATTGTCCCCACCAAATTTGGATAATGATTAATCCTTATCACTATCTCTAATTGTTTCAATTTGCTTATTTATTTATTTATTTAAATTCTTATCTTTCATCTTGCATTGTTTTTTACTATTTCATTTTGTTCAAAATTGCATTTTTTGGGAGCTTAGGAAGTACTTTGGTGGATAATACCTTCTAAGAAAATATTATCTTTTCCTGATCAGTAGTTTAATTTCTGGTAGAAATATTTTTCAAAAATATATTTTCATAAAAATCTTAAAAGAAAATAAGTAATAATTATTTAACTCAGTATTTCCTTCAATAAGATTTGATAGATACTATGTCTCAAAGGAGACCTCATTTGTGTGATGTCCCTAATGTGTTTGCATAGCAAAATTCTATGGGCCCCAGCATGATGTGTGTGTGTGTTTTAACCATGTCATCCATTCATTTTTCCATTTCATTTTAACACATGAGCCCAAAAATAAGGTAGATCTAAAGATCATGTAGACCACGCTGAAAAAAAAAAAAAAGTAGTGGGAATAATGACACCCGCCATTAGACCTACCATTCTATTTATTTATTTATTGGTGTGGTCTACTTGAGGTTTGGATCTACTTCATTTTGGGCTCGTGCCCTAAACTAAGTCTACCATGTATATAATACATACATTATACTAGGCCCCACTGAATTTTCATTTTTACAAGGTTGAGGCTGGCCCAAAAATCGAGGTGAAATTCTACACATATTCCAAACATTATGATTATGCTCTTATATAAAATGTCTCTTTCTCTACTTTTAATTTTCAAGATTCCAAAACAAGTCTCGAAAGCTATAGACTTCATGTAAGAAAATTGTAGAGTAATTCATAAATTCTATTTTTTCTCCATACATTCATAGCTCCATAGCTTCAACCACTTTACCATTTTTTTTCTTGAAATAATCATATTTGAAGGGCTAGCTCTCTTCAAAAGGAAGAAAGAAATAAAAAAATACATATTCTACTTGATTACAGTAGTATTTTAGATCACTCGCTGCAAAGCTGACTAGGTGCAGGCTACCACTTGGATTTGGAAGTTTTTTGTTGGTTGTCCATTATTTTCTATCACGCGAATGTTTTATATATATCATCCAACCTTTGAATTATGTGCTCCTTATGATGATGGGTGCACAAAAATCTAGCTTTTTAAAAAATTGTTAGGTGAATTACACTATAGAAAATAATTAACAACCATTTAAAACCTTTCAAGTCATGTGGTGTTTTGAAAGTATTGATTATTTGTTGATCTAGGCCATCCATTAGGTGTACCCAACTTTTTCATGGGCCACTATGAAAGATTCATGTTAGAGACTCAAATTTCAGCCTTCTTTTTCATGACTTTCCCATTTTGAAGCCACGGATGTGATGGCCATGATTGATATATATATATATATATATATATATATATATATGCTCACCTAGGCATTTTTGCATACATGTCATGGGCATTTAATGCGAGCAGTTCATGTGATGTGGAATCCCATGAAACCGTAGGGAAATAATTTTCACCTTGATCTAAAACTCTGGTGGGCCATAACAAAGAGAGATGCAAATCAAAGGAAGAAACTATTTTCTTCTTTTATGGCCCACCAAAATTTTGGACCAAAGTAAAAGTTAGGCCTGCGAGTTTCATTGGGTGCTGCATCACGTGGACCGTTCAGAGTTTAGACTCACATAACCTATTATGAGTTCTCCAAAAGTTCAGACGATTTCCGTCCCAACTTGTGCACGGCAGAGCACTCTCATACACACACACATATATATAAATCCGTGTCATTGGCATAGAATCTGAACGGTGGGCTGAACATGATGGACGGTCCAGACTAATAATTACACTATCCACATTCTAGAAACACGAGGGGCGGGTAAATTAGCAAATCCCCACCGCTTATTAACAGTTAAAATCGCTGACCTCTTTTGAGCCGTTCAGTCACACAAATATAATTAAATCCATGCCGTCAAAATAGTGTTACGCATCATAAAAGGTCTACTAATTCCACTGGCGTGCTGGTGGAGTCCACGCATCTAAGCATGTCGACCTTTTCCTTGCAAGGTGGGCCACCTCCACTAATCCACTCATCACAAATTCTACATCTTTACCATTTAATCACGAACCGTGCGGTGGCTATATATTACTAAAGTCTCCTAGTGAGAAAAGTTGGGCCAGGTGCTGATGGGCCTGATTATGATGTATATGTGAAATCTACTCCGTCCATCAGATGCATCAGCTAATTTTAGACCAAATTCTCAAAAATCAGCCACATCCATAAATCAGGTGGGCCACAAGAGTAAAAACAGTGTGCAAGACGCACCCACTATCCAAACTGTTTCACTTGATGTGGCCACATAAATCACCGTTGGACCTAATTTTTGAGCCTCATGCCTAATTTTTTGTGAGACAGCTAATAGTTAAAGAAGATTTTATATAATCATCATGGTGGGCACTATAAAATTCAACGGTGGATATTCATCTCCCGACTATTTTCTTTTGTGGGACCCTTCAAAATCACAGTTCAGCCTAATTTTTGAGTCCTGGATATAACAATAGATGACTTAACTGATGGCACGAGTGAATTGTATAGAAACATTATGGTGGGCCTCACAAAAAGTCAAGGGTAAGCTTCCCCTCTCAACCGTTTCTCTTGGTGTGGTCCACCTTATTCACGAATCTGCTTGGTTTTTTATCCCTTAAGATAAATTTCCATCACGCATCTGATGGCTGGGAAAGATTTTGGAAACACATCATGGTGGGACCCCCAAGGTGTACCTGCATTTGGTATGTATGAAAAATAAATGGGCCAGGATGGTTAAAAGTTACTGATTTAAAGAATCACCAATAGAATAAAATAGCATAACGGCAGTGGATTAGGTGTTACCCGGGTAACACCTTAGTGGGGTCCACATTGATAATGTGTTGTATATCTACACTGTCCGTCCATTTTTCCGGCCCATTTTAGAATGTAATCTAAAAAATTAATCATATCCGAATCTCAGGTGGACCACACCACAGGAAACGGTTGTAATTGAATGCACACCGTTAAAAACTCCTCAGTGCCCATCGTAAGCAGATCCTTATGTTTATTTTCTATTCAACCCATTGAAAAAGTCAAACAGACCTGGATAAAGGGGCAATACAAATATTAGCTTCATCCAAAACTTTGGTGGCCTAAAACAAGCTTTTAATGATCGTTCACCGCGGTGGTGTGGTCCACCAAATATTTGAATGTACTTAAATTTTAGTATAACATCCTTAAATGAGCTTAGAAAATGGTAATACGAAACACATTCATCAAGGTGGGCCCCGCATGATTAGGAAAACACCTAACTCTTCTGCCCATAATGGAGTAGATTGTCAACACGATGAGACATGAGTGGTTCTTATAAGTTATTACCTTGAACCTAGCTTAACATAAACTCCCATATCTTAGTCATCTCCGAGCCTTAGCAAAGCCAAACCCATATCTAAGTCATTTCCAAGTTAAAGCCATATCTAGGCCATTTCCAAGCCATAATCCTAATCTCGAGCCTTAAAGCCACTCTTTTAGCCAAACAAGCCATCGGGCCAAATTTACGAGAAAAGTAAGAAGAGGCGGTAGTTTGACTACCACCAGATGGTAATCGGATTACTGTACCCTCTCGACAAATGTGCTTGAGCTACAATTGTTGCTCTCCTTAAGAGACAATTGTGCTGAGACCGTTTTACTCCTGGACTTTCACCTATTTATAATTTTACCTAGTGTTATTAAACTATGAGAGTATGTCATGTGGCATCTCCTTTCCTTTACCCTCAACAAATCTCATAATTACTTAAAAAATTAGTAAGGGGGCTATAAATACCCCCCTCCTTTCTTCATTACACATCAAACAACTCTCAGAGAGAGAGAGAGAGAGAGAGAGAGAGAGAGAGAGAGAGATTACTTGAGTTCTAAAGCTCCCATCTTCTTTATCCCCCTTCAACCTGCTCCAATCCTCTCTCAGCCTCCTAGACCTACGTAGGTCAACCATCCCAAACCATAGTGCACATATATTATCCAAGTTATATTTAAGTGCAAGCCAAAGATCGTGACATCATTACTGGCATTTATAATTCATCAATCACATTATTACTTCACTTCTTAACTCTATTGCTTCTCTAAGTTGCTATTAAATGTACACTCTATGAGTTACTGAAAATCTAGATCCTATCGCATCTTAAACTTATGGTTGCTTAGTCTTCTTATATAATATTCTAGCATAATCACATATCTTTTTAAACCCCATTTCTATACATTCTCTAGACGTATGCTTTGTGGCTTATAGGAATTTTGGACCCTGCCACATCAAAAATTTGTGTTTGCCTAGTTCTATTTTAATACTTCGCATCTTATCATCTTATTCCCTAAAGTTAGCTAATCACATGAAGAAGAGACCTTTCATCTTCGTAACTAAGGTCCCTTACTTGGAATCTGAGGTCATAGATCAGGAGTCAACATAAAGTAAGGGAGTCTTCAAATTTTTTGACTTTTACAGATTCTGTAAGACCCGTATCTTAGCCCGTACCATTCCGTAAGCTTCCGCGGTCCTCCCGGTCGAATTTCGACGACCTGCGAACTTTTATCGGCAGTTGCGCGTGACCTCGAGTTGAATCCCGTATTCCAGAGTCGGCTTGACCCGATACTTGTACCTTAGCGACCGCACCGTCGTCGCGGTTCCAACGCCGTGACTTGCGCGCCGATCCGATACCCAAACTAAGAGATGTGGGCCCGCGTTCAGTTCGAGGAAAACACCGCGCGTTGTGAATTCTGAGAGAATCTCTACGACACATCATATCAATCTATAAATCAAATCAATCAAGTACAAAGCAACTCAACACATACCCCTCTTACACAAACTTACCCAAAGTCAACTTTCTCTCTCTCCACCCATCCCTCTCTCACCCAAAATTCAACCAAGCCCATACCATCCATATCCTTTTCTTACAACACCCATTCCACCCACCCATTTTCATCCCATCACTCTCTCTCTCCATCTCATTCCATTCCAAGCTTCCATGAGAGGAAATCTCTAAGGAGCGAAGAATGCAAGAGAGGGCCCATTTTCCTAAACCCTCATCCAACCATCCAACCCTTCAAAATTCATCTCACTCCCTTAAAGAAGGAGCTTAGGAGCTAAGGAGTCCAAGGAGCTAAAGAAGGAGGCCAAAGGTGAGTGTTCATTATCTCGATTTTGATGATTTGAGGGCCCACATGTGGTGAGACCCATCTTGATGTAGGCATTGTATAGGGAGGGTCCATAGTGGCGGGGTCCCTCCCCTTCACACGTTTCTTCCTCTCTCTTTCTCTCTCTCTCTCTCTTTCTTTCATTTTTTTTTTATGTTGATGTTGAGGTGTGTGGCCCACTTGGTGTGTGTGTGTGTGATGGCCCACCTTGGTGGATGATCCACACGTTGTCCAAATGGTGGGATCCACCGTGATGTATGCACTGTATTCATGCTGCCCGGGCACCTTGGCGCCGTGCGATATACCTGGATGAAGGGAAACTACAAATATCAACTTATCCCAACTCTAATGGGCCACCACGTGGACCCACCTTGCTAAGTGTGCTGGACGCACAGTGGTGTGTGTGTCCCACATCCACCGCACCCATCCATTTTGGCCAGCTCCACGGCCCACCTTGATGACGGTCATCCTGACCGTCCAGCAGCAGTAGCTGCTGGACCGTGTGTAGTAAAATAATATATATATATATATATATATATATATATATATATATATATATATATATATATCTGCTGGTGGGGCCTACATGGGACCCACCTCTTTGAACCGACTGGCTGTGCGTCACCAGCTGTGGGCCCATCATGCAGTATGTGTTTTATCCTAGCCGTCCACCCGTTTGGACAGTGGTGGGTGAATCCACCGTGGTTTATGTATTTTATCCCCTTTTCCCATCCATTTTCTGGGTGTAAGACCCACCTCACACGTGTTACACGTGTGAGGGTGGGGCCCACCTTGAGTCATGTATGATGTAGATGTTTTAAATCTACACCGTCCAGCTATTCACTGCCGTGCTGACGGTCAACAAGTTCTGTGGTCCCACGGCTACACAGCAGCATGTAGCTACTGTGGTATTGACGTCAGCAATTGTTGTGGGCCCACGCAGTTCTCAGACGTCAATAAGTGTGGCCCTGATCACGAGGTGTGTGTTACATCAACACCGTCCATCTATTTTGTATAGCCTGGGTGAAAAGATCCAGACCTCAGGTGGACCACACAGCAGGAAACATTGGAGATGATGACGTCCACGGTTGAACCCCCTTTTTGCAGGTACCACTCTGATATGTGTGTTTTACTTGAGACCGTCCATCCATTGGATATGGACCCCACCATGGCAGCGTGTGGGGCCCACCTTGTATGATGTATGTGTTACATCTATACTGTCCATCTAGTTTAGCTAGATCCCGGGCCCACTTGATCATGACCGTCGAGGGTCAGGCATCCAGCAGCAACAGCTGCTGGACCCTTGAAAGGAGAATAAATATCAGCTTGGTTTTCAGCTGAGGTGGGCCACACGTGTGGACCCACCTCTTATGTATGTATACAACCGTCTGTCGGGGGGTGGCCCATCACAAAGGTGTTGGTGGGGCCACCTTGATGTATTTATTAGATCTGTACCATCCAGAAGATGTGGACGGTGGCCACATGGTTGATGTATTTATTCTCTACCCACGTGATTTATGGGTTTAATGCGAACCGTCCATCCACCAGCCTTCCAGCTGCTGGATTGATGTCAGCTAAGTTCTGTGGGCCACCACGTTTTATGTGAAATCCAGACCGTTTAGGTGGACCCATGATGAATGTGTCTTACATCCAGGCGCTGTTGGTGCTCTTCAAAATAAATAAAATATATATGCATTATAATATATAATACTATATGGTGGGCCCTACGTGGGACCCACCTATGTGGGAAGGGGATGGACTGGTGTACATTTACACCAGCTATATGATTGCTGGAACGACGTCAGCTATGATATATGGGTTATATTCAAACCGTCCCATGGTGGGACGCACCCTGATGTATACACACCGTCCAACCGTTTTGAGGTGTGGCCCACCCCACACGTGTGACACGTGTGGGGATGGAACCCCCCTTGCTGTATGTATTCTCTATCCTCACCACCCATATGGTTTGAATGGTGGGATGGCACTGTGGTGTATGGACCAAATCCACACCGTTCGTCCTGAACGGTGCAGTACGGGACCCACCAGGACGTATTTATTTCAAATCCACACCGTTTACTGGATTGAGACGGTTGGATGCCAGCTAGATGCATGTGTTTTAACTACAGTTGTCTATCTATCCAGGGTGGTGTGGAAACCCGCCATGATGTATGTATTCACCACGCCGCCCATCAGTATGTGGGGCACACCATGATGAATGTGTTTCAACCACGCTATCCATCTGTTTTGTTAAACCTAGGGCTGCCCCATTAGCCCACTTGATATATATGAAGCCCATTGGTGCGGCCCGTGGACACAGTTCACTTGATGTATATAAGGCCTACAGGTGCGGCCCATGTGATAAGGCCGATTCGATATACATGAGGCCCATTGGTGTGGCCTGTGGATGCAATCCACTTGATGTATTTGATGGCCCATGGGCGAGGCCCGATGTGATGTATGTGTGGCCGTTTCGTTGCGTATGAATCCCTTATGTGGGCCACTCCTTGGGGGCAATGTTGGTTAGATGTCCACATTGATAGGCAATGATGGTTAGACGTCCACATTGTGACCTTCCCTTAGGCCCGGATAGGCCCATTCTCATCGTTCTCTAGTGGGTTAACCCAAACGCTTGGGCCCCATTGACATTGCTTGATCCTTCATCGGCCGTCCATCTATGGACCTCGCCTTATGTCGAGACCGATTCCGATTGCCGATTGCCGATTTCGATTATCTAGGTCGAGACCGATTCCCATTGTCGATTATCAATTTCGATTATCAAGGTCGAGACCAATTTTGATTGCCGATTACCGATTTCGATTATCGAGGTCGAGACCGATTCCGATTGCCGATTACCGATTTCGATTATCGAGGTCGAGACCGATTTATCAATTCTGATTATTGATCGATTTCGATTGTCATGACTGATTGCCGATTTTGATTGACTTGACCGATTGTCGATTCTGATCGACGTGACCGATTTGCCGATTCTGATTATCGATTGATTCAGATGGTCGTGATCGATTGCTGATTCGATTGACGTGACCGATTTGTCAATTCTGATTATCGATTGATTCTGATGGTCATGATCGATTGCTGATTCGATTGACATGACCAATTTGCCGATTCTGATTATCGATTGATTCCGATGGTCGTGACCGATTGCTGATTTCAATTGACGTGACCGATTTGCCGATTCTGATTATCGATCGATTCCAATTGTCATGACCGATTGCCGATTTCGATTGACTTGACCGATTTGCCGATTCTGATCATCGATTGATTCCGATTGTCATGACCGATTGCCAATTCCGATCGATGTGACCGATTTGCCGATTCTGATTATCGATTGATTGCCATGACTGATTGTCGATTCCGATTGACGTGACCAATTTGTCGATTTTGATTATCGATCGATTCTGATTTGTCGAGGCCGATTGTATAGGCCGATTCCGATTGTTGGGACCGAGTGTCGAGGCCGATTTTGATCATCAAGGTCGATTGTCGAGGCCTATGTGATAAGGCCCATTGTGATACATTTGAGGGTCAGGCGATGAAGCCCATTGTGATGTATGTTAGGCCCATGTGAAAGGCTCATCGTGATGTGTATTAAGCTCTTGAGTGAGGCACGGTGTTGTATATCAGGCCCTTTGTGGGGCCATGGGTCCACTATATGTTGGCTCTATGTGGGTCACTCCTTAGGGGTAATGTTGGTTAAATGTCCACATTGTCGAGGATGATTTTCGATGACGATTGTCGGTGCCAGTTATTGATACCGATTATGAGTATGTGATAGCATAACATCACAATACATGCCATACACATCATCTGCATGTTTGTTATGAGATGTGGTTGACCATTGCATATGAGATTGGGCATGTTGTTATGAGACTCCCTGATGGGCGGAGATTCGTCTCACATGAGTGCACGGTATGCGCACGATTGATGCATGATTGGATCGTATGACTCATGCATCTTGCATTGTATGCCCTAGAGATATCAGGGCCGTAGCTTCCATAGACATATCGTGGATGGTCAGATGGGACACCGGAAATGTTTGGTTCTAGCATACGGGCACCATAGATGTCCCTGGGTGAAAATTCCTAAACCTCCGAGGCCAGGAGACTCCCCAACGTCGAGATCGAGTGGATACATGAGCGCCCGAGTGCCGAATACCAGGAGGCCGCGTCTCCCACTGTGTCATGGTCGGTTGGGAGGGGGTGTGGCCTTACCTGCCCGAGGTTAGGGGGCATTACTAGGCTGAGTTTGACCAGCTCGTGAATGAGTCCGCTATCGACGTGCCGGAGAGGTATTGGCAGACTATTGGCCATGCGGATAGTGAGGTTTCTTACGCTCACTTGGACTGTGCTGCTAGGAGAGAGACAGTGTCATTTGGAGTGTACTAAACCCCGGTGATGATCCCAGAGAGGAACTGTACTGATATGTGGACTTATCGAGTAGGTGTTGCATACTCATTTATTCATTCATTCACTATCCACTTGGGTTGGTGGTGCGCAACTGATTGTTGTGTACCTTCGTAATGGCAAAGATTTCGGTTGGGTGCGCGACTAACCTGAGATCAGGAGTTTACCACATTGAGTCTGACAATCCAAATTTAGGTATGGGACTGATTTGGATAGAAGTCCCTTGTGGTGGACCCTATAGCCTGCGATACTACTTACTATCATCTCGACTTCACGCTCCAGCATGGTCACTCCATTCGCACCACATATCGCATTACATTCGCAACATATGGTATTTGGGGTTACTATGTTTATGCTTATACGGCCTAGATACGACTGGCGGTATTCGTGGACTCATCAGGATTTACATATTGCATTTGCATCATCGGCATTTGATGTTTGGCTTGCTGTCTCCGCATTGCATAGCTGATCTGCATTGCTTCATCAGTATATGATATTGTTTTTATTATATTTCTGCATCATATAGCCTGGATAAGGCTGATGGTGTTTATGGGCCTATCAGTAGGTTTTCGCATTACTCTGATATCGTATCTTGTCAGTATTTCTATTTATTCCATTGTGTGATTTATGGCATTGTATTGCATACTTGGCACTTACCTTGTGCACACACTTACACCACCCTCTAAGCTTTCTATAAGCTTATGCACGATAGATACGTGCAGGTGATGTTAGGTTGCAGCAGTGTTGATCTTGGAGCGTACAACGGTCTTCTGGAGCTTTAACCTTCGATATATGTTTTTCCCTTTCAGCATTGTATTCAAATAATTATATTAGTGGATAAGTGATGTTGATGTTGCTTTTATGTTTTGGGTATACTTGTGGTTATGCTTCTTATGAGACAGATGTACATTAGAAAATTCTCCTTGTAGAATCTCAGGATCAGAACCTGGCATACGGACGCTGGGAACCGAGAATGGAGTACTACGGAGGCTGTTAGCACCAGGTTCGGCGATCGTGATTCATGTGAATCCGATTTCCAAGTTTGGGGCGTGACAGATTCTGCGTGTTCTAGCCGACTATAGGATTTTGACCTAATTGGCTAGTGATGACTCCAAGTCTACTACATCATTAATTCAAATCAGCCTAATACCTTAAAAAACAAAGATAAAAGCATGGGCTCCGATTTCCAACGGTCACAGAATGATGACTCCACTAGGGATTTGCTAGCTTGCACTATCTGAAACCCGACTCGAAAGAGTGTGGTTATCTAGTTTCAGTGAATATTTTTCCATTCATTTATTACATTAAAAAAAAAGATGAGTATTAATCTTTGGTTTGCACCCATTTAAGGCTTTTGCTTCCCCTATACTTATCTAATCTAAAGCCGCCAAAATAGAACAAGAAGAAGAAACTATTGCGCCTAAAAGGCACTCTTGGATCATCTAAGCTCATGGTTGAAAATACCGCAGCCACCATATCTAAGGCCTATATGGCCTAAAATCTCAAGGTGTTGCACGACCTTTTGGCCCAATATTGTTAAGGAAGGGCTGCCAAACTATAAAGGCATCACTACCTAGCGCCCCAGTCATCCCAACTCTCCAACACCCTTCAGTATTCAATCTCCTCCCAGATGCAAATTCAGTTATCAACTTCCCTCCAATGGCTGCACAAAACATGCAACACCCTCCCCATAACAGGAGTTACTTTCAAAGCGAGTTTTCTACAGTTAGGAATCCTTTCCAGCAGCCTCTCACTAACAAGAGCTTTTATCAAGTACAACCTCTTATAGCCGAAAATCTTAACCAATCCCAACGTCCTCTTCCTATATGAGATCAAGTCAATTCCAAGGGGCAAAATTCTTCTCATCCCGTCCCTTTAAAATTGAAGAACTCCGAGAACAATTGTAAGAGATTAAAAGGAAGATGCAAAAACAACGGGGAATGTATCTCCCATCCACCAAGTTCAGGGATCTATGTCCCTTTCCTGATGCAAATGTACCTCTAGGCTTCGAGGTACTAAAATTTAAAAGTTATGATGGTACAGGGTGTCATATGGACCAACTAAGAGCATTCTGTGGAGAGTTTAATGCCTTGGCAAGCAATGATAGGTAATGATAGAGTGTTGATCCATTTATTTTAGAAGTCCTTAAAAGGTGATGCGTTAGATTGGTGCATGTCATTGGACTACCATCGAATCAAAACTTGAGAACAACTTTCTGAAGCATTCATCGACCATTTTGTGTACAATCTTAATGTAGAGCAATGATCTTACTGCCTTAAGGCAAATGAATAATGAGTCATTATCAGCTTACATTGGACGGTGGTGGGACATGACCGCCAGAATGAAGACACCCATGAAAGACGAGGAGAAAAAAAAATCCATAATCATCCACTCGGCAAATCTGAGTATCTCTGGATTTCTTGTCTCATATCTGTATGCCAACTTTGCCCAACTCATTCATGTTGGGGAACCAGTTAAAGTCGGAATAAGGGTTGGGTTGATCTCCCCTTGGTGGCTTTATCAGGCATCCCTTATACAACAGATAGTGGAAGAAAGGCTCAACGGATATGATAATGATAACATAAATGTTCCTGTCCTCCATCCATCCAATGGAAGAAGACAATCTTGTTACCTTTACCCAAGGCGCACCATTCACCCCTCGACACGAACAACAATAACAACAACAAACAAGATGCATTGCACAATACTCCAATCATGGTTGGAAAATGGGGATGGCCCAGGAACCTAGGTGGTTTACACCGATAGATCGAACTTATATCGAAATGCTAACCGTGCTAGTCCAGGGGCAACTTCTTATCCCGCTATTGCCAAGGTCCCCACCAAACCCTTTATCAGCAACATATAATGAAAATGAGTATTGTGCATACCATCAGGCTAGAGGTCATGCAACATATCATTGTTTCACCTTATGCAATCTAAGACTTGATTAACTAGAGAGAATTTTTAACTACGACCTCTGACACAGTTGTAAACAACATACTCCAAAATTCCCTATCACAATATTGGGCGAGTCCCAACACATTGGGCACCCATACCATCAATATCATCCACGAACCATCTCCTCTCCATCTAGTCCAGTTTATCCATACATTGACTCTCGTTCGGAGTTCGAGCCAATCATCTTGTAAGCAATATTCCTCATCAGTCCAATCTCAGAGCCGCTCACTTTGCAAAGGGCACCTCCAGCCAGCCCAATCTCTACACCTCTAAATATACAAGGGGTACCTCCAGCCAATCCAATCTCCGTGCCCCCAAGCTTACAAGGGCCACCCCCAACCAGTCTAGTCTCCTCATCCTCTGTCTTGCAAGGGGCATCACTTGCCTATCCGGCTCCTATTCCAGCCATCATGCTCCAAGGAAAAGCCCCTTCCCCGGTCAATATGTTGTATGGCCTAACAAAATCAGGGCCCAACTTTAATCATGCAGTTACTTTTCAGGAAGGGCATTATGCTATTTGATGGGAATTGCCTAGATCTACTAAGTCTTCAATCCTTTGATAGAAAAGCATAGGACGAGTGGTTCCCGCTTCTAAGAGACAGGTCGAGGGAAAGATTGATGTCGAGATTCTGATTAGTCCCAAAACATCAACCATCACTTTTCAGGTCTTCATAGATTCATTTCATCTCCTCCTTGATCAATCTTGGATCTATAGAGTCGAGGTTATCGCTTCGACTCTTCACCAAAAGGCCAAATACATTTTCAGAAACAGGGCACTTATTATTCTGGATGATCTCAAACAAATCTTCTTGATAGAAGCAACCAACTATCAAGAGCTATATATCCCAATTATAGACGTACAATGCTCTAATGAAAGTATCTTATACCATAGTCTCGAGTTTAAGACAATGAATTACATCACTCTGGCGTGTCTCATTAGATCAAATTATCTCATCCCTCCAATCGAGCGCTAAAATTCCTATTATCAACTTGAATATCAAGAGAATGTGAGCATGAAAGGACTAGGATATTAGCCTCTTATGGGTGAGATACCAAAGTGCAGATGTATCGAGGGAGGGCAAAGTCGTCAAGAGGATGATGATCCCTTCAACCACAGACCAATAAGATTTCTTAAAAAGGAGATCAATTATCTGATTAGAAGACCAGGCTCCACCCAAGAGCATCAAATTAACGGATTGAGTCTAGCCAAGTTGCCTAAAGAGGATTCAGGCAAGGAGAAGGAATTGTCCCTAATTGACTAGCTAAAGTCTTAGTCCAGCGCGAGTTGGAATAGCCTAAAGAGTTGCAATGCATCGGGGATGAGCCAGAAGAAATCACATCCAATACCAAACTCAAAGTCCAATATTGAATTCATCATGACGTTTGAGCACAACGGTGAGGGCCAACCTATTGATCCCTCTAACCGTGCCTCCTAAGGGGAGGGAGTGTAGGGCAGTAGTTGGTTTGCATTCCCCATGATGGCAGAATAAAAGTAAATAGTACTTAGCTCCCTAAGCGAAATCAAGTAACCCAGGTTCACACGTCATCTTGCTCGGGTCTCTTAAAATTAAAAAACTCAAAAAATTAAAAGATCCGAAGGCCAAAAATAGCAGATATTTAAAAAGTTAAAAAATAAGATATTTGTAAAAATCCTAAAAAACCAGAAAATACCCAAATTTATAAAACATTAGAAAATTTCAAAGATAAAAAAAATAAAATCCAAAATTTTCTTTTTGAAATATCCTAAGGAATAATGTGTCAAGTTTGTTCGTTACAGCACTTGACTTGGAAGTTAACTCATGTGATTTTGACATAGAGTTAGACTTCGAACTCATGGGTTTGAACAAAGCCCAGGATGAAGAAAATGATGATCCGAGTCTCAAGCTAAACGTTCCCCTCAGAAAGTTTGAAACAAAAGCTAATATTGTTACAAATGATTTCAAAATTGTGAACTTGAGATCCCTTGAGCTCTCTAGAGAAGTGCACATTGGGAGATCCTTACCTCCGGAATACAAGCGGAGGATGATAAAATTCTTGAAACCAAGGATATCTAACTTCGCGTTCTCCTATGAAGGCTTATCCAAACCCAATGAAGAGCTAGTCATATACCATCCCGATGAAGCTTGAAGTCAAGCACGTCAAGCAGAAGTTGTCAAGATCATGTCTAAAGAAGTATGCGCCCTGCGTATAAATAAATATATGATGTCCAAGAAGAACTTGAGACTGACATTTTACTAATGAACAATGTAGATGGACTATTGCAACATATCAGGAAGTGCTTCAACTATCTGAAGCCTGCATAATAGATCCATGTGCGTGCTTCGAGACCCTACAACCTGATAATGAACCAACCCTTTTCTATGTGGGGTATTGACATCATTGGAAGAGCGAACCTGAAGGCATCCAATGGTCATGAGTATGTTCTCGTGGAAGACAACTACTCTGCAAAGTAGGTGGTGACAACTTCCTACATTATGGGTACATGAGTGGTGGTAAGCTTGACATGATTAACTGCATCTTAGAGAATAAAGTGCATGACCCACTCACAACTCTATCAAAAGAGGATTTCCAGGAACAATGACATGCATGTTTAAAAAGGAAGGTCAATAACATGGTAATAATGTGTAATCATGCTGTTGCACCTACTAGATCCTAGGGGCAAGTCCAAGCAATTCTGAGATAATCCACTGATCATTCGTGAAGTTCTTTTGGGAGGTGCCCTTCGTCTCACCATCATTAGAGGTAAAGATCTTCCGGAGTCCATCAACGCCGACAATGTAAAAATCTATCATGGATAATCCTACTATGTTAACAACTACAATCGTAAAGTTGAAGCCAAATGACAAAATGTTAGCATCCTAAGGTACATTCCACTATCATTCATTCTTCCAATAAGTGTTTTAAAAAATGAAGGGTTAAAAAATTAAAAATAAAAGAAGAAAAAAAAGGAAGAAAAATGGATGAATAAAGCGCATAGTTTAACCAAAAAAAGAAGAAGAAAAGGAAAAAAAAAAAATTCAAACCGAAAGAGTGAGAACACAAGTCCTAAAACATTAGCCCGTCTCTCCTTAAGAAAGTTTAACTCAATGTCAACAACTTTACGGTCGTGGTTAAAGACAAAGTCAGGCATATCACCAGTTGGCTGGCAATGATGGAAGTTAGTCTCTTGTTGCTATAAAAAAAATCAAAAGAAAAGTAACGTGCCAAAATAAAACCGGCAAGGTGAAAACCCAACAGGGCGCCTCCAGTAAAAACAGTTGGCACGTAGCAGACTTGGTGAAAACCTGAAAGGGTGACAACGGTAAAAAGGCACAACTACCAAGAGGCAGTCAAGAACAAAACCCCGTGACGTAGTGAAAACTCAAAAGGGTGCTATAGGCAATAGCGACTAAAAAAAGAAAAGAAAAATTAAAAGCAGATACATGAGAGCTCAAGATACAAGCAAGATAAGAAAATGCAAGAGAAAATAAGTCATGGATAGGAATTACTTTAGTTTCTGAAAAATCCAAGGGATATGATTTTAGAATACGTTACTCTTAGGGAATCGGGATCCCTAGTAAATAACTTAGAATACCGAATTTGACATGGGTTGAGTCCAATGTTCTGATTCCACCATCCCGATACAAAATCCAAACTTAGGCACACATAGACAAGCATGTTATAAAAATTTTCTCCATTTTCATTTGTATACATAATTTCCTTTCTTTATTTATTTATAAAAAAACAAGTTTTCTTTTTTAAGTCATTCACATACGAAAGATAAAGGTACATATGACTCTCCATAAATAAAATCTCTAATTTTCCAATCTTCTCTGGGTCGCTTCCTATAGGTGACCATCTTTTGATCATTATCACTCAAAAGGTAAATATCTCTCTCAATACTCTAATTCGTTGGTTCCTCGTCTAATTATCTTATTTTTCGATTGTAGGTACCAGACTTCTTCCTACAAATTACAAACCACAAGGTAAAAATGGTCTAACCTTTCTAATGGTGGGATGGATTTGATCTTTAAGAATGGCAAGTGGGGAGCACCATCCCACCATCTGAAAATGATTTGGCCCGAGTCACCAATAATCACCACATCTGGGTCCATCAAAGCGCCATCTGCCTCAAATACCACACCATCCGGGTCATCTAAAATCATCACCTCATTGATCATAGCCACATCCCCACCTCCAACAATCATAACCATCACCCCAAAAAAATCCACACCCTCCATCATCACCATCCCATCTCCACCAAAATTTGTACCCTCCATCATCACCATCCCATCATCCATACCCACACCCTCCATCATGGCCCCACCATCTACCATGAAATTCGTACCATCCAACAACATCATTACCCCATCCAACCCGAGAGATGGGCCGTCCAACTGGTTGATCATCTCACCCATGCCAAAATTCCTCAAGATAGGCCTTACAAAGCTCCTACGCCCTCCATCAAGTGGCCCATTGAACATGTACCAATCCAACTCATCAATCACCCAATCTTCCCCAAAACCATCACCCAAGGCTTCTTCAATGCCCATCTCACTTCCATTAATGGTGGTTGGAGCTTACCTATCAATGGCATTCACTTCTCCAAAAGGCCCCATCAAACCACCATTAATGGCCTCATTCAAGAACCCTACAAAGAGTTTTCTCTTCTTCCCAACTCCCCACAAAAAGATCTATAAGGAGTATCTCCCCCAAAATCCAAAAACCCAACATTTGGGGCCTCACTTGAGCTTTCTCCATCATTGGCCATGGAAGAAACAAAAAGGACGAAGACAAGTAGAAAGGAAGAATGATTAGGAAGGAGGGCAAAAAGAAAGTTTCGGAGGGTACAATGACGCACGGATGAGATAGGGACCAAGTTCGGGATCTAAGGAAGAAAACTCATTCATTGGAACAAAAGTCGATCACTGATGGTAATTGAATTACTGCTGATGATAGTTAGATTACCAATGGTGGTTATCCGATTTCCACCTCCTCTTGACAAACGTGCCCCCTCTCTTTGCACACGAAAACTCTGTCAAAAGTCAACGACTTGTCAAGTGATGTGGCAAGAGGTAATCCAAGTACCACTACAACACCAATTCGAGCAAAAAAATCACTGATAACCCCCTCAAACCTTTAGAAGATAAACGAAACTATTTATGCAAAAAGAAGGGATCTGGTATATTTTGTGATCATCATGGGCCCACAAGAGGCCCACAAGTAGAAATCGAAGGAAAAAACTGAACAGAATGCAACAATTTGAAGGTCTTTTCATTGATAGAAAATGAGTTTAGTAAAAAAGAAACAGAAGAGAGAAAGACAGGATGGGTGTGGCATAAGTGGTCTGTTGGAAGGGGAATAACCAATTGATAAATAGGGAAAAAGGGAGAAGAGATTTTCATAAGATTGGAAATCTCACAAGGAATTGGGAATCTGTGAGAAATTGAAGAAAATGAGGAAAAAAGATAAAAGAGGAGAAAATAGAGACAAAAAAAAAGGAGGAAAAATTCAAGAAAAAGAAAAAAAGAGAGAAAATTTGAGGAAAATAAAGAAAAATTATGAAAATATTTTAATAAAAACCAATCTCGATCGCAACCATTGGGTTGTGAAATGACAGATTAGAACAACTTGGAAAAAATAAAAATATATATCCCCACCAAAGGCAATCTCGATCGCAACCATTAGAGTGTGAAACGATGGATAAGATCCTTAAAAAAAATTACAAAATACATTTTTTAATAAAACTAATCTTTTGTACAATTTCAATAAAAACTAGATTAATTAGAAGACCAATAGAACGCCTAGTGGAGGCAACAAAACCATCTGGACTTATTTTAAAAAAAAATACGTGTAATAAAAACTCTATAAATCATTGATCTACTGGTAAGGACTTTTTAAAGAAACAAAACTCCAAATGGTCATTTCCAATAAAGACTGACCTCGATCATTCCCACTACCCTTAGTGGAGGTGGACTAGACTTATACAAAAATTACAAAAAATTGACGACCAAAATAAAACTAAATGACGATGCCCTCTTGCGAGATTGGATAGATCTTTTCAATGGCATAGGAAAAATCTTCAAAAAATTATTATAATAAAATCCCCAAGGATTGTAACCCCTCATGTGGGAAAATTTTTAAATTTTTTAATAAAAAACAACGCTTGGTATTCGAGGCATTAAATTAAGAGGTCTTCTATATCTCTCGGTAACAACCTATGTAATAGCAAAATAAGATTTGATTTCTCACGATTTTTTCAGAACTGTCGAATCTGTATGCGATACAAGCACGGTTGACCTAAATTTCAATGTCAGGACCGTCATGCAATGGTGACGTGTAATGCAAGTGATGGTGAACTTGATCCAATCCTGGTTAGAGTAACCGTTTTAAAAGATGGGAAAAGATCAGTTGTAACAATGTATCAAAATCAGAAGATCGTATGGAAAAAGGTCACCCGTACATACCTAATTCGGGATGCTTGCAAAGTTTGATTTAGTCCGAGTTGGCATAGTGTGTTCTCTGTAAGGCCGCAAAAAGCGCAGAACCGCTAACCACTTCAACGATCAAATGGAATAAATAATCTTAGGGTGATCACGTAGAAAATGAACATCACAAATCCAGATAGTAGGGGGATCCCCATAAGGCTGTGAAGCGCTGGGGCACTACTTTTCAGATTTACCCTTTGATGCTATTAATCCGATGCGAAAGGATTGTGATTCATAGCCCATAATGTTGTAGAAAGTACAGGGACAATCACAATATTTTCGTCAAATCCTTATAATATGTTTGAGTTATTTCTTTTCCAGATAGTAGGCTAGCGATAATACTATGACAAGTAACAGGTGACCACGATCTCTGCTGATTAGAGGGGTAGGGGGTCCACTTACTTTGACATTTGGTTGAGCATTACCTTTACCAAAGAGAGACATTTATAGACACCCCACCCAGGCTAACAACTCAATGAGACAAATGATTCTTATAAGCTATTACCGTGACCCGAGCTTAACCTAAACCCTTGTACCTTAGCCAAGCCTTAGCCATTTCCAGAGCCAAAAGTCACATCTAAGCCATTTCTAAGCCAAATCCATATTTAGATCATTTCCAAGCCATAACCCTAATCCTAAGCTTTAAAGCCGCTCTTCGAGCTAAACAAGTCATCTAGCCAGATTTGAAAGAAAAGTGAGAGGAGGCGATAGTTTAACTACTAATGGTGGTAGTTTTACTACCAACAACGGTAATCAAATTACCACTCTCTCTTGACAAGTGTGCCCCGAGCTACAATTGTTAATCCCTGTAGAGACAACTGTGCTAGGACCTGTTTTACCCCTGAACTTTCACCTATTTACAGTTTTACCTAGCCTCATCAACTTATAGGAGTGTGCCATGTGACATCTTCTTTCCTTTAACCAATTACAACCTCTCACCTTATTTTTACCCTCCATAACCTCACAATTACTTAAAAAATCAGTAAGGGGGCTATAAATACCCCACTCCTCTTTTCATTCCACACCAAGCAACTCCCACCAAGAGAAGGGGAGAGAGAGAGAGAGAGAGAGAGAGAGAGAGAGAGAGAGAGAGAGAGAGAGTGTTTGAGTTTTCAAGCTCTCATCTTTTTCAGCCCCCTTTAACTTTCTCCAACCCTCTCTTAGCTTCTTAGACCCACTTATGTCAACCCTTCCAAACCATAGTGCACATATATTATTCAAGCCACATTCAAGTGCAAGCTAATTAATATCATGACATCATTACTAGCGTTCATACTTCGTTAATTGCATCATTACTTCCATTCTCAACCTCCTTACTTTTGTAGGTTGCCATTGAATGTATGCTTTATGACTTGCCGGAACTCTTGATCCTGTCGTATCATAAATTCATGGTGGCCTAGTTCTCTTATATGATATTCTAGCATAATCACATCTCTTCTTAAACCCCTTTCTATACATTCTTTATATGTATATGCTCTATGGCTTGTCAGAATTTCAGACCCTATCACATCAGAAATTCGAGTATGCTTAGTTCCATTTTAAAACTTCGCATCTTATCATCTTATACCATAAAATTTACTTACTGCAAGAAGTAGAGATCGTACACCCGTATGGGCAGAGAGGATGCCTAAAATCTTCATTCTCTGTAACTGAGGTCCTTTACTCAGAATCCTATGTCGTAGATTAGAAGTTAATATAAAGCAAGAGAGTCTCTATATTCTTTAGCTTTTATAGATTCTACGGGTTTTAATTGATTGCGGGATTTTAAGCTAATAGATTAGTGACGACTCTAAATTTACTACAACATCATTCCAAATAAGTCCATACGCCTCAAAAATCAAAGATAAAAGCATGGGCGCTGATTTTCAATGTTTATATAAGTAAGAGAGAAATTATGAATATAAAAAAGTGACGGAAGATGTTGAGGAAGAGAGGAAGTTGGTCTTGAATGGTGAAGATAATTTTCTCTCAAGGTGAGTATTGTGCCTATTGTGCCTGAAAAATGAATCTTCATCTCTAATATATAATTATGATTAATTAATATGAGATAACCCATTTGTATGTGTCTGCCAAACAAGCCCTAAACTAAGTAACTAAGTTTAAATAAAATAAGAGATGTTTACCATGAACTCCTCGAAATTCTGGTTTAGGGTATTGAAATTATGCTTTCTGGAGATTGAAATGACCAAAATATCCTTGTCCATTTTTTCTTCAAAATTACTAATGCAAATTTTATGGAGTTTAAGATTGTGGGATCTATGCGTTGTGTGATTGACAATGAGATTAAAAAAAAGCCAAGTTGATTCAATCATTTTGATGGATCACAACAATAAAGAAATTACACCATCCATAAAACTAAAAATTAATGTGCGGCCCACCTGATGTGGGATGGATGTGATTTATAGTTTATCAGATCATCATAATCAGATGTACCTGCTGAAAGGTTTGGATGCCATACAGACACCATGTGGGCCCATAGTGCAATATTCTAATGAATTTTAGAAAAAGGAAAAAGAAAAAGAAAAATAAAGGGTGAATCAGTCATTTCATACCTGAAGCAATTTCTGGTGCTTAAAAATTGATAACCCTAAAAAAGTAATATTTATAATATATGAAATTCAATTATGAATATTGAAAGCATTATAAAATATGGTAGAAAGAAAGAACACAGATTTCTAAAATAACTCTATGTAAGTGTCATTGGACGTTGGAGAAGAGATCAAGAATACAAAGAATGGTCTTGGACGGTCATGAAGGTTTTTGACATTGATTGATGTACTTTTATTTTATTCTCTCTCTCTCTCTCTCTCTCTCTCTCTCTAAAAAATAAATAAACAAAAAAAAAAACACATTTGTAAGAAGAATATTTGCAATGATAGCACATGATCTTGACAAAAAGCCGCGCCTTTGAAGGAAGTTAAAAAACGAGAGTCCTCACATGCAACTAGTTGCATGGCCTTTTATCGTCCAACTACCTTATGTCATATGTACATGACATCTAATCCGTCCAATAGGTTGACCCAACCATCCAGATCACCCGTCACAAAGAATAGATCAATCCACTAGTCCGGTGGGTCCCATGTATAATTTGGATCAGATAGGCGGTTGTCCGTTCTCTTTTATAGTGTGGCCCCCCTAAGTGTGGATTGGCCTGATTTTTTGTGCTATCTTTCTTCTGTGGTGTGGCAGACCTTTTGGATGGTTGGATGTTTTACAAAGCTGAAACTGTGATATTTAGGTGCTAGATGGACTATATCAAGACCGTTCCACTAGTCGTGTGAGAGAGCCCTTTATAAAGAGGAGCGGTGAAATTCAATGGACCGGGCCCATGTTGGACTTTTCGGCATAGCCGCGTATGAACGGTGGGATGGGCCCTTGGGCCTTATTTTCAAACCACAATATGGCCCCCACCTGACTTTCGGCGGGTTATCCTTGGTGACCCGACTCTGTGGGGCCCACTGTAAGATATGTATTTTATCCGTGCTGTCCATTCATTGTTCCATACCAATTTAGTTAATGAGCCCAAAAATAAGTAGATCCAAAGCTCAAGTAGACCACAAGGGAGTGTTTTAGGGCCTGTTTGGGCATTTGGCTTCAGTGGATTAGGAGGGGTAGGATTGTAAAATCCTCTCCTATTCCATCCCACATCTGTTTGGGCAACCGAGTCACCGTCTCTGCTTAAACTTCCAATATCCTCAAAAGAGGCGCGGGATTGGGGGCAGGATTCGGCGATTCGGCAGGCAGGATTCGGAGGGATTTCCGAAGACTTCTCGAATGGGATAGTTGCAGTGAGATGGTTGCAATCCGTCGTTACCCAAACAGGTGCTTGCGGTGGGATGATTGCAATCCCACGACACCCAAACACAATACGGGCGGCGAATGGGATAGGTGTGTACTCCGAAAACGCCTGACCATCCACTGACAGTAATAAATGCCCTGGCAGAGGTAATTCTATTCTTCCAAATCCACCGTAAACCAAATGCCCAAACAAGGCCTTAGCGGGCGTTACCCGTACAGTGGAGTCCACCTTAATGATATGTTGTGTATTCCCTCAGTCCATTCATTTTTCCAATGGACACGTTGGATGGAAAATAAATATCATGGTGGCCCCCAAGAAGGTTTCAACGGTGGGGGGTCATTATCCCTGCCACTAGCCAATGGCTAGTGGTCGGTGCTCCGTGGGCCTCGCCATGATGTATGTGTTTCATCCATTCTATCCACCCATTTTTCCAGATCATTTTATGGCATGAGCACAAAAACGAGGTAGATCAAAATATTAAGTGGACTGCACAGTGTTGATTAAACTCCCACCACTAAAAACTTCATGGGAGCCATAAAAGTTTTGGATCAAGTTGATATTTATTTTTTCCCTTCATCCAGGTCCGTATGACCTAATCAAGAGGTTGGATGTCAAATAAACACTACATGCAGCCCTAGGAGGTTTTAAAAGGTGGACATTCGATCTCTACTATTTTCCAATGGTGTGGTCCACATGAGATATATATCTTCCTCATTTTTAGAATCAAGAACTAGAATAATCTTTAAAAATGAATGGACGGTGTGGATAAAACACATACATCACGGTGGGCCCACAGAGCACCCCCGACCATAGCCACCTGGAGCCTCACTAGCCTAACCGCGTCCGGTTGAAACATTCGTGGGCTACATAAGTTTTCTATCAAGTCAACGTTTTTATGCCTTCAGTTCGACCTCAGAAAAGTTTCAACGGTGGACATTTTCCTCCCCACCTTTTTCTGCCGTGCGGTCGACTTGAGCTTTAGAACTGCCTTATTTCTTGCTTTTATATCCTAAAATGAGATGGCAAAACGGATGAAAGGGATAGATTTCTCACAAACATGGCAGTGGGCCCCACTAGCTTTCAAGGGGAGTTGGGGATTTTATGCCAAAGCCTTTCACATGAAGTTCTTGCGCTAGGAACCTAAGTGCGCCCACCGTGATGCTTGTGAGAAATCCACCCCGTCCATCGGTTTTGTGACTCTTTGTGAGCTAAGAAATTAGGCTCGGGCCGACTTACGTCCAGACAAGTGGATGGCTGGGAAAAAACTATGACCAGCAGTCAAATGTGGACCACTTGATGAGTAGACCAACCTGATTTTTGAGGGAGCATGTGGTCATAGTATGATTAACCTGATGAACGGGTGGATGATCACAAGTAGGACTCCTTGATGATTATAAGTGGGGTAGTTATTAAAAATAGAACTTGAAAAAAAGCCTCCATTGATGGCTAGGATCATTTGATTGGTGTAATTTTGACAAGTGGCCCAGCTATTTTTGGGTACAGTGCATGAACGATCTGATCGAGTACATGCTTGGCAGGTGTAGTTAACGAACTTAGATAATTAGTATTTAGAGTGGGAAACCAACCACAGACACAGTGATACACTGAAGTCTAAACAAGTGGGGGCCGGCTCGTGTGCACGAGCACATGCCACACGTGTCAAAGATCTGGGTCATTCATCGGTTAGTAGCCATCTTGAGCATGATATGAAATTTTGTAACGTTAATCCCACATGTAATTTGAATTTGGACCGTTGAGCTACTTTTTCTAATAGCCCCATCTTTTCATACAAGTTTGACTCGCTTGATGGTAGGACGTACATTTTTTTTTTTGTCTGTAGCGATGGGAACGTGATAATTTCTACTGGGAGAAGAGTTGGGGATTTGGGCCTCTTATTTAAGCTGGAATAGGTTGACAGCTGAGTCTCATCCATCATTGTCGCTGGCTCCCTCACCCACACTCCTCTCCCCTAATCTGGTCCACTTGAGATTTGGATGTTCTCCAATTTTGAGCTTATCCTCTAAAATGATATGAAAAAAATAAATTAATGGCATGCATATGGAATGCATATATCAAGGTGAGCCGCACGGTGAGAATCACACCTAATCTATTCCCTTGGTTAGCACAGGAATCAGCAACAATCAATGGTCTAATTATGTAGGACGTGGAATAGATACATTCTTAGTATGTTAGAACAAAAGAAGACCAAATGGAAGTGAAAGTAATATGTTATATCCTACTTAGGGCATGATGTAATTGGGCCTCAGGCATGTCTAGTTTGAAGAAACCAAACCTAATAGGTAGAAATTAACATTTGAAGTGTGAACTATAACTAGGCCATAACTTTTGATCGGGGAATCATGCACCACATATCAATCTTTATCATAATGAGCCATCCATGGTCAACCGACCTACTTAGTGGCTCGTGGTCATCCGTTTCATGAGAAAGCACACATTTCCATTTCGAAAATGAAATTTTAGAAAAAACTTATTATTTTTAGTAATTTTGATTTTTATTGTATTTATTTATTTTTATAGTTTTAAATTTCTATCTTGTTTAGAAATTACATGTAATCACGTTAAGACTCTTCTTGTAATATTTGTCTGGACTTTTTATTTTTGGCAAATTAGGCTTTAGAAGAGTTTTAGTCGAATTAAGACTTTTATTGAAGTTATAATTTTACTATTTTTGATAATTACGAATTAGGATTTATTAGCAATGTTAAAATAAAAGACACATTATACAATTATTAATTAATAAAAATTTATATATATAGAGTCATGCTCCCTTGTGCACCTATGCACTTGCGCACCTTTGCACACGTGTCATGGATGTCTAATCTGAACGGTCCATGTGATGCGGAATCCCATGAAACCCCCTGTGACAAATTTTCACCCTGATCTAAAATTCTGGTGGGCCATAGCAAAGAGAAATGCAAATCAAGTGAGGAAACTGTTTTCATTTTTCATGGCCCATCAAAGTTTTAGATCAAAGTGAAACTTGGTCCCGAGGGGTTTCACGAGGTTCTACTTCACATGAACAGTTCAGATTTTAGATCCACATCATGTATGATGGGTTCTAAAAAAGTTCGTATGTAGTACGTACGAACTGGTTCGCAGGTGAGCAATTCCGTGTGTGTGTGTGTGTGTGTGTGTGTGTGTGTGTGTATTCTTATGGATCTAAGAATAACCTTATGGATTCAAGGTCTCACACAATTGAGGTAGGGTGTGATCTTCCTTATCACACCCTTCCTTACCTCATTTAGATGTTTGACGTACATTTAAGTAGAATGGGTGAGGCTTGATTGATTATGGGTGCAGCCACCATGATATTTGTGACTAATCTACCCCATCCACATGTTTTGCCACATCATTTTAGGGCATGAGACCAAAACTAAGGCTGCTCCAAAGCTCAATTGGGCCAAACGAACATGAAAAATTAAGGATTAATCCCCGCCATTGAAATATTCATGGGCCCACATGATGTTTTTGACAAATTCACCCCGGGCATCTGTTTTGCCAGCTCATTTTATGGCATGGGCCTAAAATTAAGGCCGATACGAAGATCGGTTGGGCCAAACGACCGAAAATAGTGGAGGACTAAACACTAACAACCATTGAAACATCTTGTGGCCATCGTGGGCCTGCTTTGATCTTTGGATCTGCCTCATTTTTTGGCCTGCATCCTAAAATAAGCTCACAAAGTATATAGACAAGGTGGATTTTTCACAAACAACAAAGTGGGCTCCATGTACAGTTGGGGTGAGCAACTTTCAAAAAATAGTTTAAAAACAGAAGGTTTTAGGTCCATAAGGTTGGTAGTCACGTGAAATATCCCTTTATTTTTATCTACCTATACTATATTCCTATCTTTACTTTCTTTACCTATTTACCTATTTCTACTAATATAGAATAATTTTAACCTTCTTTACAGACACATGTTATCGTTTTATTAGCCTCTATGTACATCTTTTATCTGCAGAGTATTCTTGAGCCCTGTAAATAGGCCTATAAAATATATTTTTGAACTATTCTTGCATATAAACATTCTAAACCACCTGCATGTCAATAAAGTATTAAATAAATCTTGTTAAAAGAATAAACGAGTATGTTAATTACTTCCCTTTTAATTTATATATTGTTTAGAAGATTTTCATTACATTTTTTACATACAACTCAGGTAATTTTAGGTTTACCTAAAATCATTCAGATGTCTAACTTATATTTCTATTTGGTGTTGTAGGACATGTTGAAAATAATATTTTTAGAATCAATTGAGATATTAGAGGAAATTGAAAAGAGGTAAATCATTATACTATTTAGATTTTAAAGGGATTTTTCCATTGGCCCTCCTGGCTTTTTGGCTACGGACCGTGAACCACCTGCTTTTACCCATCTCATACACATCTTGGAACCTCTTATACTGATAGGTAGGTACACATGAACGGAATATAGGTGTGGCCCACCGGAACAATGTTAATTCATCCAATTTTATGTGACCCGATGAACAAAAAAGCCTATTTTGCTTTGTGGATGGTATGAAGGGCATTGCACGAGGACATGTGGATAGATGGATACACATGAACGTCTCTACATGAAGATAGGTGTGGCCCACTGAAATAGACCCGGTCAACAGGTTGGATGGAAAATAAACATTATGGAAACATTTCAATGGACCCTTAGAAGTTTTTAATAATAGGGCATTCAATCAACACTGTTTCCTATGGTATGATCAAACTGAGAATTGGATCCACTTCATTTTTTATATCATGCACTCAAATGATATGGAAAAATAGACGGACACTTGATATAAAATATATGCATCAAGGTGCGACCCACAGTAAGGGTTGCACCGGCTTGGGTGGGCCAGAGTTGCGCCTAGGAATACAGTTCTGATGGTAAATGTGGCCATATAAGTTCATGACAAATTCACTTTGTCCATTTATTTTTATAGCTTATTTTAGAGAAGTAGCCAACAAATTAGGCATAACTGAATCTAAAGTAAGCCAAACGACAGAAAAATTGAAATTGAACGAACTATCGTTGAGACATCTTGGGGCCATCATGAGGCTCATTTTCCGCTTATGATCTTTCTCATTTTTGAGTTCATGCCCTAAAAGCAGATAGAAAAATAGTTTCCAAATTAAGCCATCAATCGTGGCTCCATGCACACAGTTGGAGTTGGGTTACACCACAGTCAACCATAATCAATGTGAGAATCAATGTGAGAATAGAAGGTTGGTGGAGATTTAAGTCCTGAAGGCCAGAATTGCTTAACTTAGGTGGAGCCTACCATAATGTCTGTGACAAATCCACTCCATCCATCCGTTTTACCACCTCATTTTATGGCATGGGCCTAAAAATTCTGCCAATCTAAATATCAAGTGGGCCAAACGAACATAAAAAAGTAGAAATTAAATACTCACCCTTGAAACATTCATGGAACCACGTGATGATTTTTACAAATCTAACCCTTACATCCATTTAAAAAAAAAAGAATTACAGATCATTTTATAGCTTAACCCAACAATGAAATCAATACCAAGCTCCAGTTGGCAGGATAACAAGAAAGAGTGAGATAGAATGGCCACTGTTAAAACATCTTGGCACTACTTTTGTCTTTTGATCTGCCTTACCGTTAGACTCATGCCCTAGAATGAGTTGAGAAAATAGATGGACGAGGTGTATTTCTAACGCGCCTACATACTGTCAGGGTTAGGTTTGCACAGCAATCAACACTAATCAGCGTGAGAGCCATGGGTTTGGCATACATTAGGTCCATCCATGTGGTAGGGGTGCACATCGAACCGGTGGAATCGTTGGATCGGTCCGGTTTGGTCCAGTTTTAGGGTGCTAACAGTCCGATTTCGATTCCAAAATTTTCAGAACTGTTGGTTACGGATCGGTTCCGGTTTAAGTCCCTATAAAACTGAACCGAACCGTTGATCCGAACCCTCTCTCTCTCTCTCTCTCTCTCTCTCCTTTTCAGGTGTTTTGCTTTTCTCCAGCTTCATATGCCAGGTAAGGTAATAGATGACATCAGAAGGGTCTTGCGCATGATGTATTAAACTTCTTTTTGACAGAAGGTCTCATTGGTGTCAGTTCTAATGGTGATTAGTCCTGCTTCCATCATAATTGTTCAATCAGCATTGCCTGCTGTATTTCATATTGCTTTCTACCAAATGGTGTTCTGCATGGAACCGGTCCATAAAATCATGGTTTCATCTTTTTATTCAAAATTTCTTTCAAAAGTTTAAGATTATCTAAAGTTGTAACCCCCATCTTTAGGAGACAGTCATATAATGAGTTAGACGGAAAATTTTGATGTGGAAAAGCAAATCTCTCTCTCTTTTGGGGGTCGCATCACCCTAAATAAAGCTGCTCTTGCTAATCTTTTGGTTCATCTTATGAACCTATTCCAACACTTTGTGATTATTATCTGACGCATTGAGAAGCTTTAAAGAGACTTTTGTGGAATGGGATGAGTGAGAAAAACAAATTTCATGCGCTTATATGGAAAGAAGTATTAACCTGTGGGTGAATGGGGGATTGGGCTAGAAATATCTTCATCTTGTAATTTGCAGCACAGTGCCAACATATTACGTGTGTACAATCCGGGCCACTCATCAGATGGGTGTCCACCATGTATATGAGCTGCCCAAAAGTCAATGAGATGCACTGAACAAGTAGGTGGCATGGGTACAACGATTACGGATCATTGATCATCTTTTTCTTCTCTTTTTTCATCTTTTTTTTTTTTCCCAAATCAAGTAATTGGGCTGGATTTTTAAAAGTCCAGAACCGTGGAACCGATCCGGAACCGAACCGTTTTTCACGGTCCAGTTCTGGTTTGGTTCTAGGGTGCTAATAGTCTGGTTCCAGTTCCAAAATTTGTAGAATTGTAGGGAACGGTTCAATTCCGGTTTCACCCTAGAACCAGACCGAACCGACCCGTGTGCAACCCTACCATGTGGTGAGAGCTGCTTGATCATTGGTAGGCTACAATGATATTTGTGACAAATCCACTCCGTCCATCTGTTTTGATGCATCATTTTGGGGTGTGGGACAAAAAATGAGTCTAATCGAGAGCACAAGCGGGCCTAACAAACATGAAACATCCGGAATTTAACGCCTATATTAAAATATTTGTGGGGCCATAGGATGTTTGTGAGAAATCCACCCTTTCAATCTATTTTTACGCATGGTTTTATGGATTGGTCCCAAAAATGATGCCAATACCAGGATCCAGTGAGCTCATTGACAGGAAATAGTAGCAAATGAACAGTACCGTTGAAAATTCCAGAGACCATCGTGGGCCCACTTTGTGATTTGAATATGCTACTATTTTGAGTCCATACCTGAAGTGAGTTGGAAAAACAGATGAACGGCGTGGATTTCTCATAAATAACAAGGTAGGCCCCACATATGGTTGGGATTAGGTGGCGTGCCTGTGAATCCGCGGGGAGATTCCAGGTGCAGTGAAGTGAGGATAGTTTTGTCAATATCAAAATACAGGATCGATTCGTATATGTAATTGATACCGAGCGAAACTTGGACGGATTCTGTGAAATAGTTTAATGCGGGAGGTTTTTGGTCTTTACCCGAAAAGGTCAGCGGCCATATGTTAAAATCCCTTCTTTAAATTTTATTTGAAATATATTTCTATAAATTTAGATGTATGTTCTACAACATATTTGTTAAACAACATAATATTACTCATTCAATAATATTATCCTTCTCTTAAGCCCTTAATCTCTTTTTAGGTAGCGTCTTTACAGTATTATTTTCACATTTTCAATGAAAAAATGATATTAGAAAATGATATAAAATTCAATTTATTGACTAAAAAATCGACTAATTTCACCACGATAATTTGTAACTTACTACAAAATAGTCATTGATCTATTTATTTTCCCTTAGGGATTTTTTGTAAACTGTACAAAATTGTCTTAAAGTGATTGAAAAACATTTCAATGTCATTTCCTCGTGGTGCGCTTGTGTCATTTTCTTCACATGTCTTTCTTTTCCCACTGCCTTTGTTTCATTTTCTTGTCGTGTAATTTTTAAGTTCACTTTTGTTCCACTTTAAAAATTCATCTTCATGATCTTATAGTTCATTGTAAGAAACTCTCTTGCCCTTTTAAAATTCATGCCTAAGGAGATTATCTCGGCAACAATTAACCAAGTCTTACTGACTTTAAGGGGACTTTTAAAGAATGAGATTTAACACTTTAGATTTTTGCAAACTTGGAAATTTGATGTCCTTAAGCATTATTTTTTAGTTCTCGATTTGAGTGATTGTACGTGCATATATTTGTACATGTTTGGGACTAAAATGAGTAATTTTGGGTCCACTAAAATTGCCCAACTGAGCGGAAGTTTAAATTTTGTAAAGAGTGGACAACATTCTATGTTATCACTGTGAAAAAAAAAAAAAACATGAGTTTTTGGACAGACACTAATGGTGCCACCGTCAAAATTTGAATAGCCCCCAACAGTCTATGTTCAACATTTGACAACAATGTTCAACAATAGACAGTTTCAGTGTGCCAACTTAAAAAATTCATATCTCATATATATATATATATATAGAGTCATCCTCCCCTGTGCACTTACGCACATGTGCACCTTTGCACACGTGTCATGGGTGTCTAATCTGAACGGTCCATGTGAAGCGGAATCCCATGAAACCTCATGTGACAAATTTTCACCCTGATCTAAAATTCTGGTGGGCCATAGCAAAGAGAAATGCAAATCAAGGGCGGAAACTGTTTTCATTTTTCACGGCCCATCAAAGTTTTAAATCAAAGTAAAACTTGGTCCCAGGGGGTTTCACGAGGTGCTGCTTCACATGAACGGTTCAGATTTTGGATCCACATCACGTGTGATGGGTTCTAAAAAAAGTTCGTATGTAGTACGTACGAACTGGTTCGCAGGTGAGCGTTTCCGTGTGTGTGTATCTATATATATATATATATATATATATATATATATATAGAGAGAGAGAGAGAGAGAGAGAGAGAGAGAGAGAGAGAGAGAGAGAGAGAGAGAGTCATGCTCCCCTGCGCACCTTTGCACACGTGTCATGGGTGTCTAATCTGAACGGTCCATGTGATGCGGAATCCCATGAAACCTCCTGTGACAAATTTTCACTCTGATCTAAAATTCTGGTGGGCCATAGCAAAGAGAAATGCAAATCAAAGGGAGGAAACTGTTTTCATTTTTCATGGCCCATCAAAGTTTTAGATCAAAGTAAAACTTGGTCCCGGGGTGTTTCACGAGGTGCTGCTTCACATGAACGGTTCAGATTAGCTTCACATGAATGATCAAAGTAAAACTTGAGCGTTTCTATATATATATATATAAAACTCCAATTAAGGTGATTTAAAAGATATATCGAAGCTTGATGAGTTTAGTTTTATATAAAAATTAAAAATAAAAACTTAAAAAGATTGGTTTTAGGACATTTTAGAAACTGTGCAGAAAATCATTAGTTTCATATAGTTGGTACTTTTGAATTTTTTTTTTTTTTAGAACTTGAAATGAAATAAAATTTAGTGGGAATAAACTAGACTTGATGATGAATTACCATAAAGATTATAAAAATAATCTAGTAACTAAAAGTATAAAAAACATTACAAGTAATAAACCTATTGAAACTAAAAATTTCTGCAACTGTATATTGTCGATGAATTGGACGTATCATTTTCATCTTAGCATTTTTGTATTCAGTGTCTTCTTAAAATTTTCTAATAATCACGTTACTAATAATTATATATGATTAAATTAAAATTTTCTATTTTTAGTATATTTTACTAATTCGGTAGCTTCTAGAGTAGTTGAATTAGAACTATTAATTAAGATGATTAGAGTCGAATCACCACATTTACTAATTACGAAAAAGCCACGCTGCAAACTTAGCTAATCCAAACCATAATTGTCACATGCAAGAAATTTCATAATCCAATTCATTTCAAAAATATCATGATTAACTAAACTAGCTCTACGCCACTCGTTAATGAGCCACTAAATTCAAAATTATAGAAAACCGTTTGTATTAGTGAGCTTGACATCCATCGCTAAATAACATGAATAAAACACATACATCACTTTGGCCCCACAGAGGGAGGTCACCAGGCTTGAGGCAATCCGCGTCCCCAGCCTGGAAACCAAATGGAAGGCCGCTGATTCTCATGGAAGTCTACCTTCCTAGTTTTCTTAACATCTGAACACTATTTCTTCGAGCCAGATGCATGTTTGCCCTTATTGCCCACTTCTAAAAGATGGGCACAGCACGTGTGATAGACGGATAGCATTAGATTGGGCCCACCATGAACTCAGGACAGTCCCCAATCAGCAGGTGGACCACATTCAGTGGGGAACATGGGCTGGACTAGGCTGAAACATGTACAAATCTAATTCATGAACTCAGGACTTCACTCGAGTCCGGACCCACCCCGGTTTGTGAACGGATATGGATCGCAGGCAATCTGCATGAAATTCCAACTGTCCAAAGATATGTGGGGAAAAATCCACTCCGTCCATCCATCTTGGCACCTCATTTTAAGACATGAAACAAAAAAATGAGGCAGCTCCAAAACTCAAATGGACCTCATGATAGGAAACAATGGGGATTGAATGCCACTTTTGAAACATTCGTGGGGCCACGGAAGTTTTGGATGAGGTTAATGTTTTATGCTTTCAAATTATCCAAGTAGGAATGACTTTGAACGGTTTGGATGCCATAAACATCAGTGGACCCAAAAAGGTTTCAACAGTAACCATTTTGTATGAGGTTAATGTTTTATGCTTTCAAATTATCCAAGTAGGAATGACTTTGAACTGTTTGGATGCCATAAACATCAGTGGACCCAAAAAGGTTTCAACAGTAAGCATTTCCCTCCCCACCTTTTCCTGTCGTGTGGGCCTTTTGAGTTTTGGATATGCCTCATTTTTGGATTCGTATCCTAAAATGAGATGGGAAAACAGATGGACGGGATGGATCGCTCAAAAAATTCACAATGGACCCCACCTATCTTCCGAGGGGCTCAAAGGGGTCCCCTGCTAGCTAAGAAGAAAATCATAACAACACTTTGTTGCTCGTTGTTTGCAGCAGTTTGGTCACATAGTAAATGTAGGGGTGCCAAAATTGAATATGCAGCTCACTTAAAACCAACAACTATGACCCAAGTGCGGGGAAAGGAAGATACACCATATATATATATATAACTGAGAGCGGTAGCTTATTCAGCCACTTGCTCGGTATGTAAAATAAGATTAGGCAATATTCAGAAAGTAGTGTTTGTCCTTGATGATGGATTTCAGCCACTCGCTTTATATGTAAAATAGAATCAGGTGATATTCAAAGGGTAGGGTTTGTCCTTTAATGATGGGTTACACATTTGCCTTCTATATGAAAGAACTTTTCGATACAGATAAAATAGGAATGAGAAAGAGATTCGTGAGGGACAGTTGTAGAACCTCTCCTGATGAAGAGTTAGATCTAACGTACGAGTTTGTATTCAAATTATAGCTAGGACTACCAATTACTTGATAACTACTACGGATTACACTATGAACATGCAAATAGAAAGCAGAAAGTAAAGGTTTATACTAAGAAATATAATTGATAGCATGAAAAGTAAAATGATTTTCTGCATTTGTTGTGTTAACGCCGACGGATTTTAGCCGTCGTAAGGGCCGTCAGGAAAGGGAACATCTGCGTTGCTTGCTGACGGGTTAAGGCCGTCGACTTTAACCATGATGACGGTTATAGCCATCGGCATTTAAAAACAGAAGACATATATTGGATATATTTCAAAAATCTGATGTACCATATATATGGAAAACAACCCATCATATATAAATACAAAAAAAAAGAAGGTGATACAGAATACAAAAAAACATTTGTCACTATATTGTGGACCACTACCTAAAAAGTCATACAAAATGTACAATACAAAGTTCTCAATTTGAGTTGAGAAATGGAACATTGCATTTTTCGGGCCCTGTTGTGATCAAACAGTGAGAAGTGTCTAGTTTGCTTGATTTCGGGTGGGCCTATCAGATGACTGGTCCGGTCTTGTACGTCTTCCACCACAAGTTCCGTAGAAAATCACGTAGAACTATCATTCCACCTGTAACATATCACTAGAAAGTATTAATTCTTGATTATCTCTTTGATGATACTTTGACAATTTTTAATTACTTCATCATATTAATCTCAACTTCCTGTTAAACCTCAAACTCACAAGAATGAAAGAAACTAAAACTTGGTTTTAGAGGTATTGAAGGTTTCTTACCTTAAAAATCCAGTTTTCATTTTCTTCAAAATATAATTTGGCTAGCCTTCCATATTTAGGCAAACCTACAAAGAGAGATATTCCAATTTTAACTAAAACATTACTTGGAAGTAATGGTGACAAAATGAAATCTGCATAAGAGATTTTTTTTTTTTTGTTTTTTCATACCAGATGTGCAACTCAAGTAGATGGCTTGGGTATACCGGTACTCATTCCTTAATCATTGATCCGTACCACCTGCATGTACCACACCAATGTGAGTGAACTGATTACAAATTAATACTATCTGTCAGGTTTCTGATGGAGATTCTTGCTCCGATTTCTGAGCCTCATGTTGCTTGAATCTTCAGCCATCTGCTATTCCACCTAGACAATCTTTTTCTCAATTAATTTTTCACTGTTGTATCATGTAGCAATTGAGATATATGATTATCTACTACTTTTTGTGTCAATAAAGAATATATAACCTTAACAACGTCATTCGTACTTAGTCAGCAATGTTACTGTCACGTATGGTTTTATTGTGGGAGTCCAAACATTGATAAATCCGCATATAGATATACGTACATGCATAGTATACATTATTACATATCTGCGAAATATATATAACTTTCAGTTGTCTGCATTTCATTGATCCTAACAGTACTTTCAGGATAAGCATGGGAAACGAATATCCATTTGCTTCTCATGTTTAGGCTTGTTGCTTTTGGCCATGAACATGCTTTGATTTTTGTGAGTCAAGCAGGAATTTAAGTTGGGAGTGCAATGCAATGGAAGTTCTTCCATTTCTTGTTGGGTAGTTGGATCTCAGGTGTTTTACTTAAACTGGTAGTTATAGAAAGCAAGGAAAGGTCAAAGAGATGCTTGGTGTATATCCAAAAGAGATGTTATCAAGTGTCAGTCACATGGTTTTGAGGAGAAAAACTCATTAGTACTGAAGTCACAAAATTCATGTAAAATGACTTTCAAGGCCTCCATCTAAATTGCTGAGAAAAGCTAATTCTTGTGTTTTTGTCTGAGCTAAATGTTTTCTTGACCAAACTTCGATCCCATGGATCAGTAATTTCAGACAACAACCCCTCTTATTGTAAGAGAGAAGAAAATAAAAAACACTACCATAAAAAAAAAGATACTCTTGATCCCAAAAACAGCTCCATCGCCAATTAATTAGAACATACAATGTTTTCAAGGTAAAACGATTACTAACCATGCCCTCTTTAAGTTCTAGTATTGTCCGTAAAGCTCTTAATCCTAGTTCTTTTGGCCTATCCATGTCCTGTTTGTCAAAGAAATCTTGAATTGCTGCAATAAAAAATCGAAAACCAAACAAGGATAACATAATAATAATAATAATAATGATGATGATGATGATGATGATAAGACATACTATAACACAAATTTCCATATAAATCTATTAACAAAAGAAACCTTCGTGCAGCATCCCGGATTGTGGGTGTCAAGTCTGAGGAAGTGCCCAAGACCACGTGACGCGAGGAAGGATGTGAGGTCGAACACCGTCTTTCTCGGGGGATAACTGTTCCGAATCCATGGAACTTCTCAGGACTCCTCAAAGAGACTTCTCGAATCCACGAGAAAGAAAGCAAGCAAAATAGAAAATAAATTCTATAAAATTCAAAATTAATTGATGATTGAAATAAACGAGTTCACAACCCTTTAAATAGGGGTTCCAAGCAATGGGAGAGAAATCAGAAGCAAACAACAACTAAAACTCCTAGAAATCGCAACTTACTATAACTAGTAAACTTACTATTTATAGATAGTCGTGATGTCTACTAGTGCGCAAGGTTTTTGGCCAAAAATAATAAGTGTCCTATTTGGCTTCACCAAGCTGTTCTCCTAATTATTCTAAGCTCTTTTCACATTGGGCGCAACTCCTAAAGCCCAACAGATGAAGAGTTATCATCAAACTAAAACTTACTATTTATAGTAAAAATGGAATTAAAATAGGGAAACGGCCATCGATCCGGGGGTATTTTGCAAATCCGGCTTGCGAAACCTTAGTGTAGCATCCCGGATCGTGGGTGTCAAGTCCGAGGGTGGCTAAAGTAGCTCGTTCTACCCAAAATCATATATTTTACGCCCGATGACTCATTCCGGATTGCAAGATACGCTCGATCTAAGGTCTGACGGTTTGGATCATTTCTGTTGTCAACCGGGCCTTTTCTGATCCATCTTGGCCATGAAACTGTCTGCGACCCGTTCTACAACACCATGGGGCATGAAAACAACATCCAGTCTCTCAGCCATCATATCATCAACATCGCTACAACCAAAATCCAGAAGCAGAAAATTTCTAATTAATTATGGCCTTCTACTACTTGGATATGAGCTAAGGAAAGTACATTCTAGTGAGCATACCCGATGATGATTCCCCCTGCCTTCAGCGACTTGAGGATGTTCTTTTCTGCTAGTCTGCAACCACAAATCTTTACTATAAAAGAGAACTTGAAAACCAATTTGCACAACCCATAATCTATCACAATCCAGTTGTTGTCTACTATCACCAAAAGATATTGAGTTGGTAATATGGATTTTTTGAGGACTGATCACCCATAACTGGCTGTAGACTAACTTGGATGACAGCCTGCTTTCACAAGCATTGTGCCCTCGAACATAGTGGCATAAAAATTCTGAAGCATAAAAAAATGGATTTAGTACAACCAGTTGTAGGTTTTCAGTTCTTAGATTTTATTTATTTATTTATTTATTTTTTAGTTCAGAGGTTTGCTTATGTCAGTTTGAGTTTGTAAAATTGGTTTTCATATTCTGATTTTTCTTTATTTCTTCCTATCTGCAACATTTTCAAGATTTGGAGTGTGCTTCTGGATGACAAGAAGAAACACATATTGGCATCTTTCAAAGTGTCCATTATCAGATCAAAGAATCTCCATAATTAATCCAGATTATGGCATTAAAAAACCATATCCATATTTAATGTGTGCAAGAGAATTGGAATTTTGTGCCATTTGTCATTTGTTGGGAAATCTAGAAAGAGGGTAGTCAAATCTTCAAGGAAGCCCAACTGTTACATAAGAGCTGATAGAGAGAATCAAGAGGACTATTCCCAAATTGGCATCCAAATTTTGGAGGATTGTCTATAAGGGGTTGAGTCTGAGTGGTCCTTTCTACTAGGATAGGTGTAGGCCCTTCATTTGATTAAACAACTCATTTTAATCAAGGGAGGGTGCTCTTCTTGATTGTGAAGGATACTAACTCTACCCTCCAACTGAAATATAATCAATTAGCATATTTAAACTATTCCAAAATTTGCACATGTGCAAAATTTTACAAAGCAGGTCAGGTTACATGACAAAACAAAATCCACACGGAGTTTTAGTATTCTTATCCAAACCCAATAATTATCGAGCTTAAAAAGAAGAAAAGAACGATAATAAGAACTAGCGTAAAAAGAAAGAAAGCAGTGTGAAGATATTAGTATCAACCTTCATATACTACATTTTCCACTGCTTTTTTGAAGGTGAAAGATAGGATTGAAGCAATCCTCATTCTCTTGAATCACCCTTGAAGTTATTGCAATATCTGCCCAACTCAAAGCCAACCCATTCTATTCTCTTTATTCCTCTTTATTGCTTCTTGTTCTTCCTATTAAATCATTTAAGCAAGCATAACAAATCAAAATTGAATTTCAATCCATGTCCTTCCTTGGGGCAAATTAACTAAAAAAAGTCCTAACTGTGACAGTTTTTAGGAAGCTTCTCTCCGAGGTTCTTAACGATGTCAGTTTTTAGGAAGCTCTTAGGTACTTGATGATACACATGAGCACACTGGCGGTTGGCGTCTCACACCTTTCTCTGCCACGAGAGATCCAAGCACTGCTTGGGCATTGAATTGTAGCCGTTCTCTATAATGTAATAGCATTGCTTGAGCTCCTCTATACAGAATTTCATCTTTTCCCAATATGGAAAGTACAACATTGAATGCATACTGCGGGAAAACCACTAGGTAAGAAGAGAAAATATCAGTTCACAAACCAACCCTTTTTATTTTTATTTTTTTCAAAATGAAAAACAACTGACATAATTTTTATATTTTATTAATTTAATCTTTCTAAAAAATGGTTGTATTTTCCAGAAATTCAAGAATTCTGCTTCATGAATTAGAAGCAAGGTATCCATCAGTAATACTAATGAACGGGTCCTGGTGAATGGGCATTAATCGAATTCCAACAGCTTGAAAACTTGTAATTAGGCAGAAAACAAGATTCCATGTTAGACAGATTGTCAGAGAGTGACCCGAATCCTCTCCAGCACCTGTTCTGCATAGCACGCATAAGAAGAAAATTTTTAAAAATAAAAAAAAATAAAAAAAACCTAAAATCCTACCAAATCATACTCCAAATTGTGTCTTGTAGCAAGAGCATGTTCACACTCCTAACCAAGGTCATCAAAGTAAAGAATAATGGTAATAAGGCACAAGGTTGGTGTGACGGAGAAATGCATCAAATGCCACTAAGAAAGAGAACTGTAAAATTAGAAGTTATAAATTATATTAGTAATAAAAGAACTATTTTCTCCTTATTGAATTAGGCTTCTTCTCTTTTCTAATAAATTTATATTACATTGCATCAGACATGTCCATACAATCCCTTTTAGTACTATTATGTTTTCAGTCTTTTGCAAATCAAGATTTTCACTTCCTTTTCGTCAAAAAATATACTACACTCCCTATGCATAAGGGTTCAAGGACAATTACCCTTGATTTTGTATGTAGTTCAAATATTGAACTATTGGTTGAATAGAGTATCCTTGGCCAAGTTCATAGGCAAGTTTCTTTTTTCTTTTTTCCTTTTTTTCTTTTCATTTTCTTTTTAACAAAATTGTGGGCTTTCAAAACAATAATCAAAGATGCCATCCCAAATAAGCCAAACCTACATTGTGCATGTAGATATCCAACAAGTGCCCCATTGAATGCAACCTAGAAGGAAAAAACAATGCAAGTTCAAGCTAATAAGCTCAAAAAAGAAAGAATATATATATATATATATATATAAACAGGACATAGGCAGGATCACTATCCAGTTATAGGAATGAAGCTGTTTAAATTGTCCGTGTTAGATAGCTCACATACCTTGTATAACTAGTATACCTTGTATAGTTTATTTCCATAGGTAGAGGATTCTGAGTTTATTGTTTTCCTTGTATAGATGGTTGTAATCTCTATATATTCAACCCCATTAGATTGTCTCAAATACAGAAAAGCTTTCAGCTCCTCTTAGTTTTCATTGTATCAAAGCTTCACTGGTCCAAAACCGACATCACTTGTCAGATTCGACCGCCTCTGCTTGTCCGACCCCTCTGCCCCTCTGCTCCCCTACGTTTTTCGGCCCCTGCTCGTTCAGATCCAGCGCTCCTGACCCTCTACTCGTCTAGATCCGGCGCACCTGAGCTCGTCCGGCCCCTCTACTCGTCCGATCCAGTGCACCTGTGCTCATCCGACCCCTTTGCTCATCCGATTCAGTGCTCCTGCCCTTTTGCTCTTCTACTCGTCCAGATCCAGATCCAGATCCAGCGCCCCTCTATTCCAGATCCAGCGCTCCTCTATTTCGATCCAGATCTAAATCCAGCACCCCTCTGTTCCAGATCCAGATTTAACACTCTCTGTTCCACATCTAACGCCCCTCTGTTCCGATCTATCTTTTCCCGATCCAGAGCCCTTGTTGCTGTTGCTATTCCGCCAGATCCAGAAACTGCAATCCCTTGGGTATCTCCTGTTGTACGGTATATATAAGACCTTCTTCTGTGCTTTCCATTACTTCAGATCAATTGACAAATCATGTATAGAGGCCCCATGTTGTAGTTTTGATGGTACCAACTATTCTCTATGAGCCATCCATTTTAAGAATTTCCTCAAAGGTCGTGGTTTGTGGGGACCACTGGATGGATCTGTTACTATCCCCACTTCTATAGAGGCTGAAAAATTAGCTGATTGGGAAATGAACAATGGACGGATTATTACTTGGATTCTCGATTCGGTTGATCGCTCCATTGCTATTGGCCTCACACCTCATCGCACTGCTAAGGCGATGTGGGAACATCTCCAGACGATTTATCAACAGAGTAATGCGGCCCGGTTATACCGCCTGGAACAGGATCTCGTTAACCTTACTCAGGGTGATGACAGTATTCAATCATTTTACTCCAAAATTGTCACAATTTGGACAGAGATGATTATGATGGATCCAACATTTCCTCATGACTTTAAAATATTCCAAACTATGCGCGAGAGTGCGCAAGTTCATCAATTCCTTATGAAGCTACGTCTGGAATTTGAGCATTATCGGGCTGCTCTCTTGAACCGTAGCCCTACTCCTTCATTGAATTCGGTTATTAATGATTTATTGGATAAGGAACAATGACTGAAAGTTCTCTCTTCCTTCCTCAACTCTGGGCTCATCTGATATGGTGCTTGCTGTGTCCACCACTCCACCAACAACTGGTTCTGGTTCCTCTCATTTGACTTGTCGTGGGTACAACAAGGTGGGTCATGTTGTCGCTCAATGCAAGGAATGGTGCGCTTATTGTCGACGGACTAGTCATGGTATTCAGGACTGCCGTACACATGCCTATACATCTTCTTTCAGCCGTGGACGTAGTGGTCGTGGTCGTGGCCGTGGTCATGCTCTTTCTGCTACTGCTGCCATTATTTTTTCCGAGCCATTTGTTAGTGATTCTTGATCTATTATTTCTTCTGAAGGTCTTTCATCTCCGTTGACTCTTGCGATGCTCCAACAAATCATTCAGGCCCTTTCTGCGGCCGGTATGTCAGGTATATCCCCATCTTCTGCATGGTTCTTCGATTCGGGTGTTTCCAATCATATGACAGGTGATGTATCCCATCTTCATGACATTCGTCCCTACATCGGCAATCAGGCTATTTCTACTGCGGATGACATTAGACTACCTATTCAGTCCGTTGGATCATTGACTTTCTCTCCTTCTGCTCATCGCCAGCTCACCCTTCGTAATGTGTTTCATGTCCCTAACCTCTCCTCCAATTTAATTTCAGTTGGTCAACTCATATCTAATAACTGCTTAGTCATATTTCTTCCACACTGTTATTTTGTGCAAGATTTGGCAATGGGGAAGATACTTGGGATAGGTAGGCGGCATGGTCGTCTGTATGTGCTGAACTTTGATCCATCTGTCACTTCGGCTCGTTGTTTCTTTTCTCCATCTTCATCAGATATTTGTTCGGCAAATAAATTGTGGAAACTATGACACTTTCGCATGGGTTATCCACATTCCGATTGGTTACTTCAGTTAATTTCGTCTGGCATATTAGAGAATATTTCTCTTAATAAAAATAATTTGGATTATTCTTGTTCTTCTTATTGTCTTTCAAAAAGTAAGTGTATTCCCTTTTCTCTAAGTACTACAAAATCATCTTCTATGTTTGAACTTGTGCATACGGTGACAATACCATGTTATATTCATTGATGATTTCATATGTTACACTTGGATTTACTTTCTGCAATCGAAGTCACAAGTTTTTAAAAAATTCAAGTTATTTCACTTTATGGTGGAGACTCAATTTCGGGTTCCAGTTTAAACCCTTCGCTTTGACTTAGGAGAGGAATATCTCTCAACCGATTTTCGTACATTTCTTCAAGGTCATGGGATTATTCATCAGACCACTTGTTCTGATACTCCACAATAGAACCGGGTGGTTAGACAAAAAAATCGCCATATTGTTGAAACTGCCAACACCCTGATGATAGCTATGAGTGTTCCCCGTTCTTTTTGGGCGGAAGCAATGTTACATTCTGTCTACTTGATTAACAGGATGCCAACCAAAGTTCTGAACAGTAAATCTCTCTATTTTGTTCTCACCGGCTTACCTCCTGCATATTCCACATTTCGTGTTTTTGGTTGTATCTGTTATGTTCACCTGGCTTTATGTAAACGTAACAAACTATTTCCAAAATCGGTCAAATGTACGTACTTGGGATTTGGGAAAACTCAGAAGGGTTTTCGATGTTATGATCCGGTTTCTCGTCGTGTTCGGATTTCACGACATGTTGTTTTTCTTAAACACATTGCCTTTCATTCATCTCTTCCTCCTCTGCACACTCCAAACTCTCCTGGTCTAACCGCCTTTCCAGAAATTTCGTCTGTCTCAAGTACTCTCCCTCGTCTGTTGCAGGTTTACTCACGTCGACCACGTATAGATCCACCACTTATTACTCAACCCGAACCTACTGTACCTGTTGCAAATCCCGAACCTACCTCGATACATTGTTCCGCTCGTGAACATCGAGCACCTGATTGCTTGATATGCTCTATGTCTGTCATAAATGCTACTCTAGATACTGTTTCTATTCCTACTTCATACTCTCAGGCAGCCACTCATAATTGTTGGAAGAAGGCTATGACAGAAGAACTTGCGGTATTGGATGATAATCATACGCGGGACATTGTCACTTGACCTGCTAACCAACAGCTAATTAGTAGCAAATGGACTTATTCTGTCAAGCTCAAGTCTGATGGATCATTAGATCGATACAAGGCTCGACTTGTCGCTCAAGGATACAAACATGAATACGAAGTTGATTATGATGAGACTTTCGCTCCCATGGCCAAGATGAAAATTGTTCGTACTTTTCTGGCTATATCTTCCGTTCGCTTATGGCCACTCGCTCAGATGAATGTGAAAAATGCATTTCTTCATAGAGACCTCCAAGAAACCATATATTTGAAACTTCCTCCTGACTCTTTAGTCCCTGACAATAAGGTATGTTGCCTAAAGAAAGCCCTGTACGGCCTCAAACAGGCACCTCAGGTATGGTTCCAACACTTTCACGATGTTGTTACGGGTGCTGACTTTTCTCAAAGTGGTCATGACCCATCCTTATTTTTTTTTTACGCACCACTGCTTCCGGAATTATCATTGTTCTGGTCTATGTTGATGACCTCCTCCTGACTGGTAGTGATGTTACTGCCATTTTGGCTTTAAAGGAAGTTCTGCAACCATCCTTCAAGATGAAGGACCTCGGCCATCTAACATACTTTCTTAGAATTGAATTTTTATGTTCTAACCATGGGATCCTGATCAGCCAGCGTAAATATACAAAGGATCTTCTCGCCTTGGCATCATTGACGGATCAAAAGACAGTTTAGACTCCCTTAGAACTTAACGTTCACTATGGCCGTGACAATGGTGATCTACTTGCACAGCCCGACTTATACCGCTGTTTGGTTAGGAGTCTGGTTTACTTAACTATGACCCACCCTAATATTGCCTACGCTGTCCAATTCATCAGTCGGTTTGTTTCTGCTCCTCGAACTCTTCATATCACTGCGGTGTTGCGCATCCTACGATATTTTCGTGGAACTCTAGATCTATCCTTGTTCTTCTCCTCCACGGGGACTCTGGACCTTCGTGCTTATTCGGATGCTGATTGAGCCGGTTGTGCTCTCACACGAAGATCTACCACTGGCTACTGTGTTTTTCTCGGCACTTCTCTCATCTCTTGAAAGTGTAAGAAGCAAACCACTATTTCCAAATCGAGCACAGAAGCCGAGTATCGGGCGATGTCTGCTTCGTGTAGTGAGCTCGTCTGGTTACGTGGACTTCTTTCAGACTTGGGCATTCCTCTACAGAATCCTACTCCACTCCATGTCGATAATCTCAGTGCCATTCAGATTGCCTCTAACCCAGTTTTTCATGAATGGACGAAGCATATTGAAGTTGAATGTCACTTTATCCACGAGAAATTTCAGTTTGGGCTCCTTTCTTTTCCACATGTTGCATCCCATGATCAGATTGCCGACATTCTCACCAAGTCCCTCACTTCTACACGTCACTCTTTTCTAGTTAGCAAACTATTACTTGTCGATGACCAGCATTAGTTTGAGGGGGGATGTTAGACAGCTCATATACCTTGTATGCTAGTATACCTTGTACAGTTTATTTCCATAGGTAGAAGATTCTGAGTTTATTGTTTTCCTTATATAGATGGTTATAATCTCTATATATTCAACCCCATTGGGTTGCCTCAAATATAGAAAAGCTTTCAGCTCCTCTTGATTTTCAGTCCGGGTCTCCAATCCAACCATCTGGCTTAGGCAGTTCATGTGGCAATGACATTAGGTGTTGCAATATGCAACATCTCAAAGCCCAGGACGTTCCCTACTCCAAAAATCAGGAAAATAAATACTTCCTAACCACTTGGATATGAGCATTAAGCATGGCCATTGATGAGCTTCTTTAAATGTCCATCTCTCTCTCTCTCTTTGTAACTTCAGTGGTTAGGATTATTCATCCAGCCTGAATGTTTGGACAATGGCACATCCATCATGTGTTGATGAAATCCACTTCGACCATCAGACACGCCCTCCCTTGTTTGGGCAGCCACCAAAAAATCATGTTAGTCCATGTCTTAGATGGGTCATACCATCAAGAACATTTGAGAGTGGATGCCCACCATGTTGTGTATATACCATCCAATCCATTGATATGAAACATCTGCCCCAGATGATGGCACGGTGAAATTTTGAGACTGGGTGGGTAATTGACGCAGGGATGAATGAGGTCAATCACTGTCTCCCTCAAGAATAACTACTCCGAATCCACGGAGCTTCTCTGGACTCCTCACAGAGACTTCTCTCTAATCCACGAAGAAAAAAACAAGAAAAATAAAAATAAAATTTATAAAATTTGTAATTTGATTGATAAATAAAATAAATGAGTTCACAACCCTTTAAATAGGGATACCAAGCAATGAGAGAAATTTTCGAATCAAACTACAAATAAAACTCCTACAATTTGCAACTTACTATAAATAGTAAACTTACTATTTATAGATGGTCTTGATGTCTACTAGTGCGCAAGGTTTTCGGTCAAAAATAGTAAGTGTCCTATTTGGCTTCACCATGCTGTTTAAGGTTTTCGGCCAAAAATAGTAAGTCTCCTATTTGGCTTCACCACGCTATTCTCCTAATTAACCTAAGCACTTTTCACGTTCAGTGCAACTCCTAAAGCCAACGGATGAAGAGTTATAATCAAACTAAAACTTCTATTTATAATAAAAACGGAATTAAAATAGGGAAATGACCGTCGATCTGATGGTATTTCGCAAATTCGGCTTGCGCAACCCGGCATGTTCGGGTTAGGTGGCTAAAGTAGCTCGCTTTACCCCAAAATCATATATTTTACGTCCAATAACTTATTCCGGATTGCGAGATATGCTTGATTTAAGGTCTGGCGGTCCGAATCACTTCAGTCGTTGACTAGGCCTTTTCTGATCCATCTTGGCCATGAAACTGTCTGCGACCCGCTCTACATCAGTGCAACAAAAATCAAGGGTAGGCATGCCTTCCTAACTGTTCATACTTGTGCGGGCCACTTGAGTTTAGACAAAAAAAAAAAATGACTAGGGATGAGAGAAGGCTTATGAAGGCTTGTTCTTTTGCCAAGGATAAAACATTAGGATTAATAGGTGAACAAGATTTGTAAAGTTGATCCCAAATAGCTGGGGTGATGATCATCGTCATCATGAGAGTGATTCGAGTTTTGGAAATCCGGGATAAAGTCCACTTCAGGTTCATATCTGGGCTCTACGAGGATAAAATCAAAGTAACTCCATGAATGTAATAGGGCGATGTAGTAGAAAAATCAAATTACATAAAAAGAGAGGAAAATGTTGGGCCCCTGACCTCAGAAAATGAATTGTAATCCATTGGAGTAAGTGGAAATCTATATAAGGAAGCATCCATTTCCACTTTCCCAGTTCCTGAGAGTGAGCTTTTAAAGGTTCCCAATTCATGTTTCCCGAATATTTGTGCTCTTCCTTCGTAAGAAATTGCTGGTTAAGGGCTTTGAAACCTCATATTTTCTTAGTTGAATGACACAAACCCATGACGGCTCTCGAGAAGAATTTTGTTTATTCAGTATAAAAACATCTTCAGGTTTTAATTTCATAGTGGTACTTCGACATTTAAGGCAACTCCATTGAGCAAAAACATCGTAAAATCCACTGGCATCAGCAAGTAAAAATCAAATGCATTTACTATATGACAAAATATAAGCAAACAGAGAAACTTGGTCTTGATCTCCAAGCAGATATGGGAGAAGTAAGTGACAATAAACAGTTGATGGCTGATGTTGATGCAGAAAACTAGTTAGCCTTCTCTGGACCTTCGAACGCCTGCATAAGAAATGGACAAAGGAGACCTTGGCTTAAACAGGGGACCCTCTGATGCCAAAGTCAGGCCAATGAATATAGGTCTAGTCGAAAATTGGGTTTAAGGCTTAGAATTGCGTGTACCTTTCTTTGTGGAAGGGGCACGTATATAGATTTCTCAAAGGCGGTGTCGTATATAGCAATGAATCTGCCACCCGATGTCGTATCATACCAGGAAGCTGATTTGGAGGGGGTGTGATCGTTCTTCCGGGATTCTTGGAGAAAATCCAAGGGATATTCCGGTAGATCCCCAGTGGTGGATGGTTCACTAGGCCAGTGTGTAGGGCCGAGCTCAACTTTAAACTTGGGCCAAGCTCGTCCCTAAATGCTAACTTGTTTTCTGCATCAACAGCTGACATGAAATCAATCTTCAAATATTTAAGAAGAAAATTTTGATCTGACATGCTTTATTCCTAACAAACAGGCAGGCCTAGACATGTCAAAATTGAAATCAATCTTGAAAATATTTAAGTTGACAATGTTAGTATAATCTATCAAACAAAAAAGGCCAGAGAAATCCTTCTAGCTACTTGGGCCAACATCAATGCTAGGTTCGTATGACGTTCCCTCGACTGCCCCATCTCGACGCGTGGCGCGACCCCATACGTTAGTCGACCCTTATATCGAGAATTGGCCACATGTCATTCTCTCGTTGGTCTGACACCGAAACGGTGGCCTAACAGACCACATGACCTCGAGCAACGAAACGTTACATTGGCTACACCATACATAATTACTGACACGCCTTAACTACCATGCTGGCCGTCATACTTGGCATTTATGACAACGGAACCCAACCTAAGCTACATCTAACTTACTTTCCGAGCCTTCAAAGATTGGCTCAAAAGTAAGGGCGGCTTACTGTTATGGGAAAAATATAATGACTTATAGAATTGACCGACTCTACGACCAGCATGGATCCAATGGGCTAAATCACTTGCGAGGCGTCTACTAGCGCTCGCTGGCAAAGAAAGAGCAACTATAGAGTAGGTCAATACAACTGTAAGTCCACTCAAATGGCTGACCTAAACTATCGGTCGGATATAGCTTGGCTATAGGTCGACCTAAACTATAGGTTGGATATAGCTTGACCATATGTCGGCTACAGGTCAACCCGATCATAGGTCGGACAAAGCTCGACCATAGGTTAGACGTAGTTCAACCATAGGTTGGCATAACCTTTGACAAGATAAAATGCTGAAAAGCTCAGCATCATCTACTTCTGCTATATATGGCACCTCTATTGCCCGACCTTTTCTCGAACTAACCATCTAGGAATCCCTCCAACGGCCACAATCTTGGGGAAGATCCCTAACGGATCAGGAAACCTATACGGGAAGATCTCTGATATATCAGGAAACCTAAATGGGAAAGACTCCCTAAGGGATGATCCTCCCTCTCATATAAATGGAGGTGCTTCTAGCCAATGTAAGGTACACATACATATACACATAAAAACCCTAATATTCAACTGGAGACTCTTTTCCTTAAGATCCAATCGTACAAAAGACCCAAGGTCTTGAGGGTCCCCTGTACAAGCCAGGGTCTCCTTTGTCTTTTGCTTTCTCCTGTACAGGTCCTAAAGGGTTAACCAATGAGGGTCTACCAGAGAACTGCATCAACAACAATAACCATACTAGAATTTTGAAAATTTATACCATAAATCTTAAAATTTTGAAATTTTAGAGTCGCATTTAATAAATCTAAAATATGGGAATTTCTTGTATAAATATGGAATATCCGATTTTCCATTATAATTCTTAAATAAATCTAAAAATTTTAGCAATAAAACACTAAAATCAAGATTTTCTTAAAATTAAATTATTAAATCAAGAAAAAGAAATAAACAAGGAAGATTTAATAAAGATTAAGAAAAAATTCCATATGTGCTTGATAATTAAGAAAAAAAGCAAATAAATAATAGAAAAACGAAAAGAAAAGAAAAGAAAAATCATGTGTAAGTGTACTCATTCTTAAAAAAGCAATTATCTCTCTCTCTACCTCTTGCATCACCTTTCACGAGAGGCGGTGGCTGGTGTGTTCTGAGCAGCGTGCGTGTGAGTGCAACATGTGTGAGGGTGATGCACATATGCAAGTTGGATGGATGGACGGTTGGATGGTTGGATGGTTGGATGAATGGTTGGGTTTGTATGGATCATAAAAATGTGAATCAAGGGATAATTTTGCAGGGCTTAAACATATGGATCAATGGATAGATTTGCATGATTTACACTCATGATTTAATGGATGGATTTAAACAGTTTCAATGCTTGCTCAAACAGTTAGATTTGGATAGATTTAACATATTGATCAATGGTTACAATTTGACAGGTTTACCATGTTGATCCACAGTCACAATTGGATATGTTTAACAAATAGATCAATGGTCGCATTTGGACAGGTTTGATGCACGAATCAACGGTCATAATTGGGTAGAGATGATGTATAGATTAATGGTCATGATTGAGCAGATTTAAAGTGTAATCCAATGGTCGTAACTTGGCAGATTTGTTACACAATTCAACAGTTAAAATTGTACGGATCTAACACACATCAACTATCATACTTTAGACTAATTTAGCACATAAATCAACGATCAGGATTAGGCCGATTTAATATGCAAATCAAATTGATGAATGAATGGTTGGACATATACATATATGTGTATGGTTGTAACATCTCGGATTTTTTCCCAACTTGGCAATGGACGTCATTGGATGTAGAACTGCCCTAGGACCTTATTCTGTTGTAATTAGGGTGTAATTTAGTTAAGTATTAATAGCTTGGATCACTTTCTATACAAACTAGAAAGGCCCAAGTACCACCTTAGGCAGAAATCAAATAGGACCAAATCCTTTAGAAACTAAATGAGAATTAATTTAGCACTAAACTAGATTCTCTGTGTAATTAGCACTAATCACTTTAAATATAATCTGCAAGACCCAAACCGTGTAGTATCATTGACGCTACATTACCCTAAAATCTAGAATCCATCCCTAAACCTGATTGCTCTCGGGAGCACATCGAAACTCCGTATCGGACCTGGACCGCACGTCGAAAGTCCGATAGTCGCAAAACTATACAGCTATGACTGCATTACTGGACTTGATAACCCCCTCGAAAGTCAAGTCTTAATTGTGTCTAGAAATACACAACTTGAGCCCGGAGCAAAGTGTGTGAGGAACGTCGATATCTTTAGAAATAAAATCTGAATTTAAGTAATCTGAGTCGTTTCGCTTGCGGGCCAAATATAAGGATTCAGACCATCAGAATCTGACCCAAATACACCTTCGAATTAGAAAAAATATCCCATACGTGGCCATGTACTTGTGGTCCTGATCGAGTGCCCGTGACTATTGAACTGAAACTGGTCCGCAACGGCTGATTTGTAAATTCGATCAGAACGAAAACTCAGCCTGACCTAGATCCATGGTCAGGGAGCTTAAGTTCGACCGCACGTGGAAAAAGGGCCACCAGAAGTGCTCCGTTGGACCGGAACAGTCCGTATTTGGATATAACCTAAGTATACCTTGGCCCTGGGGCCATTTCCATCAATCCTGGGCCTATATAAGGACCTTAAACCCCCTCTCTCTCACCTCATACGAATTTGAAAAATCCTAGGGGAGAGATGAGAGAAAAGAAAAGGAAAAAGAGAGAAAGTGAGAGTGAGAGTTGGAGATTCTTCCTAAGATTCGATCCCGCTACTCCACGCACTCAACCACCATTTCTGTACCGCTATACAGGCGATTCTGACTCCATACTTGGGTAAGAAATTCTAACCCTAAACTGAAGAAATTCTAACCCTAAACTGTTTTAGGGATTTAGGTAGCGTAAATGGTAAAATAGCTGACCCGTTTCATGCTATAGGTTGCCATTGTGCCGTAAACAAAGACTTAGTATTTCAACTGAGTTCGTTACGCGTTTACCGGTGAAAGGTGAAGACTATAAACATTTAGGTTATGGTTTTCAAGGCCTTCAATGTCAGTAATGGTTTATGACTGACTTGATTACTGTTGCATGTGATTAGATGCGATGTTTCTCATATATTACACATATGTAAACTACGCTGATTTTAATGCCTTCCATGTGTTTGTTGAAATTCTTAAAAGAATATGAAATTATGATTTCTGCTTGCCATGATTATTGTTTGAGAATACATGCTTGTTGTATGGGTGGCAACTCCTTGGTGGAAGTATTTGCTATAATATAGGTTATAACTAATTTATTTGATATATGATGGAATGTTTAGACTAAGTGTTTGATGAAATGTTTGAATGAGAAATGGTCCAATGAATTGTATTTATTTAGGGCGTTGAGATAGAATTTTCCAACTACCTTACTTAGGTATATAATTTCCTCCATGTAGTCTTAATTTCAACTATGTGGTTTATGTATAAAATGCACATGTATAATAACATGTTCTATGTGATTGATAAAATGTCTGAATGAGGTATTGTTCGTTGAACTGTATTTAATAAGGGTGTTGAGATAGAATTCTCAGCTACCTTATCTATATGTATAGTTTCCTTCATATAACCTAAATTTTGATTATGCAAATTTATGGATGAAATGCAATATATGGCAATATGTGCATGTGTTTGATGAAATGCTTGAATGAGATTCATGTTAGAAATGTTCGCTAAATGCTTATATGATTATCACATGTCTCCATATGCTTTATTTGAATATGATTGGTACTACTATGTAGTCCAGGCAATCGGTAATAATTTCTATTTGAGTGGTCGCATTAGTCTCGCCACAATTGATGCGTTCGGTGAATCCGAGTCGTACGATGATCGTCGACAACGGTACCTTGTCGATTAATTCAGCGTGCGCTCGTACCAGTCGAGCTCGTCAAGTAACCCGATTGACCCGATGTATGTTCACCATGTATGGACGCTACTGCTTGAATCTAAGGTACCAAACTCACTAGTGAAAAATCCCTTTAACCTTGGTACCTCGATCCGCTAAGAGTCATGAGCCGGGCATGGTGGTATGGGACACCGTGGTCGAGCTGTCGGCCTACGTTGGGGTGACGAGCCTCCCCGTAGTGACTAGTGAGCAACCCAAATACGTGAGCCGAATACGGTGGTATGGGACACTGTATTCGAGCTGTCGGCCTACCCTTACGCAGCCTGGCTGTGGTCCCCAGTCGGGTTGGTGACGAGCCTTCGAAAATAGACTGCCAATTGGTAGGGTGTGGGTGGTAGTGACCTCGAGTGTACTCTGAGACTGCGTTGAGGCGACGAGTCTTTCCGTAGCAACCAGAGTACAAACTAGGCCTGCACTGATAAGGTGACGAGCCCTTTGTAGTGACCTAGAACCACAACATCGTATGAGAATTGCTAGGACTGACGACCCAAGAATGGATCATTGTTTGGGAATTGATATAAGGGAGGTACCTTAGCTTCCCAATCCTATTGTATGAAAAGGACTAATAAGAACTTGGTAATCACGTTTATGCGCCGCACTGCATGTGCTGTTTGGCGTTGGGCAGAGCACTGAGGAAGTGACTGACATGCGCGACCGTTAGATGAAGATCGCAGAGGGAGTGCAGGCGAGGGCATGCATCATTTATACATATCATTCTTGCATTAATCAGAGTATTTAGGGATGTTTGATTGTATTATTTTATCATTACTGCTTGACTGAATTGATAATATGTTAACCTTTGCTTTATTGTTCCACTGAGTTGATCACTCACTCCCACGTTACGGGACGGTGTTTTAAACACCAACCAGACCCTGTTGTAGGATCAAATGATGGAGTAGCCTGCGAGGCGGAGCCGGACTCTGAGGATGGCGAGGAGGCATTCTCATATATGCAGTATTCAGGCAGGTTCATATAAACCGTTCTGATTGACGGGGCTGCAGGGCTTATACTTATAGTGGACCATCATTTCTTATGGACATTTTGTATCTTGAAACAGTACTTGTAACTATTTAACCTGAAAATACGTTCATACTTTAGGGACCTACAATGATTTATATATTTTATACTCTAATTACAGTCTTCCGCTTGTGTAAATTTAACTGTCCTTGGAGTATGATCTGCTGATTTAGCTTAATCTCATTCATGTTTTATGCACTAATGTTCACTCCCCAAGTATAGGGTTGTGATGTAGTAATAAACTCGGTAAGACCGAGGTCGAATCCACAGGGACTGAAACTTGTACGTTTCCTGAAACTAGGTAGAAATAGAACTAGCCTAAGATGTAATCAAAATCAAATGTAAATTTAAGGAATAATTGTGGAATAATTATCTAAAACTTAAGGAATTCAGAGAAAGGAAACTAGGGATTCAGAGGATCCATTTGTAGGGATTAGGGAGATCTTTTGCCTGCATCAGGAATCATGGAAATCAAACTGAACTTACTTGATCTGGTTTTCAAGAGATGAAAGGTATATGAATTAGAATGGATTCCATCATCTAACCATGCCCAGGAGACAAAGCAAATAATAGGATTAAACTAATTACCAACCAATCAAAAGTATATGAAAGTTAGGAAGGGTACGATCATCCAACCATGCCCAGGAGACGATGGTGAACAACAGGGTTTCCTGACTTCATAAACATAAAAAGGGGAAGAAATATTCAAAGTTATTGCAAACCCATTGTAATTTCAGTCACAACAGACCATTTAAAGACTAAGAAAAATATTCCTTGAATAATCAAACCACAATCAAGTTTAATTCACAATGAAATAATTAAATAAAGTCTCCCATCTCAATACAAGCTTCACCTCTTAGCCCTAGCTAAGAAGTTCAGCCTAGCATGATCATGCTAGAACCAAAGAGAAAAAAATATATGAAAGGAAAGAAATAAAATAAAAGGAAAAGAAAAAGGAAACCTCTTTCTTCCTATCTCATCAGCTTTTTCTCCTTTTCTTCTGTTTTCTCCCCCTGATGTGCAGGAACCCAGCCGCTGCTTCCCAAGCTGCCTGACTTTCTCGCTCACGTTCCTCCCTTTTTCCTCCTCCATCTCTTCTCTCTCCTTCATATAGGCTGATACAGCCGGCTAACTGTTCTCACGCCCAAGAGGACATGCCGTGTTGGAGTCGGATCCAACTTCAACTTCTTTACGCAGCCAAGAAGGCGTGCAGAAAATCGCCCACTTTCCTTGCTGATCAGCAAGCAATCCTCCCTATCTTGGTCAGATTTTCTGTCCCTACAAGATGGACGGTCTGGATTACCCATCCGATCACCGTTCAGATCATGTAACGGCCCGCAAAAACCGGGCAACGTCCGGCGCTAAAACAGGGCCTGCGAAAGGCTCTCACTGTGATGTTGGAGGGCTCAATACTGACGGTGATGGAGAAATCCACACCGTCCATCGGTTTTCTCCCAAAATTTCAGTCGGGAAAGAACGGTTTCTGCCGTCCATTGGTGCGACCCACTTGATCAATCTTACCACCGTTCATCTTGCGTTAAAATGTTTGAGACGCCATTGTCGCTGGTACTTTGAAATTCTTCCACCTAGGCCTTGGTAATATGGACCTATCTGGTCTAATGAACGGTCTAGATTGGTCCTTAGAGTCGTGATGGCGGCCCACTACAGAGAACCGCGATCCCTGTTTCTTCCGCTGGAACAATTCGAATCGGAGAGGGAGAGCTTGGTCAAACGTGTTGCCGTGCACGGCTAGTGCACCCATGCCGTACATGTGTAATGCACATGTGGGTCCCACACTGATGTATATGAGAGATCAGCTCCGACCAACCTGGTTGCCATTTAATTTAAACGGTTGACACCAAACTTGAAGTATTTCAAGATATCAGGCGGGCCCCAGATTGATAATTTGTGGGCTGATCTGTCCGTTGAGCCACTTTTATTGGGATCTGAGGGTTGAAATTTGATGTGTACGGTTAATTCATGGTCCTCAGGCTACGTATGAAGCTTCAACTTGATCAGATGGTGGGAACCCTATGATCTTGTATTCTGGACACTTTTCAGGCCACTTGAGCTTCAATTCCTCGATTTTCTTGGATCCCTGGCGTGCAAATCTATCGATCTTGGTCTCCTAGGGTCCTTCGCTTGCCTTGGTGACTTCAGACTGTTAAATCCATGCTTTTAACATCCTTTCCAGCCCATGCTCGTAAATATACTCTGCATCACAAATACAATTAAATCAGATCATTAACCAGCATCATGCTTGTAAATCCAGGAAATAATTGGGGTCTAATATGCAGTATTTGACCCTCAACACAACCCCCAACCAGCATTTTGCTAGTCCCGAGCAAAGTATGCGAAAAATAAATTGAGAATTACAGAACAATTTCTATAAACTCGAATGATTTTTGAAAAACAATCCAGATCCTAGAATTCTATGATTCATGAATGTTGGCATTACTTTCTCCTGAAATCAAGCTCACAGTAAACTTCATAATCAAGTTCAAATATTAATCCCTTAATTAGAACAATTCCAAACACTAAATTCCATGGATGTATAGTCTAATCTCGACTTATCAACATTAAGATTCACCTCTCTATTTAAGGATATTATTGATAACCAATAAGAGAATTCACGATAACCCAACTTGGCTTACACATTATCTTTTTATTCTTTTAATATTTGATCTTTATTTTTTTTTCATTAGAAGTAACGCCAAGAAGAGGGATCAGATCCTCACCTATAGGGAGCAAACCTAAGGTAAAGACTGGACACCCAACTTTTTCACATATCATCCATGGGGAATCGAATCCTCACCTATAGGGAGCAAACCTATGGTAAAGACTGTTCGCCCAATCCATTCGATTTCTCAAGTTGGTTCCTTTCATGTTTAGTGATTACCAAGTTAATCCTTTAATATCGAACTAAAACCTTAATATGCAAGCGAGATGTATCGTGCGAATTCATGACTCAATCAATGTTTACAAATTCTAATAATGGATTAATAATTCAAACTTCGCTGTGAATTTTAATAGATAACTGAATCCAAGAGTCATGAAGTACCAACATCACGCATCTTGAAATTTTAAGTGCCCTAGATGGCCTGTCAAAATCACTTCGACTTCATCAGAAATCCTGAAAAATTAAAAATTTTCACAACTTTTGCTCAAGACCAAGAAAACACTGATTAGGAAACCTAATCTCCCACCCCCAACCAAAAATCTACATTGTCCTCAATGTAAAAGAAATAAACATGCAATGCATATGGAACAAAATAAGTAAATGAGAAGTGATGGGAAGATAATACCTGAAAGAATCAAGAGACTTTCCATAGCTATTTACGTAAAAGGGGGTCAGCACAGGAGAGAAACCAACAAAAATAAAATAAAATAACAAAAATAAAATCCTACCTATACCACTTTCGTAGGTGCTCTCGATTGCATTTAGCGTATGCAACAAGCCTTGAAACCCCTAGGTTACCCCTAGTGGATGAGTTGTAGTCTCGTGAGGGTTTGCAGTAATGTTACCCACAAACATTGAACTAAGTAATGATAAAAACAAAATGAAATGAAGAACTGGGTTGCCTCCCAGGAGCGCTAAGTTTACTGTCTTCAGCTAGACAAATAAAGCAACTACCCTAGTCCTAAGAAAACAGGAAACCTACCTATACCTCTATCAGACTAGGAGATCAATCCTGGTAAACAGGATCAGTCAGAGGCATGGACATGTCCTCTGAATCAAATTTCTCGACAAATGGTTTCAATCGATGTCCATTGACTTTAAACTCCTTACCATTGTCGGGATCTCTTATCTCAACGGCCCCATGTGGAAAAACAGTGACAACAATGTAAGGGCCGGTCCAACGAGATCGAAGCTTATCCGGAAAGAGATGTAATCGAGAATTGTACAAAAGGACCTTCTGACCAGGCGTGAATGATTTTCACAAAATGTGTTGGTCATGAAATGCTTTCATCTTGTCCTTGTAAATTCTCGAATTATCGTACGCATCATTCCGGATTTCTTCAAGTTTATTCAATTGAAGTTTGCGTAGCGAGCCAGCGTTGTCCAGATTGAAATTAAGATTTTTGATCGACCAGTACGCTTTATGTTCCAGCTCCACAGGCAAGTGACAAGCTTTCCCATAGACAAGTCTAAATGGAGACATTCCAATAGGGGTTTTAAAGGTAGTACGGTATGCCCATAAGGCATCGGTCAATCGGATTGACCAATCCTTACGGTCAGGGTTAACCGTTTTCTCCAAAATATGTTTAATTTCCCTATTAGAAATCTCAGCTTGTCCACTTGTCTGTGGATGGTATGGGGTGCTCACCTTATGAGAGATACCGTATTTCTTCATTAAGCTCTCGAATGGTCTATTACAAAAGTGTGAGCCCCCATCACTAATGATGGCTCGAGGCGTTCCGAATCGAGAAAGGATGTTTTCTTTTAGGAATTTAATGACCGTGCGATGGTCATTCTTTCGACACGGAATCGCTTCGACCCATTTAGTGACATAATCCACGACGAGCAAAATGTACAGATTTCCAAACGATTGGGGGAATGGTCCCATGAAATTGATGCCCCAACAATCAAATGCTTCGATGATAAGGATGGGATTCAAAGGCATCATATTTCGACGGGACAATGCTCCCAATTTCTGACAACGCTCACAAGCTCTGCAAAACTCATGAGTGTCCCTGAACATAGTGGGCCAGTAAAAGCCACACTACAGAATCTTGGCCGTGGTCTTTTTAGCAGAAAAGTGACCACCACAGGCCTGTGAGTGACAGAAGGAGATGACGCTCTGATGCTCATCGTCTGGTACACATCTCCTTAGGATTTGGTCTGGGCAATATTTAAATAAATAAGGATCATCCCAGAAAAAGTTGCGCACCTCGGTGAAGAATTTCTTCTTATCTTACGCAGTCCACTGTGTCGGTATGGCACCTGTAGCAAGATAATTAGCAATATCAGCGAACCAAGGTGAATGGGAGACTCTGAACAGTTGTTCATTAGGGAACATATCATTGATATGGGTCGCCTCAAGGGAATCAGAGGTATTAAGGCGAGAAAGGTGATCGGCCACTACATTCTCTACTCCCTTTTTATCTTTAATTTCCAAATCAAATTCTTGGAGTAGAAGGATCCATCGTATCAAACGGGGCTTAGAATCATTCTTAGAAAGAAGATACTTAAGTGCCGCATGATCTGTGTAGATAATGATCTTGGATCCGATCAAGTAGGACCTAAATTTGTCCAAGGCGAACACTACAGCTAAGAGTTCCTTTTCCGTAGTCGAGTAGTTCACCTGGGCAGAATTTAAAGTTCTACTTGCATAATGAATGACGTAGGGCCTCTTATCTTTTCTCTGGCCTAGGACTGCCCCAAGAGCATAATCAGAAGCGTCGCACATAAGCTCAAAAGGAAGGCTCCAGTCGGGTGGCTGCATGATAGGTGCAGTGGTTAACGTGCCCTTAAGCTTGGTGAAAGCTTCCTGACATTGCTCAGTCCACTCGTACGGAGCATCCTTTTGAAGAAGAGTGCATAAAGGACGAGAGAGGAGACTAAAGTCCTTTATAAATCACCTGTAAAATCCTGTGTGTCCTAAGAAGGATCGCACATCTCTGATGTTCTTGGGTGGAGGTAGGTTAGAGATAAGATCGATTTTTGCCTCATCTACCTCGATTCCTTTGGACGAGATGATATGCCCAAGGACAATTCCCTTCTGAACCATGAAATGGCACTTCTCCCAATTAAGTACCAAGTTCTTCTCTTCACAACTTTTCAGCACACATTTAAGACTTTCCAAGCACTTACTGAAAGATGGACCGTAAACAGAGAAATCGTCCATGAAGACCTCTAAATATTGCCCCACCATATCAGAAAAGATACTAAGCATACATCGCTGAAAGGTAGCAGGGGCATTACATAGCCCGAACGACATCCTTCGATAGGCAAAGGTGCCGTAGGGACATGTAAATGTGGTCTTTTCCTGGTCTTCAGGGGCTATCTCTATCTAGTTGTAGCCCGAATACCCGTCAAGGAAACTGTAATAGGAATGACCAGCTAACCTTTCCAGGATCTGATCAATGAATGGTAAAGGAAAGTGGTCTTTCCTCGTGACGGTATTCAACTTCCTGTAGTCAATGCACATTCTCCAACCAGTAGTGACTCTAGTTGGCACGAGTTCATTATTAGCATTGGCTACGATGGTGATTCCAGACTTCTTAGGGACCACTTGAGTTGGACTCACCCATTGACTATCAGATATAGGGTATATAATACCCACGTCCAATAGTTTAAGAACCTCGGCCTTAACCACTTCCTTCATGTTTGGATTTAGTCTACGTTGTGGTTGCCGAATGGTTTTTGCATTATCCTCAAGATATATGCGGTGAGTACAATCGAGGGATCGATTCCCTTGAGGTTCGTTATCGTCCATCCCAGGGCTCCTTTATGATCAATGAGAGTGGATATAAGCATACTCTCCTGTTCTTTCTCCAGGTGGGCAGAGATCACCACCGGGTACGTCTTATCTTGACCTAAATAGGCATATTTCAAATCAGAGGGCAAAGGTTTTAGGTCAACCTTCGGCGGCTTAAGGTTAGACGGTAGAGGCACTACATTGGTTTGTGGTAATTCTTCAAATTGTGGCCTCCACCGGTTAACTTCAAGTACCGGTGCAGTATCAAGCAAGGCGCACGTCTCCCTAATCATGTCATTATCAAAATCATGGGAGTGGGCTAGGCACGTCTCCAGATGGTCGGAGGATAAGGTCAGCGGTGTCGTATCTTCCACGAAAGAGTCAATCATGTTAATGTCGTGGAAATCGTCATCATCCTCTGAGTTGCTGCCGTTATTGAAAAAAATGTTTGACTCCAATGTCAAATTTTCAAAAGACATAGTCATGACACAATTCCTGCAATTGATAATTGCATTTGACGTGGCAAGGAATGGGCGACCAAGAATGACGGGAATCTGAGTGCTCATGTTATTGATGGGTTCGGTGTCCAGGATGATAAAGTCTACAGGGTAGTAAAATCTATCGACCTGGACTAACACATCTTCAATTATCCCTCTTGGTACACGAACAGAGCGATCAGCAAGTTGTAGTGTGGTTAGGGTGGGTTTTAATTCACCCAAACCTAACTGTTTGTATACCGAGTAGGGAATCAGATTGACGCTTGCTCCTAAGTCAAGAAGTGCGTGATCAATTCGATGGTTCCCGATTACACATGATATGGTTGGGCTACCGGGATCCTTGAATTTCTGTGGCACGTCTTGCTTCAGGATGGCACTCACTTTCTCAGTCAAGAAGATTTTCTTTTGAATAATTTTCTGTCTTTTGGTCGTGCATAAGTCTTTCAGGAATTTGGCATATGAAGGTATCTGTTTAACGACATCAAGTAGAGGAATGTTGACTTTCACTTGTTTCAACACCTCTAAAATATCCTGAGAGTTAGAGAGAGGTTTTGGTGAAACCAGCCGTTGGGGGAATGGAGCGACTGGCTTCTCTAGAAGTTCCGGTTCTAATTTTTGTGGGGCATCACTTGCTCCATCATTGTTGTCCTCTTCTGGTTCTTGAGGCTTTTCGGGCCTAACCGGAAGAGTTTTATCAATAATCTTTCCACTCCTAAGAGTGGTGATGGATTTAGCGTGCCCCATCTGATTTGAAGAACTGGGATCATTAATCTCGTACTGCGGTTTAGGATTGGGGAGAGGTTGTGCAGGAAGCATCCCCTTTTCTAGAACCGTTATACGAGAATCTATCTTTTGCATAAAATTTGTAATTCCCCGCATAGCCTGAGCCAGCTCTTGTATGGAATTTTGAACTGGTTCCTCTTGAGGTTTCACTTGATTTGGATTTTGATTGAAGAAACCTGGAGGGGTAGCCGTTTGTCCATTCCTCCAACTAAATTGTATGTATTGGAGTTAGGTCCAGTAAAAGGTCTTTGATAGTTATTTACGGCATTGGCTTGTTCATTCAACACTCCTCGAAAGGCAGGTATTGTAGGACAGTTTTCAGTTGTGTGAATGTTGCAATCACAGATGCCGCAAACAATTTCATTGACCTTATCCTTCTTTCCTTCCATGGCCTCAACTTTCCTTATGAGCGTAGTCACTTTACACTTGAGATCATCCTCTTCTTTCAAGAGATATAATCCACCTTTCTCCTTTAATTGAGTCGGCCTAGACGTGGTGTTAGCCATTGGATAATAGTCCCATGATTGTGTTTTTTCAGCGAGACTATCGAGGTAATCCCATACCTCGTCAACATCTTTGTTGATGAACTCTCCATTACACATTGTCTCGACCATTTGGCGCATGGAAGATGTCAGTCCATCATAGAAAAAATTTGTAATGCCCCACGTTTCAAATCCGTGTTGTGGGCATGAACTGACCAAATCTTTGAACCTTTCCCAACATTGGAAGAATGTTTCATCTTCCTTTTGGGCAAAGTTCATGATTGCTTTTCTGAGGGTAATCGTTTTATGATGTGGGAAGAATTTTTTTATGAATTCCCTCTGCATGTCGTTCCATGTGCCAATGGATCTAGGACGCAGTGAATGTAACCACGTCTTAGCTTTCTCTTTTAAGGAAAAAGGAAAGAGTTTCAGCCTAATTGTATCCTCAGATATATTAAGAAAACATAAAATAGTCATAATCTCATCGAACTCTTTCAAATGTAAATATGGACTTTCTGATTCAAGTACATGGAATTTGGGAAGGAGTTGGATAACTCCTGGCTTGATGTCCATTTGTCCTGTGTTTTCAGAAAAAATCATGCATGAGGGCGTACTCACTCCCGCCGGTTATAGGTAATCTCGTAAAGTACGAGGCGGGGGTGCCTGTTGCACCTCATTCTCATCTTGGGTATCCTCCACCCTGGGTGGAAGTAGAGGAAGTTGGTCTTCAGCCATAACTTCACTTAACTCAGGGGATTTCGAGCGGTGTCTAGTCCTGCGATGGATAGTCAACCCCTCAACCAATCCTCCTTCAGTCAAGAGACGTCGAGTGTTGTCACGGGCCCACTTGGGCATGAAACACTCGCAGCCCTCAATTAAAAACCTAATCCTAAGAAAGGAAAAAGAAAATTTAGAAAGAAAGAGAGGGAGAGTTTGGAAAGAAATTACCAAATTGAAGCCCCTAAGTTAAGGACCTGCAAAATAAAACAAAAATAAGTTAGATTCTAAAAAGGAGAAGAACAATCCTTTAAAATAAAGATAACAGTAAACTGATTTCTAAAAGAAAGTGGAAACTTCTAAAATAAATTAGAAAAGTCCTAAACTAGAAAGTAAATTACTAAAAGAGAACTGAAAAATAGAAAGTAGGGAAGGAGCTTACCGAATTAGAAGTTTCTATCTTAAAGGCCTACAAAATAGGAAGGTTAATTTCTAAAAAATTCTAAAAATAAATTAGGAAACAAATTAGATTCTAAAATTAGAAAGTCACTAAAAATAAAAGTAGAAAATTAATTAAGAAATAACCTAGTTCTAAGAATAAACTATTTCCTACAGATGGGAGGATACTAGAATTAGAAAATTTCTAAAATTCAAACCCTAATTCTACAAATAGAAAAAGTAGAGGAATTTAGAAAAGGATTACCAATTTAGAAGTTTATGTCAGGATCCTACAAAACAGGAAACAAGTTAGTTCTAAAAATCAAATAAAAATCTAAAACTACAGTTAGTAAAATCCTAATCTCAAACTAATTCTAAAACTAATTAATTTCAAAGAATCGTAACCGTCAGTCCCCGGCAACGGCGCCAAAAACTTGTTCACTCCCCAAGTATAGGGTTGTGATGTAGTAATAAACTCGGTAAGACCGAGGTCGAATCCACAGGGACTGAAACTTGTACGTTTCCTGAAACTAGGTAGAAATAGAACTAGCCTAAGATGTAATCAAAATCAAATGTAAATTTAAGGAATAATTGTGGAATAATTATCTAAAACTTAAGGAATTCAGAGAAGGGAAACTAGGGATTCAGAGGATCCACTTGTAGGGATCAGGGAGATCTTTTGCCTGCATCAGGAATCATGGAAATCAAACTGAACTTACTTGATCTGGTTTTCAAGAGATGAAAGGTATATGAATTAGAATGGATTCCATCATCTAACCATGCCCAGGAGACAAAGCAAATAATAGGATTAAACTAATTACCAACCAATCAAAAGTACATGAAAGTTAGGAAGGGTACGATCATCCAACCATGCCCAGGAGACGATGGTGAACAACAGGGCTTCCTGACTTCATAAACATAAAAAGGGGAAGAAATATTCAAAGCTATTGCAAACCCATTGTAATTTCAGTCACAACAGACCATTTAAAGACTAAGAAAAATATTCCTTGAATAATCAAACCACAATCAAGTTTAATTCACAATGAAATAATTAAATAAAGTCTCCCATCTCAATACAAGCTTCACCTCTTAGCCCTAGCTAAGAAGTTCAGCCTAGCATGATCATGCTAGAACCAAAGAGAAAAAAAAACATTAAAGGAAAGAAATAAAATAAAAGGAAAAGAAAAAGGAAACCTCTTTCTTCCTATCTCATCAGCTTTTTCTCCTTTTCTTCTGTTTTCTCCCCCTGATGTGCAGGAACCCAGCCGCTGCTTCCCACGCTGCCTGACTTTCTCGCTCACGTTCCTCCCTTTTTCCTCCTCCGTCTCTTCTCTCTCCTTCATATAGGCTGATACAGCCGGCTGACTGTTCTCACGCCCAAGAGGACATGCCGTGTTGGAGTCGGATCCAACTTCAACTTCTTTACGCAGCCAAGAAGGCGTGCAGAAAATCGCCCACTTTCCTTGCTGATCAGCAAGCAATCCTCCCTATCTTGGTCAGATTTTCTGTCCCTACAAGATGGACGGTCTGGATTACCCATCCGATCACCGTTCAGATCATGTAACGGCCCGCAAAAACCAGGCAACGTCCGGCGCTAAAACAGGGCCTGCGAAAGGCTCTCACTGTGACGTTGGAGGGCTCAATACTGACGGTGATGGAGAAATCCACGCCGTCCATCGGTTTTCTCCCGAAATTTCGGTCGGGAAAGAACGGTTTCTGCCGTCCGTTGGTGCGACCCACTTGATCAATCTTACCACCGTTCATCCTGCGTTAAAATGTTTGAGACACCATTATCCCTGGTACTTTGAAATTCTTCCACCTAGGCCTTGGTAATATGGACCTATCTGGTCTAATGAACGGTCTAGATTGGTCCTTAGAGTCGTGATGGCGGCCCACTACAGAGAACCGCGATCCCTGTTTCTTCCGCTGGAACAATTCGAATCGGAGAGGGAGAGCTTGGTCAAACGTGTTGCCGTGCACGGCTAGTGCACCCATGCCGTACATGTGCAATGTACATGTGGGTCCCACGCTGATGTATATGAGAGATCAGCTCCGACCAACCTGGTTGCCATTTAATTTAAACAGTTGACACCAAACTTGAAGTATTTCAAGATATCAGGCGGGCCCCAGATTGATAATTTGTGGGCTGATCTGTCTGTTGAGCCACTTTTATTGGGATCTGAGGGTTGGAATTTGATGTGTACGGTTAATTCATGGTCCTCAGGCTACGTATGAAGTTTCAACTTGATCAGATGGTGGGAACCCTATGATCTTGTATTCTAGACACTTTTCAGGCCACTTGAGCTTCAATTTCTCGATTTTCTTGGATCCCTGGCGTGCAAATCTATCGATCTTGGTCTCCTAGGGTCCTTCGCTTGCCTTGGTGACTTCAGACTGTTAAATCCATGCTTTTAACATCCTTTTCAGCCCATGCTCGTAAATATACTCTGCATCACAAATACAATTAAATCAGATCATTAACCAACATCATGCTTATAAATCCAGGAAATAATTGGGGTCTAATATGCAGTATATGACCCTCAACAACTAATATGGACAACATCAAATCATCATTATGTATATTGTATAAGTGATGCGTTGGAACTCAGGAGTTGGGCACCTGCTCGACCCCCGATTTTCAGGACGTTACAATGGTTGATGTGTGTGTAATGTGCAAGCATGCATACACACCACAAGCCTCTCAATGCATTAGAGAGAAAAGAGAAATTTTCCACTGTACGACCCATTTATGGCCCATTTACCCGCTTAAGCCCACCTCATTTTACCTCACCAGAATAAGCCCTAGCTGTACGGACGCCTTGCCAAAGGTCGAAAATGCCCCTGCTATATCAATTTCACTCCATTCTCTCCTCTACGCCCAAATACACGTCCGGACTCACCTGTATGATTCCTATTTCTTATTTTCACCCATTTTCTTCACTAAATCTTCGTATAATCTCCATCATACTATCACATTACATCTTCCATGTTGCATTCTACTCAAGCCTAAGTGCATTCTTTTTATGAGAGGATGTCAATACATTGATAAATGTGAAATCTTGAAGACCTTTCTCCGAAGAACATGTTTCACATCAATGCACTCTTATTCTTTTTTCTGGAACATGGATTTCACTGAGTGTTAGGGAGTGATTGGAGTTCGTGGTCAATTACCTTGCATTTTAAATTCTAGGTAAATTCTTAAGTGTTTACCTTGAAGTTTGTGGTCAATTTCCAGTAGTCAATTTCATGCATTGCTAAGTCAATTTTACATGGCTATCTAATAAACTCGAAGAAGTTCGTAGTCAATTTAATGAAGTTTCGCAGTCAATTTCACTTAGTTCCCGGTCAATATACTCAATTGATTGATCAACTTCATGCACTACTTGGTCAATTTCACGCATTTTACCAGTCAAATTATAGTGCGTTTTTGCAATAAGACTGTGAATTTGTAGTGCATTTTTTTGTAATACGACTGTGAATGTTATATATTGAATATATTTGTTGTTTTCTTTGAAATTATGAATTTCTTAGCACTACGATTCAAATTTTCATTAAGACATTCATTTCACGGTCAATTCTATGCATTTCACGGTCAATTCACTTCATTTCACGCTCAATTCTATGCATTTCACATCAATTCTCTTCATTTCATGGTCAATTCCATGCATTTCACGATCAATTCCAGTGATTTCCCTTCACTTCACGATTAATTCCATGCACTTCACAGTCATTTCAATGCATTTCACGATCAATTCCCTTCACTTCGCGATCATTTCCATGCATTTCACGGTTAATTCCCTTCACAAAAAAATGCATGGAATTGAATATGTGGACCCCACTATAATGTATATGATATATCCACACCGTCCATCTATTTTATTATAACATTCTGAGGCATCAAACCATAAATGAGGCTGATCCAACACTCAAATAGCTCACACGAAAGGAAACAATGACCTTAATTGTGACGCCCCGTCACTGTGGTCACATGTGGGCGGGCACACGTGGGCGAGCCCTAAGATGGCTGGCAGGCTACTGTGTGGCTGGCAGACTACTATGCTGGTAGGCTACTATGCACACAGTGAAGGTGAAACTTTGTCCCACATCAAAAGTGTCGTCTGAAGTTGTGGTGGTTAGATGTGGAGTTGCCACCCTATACTGTATGAGGCCTTTTGGGGGCAATCCCAAAAATAAAACCGTGCAAGCTATGCCTAGAGCGGACAATATCATACAGTGTGGGTGTGGGCTGTTACAAATGGTATCAGAGCCGAGGACAGCTCTGCCCTCGGTGGGGGATATTGTGACGCCCCGTCACTATGGTCACATGTGGGCGGACACACATGTGGGCGGGCCCCAAGATGGCTGGCAGGCTACTGTGCACACAGTGAAGGTGAAACTAGCCCACATCGGAAGTGTTGTCTGAAGTTGTGGTGGTTATATGTGGAGTTGCCACCCTATACTATATGAGGCCTTTTGGGGGCAACCTCGAAAACAAAACCGTGCAGGCTGTGCCTAGAGCGGACAATATCATACAGTGAGGGCATGGGCTGTTACATTAATTCTTATACCGTTGAAAGTTATTTCCTTAATTGGGCCCACATTGAGGTGTTTTCATCATCTAACCCGTTCATAGGGTCACATAAACATGGATAAGGGGAAAACACAAATATTAGCTATATGCAAAACTTTTAAAGGCTTCAAAAAGTTTTTAATGGTAGGTGTTCAATTTCCACTGTTTCCAATGGTGTGGTTAATTTGAGCTTGGATCTGCCCCATTTTTTCCCATGCCCTAAATTCAGCTAGCATAACAAATGAGCCGTGTGGATACATCACATACATCACGGTGGACCCCACATTGATTTGGTAAATTTTTTGAATTAAGTGTTAAAAAAGTAAGTTGTCACATCTACATTGGGAAAGATGTGGTAATTACCTAGGTGAATAATTGTTACCCATTTCCATGGTAATTACAGTTGAGCCTAAAAATCAGACAGGCACTCACTTTGCACTCATTTTCAATCACTTCAGGACCGAGAAGTCAGTGAAATTCAATGTGAAGTGAAGGGGACCTACCCTAGAAGTGAGTGAAAATCATCGTGAATTGATTGGCATTTTGAGAACTTTGAAAATCTGACCACTAAGTCGATCATATTTGAGATAGTACAATGGTTGATTTCCTACTACTCGGTCAAATCCACCTTATACATGTGAATACTAAACGAGTTATATTATTGTGTTTGTTTTCAGAAAATGGCTTCAGTAATGATCATATGCTCATATGGTTGGGAGTTAGTTAGCGAAAATAATCGATACATGTACAAGGGTGGTTACTCGAAACCTACTGTCGTGGGAGTTAACACTACATATGAACAGCTTGTATCAAAAATGTATAAATTTGCGAGGACTACACCCAAGCATTATGATATAAGGTTGAAAGTACTATACCCTTGCACAAATGAATCAGTCCCTCTAGTTATAATTGAAGACGATGAAGATGTGAGAATGTTCCTGGCAGCACAGCTGAAGCATCCGGATCACTACATCCCTTTATTCATTGAGACAACGCAACACATTAATGAGGCAGTACTCAAAGACCTGGTGGCTTATAGTGCATTCGAACATGACTGCTCAGCTGTTGTAAGTTTGGGTGAGGAACATGGATGGAAATATGAATATATGACATCACCTTCACAGGTTCCTCTAAGCAACACTCTAATACCCAAGCTGGCTCAGACATCAAACTTCATGACAAGTCAAGTAAGGGCGTCGGCTGACGTGAATCTCAGAAGTGAATATAAGGCATCGCTTTCATTTACAAGAGTAGACTTGCCCTCAGCATCCAAAGCTAGAAACGTAAGTGAAAGTGACATTTCATTGCTTGAACAGGCTCGAACATCAGACTTCACCATCAGGCTTCCCATTGTGCCTTTCGAGGATGCTGGTTTCATCGATGCAAACCTGTCATTGTATTCATATCCACTTGATGACCTGATTGATATAGTCATTGGCCAAACTTTTAAGGACAAGAGCTGGTGTAAGTATGTTGTGAGCTAATTTGCCATTCGCAACAACTTTCAATACAAGGTCCTGTATTTCACATCTAAGAAATTCACCATGGCGTGTATGAAAGATAAGTGTGAATGGAGGGTACACGCATCTAGGGTGAATGATGCTGGGATGTCGTGGATGAAGAACAATCATCGACAAGCAAGCAGGAAGCTGGCCAGTGAACTGGTTGTCAATCGCATTGAGCAGCGCCTAGGGTTCAGGCCGAAGGACATTATATTCGTAATGCAAGAGAAGTGTAATATTCTTATTAGCTATAGGAAGGCATGGAAAGCTAAAGAGATTGCAATCGATCGCGTAATGGGGTCTTATGAAGACTCTTACAAAGAACTACTGATGTTCTTATATGAGTTGAGGATGGCGAACCCGGGGACAATGATTGCCCTGCTTGTGAATTAACAAACGATAAGGTTTGAGAGATGTTTTGTTGCGCTCGGATAGTGTGTCAGAAGTTTTCAAACATCTCTGTGAAGGGTCTTAGCAGTTGACGGGACAAGTACAAGGGTGTTCTGTTCGTTGCTACGGCTTTGGATGGTACAATCATATCTTTCCAATCGCTTTTAGTATCAGAGAATCAGAGAACAACAACAGTTGGAACTGGTTCCTTACATACCTCAGCGATTCGTTAGGGGATCTACCTGGTCTTACAATCATATCAGACCGGCATAAAGGTCTAATGAAAGAAGTTCCTCAGGTCTTCCAAGCAGCAATCCATGAGTACTGCGCGTACCATATATAACGAAACTTGGTGGACATGTTCAAAGACAAGTCGTTAGAAATCTATTACTGGCAAGCTGTACGACCCGTATCATAGTCTATACCGTTCCGTAGGCTTTCGAGATCCTTCCGGTCGAATTTCGGCAATCCTCGACCCATATCCGATGTTTGTGTGCGATCCTAAGCCGAGTACTGCATACCAACGTTGGTTCGATTCGAAACTTGTACCTTAGCGACCGCATCGTCACCGCAATTCTAACGCCGTGACTTGCGCACCGAACCGATACCCGAGTCAGAAGATGTGGGCCTACATTCATTATGAAGAAATGCCGCGCATTGCAAATTTCGAGGGAATCTCTACGACATGTCCCATCAATTAATCAATCACCCAAGTACACACCTTACCCTAAGTACAACAACCCATCCCTCCTTTTCCATAAGTCAACTCTCTCTCTCTCTCCCCTCACCATTCCTCTTTTACAAATTTTCAAACAAACCCATTCCCCTTTTTTCAAAAATTCAAACTCACCCTTACCTCCCCATCCCCTTTCCTTACAACACCCATCTCTTATTAACACATCATTCTTCTCTCTCTCATTCTCTAGCAAATTCCCAACTTCCATTAGAGCTCCAACGTCTAAGCTCCTTTCTCCCAAATCTAAGTGTGGCCCACCCTCTCATCTCTCATCCCCACCATCAAAACTCCATCATCCACCATTAAAAGTTGATCATAGGAGCTAAGGAGTCCAAGGGACCAAGAAGGAGGCTAGTGGAGCAAGAAGAAGGAAGATAGGTGGGTGATCCACCGTTGATTTCAACTTTTGGGCCCACTTATTGGTGGGACCCATTAAGATGTATGTGTTATATTCATGAGAGGCCCATAGTGGCGGGGCCCCTCCATCACCGTCTCTCTCTCATTTTCTCTCTCTCTCTCTTTCTTTATCCTACTCCTAGAATGATGTAGGCCCCACCGATTCGTGTTAAGTCTACTCCATCCATCAGACGGTGTGGCCCACCGCATTTTAGGAGAGATCTACCGTCTATATAGTATATATAATATATTATATTTATATTATAATAATATTATATTAAAATGTATATGTATGGTGGGCCATGTGCATGTGGGACCCACCATAATGCTTGTGTTATTCCACACTATCCAGCATCCAGAGACGTTGGACGTGGCTACTGTGTTGTGGCTAATAGTGAAAGTGTGAACTGACGGTGGGGTGTACTGACTAGCCAGGCCTTGGGTGGACTGCTCATGCAGGCCCCACCTTGATATATGTACTTAATCCAAGCCATCCATCCTAATTCCCAACTCATATTAGGCGTTGAACTGAAAAATAAAGCTGATCAAATTTTCTGGCGGGCTATAGCATAGAAAACTGCATTTTCGTCGTTGAAATACACCCTGGTGCTTCTGTACACCAAAACCCATTAAATATTGGGCTTGATGGGTTTGTATTGATCCATAGAGACTAATGGCTAGGTTCGATCTTTCTAAGGCGGGCCCCACCTGAGAAAAACCATCAGAAAATGCAAATAGAATTAAAAAAGAGAGAGAGAAGGCAACAACTCTTGCTACTGCTGACTGTCAGAGGCGTGCAGCGCAGGGCGCTATCGCGTGGAGTGAAGAGGCAGGGACCCACGCTCCCAGCCGTGGTCCCCACCAAGATCGGTGTTGCCATCAACACTATGCATTAAGTGGGTCCCTTAGGGCAGTGGGCCCCCCTCCCGAAAATCATCCCTATACAAACTCAGGTGGCCCACGCCACATGAAACAGTGAGGATCAAACGTCTGCCATTGAAACCCCTTTTGGGTTGCAGAAGTTATGGATCATATATGAAATTTATTTTTACTCTTCACCCCAGATCTGTATGACCTCATCAACAGGTTGGGTGGAAAATAAACATTTCGGTGAGCCCCAGGTCCATGTGACCTTAACAGCAGGATGGGTGGAAAATAAACATTTCGGTGGGCCCCAGATCTGTATGACCTCATCAAAAGGTTGGGTGGAAAATAAACATTATGGTGGGCCCCACATGGGACCCACTGATGTATGTATGTATGGTAATCCACACCTTCCATTAGTGTGGACCTCACCATGAGTTATATAATTCATCTATGCCGTCCATGGGACCCACCATGATGCATGTGTTTCATCTAAATCGTCCAACCATTTTGGAGATTATTTTAAGGCCTGTGATGGAATAAAAATTATATATATATATAAGACAGATCTAAGATCAGGTGGACCACATTATAGAAAACAGTGGGTTTGAACGTCCACCATTAAACCCTGGGGAATTCTAATGGTGGAAATCCTTATCACCACTTATATTTGAGTGTGGCCCATTTAATATACATGTGGCCCATGTGGTGTGACCCACTTACCATATTTATGACCCATTGTCAAGGCCCACCTTGATTTGTATGAGGCCCATTTTTTAGGCTGCCTTAATAGATATGAGGCCCATTGTGACATATGCAAGGCCCATGTGATTAGGCCCAACTTGATGTATTTGTGACCTGCCCACTGAGGCCCACTTTGATATATATGAGACCTATGGTATGAGGCCCATTTGACGTATTGGAGGCCATGGGTCGAGGCCCAATGGGATGTACATAAGGCCCATTGTAATGTGTTTCTACTGTGGTTTATGTGATGATCTCAATGACCGGCTACACCTTGGGAGCAATGATGGTTTGACGTCCACATTATATGGATGATGTTGGTTAAATGTCCGCATTGTCGCTGTCCCTAAGACCCATTGATAGGCCCATACTTGTAATGTGTAGGTCGTCTACGCATTATATGTATGCTTGATATGAGGAGTGACTGATCATAGTATATGCCTTTGGGCAGATTGTTTATGGGCTCCCTGATAGGTGGAGTTACCCTTCATGAGCGCGCGGTATGCGCAGGATTGTTGCATGACTGGTAGTGTGATCATGCATTTCACATTTGTATGACATGATTTCTATACACCCTAGCGACATTAGGGCTATGATCTCCACAGACACATCATGGATGGTAGGATCGGATACCGAAAATATTGTTACTAAGAATCAAGGCGCCATAGATGTCCCTGGGTGAAAATTTTTAAATCCGATGGTACCAGAAGATGACTCCAGTGTCGAGACCGAGTGGATATATGAGCGCACGAGGGTTGAATACCAGGAAGCCACGTCTCCCACTATGTCATGGTCGGTTGGAAAGGGGTATGGCTTTACTCGCCTGAGGGTAGGGGGTAATACTAGGCTAAGTTTGACCAGCTCGTGAATGTGTCTGTTATCGATGTGCCGGATAGGTATTGGCAGACTGTTGGCCAGGCGGATAGTAAGGTTTCTTACGCTCACTTAGACTATGCGGCTAGGAGAGTGGCAGTTCCATTCGGAGTGTACTAAACTCCGATGATTATCTAGAATGAGAACTGTACTGATATTTGATGAGCTGTATGAAGATTAGCATGCTGGAGCTGCAGGTCTTAACATGACCGATAGCATTCATATCTTGCACCGCATAGCCTTGGTACGGCTGATTGCATTCGTGTACTCATCAGCATGTTTCTGCATTACTCTGACCTTACATTCTGAGCACGCTCATATTGTGCATAGACTTACACCTCCCTCTAAGCTTTCTATAAGCTTATGCACAATTGATGCGTGTAGGTGATGCCAGGATGCAACCGTAGCCTTGTCGCAGTTGGAGTGTGCAGCCGAGCTTTTGGAGTTTTTGTTATTATCATTATCTTGTATTTTTCTTCATACGTACTGTATTCAAAGTTTTTAATCATAGTGGATTTTGTGATGGTGCTCTTGTGGTTATTGTTCGTGGGTTATGCTTATGGTTATGCTTATACTGAATTAAAATCATGCTTGAAATCCTCCTTATAGGATCCCAGGATCGGAACCTGGTGTATAGATGCCGGGAGCCGAGAATGGGGTACTACGGAGGCTGTCGGCGCCGGATTCGACGATCAAAAATTTTATGAGCCCGATTTTCGAGTTTGGGGCATGACACAAGCTGTAAAGACTTGTAGGAGGGCTGAGATTGAAAAGTTAATGCATGATATCGAAGTTGCCAACCCCTCGATACATGAATGGCTGAGGGAAATAGGTTATGAAAAGTAGGCATCTTCACACTTTCCAGGAAAAAGATTCAATTTGGTCACTACAAACATAGCTGAGTGTGTGAATGCTCTATTCAAAGAAGTACGAGAATATCTGATGATTATGCTAATAGAGACGGTTAGAATGAAAATTCAAGAGATGTTTTATAAAAGAAGAGAATTAGCATCATTATTTGTTGGACCGTTGACACCGTGGGCCGAGAAACAATTAAAGGATCTCATACTGAAGGCACAAGATGTTCATTGCCACACAATTTTTCGGGATGAATACTATATTATGGGAGACTACAAGGATACCGTCAAGCTCAATGAGCTTTCATGTACATGTCGCGAGTTTAAAGTAAAGGGATTGCCTTGTTTTCATATTCTTTCAGCATGCAGAAACTATAATCTTCCTCATTATTCGTATTGGTCCTCGTTGTACACGGTGAGGAATTACCAGATCACGTATGAAAATTCTGTGTTCCCAGTACGGGACAAGAGTCAATGGAAAATTTCTTCTGGATTCAAGGAGTATTGTTTGAGTATCAAGTCCCCGCTATAGATGAGGTCAGCTAGAAGACCGAAGAAGGCACGTATCCTTTCACGTGGAGAGGAACCAGCAACAAAAATATGTGATCGTTGCAAATAAACAGGGCATAATCGTCGGAGTTGTAAATTTCCAGTACCTCATGAATAATATAATTTGAAGTACATTTTTTATAATATGACTATGAATATTGTATAATGAATACATTTGTTGCTTTCTTTGAAATTGTGAGAGTAATTGAATACATTCACTCGACGGTCAATTCCCTTCACTTCACGGTCATTTCCATGCATTTCATGGTCAATTTCCTTCACTTCACGGTCAATTCCGTGCATTTCACAGTCAATTCCCTTCACTTCAAAAGAGTAATTAAGGAAATAATTTAATAAAATCATATTGGAATTTGGAATTTGTCTAAAATGAACTTTATTCACTTCTCTCTTTACTCTTTAAGATGTTTTCATGGTGCCCATGTGACCAAATCAAGATGTAAATTTTATATAGAGGCAAAAGCAAGCATTTTCAGTTTAAACACACTTTGAATGACATGGTCTTTGGTCCCATATAGGTACAAATGATATTTTTGTGTGAACAGCATAATAAACTAGTGTTAACTCATAAGTGGTAAGCATAAATTGAACATATCTGAAAGCATAAACCGAATCGCTGCCCAAGCCCTGTCGAAGTAGATTGTACGAGATTTATAGTAATCTTAGAGCACAAAAAATTTCCAATTTTGTGCACTTCAGTCCGACTTCTTTCTCTAATCACGAAAGCCTCGGGAGGGTTGATTCGAGGGATGGGTTGATGCAAAAGGGCTGATTAAAACTATATTGGGTTATCTTTCACGGTCAACTCTGGCGATTCTGTTTCATATCACGGTCATTTCCATGCATTTCATAGTCAATTCCCTTCACTTCATGGTCATTTCCATGCATTTCACTGTCAATTCTGGCTATCCCGTTTCACTTCACGGTCATTTTCGTGCATTTCAAGGTCATTTCCATGCATTTCACTGTCAATTCTGGCTATCCCTTTTCATTTCACGGTCATTTCCATGCATTTCATGGTCAATTCCCTTCACTTCACGGTCATTTCCATGCATTTCATGGTCATTTCCCTTCACTTCACGATCATTTCCATGCATTTCACGATCATTTCCCTTAACTTCACGGTCATTTCCATGCATTTCACAGTCATTTCAGGTGATTCCGTTTCATTTCAAGGTCATTTCCATGCATTTTACGGTCAATTCCCTTCACTTCACGGTCATTTTCATGTATTTCATGGTCAATTCCCTTCACTTCACGGACATTTCCATGCATTTCACTGTCAATTCCGGCTATCCCATTTCATTTCACGGTCATTTTTATGCATTTCACGGTCAATTCCCTTCACTTCACGGTCATTTTCATGCATTTCATGGTCAATTCCCTTAACTTCACGGTCATTTCCATGCATTTCACTGTCAATTCCGGCTATCCCGTTTCATTTCACGGTCATTTCCATGCATTTCACGGTCAATTCCCTTCACTTCACGGTCATTTCCATGCATTTCACGGTCAATTCCCTTAACTTCATGGTCATTTCCATGCATTTCGCGATCAATTCCGGCTATCCCGTTTCATTTCATGGTCATTTTCATACATTTCATGGTCAATTCCCTTCACTTCACGGTCATTTCCATGCATTTCATGGTCAATTTCCTTAACTTCATGGTCATTTTCATGCACTTCACGGTCAATTCTGGCTATCCCGTTTCATTTCACGGTCAATTCCCTTCACTTCACGGTCATTTCCATGCATTTCACCATCAATTCCGGCTATCCCGTTTCATTTCACAGTCATTTCCATGCATTTCACAGTCAATTCCCTTTACTTCACGGTCAATTCCATGCATTTCACGGTCAATTCCAGCTATCCTGTTTCATTTCACGGTCATTTCCATGCATTTCACGGTCAATTCCCTTCACTTCATGGTCATTTCTATGCATTTCACAGTCATTTCCCTTAACTTCACGATCATTTCCATTTCACTGTCAATTTCGGCTATCCCGTTTCATTTCACGGTCATTTCCATGCATTTCACGGTCAATTCCCTTCACTTCACGGTCATTTCCATGCATTTCATGGTCATTTCCCTTCACTTCATGGTCATTTCCATGCATTTCATGGTCATTTCAGGTGATTCCGTTTCATTTCACGGTCATTTGCATGCATTTCACGGTCAATTCCCTTCACTTCACAGTCATTTCCATGCATTTCATGGTCAATTCCCTTAACTTCACGGTCATTTTTATGCATTTCACCGTCAATTCCAGCTATCATGTTTCCTTTCACGGTCATTTCCATGCATTTCACGGTCAATTCCCTTCACTTCACGGTCATTTCCATACATTTCACGGTCATTTCTCTTCACTTCACGGTCATTTCCATGCATTTCATGGTCATTTCAGGCAATTTCGTTTCACTTCATGGTGATTTCCATGCATTTCACGATCAATTTCCTTCATTTCACGGTCATTTCCATGCATATCACGGTCACTTCCCTTCACCTTACAATCATTTCCATGCATTTTACGGTCATTTCCCTTCACTTCACGGTCATTTCCATGCATTTCACAGTCAATTCCCTTCACTTCACGGTCATTTCCATGCATTTCACTGTCAATTCCCTTCACTTCACTGTCATTTCCATGCATTTCACGGTCATTTCAGGCCATTCCATTTCATTTCACGGTCAATTCCATGCATTTCACGGTCAATTCCCTTCACTTCACGATCATTTCCATGCATTTCACGGTCAATTCTCTTCACTTCACGGTCATTTCCAGGCATTTCACGGTCAATTCCGACTATCCCATTTCATTTCGCGATCATTTCCATGCATTTCACGGTCAATTCCCTTCACTTCACGGTCATTTCCATGCATTTCACTATCAATTTTGGAGTCCAACGGCCAAAGGGACACCATTGAATCAAAGTAGGGTTCTTAAGGCCCAATTTGGAGCCTGATTACTGGCCCGCATTGTACTCTCGCTTATCCATTACTAGAATCCTTAGCCCTAGGCACGGATTGCCTTGTGGGCCTCCCCTCGTAACCTTACTGACCAAAAATGACCCATATAGGGTTATTATGGGAGTACAAGTGCCACTAGGGCCATTTACATCAGAACTGGAGTTATAAAAACAACATTTTCTCACACCTCTCTACCTTGCACGAATTTTCTATTTTTTCCTAGGGCATTTCAAAAGGGGAAAGAAGGAGAAGAGAAGAGGAAGCAGGGAGAAGTGGGATCCAACTAAGGAACGTCGATCTCCTTTTCCTTGGGAAGACTTTGTGCCGCGACCGGGACTCCTTTCGGGTTCCTTAAGACCACAAACGGGTGAGATTCGACCCTCGACCCAAAACGCTAGACTATTGAAGCTCTTTTTTTTTCCTTTTTTTTTCACAATTGCTAATAGACTACGTCTATTATACAGATCCTTACGCCCTGTGTCGAACTCCAACTTCAAAACCGCCGAGAGAGGAAGAATCACCCCAAAGGTGCTGACTATTAACCCTAGGTTACCGTTTTATCGACCCCTTAGGGCCTAGATAATGATCACGTGTTGCGATCTAGGCTTAAGAACTTGTTGTGCTGTTTATTTGAAATGATTTGCAAATGATATGTTTTATGAAATGCATTATAGTCCATGTGTTCGATGAAATGCGTGATTCTCCATGTTCTAGTTTTTGCTATTAATTATAAGTTTGATGAAATGCTTAAGTAAACCTAATATATCATGCCCTTAAAGCTATCATATTATACACTAATCATATGTTAAACTGTTAGGATTTTATCCATGTGTAACTCGGCTGATGTCCATGTATTCGATGAAATGCCTAAGTGAAGTTAGGATGCTAGATGCTACACCTGTGTTAATTATTAGGAATATGTGAATGTATAGCTCCATTGATGCTAATGTGTTTGAAGAAAGGCCTGTGTGAACTTGAAAGTAATAACATGCAAACTTAGCGTGGCGATTCCTAGGTCGTAAAGGCGTGCAATTTCTCCCTACCATAGGGATGTCGACCAACCGCTTAAATTAGAAACGACTCGGTCCAATCCGGCCATATTTGGCTTATCCGATCGACCCGAGTTGAACTTAGAAGACTGACAATAGCTGGACTATATGGCATGCTTCTCGATAGGGTAATTGTCGAACGGGTCGCAAACTCGATACCCGAACCCGAGTTGAACTTATAAGACTGACAGTAGCTGGACTACTTGATTGTTACATGTTTAAGTGTGATTACCTGAGTGCTTGATTGTTATATTACAAGTAGTCGAATATGCTTCCTACCCAAAAAGGGGGCGAGATTAATGCCCGAAATCTTGCGAGCCGAGCACTACACGGCTCCCAAAATTTAGGGATGTTACAGTTGGTATCAGAGTATAGTTTAGGATCAGATAGGGCCGTGGACCAAGGACCCACTTTCGTATGTCAGCTGACATTGCCATGGTGCTAGAACATAGCAATATCAGGATCTTAAGACTAAGCCTTTAGTATATAGAGACGTCGACTCTTAGAATGAGAACTAGGCTTAGAAGAGATTAGGTCGGGCCATGGTATATACATGTTTAGTTTCAGTTAAAGGGGACGCGCCTAATCTAAGTTTCCAACAACCCAGGGTATATTTACCAGATTACTCAATTTTTATGAAAATACTCCTTAAACGAACATCTCAACAACTTCAAATTTAAAACGGACCATCATCATCATCATTACCGTTACCATCACCATCATGATCATCATCACCATCACCATCATCATCATCACTCGGCGATCCCGTGGTCACCAAAGTGGGGCCTACCGCCCCAAGTGGCGAGCCGCCGCCCAAAGAGGGCAGGAGGTCCACCCACAATCACCCAGATGGTGATCCACCACCACTCCCTGGACGTCGGGGAGCGATCCACCGCCCAGTCGGCAATCCATCGCCGATGGGGATAGCGAGTTGCGGTGGAATTGTAGAATCTGCGATTCATTGCCGATGGGGACAACGAGCTGCTGTGGAATCATAGAATCAGCGATTCATCACCAATCGACCCTCCCCCCTTTTAAGTCGGTACGTGAGTGGGGAGTTGCAAAACCTCACTCCCTCACTCCAATCTCTCCTTTCCCTCACTCCTCTCAGCCTCTTTGCCTCCCCCAACTCTCTCAAATCGCTGAATCCCCAAGCCTTCCTCCATTTCACCTTTCATCTCCTTCTCCCTTACATCATTCCCACTCTTCCTTCCATCCTCTCTTCTTCTTTCACCCTCTTTTCATTTCGAAATCCTCGAATCCCCACATCCTACGAATTTCAAAATCCTCAAATCCCCAAATCCTATAAATTTCGAAATCCTCAAATCCCCAAATCCTACAAATTTTGAAATCCTCAAATCCCCGAATCCTACCAACTTCGAAATCCTCAAGTCCCCAAATCCTCAAATCTTCTACAAGCATACCTCTATCTAAGCTTCAACCCTTACACCATTCACCCTCGAGGTTGTAAGAAAAATGGCCCTTCTTGGAGCTATCGTGTCGTTCTTCTCCTTTTCGTTGATCCTTTCCCGCATGGGAAAGAGGACGCGGCTCCTGAAGAGGCGAGGCTGAGCTGGGCTAAGCCCACGTGAAGGGAGAGTGAGCTGCAGCTAGCAATGGCTCCTAGCAAAGCAGGGCCAACCCGTGAGAGGTGCTCGAAGAGGAATCACGACGAACAAGCGATGATGGCTCCTCCCGCGCACCCTGGGGTAAACCTAGGGAAATTTTGAAATCGAAAAGTCGTGTTTAAGGTCTTCGTCAAAGACAAGTTCTTTAGTGAGTTCGAGTTACTCGACCGCCTCTTGCACAACGATTGGGCACACATGTTTAATGGTACTTACTGCTCCGATGCGGGCTTGGTAAGGTCCTTCTACTCTGTAATTCGTAAGGAAAGTACGAACCCGTTAAGGTTCAACATCCCTTTTGGCAGGCAGTTGGTCCGCGTTAATATAAAAGTCATCTCCAAGATCCTCGGCGCCCCTCTAGGGAAAGTGCATATTGATGTGAAAAATATGAAGAAGAAACATGATAGGGATGAGCGAATTATGCACCTGTGTGGGAAGCTGGTCGAGTGGAGGCATGGCAGCAGCGTGTCTGCTTCCGACCTGCTCTTCCCTTATCGACTACTCCACCACATTTGTACGTACAACTTGTATCCAAGGACTAGCAACCGGACTGAATGCAACCGTTTCATGATCGAGCTCCTCTACCAAGTGGGCCAAGGAAAACAAGTATGTCTCTCCACCATCATGCTTACCCAAATTGTAAAGGCAGCGACATCGACTTGGGGAAATGCAACGCTTCCATTTGGTCGCTTAATCTGTCGGCTCGCCCGTAAGTACGGGATCAAGGGATCCAATGGGGACCCTAAGCCTGTGAAAGTCATCGACGATACTACACTCGACCATTTGAATATGGACCCGAAATAGAAGATGGCTTGGCTCGAAAATTTTGGGGATGAGATCGAAGAGGAAGAAGAAGAGGAGAGCGATGAAGAAGAAGAAAGTGAAGAGGAAGAGGAAGTTGAAAAGGAAAGGGTAGATGAGACACCCCTTACCGTACAGGAAATACGAGAGCACTTGCATACACTTGATGCAAGGATAGAGAGATAAGAGAAGCTGGGCAAGAAGCTCTACCGCGCTATAAGAGCGGTCATGTGCTATGTACAGAAAGAGGGAGCGCCCCCTCTTTCACCTGACTTTGAGGACCAGTAGACCCTCATACTGCCCCTTTTTGTGGCCCCATCCCTAGAATGGCGTCATCTTCTCCCTACGAGGAGTTCGCAATATGTATTGCCTAAGTTTAGTTTCCCTTATGAATGAAATATGTGCGTTGGGTACTCGATTATGCTAATTAAAAATGAAATCTCATTTTCTTCATGTTTTAATGGTGTGGGCTAATAGTACTTCTAGATAAATTTTGGTTTCCATTGAGCACTTCATTATTTCAGCCATAAGCAAACCGCTCATCTAGTGGGCCATCGCTTAAAAATCGTTCAATGGATAATAATAATGTAAATTGGATAAATCCTACCAATTGATGATGGCAGGACTTTCACTGCTCACCGCCACGTCCATCATCGTCCATTTACAGGTCAGCAATCAGACTAAGATAATATTTGATCAGTCTCTGGAGCATTGAAGATGTCAAGGTGGAGCTGCTATCTCGAGTAGCTCTACCAAGTCCGTCTTGGTTACCATCCGTAAACCTGAGATTCAAAGTAGCTGGGTCGATTCCATTTTCCTGTTAAGTTTGTAAATTCTTTCATTGAAGAGGAGAAATGTTTTGGCTATGTGTAAGAGAGATTTGGGCCATTCATCATGTCAATCCAATCATATATACTCCCTAGTCAACAAATTATCCTAGTCAAGACTAGGCAAGAATGAGTTGATCAATAGTCCACATTCATCATAGATGAGTGGCCCACTTGATGCCTGCAATCTAAATTTTGGGCCATGATACACGGTGGGGCATGCTTGATGAATAGCCTGGATCTCCTATGAGCCACATTGGAATTGCCGAAGGAGTTTTGAATCTTACTATAGTTTCAGCATTTTTTGCTAGGTTTATTTAGCCTGATGAGTGATACAATCAACTATGATATTTATAAACATATAGCATTCTAGATAAGTACAGACCATCAATCCGTTGTGTCCCACTGTATCCATTATACATTATATAGATGCTATATATGCTCAATACTATAATTAATATATAAAATTACTGCTAATTTGTAATTGTAATTAGTACTCCCTCAATTAAAAAAACTATATAGTAAAAGACCCGTTGCCCTGATATTGCCTATCCATGAAAATGGAATTCCTAGATTACGATCCAACTATCATATATGGCCGCCCCCCTGCAGGGACATATCTTCAATCTTCAATGTGTAAATTTAGATGAAATCTAACGGCCGAAATGCCCCAATTCACTGTCCCAATCGTGCAGGGTCATTTGTTTAAAAAGCACAAGATTCTATTTCAAGGCTAGGGCGATTCGCACTTTACAAGTGCCGAATGGACGGCACGATTCGTTCATGTCCAGCAGTGGTCCGAATCTATCATCCGTGATGTACCACAAGCCCAGTGAGCCCCATGACCTCCCATTCAGTCGGATTTTTTTACCCTTCATTGGGCGATGCACAACCTGAAAAGACAGTTGCCAAGTACAATTTGCGCAGACTGGCTCTACGGTCAATTCCTTCCACTTCCGTGCCAATCATATTACAATATCATAATGCCAATCAAAGAAACAAATTATCTGGATGGATGAATTTACTTTCTAGTGTTCCAGCGTCTCACCATATTGGAAGATTAAACTATTGGATCACTGAAAAGGTTGACCCATGTGTAGAATTGAAAACACAAGCACACTGTAGAAATTGTCGAGCTGCGCATTATGTGATGAAGAACTCTTATGCCGAGCTTCGTAATAGGGGATTGCATGGAATGCACTTACTCATATGTTATGATTCATGCAAATATGATGAGATTGCATAGGAGTTGGTCAATAATTCCATTGAAAAAAAAGGTAATGAGAGCTAAGGTTGGCTATTCAATAAGTCTTGCCAACTCTATTTGACTCATGTATGAACAAATCGATCGAGGTTTGGCTATTCAATATGCTAAGGTTGCATGGAAGTTGGGACAATGTTGTTGTAACTTGTAAGTACATGAGCATTAGTATAGTACTGTTTGTGTACTAGGAAGTTATTTGCAATGGTAGCAGCTTCAATCCCTACTTACCTCAACACACCAAAAAAAAGGAAAAAAAGAAAAAGAAGAAAGAAATGAAACTAAGGTCTGAGACATAAAATGCTTCGTCATTCAAAAAAGGAAAAAAAAAAACAAAAAAAAATATAAAAATTACAAAAAAGAGGATGTAGAAGTACAAGTTAACCCGGTCAATCCCGAGTCACTAGCCCCCTCTTGAGATCAAGTTAGTTGGGGCGTTAGAGCTATGGCTATCTATGGCTACGGATTATAACCGTAGCTATAGCCATATCCCTGTGCACTTTTCTTTAAAAAAAAAAATAAATTTACATGGAGAATTTTATTCTACCTACATTTTTCTCTAACACATATTTATATAAATATGTATATATAAGCATATAAAAAAAATTTCTCTCTTTTTTTCATTTCTTTCTTTATTCATATAACAAGAATATCTTCTAAACCAAAATTAGTTACTTGATGTACCATATATGATTTTAGGGCTGAAAGTTGGGTGGGTTCAACCCGACCAATCATTGACCGACCTGACATTGGGTTGGGCTTGGGCAGGATGTATCAGGTTTGGTCTTGGGGTTAGGCCATACAAACACCAACCTGATAAAACTTGGGTTGGGCTCGGGTTGAGGTCTCGGGTTGCCTAACCCAACACGAACCCAATTAATATATAAGTTCCTTATAAATTAATTATAATTGAGTGCAAATCATTTGTGTTGAAGGCAAAGGAAATTCCAATGCCGACTGCTTTTATTGGTCCACATCATTTTCGGTGACTCATCTCACAAATAGACTCCTGCATGTCAACATCACATCAGGGGACAATATATAAATTGACTTCCCATTCCAGAGTGCAACCTGTCAATGACTTAAAATAATGAAGAAGAAGAGGATAGAGAGAGGAGAAGAGGAAGAGAAAGGGAAGAGAAAACATGAGAGAGAGAGAGAGAGAGTTTAATGCAGTATTTTTTATTAATAGAAATAATGCAAAAGACCAAACTGCCTTTAAAGATTAATATAAAAGGACCAAATGTTTCCAATGATGCATAATAATTTCAACACAACTCATTATAAAGTAAAGCAGTCATATAACTTGAAGATTCCAGGAATTCTTACAAGATACTTTTGTTACCATAATATTTGTTAATTTAAAGGATTACATACAGCTAAGTAGCTAACACAGGTTAGCCCTGTAAGGGAAAATTCACCAATTTGGTGTCGTTGAAGCTGGAGAATAGAAAGAGGAAATGCAAATTCAAGTTTAGTGAAGAAAATGCAAACTACCAAAACATTGGAAACACTTTAAAGAGAACAATGAAGCAAGAATTCATGAATGAAGACTGGAAAGAGAGCCTCAACTAATCTAAGTGTCATTCTTCCATCCAATCCCAAGCCATGTTCAACCCATCTTCATTGCAAAGGAGATTGCAGGTTTTAAAAAGCAAGGCACCAGAAGATATTGCTAGAAATAGGTTATACTTTTTTGAATTGCTTATTTTCTTTTATTTTGCTAATTTAGAAGTTGTAAATGAGGAATTGTAATGAAATGATGAAAACCAAGAGTAGGGATCATGTTCAAATACAAGTCAGAGGAGATAACTTGGTGAATCCAAAATACTGCTGATTGGAACTGAGAATACATAGGAAAACCAGAAAATCACTGGATTGTCCAAGTTCATAGACGATCATGATGCCTATTCTCATAGCCACTAAGTCATAGATTTGTACCCCACTTCAGTAGCATTCTTGTACTGAACATCTCTAGGATAAGCAAAAGTGACCTCATCTTCAGTTCTTTGTTCAAGAAAACACAACTTGATATTTTTAGCTACATTGGCAATTTATTGATGGTTTTTATTGATATTTAATCTGTTCAATGTGTTAGGCACACGCCCCATACTTATACTTTTTTCACAGAAAATATCATCAGGACAGCAAATGCATGTAATGATGTCCAAATAAGCAAGCTATTCTCAACATCGACAAGCACACTGATGAAAACAAACAGTGGGATTGTCGAACCTGAGCTTATCTATGATAGAGCTATCCTTCGGGAGTTCGGGTAACGCTTTACGGTCATTCCCATGCATTTCACGGTCACTTCCCTTCACCTCTCAATAAGGGAGTGAATGGAATTGTCATGGAATTCGCCGGACTTGCATATGGTCCACATTCAAATGGTATATAAAAACAATTGTGCAATAGTCATCCATTTATCATATGATCAATTATGGAGGGAAACAAGGGAGTTGGAAAATTCCTAGTACAGTACCATGATGAAAAATCCATTATTTTGGTCTTTGAGATGCAATTTTATATGAGTGCTGAGGGTGGTAACCACAATTGAGTCATTTCCTCTGTATTGAGCTAATAGCTGCGTTTCAATTCAATAGGGAGTCCATATCCATCACAACTCCCTACTGTGATTTTGAGTCCGGCGAGAGATGAGGCGCTCCCTGCTTCTGTACATAACATAACACCACCTTTATCATTCGATGCATACTCTGCATCTTATGCTTCAAGTAGTGTTGGTCCTTCTTAAGCTCAAATATACTAGCCTCGATCGCCCCTAAACGTTCATCTATCCCCGGATGTGCAAAGGGCACCTCACCTGCATCATCACCCTCTTCCTCTTCTTAAGCTTCATCCTCATCGTCGCCTTCTTCCTCGTCTTCTACTTTGTCTATCTCGTCCCCAAGTTCTTCCGACTACCTTGCCTGTTGTCTAGGGCCACATTGCATGCGATTCAAAGTGTCTTTAGTTATCACTCTTTCTGGATGTGAGGGGTCGTTGAATGCTCTAAACCCATTATCTTGGGCTATCTTGCAAATTCGGGGCCAAATGGGAGGAAAAGATTACCTCTTGTTATCCTCGCAGCCTTCACTATATGGTAAATGATAATGGAGGGAAGGCATACATTCTCCCCACACCCTATTTGGTACATCATCTCTGCATGGTAGACAGAAACCTCCGTGTTGTTTTCCGCTGTCGAATATAAGTTATGTGTGAAGATGTAGTGCAACAGTCTGTAAATTGGAATCATTTCTTTGTTTCTGAAACTACTATCTCTCCTCCACTCAACGAGGTGGCCACACAAACTCCTACTCGGCTCACTCCTATGTTGCGATGTGTTCAAGTTCTTTGTGTTTGGAGGGATATGGACTGTTCCCAGTGACACGCCAAGTATGTTCGTGATGTGTTGTACGCCGATGGGACGCATTAGTGAGATAATCATGGGGATGAAAAATATTGAGGTAAAGAATGCAATGATACCCATGAGGATGATGGGTTTAGAATATGTGAAGAGAGAGGTGTTAGAAAGATGAAAAGATGGTTGTTTAGAAGATGAAGAGTGGGGTGTTTGGATGATGAAGAGAAAAGTTCGTGAAAAATGAAGAGAGTTTGGAAGTGAAGAAGATGGTAGAAGGTTTAGGAAAAGAGATGAGGGTTTTATGAAGGGAGGTGAAGCTAGGGTTAGGAATGAGGATTTGGGCATGTGGATAGGTTTTATAGCAACATTATGAGGCGCACATGATGGGACCCACCGAATATTTTAAAAAAAAAACCCGGGCGGCACTAGCACTTCCAGAATCCGGGCGGCAGTGCCGCCAGCCTTTGGACAATGGGGCGGTAGTGTCGCCCGGGTTTTTTAATTTTGAGTGGGCCCCATCATGGGCCCCACACTCCATGTTCACGGTTTTGGTGGGCCCCAAATCCACCTGCAATGATTTTGGTGGGCCCCACATCATAATTATTGAAAACAATTAACCAATTTTCATTAAAACATGACATACATGTACAAACACCCCATTCATTGCAAACGATTAACCAAATTGAATGCTTTTGTAACTTTGTTTTGTTGTAGACATGTGAAAAAACAAATCTGAAATAATTAACAGTATGATAACGACCATAAGGTTTTCAACTCTGGAAGACCATCCTGCTTTTCGTTTTAATATTATTTTTAACATTACTGTCTATTTAAACTGTAAAAGCAATTGTAGTGGAATAAAAACAATGATGGAATATTTGGCAGGCAGAATATTGGGTCTCTTCATACTTAAAAGGACTCACTAAAATTAAATATTGATATTTTTTTCACCGTGTTTACCTTTGGCCAATTGTGATTTCTGTTATATGTTACGGACTTATATATTTCTCAATGGTCTACCATGCAGCTATGTGTGTGGAGTATTGATGGGTGGGAGAAGAAGAAATTCAGTTGGGGAAACTAAAATTCAGTTCCATAATGATCAAGCACATCTGTTAGTGGTCCATGAAAGCCAAATTGCCATCTATGATAGCAAGCTTGAATGGTTACGCTCGGTAATCTCTCACTCTCTCTTAAACAATCACAACATTAAAGCAGTGACATTCTTTCATATTGAAGGATTGCCATCATTGACCATGAAATGCATGGAAATGACCGTGAAGTGAAGGGAATTGACCGTGAAATGCAAGGAAATGACCGTAAAGTGAAACGGAATCGCCAGGATTGACCGTGAAATGCATGGAAATGACAGTGAAGTGAAGTGAATTGACATTGAAATGCATGGAAATGACCGTGAAGTGAAGGGAATTGACTGTGACATGCATGGAAATGACCGTGAAGCGAAGGGAATTGACCGTGAAATGCATGGAAATGACCGTGAAATGAAACGGAATCGCCGGGATTGATCGTGAAATGACCGTGAAGTGAAGGGAATTGACCGTGAAATGCATGGAAATGACCATGAAATGAAACGGAATCGCCGGGATTGACCGTGAAATGCATGGAAATGACCGTGAAGTGAAGGTAATTGACTGTGAAATGCACGGAAATGACCGTGAAATAAAACGGAATCACCGGAATTGACCATGAAATGCAAGGAAATGACCGTGAAGTGAAGCGAATTGACCGTGAAATGCATGGAAATTACCGTGAAGTGAAGGGAATTGACCGTGAAATGCATGGAAATGACGGTGAAGTGAAGGGAATTGACTGTGAAATGCATGGAAATGACCATGAAGTGAAGCGAATTGACCGTGAAATGCATGGAACTGACCGTGAAGTGAAGAGAATTGACCATGACATGTATGGAAATGACCGTGAAATGAAACAGAATCGCCGGGATTGATGGTGAAATGCATGGAAATGACCATGAAGTGAAGGGAATTGACCGTAAAATGCATGGAAATGACCGTGAAGTGAAGGGAATTGACCGTGAAATGCATGGAAATGACCATGAAATGCATAGATATGACCGTGAAGTGAAGGAAATTGACCGTGAAATGGATGGAAATGATCGTGAAGTGAAGGGAATTGACCGTGAAATGCATGGAAATGATCGTGATGTGAAGGGAATTGACCGTGAAATGCATGGAAATGACCATGAAGTGAAGGGAATTGACCGTGAAATGCATGGAAATGACCGTGAAATGAAACGGAATCGTCGGGATTGACCGTGAAATGCATGGAAATGACCGTGAAGTGAAGGGAATTGACCATGAAATGCATGGAAATGACCGTGAAGTGAAGGGAATTGACTGTGAAATGCATGGAAATGACCGTGAAGTGAAGGGAATTGACCGTGAAATGCATGGAAATGACTGTGAAATGAAATGGAATCGCCGGGATTAACCGTAAAATGCATGGAAATGACTGTGAAGTGAAGGGAATTGCCCTTGAAATGCATGGAAATGACCCTGAAACGAAACGCGATAGCCGTAATTGATAGTGAAATGCATGGAAATGACCGTGAAGTTAAGGTAAATGATCGTGAAATGCATGGAAATGACCGCGAAGTGAAGGGAATTGACCGTGAAACGCATAGAAATGACAGTGAAATGAAACGGAATCGTCGGGATTGACCGTGAAATGCATGGAAATGATCGTCAAGTGAAGCGAATTGACTGTGAAATGCTTGGAAATGACCGTGAAGTGAAGGGAATTGACCGTGAAATGCATGGAAATGACCGTGAAATGAAACGGAATCACCGGGATTGATCGTGAAATGCATGGAAATAACCGTGAAGTAAAGGAAATTGACCATGAGATGCATGGAAATGACCGTGAAGTGAAGGGAACTGACCATGAAATGCATGGAAATGACCGTGAAATGAAACGGAATCGCCGGGATTGACCGTTAAATGCATGGAAATGACCGTGAAGTGAAGGGAATTGACCGTGAAGTGCATGGAAATGACCGTGAAATGAAACGGAATCGCCGGGATTGACCGTGAAATGCATGGAAATGACCGTGAAGTGAAGGGAATTGACCATGAAATGCATGGAAATGACCGTGAAGTGAAGGGAATTGACCGTGAAATGCATGGAAATGACCGTGAAATGAAACGGAATCACCGAGATTGCCCGTGAAATGTAGAGCTGTACACGAGTTGAGCCGAGCCGAGTATTTTCCTGCTCATGCTCGGCTCACACTGCCCGAGTCCTACTCGTACTCGGCTCTGCACGGGCATCGAGCATGGATTCCTTACTCGTGCTCTGCTCGTCCGAGTACGAGCAGAAATCGAGCCGAGACGAGTCCGAGTTTTCGAGTCGAGTTTGAGTCCGAGTCCGAATTTGAGCCCAATTCGAGCAGGGTTTTCGAGCAACAAATTTAACATATATTAGCTGTATTAACATATATTAAAAATTTTAGCATATATTAGCTATATTAACATATTAACAATTTCTAACATATATTAAAATATTAACAATTTCTATATTAACATATATTAGCTATATTAACATATATTAACAATTTCTGACATATATTAGCAATATATGATATCAATTTCTGAAATATATTAACAATTTATACAAAAAAACTAATAATAATAAATCAACACCACACAGTAAAAGTCGAGTATCGAGTCGAGTATTACCCAGCTCGTACTCTACTCGTAATTAAAACGAGTATCAAACTCATGCTCGTGCTCGACTCAAACTCATGTTGAGTTGAGTCGAGTAATTCCGAGTCGAGTCGAGTGAGTAACCAAGCTTCCTTTGCTCATGTACAGCTCTAGTGAAGTGCATGGAAATGACCGTGAAGTGAAGCGAATTGACCGTGAAATGCATGGAAATGACCGTGAAGTGAAGGGAAATTACCGTGAAATGAAATGGAATCGCCGGGATTGACCGCGAAATGCATGGAAATGACCGTGAAGTGAAGCGAATTGACCGTGAAATGCATGGAAATGACCGTGAAGTGAAGCGAATTGACAGTGAAATGCATGGAAATGACCGGGAAGTGATGGAAATTGACCATGAAATGGATGAAAATGACCATGAAATGAAACGGAATTGCCGGGATTGACTGTGAAATGCATGGAAATGATCGTGAGTGAAGGGAATTGACGGTGAAATGCATAGAAATGACCGTGAAATGAAATGGAATCACTGGAATTGACCGTTAAATGCATTGAAATGACCGTGAAATGAAGGGAATTGACCGTGAAATGCATGGAAATGACCGTGAAATGAAATGGAATCGCCGGGATTGATCGTGAAATGCATGGAAATGATCGTGAAGTGAAGCGAATTGATCGTGAAATGCATGGAAATGACCGTGAAATGAAGCGAATTGACCGTGAAATGCATGGAAATGACCATGAAGTGAAGCGAATTGACTGTGAAATGCATGGAAATGACCATGAAGTGAAGGGAAATGACCGTGAATGCATGGAAATGACCTTGAAATGAAACGGAATCGCTGGGATTGACCGTGAAATGCATGGAAATGACCGTGAAGTGAAGCGAATTGACCGTGAAATCCGTGAAGTGAAGAGAATTGACCGTGAAGTGCATGGAAATGATCGTGAAATGAAACGGAATCGCCAGGATTGGCCGTGAAATGCATGGAAATGACCGTGAAGTGAAGTGAATTGACCGTGAAATGCATGGAAATGATCATGAAGTGAAGGGAATTGACCATGAAATGCATAGAAATGGCCGTGAAATGAAACGAAATTGCCGAAAATGACCATGAAATGCATGGAATTGATCGTGAAGTGAATGGAAATGACCATGAAATGCATGGAATTGACCGTGAAGTGAAGACATCATTTACTGCAAAAATAAATGATGTCTTCACCATTCATAATGAAATCACTATTACGAATACATCATTTGCTATAAAATTTTAACAAAATATACAACACATCATTTACATCATTTCACCATAAATGTTTTACAAGACATCATTTACAACAATTTACAACATTTCACAAAATTTCTCGATTCTTCTCATGCCTAAGACAACTATATCGTATTTTGAGGTCACTCAGGCAATCATAGGCTATTGACTCCCTAAAGCTGGAAGTGAATTGTTGCAAGTCTCTCCCTGATAGAATTTGATCGCTGCACAAAATGTCGATATATTTCATGACAAAAATGCCACAGTTATATCCGTTCATCTTCTTTGGTATAAACGTATCTTCTCTGATCGTCCAAGCATTTCATTCCAACACAGACATATCTCATGTGGCATAAAATAATATAGGCAAGGCCTCCTTCATCAGCTTGATATGTTCCCTGTATTGACTGAGTGTCATCGAGTATAAACTGTCAAGTATAATGATTTCTCGGTCTCGAGGGTGGATGACCATCAAGTACCAATGACTGTTGGCGTGATTGACTGGTACGTATGCATGTCCATGTTTGGCAAGATAAGATATCAATATTCAGAAATCATAGAAATGGGTATACCTACCGTTGATAACTTGTAACGACACCATTACCTCTTCATGCTGCCACATGGCCTTTTGCCCATCACGAGGCTTGACAATGCTGATCGCGGTGAGTTTTTTTAGCCCTTCGAATAATTAACGCGATTTGTCACTGCCAACATCCCAATCCATTCTCAATGTCGATATTTGCATGCCGATACATGGCTATTACAAACAACATACCAAATTAGAACATATATCATATAATGAAATAACATAATAACCATGATCCAATTCATACAGTTATCAGAAAAAATGTGAGACAAAACTTGCAGTCCTTTGTATATAAAGTAGGAAATGATCGGTGCCTTCTCTCCAAGAAATCGACGTACTTGTTGATAGCCTAATCAATAAAGATGAAAAATTAAGCTCTACTCTAATATAAGTGTTCTGAATAAAACCATATATGTATGTGTGTGATTTACTTACCACGCTATCAACCCATGCATTTTTCTCCCAAATGGTCTTAAACCAAAGAAATTCTGGTGATTCTTTGTTTGCGTTGGCTCAACTTTTCAATTCATGGAGTTCGTCCTCCGATATTACCCTAAATGAATTGATCTTGGCCTCAAAGGGTATCGGAGAAGTAGAAAATTCTCTCTGTTTCTCATTGTCAGAGGCGTTGCTTGGAGTGGTTTGCACGGCAGAGATGGAAGTGAATGGAGAACGCTTGTAGACAGACGGCTTCAGCACCCTCTTAGGTCTCCTCTTATATACTGGAATGGAATGCAGCAATTTTTCGCATATATCAACGCCTAACGCATCCTCATCATCCTTCTCAAACTCTTCCTTCTGATTCTCTAACTCTTCCTTTCAAAACTGAATCTTCTTTATACAAAATGCTTCCATCTGCTTCTTCAACTCCGCTTTACCCTCCTCCAACTCTTCCCTCTCCTTCTTCAGTTCTTTCTTCTCCCTCATTAGCATTTCCCTCTCCTTCTTCAAAATCTCCCTCTCATTCAACTCCTCCTTCTCTAACCTCAAGGCTTCTTTCAGTTTTAGCATTAGTTTAACCTCCTTGAGTATTACTTCTCTCTCCCTCTCAATCGATTCTTCTCTCTCTTTTAACGTGCGTTCGAGAAGCTTCAACTCTTCCCTGTCTCTCTCCAACTGAAGCCTCTGCGCCTCTAGATCCTCCCTCGACTCCCCAGTTAATTACAATCTTGCTCCCTCTCCCTCTCCCTCATCAGTACTCTCTTCCTCTCCCCCTTCTTCTCCCTCTCCCACCTCTTCTCCCTCTCCCTATCCCGATCTCTCTTTCATATCTTCATCATCTTCATCTTTAGTGCCCTACAAAATAAAGCAATGTATGTATCAGTTATATAACATGTCAAATTAAATATAAAATATCAGCATAAAAGAAGACGTTTCTAACATCTTACGTCAAATCTATCACGAACCAAACGAATGGCCTCCGTCTCCAGCTCCTCGGTGGTAGGCTATAAGATAAGAACGATCTCAATCTGCAAGAGAACATCTTCACTTTCATGCTATAGAAACACACACACACACACACACACACACACACACACCCACACACACATACACACACACACACACACACATATATAGTTGAATGAGTGACCACTTAGCTTCATAGAAATTGACTTACATCTTTACTTTCTATAATTTGATGAATATTCTTATACCTCTAAGCCTTCCATCCCCGATATTATATGAATCGTAGAATTTGGAAGGGAACGTATGAAATTATACATTGTCGAAGAGCCAGTACTCTCTCAAGGGCCTATATCTGTTACAATGAAATGACAAGATGATGTTAAATAAATATAGTTTGCTATAAACTATGAATTAAAATAGACAATGAAAGAATCCTTACTTGTAGGGGAAATATGCAACCAATGACATTGTAATGAGGCCCCTGGGATGCCATGAAGGCACTCTCGATCCCTTCCATCATCGTCTGGAAGGCCAAACTACCCCAATGGTAGATATTAAAGTCTTCCAACGAGTCGACAAAGTCAATAAAGTCTGTACAACATATAATATTCATGTCAGTACCCCTAAGAAACCACTTTACACATAATATTAGGGTTGCCTTCACAACATCTTCGTGTTTATTGCTATCAACTATCTTATTGAACACCTCCTGTATATGTTTCTTTAGGATAGATATTCATTGAAGTATTTTTTTTTCTTATTGACTTCTTCAAACGATGGATATTAGGTATAGAGAGGTCACCAATATTCAGCCCTATTATTAGGGTGAAGTCCATCTCGGTAAATTTTACATGGTTCCCCTGTATCTTGAATACAAGATTGCATATATATATCTCTTAATAAGTGAGTGAAAAATGACTCCTATAAACCTAAATGATGGAATGTGTAATAAAAATGAGAATGGGTCTGCCTAAATATATTTAATCTAGTGTTATTCTTCTCCAACCCACTCTTCACACTATCAAACCACCATGTCAAAGAATATCTGCATAAGATGGTGGGGGCTGACTCGCCAAATCCCTTATACAAGGGTTTGTCATCTACAAGGATGAATTGAAAATTAAATTAACGATAACATTCAGTATTTAACGAGACATAATGTGAAAGTTGACTTGTTATGGTAAAAATTCATAAAGTATGGTGTGAATCTGCCGAGTCAGCGGTCAATTTTTGGCGAATTCCAAATGAAAGTACAAGACTTATTAGTGAATTTTCACAAGTTTTGAGCCTATTTTACTCACTTTGGGCTGCTTCACTTATTTATCAATCAATTTCATGTAGTTGTTGGTAAATTTATACCAAGGTTATTAGTAAACAAAATGTCAATATCTAGTAGTCATCGGCCATTTTGAAGAATTCCATATCAAATGGTCGACTCATAGGTCACATTTAACAAGTTCACGACCAATTTCACTAAGTTATGGGTCAATTTTCAGAGTTATATGTTGCATTTTGGCCGAGAACGTCATTAAATTGACCATGAGTGGATTTGTCTAAGGATTGTAAATGACCGTTAAGTGAAGGGGAATAACCATGAAATGCTTGGAATTGTCCATGAAGTTAAGGAAATTGTCCATGAAATGTGTGGAATTGAACGTGACGTGAAGGGGATTGTCCATGAAATGCATGGAATTGACTGTGAAGTGAAGGGGAATCGCCGGAATTGACCATAAAGTGCATGAAATTGACGATGAAGTGAAGGGGAATGACCGGCAATGATCGTGAAATGATTGGAAATGAGCGTGAAGTGAAGGGAAATGACCGTGAAATGCATGAAAATGACCTTGAAGTGAAGGGAATTGACCGTGAAACGCATGGAAATGACCGTGAAATGAAACGAAATCGCCGAAAATGACTATGAAATGCATGGAAATGACCATGAAGTGAAGTGAATTGACCATGAAATGCATGGAATTGACAGTGAAGTGAAGCGAATTGACCGTGAAGTGCATGGAATTAACCGTGAAGTGAAGGGGAATGACCATCAATGACCGTGAAATGATTGGAAATGACCGTGAAGTGAAGGGAAATGACCGTGAAATGCATGGAAATGACTGTGAAGTGAAGCGAATTGACCATGAAATGCATGGAAATGACCGTGAAGTGAAGGGAATTGACCGTGAAATGCATGAAAATGAACGTGAAATGAAACGGAATCGCAATGACTGTGAAATGCATGGAAATGATCGTGAAGTGAAGCGAATTGACCGTGAAATGCATGGAATTGACAATGAAGTGAAGCGAATTGACCTTGAAATGCATGGAATTGACCGTGAAGTGAAGGGGAATGACTGGCAATGACCGTGAAATGATTGGAAATGACTGTGAAGTGAAGGGAAATGACCGTGAAATGCATGGAAATGACTGTGAAGTGAAGCGAATTGACCGTGAAATGCATGGAATTGACCGTGAAGTGAAGGGGAATGATCGAAAATGAACATGAAATGATTGGAAACGACCGTGATGTGAAGGGAATTAACCGTAAAATGACGGGGAATGACCGGAATTAAGTCAGTTCATGGTCAATTTAACTCAGTTCATGGTGATTTTAGCTCAGTTCATGATGATTTTAGCTCAGTTCACAGTCATTTTAGTTCAATTCACAATCATTTTAGCTCAGTTCCCGGTCATTTTACCTCAGTTTACAGTCATTTTAGCTCAATTCAGGGTCCTCATCAATAACTCAGTAGGTCATCGGTCTGTTAACTTAGTCGTACTCAGTCTCTTTCATGGTCTTTGTTTAGTTTCACATCTCATTTCATTCTTTGCTTAAAAAATCCTCAATGTGGGCCATTTGAGTCCTAATTTTGCTTATTTATCAGGACATGCCATACCATTCAGTATTTTTAAAAAATGAAAATGGATTGTGGACCGTGCACATATATAATATAAAAATAAAGTAGGGATTTGAATATACTTGCCATTCAAAGCTTCTTAGATGGGGGGGACCATTTTTCGTCCTATCTTGAGCTCAAAAAAGTCGAAAAGGACGTGTGTGGGGTGCATATTCTCGATCAAATAAAAGGGAAAGAAGAAAGCAGCAAAAGGAGGATTTTACTGTTAGGGTGAACAATCACATAGGGAGAGAAGTAATCAGAAAATGATAATCTATAAGTAGGATGAAGGATTAGGGAGAAGAAAGAAGAAAAAATCAGGTTTTTTGGTGGAGACACGGCTGGCAGCGTGAATAGAGTGGGTCGGCTATAGTAGGGGCATTTTCAACCTTTGGGAGGGCGTCCGTACAGCTGGGACTTATTCTGGTCAGGTAAAATGAGGTGGGCTGCAACGGGTAAATGGGTCATAAATGGGCTGTATATGGTAAATTTCTCGAGAGAAAACCCTTGCCTTATACGTTTCATTTTGGTACTCTAGGGCATAGAATAAAATGTACATGTCACACTCTTGTGAGTTCCACTTGATGCCCATCAAGGTGAACTAAACCGTCAAATATTTCATTGCTCATGTGGCCAATGTCATGTGTGGTCCACTTGTTTGATCAGCGGTATTAAATGGTATGAAATTAATACATTTATTGCAGAATGATTACATGTCTAGAAAATACCCTAAGTACTGACTGTGTTTGGTGGACCAAGGAATTGTAATCAACGAACCGCCATTTTATACCTAATGTCGGTCACTTATATATATACATATATATATATATATATATATATATATATATATATATATATAGCTTGTGGGCCCTACCGTAATGTGTATTGAACATCTACCCCATTAGTCAGGTGCACCGTTTCATGTGGGGACACAGTCTTAAGAATCAAGTCAATCCATTACTTAGGTAGGCCACACCACATACAATAGTTGAGAGGTGTTATCCTTCCATTAAAACATTCATAATCATTTATTGGGCCCACTAAGATGTGGATTACAAATCCAGCCCATCCATTGTTTGTGTTCCACTTAGATAAGGAATTGGACCAAGTTTCAGCCGCATACAAAACTCAAGGGGGGCCCACCAAGTGCTTTTATATGTTTTAGGCATGATATCCCATGGTTTTAGATGGTATGGCCCACCTGAGTTGTATGTGGCTGATTTTTGGCATATCCCATAACCTAAAGGGGACCCATCAAATGCACGGAGTTGATTTTCGACGCATAACGGTGGGGCCCACACAACAGTGTGGCCCCACATGATGTGTGTCGAACATCAACAACATCAGCGATGCACCATTCCATGGTGGGCCATGGGCTTAAAACTCAAGACGATATATGACTTGGGTGAGCCCCACCACATGCAACAATTGAGAGGGGTTACCTCCCATTGAAACATTCATAACCATTTATTGGGTCCACCGAGATGTGTTTCACAAATCCAGCCCATCCATTGTATGTGTCACACTTGGATGAGGGGTCAGACCAAGTTTTAGCTGCATCCAAAACTCAAGTGGGCCCCATCAAGTGCTTTTATATGTTTAAAGCATATCTTCACATGGTTTAGATGGTATGGCCCACGTAAGCCGTATACGGTTGATTTTTGGGATATCCCATAAACTAAAGAGGACCCATCTGGCTCATCGTGTTGATGTTTGACACACATCATGGTGGGGCCCACACTGCTTGACCTCATGGGAAATTCCTATGAGCTGGACCACATGGAACCTTTTTCCATATATATGTGTGTGTGTGGGAAAGATTCTATGCAGTCACCCTCACGGGAACTTCCCATGAGGTCGAGCTGTGTGGGCCCCACCGCGATGCGTGTCGACCATCACCCCATCCGTCAGATGCACCATTCCATGGTGGGCCTGGGGCTTAAAAACCAAGTCAATCTGTGACTTGTGTGGGCTTCACCACATACAAAAGTTGAGAGGGGTTATCCTCCATTCAAACATTCAAAATCATTTGTTGGGCTCACCAAGATGTGGTTCACAAATCCAGCCCATCCATTATGTGTGTCCCACTTGGATGAGGGGTTAGACCAAGTTTCATATGCATCCAAATTTCAGGTGGACCCCACCAAGTGCTTTTATATGTTTTAGGCATGTCTTCACATGATTTTAGAATGTATGGCATACCTGAGTTTCGTATACAGCTGAATTTTGGGATATCTCATAATTTAAAGGGGACCCATCAAATGCATGGTCTTAATGGTTGACACGCATCACGGTGGGGCCCACACAGCTCAACCTTATGGGAAGTTCCCATAAGATATGGAAATGGTTCCTTTTGTTTCCAAATATTGGATGAAATTTACATATAACCAAATGCAATTCCATACCACCTAATCCCGTCCAATACACGCGTCAAACAACCCCTAAACAGTGAACTTGCATAGAGTCAACTAACAGTGGATCCACATAATTAATATCATTTAAAGATAAACCCATGTGAAAATACACATGCTTGGAATCAACAACCGATGGGCCCCATGTTGAAATAGAAATAGTTAATATGAACTTGCAGTAGGCCACACATGGTTAAGATCATCTAGTAGAAATACACATGATTATGATTGATTAGCTGTGGGTCTACATGGTTAAGATCATCTAAGTAGAAATACACATGATTATGATTGATTAGCTGTGGGTCTACATGGTTAAGATCATCTAACGATGGCCCCACATGCAACCACACATGGTTAGGATAGATTGACTATGAGCTACACGTTTAAGATCATTTAATAATGGACCCATGATGAGAATTGATACATTTTTAGCAACGCACTGCTGAAATCATCATGGAAATACGCATGGATATTATCGACTAATGATCGATGGGTCCCAAATGCCTAGCCCAATAGACCCAACATGGAATATGCATGAATGTGATCGACTAGCAATAAGACCCATATGGCTAAGATTATCTAATGATGGACCTAACTCATAAATACAAACGGTCAAGATCGACCAACATGGGCCATATATGGTTAAGATCACCAACCATGGCTTATGTGGAAATATGAGTATTTAGAATTGAGTAACTATGGCCTCTGCCTAGTTAAGATTTTCTCACGGTAGATTCCATGTGAAAATACTAGTGGTTAGGGTTGAGTAAAGATGGGCCCACATGGTTGGGAATATACAAATTGTTAAAGAAAACAAAATATATGGGAAAGGAAGAGAGAGAAAAAAATTTCTCTTTCAAAGAAAATTTGCATTTCTTACCCTTTAAAATGAAAATTGGAAAGCGCCATTTTCCAGTAACTTCATATATACATATATATGAGGCATGCTCACATGTGTACCTACGCATGTGCGCACCTTCACACACGTGTCATAGGTCCAAAATTTGAACAGTCTATGTGATGCGGCGCCCCATGAAATCCTAAGATCAATTTTCACCATGGTCCAAAACTCTAGTGGGCTACAAAAACGAGATATCCAAATTAAGAGAGAAAATTGCTGGTTTCTATTTTTTGCCATCGCCTACTAAAGTTTTAGAGCAGGATAAAGATTAAACAGGATAAAGATTGGGCACTGAGGTTTTCACGGGGGTGCTGCATCACGTGGATCATTCAGAATTTGAGCTCACATCATACATCACGTGTTCTCACAAGAACTGGTGAGAGCTGGTGGACAGCTGAGCATTGAGAGATCTACAGGAAAATGGTACTATGAGGTGGACCTTATAGGAATCGAGCTGTGTGGCCCACTGTGACGTGTGTCAAACACAACACTACTCATTTGATGGTCCCCTTTAGTTTATTGGATATCCCTTGGGTATCCCAAAAAGCATCCGTATGCCATACCATCTAAAATCATGCCAAGATATGACTAAAATATATAAAAACATTTGGTAGGGCCCACATGAGAGTTTTTCATGTAGCTGAAACTTGGTGTTTGACCCCTCATCCAAGTGGGACACACACAATGGATGGGCTAGATTTGTGAACCACATCTCAGTGGGCCCAATAAATTATTATTAATGTTTTAATGGGAGGGTAACCCTTCTCAACTGTTATGTGGTGTAGCCCACCCAAGTCAACAAGTCATAAATTGACTTGATTTTTGAGCCCATGGCCCATCATGGAATGTAGCATCTGACTGATGGGGTAGATGTTCGACACACATCATGGTGGGGCCCACACAGCTCGACCTCATGGGAAATACCATTTCCTATATATATATATATAAAAGGTACCATGCGCTCGAGTTGAGAAGACAGTCCCACGAGGTCAAGCAGTGTGGGCTCCACTGTGATGCGTTTCGAACATCTACCCCATCAGTCAGATGCACCATTCCATCGTGGGCCTAGGTCTCAAAAATCAAGTCAATCCATGACTTTTTTGGGTCACACCACATACAGAAGTGGGAAGGGGCCGTGCACCATTAAAACATTCATAATCATTTTTTGGGCCCATCGAGATGTGGTTTGTAAATCCAACCCATCCATTATGTGTGTCCCACTTGAATGAGGGTTCAGACCAAGTTTCAACAGCATTAAAAACTCAGGTGGGCCCCACAAAGTGCTTTTATATGTTTTAACAGTGTCTTCAAATGATTTTAGATGGTATGGCCCACCTGAGTTCCGTATACGGCTGATTTTTGGAATATCCCATAATTTAGAGGGGACCCATCAAATGCGCGGTGTTGATGGTCGACACGCATCACAATGGAGCCCACACAGCTCAACCTCACGAGAGCTTATTTTGAGGTCGAGCGCATAGTACCTTTTCCCATATATATATATATATATATATATATATATATATATATATATATATATATATATCTATATATAATTTCTGTGGCCTTGAAAATTTCCACCTTTCAATTTCAACTAATCCAAACAAGCCCAGAGAAAATGAACCCGATTGCAGCAAGCCTAGTACCAGAGTCGCTCAAATCTCTTGTATTTTAGTGAAAATGAGGTGGCCCAACTGATGCACGGTTTGGATTCCATATACACATCACAGTGGGCCCCACAGAAGCTCAACCATATGAGAACACACATACTCTGCTATAGTTCACCCATTTAGAGATTCTGATTAGTTTCATTATCACACGTTGATAGTAATATTGGTAAAATAAATTGATGATTTAGACGGTCAGATGGATACAGCAAGCTTGATTTTTTGTGGAGGTTGATCAAATGATTAAAAAATGAGATGGCCCACTTAAGTAGTTAGTAACAACCCGGAAAAATAAGGGACTTGATTTGGATAAATCAACCACCACTCTTCGTACCTAAGTTCCCTGTTTCATGCATCAGGAGTGCCGTGTAAGCAAACTCATGATTATAATAACCGATAGTGACTGTGTTGTGCGTTTCAAACCTATTCTTAAATGGTGGAGACTCATTTACTGTCCTTGTGTTGTGCATTAAGTCAATCCAGACCGTCTGAATGATATGGTCCACTTTGGATGGATCATATTGCTGTAATTTCGGCTTTTTTATCTTAAAACCAACAGTTAATAATTCTCTCAACAGCCATTACTTGGAAGATTATGATCACCCCGTTAGCGTGAAGTTTTCCATACGATCTCTTCATGATGGAGGTAGTAATTTGGAAGGTCTAGATGGACGTACAGGCATTCCATGTGTCCAGAAAATAAGTTGCCACCATTTAATAAATGGTTGAAAACGCACATACTAGAGTTGCAGTTCGAAATATTCCCTCTTTGAAACACAAGCCTTTCATCATTCTTATCAAAAGCTTATCCATCCACCGTACAGAAATGGGATGCAGAATGCCTGCGGGCAAGTTCAGACGCTAGGTGGGGCCCACGGTGATGTTTTTGAGAAATCTACTCCGTCCATCCGTTTTTCCGTATCATGTTACGACAAGAGCCCAAAAATAAGATAGATACAAAACTCAAGTGGGCCTCACGGCAGGAAAAACTGGGAATGAACGCCTATGTTGAAACATTCATGGGGCCACAGACATTTTGGATCAGGGGTTTTTTTTTTTCCAGTTCATTCCAGTAGAAATGGCCCTATGAACGGTTTGGATGGCATATAAACATCAAGGTGGACCCAGGAAGGTTTCAACGGTAGGGATTTACCTACTCACTTTTTCTTGTGTGCGGCCTATTTGAGCTTTGGAATGCCTCATTTTTTGTCGTGTCCTAAAATAAGCTGGAAAAACGGATGAACGGGGTGGATTTCTAACAAACATCAAGGTGGGCCCCATCTAGCTTCAGGTGCGTCCAAACAAAACATTGAAAGAGTCTCAAGTCCAACTGGTTGGACTATAAATTACCGTCCATCCATAAGATAACTTCCAACTGTTGATGTATATACAAAATCCAGACCGTTTAATAGGTTGGACCTATCATGAATATCTCATGTAGAAAATATCATTCACATCCACATATCAAGTAGACCATTCTTGTATTTTTCAATTTACCAATAGGAAGTTTTTTTTTTTTTCCTATGGTGTGGACCACCTAAAGAGTAGATGTGTACTGAATTTTTTAAAATGAAAAGCCTCATGATTGGACCAATCTATACGAGGGGTTGGATGTCATATGAACCCAAATGGTTAGAAGTTATAGCTGGGTGGACTCTAACTAATGGTCCGACTATCAATCCAACTTTGATTTGGCCTTATTTCCACCGTCGTCATCCATGGATGTGATGGCTACACTTCCCTAATGAAGGCGGTTTAAAATGATAAGCAATCCATGAAATATCCTAACAAATAGATGGATCGAATTATTTATTAGATCCACTTTTCTGTAAATCATCTTCGCCGTCCATATTAAAAACCATTGATCAAACGGTTCATCTGTAGATGATCAGAGTATTTTTGCATGGTTGTATAAAAATTATTCGATGAACCTAATGAACGGTCTAGATCAAAGGATTGGACTGTCTAAATGTCCCAATGCAACTAGTAGCACTCTCTAGTGCTCTCAGAGCAGTGGATCATCTCTGTAGATGGTGTATCTATTAAGGATGGGCTTGGTCAGGCTGGCCCCCTTTCACCTCTAATTTCACCACGGCCGTTGATCATTGATCTTGACACCCAATCCAGACGCGTGTGCAATAAAACTCATGGACATGCTACACATGTGCCAGCATGGCACACGGGTGCGAGATCCAATCATCTATGAAGTTGGTCTGACCTTCTACATGTTTTCCGAAAGGTAAATGTGGGCCCCAATATTAGAAACGGGTGGATGGGTTAGAAAATTTCAGCCAAAATTTTGGAGCCGTCTATTTGTTTTCCAAACTGTGGCCCATCTGACGAGTGGATCTAGCTGATGTTTGGTCTAGTACATCAATATAGCGTTGGCTAGCTGATGGATGGATTGGATCTTGTACCTATCATGACATGATGGCACATGTGCGGTGTGGATTTTTGCTGGAATACACCCAATGAATTACAATAAGATATATCTTTAGCTTTGTCTTTTTCCAATGATCCAAACGGTTGATATGAAAGGTATCACCTTGAATGGTGGAAGGATAATAAATAAAATCTTGTGTTTGGATTATTTCAACCCTACCATAATTTGGCTTTTTTCTTTGAAAATGAACGATCACAATAGCATTTGGATAATAAACGTTTTCTTTTTTTTTTAATTTTTTATGTTATCATTGAAGAAACTTCAATCCAACGGTAAAAGTTGCGATGTATGTTACTGTAATAGGCTGGAATGTATTTAAGCAAAATTCAAAGCAGAATGGATGGTGTATCTATTAAGCTATTCTTACAAGATCATAGACTCATAGTCCCTGAGCTTTGCACAGTAATTCCGGTTTTTCAATTGGTCATGTGGGGCCCACTAGAACATTGCTATATAGTGGCCCACCCTGCTCGGAAACCGATTAGACAATGTGGAGTTTTCTATTAGTTGCGTACGAATGGACAATTACACGACAAGAAATACAACGACCGTCTACGATCAACTTAGAAAAGTCCCGAGGATAGGATTTTACATCTTGGAAAATCTTTATGGGCATGGTTCATCCACGGTAGGATGCAACATAACAACGGTTTGGATTTCGTTAACATGGGCTCTGATTGTCAGAACCGAAAACCTGAGTAGTGTGAAATGCATCTGTCCAGGATCATTTAATTCCTCGTGCATATTAACTACATGCAATAAGAGTTTGGTTGTTACTGCTACACGTACAAGTACATGGTGTGGTCCACCCTATAATCAGCTCAAAATCTTGCGGAGAAACACGCGCGAGCCCACACACACTGTAACATCCTGAATTTTTACTGTTTTGGATTTTCAAATTCTTGAATTTTTTTCATTAATTAACTTATAATACCACTTAATGACTATTGGCACTCAGTGTTAGTTTATACAGGAGTGAAACCAGTAAAGATCTGCACAAGTTCGTTTAATCAACTGTAGGAAGCCAACGAATCCACCCGATCATTTGAACAACAAGTTTAGCCCCATAATTTACTCATATAGGACCCAAATCTAACCGACCCATCGCTAACTAATCAAGACAATCATGACTAAATTGAATATCTAACCGAAGCCGAGTCAGATAAGGCCTGGATCTTGAATAATAGACTAAATCAGCACCGTTACTCTTTTAGCTTAAAACCGACGATTTAGAGTAAACATGACCAAATCTCCACTTTCACTAGTTATAAATAGGCCATACTATGAATATAGTTAATCCAAACCCTAATAATTGTCCCTGAGAAATCTCAATACCTAATTCATTCCAGAAATGCCCTGAATTTCCAAACAAGATCTAGACCGCTCGTTGGTGGGCCACTAGTTCCAAAACTATAGAATAATATCCATCTTACTGAGCTTGACGTCCATCGTAGGAGTCGGACCTGGGTGTTGTCCAGAACCGCTCAACTTGAGCTAAAGGGCGAGTGCATGAGAAATGCAAATACCCTAAAAGAATGAATTGAAACTTAAGTGAATTGGGTCGTCCACTCTTATACAAAGTTGAGGATTTCGGATCGTTGGTTTACGATCAAACTTTACCCGTGGAGTAAGAATATTTCCCTGCTCATATCCGTATAGCCGCGGCCCCGATCAACTATCGGTAACCGTTGAACAAACTTCTAATCGTATCTGTTGATCGGCGCATCCAAATGGCAGGCTGATAGTATCCATACGAAGATCATCATTAAGGCTAACCATCCTACGGTGTATATCGACTTGCACACCCCATTATGGGCCCTAGAGCTTAGAAAGACCCTCTCATAGGTCTAGTATAGTAAAAACCTAACACTTGGGGCCATTTGCACCAACTCTGGCATTATAAAATGGGCTTCTTTTGGGCACCCCTCTCCCCATACGATTTTGCCCTAGAGAAGGAAAGAGAGAAGAGAGAAAAGGGAGAAGAGAAAGAGGAGAAAGGAGGAGAAAGAGAGAGGAAGAAGGAAAGAAATGAGTGTGTGGTAGGAGGTGGGGCCCAAGGAAGCTTGGAACCTTAGAGAAATACCTTCCCCCTCTCATATCCACAACTATAAGCCACTTTCATCCGAATGGAGAGGTAAGCACTCATCCTTTTTGGTAATCTTTGGGGTTGAGTTAGGAAATGCATGTAACCCTAACATGCAAGTACATTGCTTTAAGATTCCGGCCGATCGACACCAAGTTCGGCGCTTCTAGGTCGTTTTCCAAGTCTTCAACGATCCATAGGTGCGGACTATTGTTCTTAGGTGGCCTAGCACCAATTCTAGTATGAGTTTAATGATTTTGATTGCTTAGATGCTATACTTGAAGAATCTAGAGAAACCCTAGGAATTGTATGTTTGTTGGGATTGTATGGAATTGTATGTTTGGCTCTCATATGATGTTGTTCCTGCCTCTCACATGATTTTGTGTATGGATGATTACATGCTTATACCATGTTTGATTTTCTCATATGATGTGCCCTATAACATGTTGATTCATTGATTTTTGTGCATTTTGGTTCTAAGGGAGGTAGGAAGTGCTTAACTTCCTCACTAACCCACACAACACACATGCACCTTGTTCATGATATTATTAACTTTACTTGTTGGTAGAAATTTGGAATTGAATGTTAAGAAGTATGAGAACATGATGTTGTTTATGCTAGATGATACATTGATAGTTGATATGTTATGAATCACCACCCAAACCATTGGGTTGGTCAAGAATACGAGGAGAGCGAAGGCGGCCCCGTTGGTAGGACCGCCTTGAAGCTAAACCCATGGATGTGGGCGAGTGCGGGTGGGCGACAGTAGTTAGTGTTAAGGGTCAAATATTGCATATCAGACCCATTTATTTCATAAATTTACAAGCATGACACCGTTTAATAGCCTAATTTAATTGAATTTGTGATGCAGGGCGTCTTCATGAGCTTGGACTGGGAAAGGACACTAAAAAGCATGGATTTACCGATCTGATGACACTAAAGCAGGGGACGGACTCCAGAAGACCAAGAGCGACGAAATTATACACCAGGGGTCCGCGGAAATCGAGGAATCAAAGCTCAAGTGGCCTGAAAAGTGTCCAAAATGCAAGATCATAGGGTTCCCACCATCTGATCAGTTCGAAACTTCACACGTGGCTTGAGGACAATAAATAAACCGTACATGTAAAATTTCAGCCCCTGGATCACTGTGGAAGTGGCCCAATGAACAGATCAGCCCTTCAATCAGTCTGTGGGGCCCGCCTGATATCCGGATATGCTTGAAAATTGTTCTACATGGTTTAAACCACGTGTCAAAGCGGATGGACGGAGCAGATTTCTCACAATCATCACAGTGGACTCTATATACACAGCGCGTGTACAGAGTGCACCGCTGCCCGCGCCGCACCGGACGGTCAGCCCGGTCAAAGACGGGCTGACCCGTCTTCTTCTTCCGCAGCAATAGCGGACGGCTGTCCGTCCGTTTTCTAGCAGTGGGCCCCAATCAGCACTTACTACGGAGATCTGGACCGTCCATTGTGACGAGAGGTTGGGGTAGACCCTCGCCTAGGTGGCGGAATCTCAGAAGATAATGGAGAGTGGATTTCAATTGTTAAAACGGATGATTAACGGTGGAGCGAAAGAATCAGTGGGCCACACGGAATTCAACATGAAACCAGTCAAATCTTACTGGTTTTTCGACGCAAATCGAATGGTCGGAGTGGATTCTACACACGGCACCAACCAGAGGCTCGCCGCCTTCACAGCGTCCGACCGCGCACGCTCTGCTGCGTAACAGAGGTTGCGGACGATCTTAGTGGGCCATCGACGCGAACCAAATCATCAATCCGGTCCGTCCATCATGTAGAGGGACTCAATTTTGTCAGAACCATGCTGGCCGTTTTCAGCCATGCACGCATACGTGGCCGCTACAACGATCACAAAAGGACCGTTCGAATATCATTACAACAGGAATTCTTCCATGGGCAGCATCAACAGAGGATCAAAACAGACCATGATCGGTCGAAATTCTGAGGAGAAGCTGTTGGACGGCACGGATCTCTCAAATGATAGATAAAGTGGGTCCCACCGAACGTTCTGACGCAGAAAATCTCTCTGCTGCGTGATTCAGAGCCCAATCCTATCACCAAACGTTCTTTCGCAGTAGAGTCCTGCCAGGACTCCACAGCAAGGATGAGAAGAAAGATAAAAGGAGGGAGGAGGTGTTCGTGTAAGGGGAGAGTTTTTGGTGTGCATCCGATCAAGTGCGGCAGGGACGTGGCTGGCGGTTTTGGTTGCTGCTGTGTACGGGAGGAGTGCAGCTGCTGTGCACAAGAGGCAGGGCGTTTTCTGCTGTAACGGAGGAAGGCTGCTGCACGTCAGGGGAAGAAAAAAAAAAGAAAGAAAGAAAAACAAAAGAGAAGGAAAGAAGAAACGGCTGGCACGTGGAAAAAGTGGATGATTTGGTATTTTGCTTTGTTTATTTTTTTCTTTCATTTTTAATTTGTTTAAGAGATTCATCCACATCATGCCAATGTGTGGCTAAACCTCTTAGCTAGGGCTAAGAGGTGAAGCTTGTGGTCTGATGGGAGATACTTTGCTGGTGCCTATTGTTTAGATGGACTGATATTGATTTTTGTTCAAATTAAAAAGAGTACTTTCAGTTATTTTTAAGGGTTTGTTGTGACTGAAATTACAATGGATCTGCGATGATTTTGAGTATTACTTTTTCCCCTTTTCATGTTTGTAAAGTCAGGAAGCCCTGTTGTTCACCATTGTCCCACGGGCATGGTAGGATGACAGTACCCTTCCTGATCCTCATACATTGTTGATTGGTTGGTAATTAGTTTAATCCTGTTGTTGGCCTTGTCTCCTGGGCATGGTTAGATGATGGAATCCATTCTAATTCATATACCTTTCATCTCTTGAAAACCAAATCAAGTAAGTTCAGTTTGAATTCCATACCCCTTGATGCAGGCATAAGATTTCCCTGATCTCTACAAGTGGATCCTCTGAATCCCTAGTTTCCTTCCTCTGAATTCCTTAAAGTTTTAGATAATTATTCCACAATTATTTCTGAAATTCTATTTGGTTTAGATCATATCTTAGTCTAGTTCTATTTTTACTTGGTTTCAGATAACGTACAGGTATCAGTCCCTGTGGATTCGACCTCGGTCTTACCGAGTTTATTACTACATCACAACCCTATACTTGGGGAGTGAACAGTTAGACTACATGGGCCACTTGCATCCGATGTCATTCTCCCACGTACTTGCCTGGACTCGTGCGGTCTAGCCTCTTATCTGACCAACCTTGTTTGTTAACCATGTTTGCTCACACGTGTATAGAACCTGAAACACCCTACAACCGTTGTAGCCCATCAATAACCCACTTGAAATTGGTCCACAGTCTCATGAGCCGGGAATGGTGGAATGGGACACTGTGTCAGAGCTGTCGGCCTACGCTGGGGTACCGCGCCTCCCCGTAGTGACCGTGAGCGATCCCTTTCTCTCGGCACTCCTCATGTGCTTGAAGTCGGGGATGAGGAACCCGATGGGATCACGGACCGCGAGGTCTCGGCCTCACGTATTGGGGGGTCTTGGCATCGCACCCAGTTTAGGGCATTAATACATGGAGTGTACCAGATTCCCCAATCTGCTGGATGAATGGACCTAACTAATAACTCGACTAACACGATCGCATTACATCGCACTAGTTAGGGTGGCGACTCGGCAGTCGAGGTCGCACTGAGGGAGTGTTGTCATACGCGATCGTTAGATGGAGTCGCTCGAGGGAGCGTTGTGGTGAGGGCATGCATCATATCATCCTGCATGCATGTGCATTAATAAGACTATTTAGATGTTTATGATTGACTGCTTTTCATTAAGATCATATTAAAATTGATGCCTGTGATAACTTAAGAGTAATAGCATCCACTGAGTTGATCACTCACTCCCACTATGAGACGGTGTTTTAAAACACCAACCAGACCCGTTCATAAATGCAGGTGACTCAGGGCTGGAGGAGCCTGGCGAGGTGAGCCTCGAGGAGGAGGACGAGTTCTCCTACTTCCAGCCAATGAGCGGGACCTCATCGGATCAGTAGGCGGGACGTTGGATTTTTGAATAGCAGACTCAGTCCTATTCCTTTGGGCATGATATTTTTATGATTTTTGTTGGACAACGCCTTGGGCGACCCATCTGTATTCTTTTGGACCTGTATATATGATAGATTTCTTTCATTTCAGTAGACTTATGTGGTTGTGCTTCATGTTTCAGGAAATTTCAGGCTGTGCATTTGAACCTGATCAAATGCACTAATGAAAATAGGTTATTAGTGACACTCAGAAACTCGAGAGTCAAGTGTATGCACGACCCCCGATTTCCAGGGCGTTACACACACACACACACACACACACACACACACACACACACACACATATATAGATATATACCTTTGCACATGTGTCATGGGTGTCTAATGCGAATGGTCCATGTGATGTGGAATCCCATAAAATCTTGGGGACAAATTTTCATCAAGATCTAAAATTTTAGTGTGCCATGGCAAAGAGAAATGCAAATCAAAGCGAGGAAACTGTTTTCATTTTTCATGGCCCACCAAAGTGTGTGTGTGTGTGTATGTGTACAAGTGGGCCACACCACATACAGAAGTTGAGAGGGATTACCCTTCCATTAAAACATTCATAATATTTGTTGGGCCCACCGAGATGTGGTTCACAAATCCAGCCCATCCATTATGTGTGTCCCACTTAGATGAGGAGTCAGACCAAGTTTCAGATGTATCCAAATTTCAGGTGGGCCCCACGAAGTGCCTTTATATGTTTTAGGCATGTCTTCACATGATTTTAGATGGTATGGCCCACCTGAGTTCTGTATATGGCTGATTTTTAGGATATCCCGTCATTTAAAGGGGACCCATCAAATGCACGGTGTTGATGTTCGACATACATAAAGGTGGGGCCCACACAACTCGACCTCATGGGAAGTGGGCCGCTGCGGTGAGCTCATGGGGACTTCCCATGAGGTCGAGCTATGTGGGCCCCACCGCGATGCGTGTCGAACATCTACCCCATCACTCAGATGCAGCATTTCATGGTGGGCCTCGAGCTTAAAAATCAATTAATTGATGACTTTTATGGGCCACACCATGTACAAAAGTTGAGAGGGGTTATCCTCCAATTAAAACATTCATAATCATTTGTTGGGCCCACCGAGGTGTGGTTCACAAATTCAGCCCACCCATTATGTGTGTCCCACTTGTATGAGGGGTCAGACCAAGTTTCAGATGCATCCAAAACTTAGGTGGGCCCCACCAAGTGCTTTTATATATTTTGGGCATGTCTTCACATGATTTTAGATGGTGTGGCCCACATGAGTTTCATATACGGATGATTTTTAGGATCTCCCATCATTTAAAGGGGACCCATCAAATGCACAGTGTTGATGTTCGACACGCATCATGGTGGAGCCCACACAACTTGACTTCATGGGAAGTTCCCATGAGGTGAGTTGTGTGGTCCCATCATGATGCGTGCCACCCCCTTAGACTATAATAAAAATACGGGAAGTATTTTTGTAGGAGGTTTACTACAATATATTAGGCCATAATAGACGATGTAATAGCATACAATGGATTTTAGTAATTGGATTGGGGTCCTTTTAAATTACACACTATTTATATATATGATGGGCCTCAACATAATGAGGGACATTCAAAACATTTACTGTATTAAAATATTTTCGTCTTATATATGATTATTAAGGTGAATTTGGAAACTTACGATATGCAGACTTCAGAAGGGAGAAGTGTGATGAATAAGTTTCTCTAGTCTTCTTTTTCATAAATACATGTCTCCGTCCCTAATAAAAATAGAAAACTCTGATCTCATTGAGAGATTTTTATGAGGGTGAAGGTGTAAAAAATCAAGTTCCTCTCTGAGTGACATTGCGGCATCAAGAATATTTTCCAACCAAGGTATGTATTTAAGATTCTTGTTATTGATCTTCATTATTAATATATAGACAACCCATTTATTCCACTATTTATATTACAATATTTCAATCTAATAGTTTTTATTCTTTTAATATTTAATCTAATAAACTTTATTTATTAGGTTGTACCCATCCAAAGTGGAGAACATTATATAGATGGTTTGGATCATCAAAGGATGACCCAAGATCGATAAGTGAAAGACCCAAATATATCATAAAATAATACGTCTTTACATATTATGATAAACCTCTTGCCATAGAGAGAGGGAGGGAGGCAGGAGTGCGATTTAACGGCTACTTCCACTATTTCATAGGTTTTTTTTTGTCCTGAGGGGTGAACTTTAGTAATCAATTTTTTGGACTCCTTTAGAAAAGGGTACAAGAGCTAAAGACAAGGGTTTCAATGATGTCTCCAAACCAACACTACTTATCTACAAAAGAGTCATATATTACATTATTGAAATAATCTTGATATATAGACGGATGATATTGCGATTAGGCTTGATATAGTAGGCTCATGTTACAATTATCTAAACCATTTATATGATAGGCCTCTGCCATGTATGGGAGACACCAAAAGTAAGAAAAAGATTAAAATATCTTGACCATTGATTATTGAACTCTTTCCTTAGATTACGAATTGTCTTGTTAATCAATTTTTTTGTGGGCCATTTATTATAAGTTTAAGATCTTTCAATGTTTGAGATTTTTGGGCCACCCCTATCTTATAACATTTTTTTTGTGGACCATTTATTAAAAGTTCAAGATTTTTCAATGTTTGAGATTTTTGAATCATCCCATCTCATTAGATGAACTGTTTGAATGCCATGAATATGGACCATGCACAAAGCCCTCCTGGGGAAGGCAATGCAAACCCTTGAGTTGTGGTCGAAATTGACGGTTGAGAGAAGAAATTCAGACGCAATCCACATTCAGCAGAAAATAACTCCCAAGATTGAATGTTTGGGATCTTTCAACCTGAAGATTTTTAAAAGAAAGGTCTATCAACGGTCTGGATCATTGAATATTCCACTATATGAAGAATGCTACTATGCTACATGAGTTTAAGGAGGTTCCATGCATCAAAACATCTCAACCATTCCCATGACATGTATCAGATGATCTGGACCATTTATTTTGGACCTATAACATGTGACGTGTCATAAAGTAATGCAATTGGGCCATGGTAACCATCCAATCAGAGGAATGCTAACGAATGTACTTTCCATGCTATTGGCCATCCGAGTGGTGGCCCATACTATCAATGGTCCCAATCTCTGCACACGTTTGCCACGTGGATGGTGAGGATGGCACTTCATACAAACTCTCCTCCCCCTCACGTGCGACTCACGTGCCCTCGACTAGTTTATTTCGCCAAGCACGCATGAGGTCATCATGGCGTACACAATAAAATACACATCTGATACAATAATACCAGGGAGGTGCAAATCATGCTTCTCTGACCCCCAGCTCGATCCAACGGCTGAGATCTTGCTTCTCTTTTCAGGTGTCATAAACGCACATGCTCATATCAGTTCAATCCAACGGTTGAGATCTTCCCGGATCCACTCAAGTAACATGAGCCCACATGGCCATAATTGGTAAAGTGGATTCTATTTCTTTTCACAGGAATTATAGGGATCCACCACCCTAAGGATATGGACAGTATCCTCAGCCGTTGATTTTGTACAAGTGGGGCCCACAGTTCAGTGATCCAGACCATTGATATAATGTGGCCCACCGTTCTTCTACTTGGACGACGCCCTAAAAATCTGGTCCAAATCATAACTGTCCATTTAAAGGTCACCAATAGAAGTGTTCGGGTAGTCTGATCAAATAGATTTTTAGCCCATGATCCATCTTTCTGGGGCCCATCATATCAATGGTCTGGATTAGCAACAAACTTAGCATATATATAAATATCCTCAACCTTTGATCCTAATAAGTCTAGCACATGGATTCTTGATCCAGACCGTTGATCCAATGGGCTTCAACAGGGATTAGTCAATGACCCAAAATCTCTCAAATCTACCTCTCCCAACCATCCAATCCTTGATATTACTTCCTTCGTAACCGTCTATTTCGAACCCAACATTCAGAATCTTAGGGCGTGTTTGGGCGGTGGGATTAGAAGGGATTAGGTGTCAAAAAAACATAATTATTATCCATTGCCTCTGTTGCCGCGGGATAAGATTAATGCCTTGCTTTGTTGGTAATATGGTGGTACATTGAATGGATATACCCACCATCATTTGAAATTATTGAGAATAGTACACATGTGTTATATCTAAACTGTTCATTTGTTTTGTAACCTCATTTTATGGCATGGGCCTAAAAATAAGGTAGATCCAAAACTTATGTGGCCTCAAAGAAGTTTTCAACGGTAAGTATTCAATCCCCATTGCTTTCTATGGTGGGGTCCACTTGAGCTTTAGATTTACCTGATTTTTTGGTCCATGCTCTAAAATAATCTCAAAAAATGGGTGGACGGTGTGGATATAGCCCACACATCATGGTGAGACCTACACAACTTGCTAACATTAACTCAATACAATTCCATCTAACCTAATTCCAAGCTTTTTCATTCTTCCCAAACATGGAGTGTAATTGGCACAGGACCATTAAAATCCATCCCTCCTAATCCCACCGCCCAAACACGCGGTGGGATTAGGTGGGATGGGATTAAAAAAACATAATTATTACCCATGGTAAGGATTGTCCCCTGTTGCCATGGGATGACATTAATGCTCTCTTTTGTTAATAATACCGTGGTACATTAAATGGTTATACCTGCCATTATTTGAAGTTATTGAGAATAACACACGTGTTATATCTAAATTGTTTATTTGTTTTGTAACCTCATTTTATGGCATGGGCCTAAAAATGAGGTAGATCCAAAACTTATGTGGCCTCAAAGAAGTTTTCAATGGTAAGTATTCAATCCCCATTGCTTTCTATGGTGGGGTCCACTTGAGCTTTAGATTTACCTGATTTTTTAGTCCATGCTCTAAAATAATCTCGATAAATGGGTGGACGGTGTGGATATAGCCCACACATCATGGTAGGACCTACAACAACTTGCTCACATTGAGGGAAATTAGCACGGGACCAAATAAAATTCCATTTAATGTAATTCCAGGCTTTTCCCTTCTTCCCAGACATGGGGTGGAATTGGCACAGGACCAGATGAATCCCATCCCACCTAATCCCTTCTAATCCCACCGCACAAACAGACCCTTAGGGTTAATGTTAAATCGACGGCCTAAATAACCAATTTCAGTGGACCCCACTTCCCAATTCTTCCTTCTTTTTTTTAACCACACATCTGTCTATAAAAAAAAAAAAATCATGACATCAATACTATTATTTAAATTAAGGAATTAAGTAGACCAACCAAACTGTTTTGTAAGTGTCACAGCTGCTAAGGAGGCTTTCCACTCAAGTAAAGTTAGTTGGGAGTCATGGAGTGAGAAAGGGGCCACCCTTCATCATCACTATCAAACCAAAAGAGATTTATAAATTCCACCTCCAAACACAAAAGGTAAAAAAAAGGAAAAAGAGGGAGGGAGAGCGGAAAAAAAGGTAAATCAATACTTACAAGGAAGAACCAGATGCAAAAATGTTAAAAGCCATGATCCAAAAAAGCATGTTGTATGGGAATAAGGAGAGGAAGGAGAGAGGAAGAGAGATAGAGAGTTAGGAGAGAAGGTTATCAGTACTCTCCTTCTTCCTCTCCTTTTATAAGGATGGCTTTGTTTAGTCTTGGAAGATTGGAGTTTGGCTAAGGTATTGGTTCTCCTTTTGATTTTTATTTTTATTTCGTGGGTGTTTGGTATATTGGTTTGGTGGTGAGATTTGATTTGGGTTGTTGTTCAAATGCACTTTTTGTGATGGATTTATTGTTTTTTTAATCCCAAAATGTCCTTAACTTTAGATTTTATTTTTGTTAGAATTTCGTTTTGTAACTGTTTGGTTGAATTGAGTGGGGGTAGCTGTGATTTTTTTTTTTTCTTCTTGTGGGTATTTGTGAAATATTATTATGGGTTGGTGTTAAAATGTATTTTTTCCTATTGAATTCCTAGTGTTTTTAAACGTGAAAATGCCCTTAATTTTTATTTTTTTTTAAAAATTATTAAGACTTTTGTTTGGTATCTTTGTTTGGATTGAATTTATAGGGTTTTTTTTTTTAATGGCCTGTTCTTGTTATGATTGTTTGGTAATATAGGAGTAGTGTTTGATGTTCATCTCATTGTAAACTTCCTCTCTTTAATCAAAGAATGAGTTGTGATAGGATTGGAAGCTTTGTGATTGGGGTGGATGCTAATCTCCTTAGAATTTTAGTACTTGTATGTTTGTTTCATGGAGAATTCGAGAGAGAGAGAGAGAGAGAGAGAGAGAGAGAGAGTATATTAGGAATGTTTTAATTTTGAATTTTTTCAAAATCAAAAATTTAGAGAGAGAGAGAGAGAGAGAGAGAGAGAGAGAGAGAGTATATTAGGAATGTTTTAATTTTGAATTTTTTCAGAATCCAAAATTTTGAGAGAGAGAGAGAGAGAGAGAGAGAGAGTATTAGGAATGTTAGATTGTGATAGAGGTTGGTGTTTGGAGATTCACCAACTCTCAATAAAAAATTTTAAAAAAAAATCCATTTGCTTTTTGTCTTTACTTTCCTCTCTTGAAATTACTTGTTTCCCTATTCCTATTTTGGATGTTTTTGGGTTGATCTTAACGGATTATAAGTAAGAGAAATGCTTCACTGCCTTCACATGGACAATCCAATCTGTCGATCTAGAAGTTATAGCTACTCCTAGTTGCATCGGTTCACATGGACAATCCAATCTGTCGATCTAAACTGTCCATTAAGATCAGATCACGTATCATGGGCTAACATGCCAAAATCACACTATCGGATGATCAAAATCCATTCTTGATTTGGCCTAATTTTCTATAGCCATCCTTTTTCAAAGCCATGGATGAGATAGCTACAAGTGCCTGACAAATGTGATTCTTCATAATCATAAACAATCCATAATTCTCCCTAAAAAATAGAAGGATCAAATTGTTCCTCGGACCTCTTTTGCATAAATGATCTTGACTGTCCATATTTAAGGCCATTGATCAAATGGTTAATATCCATCGTATCAGTGTGATGTTTTCAAGGCTGCACATAAAATGCTTCTTAGACCTAATGAACAGTCCAGATCAATGGATTGAATTGTCTAAGTGTCCCACTACAACTCGAGCATTTTCTATAACTAATATTTTCAATCCAAGGGTTAGAACTTAGAAGAGGTTTCCTACTTTTGCTAGGATTTGTAATGTTTTGCTAGCAATGCTCTTTTGTTTTTTTTGGGGCACTGAGTCTTGTCTCCTTGACCAAGGGTTCCTATGTTGAGGTGGGGTCTTTGGTCCCAACTTGCCAATTAAAAGGTCTCCTTTCTTTCTTTTCTTCTTTCCTATGTGCAGCTTTTATTCAGGCAGACTCCTTACAATTTCATCATAAATGTGGTGTCCTCACAAGCACTTCCATACTCTAGTAGCGTATGGTGGTTCATACTCATGCCCATGTCCGCTCTATATACATCTACCTCAATCCAGACCGTCCAAAGGGATCATTTAGGATGGAGAATGATCCAAGATGATCAGACAGTGAAAGCTATTTGATTTTTCCCATTGGATTTGGAACATCTACAAAATATTTGTTACGAACCATTTGGTGGCTGCCGATCAGATTGGCGGTATCATCTAACCGTTGGAACCATGATTTGGACGGTCTAGATTGACATATTATATATTACATTTATGGTACAATGCTTAGATGAATTATACATGATTTGGATGGTCTAGATTGAAATTGAGTTGGGACATTTTGAAAATACAATTGATTGATCTGGACTGTCCATTGGGTACAAAACTCATTTTGTGGGCCACAGGCAAAACTTACACTAATCAAATGGCTATAAAATAGATAGTCAAAATTCTTATATAAAATAGCTCAAATAAATAGTTTAAAATATCTATTAGTTGGGGCCTATCATGGATTTCTTATGGTTTTAAAGAGCCGCTCTAATCAGGCAATCCTAACCACCCCATCCATGGGTTGGAAACGAAAAGAATCCCAACTCACCAACATATTGGATCATCCAACGGGTGTGATTTTTTGCATGACAGCACACGAAATGTGTGCTGAGCCTAATGTATGGTCCAGATTGATAGATTGGACTGTCCAAAGTGTCCCCATGCAACCAGTAGCATCATATGGCATATGCATTGCTCTTATAATTACAAGATCTATTTTCTATGGGTGATTGATTTTTATTTTTATTTTTAAATTTTATTCGTAAGGTTGATTAAGGTGAAAGAGAGTAATGCTAGGAGCATGGGAAAGAAAGGTAGCTGGCTGTCTGCAATCAAAAGGGTCTTCACACCCAATTCCAAAGAGAAGTTGGTTCATGTAAGTAAGATTACTACTGGATGCCAGGTGAAGTCTGTGTATTCCATTTGGGTGATCAGGACGGTTGATATGATGGTCCATCATTCTGATGGGCAATAGCCCAAAATCAACAGCCATCAAATGGATGGATGACACAAATTTGAACAAAGAAATAACCCATCATAAAATGCCATGTCCACTCAGTGTCTCACCAGATCAACGGTCCGATCACCAAATAGGCCCACCATGTATGTGGTCCACCATGTATCAAGATAACATTTATGTATTTTATAGTAACATGGGGTGTATGAGTGCAGGGCTCAGAGAAGAAAGGTGTGAAGGAGAAGAAGAAGTGGGGATTAGGAAGGCTAAAGCATGGGGAATCACATTCCTTCATGCCACTCTATAGAGAGCCAAGTAGTATTGAGAAGATACTTGGGGATGCTGAGAGGGAGCACCAAAGGACACCTACCATGCATTCTAGGGAGCACCAAAGGACACCTTCCATACCCTCAAGGGAGCACCATAAGTCACCATCCATACCCTTCAGGGATCACCAACAGACCCATTCCTTGCCTTCAAGGGCTCACCACTATAAAGCAATTGCAACCCCAAATTACCATCAGAGTGCAGCCATCAAGATCCAAACAGCATATAGGGGTTATCTGGTAGTCCCCCACTTTATACCATCTCTCTCTCTCTCTCTCTCTCTCTCTCTCTCTCTCTCTCTCTCTCTCTCTCTATATATATATATATATATATATATATATATCGGAAATGGTACTATAAGGTCAACCTCATTGGAACTGTGTGGGCCCAAGTGGAACACACACAATGGATGGGCTGAAATTGTGAACCACATCTCGGTGGGCCCAATAAATTATTATGAATGTTTTAATATGAGGGGTCCACCATGGAATGGTGCATCTGTCTAGTGGGGTAGATGTTTGACATACATCAGGATGGGGCCACACAGCTCAACCTCATGGGAAGTTCCCGTGAGGTCGACCTCATAGTAAAATTTCCACACACACACACACACACACAGAGAGGAATGCTCACCTACGCACTTTCTTATGAGAGCACCTTTGCACACATGTCATGGGCGCAAAATCCGAACAGCTCATGTGATGCAGCACCCCTTGAGAAACTCATTCCGTCCTGATCCAAAACTCTAGTAGGCCATAGCAAAGAGAAATGCAAGTCAAAGGAGGAAAATGTTTCCTTTTTCCATGGCATACCAGAGTTATGTATTGGCCTGAAAGTTGAGCTTATGAGGTTTCAAGGGGTGCCGCATCACGTGGACCATTCAGATTCGATGCCTAAGACACGTGTACAAGATGCTTATGTGTGCTCACATAAGAAGGTGCAATGGTGAGCATTCCACTCCCTCTATATATACTTAGCTGCCCACCAATTCTCACGGATTCTGAGAACTTTTTGAGAACTCATTTCGAGGGATATGGGCCCAAAATCCGAATCGCCCACCTGATGCAGCACCTATGAAACCCTATAAGAGTCTAACTTTTACCCTAATCCAAAAGCTCTAGTGGGCTATGGCAAAATGAAATAGATTCCTCCATTTGCCCGATAACTCATGAGAGCTGGTGCACATCCCAGCACACACACACACACACACACACTCTCTCTCTCTCTCTCTCTCTCTCTCTCTCTCTCTCTCTCTCTCTCTATATATATATATATATATATATATATATATATATATATATATATATATATATATATATATATATATTCTTGTCCTTTTGAATGACACATGGGATGCCCAAACATTGGTACGGGTTGGTAGTTCATTTAATAGTATTAATGGAAACAAGTCACGGTGGAAAGATGGCGCCATTAATGATCTTTGCCCATCAAATGCCGCCAATTTATTATAGCCATCAGTTGGTTCATGTGCTAGATCATATGGCAATAATTAGAGGTGGGCATCCAGTCGAGTCGGACTAAATTAGGTCCAACTTGATTCGATCCGGTTTTTGCAGGTACCTGAACCGAACTTGATCTGATTCGGAACCAAATCTAGCGGGGCTGACTTGATTCGAATCGATTCCTTGCTGGCCTAACCCGAACCGAGTCCGACTCGGTCAGGGAAATCGAGTCGGATCGGGTTGGGTACGGTTCAAATCGAGTCTTCTATTTTAAATTTTTTTTGAATATACACACACATATATATATATATATATATATATATATATATATATATATAGAAAATGTCCAAAAAATTGTTTTTTTTAAAAAAGAGAGAGAGAGAGAGAGAAAGAGAGAGAGAAGAAATTAAGAGTAACTTTCTAAGTTAATAAATAACTAATTTTACATATATTTAAAATATATTCGAGAGAAATAAAATCAATTAAATAATAAATTAAATAACAAGTGCTTAAATCTTTATCTTTCAACTTCCAAGAGAGAGAATGTAGGGGGGAGAGAGAGGGGGGGGGGAGGGAGAGAGAGAGAGAGAGAGAGAGAGAGAGAGAGAGAGAGAGAGAGAGAGAGACCACTTTTGCAATTTAGGAATTAGGGTTTAGGGTTAGGGAGGGTTAGGGTTTAAGGTTAGTGTTAGGGTTTAGGGTTAGGGAGGGTTAGGGTTTAGGGTTAGGGTTAGGGTTAGGTTTAAGGTTTAGGGTTTAGGGTTTAGGGTTTAGGGTTTAGGGTAGGTTTAAGGTTTAGGGTTAGGGTTTGGGTTAGGATTTAGGTTTAGGGTTAGGGTAGGATTTAGGGTTTAGGATTAGGGTTAGGGTAGGGTTAGGGTTAGCTCAGCTGGACCACCAACAACTCAGGGCGGGACGCCGCGGCTGAGCCAACGAGGTCCCGAGCTTGGCCGGACCATTAGCGAACCAGGGTAAGACCCACCATGAAGGCCAGTCCGAGTGTGAGGTTGAGCCAGGGTAAGATGCTGGTTGTAGCCGAGCCAACGAGGTCCCGACCTCGGTCGGACCACCAGCGAGCCAGGGCGGGACCCACCATGAAGTGCAGTCCATCAACGAGCTAAGGCAGGACCCACCGTCATGTTCAATAGCTAATCTACGTCCGTCCTAATCGAGGGCAGGCCACGATCGATGTCCCGAGCCAGGGAGGGCCACCAACGGCCTGCACGGCTACACCAGATGTCCCGAGCCAGCGTGGGAGCTTGAAAATACACAGAAAAAAAAAAACATATAAATGGAACATACCTGATGAATGAAATAGAATGAACGGTGTAGATAGGGTGCTGGGTTGCTGAGTGGCTTAGATTCCAATCAAGTTCGATGCGGCGCCAACTCGGGTAGGGTTAGGGTTCAGGTTGAAGAAGGGTAAATGTATTAATAGAGAGAGAGAGAGTAAAAATTGAATTTGTACTACCCGATTCCGGTCCGGATCAGGTTTCAAATCAGATCAGATTGAGTTGCTACATGACCCGAACTTAACTCAGTTTGGCGTCAAATCCGAGTGGGTTTACTCAATCCGACCTGACCCTGGCTTTTAGTTCGAGTCGGATCGGATCCAACCAGTTTGGTTGAGTCGATCAGACGAGTCAAGTCAAATCCTTCCCACCTTTGGCAATAATCATTAAACCAAATGATCATTTGCATAGTGGACCACCTAAGATGTTCCACGCCTTAGCCTGTTTGGCACGTGCGCAGTATGAAGAGGTGCATATGGGGCTAGCAAACCTCAATTTTAAACTTTTTTTTTAAGAAAATCAGAAAATAATTTCAAATTTTTCAATAAAAAAATCATAAGGAAAAAACTAATTTTTCTTTTGATTTTTCCTTCTCGTTTAATTTTCAAAATAATTCACAAATAAATAAATATATATATTTAATATTTGGAAAATTAGTCATGAAAAATTTAAATTAATTTTAAAAATTACACCAATAATTCAGATTTTTAAAAAATAAAAATTAAAAGGTCAATTCATGACAACATTGGAATTCCAGGGTGTCAAATTTGAAGGAGCGATCAATGTCATCCAAATATTAAAGGTAATCACTAATTAATGTTTGGTTTTTTAAAATGATTCTTGTGTTTTTGGATGATTTTCCAAAAACCAATTTTATAGATGAAAGTTCCAAATGGCCATTTATTCTCCCATTGTTAGCAATTAGAGAAGTTTTAATCACATCCATTAAAAAAAAAAAAAAACATTTTAATTGTAAGAAGCCTTAAGACCATTAAGTAGGGCTATCGACAGGGCAGGCTTGACCAGAACAGTGCAAGTACACCAATCATTTTTTGTTTCTCATTATATGTGGAGACTGGAATTTTCCCGTTGTTGGAAGAAAAGATCTCTTCTCGATGGTACACACAACAATATCGATTGAAAGAACAACGGAAAAAGTACATCCTTGAATTCACACTAATCCACCATGTACAAAGGAAAGAGAGAGAGAAAAAAAAAGAATCACCTTTCAATTTAATGATATCTTTCTCTTTCTTGCGATAAAATATGTATTACTCTAAAATGAACTAGAGTTCATATAACACAAGTTCTCTATTTTTTCTTTGAAAAATAATGTTAGCGAAGTAGGGATATTGGCCATCTTTGAAAAATTTTGAAACATTCATCAAACTCGGCATTGCCCATTCTACTGAAATTTCAGGCCTATTGGACACTTTAAAAGGCCATAACCTAAAGCTTTTTTTTTTTTTTGGTTAGCTTGTTAGTACACCCCATTGCCAGTTCACACTTCACTGTGAGCCACCCCCACTAGGGATCGATACCAAGACCTCAATGTTGAAACGAGGTATCTTTAATTCAGTCTACCACTTGAGCTATGGATCTGGGTATACCTTAAGCTTGAATTCAGAGAAAATTGCATTAAAACACACTTTGTAATGGCATCCAAACACATACTTAGATTATTTATTTATTTATTTATTTTTCCAATTGTCTTTGGCCGTTTGGATGATCACAAATTGGATTTTGTTTTTTAAATAATTGTTTTTATACAGGCAAGAAGGAGCTTTAGAGCATTAAAGGGGCTAGTGAGACTTCAAGGAGTGGTACGTGGACAGAACGTGAAACGCCAAACCATGCATGCAATGAGATGTATGCAATTGCTTGTTAGAGTTCAATCACAAATCCATTGTAGGAGGATTCAAATGATGGAAATCCAATCTCTCCAACGACAAAATCTACACCGGATTATTGACAAGGATTTAGAGAGCAGCTTAGGCAAAGGCACCATGACTCACCTTGTAAGCTTCTCTAACTTAAACCCAATTGCACCCCTAGCCATGGCGCACCCATTTCCGAATCATACTCAGACTCTCATCTGAGTCGACTCGGATTGGGTCTGTACTAGAGATGTACACGAACTGAGTTAGCTCGGTTAACTCACTCTGCTGGACTGGGAAAAGCTCGATTCGACTCGGCTCGAAATTGAGTTCAAACCGAGTCGAGCTAATTTTTTGAGTTCGAACTTGACTTGGTTTGAATCAATTCGACTCAAATCGCTTTCACTATAAATATAAATATTTTAAATAAATTATATATTATATATTATATATACTATATATTATATTATACATTATATACATTAAAAACTTTAAAATCTAAACTCAAACTCAGCTCGTAATCTCAAACTAGACTAAAAAGATCGGGCTCACGCTGGGCTCAAACTCAGCTCAATTTGGCCTAAGCTGCTGACTAAGCCAAGCCAAGCTGGCCAATCAGGCTCGAGGACTGAACCGAGCTGAGTTCAAGCTGGGCCAAGCTCGACTCGGTGTACAACTCTAGTATTGGACAATTTACCCTAACTCAGGTGAGTCACGACTCGATTCTCCTGGACAAGTCAGGACTTAGCCAGTGAGTCCAAAACCATGCCTAAATTGGGTGCTGAAATGGTCCAAATCTAGGACCTTTCATTTTGGTGGACCCCTCTTCTTCTTTTTTTCATTTTAGTTATGACCGTTGCCGACTTTCATCGATTGACGGCTCGTCGAAGTTGTATGCAACTCATCCGAGTTGACTCGGACTCATTCCAATGATCATTGGTACTCTCGTGCCTATAGTTTATGCAAGTGGGCCATGGTTATGTAATCATTTTTACATGGTGGGCCCCACCTGAAATGGGCCATGAAAGAAAAATTTCCCAGATTGGAATATCCCAGTTATAGAATATTTGGCCCTCCTTTTATTAGTTGAGTGTGAACCTAGCTGTATTTTCTTTCTTTAACCGTTTATTTGTAGGACCACCTATTTGAATGGCTAGATTTTTTTCACATGGGCAATTTTTTGCATCATGGGCCCATCATATCAACGGTTTGGAAAGCATGGTCCCTGCCTGTACAATCAGAAAACGCATACACTACAGTACTTTCCTCCGGGACATTGCCTAATGCGTCTTCCTTTTCACCGTCTGTTTGTCTGTCCCGATCCAGTGGCTAGGATTGTCCAATCCATCAATCACTTTTCTAATTAACTAATCCATGGTGGGACCCACATGTTGAACCGTCCAGATCATGGACCTGGTTTGCCACTTGTCCATGGTATGTATAAACTCATTTTTACGTGCATGTATTAATGCAGTCTGAAACAGAACAGCTTGAAGATTGGGATGATAGCGTGCTCACAAAAGAGGAAATAGAAGCAAGGATGCAAAGGAAGGTAGAGGCTGTGATCAAGAGAGAAAGGGCCTTGGCGTATGCATATTCCCACCAGGTACATCTCACTCACAGTTTAAAAACTCGGAAGAACTCTACTCTGTTCACCTGAGTCGACTCGGCCAGATTTCACCAAGACTCGCAAAAAATTCCACTTGCACATGAATATTGTTCAAATTTTGGGTCTATGGAGTCATTGTTAAAAGTCTTGGTGACTTGGACTGACTCACTCGGTCCTGAGTTTGGACTCATCCAAGTCAATGGGGTGACTCGGGGTATCGAATTGAATCTGGTCTAATAGAGTTTGAGTCGACTCGTTGAGATATGTCAGGCTCGTTCAAGTCTTAAACAAGGTTTAATGCATCGTCCGAAACAAGTACATCTCGAGCCATATATACCGGTATCCCCTGGGAATGATACTGGTGTGTATCGGCCCGAAATAGCCTGTATCGTCCCGAAATAGCCCGCCGTAGGGCAATTACCGGTGAAAGACAAGTTACATAACACACCCATTTTAAACCTTGGTCTTAAAACTCCGTTGGGTCCAAAAGTTTTGAGCTGATTATTAAGTGGGCCAGGTCAGGTTTGGGACCTTTGAAATTCATTCAATATGGAGCATCCAAAAAGGGACCCGGACATGGACTCGGACCCTGGGAAGTAGTTAATTACTAAGTCCAAGGAAAGGTAAGAGTCATGAAACTGCCTAATAATTACTGAGTTTAATTTGGAAGAGTGGGATTTGGAAATTTTAACAGGTGGATGTGAAAGATGGTGGGCCGGATGCTCATTTATCTAAGGAATGGGCAAAAAGAAAAAATGGAAATAAGACCATTTTAGGGGTCATTTGGATGCCTGTAATTTTTTAAGTTGTAAACACATTACACCCAAAAAGAGTTTAAGGTGTAATTGATTTACATGTTACACCGTTGGCTTTTAAGTGATAATCTATTTAATGAATAAAGTAGGAATTCATACTACAGAGCTTGGGCGGTGAACTTTCCAAAATCAGCAAATCGCATAAGATTTGATTTTTTTAGGGCCCAAGAGAGCATTAAAGCATGCACGCACTAAACAGATTGGATATCTTCCACCCATCAAAGTGGACCTCAAATGCAATTTTAAATTTTTTAATGGTGGACATCTCATCCAGGGTCATAGGAGAGCATTAAGTGAAGTACATGATGAATAGATTGGATGTACCATACACATTATGGTGGGCCCCATATATCATGAGTGTATATTAACCATTGTGTTCTAACACGTCTAATGTGTTTTTAGCCATAAAGATTTTACCAATAATATGAAAGGTTTTTTTTATGGGTTTCATATTACGGCTAAAAGTTATAATCTGTTTACAGCTTGTAAAGCCTTTACAAGCAAATAGATGCATCCAAACAGCCCCCCTAAACAGATTACCTGTTATCCCTTTACAACTTAAGGACTTTACATGCATCCAAACGAAATGTTATTGCCGACTCTAGTTTTGCCCACACAAGGTGTAGACCCAGTCCATGAATCTCATGGGTTGGCCTGGACTGGGCTGGGCCAATGTTCACAAGCCCAACTTGTGAGTTATAAGGGTGATCCCACCCTGGCCCACAAGACTATCATCTTTACTCAAGCTTTGCACTGCCCACTTCCAAGAACTCATTCCATTAGTGTAAAAAACCAGACCCGACTGGGTTATAACATGAGGCCCTGGTCAGGCCAAGTGCAGCCCATGATCCCACCCCGGCTCACAAGAATATAATCTGTACATTCAGCACCTGTACAACCTGATGGATATCATATTTATAGGTCTCAGTATCATGCATGGAACCATGCACGTAGTCAGTAGTGCACCTTTGTGCATGTCTTGGGTACCATAACATGCTTCAATTTTTGTGACATTAGCTATGGAAGGGCACACCGAAATCGGCGCACACCGCCCTGATGGAGATCAGGTCCGGGGGGTTCCCTTGGTGGTGGAACTGGCTAGAACGACAGCTCCCTTCTCATACACCAGAGGACCCGACCGCACGTTTCAAAAACAACGTTACACCATCCAAGCCCAGCCCAGAGCCCAATGCCCGGATCAAGCCCCACAACTACAAGCAACCGAAATTCAGCGTCGAAGGCTTCGATGTGGCTACGCCCAGGTCAGGAAAGTCATCACCCATGATGAAAGCAAAGCATGTACCAATCCTAACTGTTAAAACACCGCAGAACAATAGCCCAGCCCACTCAAAGCCCATGAAGCCCAGAACTAGTATGGATGGACACTCACTTGGTGCAGCTCTACTGAGGGACGACGAAAGCCTCACGAGCTGCCCATCGTTCTCGGTCCCAAATTACATGGTGCCGACGGTGTCCGCTAAGGCGAAAGTGAGGGCCCACAGCATTCCTAAAGAGCGGTCGGCAGCGCCCGCCGAGCGCGTGTCAAAGAAGAGGCTGTCCTTCCCTCTCACCCATAGCATTGGGGCACTGTTTACAGGGAAGGACTCTACTTCTCAAAGGATGTCAGGGAACCATAAGTCCTTGCAATCTATAGGGAATTTGAGTGTGGATTCTACCATTTCTTTGCCTGTTGGGGTTGGGAGGAAGCCTTTTCAAAGATTTGTGTGATTTTGTATGGTTTGTGTTTGTTTTTCTTAATTTTTATTGGGATTTGAAGGTATGCTTTGTATAACAATAATAATCATAACAACATTGGTATGTAAGGGTTTGGAGAAAAAAAAAAATGGATGTTTGAGGTTTTGGATTTTTATTTATTTTTTACATGGAAACTATATATATTGTATCGATTTTCATTTGATTGATCAATCGATCTCAACTGTCCATTACGTCCGCCATGCATTTCTTGGATTTGTACCATTTGATTATTCTAACCATCTAATAAATAGCCTATAAAATGGACTGTGAAGATTGTTTATATGAAAAAAAAAAAAATAGGGTCAATCAGTGGGACCCAATAACCATGGTTCTTACCATCCCAGGTGAGTCACACCTGTTGAACTGATTTGATGAAAGATATACATCATTTTGGCCCCACACACAAAACTACAGTTGGCACCCAATCTCCATTGTTCCTTGTGTCATGGCCCACATGAGTTGTGGATTTGCCTGAATTTTGGTTTGCAGGGTCTAGAATCAATGATAGAACATCTTTGTAGATTGATGTATGATATATTAACCTTCTACACATCACATGTGTTTGAGGGACCTGCACTTAAGATTGTTTGGGAGCGTGTATGTGATATGCTTTGGCAATTACCATGTAATCCATGTAAATTAGAATCATCTATTGTATTTGATAGCTTGTAATCAAAATTCATGTGAATGTTTTTGGCAGCCTATATTTAAGAGAGAGAAGACCGTGACTTACAAATCGATGGTAATCAATGGTAATCATAATTCATATGAAATAAAGTTACATGATTTTGTTGTGATTTCAAAAGGAGGTTTTTGGAGTATTTGATGTGAATTGGATTATAATTCACATCAAATACACTCTCCTAAACACACAAATTACCATTGTTTCACCTTACTTACCATTGATTACACTCTCCCAAACAACCCTTTACACGAAAATACAAAGAATACCATGTGCTGCCTATCCATGATTTTTTGACGAATAGACAAAATTATTCTCTACCATGGCCGGTACAATATAAACCCACACAATATGTCGTCCTAGCCAAACATCGTGGCAACTTAGGGCATCATCATGTGAAGTTGATGCTCATAAAACATTCTCTTTATAAAGTCAAGGATAAAAATATTATATCATATGATCAATAGCCAACTTCGGCAGTTAAAAATTCCTTTAATGATCGACTTGGATGGAAGTTAATTACATGGTATTTTATGACTATATATGAAAAAGAATACAACCTAACTAGGAATACTAAATAGGAAGATATTTGGTTTAGAGCACAAAGGAAAAGTGGTAAATGTTGAATTCTCTAAAATGATATCTTTGCTTATTAGATGTAACTTTAAAAAATATCTTTTACTTCTCTATTCACCCTTGCGAATAAGGAAAACCCTAGCTACCTATTTATAACCAATTATTGTCCTAATCACCTTCATTACTATATTTGAGAATGAAGATAGAAAGTTTGAAAAGTCTAATAACAGCCGTGTGGACTACTGAATATTTATAGTTATCTTTAATCACACTACACCAAAAAAGCCATTTAGGTATGGATACTTCTTTGGTTCTGAAACGGCTCAAAGCCGTATTTGGTTCTGAAACGGCTTAAAGTCGTACTAGATGTTTTACAAATCCCTATTTCCAGCCCTAATCCCATCACTCTCGACCCTCCCAGCCCTCTCGTGATCTCTCCCTCTCTCCCGCTCCCCATTTCTGAACCTCCTCGATCTCTCTCCCTCACTTCGCCACTCCATCACTCCCTCCCTCTCGATCTCTCTAAAAGCTTCTCCTATTCAATTCAATGGCATCAACAATCAGGTCAAAACGCCTTGTTTTCCTTGCCTTGCAGCTTCAATGAGATCAACCCATCTTTCATCCGTCCGATTCTAGGAAGCTCTCCATCTCTAATGGGAGCTCTCTCTCTCTCTCTCTCTCTCTCTCTCTCTCTCTCTCTCTCTCACCTATACGCTGATGGGAGCTCACCTTTTTTATCCGATCTTGAGCAACTCTGAAAGAAGGTCGAACCAGACAATAACCGCTGATCTAGATGAGACCCTCCTTGTATCCCAAAACCCTCTTTCTTTGCTCTTTGATCCTTCTCCACTGGTAAGATTTTGATCTTCTCATTCCTCAATAGGTTCTTTCCTCTCCAATCTTTTCGAAATCTATATGCATCCAAATTGTTGGGTGTAAAATCAATCCTATTGCGTCCATCTATCTTTGATTTTTTATTTCTCATCTAATTTCAGGTTTTCTGATGCCCTATCAATGGCTCTATTTTTATATATAGAGAAGCAGAGGCAAGCATCAATCATCTCTCACCGTCACCTTCATCTAATCTCTCTTCTCTGATTTCAATGGCCTCTGATAGGACTGAAAGTTGGGCGGGTTCAACCTGACCGACCTGTGACCGACCCGACATTGGGTTGGGCTCGGGCAGGATGTATCGAGTCCGATCTTAGGCTTAGGCTATACAAACACCAACCCGATAAAACTTGGGTCGGGCTTGGGTTAAGGTCTTGGGTTGCCCGACCCAACCCAAACCCGATCAATATATAAGTTACTAATAAATTATAATAGTGTGGACCGTTTGTGTTGAAAAAGGCATAGGAAATTCCAGTGTTGTTGGGTCTCATTGGTCCACATCATTTTTTATTACACAAATAAGATATGTTAGATTTTTCTCTCCCAAATAGATTGCGTGCTACACAGCATGACTTTTAAAGAAATAGTTGTCTTATATTTTAACTTGTTTGTTTAGAAAAAAAATGAAGTCCTGAACTATAAATAACTACCTATATAATTAATAAAATTATAGATACAAAAAATAAGACATGTATTGAAATATAATAGACTAATGTAATAATGAAAATATTATCATGTATCCACCCGATCAACCTGACCAACCCGACCAAGCCCACTTGGGTTGGGCTTGGGTCGAGAATTCCCAGCCCGAGGTTAGGTTGGGTTGGGTTAGGGTTGAGATACAAGAACCTTAGGTTGGGCTAAGGTTGAGCACCAACTCAACCCAACCCGCCCGACTTTCAGCCCTAGCCTCTGATCATATCCCATGGGATTTTTGTGTATTTCTCTAGAAAGAGCCTTGGAAATGTCACAAGGTATGGGATTTCTCCGATTTTGATTATTATCTCTCTTCATTTCTTCAATCTTAGATCCATTTTGGGATATTTCTCTTCAGATCTGCGTATGTGATCAATCAGTATGATTTTTTGCATCAGGTGCTTTTCATGGTTGGCCATTTTGGATAGGTTGGATGTCTTAGGCATTTATGAACATCTACATTACCACTTGAATGGATCATTGAAAAAATGAAGAAAGAATAAATGAATGAAAGAATGAAAGCCACCACAATCTATAGAATGAGACCAAAATTACCACCCACGTGTTCTAACTATGGTTGAATTTGCACTTTCTTTCTTAGGGCCTGTTTAGTTTTCCAAATCTGGTTTTTCAAATCGGTAATGATTATTTACTCTTGTAACTGTATGGTAACATCACTTACATTTGACTATTATGATGATTTTGTTACATTGTTTCTCCCAAAAATCACATTAGTTTTAAATTTTACTTACTTTTTTTTACAAGTGTATCAGACTCTCGAGTTAACTACAAGTTTGTTTAAACAAACACTAAGAATAACGGAAAAATAACTTATCAAAAACAAAAGTACCAAAAATATTATAACCAAATGAGTGATTAAAATTGAAAATTTTCTACAACCATAAATTAGTGCCAATGAATTGTGAAATTCTCCGAGCATTCTGGGTTGAAAGAACTTATTGAGGTGGTGGAAGTTACTGACCTCTTATCAGGAGACGTCCCTCCCTTCTCACTCTCCTCTCATACGGTTGGTGAATCCTAGATCTTCTAGCATTTTCATTATGCTCTCTCTAATGGTGTTGTCTATACATATGGGAATTATTTCATCTTTTGAGATATTTCTTAATGTAGAATTCCTTGCACAAGTAGGAGAAAGGTAAGTCTTATATTTTATTTATCTTATTTCTAATAAAGAAGAAAGCTTTGTATTGCTGCCCATGGAGTAGGCATCTTATCAAACCACATAAATCCATATGTCTCTTGTTTCTTATTTTAGTTTGGCCTTTTTCTTTGTGTTTTGGTCTTGCTCACATTGATCACATGTGAGTGTTTTTTCGTAACAAAATCATGGTTAAAAAGAAAACACCCGACTCTGAATGTGGATTGCGATTGACCCCAACTGCAAAAGTGTTGGGGATGCGACAAGCGCTAACACAACCTATTTGATGCGGAAGCAACCTCAAACAGAATAACACAATGTAAAAGGGAAAGAAAAATTCAAGGAATACATTAATTTTATGTGGGGAAAAAAAAACACGACACCAAGTGACGAACAATCACTATAATTAGAAAGTTATAAGAGATAGAACATCTTACAGATTCAAAACCCTCGTCTCAATGAATAAACTCCCTTCAAAACTCCCGGAATGTCTCTCACAAGCTCTAACACATATGTGCTTTCTTTCAAAGTAACCATTATCCCATATTAACCCATTTTATATCACTCTCGTATATAATTAGAAACAAAAAACCACACTTACACATTCTGCTCGGTTGCACTTTCGGTCGACTGAGACATCAAAAAAGTCTCTTGTTATTCCCAACACCGCACCATATTAAAGTCACTCTATCAACAATCTCCATCGTGGCTTTAATCTTCCAACTCCACTATTTTAAGTTGCTATCACGATCTTTATTCTCTTTATAGTACACTATCATCTCGCTCTTATGCACACCCATCTTCATTCCTTTTGTCGAGCAAAATCTCTTACAAGAACTATTTTCGTAAGCAATTCATCGATGTTCATTGATGAAATTCTTAAGAATAACACGCCTTCTCTATGCTCGCGATAAAATGATGTAAAATCCCGTGTTTAGTCCGAAAAGTCATTGCTTTTTCAAAGTTAATCGTGCTTATGTCAACCCACCTCAACATTCGCAAAAACCAATTCTTGTCATCTATGGCATGATCGGTGCCAAGAACCAACCACATCATACGCATTTATGTGGTGAACCAACGCATAATGACCATGTGGTATGATACCGATATTCAAAATTCCTTACAAGCGCGCCTTACACGGAAATATGTCTCAATCATCCTTCTGGATTCCCGATAATTGGCGTCTTTCGGTGAATTCACTAATTTCTCTTCCTTCAGGTTTTAGAATTTCTATAGATTTTTCCATGTCTATCGGTTAGGAGCCAAACTTCAACATTTTTGTCCTTCGCTTAGACCTCGATCGTGACTTCCCCTTCTTTGGGATTCTTCCCCTATCAACCGAGTGTATTCCCGGCATTGGACGGACTCACAAGGAACGATTATTCGCACGAGGACACGGTCCATAGTCCCATCTCGGCTCCCGAGGTGTTCTCAATGGATTCCATAAGGAGGATTTTCATAACGGTATAACCATTTCCAATAATCATAGCAAGTACATTATAGAAATAACAAAGGCACACATTGCAAAATCCCTTATAAATTTGAACTTTTACATCATCCAAAAGGCCAAAATGACATACATGAAATAAAAGGAAAAGAGAGAAATCCGAACCGAGTCCACGTCAACTCTACTTCACTCTCTCTTACGTCGCTTCCTAGCTCTTGCCTTATCATTCTCTCAAGGTAGTAACTTAAGGGTGGTTAAGTTTACGAATGGGCCGAAAATCCAGTGGGGATTGGAGAGAAGCAGAGGAGCTATAACCTTACTAAGGCTTCCATGAACGCGATGCAATGAGAATGGGTGCATACAGCGTATGCATAAAGGGGTCTGAGCCAAGCAACGCGACTGCGTATTCTGCTCGTCGCAAACCTTAATAAGCTTTCCAACTAAGAAACACGGGGTCATTAACATTGTGATAAGTGACTTTACCGAGACAACGACGTAGGCCTCAACCGCCCTGCAACCAATCACCGACAAGGCGAAGGTAGCGGTCCATTTACCAGTTGGGCCACTAGCAGTCCCAACGCGGTAGCACACCCCTATCAACGACTATCCACAAAGGATGGGATAACGGTATAGGCCCATGCGCATTATTCACCCAATGCGGGTTGGGCGGTCCTTGGTACCATGGAAGTTTTAAGAATCCCTGGATTCTATACCCGGATGCTCATAATATTTTTGGGCCAAACTATACGGCCATTCCGATGGTAGAGGTAAAGACCCAGTAGGGCGGATATTACAGCTTGCAAGCATGTGAATCCACAATCACCCTCATCTCCCAGCATCCATTCTCGAGGGTCCTTAAGTCCACACAATGGCACAACCATGTGGCCGAGCCCTAACAAGCTGTCGATGGTATGGGATAGGCCTGAGTAAGGGGTGTCATAGGCATACAGAGAAGCTTCCTCTAACTCGGCGTCTTACCATTCCTCATAAGGAATACAACTTTAGTCGGGGCCCAATACCGAAGACACGGCTAAGGACTCAATGTGGGCCTAAATGATAAACGGGCTATGGGTCCATGTGACCTTTAACACCTTAAGCCAAGCCTCATTAGGACCCCATGTCGGATCACCACAATGGTCCCCAAGAGGTACCCATTTCTAATTTCTGACTTAGCCAATGGACCACACATCGAAAAAAAAGGGCACCTCTACCCAAAATATTGATTGGGCTTTCAGAAAGTGACCCAAGCCTATCCAAATAGGTCCACGAAAACATAACCCAACTCATTACCTTTGGGCCCAAAGGGAAAGGTAGGGCCCAACATAAAGGCCACTAATCCCATATATTATAGTGGCCTAGTGGCACCGATTATTCACGAGCCGGCCGTAAATGACTGAGCTCGACTTGCCTTAACCGGCCACGAAGATAAAGGCTCCTCCGCGGGCATTCTTTTGTCCGATCCTTTAGCCCCCAAGAACCAAAGGGTGGTGAGGAAGGAAAAGGCCCAAAGTTCTTCCGGGCCTATCCGGCGTAATTCCCAAGGGAAAGAGGTCAACAGACGGCTACATTCATGAAACTCCGCACCCAACTTGGAACGTTGAAACGGATTTATTCCAGACATTAGGAAGAAGACCATTCCGCGTCTTCCAGAGGGGAAGGTGAGGCGAGGACCGCATCCTCCAGAGGGGAGGAGACGAAGGCCGTCAATCCTGCAGCAAGTGGTATCGGGGATGGTTCCCAGCCCACTGGGGCGAAAGAGAGTTCGTGAAAATCTATAACGCCAGGCTCCCTCACATGCCATGAGAGGACATTTGGAACTCACCATCTTGATTAATTAAGGAGCTATTCCTCAAGGCATCGTGCGGCACTGCAAAGCAGAAACGGCAATCCACGAATGGCCCAATTTGGTGCCCAAATGGCCGTGGCGGACTTTCAGGAAAGGCGACCAATGCGGGAGCCAGGCGGCTTCCAAAAGAAAATCTTTGGATGAAGCGAGAGGAGGTTATCTAAGATCATTCTCCGAAAATGAAGAAGAGAACTGCGATTCTACCAGTTCCATGGGCCGTGCGCAGATCACTTAGCTCGTGCTAAGCTTGAGGCGGCGGAGCACATTCGTCAAGCCGACGAGAAGGCTCGGGAGGCCGAGAAGGCCAGGGACCAGGCCGTCTTGAGTCGGCAAAGTTCGAGGACGAGAGGGACCGCTTGTTCCAAAGCGGATATCCGGAATGCGTCAAGGATATAAAGGAATCATTGGCCGACCTTGACCTTTCGAAATCGAGGGTGAGGGCCTAAAATCGGAGAACAAGATGGCCCCACCAAGACAAATTATGGGATGAGGTTTGAATGAGGACCCATTACAGTGGCCCTTTGATTTATTTTTTTTTATTCACTTTGATGTATTCACAAATTGGATTTGTATGTACTTTGATAAATGAAATTAAAATGCTTAGCTTTATTCATTGGCTTTAATCTTTCTTAATTCATAGTCTTTAAACATTGAGTACCGAGCTAAAGATAGTAGACCTTGAGTGCTCGGCGTTCCAGGGGTGAGGTAATGATTGTCCGTCTAGATCTTCTAGCCGATACGTTCTGGTCGGATGGTGCCCGAGCCGATATAGGGTCCTTCCCAATTGGGTCCCAGCCCAGACCCAATTTCCATGGGTTGAAAAAGGTAGAAGAAGGACCATAACCATTCCAAACCTTCTAACCTTAACTCGAGTATTATAGAGCTCCAATTGTCAATGCCACACCTCGTGCGCATTCCGCCACCTTCCCATTGGTTCTTCAAAGGTCGAGTCGAGTGCAAGGAGTTTGATCCATCTCGCATTGAATGAGGTGATTCGAGCCGAAGGTAATCCGACTTCAATGGAAGTGAGCTTCAGAGGCGTCATCAAGAGGAAACCCCAGTCTCTCCATGGGTCATGCGCAAGTAGTTCGGTAAGCCCAAAGAATTTTGGGAGCTCTTCGGCCCATGCTCCTTTGGCCCGCCAAGCTTGGTCCGAAGATGTTGCTTGATAATCTTGTTAACCGCCTCAACTTGTAGCTTGATTTGAGGAAAGAAGGCAAGTCCTCGTTTCTGATTCCGAAGTTGTCGCACATCTCGCGAAAGCTCCTATTATCAAATTGCCTTCCTTTTCCGGGGTACTCCGAATCGGCAGAGAATATTTTTCCACACAAACTCGGTGAGCTTGCTTGGTTATTTTGGCTAATGGCTCCGCCTCGGCCCAATTCGTGAAATAGTCCACGCTACCTAAGAAACTTGGTTCGACCTTTTCCCATAGGGAAAGGGCCTATGATGTCGAAACCCCACCGTGCGAAGGGCCAGGGACCAGTAATCGGGTCAGTGCTTCGGGGGCTTGCCTCGGAATAGCCGCGAATCGTTGACATTTGTCGCAGTTTTGAAAGTAGTGAAGTACGATGTAGCCCGTAAACAGTCTTTTGGGCCAGAGACCGCATCCTCAGTGGTTTCCGCAGATTCCTTCATGGATTTCCCGTACTACATAGTTCGCTGGGGTTGAGGCACCGCAGCAACGGGGCGTAGGAACCTTTCTTATAGAGGGTTCCATTGAGTATGGTATAACGGGAGGCTCGGATCTTAATTTGTCGAGGCCACGGCGAACCTCGTCCAAGGGTCCGTCTCAAGGAATTGACCGGACCGCATCGATCCAAGATAGGTTCCGGAGTTGATAGTATTCACCTCACTAATTGGTTCATCGATACTCGGCTTATCGACGTATTCGACACAGGACGGACACAGGTATATCATCTCCATTGTTGTCGAGCTTTGCTAACAAATCGGTTTTGCTGTTTTCCGTACGAGGGATCCGAGTGACACGTGCGTAGAAATCCGTTGATAAGTTCATTCGCTTTCTGCATGTATGCCCTTAATTGGTCTTTTTGGTATACACCGGTAACTTGATTGACAACCAACTGAGAGTCGCTGAAAACACCGAGGTGCGTGACCTCCATGCTAGCGGCGAGACGGAGGCCGAGTAATAACGCTTCATATTCCGCCGTTATTGTTCGACGATTGGAACGATTCGTAAGGAAGTCTCATAGGTATGCCCAGGGCCTGGTAGACAACCCCATCACTGGCATTCGAGTTGGAAGAACCATCGACCAAACAAATTTGCGTAATAGGGCCGTAAAGGTCGGAGCGGTTGTTCTTGAAACCGCAACATTCTTTGGCATATTCGTTGCTAAGGAGATCGGATGGTGGTGTTCCCTTGCGATAAAATTCGGGTTTCTTGCTCCTTTAATTTAAATTTTACTTAATGTCAAATTCACTCAATTTAATGGCCCATTTCGTGAGTCATCCCGAGTCTTCTGGCGAAGCGGACGATCGGTCATTACGATGATGGTATGGGCATGAAAGTATGGCGAGTCGGCGAGAGGAAGTAATTAAAGCCAAGGCCATTTTTTCCAAAATGGATCTAGATACACAAATAATGATATAGGCGCCAACCGACAATTGCTATTCCTTCAAAAACTCGTATCAAGGCCGAGCTAACTGCCTCGGACAACGCTAGTAAAGGAGCAGAGACTCTCCCGATTCGGGCTTTGATAAGAGAGGTGCGAAACCGAGACATGATTTTAATTGTTGAAATGCCGCTTCACATTCTTCCGTCGTCCATTGTTTGTCTTCCTTTCAACCGTCGAAGAAAGGGAGACATTTATCCGGGGCTCTGGACAGGAACTGCGACTCGTCCAGTCAACCTTTGGATATCCCTTATGGTTTTAGGGGATTTCATATCAATCAAGGCCTTTATCTTCTCAGGGTTTGCCTCTATTCCTCGCTGACTAACCAAGAAACCGAGGAACTTTCCAGAGCGCACCCCAAAAGCACATTTATTCGGATTCAGCTTCATCCGAAACTTTCGTAGGGTGGTAAACATTTCTTCCAAATCATTCACATGATCTGCCGCGTGTATACTTTTGACGAGCATGTCATCAATATATACTTCCATGGTTCGGCCTATGAGCCGAGCAAAGATCTTATTAACTAATCTTTGATAAGTTGCGCTGGCATACCAAATGGCATCACTCGGTAACAATAAAGGCCTTTGTCGGTGACAAAGGTAGTTTTTGATTTATCTGTCTGATGCATTACAATTTGATTATACCCTAAATATGCATCCATGAAGCTAAGGAGCTCATGTCCGGCGGTACTATCTACTAGCTGGTCTATCCTTGGAAGCGGAAAACTATCCTTTGGGCAGGCTTTATTTAAGTCAGTATAGTCAATACAGACCCGCCACTTCCCGTTGGATTTCTTTACGAGCACGACATTCGCGACCCACTCTGGATAGTATACTTCTTCTATGAAATTAGCCTGGAGGAGTTTGTTGACTTCTTCTTCGATGATAGCGTATCGTTCGGGTCTGTCGGATCGGTCGATACGATGGATCGATGTTGAGTCGGTGAGTCACCACGGAGGGTCGATTCCGGGCATATCTTCATGACCCCAAGACGTCGGCGTACCTACGGAGCAGGGCTATCAGCTTTTCTTTCAAAGGGGACTGCAGAGACGAGCCAATTCGTACCGTCTTGGATCCATCTGTCTCGACCAAGGGGACCGAGACAAGATCCTCGACCGGCCGTCCTCGTTCATAATTCTCGCCCCGAGGATCCAACGATTCGATCGTTAATATGTTGGTCGGACTTTTGTCGGCGGCTCCTTTTACGGCTATCATGTAACATCGCCTCGCATCTTGCTGGTCTCCTTTGACTCGACTCCCGACTCGGTTGGGAATTTCATTGAAAGATGGTCGTGGATACCACGGCCTGGAGGAGACTCAATGAAGGTCCCGAGTATTGCGTTGTATACCGATGGTTGATCGACGACCAGGAAGTCTACCATCATCGTCGTCTGACATGGGGCGCTACCAGCAGTGAGTGGTAACGAGACAATCCCTTCAGGCAGTACCTGTCCTCCGGAAAAACCGATCAATGGGGTCCGAACTGGGCGCAGTGTGGACCGTTCGATCCACATTTTGTCGAACGCCTGGGTAAATAACACGTCTGCAGATGACCCCGTATCGACGAGTATCCGAAACACTTTTCGGTTAGCGATAGTCAGGGTGACAATCAATGCGTCATCGTGGGGGTGGTAGATGCCTCGGGCATCTTCCTCTGTGAACGAGATGCAATATCTTTCTCTTTTCTTCTCCTTTGGTGGCCGATCGATGATCATGAGATCGGACTGAGGCTGACTAAGTTTTCTTGCATGACTCCTTCGTGCATTGTTTGAGTTGCCCCCACCTTGTGGACCGCCGATAATCGTCCGGATTTCTTCCATAGGCTGGCTCTCGGTCGGGCGTGCCTCAGCCGCCCTAGCTTTAACCATATGTTCTCTGAGTCGGCTGTCTTTTATGAGTCGTTCGATCTCTTCTTTTAGGTGACGGCAATCACTTGTGTTATGCCCGTGATCACGGTGATAATGGCAGTATTTATCCTTGTCCCGCCGACTAGGATTACTCCTGAGCTTACTGGGCCAGTTAACAAAGCCTTCATTTTTTATTTCCATCAATACCTCTTCCCGAGTCTTGTTCAGGGGAGTATATGTGGAAAATCTTCGATCCGGCCGTTTGCCTGACCTTCGCTCATCACGCACTTGATCATCCTTGCGTTTCCTTCCTCCGGCCGAGTCGGCTTCCTTTTTGGCCGACTCTTTGGCCAAAGTTTTAGTTTCACGCAGGATTCGTGCTTTCTCGGCATTCGCGTATTTATCCGACCGTGCCATAAATTCTGCCAGTGTATCGGGCGGGGTTTTGTCTAAAGATGCCAGAAATGGCTTATCTCTAACTCCTTGCATGAGCGCATTGAGAGCCGTTTCTTCTGAATGTTTCCGAACCTGGAGGGATTCGAAACTAAAACGCTTGATATAATCTTTCAATAGCTCTCCCTGCTTTTGAACTACGTTGTTCAGATGTGCAGGGGGCTTTAACTTCTTCTTTCCGCCGACGAAGTTGGTGAGGAAAGCGTCACTCAGCTCAGCGAATGAACTGATGGATTTTGGTTTCAACTGTTTGAACCACAGTCGAGCTACGTCGGTCAATGTGAGAGAAAAGGCCCGACACATTACTGCATCCGAGGCATCATGGAGCTCCATATAGGTTCTGAAGCATTCAATATGTTCGGTCGGGTCGGTCTTGCCGGTGAAAGGAGTGATTTGAGGTAATCGAAACCTCTCGGGTAACCGGGCCTTCAGTACCGAGTCCACGAAGGGGGACGCCTTCGCTTCGGACCCGGTTGAGAATACATTCCGGCCGTGCTTCATGTCCGCCATTTCTTTCGCCATCTCTTCCCGCACTTCTCTTTTAAAATTCTGAATATCGGCTTTCCAAGGTTCACTGCTCTCTGCCGTGCCTTCCATGGATGGGCGATTGCGCCTCCTTCGCTCTATTTCGTGCCGGAGATCAGTCGGGGGCAAGGAAGCATTGGCTGACTGTGCTGGAGATGGTTCTGATCCACCTTGGGGTTGGCTCGGCCGGAAAGACTGCGGCGCGGAAGGTTGAGGATCAACCGCCGTAGTTGGTACGCGCGCTGTCTCCCCTTGAGGATGCGGGAGCGGCTGCACTTGTTGCTGATACATTCGTTCCAGCATCTGCTTCATCATATTCATATCGGAGCGGATTTCTTGAACCTCCTTGTCCAACCGACCATCGTCGCGACCCCGCTGATTGTTGCTTGTTCCGGTCGCCCCTCGTCGGCGGTTATTAGGTGGGTTCTGGGCTGCGGGAACCGCGACTGGACCCGCTGGCCCTGTAATTGCATTCTCATTCAAATCTTCTTCTGGGACCGTCCTTCTAGTCATCACCATTGAAATCCGTATAGAGACACGAGATGGCTTTTTGTACGTTCCCACAGACGGCGCCAAACTGTTGATGCAGGTGTCTGGTTCGTCCTCCTAGACCCTTGTATGCCTGCACAGAAAGAGGACAAAGGAGACCCTGGCTCGAGCAGGGGACCCTCCGATGCCAAAGTCAGGCCTGGACTCGGGGTCTAAATGTATTGAGGAACTTTTTAGAGAGAATTTGTTTCGTACCTCTCAAGGTGACAGGGATCCTTCTTTTATAGCTGCTGGGGCCTTTGTCGCACAAGGATTTTCCTCCTGATATTGAGCGCGGGATCTTCTCCTGGTATCACGGAGATAGGATCGTGCCCATCTTGAGCCTTCATCCGATCCCGTGAGCTTCGGGGTCGGAGATCTTATCCCAAGATATCCGGGATGAGGCCCGACCTAGCGACGGTCGATCTGGCAAGGTGGTCCGCCCGACGCATGCCCGGGACGCTGATGAGTCGTCCGAACCGACTCAACCTTTGTCTCGGTTTAGCGAATCATGCCTCGGATTTGACACATCCTTCGGTGACCCGAGGCATTAAGTCCGAGTCTTCGGACTTGTATTTTTTGCCCCCAAGAGAAGGCATTGATATGCTCAGAGAGATCCAATCCCTTCACCATTTTCAAATAGTACAACTGTCTCTTTAGATGTAGATGATTGAAGAGCGATTTCGTCATGTAGATGCTCTCCAACTTTGCCCCAAGGCCCACGGTAGTCATATCATTAATGGCATTATAAAGAACTTCATCGCCCAAGCACAAATGAATTGCGCTAATCGCCCTCTGATCAAATTCACCCCAATCATCTTCTTTTATCGATTAAAGACGTTTTGCTTTGCCAAGGGATGCATGTTGTATCCCTTGCTAAATTAGGAGAGTTTTTATCTTCATCCTTCATAATTTAAAATTATTTTTACCCGAAAACTTCTCTATCTCGAACTTTACATTTAATCTCATCAATGTCATATCTCAAATTTTATCTAAAAACCCAACGTTCTCTCTGATACCACTTATTGAGGATGCAACAAGCCCTAACACGATTTGTCTAGCGCATAAGCAACATCAGACGGAATCACAATACAAAAGAAAAAAAAAAAATCAAACAACCACAGAGAACACACAAATTTTACATGAAAAAAAAATCATGGCACCAAGCGACGAACAATTCACTATAATCAGAAAATTACAAGAGATGGAATAACTTACAGATTCAAAACGCTCATCTCTATAACCGAACTCCCTTCAAAACCCTCTCGAGTCTCTCCCATAAGCTCTAACATGTTTGTGCTTTCTGTCGAAGTAATCTTGATCCTGTATTAACTTGGTTTATCCCCCATACAGAATTAGAAACAAAAAATAGCACTCACGCATTTCGCTCAGTCGCACCTTCAGTTGACCGAGACATCAACAAAGTCTCTTGGTCAACCTAAATAAATCTTAGTCAACCAAGAACATCACAATGTGCCTCAATCAAGCCAAGAATTCCTTGGGCAACCAAACAGCACTGCGCCAAATTAAAAGCGTTCTATAAACATAAAGTTTCTACCATTGTAAGCTAGGGAGGGGCACCGTGATTTTTGTGAGAAAAACACCCTATTCAGCCATTTTATTAGCACATGTTGGGACATGTGCCAAAAACTAAAGTAGATCCAAAACTCAAGTGGGTAAAAGCAGAAAGGAAAATGCCCACTGTTGAAACCATCCTTGGTCCACCTTGATGTTTATGTACCATCCTAACAATTCATAAGGTCATTGAATATGAGATAAACAGAAAACATGAATATATTAGCCTGATGCAAAACTTATGTGGCCTCTTGAATGTTTCAATGGTGAGACTTCAATCCTCACTATTTCCCATAGTCTAGCTCACTTGAGTTTTGGATATGCATATTTTCTAGCTCATGTCATGAGATGCTAGCTCACTTGAGTTTTGGATATGCATATTTTCTAGCTCATGTCATGAGATGCTTGAAAAAAAAGGATGGATAGGATGGATTTCTCACAAACATCATAGATGGCTCACCATTTTTTTTATATTTTTTTTTATAAAAGTCTCGCTAAAAATGGACTACTTAAATGAAATGGAGTACTTAAATAAGTAATTACAACACCTTTCTTTATTTAATCATTTCCTTACAAGTTGGTTGCAACGATCGTGAATCCCAATGCATGCTTAATCTTTTCAATGATAAATAAAAAATAAAAAATTTCAAACCCATGCAAAAGACGTTTCCATGTATGGATTTCAAAATTTCTTTCCTTTTTTTTTTTTCATCCATAGAACATTATCCCAAAGCCACGTGGCATTTTGTCCACCGTTAAATGACTGTACTTGGGCTGAAAATCTTGAATTTGGACAATGGTAGGTTACATATTCCGCGTGACATATCCCAAACACGACCCTTTACATAGCACCCGTACCAAAACCAGCCTGAACCCGGCCCCGGGTCATGAGATCCGATGATACCTGGACCCGAGTGTGACTTTGCTTTGATCCTATTCGTGTGGGTGGGACCCTGACCATAGGGCCTACCTCCATGTATGCATTGCGTATCCACTCCGTCCATTTGTTTTGCTAGCTTATTTTAGGGCCTGGATCCAAAAATGAAGCAACTGAAAATTTCAGGTGGACCACACTACAGGAAACAGTAGTTATTGACAATTATAAAACTTTGTTGGTCACAAAAGTTTTGGGTCAAGCTGATATTTGTTTTTTCTTCCTTTCATCAAGGACTGTGTGACCTTATTAACATGTTGGATGGTCAATAAACATCACTGTGGACCTTAGAAAGTTTTTCCTATAGTGTGGTCCACTTGAAATTTGTATGTACTTCATTTTCGGTCCATGTTCTAAAATAAGCTCTCAAAACATATGGACAGCGTAGATATGCAATGCATTTATTGAGGTAGGCCCTACAATCAGTTTCCCACCGACATTGCGGGTTCGGTGGACCCAGCTCTATCCGGCTCTGAGAACTCAAATATGGTACATGGACGGACCCAGTAGACCCTGATTCCAATAAATCTGGCTATGGTCAGATCACGACAACACTTGATAGCCTGGTCAAGTAGGTGAAAATTCCTCCCAATCTCTATTATACCCAGTGTGGCCCACCGTGGATGGAACAACTTGCAATGATTGCATTGAATGCTTAATTGTGACCATGATATTCTATGTTTGTAATTTTGTATGATGGCCCATCAAAATGGGGCCTGTCCATGGAGGGAAGTGGATGGAAGCGATTGGATGTACAACACACCAGCGATTAGAGGTGTACACAAATGAGCTAGCTCAGTTAGCTTGATCGACTCGACTCGAAAAAGTTCAATTCAACTCGGTTCAAAGCTGAGTTCAAGCCGAGTCGAGCTGATTTTTTTAGCTCGAAAAAATATATATGAAACCAACACCCTTTTTTTCTTGATTTTTATGTTGCTTAGAAGGTGTTTGATAAAATACCTATAAAACAATTGTTGTGTATCAAATACAGTGAGATTTTAAAAGTGCAGTCCAAGTGTTTGTGAAAATGCTGCAATGGCAAACTCGGCTCGAACCGGCTCAAGCTACTGACCGAACAGACCCAGGCTGGCCAGTCAGGCTGGAGGACCGAGCTGAGCCCAGTTCGAGCTGAAATCAACTAGTGGCCGAGCCGAGTCGAGCTGAGGCCAGCTCGACTCGGTTCGACTCGATGTACACCCCTACCAGCGATATAGCTAGTGTGGGTACGTGTCGTGCTGACGGCCCCCAAAATGATGTATTTATTATATTCATATGGTTTATCTATTTTTCGAGATCATTTTAGAACATGAATCATATTGAAAGCTCAACTGGGCCACACCACAAATAGAAGCTTAAAACATTCGTAGGGCCACCATAACATTTATTTTCCATCCAACCTATTCATAAGGTCACAAAGACCTGGATGAAGAGGAAAAAAAAATATCATATTGATCCAAAACTTCTGTGACCTCAAAAGGGTTTCAATTTTAGACATTCAATCCCCCACTGCCTTTTGCAGTGTGGTCCACTTGATCTTTAGATCTGTATTATTTTTTGGCTCAAGCCTTAAGACGAGCACGCCAAATTGATGGACGGTTTAGATATAACACATACCTCATGATGGAGCCCATAAAACTTGCTAACATCAACACACCAGCTAGGTCGATGACGTGTAGTACACTAGCCAATCCGCTTCCTCCATATTGGAGGGGCCACTAGGTGTCTCGAATCATCATAACCTTCCATCTGTGGGCCCACTAGAGCAGGACTAGGCTGGCTCTAATCTGGCCATACTAAAACTGGCCTTACAGTCAGGTGAACTCTAAAACGATATTAAAGAGTGAAATAATCAAAGGATTGAAATACTTTAATCTTACGAGTCGGGGGGTATCCTCTCCATCCACAACGTGTTTCATTTGTAAGTCGTTTTGATCATTGAAACATGATCATGGTCACAAGTGTCTTTAATCCATCCATTCTTTTTTTAGAATGGTGGCCCACTTAATGTTGGATGGGCCTTCAAAGTAGGTAATTCATGATTGACTGGGCCCGGCATGGCCCAGACAGGGTCTAGATTTCAAGCCCTGGCAGAGCACTAAAGCCAACTTTAGGGACCCAGACCATGGTCTGATGGGTCAGACCCATCAGACCATACGGGATGGACCACCTCGCCGACTGCCACTCGCAGACCTGCGATCACATAATCAGACATTTTCCTCGTCTTAATACTCTTGAAAAGCATAGCGAGTAATATGCAGACTGCAGATGCATTTGTTTGAATTTGTGGGTGGGCCTCACTACTTGAAAGTTGCAGATAGTATTGTAGCACTTGTTTGCATGTGCTGCGCATCACAGCCATGCATCAGGTGGGTCCCATGTGAATTTGAAATGCAGGAGATGTGTGGCTTGACGGGACGCCGGGTTTTGTCCTGCCCGATCTCCACCACACGTGGTATTGTGGTTGGAAGCAATCACCAGGTGGGCCTCACTGCATTAGACGGAAGTTGGAAACCGGTTTTGATGGACGTGTCAGAGTTTCTACTGAAACTGTTACATTTGTAGGCCGATCCACGAAAGCTTTTTCAATTTTAAAATGTGGGGCCCATCACTAAGTGATTCAGAACATTGATTTGTTGTGTCGAATATGGATAATTCTCCGAAATTTCATCCACTGGTGATGCAGGGATGAGCGTGGTGAGGTCGAGCACCGTATTCCTCGGGGATAACCGTTTCGAATCCACGTAGCTTTACTGTACTCCTTGATGTACCTCGAATCCATGAGAAAAAGAAGGAAAATAAAAAATAATTTCTAGAATTTTGAAATAATTTTATTAATGATGAAAAACAAGATTACAAGTCTTTAGATATGGATATGAACCCTAGGGAGAAGTTTCAGAATCATACTATAATTAAAACTCTTAGAAATCGCAACTTACTATTTATAGACAGTAGTGATTTCCACTAGATCTCATGGTTTTCTACCAAAAATAGTATCCTATTTGGCCGAACCATGATGTTCCCTTAACTATTATGTGAACACCTCTCCCCACATGCGCACATGAGCGTGGCGGTGCCCTCGCTTTGTTGGCTTTCATATTGATTTTTGTTACTGTGGGCGATATGTGCTATTGACTCAGGTGTAAAAATGCATTTAATTTAGAGTCGTCACTAGCCAAATGAAGCATAAAATCTACGGCCGGCTAGGAACCATAGAATCTCTTAGGAATCAGGGAATCTCACGATTTCCCAACTTAAGTGACTCTTGCGGTTGGTCTACGGCCGTAGATTCCGAGTAAGGGCCTCAGTGACGAAAATGGAAAGGTTTAAGCACCCTTTTCCACTCGCATAATGTGCGGTCTCTACTTCACAAGATTTGCAATTTTTGGAGATTTAATGGAATTTCTGCATTTTATACTTGGTCATGCTTCGCATAACCCAGGTGGGCCGGGCAGGCAGAGATAAGAAAAAAATTTCTCTAGTCTTACATCATAGAGCCAAGTGCCCTTGGTAGGCAAATAAAGTAAAAGCAGTGAATAAAATAAAATGCTAACTAGCCTTACTTCACATGATTTAAAATTGTGAGCAGGCAAATAAATTGAAAATTGGAAGATGGAGAATAATGAATAATAAAATGTGGAAGTAATTAATGTAATTGAAATGTATGGAGTGGAATGCAAATTAAATAGAAATGGACAAATTCATATTTAATACGTCCGATAGCTCATTCTAGTTTGCGAGATATGTCCATTTTAAGTTCTGACAGTCCGGATCACTTTTATCGTCGACCAGGCCTTTTCTGATGCATCTTGGCCATGAAAGTGCCCATGACCTGCTCTACATCAATAGGACAATCCTTACCTTCTAATTTTTGTGGCCAACAGATAGAAAATTAATTAAGAAGAGAAATCATGTTGAAATTGGTGTCTTCAATTTAAGCTAAAACAGGAATTTCGATCTATCGACAATCTGGTTTGATTGATCGATAATTCTTTGAATTTATGAGTTTACTCACTAGATAGTTTTTGGTAGTTTCGATCGATCTATAATACTCTGAATATATGAGTTTGCTCGCTGAACAGTTTTTGGTAGTTTCAAACGATATGACGTTTGCGCACGACCCTAAGTCATATCCCGTAGATTTGAGTCGGCTTAATCCGAGACTTGTACCATTGCGACCGCACCGTCGCCGCGGTTCCGACGCCGCATCTTGCACACCGATTCGATACCCTGGCCGAAAGATGTGGGCCGGCGTTTATTTCAAAGAAACGCAACTCTTTTACGAACCCAAGAGAATCTCTATAACATGTCTCATCCATCAATCGCTCAATCAATCAATCAATCACCTCATGTCAAGTACAAGAGCAACCCCAAAGTCAACTCTCTCCCTCTCTCTCTCTCTTACACACCCATACATGTCAAGTACAACATCACCTCACATCCATCACTCACATCCATCACCTCTCTTACAACCATCACCTCTCTCTCTTTCTCAACACATTTTCCAAGCAAGCAAAAGTGGTGGACGTCCAAGCTCTCCTAAGAGAGAAAAGTGTGTTGTGTGGCCCACTTCGTCTCCCAAAATCCTTCATCCTAACCCTTCATTTCTCATCATCTTCCATCAAAGAGCGGCACAAGGAGAGCGGCATTCCATCGGACCAAGAAGATCGAACAGTGGGTGTTTCTATAGGCCTAGATTTCATGCTCTTATGATGGGCCAAGTGAGGCCTACCGATTGATGGTATGGATCTTACTTTGGACCCTAGACGTGGCCGATGGCCCACCTTGATTCTCATGATCATTCCATGATGGGGCCATTCTCCATGGACCCCATCATGATGTTTATTTTCATTGTATAAATAGGGTCATCTACACCTTGCATTTCGGTGGAGAAAGGATCTCCACTGTTGATTTGATCGATGAGCCCACATGTATTGGGACCCACTTGATGTATGATTGAAATGTATGGAAAGGGATGGCTCATAGTGGCGGAGCCCTCCATCATCACGTGACTCCTTCTTTCCCTCTCTCCCTCTCTTTCATTTTGTTGTTGTGTGTGTTGATGTGGCCGTGTGGCCCACCCAGATGGACCCCACCATGAAACATGTATTTTATCCAAGCCATCTGTAGGTGGGGCCCACCTTATAAATGTGTTGTATGCAAAACATCATGGACGTGTCCACAGTGAAGTGTGAACTGACGGTGTAGTGTGCTGTCATGCAAACCACAAAGAAAAAAAATGTCAGTTTGATTCAAAGCCCTGGGGTGGGCTGCTCATGCAGGCCCCACCTTGATGTATGAATTCAATCCATGCCGTCCATCCCATTCCCTAGATCATTTTAGGCATTGAGCCGAAAAATGAAGCCAATCCGACTATCTGGCGGGCCATAGCATAGAAAACAGTGTTTTCTACCATTGAAATCCACTCTGATATTTCTGTACACCAAAATACGTCAAATATTAAGCTTGATGGGTCTGTCTTGAGTCGTAGAAGCCAATGGGTGGGGTGGATTCTACTGATGCGGGCCCCACCAATGAAAAACCTCAAAAAAAAATATGCAGCAGGACGTTGTTGCTACTGGAGAACGCTTCTGCGCTCTGGCGTGAACGGGCAGGGACCCACATCCCAGTCGTATGCCCCATGGACCCCACCGTGATGTGTGTAGGACATCAACACCGTGCATTTGGTGGCCCCATTTAAGCAGTGGGCCCGCCTAAAAATCAGCCGTATACGAGCTCAGGTGGCCCACACGGCAGGAAATAGTGAGGATTGAATGTCTGCCATTGAAACCCTTTTATGGTTACAGAAGCTTTGGATCCCTATAAAATTTGTTTTTCCTCTTCATTCTGGTCGTTGTGACCTTATTAACAGATTGGGTGGAAAATAAACATTATGGTGGGCCTCACGTGGGACCCACTGATGTATGTGTTCCACACCTTCCATCAGTGTAGCTCCCACCATGAGGTATGTGCTTTATCTATGCTGTCCATCCCTATCGGACCCACCATGATGCATGTGTTACATCCAAACCGTTCAACCCTTTTTACAAGCTCGTCTTAGGCTTGTGTCAGAAGAAAAATGAGACAGATCTAGGATCAGGTGGACCACATTACAGAAAAAAAAAAGTGGGTTTGAACATCCACCATTAAAACCCTTGGGCTACAGGGTTTAGACCAATATGACATTTGTTTTTCCTCTAAATCTAGGTCTTTGTGACCTTATGAATAGGCTGGATGGGAAATAAACCCTATGATGGGGTCGACTAGAATTTAACCGTGGAAATCATTATCACCGCGGTTAAATATGGTACAGTCCAGTTGATTTTTTGATATGGTTCATTTTTATATAATACTCTATATGGATCTCTAAAAATAGATGAGTTGTACTCAGCCCATTTGAATTGGCCCATTCAACTCGGCCCGTTCAACTTGGCCCATTTGATTCAGCCCACTGATTCGGCCTATTTGATTAAGCCTGATGTGATATATGAGGCCCGTTGTTGAGGCCCACCTTGATGTGATGTATGAGGCCCGTTGTTGAGGCCCACCTTGATGTGATGTATGAGGCCCGTTGTTGAGGCCCACCTTGATAGATATGAGGCCCAAGGGTCGAGGCCCAATGGGATGTACACAAGTCCATTACAATGTAGGATTCTACCACGGTTTATGTAATGATGTTTATGGCAGGCTATGCCTTAGGAGCAATGATGACTTGACACCGACATTGTAAGTACAATGTTGGTTAAATGTCCACATTGTAACTCTCCCTAGGGCCCATTGATAGGCCCATACTGGTTGTGTGCAGGTCATCTAGGCCTATCTTCGTTGTAAAGATAGTTCATCACTTTATAACATGCTTAGTATAATTCCATAATTCATGTCATACGCACCATATGTGTGCTTGATATGAGTAATGACTGATCATAACATGTGCCATTGAGCAGATTACTTATGGGACTCATTGATACAAGCTACCCACATGAGCGCATGGTATGCGCAAGATTATTGCATGACTGGACTGTGCTTCATGCATCTTGCATTTGTATGTCTCGATCATTGTACGCCCTAGCGACATCAGGACTGTGGCTCCACAAGTACATCGTGGATGGCCGTATCGAATACCGAAAATACTTGGTTCTAGCACTGTGGGCACGTAGGATGTCCTTAGGTGAAAGTCTCATAACCATTTTGGTACCAGGAGATGCTCCAATGTCTAGACCGAGTGAATACACAAGCGCAGGAGTGTCGAATACCAGTAGGTCGCGTATCCCACTATGTCGTGGTCTGTTGGAAGGGAGTATGGCCTTATCCGCCCGAGTGAGGGGGTTGTAAGATAGGCTGAGTTTGACCAGCTCGCAAATGAGTCCGCTATCAACGAGCCGGGTAGGTATTGGCAGACTACTGGTCAGGTGGATAGTGTGGTCTATTCCACTTACTGGGCTGTGCGGCTAGGGAGGCGGCAGTCAGTGTGAAGTGTATTAGACCCCGGTGATATCCCAGAGTGAAACTGTACTGATATGTGTACTTGATGAGGACTGGCATACTTGCATTACAACTCGCACATGACATTTAGCTACATAGGTCTCGCATCGCATGGCCTTGGTATGGCCGATAGCATTCATGTCTTGCATCATATAGCTTTGGTACAACTGATAGCATTCACGGACTCACCTGCATACTTCCGCATTACTATGATATTGTATACTTGGCACTTGTCTTGCGCACACACTTACACCACCCTCTAAGCTTTTGTAAGCTTATGTATGACCGTTGCGTGCAGGTGTCGTTGGATCGCAGCAGCACTGAGGCAGGAATGCGTATCGGATCATTTTGGAGCTTTTGATCACCCTGTATTTTCCTTTCCGCATTATACTTAAAGTTTTTGATATAGTGGATATGTGGTGATGTTATTTTGTGACTTGGTTATGATTGTGGTTATGCTCCATTACAAAAAAAAGAAAAAAAATTATACTGAAAATCCTCCTTATAGGATCCCAGGATCGGAATCTGGCATACAAGTGCCGGAATCTGAGAATGGGGCACTACGGAGGCTATCGGCGCTAGATTCGGCGATCGAAAATTTTGTGAGCCCGTTTTCCGAGTTTGGGACGTGACAATAATACTCTGAATATATGAGTTTGTTCGCTGAACAATTTTTGGTAGTTTCAAACGATAAACCATATGGGTTTGATTGATCAGGAAGATTTGAAAAAATCAATATAATTCTTTGGGCACTTTTGAATATGCTCGATTGATCAAACACGGAGGCTTGATCGATTAAGGATTACTCGATCGATGTTGATCGATGGATGGTTAGATTAACGGCACACGAAATTTTACATAATTATGTGATTTGTTTCTTATTCCGGGAGTAACATTATATATATATATATAATGCAGGATAAGAAAAATCTTAAGTGAATGAGGACTTGTTTTAAAGGAAAGATAAATTTTTGAGATTGATTTTTCACAATCGTAATTAAGTTGATTGTATATATTGTAATTTGTTTTTATGATAGATTTCTTGACGCTTTGTGCCGTTTTCTCGCAAAGGTTTTTTCACGTAAAATCACGTGTTCCTTGTAGTTTCCTTTTTTGCTTTTATCTCTCGTTTGTATAATTCTACTCAGGTTTGCTTCTACGGCTCTCAACAAATACAATTGTCCATGTTCAGCTGAACTAGGACCAAGTAAATCAAGCTAAACCGTCCAAATTATGGATCATAGCTTAGATGTATCATGAACCAAAAACTAAGCTTATTTTTTTTATTATCTGACTATTGGGTTGGCTATATTTCTATGGAGGGACATCCTTCCGTGTTGTTTCTTATCTTGTGGGCCACATGAGCTCTATTTTAGTCTGGTTTTTTTTTATGAATCGGGCCAAACATGGGGGCCCCACTTATGAACGTAATGGATTTTAGATACACATCATAGTGGCCTCACAAAACGTTGGTCCTAGCGACTTGGGCGGGTGCCAATTGGTTAACATTGCTGCTTGGCTGAGTCAACCGGTGCAAGGGAAATATAGGCCTAGTCGGAAGGGTCTATACTTTGAAAACACTTGTGTAAAGATCCAATCCGTCCATTAGGTACTGCTTGTGTTTGGACCATGGCCCAAAAATCAGGCTTAATCAAAACTCAGGTGGGCTACACTAGGACTAGTCGATATGGGGAGTCCTACCAATAGAGGGTTCAAATTGTGTGGGGTCCACCATGGTGCCTATGATGCCCCAACATCAGGAAATTTCAAGATCCATGCAGGCGATCCCACATGAATTTAAGGTTTTAGAGATGATTTTACACTGTTACCTATGGTGTGTCCCACCTATGTTTTGGATATTGGAATGGTTTTTAGGACCGTCCCTCTTAAATGCATGTTTATTTGTAGGGGCATTTAAAGCCTAAGTGCTCTTTTTTATCCAAACAATTGTTGGCATTATGCGTTTGGATGTACTGATTGGTTTATGCTGTACTGATTGGTTTTTGCCGATTTTGATGATAAAGCCGCCTTGAAATCCTTTTTCGAAAATTTTTCTTGGTTTATAGGCATGAGCAACAATCCACAATCGAATACATCGATGTAGACTTTCAAGCAGATCACGATGTTAAGCATCAATCCATAATCAAATACACGGATGTAGACTTTCAAGCAGATCATGATGTTAAATGTTCAGCGAGTTGGTAGCGGGTGTTGTAGATAGTTGGTATAGTACCAATAAAAGTGCATCACACATTCTACCATGGAAGCGGAGTATGTGGTCATGGGTTAAGTGTCTAAGGAGGTCATGTGGCTCAAGAAGTGCACCTTAAAGATCCATGTTGTCTAAGGGTTGATAGGTTATTGCCAATATATTGCGACAACACAAGTAAGGTTGCATAATACAAGGAGCCATGACTACGAAGCATGTTGACCAAAAGTATCACATGGATTAAGAATATGTGGAGGACAAGACTATAAAGGTTCTGCTGGTAGCATCAACAAATAATATTACAAATTCTTTAACTAACACATTATTTAATCATCTGTTTAGTGCCTATGTTTATAATATGGGAGTACGTGTGAAGGTGGAATGGTTTTAGAGCAAGCAAGAGACTGTGAGGGTTTTGTCCTAAAAAACTAATATAATTAAACCTACATTTATGACATAATACATTCACTCTTTTAGCTTAGTTAATTCTTATGGAACATGTTATTTGTATGGGTTTGAGAAGGTTACCTATAATGTCCCAAAAATCGACACCTGAGTACAGAGACTCTAGTCCCGAGTTCCCGGGTGTGAGACAAATGAAAATGCATGTGTGACATCATTCAGATTCACATTTATTTCACACACAAGCAATCAAAGTAACACAATTTAAATTAGCAGTTCCAAAGTAAGGTGGAGATAACAAAAATCAATGAATATAGGGCTAACTGTCAAAATAAAATAGAAAAAATAGTGTCCGCCCAAATGAGAATTATACAAGCCACAATATATACATACCCAAAATCAACACATAAAATACGCCCACTGGAGATCTCGATATCACCTGCATCGATAACATCGCCTGGTTGGTGTCTTAAAATACCGTCCCAGGTGCGAGTAAGTAGCTAACTCAGTAGTTCCATTAGTCCTAAGTTACACATATTATCAACCCAATTAGCGCAAGTAATAATAAATAAGAAATTAAACAGTTCCTAAATACTCTTGTTGAATGTGCGTATGAAGATATGACATGATGCACGCTCTTTCCAAACAATACTCTCTCTAAAGCGACTTCAACGCCTATTTCGCATATGTCAACGCTTCCTCACAGGCGGCCCAATGCCAAATCGTAAGTCCTATCTAATGCAATATGATGAATGCGTATATTAGTTGAGTAGTTATTAGGTTCCATTTATTCAGCATAATGAGGAAGCTAGGGTACCCTCATTTTAACATGGTCTCAACTGAATCACTAAGCTCGGGGCGGCCGAATCAGCTCCTTACTTGTGTCCCTTGATCCGTATTCGGGTTTATGACCCAGACAACAACTCCCTAACCAATGTGAGGATAACACTGGCCCGACCAACTGGTCCGACCAATCCCACATCAAGGACCCGGATGATACAGTCCGAACACACAAGGTTAGGCGGCCCATTGACAGGTGTTGGACACCCACAAATGATATAAGAGTCGTCACCCAGACACAAATGTAAAGCGGTCATGGCATCATTACAATTTGATGTGTGTTCACAACCACAAGTGTAGGGTCGCGATGTAGTAATAACTCGATAAGACCGAGGTCGAATCCACATGGACTAAACTTGTATGTATTCTGAAAATAACTAGAACTAGAACTTAATATATATATATATATATATATATATATATATATATATATATAAATATCTAAATTGAAATCTGAATAATTGAGAGTAATTGTGAATAATGTTAATTAAAACTTATGAATTTAAAGGTGGGAACTAGGGTGCTAAGGATCCACTTGTAGCTATCAAGATGCTACCTTACTTGATTCAAGAAACACAATTGGAATTGGAGTCCTCTCCTATCCAATTGGAAGATAAAATAATTAAATCAAATCTGAACTTTTCATTGACCTAATTCTCAATGGAATGGAATTGTGGTGATTGAAAGGGATTTCATCACCCTACCATGCCCAGGAGACGATGGTGAACAACGGAATTTACCATTCTCACTATCTCAGAAATGGAAAAGAAGATATACAAAGCTATCACAGCATCTATTGTAATTTTAGTCACAATAAATCATAGAAAACGAAAAATATTCCCTTAACTGCAAATTAGAAATCAATGAAGTTTAATAAGAACAAGAATCAAATCAAAATAAACATCCAAACACACTACAAGCTTCACCTCTTAGCCCTAGCTAAGAGGTTTAGCCAACCATAGACATGATTAAAACCAAATCTCTTAAACAAAGCATGAAAAATAAACTAGGGAAGAAGAAAAACTCTTTAGCGGCTACTCTACCCTTGTGTGTGCTCCTTGAAACCTTTCCAAACCTTAAAAGATGCTTTAGAGCATCCCTGGGAGTTCTATTTATAGTTGTAGAACTCCAACTTTCACACTGAGTTCGAAAAATCTAGAAGCTGCCTCAAATTTACACACTCTGCACAGTTTTTCAAAAGTATTCGAAGTTTTAGAATATGCTTTTTCAGGACAATTTCAGAAATATGTTTGTTTTCGGGACAATTTCAGGATTCATTTTCTTCACTTCAAATCTTTGATCCTCTTCATTCTTCACTTGGTTTTCTTGGATCTTTGGCATGTGAATTCTTCATTAATGACTTCCAAATCTTCATTTAGTAATCTTTTGAGCATAAATCTTCCTTTTGGCATCGATTTCACCTTAAGCTATTCAAATCACCTCACAAATGAAAAACATGCATAATTAAATCGATTAAGTACTATCATGTTTATAAAACAAAGGTATAAATAGGGGGAAATATGCAATATTTCACACTCAACAATGTACTAGGCTCATAGGCTTCTTGGTTACTCATTAGTCACTACGGGGCGGCTCATGACCCGAGCATAGGCCGACAGCTCGAACACGGTGTCCCATACCATCACGCCAGGCTCATGAGTCTTGTGGATCGTACTACTAACAGTTATAAGTAGAATCATTCAATGAGAATGGGGGTATCCTAGATTCTATTTGTCGTTGCCATAAATTGTGAACACACATGGTCAGTTGACCATTGGCCTAAGTCAATTGACTTGAAAAACTCCGGCGCAACCGACATTGGGCGCGAGCATCCCGTGTAATCTAGCTACTGTCGGTCAACCATATTCGACCAAAGGTCAATCAAACAAGCCTAGGGTGGCCGACTTAACTCGAGTCACCCTTAGTTTGGGCAGTTAGCCGACTTTCCCAATTTTGTAAGTAACCAAAGCATCACTACAACCTAACAATTCATCATGTCATTATAGCATGGATTTAACAACATAGCTACTTAGGCACTTCATCAAATATGTGAGGATCATTAGCACAACACAACCACTTAGGCAATTTATCAAACACGTGAGCATCGATAGAACCACACATGTACTTAGGCATTTTTATCAAACATCTGAGCATCAATAAAACCACACATCTACCTAGGCATTCCATCAAGCATGTGAGCATCAATAAATCAACACTTTCAATCACTTAGACATTTTATCAAACACATGAATATCAATAAGTGACTAACCACACATGTTGCAATCAAACTCGGAATATGGATATGCTAACAATCAATAAAACATTCATCATAAAAGATCATTAACTGGGACCCTCATGGGTCGATAAAAAGTTACATAAGGATAATGGTCCGCACCATTACAATGATTCATCCGACTTAGCGAGTATAGGGTTGGGGTTTTAGGAAAAAATATCAATTCCTAATCAAATCAAAGAAAACTTAGGTAAGATTCATAGAATCTAACATGAGATAGTTTAAATAGGAGGTGAGAAGCATTTCTTACCTTCGATTGTGCGTAGGGGTGGATTCAATGGAGAAAAACGACAATGGCTTGGGTTTTGTCAAATAAATTTCGATTCAAGCAAGCATGAAGGACCTCACTCTCTTCTTCTCTTTCTCTTTCTCTCTCCCTTTCTCCATTCCTTTCTCTCTTCCTCCCCAATTTCTAGCAAAAATTCGTATAGGGAGGAGGGGTTGCCCAAACAATGGCCTTATATAGTGCCAGAATTGGTGAAAATGACCTTAAGGGCTAGGTTTTTACTATACTAGCCCTATGGGAGTGTGTTTCTACCTTTTGGGGGCTATTACGAGACGTAAGAGTTAACACCCACCGTTGGATAGTCGACCCTAGTGTTGATTTACGGATAGACCCAATCGGCCTGCCATTTGGACGCGTCGATTGACAGGTATAATCAGTAGTCCGTTCGACAGTCACTGATGGTCGATTAGGGCCGTGGATATATGAATATGTGAAAAATATTAACTTAGATTATTACCCTAAATTTGGTCGTGATATAACGGTCTAAAAGCCACAACTTGGAAAAAAACTGAATGTAGATAAGTGACTCAAGTTCTTGGTTAATTTCATGAATATTCATATCACTCATGCACCAACCTTACAAGTCCAAGTTGAGTGATTCAAGTCATGATATCGGCTCGATGTCTCGTGATGGACGTCAAGCCCACTAAGATGAACGCATTTCTATAGCATCGGGTTTAGTGGCCCACTAACGAGGGGTCTAGAGCTCGTTCAGATAATCATGGTATTTCTAGAATGAATTGGGTAGTGAGATTTCTTATGCGCAATTATTATGGTTTGGATTTGCTAAGTTCATAGTGTGGCCTATTCGCAACTGGCGAAAATGATGATTCGATTACAATCACTATAAACTATCGGTTCTTAGGCTAAAAGGATACTGGGTCAATTTGGTTTGTTAATTAAGATCTGACCCTTAGTTGTCTCGGCTTTAAGTAGATATTTATTTAGTCGTGGTTGTCTTGATTAGTCAGTGATAGGTTGGTTAGATTTGGGTCTATGTGAACAAATCACAAGGCTAAGCCCAATGTTTAAGTAATCAACGGATTCGTTGGCTTCCTATGATTGATTAATCGGATTTGGGCAGTTCTTTACTGACATCACCCACGTATAGGCTCACCTCAAGCGTTAAGGGTCATTCAGTTATATCGAAAATTTTAAAAAAAAAAATTGAAATTCAAAATAGCAAAAATTCAGGATGTTACATTACCTTTTATGTTCGTTGTTACCTGAAATTGGACAAATTGGTTAGCCAAGGGAAAGTTATGGTGTATGGATCTCATTATCTTGGCTATGACCATATAGATTCTATAACATATCTATGATATGTATTTATAATGGTTATCTCATGCCAAGGGATTACCTACTTGGAGTTAGGATTGACAATCTTCACCATTAGGGCCAGCTTGGTTTCATTTTGCCTCATTCCTATCCCTAAATGATTATGTAAGTATGCCATGAATGGTCCATTGCATAGGGACTTTAGCCATTTACATTGGTAGAATCGCTTGTAAGCATCTAAATTAAGAGACCTATTATGCACAAACTAGAATAGACATGTGGCTGCACTTGTCTATCAAATCTCTAGGCATGAGAATGTGTGAATGAAGAGGCTTTAATTAATCATGATTTAGCTCTCCTTACGAGGCTATTGCATGATGTGAGTGTAGCTTGGGGTCTCCATTAGAATCCTCGAAGCACACACGATTCATGAAGTGAGCGTAGCTTGGCGTCTTCATTGGAATCCTTGAAGTACACATGATTCAACATGTAATCCACTTAGTCTACTGCAACGCTCTGAATTTTTGCCAACTTGGAAATTACATGTCATTGGGTGTTACATTTAATTTCTCGATTTGAGTGTACATTCGTGCATCTATTTGCACGTGTTTGGGTCCAAAAGGAGTGATTTTGGGTCCACCAAAATCGTCTATCCGAGTGAGAGTATGAAGTTTGGGCAACCTAAACAAAACATGACAGTGCCACCGTGAGGAGCATGGTGGTACCATGAAAAATAGAGATTTTCCTAGTTTTAGAAGTATCCGACAATGTAGGAAATCTAAAAAAATTGGGGACAAACTTTAAGACCAAATTCCCGAATTTGATACGTTTTGGAACTTGAAAACATGAAATGGGAACCTTGGTTCAATTTTTCGTGCTATGCAAATTTGAACATAGCAATTTGAGTATTAGGATTGCCTTGGTCAATGTGATCGAATCTGTAGGGTTGCGATTCATTCACAATTGTTCAAAAAACCACTTCGGTGGGTAGACAGAATGAAGAAGAGATTAACTTTGAGAGTAGGGAGCATGGAAATCCAAATTTTCCAAAAAAATGTGAAAAAAGGTAGTCACGATTGACCAGGAAGTGTGAAGGTCGGCCCAAAATGTGATAGCAGCCCATGGTTGACCTTGGAGAGCACGGTCGACTGTGCTGCATTAAACAACAAGTCTCCAATTCTGGCCCTAAAATTCTACAAATTAATATCTAACCCTGTTTAGAAGCATAAGCACGCTAAATTCAAAAATTTTAATCTTTTTTATAAAACATTGATTGCCATGTTAAAGTTTGATGGGTATACTTTTATAGAAAAATAATAAATAAATAAATAACGAAATTAAAAGGAGGTTGATTTTAGGACGTTCTAGAAACTATATAGAAAATCATTGGTTTCAAGTGGCTAGTACTTCTGAAATTTTGAGAATTTTTCTATAACTCAAAATGGAATGAAATTTGGTGGGACTAAAGTATATTTGATGAAGAATTATCTAAAAAATTATAAAATAATTCAATAAATAAAAGTGCCAAAAATATTACAAGCAATAGACTTATTGAAACTAAAAATTTTCTGTAACTGCACGTCACCAATGGGTCAGACATATCTTTTTCATCTTAGAGTTTTAGTATTCGGTATCTTTTCAAGAATTGTTTCTAATCATGTCATGAATCATCACGTGTGATTAGATTATGATTTTCATTTCTTAGTATATCTTACTATTTCAGAAAATTTCTAGTTTATTCGAATTATGACTATTGATTAGAGTGATTAGACTAAATTATCGTTATGCTAATTATGAAAAGGCCACACTATGAATTTAGCTAATATAAACCTTAATCACCCTATATGAGAAATCTCGTTGTTAAACATATTCCAAAAATACCTCAATTAACCGAACTAGTTCTAGACCACCTGTTAGTGGTCCACTAAACTCAAAACTATAAAAAGACGTTTGTCTTATTGGGCTTGACGTCCATCGCAGACATTGAGCCAAGGCGGCACGCGGAATCACTCAATTTGGATCAATTTGGAGCTGAAAGGCAGCACATGTGTTGTGTAAGGCTGGGCTGAAATCAGTAGGAACTTAAATTAATTGTCCACCTTCGATCTTTTTCAAAGTAGTCATTTTCATGTCGTTAGATCGCAACTAAACTTAAGACGCTAACCTAGAGTATTGTCCTACACACATCCGTACAGTCGCGACCCTATCGATGATCAATAATAGTCGAACTGACTTTTAATCATAACTGTTGATCGGTGTTATGATTTGTGGGGTGATCAAACTCTTACGTAAATCACCACTAAGGGCAACTATTCTACGATATATATCAACCCGTAAACCCTTTATTGGACCCCCAAGAGCTAGAAATAACCTCTCATAGGGTTCTAATACTAAGTAACCATGCATTAGTGCTATTTATACACATTTGGCCCTATAAATACCCATTTATTTCACTTCATCTCTCCCCATGCGAATTTTTCCTAACAAATGAGAGAAAGAGATGTAGAGAGAAAGAAGAACAAGAGAGTCGGGGGGGAGAGGGTGGACCGAGTTAGGTCCAACCCGACTCGATCACTCGATCCAACTCGATACTAAGTCCAGCGTGTCTAACTCGATCCGAGTCCGGGTTTGGGCTGGGCTGATCCAAACCGAGTCCGACCTGGTCAGAAATACTGTGTCAGATCGAGTTAGCACCGATTCAGATCAGGTCATCGGGCTGGCTAGCCAGCCTTAATTTCAAAGGATCCACCTAGTCAGCGCAGCTGACCGAGCGTGGACCGAACCAAAGCAAACCAGAGAATGAGTCTTCTCCTTCATTTTTCTTCCTGCCATGTTCGTTTCAAATGAACAAAGGGAGCATTCGTGATGAGCCCACCATCATCGACCATGAGGATGATCTGAACCATCCATATTGTAGGGCGAGGAATTTCGATCAGAACCTAGAAGTTTGCATGAGTGCATGTGCACAAGCGTGCATAAATCATGAACCAAAAGCCCACCCGTGCATGAGAACTCGAATTCAAAGATAAGCCCTATTTCAGCTCAAAGTGCTTGCGATGCAGGAGAAGTTTTCTCCTTTTCTATCAACCAGTCACATAAGATCATCCCAACCATTAAAATTGAAATCACATGGATCTAGGCTAACAGGGCAAGAAACTTCCAGTGCACCAAAACTTTTTATTAAAATAGAAAATCGTTTCTATTTTTGCCTCTTGCTATTACAGCTGGAGTCAAATTCTCCTTCAAATCTAAGAGAGAAGTTCTACCCCAATCCTATCCATTCATACAGACATATATCGATTGTCCAAACCAGATCACACGGATGGAGCTGAGGTATTGAAATAGCGATTAGCCTCTCCTAGCCCATAATTCCAAGTATTAGATGGATCTGCAACTTTGGTGAGCCACACAACATGAATTGTATATTAACATTTTAAAAAATGCACCTGATGGGCCACTGGTTGTCGCCTACCGGACGGGAGAGGAGAGAAGAGAGAGGGAGAGAGAGAGAGAGAGAGAGAGAGAGGTGGGGGGGGGGGTGGGGGGAGGGGAGGAGGAGGAGGAAGGCCGGAGGCTTGCTGCCGCCTGCTGGATGGGATGGGATGGCAAATGGATGCTGAACGGGAAGGGGTTGGGTTTTTCGGATCAGAGCATGTGGCAGGTAGGATAGAGAGGATTAGGAATTAAGTTTTTTTATATGTCATACCCAACAACACGAGTCGAGTCGGGTTTCAGATCGGGTCGAGTTTGATGGATCGAGTTTCGGGTCGAGTTACTGGGTAACTCGAACTCAACTCGGTTTGAGTTCAGATTGGGCGAAGCCTACTCGGTTCAGACCGACTCACCCATTCAGTTCGGGTCGAGTCAGGTCTGAACGAGTCAGACGAGTCGAGTGTGGCAAGGCGAGTCAGTTCGTGCCTAGCTCTAGTTCTTGGTATTACTTTTGCCAGATTCCTCTTGACAAAAACCCTTAAAGCTACTTTTTCTTCTGTCGAATCCACTTCCACTCACAACTGGAGGTAAGTGAAGCATCCTATCTTCCGATTTCAAGTCGTAAGTGTTAAATTTCATAAATCTTATGTAAGCCCTCTCGATTTAATGTAGGAATCGATTTTTTCCTAAAAACCCTATCCTCAGATTTGTTCATGCTAGGACTTAGGGTTTCGACGATCAATTAGGAGTGGTTCATATTATTGTAGAAGCCGTAATTGAGCATGGCCCCGTGTGAATGTCGTTGTACGCCAATTCCGGGTTCTAACTCGTCAAATTGAGTTGGGGTTTGCTCGAATTAAGTTAGGTAAAACCTTTAGCACTTGATTAAAGTCTAATTAGGTTAGAATTTAAGTTACTAATGATGAAATTGTAATGAATTAGGGTTAAAGTGTTTTTTCTAAATTTTCGACACTAGAGCCACATTTGAATCGAGTGCTTTCGATTCTAAGATAAATGTCTACCCTCAAGTTTTTACTTGGCATTTTAGATTATAAAAAAAAAAAAATTATTTGCTATTTAGTTAATAAATGCTCAATAAAATGCTTGAGTAATAATATTAGAACTCTTCAATGTCGAATGTTAAGAAACGTTGATATAAATTGAATTGTGTTCATATATATTGAATTGTATTGAATTATATGTGTATTCAATTGTTAGGTGGTGATATAAGTCAGATTGTGTTGGTCTTGGTTGGATTGTACTAATTTATACTCATGTTCAATTGGTATACCCTAGAATGTTATTGAAATTCCTTATGATGATGCTTATGTAGTTTTTAAATTCGAATTGTTATTGTGATGGATCGAGCTCCACAAATTATTTAAATAATCGAATGGCCCGCTTTTGGATGGTTATCCAAGACTTATATGGCTAACTAAAGTTGAACATAAATTATCGATAATAATTGGAAGTACACGGGATGCCTTACACCCAATGCCGGTTTGCTCGAGGTCTTACTTAGTCTATTACATCAATCTAATGCAGGGCTCGATCATTCTTATGTTTAGTAATTATATAAAATTTGATAGAATGTGGGATACCATTATTACCATTGATTTAAGTCTATTTATAACCATCAATGTGTTACAATCCTATAAAAACTCATGAGCAGAGCATGATGGTAAGGGACACCGTGTTTGAAATGTCAGCTATGTTGGGGTGACAAGCTTCCCCATAGTGACCAACGAGCATTAATGGAGGTGATAGATTGTTGTTCAAATGGCCCCCATCAAATACTCAGCCGATGTTTGCGTGTCATTGTACCATTCGAACGAAACTATCGGCTGAGTAATTTGACGTAGGCCGACAGCTCGGACACAGTATCCCATACCACCATGCCCGGCTCATGAGTCTTAGTGGGATCGTATCGCACTAACAGTTATAAATGGACTCATCCATTGCAAACGGGGTATCCTAGATTCAATTTGATCATGTCGTACATTGTAAACATACATGATCAGTCGGTTAGTGGACTAATTTAATTGACCCGGGAAAACCCAAGAGCAACCAGCAATAGGTGTAAGCATCCCGTGTAGTCCAACTATTGTCAGTCGTTCATGTTCAACCCGGATCGATCGAACAAGCCTAGGGTGGTCGATCTAACTCGGGCCGCCCCTTGGTTTCGGTAATTTATCAACTGACCCGATATCCTCAACAATCCTAAATATCGCTAAGGACTAACAATTCATCAAGTAATCATCACAAGATTTCATATGAAATCTAAATTTAGCAACACAACCACCTAAGTATTTCATCGAACATATGAGCATCAATAACATATCACCATCACTTGGGCATTTCATTGACCATGTGAGCATTAATAAAATCACACATTCACCTAGGCATTCCATCAAACATGTGAGCATCAATAGAATAGCACATTCAATCACTTAGGCATTTTATCAAACATGTGAGCATCTATAAACAAGTATTCACACATGTTGCAATCAAATTGAAATGTGAACATATTAGCATACACCGACCTATCTATAAACAACAAAATCATTAACTGAGATCCTCAAGAGTCAATAAATGGAAACCTAAGCATAATGGTCTGCACCTTTGCAATGATTCGTTAGACTCAAAGTGCTCCTAGGATTACGGATTTGGAAAAAATCACAAATTCTTATACAAACACCAATAACTATATGAGATTCATGTAATTCATCCTAGAAAAACCTAGGTTGTGAAGTAGAATTTGTTTCTTACCTCTCAATCACGAGTGGGGTGGATTCGGTGGAGGAAAACGATCAAGGATAGGACTTTGATTGGAAGAAACCGATGAAGGGAGGCATCAAAACCTCCCCACTCCTACTATCACTCTTCTTCTCTTCTTCTTTCTCTTTCTCTTTCTCTCTTTCTCCATTTTTCTCTTGTTGAAATTCGTATGGGAGGAGGGGGTGCTTAAATGAAGGCTTTATCTAGTGCCAGATTTGGTGTAAATGGCTCTAAAGGCTGGGTTTTTACTATACTAGCCCTAGGGGAGTGTTTTTCTACACTTTGGGGGCCACTACGAGGCATAGGAGTCGACAACCATCGTTGGATAGTTGTCCCTAGTGATGATCTATGCACAGACACAATCAACTTGCCATTTGCATGTGTTGATCGACGGGTATGATCAGAAGTCTGTTCGACGGTCACCAATGGTCGATTGAGGCCACGGCTATATGGATATGTGGGGGAAATATCGTTAGTCAGTACTCCGACTTTGACCATGAATCGACGGTCCAAAAGTCACAACTTCATAAAAGAACAAAGTGACTACTTTCACTTAAGTTACAGATTTTCACTTAAGGCATTCACATATCTCATGCACTTGGCTTGCGGGTCCAAGTTAAGCAATTCGATATGCGACATCGGCTCAATGTCGCGCGATGGATGTTAAGTCCACTAAGACGAATATCTTTCTATAGTCTCGGGTTTAATGGCCCATTAACAAGTGGTTTAGAGCTTGCTTGGATAATCAAGGCATTTCTGGAATGAATTGGGTATCTAGATTTCTTATGCGCAATGATTAGGGTTTGGATTAGCTAAATTTGTAGTGTAGCCTATTCGCAATTAACAAAAAATGGCAATTCGGTTAAAGTCAGTCTAAGTCGTTAGTTCTTAGGCTAAACGAGTAACCGAATTGATTTGGTTTATTAATTAAGATTTGACCCCTAGTTGTTATAGCTTTTGGCTATTTAGTTATAGTCATTTCAGTTAGTCAGTGATTGGTCAGCTAGATTTGGACCCTTCATGAACAAATCCTGAGGCCAAGCTCGATGTTTAAGTGATCGGACGAATTCATTGGCTTCCTAAGATTGATTAATCAAATTTGTAAGGTTCTTTACCGGTACCACCCGTGTATACGCTCACTTCAAGCATCAAGGGCCAATAAGCGACAACGTAGGCTAGTGATATCAAAAGTTTCCATGGGTTTTTGAAAATTCAAACTAGAGAAAATCTGGAACGTTACAGAAAATTATTTGTTTTGTTATGCTATCATTACTTATGCTTGATTGTATTGATAATATATGTAACTTGCTTAGTAGTTGTGTACTAGAGGTAACATGCATAAGAACATTACATATAGAAATATATATTTATCATAAATCTGTTTATCACTAAAATGTCCCGAGTATAATCTTAATGATATTTCTTCACCATGTTGAGGTTTGACACCTTCTATTTGATATATGTAAATGATTCAGGAATAGGACCAGTTTGTGGTGTGCTTGGGGCACCCTAGTAGATCTCTACTTTTTTTTCGCTTAGTAGTTGTATTTTCTGTACATGCTACATTTATTGTGATTTGTATAATTCTCATATGGGTGGATACCACATTTAGAATTGTATACTTGCATATATATATATATATATGTGTGTGTGTGTGTGTGTGTGTGTGTGTGTGTAAGAAAAGGTACTATGCGCTCAACCTCACGATAAGCTCCCGTGAGGTCGAGCTGTGTGGGCCCCACCGTGATGCGTGTCGACCATCAACACCGTGCATTTGATGGGTCCCCTCTAAATTATGGGATATCCCAAAAATCAGCCATATACGAAACTCAGGTGGGCCATACCATCTAAAATCACGTGAAGACACCGTTAAAACATATAAAAGCACTTGGTGGGGCCCACCTGATTTTTGAATGCTGCTGAAACTTGGTCTGAACCCTCATCCAAGTGGGACACACATAATGTATGGGCTGGATTTGCAAACCACATCTCGGTGGGCCTAAAAAATGATTATGAATGTTTTAATGTGCACGGCCCCTCCCCACTTCTGTATGTGGTGTGGCCCACACAAGTCACGGATTGACTTGATTTTTGAGACCTAGGCCCACGATGGAATGGTGCATCTGACTGATGGGGTAGATGTTCAAAATGCATCACGGTGGGGCCCACACAGCTCAACCTCATGAGACGGAATCGCGAGGTTGAGTGCATATTACCTTTTCCATATATATATATATATATATATATATATATATATATATATATATATATATATATATATATATATATATATATATATATATATATATATATCTCTACCTTACTTTGGATCCACTAAGTTGAAATGCATTACTCTGATTATTTGTATATGAAATGAATATAAACTTGAACGATAACACATGAATTCTTCTTAAGCCCACACCTGGGATCTCAGGACCAGAGTATCCGTGTGTTGAATTTTGGTGTGTGACAAGATGGTATCAGACTAGAGTATTGAGATAAATAAGGCCTTGTAAATGAGGATTATGTAGACCACAATAAGTAGACGTTGAGATACTTAGGGACTCGTTTTAATAAATATATTAGTTAGGCTAAACACACAACCTCCAGAGAAGAATCCTTAAGAACATGGAATGGCGGAACTATAACCGAGTGAAGTATTAACGTTTTGAACAAAATTCCAAATCTTGGTGGTTATTAATAGACTCAATACTTTACTGAGCAGAAGACCAAATTTTACCATGGTTAGGAGATGATGCAATGAACCATATGTACTGGCCAAGCAGAAGATCAACGTATCAGACTCAGACCCACTATAACTATCGTTCCATAGTAGCCAGCCATTGAAAGTAAAAAATTGTTACTTCACCCCTTGGGAATCTCTAATAATTCTTAAGGTAGCTAATAGAACCTATAAAATGTATTTAGAATCATGGACGGTTGAGCGCCCACCTAATTATCCTTAAGACGTAGTCCTAATTTAACATAGGGGTTTAGGCCTAAGAAATTAGTTCAAATGGGCACTAAATAGTTAGAAAGTTATGTATCAAATTACAACACATTCTGACGTACGAATCGAGACATAGATTCTTGAGCCTTGAGGGTAGAAATATTTTTAGGAGGGGTAGAAGTTATGAGTCCAATTTAGTCAAGTTGGTATATGCGTGCATCCAATCAAAGTGGCACAACAAAAGCGTGGTGGGCCCATAGCCCACTGGCCTAGGATGAAAGGGAAATGATCTAGGTTATACGTAGAGTTAGATCACTAAGTAGGATCTGAATCGTCCTCAGAATGTCAATAATAAATCCCTCAAAGGGAAACAATTAGGATTCAAGAACTAAACTAAGTCATTTAAGTAGATCGGATCACTAAAAATAGGCCCAATAATGAATATGAGCCAAATCATTATAACAGGGTCAACGTACTCATGAATGGGCTCATTAAATACGAACCTAATAGAAGTCTTAGCTAATTTTGGGAACCAAATTATTTTAAGAGGGATATGTTAATTAGAAATTGAATGTCTTTGGGCGTTACATTTAATTTCTCAATTAAGCGCATATCCATGTGTGTATTTGTACATGTTTGGGACCAAAATGAGGGTCGCCTTCAATATCCACCACCCATCACGTGAAGCACACCTTTGATTTAGATCGTCTATCACATAGGCCCAACCTTCCATGTAAATTGTCTACCATGTAGAGCCTACCTCGTATGTGGGGCCATCACTCATTAGGGGTCAACTTTGATGTGGACTGTCCATTACATGGGCCCACCTAGATGTGGAGTTATCCATCATGTGGGGCCCACCTTTAATGTGCATTGTCCATCACATATAACCCACCTTTAATGTGAATTGTCCATAGTGTGGGCCCCACCTTCAATGCGGATCATCCATCATACCGGTCTCAACATGGATGTGGGGTCATTAGTCATTAGAATCCGACCTTTCACGTTGACCGCGCATTATGTGGGGCCACTTTAACATGGATCATCCTTTATATGGGCCCCCCTTCAATGTCGACTACCCATCATGTTGAGCCCACTTTTAATGTGTACCATCCATCATGTGGGCCTACATCACGTCTGCGCACTTCAATGTAGCCCATCAATCATGCAAGGCCACCTTTTATGTGTACTATCCACTTATGTGCGGTGGGATACGCAAGAAAGAGTAAATAAAAAAAGCCAAAAGTTAAAAAGTAAAATATTTTTATTGGTAAGTACAAGCAACCTTAAAATTAGAAGTAAAAAAATTAAAAAAAATAAAATAATAATAATAAAAAAGAAAGAAAGAAAGAAAGAAAGAAGAAGAAGAAGAAGTTGTTATGCGTGTAGTATCTAAACTGGGACGCGGATTAGCTACTGACAGGTTGAGCAGCCAGACCACTGAAGTGACGTCACCAAGTTGTGTGGTCCCGCTACGAAGTATGTTTTGTATCCACACCGTCCATCCATTTGGAGAGACCATTTTAGGGTGGAAACGAAAGAATAAGTCAGATCTAAAGCTCAAGTGGACCCACCGAAGAAAACAGTGGAGAGAGTGACGCCCACCATTAAAAACTTCTAATGGCCACAAAAGTTTTCGATCAAGCTAATATTTGTGTTTTCCCTTTTTTAGTGTCTATGTTCACGTATGAACAAGTTTGATCTTCAATAAACACCACGGTGGACCTTAGGAAGGTTTCAACGTGGGCGTCACTCTCTCCACCGTATTCTTTGGTGGGATCCACTACAGCTTTGGATATACCTAATTCTTTCGCTCATGCATTAAAATGATCTCTCCAAATGGATGGACGGTGTGGATAAAACACATGCATCATTGTAGGACCTAAAGAGCTGGTGACCTCACTTCAGTAGCTGAGTCTCGCTACTCAACCCGTCGGTAGCTAATCCACGTCCTCCAAACAGGCCTTAAATTTCGGTGGGCTCGAGAAACCTCCGGGAGAGAGAGGCAGAGAGGCTCGTTAACAGAGAGAGACAAGAAGACCCAAACAATTCAAACGGACTAGTCCGTGGAGAACCAAGAATGCAAGTGGATATACCTCACCAATCACATTCACTTTTACCAATTAAATGATGACACGTGGACAATAATACAACTACAAACGCACACGCCTTTTATAGAGATTTACATTATACTAGAAAAACCCAAAAATAAATTCCCAGAGCAAAACTACATCTTCCATTTTTGCCCAACTTTTCAATGAAAATAACTTTGAAACCTTTAATTCATGCCCTCTTTCTAATTTGAAAAAATTAGCACCGTAGAAGCTTACCTTTTATGCATTGTTTTTTTTCAACATATATTACAAAAGTAAATTTTTAAATGTGAAAAGAAAATTTTGGACAAAACTACCTTCTAACTGGTAGAGGTTTAGATTGATAAGGTAAGTTTTATTCAGCCCAAGAAAGGACGGTAGATGGAAGTTAAGTCTATAATAAAAGATTACCTACAAGACGGTTCATTCTGAAGCTGGACGATGGTTAAAAACAAACACTGTTTGGACAATCCTAACCATTTAAATCAACGTGTACAAATGGATATTAGAAGACAATAGTCACCAACGGCTTACATTCAAATGAGGAAAAGTTAATTTATTATACGGTCGGATCAATGTAAGAGAATGGCCATTTAGCAGAGGCCGAACACGTGTCACATGATATTGGATTTATTCCGGACGAGGATTGCATGTGAATGCCGTAGGTGGGGCCTATGTGACAATTGTGAGAAATCCATCCGGTCCATCTGTTTTGTTAGTATATGGTAGGACAGGAGCTTAAACAAAAAAAAATTAGCGTGGTAGGCTCTTCCGTACTATGTTTTTTTAAGGTGAGTGGTCCGTCAGGTTTATGTTACAAAATTAGCCGCTTAAAAATAAGACAGATCCAAAAGTAAAGTAGACTGCGTGACTGGAAACGTTGGTAGGGAAATGCCTACCGTTGGAACCGCCCCGGTCCACCGTCATGTTTATATTCCATCCATACCGTTCAAAAGGTCATTCCTGCTGAGATGAACTGAAAACATAAATGTTAGCAGCTCAAAACTTCTTTTCCCAACGAAGGTTTCAACGTTCGACGTTCAACCTTCACTGTTTGTTGTCGTATGGCCCACTTGAGTTTTGGATCTGTCTCATTTTTAACCATGTTTTTAACATGAACTGTAAAAATGGATGGCCGGGTGGATTTCTCACAATTATCACGGTAGCCCCACTTAGCTTCCGTAGCAGGAATTGCCATGGGCGCCCATTTATTCCTAGGATACGGAAATAAGGACGCCAATCTACATTTTTTATTGTTGTGGTACTCATTGAATTTTGAATCTGCCTGTTTTTGTAATTCACGCCTAACATGATCTGGCTCGAAGGATGGATGGAGTGGATCCCACACGGATACTCGTGGTGGGCCCCACAGTGCTTTCCGTTACATTGGCAGGAAATTCTCGCCCTAATAAAAATACACCTACTTCCTAATCCTAATATAGGTAGCACAGACGCAGAAATATATCGTGGAATGAGTGTATTGAAACTTTCCCATACACCTATCTGTGTTTGAATATTCAGATATTTTATAGTAAATCTAAACCGTCCATTTGTCCCAGACCAATCTTGTTAGTATTACTTGTATTAAAAATACTGATCAGATTATTTAAGAATTCATTGAGTGGTATGTAGATGTGAAGAATCATTTATAGAAGAATAGATCTGTTAAAAGATGTATAATGCAATATAATTACTTTAATTTTTCTACATTAGTGTAATAAGTTGGGCTGGATCTAATTAACGGTCCAGATATGTGGTATAGAATAAAATAAATACAAAATAAACTACCTGCATGCAAATATTTCCATGCACTTAACGTGCTCGGTCATTTATTACAGGAAAGTATTCGGTGCTGCGATGCATCATTTGTCGTTGAGAGGTACAGAAGCAGTTAGGATCACGAGGTTTGCTAATTACACACCCGTGTGGAGCACTTCCCATACACGTGCAGACACATGTGAGATAATTGAATAATTTTGAAAGATCTGAGCTTTCCATCTTGTTTAAGACAGTTATTAAATCTTCTAAATTAAAAACTCTATGCTCTTTCAATCTCAAGTGGACCACAATATACAAAGTAAATTGACGTCTAAGAATAATATTTTCTTGGTCGATGATTTTTTTTCTTATTCCGTGACCCATATAGAGTGTACGGTGGCCTGATGTTTGATCCAGAAAATCTAATAAGTACATCCCACCTGAAAGAAAATTCAGATGCTAAAAACGTGTTTTATATTAGCACGTGTGACTGGGTGCAGTTGGCAGAGCTCCCATACACACGTTGAATTAGCAACCTCTAGATATCAATTCCCATTACTAACTCCAACCACGGTATCGACGTACTTTGATTCGGGAGTCACACGTACGGTACCGACGTCGGCGATCGTCGGTGCTGAAAAAGCTATGTAAGCTGGAGAGAAATTTAGGACGGTGGACCCCACCTTTTGTCCAGCTGTTTTTACGAGAGAGGAGACAAACTTTCTTTTGTAACTTAGACCTTCACGTGCGGATTACGAATTTCATGATGAAAATATCCTTCTTTTTTGCCTGCTCTTTTCACTGCTGCTTTTCAGTGTTGCTTTCACTCCCCCAAAGGAAAAAATTAGGTGCTTGCCCTGCACTCTTTTCGAACGAAGAATTGAAATACGGAGGGTTTTCTTTGTGAAATCCAATGAACTAGTTGCATTTCCTTGAAAAGGTTCAAAATATTTCCTCACTCCAAAGCACCTCTCTTCAACCTGCATTTGACCGGTACTGCGGCAGTCAGAGGTATAGATCTTGAAAAAAAAAGCTACACTCGTACAATAACATTGCATGCGAAGTTTGGTCAATTCCATGTGTTAGGCTTAGTCAATTTCATGCGTTAGGCTTAGTTAATTTTATATGTTGATCGATTGAATCCATGTCAAACTCACTCAATTCAATTTGAAGCTCACTCAATTCTATGTTAAGGCTCACTTGATTTGATGCTAGGCTCGCTGAATTTCATGTTTACCCTGCTCAATTTCATGCTAGGATCGCTCAATTTAATGTTTGCCCAGCTTAATTTCATGGTAGATAAGGTCAATTTAATGTTTGCCTCGATAAATATCATACTAAGATTGCTTAATTTAATGTTTGCCGAGCTTAATTTTATGATAGATAAGGTCAATTTAATGTTTGCCGTGATAAATGTTCGTCCAGCTTAATTTCATGCTAGGATCGTTCAATTTAATGTTCGCCCAGCTTTATTTCATGGTAGATAAGGTCAATTTAATGTTTGCCTCGATAAAGATAATGCTAGGATTGCTCAATCTACTGTTTGCCTAGCTCAATATTATCCTATGCTCGCTCAATTTACAGTTTTCCCATTCAATATTCATGCAATGCTCGTTCAATTTAATGTTTGCCCCGCTTAATATCATGCTATGCTTGTTTGAAGAAATGTTTGGCCAACTCAATATCATGCTATGCTCGCTCGAAATATTGTTTGCCCAGATCAATATCATGATATGCTTGCTCGATTTATCGTTTGCCCAGCTCAATATCATGTTATGCGCTCTCGATTTAATGTTTGCTTGCATAGCTGAATTTATAGTTTATCCCGCTCAATTTTCAATTTGCACCATTCGATTTCATACTTGCCACGCTAATGTGTCGGATTTTTCCACTGAATTTTTCAGTTTGTCCCGCTCAATTTCATGCTTGCCCCGCTCATTTCCTAGTTTGGCCCGCTCAATTTCATGTTTGGCCCGCTCAATTTCATGCTTGCCCCGCTCAATTCCTAGTTTACCCCACTGAATTTCATGTTTGCCCCACTCAATTTCATGCTTGCCCCACCCAATTCCTAGTTTGCCCCGCTCAATTTCATGCTTGTCCCGCTCAATTCCTAGTTTCCCCGCTCATTTCCTAGCTTGCCCCGCTCAATTTCATGTTTGCCCTGCTCATTTCCTAGTTTGGCCCACTCAATTTCATGCTTGCCTCGCTCATTTCCTAGTTTACCCTGCTCAATTTCATGCTTGCCCCGCTCATTTCCTAGTTTTCCCCGCTCAATTTCATGTTTGCCCCGCTCAATTTCATGCTTACCCCGCTCATTTCCTAGTTTGCCCCGCTCAATTTCATGTTTGCCCTGCTCATTTCCTAGTTTGCCCCGCTCAATTTCATGTTTGTCCCGCTCAATTTCATGCTTACCGCACTCATTTTCTAGTTTGCCCCGCTCAATTCCATGTTACTCCCGCTGAATTTCTTGTTTGTCACACTGAATTTCTATTTTGACCCGCTCAATTTTCAAGTTACCCTGCTGAATTTCATGTGTTCCCCGCTCAAACTGATAATGCCTCCCTTGCTCAATGGCATGATAGATAGCATTACAGAATTAAACAAGCACCACTTGAAACCATTCGTTAACGACAAAGATCCTTTATTATTTAATCGAGTTTTGTCATATGGCATGTTCCATTGATTTACGATTCACTGATAATGTGTTATTATATTGGTTTTCAGATAATGGCTGCAAGAATCATGTGCTCTTTTGGCGGGAGTTAGAATTTGAAAACAAGCGATACTCGTACACGAGTGGAACATCAAAACAAATGACGCTACATCTCGAGACTACGTACGAGGAGCTTCGATCTAGAATTTACAAGATTATTAAGAGCAGACCAGAAGATTGTGATATTAGGATGAAAGTATTGAATCCTTACACTAACGAATCAATGCCTCCAATCGAAATCGAAGACGACGATGACATCAAAGAGTTCTTGCCTTACCAGTTTGAGCATTCGGATAAATTCATCCTGTTAGTCATCGAAACAATCCAACACATCAATACCACAACATATGTGGACAGTGTGGCTGAGGAGTATGGCGTGGAATTCAAATACAATCATTCTCCATTACAAGTGGTAGTAAGCAATGATCAATTACCCGAGCCGCCGCAAACATTAAACGTCGTGACTACACAAGTCAGTGGTGCAGTTGACATTAAAAGTAATTATGAATACAAGACACCGCCGTTAGCATCAACAGCAGATCTGCCATCATCATCCACCATCCCATCTGTGCGTGTAAGCGACATTCCGCTTCGAGACCTTCCCGATACATCAAACCTCATGACTCGTCAAGTTCTCACACCGTTTGATGATGATGCATTTACTAATACAAAAATGTTAGAATATACTAATTTGTTATGTGAACCGACCGATATAGTTGTTGGGCACACGTTTAAGGACAAGAGTCAGTGCCAGTATATTTTGAGTCAATTTACAATTCAGAATAATTTCCAGTATAGAGTAATATACTCAAATTCCAGCAGATTTACCGTGGTGTGCTTCGAAGATGCATGCGAATGGAGGGTTCATGCATCTCGGGTGAATGATACGGGTATATTCAAAATACGGACTTATACATCAAAACACACATGTGGCATGGCATGGATGAAGAGTAATCACCGGTAAGCCAGCAGTAAGCTAGCGTGTGATTTGGTTATTAGCCGCATTGAACAACGCCTAGAGTTGAGGCCACGTGACAGTATCTTCGTCATGCAAGAGAAATATAATATTCGTATCAGTTATTGGAAGGCATGGAAAGCTAGGGAGCTTGCAATTAATCACGTGATGGGGTCTTACGAAGACTCCTACAATCAACTCCCTTTGTATTTACATGAGTTGAGGAGGGCCAACCCGGGGACAGTTACTGTCGTTTCTGTAAACCAACAGACTTGGAAGTTCGAGAGATGTTTTCTAGCTCTCGGACAATACATTCGAAGTTTTCAGAAATCATTGTGGAGGGTATTGACTATTGACAGGACACACTTAAAGGGCAAATACAAGGGTATGCTATTCATCGCCACGGCCTAAATGGGGACAATCATATATTTCCACTTGCGTTTGGCATCAGGGAGTTAGAGAACAGCGGTAGTTGGAATTGGTTCCTTACCCACCTTAACAATGTATTAGGGTCTGTGAAGGGTCTTGTCATTATATCTGACCGACATAATGGCTAATGAAAGAGGTTCCCCAAGTCTTCCCGTGTGCAATCCATGGGTATTATGCGTACCACATCTACAGAAACTTGGTGGACACTTTAAAGGACAAGTCGTTGAAGATGTATTGCTGGATGGCTGTGAAGACTTGCAGGAGGGCCAAATTTGAAAAAATAATGCATGATATCGAAATGGTCAATCCCCCAGTACATACATGGCTGACAGAAATCGAGTACGAGAGATGGGCATCTTCGCACTTTCCAGGAAGAAGATTCAACTTGGTCACGACGAACATTTCTCAGTACGTTAATGCCCTTTTCAAAGAAGCACGCGAATACCCCGTTACGAAATTGATAGAGGCTGTAATATTGAAGATACAGGAATTATTTTACAAGAGACGCAAATCTGCGGCATCATTTGTGGGGTCCATTGACACCATAGGCGGAGAAACAGTTAAAGGATATCGTGCAGAAGAAGCGAGATGTTCGCTGCCATGCTATTTCTCGAGAAGAGTACTATGTCGTTGGAGATTATAACGATACGGTGAAGCTCAGTGAGTTTTCATGTATATGTCTTAAGTTTGGTGTGAAGGGGTACCCTTGCATACATGTCTTGTCAGCCTGCATAAACTACAATCTAGATCACTACTTATACTGCTCCCCATTCTACACGGTGCATAATTACCTGGCCACATATAATGAATCAGTGTATCCAGTATGCGACAATAGCGAGTGAAAAATTTCAGCGGGGATGAAGGAGTATTGTGCGCAGATTAAACCCCCAAGACAGTGGAGGTCAGCTGGAAGACCCAAAAAGCTTAGAATTCCATCGCGTGGAGAGGAATCGAAAACAATAAAGTGTGGACGATGCAAACAAACCGGGCAAAATCGTCGGTTGTGCAAGTTTTCGATACCCGGTGTATAACATATCGTGTAATTTATGTACTTTGTATGATACATACAATTGAAAGTTATATATTACTCCTAGTTGATCTTCATGTATAGCATATCGTGTAAAAATGCATCAACTGTCAGCCCTATCTATACATGCATTCCAAAATGCCCCCTTGTATTTTGGAACAAACCCTTTAGTTCTCATCAATGGGCAACCACACCTTTCCACCCATTTTTCGGTGCCTGCCTGTCCGTATGCGAAGATGCAGGCACTGTAACCATGAAAGGAAAATTTGATCACTGGCTCAACTTTGGAAAAAAAAAATCATCTAAAAGTTTTCAAGAACGAATCGAACCTCACAATTTCACATTGAGAAGCAACTGGGAAATTGCATTTATAAAAACAGAGAAATGGAAACTATCTAATATACTGACAGATTCAAAATAAGTACCCCATGTTTAGGCATTAACCTAGTCACTGTTAGACCTCCTTCATTCCTAGACCACGAAAGCAAGAAAACCTGTAACTGATTCGATAGTAGGGTTCTTGGATGGGTAATTTGTCTACTGTTAAGAAGAGATCGAGAGCATGAACAGGAGATATAACATGTATCAAGTAATCTTATTGTGATAAGATAGAAAATTTTAATTTCTCATTGTACAATAAAAATATATAATATGTAAGGGAAACGAACAAGTTGAATCTTTACCAAATTCATAGAAGAAATCATATATGCACTTCATTATGCATATTGATAACTATCCAAAACCTGACTGGAATCAATCAGATCCAGAAGATAATAAGCATCTAAATGGCATCAATGGCAGCAAGTTCACATATCATGAGAAAACATATAAAATTGCCAAGCAGACAACAAATTCATTGGTTCACCAAAAAAAGAATTTAGATGACGAGTTATAGTAAACTTACGGATGGGCTGAGTTCTTTTTTCAGTTTTGTCGAATGGGCAGATTGATATAAGAGTGGCAGTCGGGTGTGGCAGAGGACTGAGGGGATAGTTTATGAACAATGAATTCTGTGAAAAAGGTGAATGTCATGGTTCGGATTCTTGAGTCCATCTACAGTCCGGAGGAAGTGCATAAATAAATTTCATCCTAACACCAAATACTGTAATCAAAATAAGTACCCCAAGTTTAGGCACTAAAATCATAGTCCCCTGCATCAGTCAAAGTAAAGTTAACACCACTATTTAAAGAAACAGTTCAACAATAATATCCGATAGGCTTAGCATCCCAAAAAGATACTTGATGCACAAGCCAACAGACATGACTAAATGCAGTCTAGCTGGACAAACCGTCATCCGGTAGAGCGACATCATCACGTCGGCAGGTGATTGTGGCAAGTGTCAATCTTACGCTTGACCCATTCCATACCCTTCTGGATGGCCTCAAAAAGTCGCTCCAGTCGCGTGAGTCGTCTGTCCTGCTCATCCATGTGCTTGACAATGTATGCCCTGCGGTTACGATATGACATCCTTCGACTAGTATGACCATACGAGGATCATGGCACCTCAGGCTGCTCTCCCTCTGTAGGATAGTCGGTGTCGGTTGCCTCTGTCTTAGCCGCGTCCGTCTCTACAGCCTGTCTCCGCTGCCTCTACTTCTGTCTCTCCCATAAAATCTTCACTGCGCCTTACTGATGTCGATGCCCCTTTCAACCCCAGTTTCATGCGCTTGATGTTGTTTTGTGTAAACATTTTCACGGGTCTGGGTCAGTCAGTGGTGGGCATCAGGCCAACATGACAGGAGAGTAAACATAATAGGTGTGGAAATGGAATGACATCCCTTCTCGTGGTCGCTATGCTGTCGGCAATTATTTGAGTAGTGATGGTGGGCAGACACAGAGGAATACCATGACAGATACTGTACAGAGTATCTAACATATACGAAGTAATGTCAGATTTGTCCGAGTCCCTCGGATAAACATTCCAGGTGAAGATACCGTGTAACACCTTGTACTTGTCTTCCAGGTGCGTTGCTCTCAGTGCATTACCCTTATGCCACGGAACATTCTGTCCTTTACGAAAATACTTCGTCATTTCTATCCGCATAGCTGGGTTAACAATGTCGTGATCCGTTAAGCCTTGACCTGTGGCTGGAATCCCTAAAAGTTGTACACCTACCCCAGGATTAATGGTGGTGGAGGTCTCTCCAATGGTCACCTAAAATGAAGCAGGGTGCATTGCCGGCGAGTGACAGTATGATAGAAATATGATCACTTGCTCATTTCTGACTATCCCTCCAAAGTCTAACAAGTTACTCCACCCAACATTCTCTAAAATCTGTGGAATCCCAAATTGCTGGATGCACGCTCGATCGACCCTTTTCTCATATATTATTTTTCGGACGCGATATTTGTCGTACATGTTCGTAGGGGGGGAGGAACTTGTGGGATCAATTGTTCTAGTTGTATTAGTCAGGGAAGTCCGTTCCTCTGCCCGTTTCGATGTACATCTTGAACGGAGTTTTGTACGATCTCCCCTAGATGACTCTCCAACCATAGCCTTTTTTCCTTTATCCTTAGGCATTATGAATGTTGAGATGATAGTGCCTGTTACAAACAAAAGGAAATAATAAAATAAGGCAATTAAAGTAATTAAGGTAATAAAACCATCTGAAGGAAATCTGTCGATATTATGTGTGAGAATGTTCCCATTTGTTCAAAACTTACTCAAAATCAGTAAGTGGTTCATATGCATGAAATTCAGTCACAACCATATTCTTAAAAAAGAAACATTAAAATATTTTTTTTTCAATTAAGAAATTTCTCATTAAAGAAAGGAAAACACATCACAATGGAGGGAAAGAATCCTCAATGACAAGGAAGGTAGGGCTAATCCCTCGTCCACGAGATTGGCCATTCGATGAGCATCTCTACAAAACACTCCCATCATTGCTTCACATGGATCCTTGCAATAGTCAAATATTACTTTCCATCACACCCTTCAACCAAATTAATCCCTTCGAAAGCAACAGATCAAACAACACTCGGTGAAACAAAACACAACAAACCAATGATGGATCACTAGGCGTTCAAAAAAAAAAGAGTTGGATCACCAAAGTTTAAAAGAGAAATGGATTGGTTCCAACAGCCCTAATTATATTTCTATTAATTTGGAACTTTTGGCCGATGGCAAGCTCAATCAATGAATCAATAATGTTTATGGGCCACTTGCTCCCACAGCCAATGATCGACAGTACTATTGGGTTACTCACCACCCATATTACTTGAGACATGAAAAAGCAGAAACAATTCATCGGGGCAATATCATTCAATACATTCAAATTGTAACAAAAGAAGACAACGGTGGGAAAATAAAGGGAAATTTTTTAAATAAACTAATTCACCTCTGAAATGCTATGAATAAGTATATTAATGAAAACGTGCACTGTCAACATATGCATGCAGATTGACATATGCGAGAAAAACGGATTGTTAGAATAAAAGAATGGTACATATTCAACATTCACATCCTATCAGCCCAATGAAGATCTGTGCCCTTACTGTTGCTAAACTGTTCATTTGTCGGCCAAGGCAATTAAGGTAATACGAGGATACATAGTCAATTCATTGCTCCCCAAATTGTATGATCAGTGTTTGCAATCTTCATAGCGTCGATATCATAGTTCACATGAAATTCAGTTATTTGGTCCAACCAAACACACCCAACACCAGCAATGATTTTTTTTCCTTTTTTTTCAGATTTTCTTCACATAAGCTACAACAGCAAATGCATGTTAGACCAGATTCCTCTGTTCTTATACCAAAGACCATCATCATAGGCTCATAGATTTGCAACTAGGGTATCTCTATATAGGAATGATGAATGAGATAGACTCCAATGAAACTTCACCACCATTTCAAAAATGGTGGGGACACGACCATCATATACATTGTATGGCACGTTTCCCAAATCATAATCGTGATAAGAAGATCAAGAACTTATCCACCATCAGTGCTTCAAGAACCTGTAGAAACCAATCACACAGACTACCGACATGTGTGCATTAATCAGCCTAACAGTGTATAGGATCACTATCAAGATGATTTCTAATAGGGTGTATGAGCTAAAATCCAGTTGACCATTTGAAAAATAGAAGAAAGGAAAGTGAAAGGGGTTTCCGTTATCGATAAACACAGCATTTCATATCGATTGCAATGAACACAAACATACCGAGATCGTTAAAGAAGAAATCCCTCGAAGAGCCCCGTAGCTAATGTAGAGAAATCCAGTTGAGATGAAGTGGAGGGAACGTTTTAGAAGAAGAAATCTAAAAAACGGAATTTGAGTGAAATAAAGGATGGTTGGTGAAAGCAGTTAATGCAGTTTTTTTTTCAAAACTGATCGTCGTCTATAATATCGACAAGTTGTTGATATATCGACAATATCGAAATTTCAACAGTCAGATGACTGGAAAGTTCAAATCTATAATCGATATTATCGACTACTAGTCGATATATCGACAATATGCTGTCAATAGTATCTAGAACATGTTGATATATCGAGTAAAAATGGAATTCTTGGGGTTTGGTTACTGGATACTTTCAAACGTAATTTGATATTATCGACAACCTATTGATATATCGATATGTGGAGAAAAATATTCAATAGATATGTCGAGATTTTCCCGATATATCGACAAAATATGAAAATGCATGAAAAGTTTGCTGGACATTTGCACTCCAGATTCGATATTATCGATATATTGTCGATATTATCGACAACTTACATCGATTATATCTATGATATGTAGATCATATCAATAACTAACGTGCATCATATCGATGATATATCGATAACATTGACCTTACATTTCTGATTGTTTAATTCGTAGATATCATCGACATATCGTTGATATATCCATAACTTCTCGATATATCGAGTAAATTTGAAATTTTTGGGTTTGGTCGCTGGATAAATACACACCTAATTCGATATTATCGACAATATATCGATATATCGATATGTTGAGTGTAAAAATCTACTATCGATATATCGATATGGTCTCGATATATCGACATATCATGAAATTTCACCAAAGCTTCCTGAATAATTTTCGTTCATTTTCGATATTATCGACATAGTGTGAATCTTATCGATGACTTATATCGATAAGATCGATGATATGTCGATAATATCGACAACTTACTTTATATCATATCGATGATAAGTCGATAAAATTGACTATACATTTGGAACGTTGGATACCTACATATCATCGACATATCGTAGATATATCCATCGTCAAGGTCGATATTATCAACAATGTGTCGATACATCGAGTAAATATTGAAATTTTGGTGTGTTGTTGCTGGACACATACAGCCATTATTCGATATTATCTACAACATGTGGATATATCGATATGTCACCTACTATCGATATATTGATATACACTGCAATTTCAGCAAAGCTTGCTGGACGGTTGTCATCTATATTTGATATTATCGACAATGTGTCGATATTATCGACGACTTACGTAGATAACATCGATGATATGTAGATCATATCGACGTTTGCAAATTTTGCAATTTTTTTTGGTGTATTTTTTTTTGAATTTATTCATGTACGTTTTTTTGGTGTTTTTTTTTTTTGTTTATGTTTGGGTTAGTTTGTTGTACACTCCCTCCATGTTAGCCATCCCCACTAGGGATCGATACGAATATGAATAAATTTCATCCTTGTTGGAAGTATTTGAAATTTTATTTGGGTGAGAAGTTGGGGTTATGTGTTCTTGAATTTGTTGTGTGAATAATAGTACAGTACCATGTTTGCTTTTACTGCTTGTATTTTTTAGCAACCAGCCAAGGAAAACGTACCTAAATATGACTTTAATTTGACTAGTAAACTGTGGAGTTGTCCCAAAAGAAAATTTAGGCACAAGGATCATACAATTCCACTTGCGTGCATTCGGAACAATGAGGGCAGGTTGGATACTGTATGCGTGGGATCCAAGGTAAGAGGGAAAAAATAAAATTAAATAATTATGGTATCATGTATTCCATGAGAACTATTGAAACACAGGTTTAAATTTTTAGTTCTTGATTGAGTAGCAAGTGGAAATTTTAATATTCTCCACATAATACTCACCTAGTTTCCCCTGCTGACAATCCCAAGCACAATGATTGCATGGTGGAAAATCATCACATCAAAGAAAAACATTTTTTCCCTGCTGCATTTGGCATGAACCCATAGTTTCCAAACATGGCCTAAAGGAAACACAAACATCTTTGGCCTCCCTTTAAAAATCACCCCATTGCAGTAAAAAAGAGAAGGAAGTGCCCAACAATGGCTGCATCATTGTGTATAGAATCCATACAATGTGTAATATCAAGATGTTGAACTTGATCTAGAGGAATTGCCAAGCATTGAGTTCCATGTGCATTGAACTTGATCGACGAGCATATCGAGACAAACTAAAAATACTGTGGGACAAAGTATAAAGTTCATTTCATCATCCACTAAAATTACAGAGTATGCTATACATCGAAACTTGCACTTCCGGCGAGTATGCTGAAAATTTCCAAGTATGTGCATTTTAGTCCGAGTTCTTTCTCTAATCACGATAGACTTAAGAGGAATTCGGATCAACCCTCTCAAGGCTATCGTGATTAGAGAAGGAACTCGAACTGAAATGCATATACTTGAAAATTTTCAGCACTCCAAGATTACTGTAAACCTCCGTATAATACATCTTTCCAAAATTTTCCCCCCATGCACTACATAAATATCACCTACTGACTACAGACAAGCAATCATATGCTATTGACTTCCTCCAATCAGAGGTGAATTTTTGCATGTCTATTCCCTCCAAGGTGAGACCGTTACACAAAATGTCAATGAATTTCATCACGAATATGCCGCAGTCATAACCATTATCCTGCTTCGGCGCAGATTCATCGAATCTGATGGTCCACTTCTTCCCTTCAAGCGCAGTACTATCTCTAGTGGCATGGAAGAGAATGGGGAGTGCATCGGTCATATTCTTCAACTTATGTTTGAACTTTGGCGTTAGATATGTGTATAAGTTATCCACAACAACGATTTCTCTTACTCTAGGATAGATGACCAGCAAAAACTAATGTGAATTTTCATGATTTATTAGCGCATAGACCTATCCATGATTCACAAAATAATATATTTGTCAAAACATGATAGGACATATAACAGTAAGAGATGATGTTCTGTGACAAGTGCATTACCTGTTCATAACACCAAATTGCTTTGGCGTATGGTTTATCTCGTTGCCTGGCAATTGCGTAGGCCGTGGTCAACTGGCCTATTAGCGACGCCGGTTCAGATGCCGAATTGGAGACCCGGTATGCGATCAAAACCGGCAAACACCCCTCAAGGCTTTGCCGTTATAAACATAACCAAAGTTCAATACATATAATAAAATAAAATTTTCAAACAGATTAAGGATTACCGTAATAAATATTTACCGTAAAATACATAGGACAGAACTTGTAATCTTGAGGATATGCTATTGAAAGGGCGTTATGCCTTTTCTCAACGAACTCGATGTATGTGTCGATAGCCTAATCAATACAATAATACGATTTTGTCATAGATTCATGTAACAATTAATTACATGGCAATCAATGCATATAGAGAATAAATTAGTAATGCTTACCTAGCTGTCAACCTAAGCATCTTTCATCCATATCGTATCGAACCATTTCCCTACTATCATGTCCTTGTTTGCTTCATACCACTTCTCTACCTCTTTCACCTCCTGTGTAGATAGTATCCTGAAAGGATCCATCTGTAGAGGAAATGGTATCGGAGAAGTAGCAAAAGTTGTTAATTGCTCGAGTTCAGGAACCATCCCAGGGGTTGTATCGAATGCAGACAGGGACAAGTATGACGGCTTTGGTATCCTTTTGGTTTTCCTTTCATAAACGGGATGAGAATTGGATGCATGTCCAAGTTCTTTATCTTCAATATCATTTTCTTTCACTCTCTTCCTCAACTCCTCACCCTCCTCCTCCATCAAAAAATATCCCCTCTATTTAGGACTACCTTCCGTCTCCTTATTAAACTCTTCCCTCTCATTCGCTAACTTTTTCTTGTCCTTGAAGAACCATTCCTTGTCCTCCCGAGGGGTTGTATCGAATGCAGACAGGGACAAGTATGGAAAATTCTTGTAATATGACGGCTTCGGTATCCTTTTGGCTCTCCTATCATAAACGGGGTGAGAAGTGGATTCATTCCATACATTACCTTTGACATTACTATACGATTGCACATCCAGATCCACATGTCCAGGTTCTTTATCTTCGATATCATTTACTTCCACTCTCTTCTTCAACTCCTCACCCTCATCCTCCATCACAAAATGTCTCCTCTGTGTACGACTACCTTCCTTTTCCTTATTAAACTCCTCCCTATCATTCGCTAACTTCTCTTTTTCCTTGAAGAACCATTCCTTGTCCACAAATAACAAATCCTTCTCCCTCTTCAGTAACGTTTCCCTGTCATCAAACATTGCTTCTTTCCTTCTCGTCTCTACCCTCTCTTTTCTCAATTCATCCCTCTCATTTTTTAATTCCTCTCTCTCCTTCTTCAACTCTTCCCTTCTCAATCTGAAATTCCTCCATAAGAACAACATTCGGTATACCCCCCCCCCCTCCCGGCCCCTCTCCCTCCACGCCTTTCTTATCACTATCATCTGACTCGTCATCCTCCTCGTGATCAATTTCATTACCCTCCTCATCATCTTCCTGGGTCTCAGTAAGCTACAAAATATATAGATGGATATGTAAGAGTAAGGATAACTTTACAATGGCAAACATGAAATTATAGTTCATTTTCCATAACATCTCACCTGGAAACTGTCACGCACTGAGCGAACGACATCCGTTTCCCATTCTCGTAGCGTTGGTTCTAATTTCATTACTACTGATGTCTGCAAAAGAACAAAGAGTAATGTTAAATAAAAAAGCATATACGTCAAGTTAAGCAAAGTAAATGTTGTAGATATATATATATAAACTTACAGTTTTACTCTCGAAAATAACATATATTCTGTTGTACCTCCAACCCTTCCAGCCTCGATATTGAATGAAGCGTGGAATTTGATGAGGAACATACGAAACAACACAGTCTTGTAGGGCCGATAATATCTCTACTGCCCATACCTGTCAGAATGAAATTGCACCAGGTTAAAAATCCACAATTGACTATAGAGGGAAAACATATACAAAGTAAAAGGTGTTCTTACTTGTAGAGGAAGGACGCAACCACATACAGTGTACCGAGGGGAACTTGATGCGGCAACAGCAGATTCGATTCCTTGCGACATTGTATCGTATCACAAACTACCCCAGGGATACCTATAAAAATCATTTAGCGAGTCCACCAGTTAAATAAAATCCATGTTGCACATGGTTTTCGGTTCGGTTCCCCTAAGAAAGTGCTCCACAACTAGAAGTAGGGCAACCTTCACGACGTCCTCATGCTTATCGCTATTAACTAATCTCTCAAACACCTCCATTAGTTGCTTCTTTAATACTGGATATTCTTTGAAGTATTTGTCTCTTAATGTATTCGTAGTGCAATGATTCTTCGGTACAGTTAGATCTCCAATCTTAAGACCGGTAATGGGGCCGAAGTCCATCTCGGTAAAGTGCAATCACCTCCCCTTGATCTCAAATACTAGATCACCTTTGTATCTTACAAAAAGACGGTGAAATAGAGCCCCTAAAAATCTAAAGGATGTAACATACAATAGAAACGAGAAAGGAGATTACCTAAACAAATTTAGGCGATTATCATGCTTCTCACTCCACCCTTCACCTTGTCAAACCACCATGTCAGTGTACACCTAGATGTTGGGTTGGGGATTGCGGCAGAATATTCGTCGCCTGCAGAGATGAATTAAAAAACATATCAAACATAAAATTCACAAGATAAACATAGTGGATGAAATCAGACTACGTTGAAAAGAATGTAGCATTTCATTAATTTGAACAAGCTTCATATGAAATGAAGACAGAACTTGAATGGGAAATACCGAAAATTGTGCGAGACAGACTATCAACATAAGTAAGACAAACTATAATTTGATCGGGACAAACATGAAATTGAGCGGGGTAACATATTATACTGTAATATGCCGGGATGTATTCAAGCAAACCTCTCTAGAGAAATAACTGCAATTCTTAGTGACACTGGCCAATAGTTACTATGAGTTCATTCATTGATGGTACTATTTTAGAAGCATAAGGTCTTCACATAAAAGAGAATAATTTTAGAACGGATTCAATAAAAGCTACAAGCAACAAATCCGATTACGCTTGCTATGCCCCACAATGATGTTTTATTTGTAATACATCATGTTCATCGGACTATCTAATACCCCTCCATTTTCATCGGATTATGTATACACCAAAACCCCATATGTGGGACGGCACCTAAACATTGAACGAAGCGGGACGAACATGAAATTGAACGGGGCAAACATGAAATTTAGTGGGGAAACATTAAATTCAGTGGGGAAAACATGCAATTGATCGGGGCAAACTTGATTTACAGCAGGGGAAACATGAAAATCAGCAGGACAACTAATGAAATTCAACAGGGGAAACATGAAATTCAGCAGGAAAAACTACAAATTGAGTGGGGGAAACTTGAAATTCAGCGGGGAAAACAGAAAATTCTGCAGGAAAAACTGAAAAATGAGCGGGACAAACATAAAATTCAGCGGAGCAAACTATGAATTCAGCTGGACAAACTAAAAAATCAGCGGGGCAACCTGGAAAATCAGCAGGGCAATCATGAAATTGAGCGGGGGAAACATGAAATTAGCGGGGCAAACTAGAAAATTAGCGGGGCAAACATGAAATTGAGCGGGAGAAACATGAAATCAGCGGGGCAAACTTGAAAATCAGCGGGGCAAACATCAAATTGAGCGGGGCAGACTAAAAAATCAGTGGGGCAAACTAGAAAATCAGCGGGGCAAACATCAAATTGAGCAGGGCAAACATGAAATCACGGGGCAACCTAGAAAATCATCATGCCCACTGTTTCCGTGGTATGATCCACTTGATATTTTGATATGCTTCAATTTGTGGCTCAACCCCTTAAATTAGATGGAAAAACGGATGGACGACGTGGATATACTATAGGAAACGGATTGGCTACTCTCCCTGCCACTAGCCAATGGCTGGTGTTCAGTGCTCTGTGGACCCCATCATGATGTATGTGTTTCATCCATGTCGTCCATCTATTTCTCATCAAACTAGCAAGGCCCCAAATCTGGATGAGCATGAACTGTGTAGTAAACGAGTTATATTATGCTGAATGTTGATTGTCAAATTCCATAGAACATACCTACTCAACTATTTTCAAGTCATTAGTTCTTGCAATTTTATAACTACACAAAGTACCTAGCCAAATCATTATTAGAAGTGTTAAAGCCAAGTCATGCCCATAATTACCTAGCCAAACATGAAATTGTAAACTCAGCATTTCAATCCGATTACACTTGCTATGCCCCACAATGATGTTTTATTTGTAATACATCATGTTCATCGGATTATCTAATACCCCTCCATTTTCATCGAATTATGTATACACCAAAACCCTATATACGGGAGGGCACCTAGACATTGAACGGAGTGGGACAAACATGAAATTGAACGAGGCAAACATGAAATTCAACGGGGGAAACATTAAATTCAGTAGGGAAAACATGCACTTGATCGGGGCAAGCTTGATTTACAGCGGGGGAAACATGAAAATCAGCAGGGCAACTAATGAAATTCAATAGGGGAAACATGAAATTCAGCAGGAAAAACTACAAATTGAGTGGGGGAAACTAGAAATTCAGCGGGGGAAATAGAAAATTCTGCGGGAAAATTTAAAAAATGAGCGGGGCAAACTATGAATTCAGCGGGGCAAACTAAAAAGTAGTGGGGCAACCTGGAACATCAGTGGGGCAAACATGAAATTGAGCAGGGGAAACATGAAATCAGCGGGGCAAACTTGAAAATCAGCAGGGCAAACATCAAATTGAGCAGGGCAAACTAGAAAATCAGCGGGGTAAACTAGAAAATCAGCGGGGCAAATATGAAATTGAGTGGGGAAACATGAAATCAGCGGGGCAAACTTGAAAATCAGCGGGGCAAACATCAAATTGAGCGGGGAAAACTAGAAAATCAGTAGGGTAAACATCAAATTGAGCGGGGCAAACATGAAATCAGCGGGGCAACCTAGAAAATCATTATGCCCACTGTTTCCATGGTATTGTCCACTTGATATTTTGATATGCTTCAATTTGGGGCTCAACCCCTTAAATTAGATGGAAAAACGGATGGACGACATGGATATACTACAGGAAACGGATTGGCTACTGTCCCTGCCACCAGCCAATGGCTGGTGTTCGATGCTCTGTGGGCCCCATCATGATGTATGTGTTTCATCCATGCCGTCCATCTATTTTTTTTAGATCATTTTATCATATTATACAAAAATTGAGGTATATCCTGATCTCAAATGGACCACATTACAGGAAACAATGTTTAATGAACATCAACCATTAAAAACTTTTTAGGGGCCATAAAAGTATTGGGTCAAGATGATCTTTGTTTTTTAGCCTTCATCTAGGTCTTTATCACCTAATAAACAGATTGGATTTCAGACAAACAATATAGTGGGCCTCAGGAGGAATTAAATGATGGATATCTAATCACCATTGTTTTCCTCTAGTGTGGTACATCTAAGATTTATATCCCTCTTATTTTTAATCTTGTAATATGTTTTCTTTATGTAGGCATGGTTTATTTTCCCTTGTAAGAAATAGATTCTTTCACATGCATATTACTCCTTTTAGTTAGGGATTTATTTTAGTGCTCAACTAGTAGTCCTTGGAATATTCATTTGAGCGGGCCAAACTGGAAATTGAGCGGGCCACCAGCCAAATTTCCATGTAATTTGGGGCTCAACCCCTTATATTAGATGGAAATTGAGCGGACAAAATGGATGAACGGAATGGATGAAACACATACATCATGGTGGGGCCCACAGAGCACCGACCACCAGCCATGTACACCATGGTGGGGCCCACAAAGCACCGACCACCAGCCACGTACATCATGGTGGGGCCCACAGAGCACCGAAGGAGTAGCCAATCCGTTTCCTATACTTATTCATTCAATGTGGGCCCAACTGAGTTTAAAATATACTTGTGTTGCGTGCTTTTTTCGTTGGACCGACCATTTTCAGAAGAAGATGAAATGTTGCTAAGGGGGCCCATAAAAGGGTTTTTTTCTTTCTAACGGGGTGAGGAAAGGGGGTGAAAGCAACGACAGTGAAGCAGCAATGGAAAGGGAGAGGAAAAGCAAACAGTTGAAAGGGAGAGGAAAAGCAGCAGCAGTGAAAAGGAGGGGTATTTTCGTCCTGAAATTCATAATCCGCATGTGCAGGTCTAAGTTGCAAAAGAAAGTTTGTCTTCTTTCATAAAAACAGCTGGATAAAAGGTGGGGCCCACAGTCCTAAATTTCTCTAAACTGGACGCGGATTTCGTACTACCGGGTGTACAGGAGTCGATCAAGTCTAACTGGGCTCAACTCGTCCGGCCAGTCACCAGCCAAATCCAGCCCGAACCCGGCCCGACCTAGTTATCGAGCCAACATGTCCAACCCAAACTTGACCCGGTCAACAATCGAGCGAGTTCGGGCCAGTTTCGGACCTTACAACTAGTTCATGGAAAGTATATTTAGTGTTAAATTTGCCACAATTTAATACAGTCGCAAAAAACTAAAAGCTAACCGAATTTGGGAAATATCATGATATTATCACAACAACGTAGTTTGATCATTTTTTAGAGAAAATATCGAGAGATTTCAAAATCTCAGAGATAATTGTAACAATGGTTCCCCCAAACTTGCCTTAGGGGGTCTAATTTAGGTTTCGTTGGGTAAAGGTACGAGAAGTGCATCTGAGGTATGAATCTTGACCCAAATCCAATCAGGGTTGAGACTCTCTTGAGAACCATTAGCTCTTAGGATATATTTCCACATAACTCTCCCACTCTGCACAAGCCTACAATAGCAGAATTCCATCGAACACCAATAGGCATGTTTTCAACTTCACCATTTTTCACGTATATACTTAACATAGCATTGCAATCCTCCATGGACATTGGCAGAAGGTCTCTAGCCTCTCCCATATCCCCAATTTTCACATATCTAACAACCAATTGCATTTCATGCTGCAAGTTCCTTCAAGAGCATTTCATCAAACAGCCATTGTGCATTCTACCTAACATATGCCCAAATGGGTGTAGTAACAGACAACGCACAACATGTTTCACAGCATTTTATCAAACACCTGCCGGGCGAGCATTTGTATACCCAATACCCTGTTAAAACTCAAGCAAACCTGTCATGGCAAAAGCATCATTCTCAACACGGATCTTCAACAGTTGCCCATGAATCCATAGGTTAATTAATATACCCAATGGGTACCCTAATTTTAAATGGGTAAGAGGTGGTGTACTGAGACGGGTAGGGTTTTGAATACACACACACACACACACACACACACACACACACACCACTTGACCGAGTAGGGCCGAACCGGGACCTATCCGAACTCAGCCCAAACTCAATTTCAGGCCGAAAAAAATGGCCCATCCCGACCTAAACTCAATTCCGAGTCGAGCCGAGTCGAGCTTTTCCAGGCTGAGTCGAGCGAGTTAACCGGGCTAGCCCGGTTCGTGTACAACCTTACCGCCGTTCTTTCAAATAAATTTATGATACATGGACAAAACTATTTGTAAATATAAAGCTAAAGTAGACCAAACCAAATAATAAGTTTGGGTTACATTAACTGCGCAAAGCATTGGGCCTCTTTGATTTTCCATGATACATGTAAATCAGGATGAATAAGTTATTATAACTATTGATGCAAAAATCTGGTACGCCCTCCTTGGATTCTTTACCTACACAGGAAGAAGACAATGGAGACCCTGGCTAGAGCCGGGGACGCTCCAATGCTAAAGTCAGGGCTAGGATCATATTGAAGGGTTTGAGAGAGAATTTTTGCGTACCTTTCACCCTTGAAGTCTCTTATATTTATAGGAGGGGGAGGATCCTATCGTGCCAGGATTCTTTCCTGATATTTTGGAGATTCAATGCCAATCCAATTTAGGACTCTAGCCGATCCTGAGATCCTCGGGATCGGGGATCTTCTTCCTGGATTTTCGGGAAGGTGTTTCACTTTACACCGTTTCTCCTTTTCTCGGTAGATTTTACCGATTGAATCAGACCTGGCCAACTCTATTGATAAGTGAGTCTCGGCTGGCTATAGAAGGTTGAGCTACTTGCCTTCTGTCGGATGAGACGAGACCAATCCATAATCAACGCGCCTTCCTAATCCGATAGCCGACTCTGTAACCGACCCAAGGATAGGTCGGTTTTATGGCTGGTCATGTGGCTTCCGAGCATTGGGCCTTAGTCGTCCTATTTGGATGCTGCTGCTTCGTTTGTCGAGCCAACTTCATGTACCTTAAATATTCCTTGCCTTATGGCTCAGGACTTTGTAAGCCTCAGTCTGGATTGGTTCCCTGAAATCCTAGCTAAGTCTCTCCTTTAGGCTTTGGGCATGTGTGCCTTGGTCAGGCTTGTTGCCTCGGGCGCCCGGGCCGTGTCAGTAGAGTTGGTCCATTCCATAGCCGAGTCTCTACACTTGTATTATTTTCCCCAACAATAACTTTTTCACCTTGTTTGAAAATAAGAGAGTAATTTCACCTCGAAAATCGAAACAAAAGTGTTGACTTAAATATTTGGACCCCACCATAATGCATAAGATATATCCACACCATCCATTTATTTTATTAGAACGTTTTGGAGGATGAAGCAAAAAATGAGGCACATCCAATACTCAAATGGCCTACACAAAAGGAAATGATGGCCTTAATTCGTTGCCATTGAAAGCTATTTTCTTCACTAGGCCCACATTAAGGTTTTTTCATCATCTAACCCGTTTATAAAGTCACACATACATGGATAAGGGGAAAAAAACAAATATCATCTTGATACAAAACTTTTAAGGGCCCCAAGAAGTTTTTAATGGTAGGTGTTCGATTCCTGTTGTTTTCTGTGGTGTGGTACACTTGAGCTTTGGATCTGCCTCTTCTTTTTTTTTTGTTCATGCCATAAATACGGCTGGCATAACAAATGAGTGGTGTGGATAAGTAACATACATCACAATGGGCCCCACATTGGAATTGTAAATTTCTCAATTTAAGTGTTAAAAAAGTTAGTTGTCACATCCTTATTGGGAAAGATGTGGTAATTACCTAGGTAAATAATTATTACCCATTTACATGGTAATTACAATTGAGCTGAAAAATCAAGCAGGCCCTAAATGCAACAATTATCTTTAATGTGTTCCACTTGAGCATTGTATCTGCCTAGTTTTGGACACATATGCTGCCACTTGCTAGTGGTCGGTTCTAGGTGGACCTACCATGATGTGTGTTTTATCCAGGTTGTCCATCCATTTTCAAAGATAAAATTTAAAGCTATATCTCAAAATTAAGGTAGATTTAAATCCCAGTTGGACCATACCATGGAAAAATAGTGGTGATTGAATGTCCACCATTAAAAACCTCATAGGCTCACTGTAATGGTTACTTGACATCTAACATGTTGATTGAAAAATAGTGGTGATTGAATGTCCACCATTAAAAACCTCATAGGGCCCACTGTAATGGTTATTTGACATCTAACCTGTTGATTAGATCATGATGAAAGGGGAAAAAAAAAAAGAAGATATCAGCTTGATCAATAACTTTTGTAGCCTCCAAAAAAAAAATAATTGTCGCCTTTCAATCAACATTGTGCAGTTGGCTTGAGATTTACATCAACTTTAATTTTTTGGCTCATACCATAAAATCACATGGAAGAATGGGTGGATGACATGGATGAAATACATACATCATGGTGGGGAGCACCGAACACTAGCCATTAGTGAGTGGGAGGGTCAGAATCCAATTCGTTTCCATTATTTTTGTGCACATACATACCTTAAAATGGTGTAAGAGAAGGAATGGACCTCATTGTTGTGCAAAATGGTGTGAGAGAAGGGATGGATGGTGTAAATAAACATACATATCATGGGGGGGGGGGGGGGGGGGGGGATGATATGTTTTATCTACTTCGTTTATCCATTCATGCAGGGGGGATGCTGCGTCCTCGTGAAACTACCATGATATGTTTTATCTACGTCGTTTATCCATTCATGCAGGGGGGGATGCTGCGTCCTCGTGAAACTACCATGATATGTTTTATCTACCTCGTTTATCCATTCATGCAGCTCAATTACGGTGTGACCACAAAATTAATTAGTATTATACAAATCTCAGGTGGACCGCTTTTTAAAAGCCAAGGAAATAATGGTGATTTGAAGGTCACTATAAATGCTTCTTATGGGCAATTAAAAGTATTGGACCAGCTTACACCTGATTATCATAAGCAGATATGCCAGCACCATTATATGAAAATGATGGGTTTGCTTCTTCTTCTTTTTTTGGGTCAGCTTGTTAGTACACACACTCGATGTCCTGGCTAGGGATCGATGCCAAGACCTCAAGTGTTGAAACGAGATATCTCCGATCGATCTGCCAGTTGAGCTATGTATCTGGGCGTACGCGGTTCGCTTACTACTCCCCTACCTCCAGTAGTAAACAGGTAGCAACTTTGAGTGGCCACCGTAATGTATGGATCTTATCCACACCGTCTATTCATTTTTTTCATATCATTTTAAGGCATAAATCCAAAAATGAGGCAGGTTAAAGGTTAAGTGGACTACACAATGGGGATTAAACTCTTACCTTAAAAACTTCTTGAGGGCCACTGAAGTTTTGGATGGAGCTGATATTTGTGTTTTCCCTTCATCCAGGTCTACGTAACTTTATGAATAGGTTAGATGGCAAATAAACACTATGGTGGGCCCTAAAAAAGTTTCAATGGTGGGAATCACTATAAACGCTGCTTCCTATGGTGTGGTCCACTTTAATCTTGGGTCTACTTCATTTTTGGGCTTATCTCCTAAAATGGTAGGAAAAAAATGGATGGATGGAGTGGACTCAAAGCTGCTGCCCATTCCCAGCTGGAGACGTGCAAGGGTAGGATGCAATCTTTCCGTTCCTAGTTGGAGACGTGTGAGGGTAGGATGCAATCCACATCGATTTGAAAACCATTAGAACGATTGGGACGCGGATTACATAGCTCAAGTGGTAGACTGAGTGAAAGATACCTCGTTTCAACACTAAGGTCTTGGTTTCAATCCTAATGGGGGTGGCTAACAGTGCGTGAACTGACAGTAGGGTGATTAGGACACAGATTTACTCGGTGTAGCAGCTTTGACTAGCCACCGTGATGTATGGATCTTATCTACACTGTCCATTCAATTTTATTTATTTATTTATTTTTTGCATCATTTTAGGTTGTAAACCCGAAAGAAAGGCAGATCCAAGGTTCAAGTGGACTAAATAACGGGGATTAAACTCCTAAGGTTGGAAACTTCTTGGGCCAGAAAAGTTTTGGATGGAGATGATATTTGTATTTTCTCTTCATACAGTATGCAACTTTATGAATTATGAATAGGTGGGATGGCAAATAAATTGACGGTGGGTCTTAACAACATTGAGAATCATTATCATTGATGCTTCCTGTGGTGAGGTCCACTTAAGACTTGGAACTACCTCAATTTTTGGTATTATTACCTAAAATGATACGAAAATCTAGATGGACGGTGTGTATCAGATCCATACATCCGGTGGCCACTCAAAACTGCTACCCGTTCCAGTTGGAGACAAGTGGGGGTAGGACGTAATCCGCCTCCTAGTTATTAAAGCCCCGACATGTGGCAGCATCATTATACCAAATGTTGGAAGAAATATTGATATCATCCGTGGAAGGAAGATTGTGAAAAATCTAGGTCACACTCGACATGGCCACGCCATGATTAGATAAATCAAAGTGAGCCGGTGGCATACAAACACATAGTGTATATCAAGGTTTATAGTTTTAATGGCTTGAAAAAGCATGCGACATAGCATGACTAATTGCTATTGATTCTCTTCATTACATACTGTAGAATGTAATTAGTCATGAGGTTGATTGCTTGCTTGATTACAAAAAGTTAATGAAGAGTGATTTTGATAATAGAATGTAATTGACTATGTTTGCTAATTAGTCAAATGATTGAAGTGAAATCATTAAAAGCAATTCTTAAGATTATATGCTAGCAAGCCTTTCGTGTTCCTATAAATAAAGCTAAGAGCGAAGAGCTTCACGCCCACGCTAACCTAACATAACTCTACTCTACAGTCGAATATTATTTATCATTCATTCATCATGGACACCTTTAGTTTAGTTTTGGTTTAACTCCTTCATTGCTAGCCAATGAAATGCTTTTGAAAGCATTGATAGATTACCTTACTTATCCCTTCACCTTACATCCACGAACATATTGTTGGATCGTTGGGAAGATTAATTGAATTCGAACGGAAGACTGTGGGGCTTTCTTGCTATGTATTAGGTGATTTTGTCAACATCTCGCCATAAAGCCCCATCTCTCGACTGAAGCGACGAATAGACAATTGAACTCTCAACCATCTCGCTACATGCCCAGTCTCTCCACCAAGTCCTCGAATAAAATTGTCAATCCCACCGACTTTTTCGCCACATGCTTGGTTCTCACTAGGTCCTTGAACATATTATTAAAGATCCTCCCTCATCAGCCATCTCACCACGAAGTTTGATTTCCTATCATGTGATGAACATTCAACTATCTCACACCAGACAACCATCTTGCCACAAAGCTCAATTTCTTGTCGAGTGACAAATAGATAATCGTCCCAAACCACCACCATCTCACCACGAAGCTTAGTTCGTTATCAAGTGATAGACAGATTGTCATACCTATTGAAGTCGATTGTAAACATTCATTGTAAATATTAATAAAAATGCTTTAAACTTATGTCCTACTATACTTTTTATTTTTGTTGTTATCAGTAAACTAAATATGATATTACACACTTTATTGAAAGTTCTTTTCTTTGAAAGTAAAAAAGAACTCATAAAAAGAATGAACCCTGCTCTTTGTAAATTACTTGATATCTCACAATCGGTGACTGGATTAACAGTCAATCCATATGAACATTGGTCTCTTGGTCTATTTCAGCGCTTAAGGTCATGGGCGTTCAATTTGATTCAAGCTTCATTCAACCCCGACCCTGATTCGAGCCACATTTGACCCCAGTTCGTACGACTGAATTTGAGCCAAACAAAAATAATCTAATATTTGTGTTTTCCTTTCATCTAGGTCTGTGACCTAATCAAGAGGTTGGATCACATATGAACATCACAATGGGTCTTGGGAAGTTTTTAATAGTGGGCATTCAATTACCATTGTTTCTTATGGTGTGGCCCACTTGAGATTTGGATATGGCTTATGGCGAGGCCATAAAGCTTTTCCAGCACCATGTTAGTACTCACCACAAAACAACCCACTGAGATTTTCGGGCTATTTCAGAAAAACTCAATTGAAACAAAAGTAAATACAGGGTACTTATCTTCAAATGTCGATTCGAATATGTAACTGAAGCTTGATTGTAGCGATCTTCTTTCTTGGAAAATTGATGTAGCAGTATACGTTCAACCCGAAAAAAAAAAGTGATATAAAGTATTTTCAATAAAACAAAATCCTAATACTTCAAATTCAATTCTCTGAATCTCAAGTAAAGTATGAATAACTCTCTTAAATATGATTTAAAAACTAACTTGAGAAAGAGAATAGAAATGCTAAACAATTATTAGAGTTACCGCACAACTAGCTTGAAGAGGGCCTGAATTTCTTTCTGAATTTGATAAGGTTATTCACCAATTTTCATTCTTGAAATGAATGAGAGAAGACCTTTACTTATAACCAAAGGATTTGGAAATTTGGTTAGCCCAATTTTTGGTTCGACTGGCCGAATTTCAAAGATTGCGACCCAACAGCTATCGAATTCCGTAGGATAAGAAAATTCAAATTTTCGGCTGGCCCGAGCCAAAATTCGGCTGGCTGAATATAGGGTTCGGCTGGCCTAATTTGTCTGAAATTTGAAAAGCTACATTGCTAGAAACTTGACCGAACACAACTCGGGCTGGCCGATTGTCAAGTTCGACTGGCCAAACTCAGAGTCGGGTTGGACGAACTTGCTACGAAAAATTTGATCATTGCTGTAAATTTGCTCGAATTATGTTGGGTTAGCCGATTATAGTTAGGTTGGCCGAACTTGAAGTTGGGCTAGCTGAACTTCAGTGTATTTTACATTGTATACATTATATTTATGACACCCTCTTTCCCGTACCTTCTTAACTCACCAACCCCATCTACCCCGAACCCCATTTCGAGGTTCGCACCTTTGTCATAATTCACCGGGTTAATGAGTTCCCATTTTCCTTTAGCCTTCATAATTTAAAAACACCTAACCTAGGGTCATTCTAAGGTTTATACGACCTGATGGTTGATATATACAGAGTGCTTCAGTCTTGAACCATGCAATGTCTTTAAGGCTTGAAATGTTGAGTCGATCTTAAGATGTTGAGTATGTCTTTAAGAGATCTTAATAAGTTGCCGAAGAATACTGGAGTGTGCTTGTGATCCATCCGGAACTACGAAATTTGACTACACTGAGTGTGCTTTAAATATAAGCACTTACAAATCTGCCTTGTCCAGATATTTTGTCACCTCATTTTAAGACATAAGTCCCAAAATGAGATAGATCCAAAACTAAAGTGGGCCATACAATAGGAATCAGTAGGAGAGAAATGCTTACATTTGACACTTTTCTAGGTCTACCGTGGTGTTTATATGTCATCTGAACCGTTTATAAGGTCATTCCCACTTGTATAAGTTGAAAGCACAAACATATTAGCCTGAACCAAAACTTCTATGGCCCCAGGAATGTTTCACCTGTGGGCATTCAATCCACATTGTTTCCTATTGTGTGTCCCACTCGAGTCAGATAGACGAGGTTTCTCACAAACATCACAGTGGGCCCTGTTTACACCCATTTTCGGCGCCCCTACATGGACCAATGGGAAGATGCCACGCAAAAACACTATGTGCATGGCACAGTCAGAATCGTACTCACACCCGAAGGAGATATGCATCTGATTTTCCTTCAGCGTTACGCATTCTGTAATTATTACGACCGTATAAAGTCCTATTAAGCCCTTGTAGGGGGACGAACTGTCGTATGCCATGTGGCCACAATAAACATTCCCATTAAATGAGGGGCTACCTGACACAGCTATAAAAAACCCGATAGATGAGCATATCGCATCTTACCACTAGATATGATCTCATCCGCGAAGCCGCCCACTACATACCTTCCAAAATGAAAAAACTTTCTAGAGACGTTTGGAGAACTATTAATAATCCAGAGGATTCCAAATATCCCCATATCAGGCCAATATATGTACAAACCCAACCTAGGATTGAGCCATGATTGAGAAAAACATAAACACCATCCGAGTTAGGTCCACAACCGTGACCCATCGGGATCAAAAGAATGGGAGAACTAGATCTAACCTAGTCCGATAACAGATTATTATCGAGTGTCAAATCCCACTCCCGTCGAGGATTGGGTGATTTGCATCAGATCACCATAGAAAACAACTGTGATTAAGTGGAAGATGCTCTCTTGATCGAATCAAGAGTCCTATAGGCTTCCACATGAAGGATCTTGAAGCCCAACAATAGGCTTCCACCAGCTACTAACATTTTGAAGATCATCCTAATTGAGAGCCTCCATATCTGTTAAGGAGCAGACTGCGTGCCCGGAAAGCCCACATGAAGGATCTTGAAGCCCAACAATAGGCTTCCACCACCTTGAGAAAGCTATAAAATGAGCATACGAAGAAGAGCTCGAGGCCCCACGCCAAACACATCTATCTACATATCTACTTTACTTTCATGCCTATTTTACCTTTCCTAGCTTAGTTTGCTACTACCAAGCAGCCCCCACAACAGTACATTTAGGAGTACTAGATTAAACATCTACAACCTTAAGTTATCAGATTCTTATGTCCATTTAAGTTTCGATTTAGTTGTTCATACCATGATCATATCCCGCTGACCATTCGCCTCGATCGCCTATTCCGATAGGCACGTCAGGTATTTATCTTTCTTTCCTTTTCGCTTTAATATTAAGAGTGTGAAGCATGATAATTGTAATAGGGCCAGTACATTAATAAAGATCGATTGTACTTATGCTAGTCTTTACTTTATAATGTGTGAATCTTTTACTTTTTATTGAGAAATAACATGTTAAAGCACTTATGAGATGAAAAATCCTTAAACCGATCATTTCTGTAATCGTTAGTATTAGGCAAAAATAACTCATTCATAAGGGTTAACCCCTTCCCTTGCCCAAATTGCCTAAGTACGACGCGCACTTCTAAATTAGTCGGTAATTAAGAGGACTTTGGGTTCCGATTCAGTCTCCAATCTGTTCATCTCAATGCAAGGGTACTGACTAATTTAGTCAAGACCTTTGAATCAAGTAGACTTTGGCGTGCACTCCCTTGTAATTATACATGCACACGTACTTCTGATCCAATCCCTCGGTCGCACGAGTAGCCTTGCTTGGCTGAATTAGGGGGCAACACGTCCTTTCTGGCATGCCCGGTGGGAATCAATGGTGTGAGAACTTCTCAAACAAGACGTGATGCCACCAAAATCTAAAAAGACAAGCTTTGTAGCCAATGTTGCAGAGGAACACCAAGACCTGACTTAACATTATGAATATGTGGTTGATGTTGATGCAAGAACATCTTCCCAGCACACCCATGTGACTTTGATGCATTCCTTTAATAAATGATGAAGTGTATGTAACAAATTGCTAAGGATGCTGAGTCACGAGTAGAAAGAAGCGAAAGAAATATTAAGAGCCATCTCCAAAGACTCAAAGTGCTTAAAAGACTTTCTCTCATTCTCCATCATAGTGGAGATGAGGTAAAACCACAAATTGAATTCTCAAGAAGAGCCAGCCAAAGCAAGTCACGAGGACGACTTATACTACCCTCCTTTACGGTAAAAGAAGAGCAAAACAACCACGGCCTTAACCAGCTAAAGAGCCTTGAACAACATAATTGCAACGTTTCTTATAGTCACACCCTAATCGGATTAAGTAACTATGTCAGTCAAACAACCGAGGTGACATTATTGCATGGCCTAGTGACCGACCCATCTCATGGGTAACCTCAGTATGGATTGGCCTGCTACAATGATGCTTAAAGGGTCGTGTAGCTTCGATGATTAACCCAAGATACGCAGACCTTTTATCAAGTGTAAAGCAGGGCGCAAGGGTTTGTAGGACAACTTTCGGTCATGCTACAATTGCATAATGGCTCATATAGGACCGAATTCTCAAGGGGCAACCCTCAGTTGCGACCCCTGTCTACAACAAACCATAACATACTCCTATGCTCGGGAGAAACCCTTGATTGAAGTTTTAATGTATATAGGACCTCATAGCACAGGTGCCCATAAGGTAACCCTATGTACCGCCTATGCCCCATAATGGTCATCAAAGGCTCAAGGTGCTCGACGAATATTCACCTGTGGCACTAGCACCTATACTCATACCCTGCACGACACATGACTTTGATCCCAAATAATCGCAAAGGTATCAAGCCTTGCAGCAGTAGCAATATCAAGTATCTTAATGATCGATCAGTCAAGAAGATGTGATTGGACTTGTCCAAGAATATGATGCCAACCCAAACGGTCAGTAGTTATCATAACCAACCTATATAAAATCTTATCTTGATTGGGTCAATTTATATTATTAATTTCCTAGATGTTTAAATTCCCAGAGTTCACCCTATTTTCAGGGGATAATGGAACCTCTACCATCAAACATGTGGGTCAGTTCACCATGCAATGTGGAGAAGCATCCCAAAAAGGATTTTCTAAAACTCTGTTTGTTCGGAAATTCACTAACGAGAACCGCGTTCACGGGGTATATCAACCTTCCGGTGACTTTAGTTCAGACTTGGCTCGAGATGAAGGAAAAGTTTCACGTGTAGTTTAATCGAGTTAAGCCAAAAATCTCCATGGTCGACCTCTCCCATCTGAGACAAGTGATAGAGCAGTCGGTTGTACAATTTATTGCCCACTTTAAGGGTGCTAGGAACCGCTACCCAATCGTCTTACCTATAGTCAATTTTGCTAGGTTGGCCCTATAAGGTACGCACTTTAAGCTTTGAAAGAAGTTCGAAGGGGCCCGCTTCGGAGATCTATTTGAATTATCGACCAGGGCCGCTAGATACGAGCGAATTCTTTCGGAAAGAGCAACAACGGATGAGTTCATCTAAGGGAACCTATTACAGGGACCCTAACTACAGCCTGGTTGTGGTGGACGTAATACCTGCACAACCGAATGAGGAATACGAATACTGTATTGAGACGGTTGCAGCTGAGATAGTCGATACACAGCCATGCAAGTGCCCCGCCTTGAGAATGGCAGAATATAGGGCATTGACCGCAGTAAGCCCGAGAAAGGGGACCCTTGAAGCCAACAGGTTTTATACATTTGATATTTCCCGAGGCGTAGAAATATTCGATACTCTTTTGAAGTGCAAGTTTATCAAGCTCCCTGCTAACCAAAGAACTGCCTTGGCCGAGGAACTAAAGAAAGGAGAATATTGTAAATGGCATGGCACTAGGACTCATTTAACTAAGAACTGTATTGTCTTTCGAAACCTAGTGCAGGAAAATATTAACAAAGGCCTCCTCAAGTTCCTTGAATAGGAGGTAATGGTCGTCGACCGTGATCCTTTCCCAATAACAGCCCCGGTCAACGTTGTCACAACCAATCTTGAATCGACTGCTTCACCAACCAAAGGAGCTCGGAATCAAAAGCCTTTGTCCTCAACCTAACAATAAGGGACACAACGAGAGTAGTATGCCCAATGCATTTTCTACACTAAAAGAGGATGGCAAAAGGAAATCATTGCGAAACCAATGACCAACCTAATACATCGCAACAAGACTCTATCCAGTCCATCGCACATTTATCTCTAGTACGAAGATAGCAATGAACAATGTATGAATGTGGAAAGCTAAGCGATCGATCTGAACCATCATCCAAGCACAAGAATGGCATGCACGGGTCATGGTGCAGCACAAACAACCTTGGCCTCAAGATCCGTGGCGACCTACGTGCCACCCCAAGGAGAGGCATCGAAACACACCATGAGCGAGCAGTCAAACCTATAATGATATGTCCGATGGAAGAGTTTACCAATTGAGAGAGCATGAAATATATAAGGGGTCACCATCAAGCCTTAGTATCTGTAATGATATACTCCAACGTTTGAATGTTAAATCACAAAAAATATTGAAGTTAGATATATGTACATGTTGGAATTTAACATATAAAATGTTAGATGCGGCAACTGAGTTGAAAATTATAATTTCAGAATTTGCAATCCGTGACAAATCATATGCCTGCTTACATAATGAAGATGATTGGAGAAGAGCTGAAGATGTTCGTAATTTTCTTCGAGTTTACTATGACTACACGAAATTATTTTTTAGAAATAAATATCTAATGGCAAATATGTTTCTTCCAAAGATTTGAAAAATTAATGATGCTCTTCAAAAAAGTGTCACATTATGTCTAGATTATATTCAAAATATGGCACTAAGCATGTAAGTGAAATTTAAAAAGTACTAAAGTGAACGTCACCTATTAATGGCTTTAACCGTTGTTCTCGATCCTCATTACAAAATGGGGTTGGTTAGTTACATTTATAAGTAGATTTATTTGTTTGACAAGGCAGCATTTGAAACATGTAGTGTTCATATGATGGTTGAAGAATTGTACTCTTCTTATGTTGTTAATTCTACCACAAGACAGGACACACGACTTATGCATGAGCGTGGTTGTAGTTCATCTATAAGTGGTGACAATTTCCCCGATAAGTACTTCTTAGCATTAGAACAATATTAAGCAAATTAGCAAACAAATGAATCAAAAATTAGATGTATATCTCAAGGAGCCAATCATGAAGGTCTCAAGCCAAGATTTTGACATCTTAGATTGGTGGAAGACTAGAGCTCGTGAAGAAAAATACCCAATACTATCGTTGATAGTTAGAGATATTTTATCAATTCTGATTACAACAGTACATCAGAGTTTGTATTTAGCACCGATAATAGGGTGATAAACAAGTATAGTAGTTATCTTGTACCTAAAATAATTCAAGTGTTTGTTTGTACATAACATTGGTTGCGTCCAATTTGGGATAGTAGTTCATTTAATGAAAAGAATGGTGAAGAGGACGAGACCAAGAGTTTAGACGAGACTACACCTTTATATGTTTAAAGCTTAAACATGGTTTTTAATCTTTACAGATCTTAATCTTGTTATTTGTTAATTGTTACAATTCATATTTTTTTTAATAAGACGTTAATTTTTGAGTGAATTGACATTGACATATAAATTTTAAACATATTATAATTTATTTCTTGTAAATTATGTTGGCTTCATAGCTTCGCCTAAAAATGTAATTCTCTATTTACATAAGCCCCTGTGTAAAAATGTCGTTTAACGACCCATCTACCGACATTTGGGATTACAATGCCCAAGTCTACTCCCCGACATCTATAAGAATAAAGATTAAATTTTGTTTATTATGGAGACAAATTCGTGAACAAAACAAATTAGCTAATAATACACTTATTTGGTCAAGGAGGAGATGCAAAACCATGTATCAATGGCTCGCAGGAAATACGAATTCTACTTCAAGCTCTCTTGGACTCAAATACGAAAAAGCCCACCTCCTTCACACCAAATTTAACTATTCAAAAAAAATATAATAACAAGCTTATTATAATAGATAAAAATTCAAAAATAGAGAGAGTGCAATGAATTAATAGAAAAGAAAAAGAAATAAAAATATAATAATAAGCCTATTATAATAGACGAAGATTCAGAAATAGAGAGAGTGCAACGAATTAGTAGGAAAGAACAAGAAGAAAATGCCAGATTAAAAGCTCTGGAAAAGGAAGATTTAAAACTTGCCTTGAAGATAAATAAGGAAGAGTTGGAGGCATCTAGATATCGATGTCGTCCAAGACAATATGACACCGAGGTAGGGCCAAGCATGAAAAGTAAGAAGAGGCATAAAATATCAACGTTTCTTTAAGCCTCCTCATTCTATAAGATGTTGGGAACTCCTTATAAATCGGCTCATAAAAAAAGCTTGAAAAAGTTAGCTAAATCTATAAATGAACATGATGGTAAAGTTTTTCCACCTTTTGATTCAAAAGAAGTAAACAATTATATAGGAGAAGATAACACCTCTAGATCTGCAAACATATCTCTTATCGTCAATAAAACTATAAACACATCAAGTGGATGGGACGACGAAAGCGATGCTGATGGATCGGGTTCAGATGAAGGTGATAACTCTCTTATCTACCGGCCAGGAAGGCGCTCCTCATATGAAACATATTAACAAGTTGTTGATGAGTTTTGAGTGGGTTTAAGGTTTTTAAGTAACAAACATTCTTTTATAGTTACTAGTTAACTTGTAATAACTTATTATGCACTTCCACTGCATCTACTTCGATTATAACAATCTTAATTTTATTATTTTAATAATTTATTACGATTTTTAAAATAGTATTTAAAAAAATCATATAACTCAACTCGTTCAACCCGACTCGATCCCAGCTCGACTCGGCTTGAACCAACGAGCCAATGCGAGCTAGAGGGGTGAACTCGAGCTTGGGTCATAGTGGGGTCGAGTTGAGACAAGCTTGGCCTAGCTCGACTTGAACTTGACTCATGTTCAACTATATAGATACAAAAGTAGAGCCTGAGTCACGAGTGTGTGTGTGTGTGTGTGTGTGTGTGTGTGTGTGTGTATATATGTTATATCCACACTGGCCATCCATTTTATAATATTATATACACAAGTTCGCGAGCGCCACTATGATATATATGTTATATCCACATTGTCCGTCCAATTTACAATATTGTTTTAGGTATCTACCAAAAAATAAGGCAAATTTAAGAGATAATGTTTAGTACTTGAAACCTGCCTAATGCCCACCATCATATTTATTTGCCATCTAATAGGTTGAAGAGGTTATATAGACATGAATGAAGTGAAAAAATAAAAAACAACACTATCCATAACTTCTTTAACCTTCAAGAAGTTTTGGAAGTTTTCAGTGATAGACATTCGATTCCCATTGCTTTGTGGTCTGGTCTAATTTATATATATTTTTTTGAGCTGTAGCCCTATAACGATCTTGCCAAATTGACCGACGGTTTGGATATAACACATAAGTCATAGTGGGTTGATAGTACTCGCTGACATCAACACGGGGAGGTCGGTGGCACGTCGCACACCACCCAATCCGCTTCCTTCACATAAAACAAGACCTCAGGCAGTGCCATCGTATAAACGGTTCGGATCTTCCAAAGATGCCCGTCGACATATCCTTACGAAATACGTTTGAATGCATTCCAGCAAAACGTGTGATGCATGACATGTGTCCGTTGGAGCGGATTGCTAATGACCCACGCATAGAGACGTCCATGACAAATCCACTCCATCATCTGTTTTGGCAGACTACAGTAAGGATAGGATACTAAAAATTACACAGATCCATGACTCATGTGAGCCATACCACACGAAATATTGGGGATTGAACGGCTGTCAATGCCGGAATTCTTGAATCAGTATGATATTTGTTACTACAGTTTATGTAAGTGGTAATAATTCTACGAACGATTTGGATGGCACATAAACATCATAATCAGATCTAAATTTTCTCTGTTTTGTTGGTGTGGCCCACCTGAGTTTTGGATCTGTCTGTTTTTTATTATTTATTCTAACGTGGTCTTTAAAAACAGAAGGACAGAATGGCTTTCCAAAGGTCATCTTTGTGGACCCCACACAGCCCCGCGTAACTGCCAGTTTGCTCCCGTGTCGTACAAGGGAAAATGGCAGTATTGTAATTTAAAGAAAGGGAGGGGGCGTTTCCCTATGTGTCTCTTATTAATGGCCACTCTCTATTCTCCGACTGCGGGCACGCAGTTCTTACCACCTGGTTTTTGTAGAATACTCTGTCTCTCTCCGTCTCGGTCACTCTCTCTCTCTCTCTCAGGCATTTTCACAAATGGCTTTGAAGCTATCTCCACTCACCTTCCAATCTCAGAAACTCCCACATTTCGGACACGGCCATGGCAGATCTTCTAGGTTTTTGATGGCCTCGACGCTTCGCACCAATACCAAGTTAGTCTTCCTTCTTTCTTCTTTTCCAACTATCCAGCCGATGACTAGATTTTTCTCTTGATATGGAATAGTAGGTTCTGTTTTGTTCTTTTCTTTTTTTGTCGCTCTTTTTTTTATGATGTGGGTTGTTGATTTTCTGCTTGGATTCGTTGAAATTTTGGTTAGATTTTGTGGGATTTTCGTGATCTTGGCGTGTTCGGATTCTTTGGCCATGTTCCACAATGTGGGTTGTTGTTTGTTTGCTCGATTTTGTTGGAAAATGGTTGGATTTTAAACGTGGTTTTCCTTTTTCGATGGATTAGGTGCCTTTAGGAAATTAGGGTGCGTTTGGATGCGTCCCAAATTGCAAACGGGAATTATATTTTGGCAGAATGAATGTTCATCCATCCTGTAGTCGTTTTGAGCAGGGGAAGAAAACCAGAACCATGATGTCTGCGATTATGGTTTTTCTGCCTTTTCTGCCCCAATTCGTTATCTGTTCATTTCTGGTCTTATCTGGAATGCATTTGATATTATATTAATTTGGGAAGCAAGCATCTCTTCCATGTTGTCTTTTCAGGACGTTGAATTGCAATGTTAATTGATGTATGTGTGGTTTTCTGGCTCGGTTTGTGGGGGAATGTATGTGAATTTCTTTTCTTATTTGGAAGATTGGAAGATGTTTGATGTATTCTTTCATATTCATTGAGAATTATGTGGCTTTTGTCTTTAAATGCCATCTTAATAGATTTTTTTTTTAATTTTTTTTAATTTTTTTTATTATTTTTTTAATATATGTGTGTTTGGGGTAGGCTAGGATAACTGATGCATGCAGATTCTTGATGGAATATGCTTGCGCGCACACACACATCTCTGTATGTATGTGTGGGTTCTTGGACGCTGCTGTTTTTTATGGTATTTAATTGGTGCATCATGCATGCATGTGTGATTTATCAAAACAAAGATGCATGTGTGATTTCTTCTTGTTGCCTTGTGCTTTTATTGATTTGTTTGTTTATTTAGTTGAAAGAGCAGATGGATTCAACCCTGAAGACAACTCGGTAGTCATATTAGTCTGAGTAGCCGGTGTCAATCATTTTGATGTAAGATGTCGAAAGGGCTATAGCTGGGAATTCTACCATCCCATCCCAAAATTCACTAGCCCTAATGACTAAAGGCAATCAGTTGTCATTCTATTGAAGGGCCGCCAACTGTACTTTAAGGTGGCTCTGCGTCAATTATTCACAAAGGCCGCATTATTTTTAATCATTTGGAATGATGTTTGTGTGGGTCATTTCTCCCAAAATGAGAAGCACTTAGATTTCAGAATTGGATTTGGTGCGATTAAAGGGTTTCTATGTCATATAATTGATTTACATTTGGTTATTAGTATTAGTAGTAAAATAGGTATTTTTCCGATGGGCATATTAGTATTAAATTATTAAATATCAATATTTCTTATAATTATCGTTATATTGAAATTTCATGTTTTTCTTATTTCATTATGTTATAGGCGGTGTTCGAATTATCTCCGATATTATCTTTATCTCCAGCTCAGCGATACCGATAACACTGGTAGCGATACTGATAACGGCGGTAGTATCGGAAATTCAATGTATTAGTAATGTATCGCTAAGTATTGCCAACGTATCAATATCGCTAATTTAATCGCCAATATTTTAGTATTAGTTTTAAAATAAGTATTTTTCTGATGGGCATATTAGAATTAAATTATTAAATATCATTATTTCTCATAATTATCCTTACATTGAAATTTCATGTTTTTCTTATTTCATTGTGTTATAGTGAAACCACAATCTTTCGTTTCCTTTCCAATTGTTGATGATTTCTTGGTGAAATATCATATGTTGTTGATATTTTACAATATCGATGGATGTTTGGATGGTTAAATAGGCCGGATGGGATAGTTGGACTGATTTCTTTCAACAACACGTGCTTCTAAGGCCCCATTAAATGGAAACTTATTATGTATGCATTCTTTTTGCAATTTTTTTTTAAAATTTTTTTAAATATGCAAATATGTACATTTTAACATCTCCTGAAGTTTCGCTGAAAATTCCACCGTTTTCCCTATGTTTCCCCGCATTTCTGGTTATCAGCGATATTTTCGGCGATATCCATATTGTTTCCGTATTCCTGGCCAGCAAATCTTGTAGCGATACCGATACTTCAAACACTAGTTATAGGATGTCTTAGGCTTCCCTTTAGTTGGAGGATGATCAATACATCTGGGTTTTTCTTTCGGCTTTGTTTTTCTTTTGTATTGTTTGGGTCTCCGTGTATGCATAGACATGTATATGCTTCATATTATTTAGAGTCAGTTTGATTTTGCATTTCGTTTCACCCCGAACACACATAGGTTGATCTGATTAAATGCTTTTTCATGGGATGTACTTGATGCATGCAAGATGATTGATGTATGCATGAATTTTATTTATTTATTTATTTGTTTGGATGGAAATGCCCATTGTTTTCTTTTTATTGGTTGGATGATTGATTGCTATATGTTGGCTTGTGTTTGTCTCACTTATTTGAGAACTAGGTGCAATTTTTTATTTTTTTATTTTTTTAAACGCTTGATCAACTAGATTTGCTGGTTCAATGGGATTTGAATAATTTTAGCATGGTTTAATTTTTTTTCCCTTGTTGGAATGCTTACTTTCCGTTTTGGGCTAGAAAGGTCTCATGCTGGTATCTTGAACCGCTCTAGCTGGGTGGGCCTATTCCCGGCCCCAAGAACGAGTGGGTGAAATTTGTTTTAGTATGACAAATAGTCTTCTTATTATGTTTTGAGAAATTTACTTGTTCTTTTAGCATCTTCCTACAAATGTTCAGTTACCCTAGGGAACATATTAGTGGCTTAGATCATAGTGATCAAACTCATTAATTGTAATCAACTTGCTGATTGTAATGATCCTATGCAATAGACTATTAGATAGCTCTTGATTGTAATCAACCTATGTAATAGTCTAGCACACTGTGCCTGTGGGAGTTATGTGATCTTGTTACCAACCCCCTGCCCGGATAAAGAGGGTTGCATCCAGCGTCAAACTTATGCCATAACTTATAATGAATGTAAACAATATGGCATTCCAAACTCATGCTAGAGTGTTCTCTATAAGCAATTCGTTGCATCGGATTATGAGAATAGTGAGAAATGGGCAAGGTTGGCTAGGCGGTCACCCAGAAGTGACATGCTGCAACAATGCCCAATTGTTTTTAGAAGTAGGCAAGTGCCAAATATCACATTATGTCTAGAGAATAACGGGAGCCACCTGAGAGAAGCTGTAGGCCTAGTAGATTGGCAACAATAGTTAGCAGCTCATAGTAGTGGCTTATACTTTTTGTTGCTTCATTCATGCTTCACTAGTTAGCTAGAGAAGATAAGGAAGGGCGATAGGGCCCCATACCACTTTGTACTTGCATATGTAAAGCAGTATAGTAGAATAGGATTCGTCTTGCCACATGGAATATAGAAACACTTAACAAGAGCGTGGACTTGGTATATCTGATGAAATGGAGGGTTAAAATAGCTTGCGTTTAGGAACTAAGTGGAAAGGGGCCAAAACTAGAGAAATGGTTGGACATAAACCTTGATATATATAGGAAAGGACAATAATAGAAATGGGGCAAGGATATTGGTAGATAAAGATTTAAAGACAAGGGATTTAATAACGGAAATGGTGGCCATAACGACCACCTTAATTCCTATTACAATGCAGGCTGTAATGAATGTTACAACCATTAAAAAAAATTGTTCCAACCCTATAATGGGCCGTTAAGGGCTTCTTCTTTTTTTCCGTAACGGTTGTTACAGCTTTGCAACACAAGGCCGTTCCCACCATTACTGTTATGTAATTGTTTTTTATACTTTGTTTAAAGGATAAAGTTATAGATGTTAGGAGAGTAAGTGATAGGATTTTATTAATAATACTTATGTTAGGAGAGGCAATGACCAGTGTCATTAGTGCATATGCACTGCAAGTAGAGTTAGAGGATAGAATCCAGAGAGAATTCTGGAAGGATATGGATGAACTAATGTAAGGAATTCTAGACGGAGAGAGGATATTTGTGTGAGGAGACTTAAATGGTCATGTAGGAAAAGAAAATAGAGGATTTGAGAGCGCACACGGAGGATATGTTTTTGGGAGAAGAAATGAGATGGGGAATGCTATCATTGATTTCACTATGGCATATAATCTAGCTCCAGCAAATACATTTTGAAAAGAGATGAATATTTAACAACTTTCAAAAGCGGATCATATACAATACATGCCAAATAAATTTCTAACTACCTAGGAAGACAAAACAATCAATGTGTAAGGAGTTGCAAGGGTATACTAGGAGAGAGACTGACTTCACAACATAGGTTTATGGTTATGGATGTTTACATTAAGAGATAGAAGAAAGGGAGTGAAACTAATAGGTGTCCAAAAAATAGGTGGTGGAATGTAAGAGGAGAACTATGTTATTCAGAAATAATTTGATGGAAGGAAAGTGAAATGTCGAGGAAAAAGTAAATGTTATGTGGAATGAGATGGTCAATTGCACTAGGAAAGTGGCAAAAGATGTTTTAGGAGTATCCAAAGGGAAATCCAATCACATAAGAAAATTTGGTGGTGGAATAATGATATACAAAAAGCCATTCACGATTTTATTACCCAAATCATGTTAGATGAATTAAGAGCGATGACTAGAGGGTACTAGTAAAAGACAATGAGATCAATGAAATGTAAAACTATTTTCAGAACGTGCCAAATGACAACCACTTTGAAAGCATAGGAATAGAAGGAACCATAAACTAAAATGACATCACATACCAGAGATTCTTTAATAGGATTAGGATATCCGAAGTGAAAGAAACTTTGACAAAGATGAAAATAGGAAAGACCCTGAGAACCAGATAGTTTACCAATAGAGGTTTGGAAGCATATGGGAGATAATGGGTTATTTTGGTCGACAAAGTTGTTTAACAAGATTGTAAGATTGAAGAAAATCCCAAATGGAGGAAAAGTACAACAGTACCTATTTATAGGAATAAAGGAGATGTACAAAGTTGCACTAACGATTGTGGGATTAAACATATGAGCCATACTATGAAACTTTGGGAGAGTGATTGCACAAAGACTAAGCGTGAGATGGATGTATTAGAAAATCACTTTGGTTTCGTGTCTGGGAGGTCTGCCATTGAAGTTATTTTCCTACTTAGACAATTGATGGAGAAATATAGGGAGAGGAGGAAGGATCTCAACATGATCTTTGTTGACTTGGAGAAAGCATACAATAGGTTCCTTAGTTAATTTGGTGGGAGTTGGGAAAGAAAGGAGTTTCAAGAGGATATATTGACATGATTAAGGATATTTATGGGGTAGTGGTAACAATATGAGGTCCACTAGTGGAGAGATAAGCAAGTTCCCAATTACTGTAGACTTACACTAGGGGTTGGCATTGAACCAGTACCTTTTCACATTGGTTATGTACGAGTTAAAGAGGCATTTGCAGGAAGGGATCCCATGGGGTATGTTGTTTGCATATGGCATAGTTTTGATTGAGAAGATGAGGGATGGCGTAAATACAAAGCTAGATTTATGGAGCGGTGCTTTAGAATGTGAAGGATTTAAACTTAATCGGACTAAGTATATGGAGTGCAATTTTAGTAACAATAAGAGTGAAAATGGGGATTTAGTTAAGATTGTTGACTAAGAAGTCTCCCAAAATTACCACTTTCAATACCTTGGGTCAATACTGAGGAGGGGAGAGATTAAGAAGGATGTTGCCTATAGAATTGAAGCTAGGTGGAAGAAATGGAGATATGCCTCTGGAGTTTTATGTAATTGTTGTGTGCCACTCAAAATTTAAAGGGAAATTTTATAGGATAGCTATAAGACCATCCATCCTTTATGGGTTAGAATGTTGGGCAATCAAGGAACAACATATTCATAGGATGAGTGTAGTTGAAATAAGGATGTTGAGATGGATGAGTGGCAAGATGAGGGATGATAGAACTAGAAATAAATGCATTCGAGAGAACTTAGGAGTAGCATCAATAGGTAATAAGATGAGGGAAAGTAGACTTAGATGGTTTGGTCATGTGCAATGGAGATTGAGAATTGCTCTAGTTAGGAGTGAGTTGGTACAAGTTGAAGGCTCTAAAAGGGCAAGGGGAAGGCCCAAAAGGATGTGGATGGTAGTAGTAAGAAAAGATTTGATGATCTATGGTCTAATTGAAGGTATGACCCTTTATAGAGTGGAACGATGGAACATGATTCGCGCGGCTGAGCCCAATTAATTGGTACAAGGCTTAAATGATTATGATGACAGCAGTGGCGGTGGCAAATAATCTTCATATTCTGTCGAGGATGCTACTTTCGTTGCATGCAATATTCTCCATGTTTCAAGAGGACTTGTCCACTGATGATACGATATGTTGACAAAGATGCAAAGAATGGGACATGCAACATGATAGTCAACCTGCAGTGATGAAGACACCAAGAGGAGCAATTACAAAAGGATTTAATAACGAATGAAGTGACCTACAAGGAGATCCATTAAGGATTCCATTAGGTCGAGTCTTCACTACTAGCCTACAATAAAGCAAAAGTTGTGATAAAAAGGCAAATTAGGTCCCTAGATCAACATAGGAACCAAAAACAAAATAAGGGACCATATTGGCGATTTTTTTTATGGGGAAAATGTGAAATACAAAAATTATCATTTATTTGTGTTTTTAACATGTATTCATTGGTGTATTGGGCTGCCCAACTTGCTGAAAGCTAAGTCTTGAGTCTTTGACATCTACTTTGGTGTTAAAGCATTTAGGCATTATTTATTGTTTGTTATGGATTGTGTGTGCGGTGCCATTTTTTCTGTTCAATATGCACATTTCTATTTTGTTGAAAAACAGTAAGATAGTGGTTAAAACGCAACAAATTGGGAAGTCAACCAAATAGGCCTCATCAAACACAAATCAAGCATGATTTGGTGGACTAGGGCCCATTATGTTGAAATACATTGAAAAGAAGAAGAAGAGATGAAAAAAGAATTGATGTTTTTTCCCTCTTTCTGACTCTCCCTAAAATGGTCCACCTTGCTTTAATTGTCAAATAGCCCATCTCTAGCTAGACTCATAAGCCTCCTACAACCCCCCCCCCCTTGTTTGGGTGATTTTGAACTATTCTAAGGTTACTGTGCATCTATTATTATTCATCGTGTTCTCTATTTGGCTATGTTTTGGTGAGGTTTTTTTATTTTATTATTATTATTATTTTTTACATTTCGGCAATTATCAGTGTTGTGCAGGATGCCTTGGATTCCGCCAATTTGCTTGTACAGAGAAGCCCTCTCTCTTTTGACCGGTGTCTAATTCAGTCCAATAGAAAATAGGGGTGGATTCTCAGTTTGCGCGTTGTGAAGATTTGCACCTTTTCGATTTGATCAAAAAGTGAGTCGGTTTCGTTCGGTCGCAGATCGGGGTATTTAAGTTTAGTTTCGGTTAGGAAGGGGTGCTCGATTATATTCATTATGATGTCTGGGGGCCAGTGACAGTACCGTCTAAGTGAGGAGCATAATATTTTGTAAGCTTAATACACGATTTCTTGAGGAAGGTTTGAGTCTACTTCTGGAAGCACATGTTTGATGTGTTCACCAAGTTCAAGAAATGGAAGGCGGAAGTAGAGAAGCAAACTAGGAGACATGTTAAGTGTCTCAGGTCAGATAATAGTGCAGAGTACAGAAATGCGGGATTCATGGAATTCTGCAAGGAACAATGCATCACAAGGCACTTCTTAACTCCAGAGACCCCACAATAGAACGAGGTGGCAAAGAGGATAAATAGAACTCTATTAAAGAGGTCGAGAAGCATGTGGTTACATGTGGGGCTTGCCTAAAAGTTTCTAGGCAGAAGCGGTTAACATGACATGCTATATTGTAAATCGGTCACCATGTATAACGCTAGACTCTAAGGTTGTAGAGGAAATTTGAACAGACAATGGCGTTGATTACTCAGGGATGGGGATCTTTGAGTGTCTAGCATGTCCACGTGCAGTGTGGACAAATGACGAAGTTAGATCCCAAATCTAAGAAGTGTATCTTTATCGGGTATAAGGAAGGTGTTAAGGGCTACAAGCTTTGGGACTTAGTTTCACATAAGGTGGTCATTAGAAGAGATGTTATCTTTGATAAGGCATCAATGTTGAAGGCCAATAAGGACGTTGTAGAAAAGTCGAAAAAACATGGTAAGACCGAGAAATTGTCGATGCAGGTGGAGCCAGCTGAGCCGGTTACTGAAGGTGAAATTCAACATGAGCAAGAAACTGAGCAAAACAATCAGCAGGATACACATGAGAGTATAGCCAGGAATAGGTAGAAAAGAACTGTTAGAGCCCCGATTTGGTATGGGTTCAAGTACATGGTTTCTTTTGTATTGTTCATAGAGAGTGGAGATCCCTCCACTTTTCAAGAGGCAAAATCTGGAAAGGATGTGATGGAGACATCATGCGCACACGCACACGCACGCCGCCCCTTGCGCACGTACGCCAGGAGGACCCCACCGTCAATTTGGATCGATGACGATGTCCAGAGAAGGCTTCCTAGTTATGAGACGAAATTTTGATTCAAAAGAGTGGGCCCGACAGTCAAGAAAAGCCCACCATGGGATCTCATGATCGTGGCCCACTAGTCGGATTAATTTCATATTTTAGGTTTTGCTTATTATTATTATTTAGAACATCATGAACACTTTAGATTTTTTTGTTTGATTTTTATTTTGGTTTACTTCATCGCTAAGTAATAGGTTGCACACATGGCGTAAGTTTTGGGGTATAGGGTTTTCTTATAAATAGGCATCCCCTGTAGCTTTTTTGAGGGATGGAAGATTAATAGAAATTCTGCGTTTTCCTACTCTCTGAGTTGTAAAGCCTAATTGGGTGCGAAGTCTTCCCTTCATTGAAGGGTTAACTACCGTGGTGCGAAGCCACATCTATCCCGATTCGCCCCCACCTTCCGTCCATATTTCTCCTTCTATAAGCATTTCATCTGCAAATCCATCAATAGTTGCAGTCGTTTTTCTCTCTACAGCAGATTTCCAGAAACTGACCCTGCAGGAGGGCTGAAACTTCGGCGGAGCACCACGCACAAACCGTGCATCAGATCAAGCTGAGATTTGAGGGTTTTAGAGTCCATCCCTGGCCGACCAGGGTAAAGGTGGCTTTTTTCTGAATAGTGGGCCCCACACACATGCGGCCGTGATCACACGCATGTGCGTCTAGGCCTTTGTTGTTGTCCGCATGCGGGAACTGTCTTCCAGTTCAGGTTTTCTTCTTATTTTACCCTCTCATACCAGTTTTTCATAAACCCTAACCCTAAATTGCATTATCCTTAATTTATTTGCCCATTTTCTCACCCTAGGGTTCCTTGAATTGAAATTGGTGAATCCCTTAGATTATGGACTGATTGTTGTGCATGTGTGGATGATTACTGCTTATCTTTGAGCATCGTTTGGTTTATAATTTTAACAGATCTAGCCTTAACATGTGTAGGCCTGGACCCGCATAGATTTCCCTTAATTGAATGGTTTGGACTTTCATGTGGGATATGGAATTTGTGTAATTGTTTCTGAACTAACGTGATCTTAAGCCTGAAATCTCGCACATCATATTCGAATTTCATGTCCTACATCAGATAACGACAAGTGTGTGTGGGCTATAGCGTAGGAGATAGAATCCCTACATCGGAATTAGACATGGGAGTTGGTGGAACTTCCAAAAGGTCAGAGGGCTATAAGATGCAAGTGGGTGTTCAGGAAGAATGAAGCATTAATAGAAAAGAATGGCGAAAAAATCAATGCATGGCTTGTAGTAAAGGGATACATTACCCAATGAAGTTTTTTCTCCAGTCGTGAAACATACATCAATCAAGATGCTACTACTATGGTAGAAGAATCTAATTTGGAATTGGAGTGACTCGATGTAAAGAAGATATTCCTTCATGGGAACTTGGAGGAAGTCATTTACATGAAGCAACCTAACGGATTCAAGGAGCTTGATAAGGAAAGCCACATGTGTAAGCTGAAGAAGTCATTGTACGGGCTGAAGCAATCTTCGAGGTGATGGTACAAGCAGTTCAATTCTTACATGGTGGAGATTGGGTATATCAAATGTGAGTGCGATTATTGTGTATATTACAGGATGCTCAAGGACGGGTCCTACATTCTACTTATTCTTTACGTTGATGATATGTTGATTGCTGTAAAGGACAAGAATGCGATACTCTTGCTTAATTCTCTGTTAAACAAGGAGTTTGATATGAAGGATCTGGGCATTGCAAAGAAGATCATAGGCATGGAGATACACAGAGATAGAGAGTCCGAGAAGCTGTGGCTTTCTCAGAGGGGAAATGTGCAGAAGGTGCTAAGCCAGTTAGCATGCCTCTAGTAGGTCACTCTAAGTCGTCAGCTAGGTCGTATCCAAGTATAGAAGAAAAGATTTCAGATATGTCACGGGTGTCGTACATGAGTACAGTGGGAGTCTCATGTATGCAATGGTTTGTACGAGGTCATATATCTCACAAGCAATTAATGTGGTCAGTAGACATATATCGAATCTAGGAAAAGAGCATTGTAATGTTGTTAAGTAGATTCCTAGGTATCTTAGGGCATAGTCAATATTGAGATCGTGTTCGAGGGACATGAAGCTTCAGGTGGAGTTGTAGACTACCTGAATTCAAATAATGCAGGTGATCTGGACAAAAGGAGGTCCATTATGGGATATGATATCACATCAACAGGCGAACCGATATGTTGGAGATCTACACTATAGTCTACGATAGTGTTGTCTACAACCGAGGCAAAATATATGGTAGCGATAGAGGCGTTAAAGGAGGCATTATGGTTAAAGTGTCTTATAAGAGAACTCGGGGTGAAGCAGGAAGCGATTCGGTTGCATTGCGATAGTCAAGAGTGCTATGTATCTGGTGATGAGTCGGGTGTATCACGCGAGAACCAAGCACATCGATGTAAGGTTCCACAAGATACGGGAACTCATTACTTCACGTGAGATTCTGTTTTAGAATATTCACACAGACGATAATGTCGCGGACATGTTGACAAAGCCGGTGATCACGAAGAAATTCAAGCATTACTTAGGCTTGATCAATCTCTCTAGCCATCGGTGAGATTGAGCACTCTCGTACAGGGGTGCGGATAGAGTTGCGTCCCAAGTGGAGAATGCAAGGATCAGTCTATGCTCAAGGTGGAGGTTGCACGAGAGATCTGCCAAAATTTCTATGCTTCATGGGATGTAGAGTATTGAGAATTTATTGTGTTTGTTGGTATCAAGTTCTTTTTGTGATTGTGATATTCTCGACTCGTGCAATTGATGATCCAAGACGAGTTCTTCTTACGGTGCAAATTCATCTGGGTAGGCTCTCCTACAATTATGGTGGACCTCTGGATAGGAGAAATCATCATGGATTGCCCCTAAAATCACCCTGATCAGATGATCAAAGCTATCCAATCAAGGGACTGATATGGATGGTCAGAACATTTTTATTGGAACTACCCATTTTGCATGCCCTTAATCAGATGGCTTTGATCATCAAATCGTGGCGATTTTATTGCCATGTGCAGTCCATGGTGAACCCTATGCAGAGGTTAGTGATAATAGGTGGCCCACCTGCATCCTGTAGAGTATTTGCAGCACGATAAGGTAAGATTTTGTACTGGATCATTGATCTTCTTGTTGGTTGAGTTTTAGACTTTTCCATTCAATCATTTACTTCAAGGCTGAGTTTATAGACTGGTCATCAAAAAACTCCTTGTGTGCTGTGTGGAACTGGATGTTGTGACTTAAGCATTGTCATGTTTGTTTCTGTGAAATGATGTGTTTGACATGTCAACTTTTCCAAACTTTTATTTATTAGTATTTGTTATTATTAGTTTGAAGGATAATCAACCTTAGCAAAACTTGACTTGCATAATCTGGAACGGCAACAAGATATTATATAATCCAGTCCCACTATCAGAAGCATAATCAGTGTTGACAGCTGATTCCAGTCTTTTTTTCTTTACCAGTTCAGTGAATTTTCCTTTCATGGGATGCACATTCCTCGAATTGTCACAGTCGCTGCTGATCTTTATTCATCATTTTTTTTTTTTTTTGAAAGATATGATCTTTATTCATCATATCATCATTGCAGCCTTTTTCCCAACTTTTTTGGGTTGGATTTAGGCATCTGTTTCCCCCATCAATCCAATCCTATTCCTATCTAATGCCTTACCCCCGGTAGGTGAACAAGCCTGCTTGTTGTGCTTAAAATTCCAAAGGCCAAGCGTGACATATAAAAACCATAGATATTAGGAAACCATTTTCCCTTGCAAATGTTGGTATTTCTCGCTTCCCGTTTCCTGCATTTGTTTCATGTCTCAAGCTAACTACCATAGCAACTGTTGTAAAACTCTAGCTAATTTCTACAGCAACTGTTGTCAAATGAGATGTTTCATGCATCCGTTTCTCACATTGTTTCTTGCATCTGTTCCTCAAGTCTTCTAATTATTGTCCAGTTGCTTTCAACACATCCACAATTTTGTTCATATTTTCCGAATACAATTTACATTTTCAAGGATTCCATACACGCACATATACACCCCCATCCAAATGTGCCTCCAAACCTGATGCCATGGGGATTTTCAAACCCATGCAACAGAAGGGGTCTGCCATTTAGATGTCCTTTTCTGGAAACTGTTTAGCATTCGCGGTAATTAAAGGGTTGGAAAGATTGGCTAGATTACTCTGTGCATTTCAATATTTTCTTAAGTTGGTTTGCAAAGTGTTCCATAACTGTAACGGTGGCCATAATGATCACTGCCGTTACCGTTACAATACGGGCCGAAATGGCTGTTACAATTTTATTTTACTTTTTTGAAAAAAAGAAGTTTCTGGGCCATTACGGGGACGTTATGGCTTATTTTTCTGTAACGGCCTTTACAGCCCTATAATGTGTAATGGTTATGACCATTACTGTCATGTAACAGCCGTTACATAACCGATTTTGAATACCATGGTTGGTGGGGTCTCATCCACGGTGCACTCCAGACACATGCTCGACAATCCAGACTGTCCAAGTTGTGGGCCCAGTGTTTGTAGCGCATCCCGAAAATCACAGTGATTGGATGTCTCTATCCATCCAATTGGTGAGCATGAAATAGGCAGTTAAAAAGAAATGGTGAAAGATCTCAGTTCAATTGTGTTAGATGGTTAAGATCGTCTGATCACAGTGTGACCTTTGCTTTATGCTCACCTCCATCTACAAGGGGCCTTCGATTTTGGCCTTCTAGATTGTCATGCATGTTGGAGTAACAACAACACAATCACGATTAACACACACTTCACAAATAACACGCATAAAACAATAAGGGCTGTTTTCTTGAAATTGTAGGATAGCAGAGTATATTAAATTTTTTCTATATATCTACACTACATAAAAGACTCTTTTATAGACATGATGTAGGCACCTAACACTTGAGATATTCTTGCTAAAAGCATTAATCAGCAACTGACATGTGGCTTGACCACATTCAACTTAGTTACAACAAACAGTGAGAAAATAGTGGAATTTCAAATGTTCTTATGACCGTTGGGTTTGAATTATTCTCAACACGCCTCCTTAATTCAAACAACCTCAACTCCGAGCATTTCTCGTAACTTGACAAATTTCTGTCAGGAAAGCGCTTTAGTGAAAATGTCTGCAATTTGATCCTCGATGTTGCAGTATTCCAACTTGATTTCTCCTTTCGCCACGAGTTCTCTTATGAAGTGATGACGTACTTCTATGTGTTTAGTCCTTGCATGAAATGTTGGATTTTTTGTCATTGCAATGGTAGATTTGTTGTCGCAGTAGATTACCGAAGCTGCTTCTTGTTTTGCCTTCAAATCGGATAAGATCCTTCTAAGCCATACTGTTTGGCAAGCGGCACTTGTGGTAGCAATGTATTCGGCTTCCGAACTTGATAGTGCGGTAGTTTCTTGCTTCTTAGTCGCCCATGATATCATTCCGGATCCAAGACTGAGCAAAAATCCTGAAGTGCTTTTTCTGTCATTTGCACAACCTGCCCATTCACTATCAGTATAAGTCACAAGTTTAAAATCACTCACCTTGCGATACCTGATTCCAAAGTTCAATGTGCCACGAATATATTGTAGGACTCTTTTTGCTACTCCCATATGTTGTTTACTTGGATTTTGCATGAATCTGGATAAAAGGCTCACTGCAAACATTATATCTGGCCTTGTATGAGTGAGATAGATTAGTCCACCAATCAAGCTTCTGTAGTCTTTTCCATTAGTTTTATCTACCCATCTTCTAACATAAGTTTATCATTTGTATTCATGGGAGTTTTTGTAGGATTACAATTAGTCATATAAAATCTTTTTAATATATCATGAGCATACTTTTCTTGACATACAAAAATACCATTGGAATCTTGAATAATTTGCATGCCTAAAAAATAGTGTAAAAGGCCCAAGTCAGTCATTTCGAATTTATACATTATATTTTCTCTAAATTGCTTCATCAAACTTATAGAATTGCCTATATATATCATATCATCAACATACAAGCAAACAATAAGGATTTCCATACCTTGAGTTTTCACATAAAGAGTAGGTTCACTTTCACTCGTAAAATTAGTATCAAGGAAGTACCTGTCGATCTTACTGTACCATGCTCTTGGAGCTTGTTTGAGTCCATACAAAGCTTTCTCCAATTTGTAAACTTTATTTTCCATCCCATTGAGTTTAAATAATTTGTTGGAGTAACAGGAACTCAATCACGATTAACACACACTTCACAAATAACACACATAAAACAATAAGGGCTGTTTTCTTGAAATTGTATGATAGCAGAGTATATTAAATTTTTTCTATATATCTACACTACATAGAAGACTCTTTTATAGACATGATGTAGGCACCTAACACTTGAGAGATTCTTGCTAAAAGCATTAATCAGCAACTGACATGTGGCTTGACCACATTCAACTTAGTTACAACAAACAGTGAGAAAATAGTGGAATTTCAAACGTTCTTATGACCGTTGGTTTGAATTATTCTCAACAATGCATGTATTCCACCACTATGAACTGATGTGCCAGCCCTACCTAGAAAATACACATATTCTAGCCCTTCAAACATAAGCTTCTGGTACATGATTTATTCCATTTTATATAGGGAGCTTGAAACTCCAAAGAAGCCCTTCAGCCCTCCTCGCGAGGTACATGTTCAGGTCACCCATTCAATGCTGCCAGAGAAAATCGAGATCTTCAAGTCCCTGGAAGATTGGGCAGAGGAAAACATCTTGGCATACCTGAAGCCTGTCGAGAAATGCTGGCAACCACAGGATTTCCTGCCAGAACCTGATTCGGAGGGATTCTTTGAAGAAATTGCAGAACTTAGAAAGCGAACAAAGGAAATCCCGGATGATTATTTTGTCTGTTTGGTTGGAGATATGATAACGGAGGAAGCTCTGCCTACTTACCAGACTATGCTCAACACACTCGATGGTGTCCGAGATGAAACTGGTGCAAGCCCCACATCTTGGGCTGTCTGGACGAGGGCATGGACCGCCGAAGAAAACAGGCATGGGGACCTTCTCAACAAATATCTCTACTTGTCTGGAAGAGTCGACATGAGACAAATCGAGAAGACAATTCAATATCTGATCGGGTCGGGAATGGTAAGATCCTTATTGAACTCGCAGCAATCGCACGATCCTCAGCCCAATACACTTCGTTTGTACAAGTGGGGCACATGGTCCAGTGATCTAGACCAATGATCTTAATCTTTCGATTTATGGCCTGCAAATAGGCAACAAGGAAGCCAAAAATAGCAAGTGTCCACATTCAACTGACCAATTGTCTAGGGTCCTCTAGTATACTTTTGGGTTATGGTTCGTTCATGGTGGACCCAACAGACCAATTGCCCCAATTACTGAACCATGCGTCCCACTTTTACAAACTGAAGAGCTGAGTGCATTGTGCATATCTGAGGGAAGAGGATCATATGATTCCTCTGACTTCATTGCCATTTGATTTTCATCTATTTGGTCTCCCTTCGCCAAAAAAAAAAAAAAAACAGTGGAATTAGAGTTCTTAGACATTGGTTGGTGAAGGTAAGCATTCGGTTCCCCAATACATATCTTCAGACTCTTAACGCACATGTCATCACTCATGGAAATATTGCAAGAACTCTCCATTTACACTGTATATTGCAAGGTGAAGGCTTTTGGCGGATGCTGTACTTGTTGTTCTTGCAATATTAGTAGGCAGCAAAAATCTCACGATTTCGCCTTTAACTAAACCAACATCCTGAGTTTTCTGGTTATTCTGTAAAGAAATTGTGAGATTTCTGACTACAATTCTTCCTCATTCTTTGGTTACTCGGTTGATAATCTCCGTCACATTGCATTAGAATAGTTTATTTACAGACTTGTCTTTGATGTTGGTAAGTCGGGCTGTAAAGATATTCAAGCATGTGCAAGTGTTGCATTGGCGTGCCGGATCTGGGCTGTTGATCAGGTTACTTTGGACATACCTGGATGAAAAACTAGGTGTGTCTGCTCATTGAGCTGGTCACATGTGCACAATCATTTCATGATTTTTTTTATTTTTATTTTTAAAAAAGGTCGGTTGTGTACCATCTTGTCATGACCTTGTGCAGTTCAAGCATGACCATCCTATCTTTTAAACCTGGGCAAAATCAGGGGCTGTGAACGACTAGGATCATGCACAACTTTACCATGCTTACACTCCTGTGGGAACATTCCTTTGCATTCCTCCTGTAATTTTACTCAAGTAATGGTATGTTCTCTTAGGATCCACGGACGGAGAACAGCCCCTACCTGGGATTCGTCTACACATCCTTTCAGGAGAGAGCGACCTTCATTTCCCATGGGAACACTGCCAGGCACGCCAAGGAATATGGGGACTCTAAGCTGGCTCAGATATGCGGGACCATTGCCTCAGATGAGAAGCGCCATGAGACTGCCTACACAAAGATTGTGGAGAAGTTGTTTGAGGTCGACCCAGATGGCACAATGCTGGCTTTTGATGACATGATGAGGAAGAAGATCTCGATGCCAGCCCACCTGATGTATGATGGCCAGGACGACAACCTGTTCGAGCACTTCTCAGCTGTTGCGCAGCGGCTGGGGGTCTACACAGCCAAGGACTATGCGGACATACTTGAATTCCTGGTCGGGAGGTGGAACGTGGAGAAGATCACAGGCCTTTCCCCTGAGGGACGACGGGCCCAAGAATATGTCTGCAAGTTGCCACCAAGGATCAGGAGGCTGGAAGAGAGGGCCCAAGGGAGGGCTAAGGAAGGGCCCACCATCCCCTTCAGCTGGATTTTCAATAGAGAAGCGAAGCTGTAGGAGGAGAGCAATGTCCACTTTGCACTAGTTTCTTCTTCTTTTTTCTTTTTCTTTTTTTTTTTTTTGTTCTCTATTTTCAATTCTATGTTATTTTTGTCTTGTCATATGATATGAAGGGCGGTGGCGGGGTTGTAGATACGCTTTTGTTTTTATGATATAATCAAATAGGGTTTGCTGTTTAGTCTCTCTCTCTCTAACCATCCAATCTTTTCCTTCTTTTTTTTCCCCCATTGAATGCGGATTGTTGGTCTATTCCTTACTGATAGAGAATTCCACCTCCCATCTTTATAATGATTCCCTCGTTCTTGACATTATGGTTTTAGTTTCAGTCTTTCTTTCTTTCTTTTTTCTTTTTTGCATTAATTAACAATTTAATTAGGTAAGTAGAAAAGAGACGACATTTCGAAAGCACTTGAACAGCATTTCCTGATTTTAACGGTGCCCTTGTGATTTAAAATGGTCATTTTTGGCTTCCAGTGAGATTGGTGCTGAATCATCATCACCATTGAGCTCGGTCATCAGAAGACAGGCAACTAGTGCAATGGCAGTTATGAGTTCATTGGTATTTTATCTAATAGAAATTTAATCATTTCTGAACACAATCATACAGTTTGGCTACTCGGACGATCTTGTCCAGTCCTTCATTGGGTCAGGCCAAGTCAAGCATTGTGAACTCAATTGGACTGGACAGTCCAAGTCGACTTAGATGGGTCAGCAATCCATGCTCTAATATCATAAGAGAGCTAAAAGTAGTAGGCCTAGCAACGCCAATCCCCAGATGCTAAAGGCATTGCAATGCCCTTTTTGGTGTTTGGTCCTCTATTAATGCATATGATAAAAAGAATCGATTACAATTTGTAGAATTGGAATTTCGGTATCTGTCAAAGACTTTCCAAAGCTTTTGAGTCATTCAAGCATGGGAAGAAGATTTGAGTCTGAAATTCACCACCTTTCTTAAAGCCATCTGGATTTTTAAATGAATTCATGAGATCTATGGTTTCTCTCCGTGCTTTTGTTTTTGGGTACCATCCAAATTCATCAGGTTCCACAGCTCCCGAAAAAACTGTTTCCATTGGCCCTTGTCATCTCCCAATCTATTGAAAATTGTACCCTTTTCATCTCCCAATCTATCAAAAATTGAAAACGATGATATGCCAAGGAACACCGTTCTTAAATAGGGCCCAATGAATTATCAACTGTAATTGGGGCCGTACTATTTCAAGATCTTAGCTAGTTGTTGGTAATCATTCTACTTTCAGACATCCTTTATTTGCTGCTGCTTTTTTTTTTCCTTATCAAATCAACCACCCTTATTGTGAAAAGGGCAGGACAACAAAAACGTGCCACCAACCATTACTGGAAAAGAAGTTGCAGTGTTGAGCAGAATTCTGAATATTCTTATCACACAGTGTTTGGGTGCCTGAAATAATATTTTTAAATCATGAATGGTCCTAATAATCTGCTTCCACATTAGGTAAATAGTGATGACTTCTACTATTTCTTCATTGAGTAATTTTGTCATCTATATCCTTTGGAAGCAGGAATCCTTAGAGAACAAACTAACTAAAAATTCTGCCTTGCTGCCATGGAACAGGTCAGATTACAAGCAGATTTTGAAAAAAATAAAATCAGAATTCAACTCAACCTTGATACATTTTGATACTGAAAGGCAACGTAAGTGAGTTTTGTTTCCGACTCTTTACAAAACATTATTAGTGGGCGTTATAGATGCACTGTTGAATTGGATTGGGATCTTCTAGTCCGATGAAGTTCAAATGGCAAACTGTACTCTCTTTCAGCATTCATATCAAGAACGTGGAATTCAAAAAGCAAATACACAACTTTAAGCATTCATATCAAGAACGTGGAATTCAAAAAGCAAATACACAACTTTAAAGTTGGACTTGAAAGGAAAGTGCATGCAAATTGGGAGCCACTTAGTAAGACTAGAAAACATCATTAACTATGTCATTTCCTCCTAATCAAACTGACAGTTGGCAATTCAGTTCACTTAAGAGCATCGAAACATGAAGTTTGGGAATTGAATGGATGGTGGGTAGTAATCTGAATTCTGTACCGCACCGGTATTCATGCAGATACTAATGGATGGGGGAAGATATGGTACACCAACTCGCGTTGTGTAGAACAAAATATTACTGATTTTTTCAAGGGGTGGAACTGAACAATTTTGTAACATAAACGTCAATCCAGACAGTTGAACAGTGGCCAACCCTTGTGGATGTGCAAAGCCTGAAAATCACATTGATCAAACGATCTCAATCGTATTTTCCAGTTGAATCTGGCAGCCCAAGTCAATTTGATGGACACCAATTGAACATCTAGGACATCCAAGCAGCATGGTTTTCGGTCCATGTATCAACAATGGGGTCCACAATCTGGATGGTCTGGATCGATATGCATACCTGGCCAATATTGAGCTGTGTGGCGCACACAAACTAAACCTGGGCAGGCCTTCATCATCTAGGATGCAGAGCATTGCCATTGCAGATTTGCGTCCATCCCAACAAAAAGACAGAAGGAAAAGAGAACAATCTTCATTCTGCCTAGAAAACAATACTACTCTCTGTTCCCACCTGACTTCATTTACAATTCAATAGCAATGAATTGGAATAGTTAATCAGCAAATCCGCAAATACACCATCTTCGCCTTGATTCATTTCCCACAATTAGACATTGTATCCCATAGCTAAAATTGGAATTACAGGGAGCAGTCACCATACCATGAACTCGATTCTATGGACAGGGAAGCAACAGATATCAATCAGTCATAGGAAAAACTGGTCCAAGGAGGGCCCAACAGAGACGTTCTCCTCTCCCCTTACCTTCACACCCCATCTCCTCATCCTAAATGACTCCAAACCCACCCAAGTGACCCGTCGGCACCCGTGCATGTACAGAACTGCAAGCTGATGACACCCATCCTGCAATGCCCGCAACCCATGGTCACACAGGTTCCGACACCGGTTCACATGCAGAACCTTCAAGTTATGGCAATTCGACCCAATTGCCTCCCAGCCAGAGACCCTGACCTCGTGGCACAATGCCAGATTCCACTCCTCAAGCACTGGACAACCCTTGGCTATGGTCCCCACAGACTCATTACCAACAAATCGACAGAGACGAAGGTTAAGAAAACAGAGGTTCTTGGCAAACCCAGCACCAATGCTGGCCAGTCCATCTCCACCAGCCCAGCACCTCAGGCTCGATACGTTCAGATATTGAAGACCGCCTCCACTGACAGCTCCAAGCAGACCGTCGGGAGTAAGCAAGCACGAATCAGCTTCCAAATAAGCTAGAGTTGGTGAGCAACCTCTGAATCCAGTACCTGTTATTCCCCTGCAATATGAGATTGTCATAGCCCGGAGCTTGAGGCATTCCCGTGAGAGAGCTCCGATTCCATGGTCAGAAAGAAGAGTGCAATATGAGAGATTCACTCTCTCCAAGGTTGGGCAGGATTTTGCTAGAATTTCTAACCCAACATCTGTTACATTACACCGATAGAGACTAACAGATACCAAAGCTGGGCATCCAGCAAATACCAGAGAGAGACCGTTGTCTGTGATGCCAAAACAGCAATCCAGAAAGAGAGTTCGCAGATTTGATCCAGAAGATCGCAACTGGGTCAGCGCTGAGTCAGGCAGCTCTGTGCACCCAGCCAAAGAGATTGAGTTGAGCTGCTGGAAGCGCCCCAGCAGCCTGGAAAGGTACCTGACATTGTCGGAGATGGAAGAGCGATGAGAGCATTTAAATTGTAACGAACCACGAGCCAAATTCTGAATCTGAAGCCAGCGCCAGCAGGTCAAACCGAAGGCATTGCGGTCAGTGCAGCTCTCCAGCTTATGAAAAATTATGTGAAGAGAGTCATCTGGGAGGTCAATCATAGAGACCAAATAGTCCTCACAAGGAACCATTTTGGCCCTTTTTTAAGACGAAGAAATGAACAATCACTCTTCTGATGGCTGCAGAGCTCGGATCTTTACAGTGTATTTTTTGTGAGTTGAGCCAGATGAATCTGGGGTGTCAAAGCCACATAGCGCAGTCGATTCACCATATCCATAGCCAATAAGGACTCCGCATCTACGACAAAGAAGCTTGGTTTTTGGACGGTAAATGCCCCAAGAGACGGGGAAGCAATTTACCTCGTCAACCTGAGTGAACCGGCTGATGTCCACTGAAAGAAAGGAGATGACACCCTTCTTGATGGATTTGTGGTAGTCAGAGCCTATGCCAGAGGTGATACGGTTGGAAGAGTTCAAGTTCAGAGGGTAACCACAAGAACCACAGCTGCATGGAGTACAACCAAAGGGCAAATTAGGCACAACAAGAAAACGAATCTTCAAACAAGTATGAGAAAATAGAGTTGGGTGTGCTGCTAATTTATTCGACGACAAAACAAATGTTACTAATCTCCTGTTGCTCAAATTTCACACCCATTTTAAAGAAAACAAATTCAAAAATCCACATGACAAGTCAGTCAAAGGGGAAATTTAATTCATTTCTTGATATTTCTGAGCTTCTCAAAATTTTAGTTGACTCCCAATAACAGGCAATTTTATAGAGAGGCGCATATAGGCTTGGATGGATCCTCAATCTAAAGATAGCCAACCAGCATTTGGTCTGTATAAAACACAGCTAAGACAAATTTGGAATCTAATGCCTTCTCTGAAATGAGCACGTATAAAGAGACATCAAAGACGAATTTGGAATCTAATGCCTTCTCTGAAATGAGCACATTCTATGATGTCATAAGCAAATTTGTCAGCTTTAGAGCTTCCCTCTGGATGTATATGCCCTCTTGATGTATATGAGAATTGAGAAATTTGCTCAACGAAATAGAACGTCAAAGAAAAGGGACTACAGAACATATAAATCATCTTTGTATATTCCTCAAATGTGTTTTTCAAGTCGAGTTTCCCTCCTCTTTTCTAAATTTACTACTCAGGATTAATGTCTCATCTATGAGAAAACCAGTAGGCCACCCATGTTTGCTGAGATGTAAAAATAAATAAAATGCCATGGCAAACGATAGAGAAAATCTTCAATATCAATGCTGAAGTAGCATACAGAGTCATACTCAACTTTAAAGCAAGGGCTGTCAATGGGTTGGGTTGGGTCCTATAGTCCCCATACGCAAACCGTGTCAGGGGCTTGCTGTGTTAGGGTCCTTTCAGGTCCAACTCTAGTTCTTAAGACCTGGATCCGGATCAAATCATGTTTGAGTATCCATCAGCCATTGGATCTAGGTTTCGAGTTGGGTTTGGGACATATAAGCAAATTTACATGGTTGGGCCGACCCGATAGATGTATTAGATCACGCAGACATTAGCCACTTTGAGAAGTGCATGGTGTGTAAACGGGCTCTCTTACAAGTATGTGGCTTTGGAAATCTCATTTCTTTTGCTTAGAATAATTAATATTATATTAAATATAAATGGATTTACTAATAAAACTAACTGGACCCATCCCAGATCTGACTAGATCCGAGCAGACCCAACCTTAACCAGGCCCATCAAATGAACCTGACCTGATTTCTTAACAGCTCCAACAAATTGGACCTGGATCCATTACAAACATGTTGGGTCCAGGTACCCATTGACAGCCCAGTTTAAAGCTACAATGGTAAGGTACCTTCTCCTGATCTTGTTCAAGATGAATAATGTCCCGTGTGAAGCCAGTTTTACAGCACAGGTTTCTGAGATTGAGTCCCCGACTCCCATGCCAAAAAATGGGGAAAGAAACCGACAAGCATGCGAAAATTTACGAGTCAATTTGATTGGACCAGCTTGTGATGTCACAAACCTATTTAATTTCAGAAAGATTGGATCCAATTTTCCAAACCATCACCAAATAGAAAGAGACCATTTATCGTTATAACAATAGATGAGCATCTTCTAAGCCAAACTATTCAAAACATCCAAGATATATTTCGTAAATTCATCCAAAAATTGCATTCAGAAGCATCACAAAGTTGATTAAGGATTCATGAATTGAACTCGAAAATAACATATTTAAATCCCAAATTTTTACGTAAAGATTCTGATATGAATGTGGAAATCTAAGCAAAATATTTCAACCACTGTGATATATAGAGCGTTGCTAAGCCCAAACACATGTACAAGTCAGCAAATGCACACACCGCCACATGCCAGTGTGGCACACAGGTGAAATATCCAAGCCATCCATCATATGGACCTCACCACGTAGATTCTACTTCCAAAAGATAAAGGTGGTCTGCTCAGTAGGTGTGCCATGATATTAGAAATAATTCAGGAAGGGTTAGAAAACTCCACCTGATTTTTCCACAACCATACATTTGTTCAGTAATTGTGGACCCCTGACGGGTGGACAGGCCTGATTCTTGTGACATGGAATCTACGTGGAGGTACCCTTATGGATGGATTTGACATTGCACCTGCCTGCCACTTTGGCATAGTTGGTGGCATGTGAATTAGCTGACTTGTTTACATGTGTAGGCATATATATATATATATATATATATATATATATATATATATATATATATATATATATATATATATATGCGCCGAATGCTCAGCTGCGCACCAATTCGCATGGAACTCGTGCGAACTTTTTGAGAACTCATCATACATGAAGTGACTCTAAAATCTGAACCGTCCACGTGAAGCAGCACCTCATGAAACCCCCATGGCCCAACTTTTACTTTGATCCAAAACTTTTGTGGGCCATGAACAACGAAAACAGTTTCCTCCATTGATTGGCATCTCTCTTTGCTATGGCCCACCAGAATTTTAGATCAGGGTGAAAATTTCTCCCTAGGGGTTTTTCATGGGATGCCGCATCAATGGACCGTTCGGATTAGACGCCCATGACACGTGTGCAAGGGTGTGCACGTGCGTAGGTGCGCACGTGAGCATGCCTCTCTCTCTCTCTCTCTCTCTCTCTCTCTCTCTCTCTCTCTCTCTCTCTCTCTCTATATATATATATATAGAGAGAGAGAGAGACAGTCCCGGTCTCCTGTGAACCATGCACAATTTACCTTTGTGCGGGACAAGTAGATGGGCTGGGGCTCATGGTGGGCCTCACCATGATATGCATGTGAAATCCACTCCGACTATTAAGTGTATCATGGAAATTTAGCCATAAAGTTAAAAATTCGGCCAGATATGTGATTTAGGTGGGCCATAAAAAGATAAATAGTGCGAGAGAGGATGTCTACCTTTGATTGTTATGCGGCCCACTGAAATGTTTATGTGAAATCTACTCCAACCATTAGTTTCCTCATAAAACATTATGCATGGGTATGAAAAATTAGGCCAATATGTGCTTTATGTGGACCATACCAAGTGAAACAACTTGGATGATGGACCTCCCCAACACTGTTTCTGCTGAGGTAGACCACCTGAATCATGGATTTGACTGATTTTTTAGCCCTTCAGCTAACTGATCACCATACAGCTTGTGGTCGGAGCCCATAACGCTAGCATGGTCTAGATCGTTTGTGGAGCACACCATGATGAATGTGTTTTATCCACTCCGTTCATCCGTTTTCCAGCTCATTTTAAGGCATGAGACCAAAGTTGAAGCATATCCAAAGCTCAAGCGGACCACACCACAGAAAACAGTGGGAATAGTGACATCCACCGTTGAAACCATCCTAGGGCCCACACTGATGTTTATATGTCATCCCAACTTTCATAAGATCACACAGGCCTGGATGAAAGGGAAACACCAATACCAGATTGATAAAAAAAACTTCTGTGGCCCCTACGATGTTTTCAATGGTAGGAATTCAATTTCCACTGTTTCATATGGTGTGGTCCACATGAGATTTGGATATACTTCAATGTTGGTCCCATGCCCCAAAATGAGCTAAAAAAATGGATGGACAACATGGATAAATTACATACATCATAGTGGGCCCCATAGTATCTTCCCAGCACCGTAAAGGGTGGTTAGCACCCCAGTATAGAATCCACGTAACTGTGAATTAAATTTACTTAGGAGTCATCCAGTTGCAGTGGGCCCACTATCATGTATTTGTAAAATCCACTCCAACCATTGGGCGAGTGACTGAATTTTAGGTCTCGGGAGGAGAAACAACTCCATCCTTGATTCAAGTGGACTACACCATTAGAAATAATGAAAGGCAACACTCATCCTCCAAATTGTTTTCCTTAGTGTGACCCACCTGGGTCACAAGTGAGCTTGATTTTTGAGCCTTGGACCTAAAATGGGTTAATGCATCTGATGTATGGACTGAAATTGACGCAGGACAACTAACCACTTGCTCTAAAAGCTCGAACTGATAGAGCGTGGCAAATCAAACCCTTTATCTCATAGCCCAGGTAAGGCCCTCGGTCAAACTCCCCTCGTAGGCCCCACTTCACATGGGTCTCACCGCACACGAGCCACTCGCCTCACATGGGCTACCCACCCCGAGTGTGCTCTCGCTTCACAAAAGCCACCCCACTCGATCTTGGTGTGAAAATGCCCCTACATTAATCATCATCGATGAGGAGTCTCGAACACAAGACCTCCCGCTCTGATACCACTTTTGACGCCGGATAACTAGCCACTTGCTCTAAAAGCTCAAACTGATAGAGCGTGGCGAATCAATCCCTTTATCTCATAGCCTAGGTTAGGCCCTCGGCTGAACCCACCTTGTGAGCCCCACTTCACATGGGTCTCGCTTCACACGAGCCACCCACCGCACACAGGCTGCCCGCCCCGAGTGTGCCCCCGCTTCACACAAGCCACCCCACTCGTGCCCGGTGTGAAAATGCCACTACATTAGAAATTCATGTAAACATCATAGTGGCCCCCTCCTGAACCAACCGGGCCTCAGGACCGTAAATTTATGGTCCGTGCACAAGAGATTTATATATATATATATATATATATATATATATATATATATATATATATATATATATATATTGAAATGCTCAACTAGGAATCGGTTCTCAGAAGAATTCGTGAATATAGTCATGCTCACATGTGCACCTTCTTAGGTGAACACCCGTGCGCACCTTTGCACATGTGCCATGGGCCCAAAATCCAAATGGTCCAGGTGATGTGGCACCCCATGAAACCTACAAGGACTAACTTTCAGCCTGATCCAAAACTCTAGTGGGCCATAGCAAAGAGGGGGGCAAATCAAGGGAGGTAACTATTTCCTTTTGCCATAGCCCACCAAAATTTTAGATCAGGTTAAAAGTTGGGCCCTAGGGTTTCATAGGGTGCCGCATCACGTGGACCGTTCAGATTTTGGCTCACATCACGTATCAAAAAATGCTCGCGAATTCTCGTGAGAACCGATTCCTAGGTGAGCATTTCACTATATATATATATATATATATATATAGAGAGAGAGAGAGAGAGAGAGAGAGAGAGAGAGAGAGATGCTCACACACAACTAGTTGGACTGTCCAGCTAGTTAATTTAATAGCTAATTAATGTTAATAAATAGTGCCTCGGCTCATGTTATTTCAAAGAGGAACGGGGTTGTGGGCTTGATTGAGCCCCACCATTAGGTTAATATGAAATCCACCCCGATCATCAAGTTAGTCACCCCGTGTTAGAGCTAGGGCCCGAAAATCAGCTCGATCCGTTGTTCAAGTGGGCTCCACGATTGGAAAAACTGTACAGTGGAAAAGCTCAGCCTTCAAACTAGGTTCCTTGGTGTGGCTCACTTGCATCACAAATGGGCCTGATTGTTGGGCCCCAAGAATAAGTATTTTTATGACATCTAATGGTTGAGGTGGATTTCCCATACTCATAACAGTGGACCATGTACAAATCAAGGGTAGACGTTTCTCTTCCAACTATTCAATTACAACACACTACCTGAATCACCAATCAGTCTAATTTTTTTAACTCTAGGCCTAGGATGAGGTTACACATCTTAATGGTCGGATTGGATCCACATACCAATCAGGGTGGGCCAATAAAAAATCAATGCTCGGCTTCCATTTCCCACCTGTTTCGTTGCTGATGGTGTTCTATTTGAGACTATATTCCCGGAAAGGGAGCTTTTAAGTTCAACTAGTTGGACAAAAATCTACAGTCCATCATATGATAACTTACAAAGTATGAAGTGCATGTGAAATCCATCCCTTTCAACATGTTGGCCCCCACCATTTGCATTGTTATTTAAATGCTTAGTAATATCTACAGATCAAGTAGTTCACACCATTTAAAATAGCATTCAAACATTTATAAATAGCAAAACATGTCTGACCCACTCAATGAGTTATTATTACGGCTTTCAAAAGGTGATGCTCATGATGGCCAATCCATTAGACGAGTTGAATGTCATATACATATGAAAAGATGGGTGTTGTCAACTAGTTGGACCATAGATTCTAGTCCAGCCTCTTGTTCTTAAGACCTTCTCATAAAGTGTTTTTTACATCACTGTGTTTTCCGAAATCGGTAACGGTTGGTAATGGTCAGTCCTCTGTGGGCCCCACCATGATTCATGTGTTTTATCCACACCATCGATCTCATTTTGTAGCATAAGATAAAAATTGAGGCACATCCAAATCTCAAGTGGACCGAACCATAAAAAAGTAGTGGTGATTGAACATCCACCATTAAAAACTTCCTAGGGGCCACAAAAGTTTTAGATGAAGCTGATATTTGTGTCTTCCTTTAATACAGGCCTGTGTGACCTAATCAGCAGGTTGGATTGCAAATAAACATTACATGGCCCGCATGAAGTTCTCAATGGTGAGCATTCAATCACCACTATTTCTTGTCATTTGGCCCACTTGGGATTTGGATCTATCTCATTTTTGGGCTCATGCCCTATTATGAGGTATAAAATGAATGGACGTGGACAAAACACTTGCACCATGATGAGGCCCACTGATTACCAAACAGTACCTATGTCGGTACTAGAGGAGTCACCGCCGAATCCGAGTCCCATTGGGCTAAAACTCATCGGTTTCCAATGGATGTGGAATGCCTGCCAAAGCCTTCATTGGGAATTTCTAGATCGGAAGCTAGGTGGGGCCCACCATGACGTTTATGATAAATCTACGTTGTCCATCCATTTTGCTAGATAATGTTAGGAAATGGGCCAAAAAAAGAGGCGGATACAAAACTCATGTGGGGTTGCACGACTGAAAAAAGTGGGCAGGAGAATGCCTACCATTGAAACCTCCCCGGGGTCCACTATGATGTTTATGTGCCATCCTTACCGTTCATAAGGTCATTCCAACTAGGATGAACTGAAAATGCAAAAATATTAGCCTAATCAAGAACTTCTATGGCCCCAAAATTTTTCAACGGTGAACGTTCAATCCTCGCCTTCTTTTGTCATGCGGCCCACTCAAGTTTTGGATCTAACTAATTTTTGGGCCTGTGTCCTAATCTAATCTAGAAAAACTTATGGACGGCCTAGATTTATCACAAACATCACAGCAGGCCCCACCTTACTTTCACAGGCAATCCCTTGGGTTCCATTATAAGGGGAGAGAGAGCATAAACGAGGAGAGATGGCATTAAATGAAGAAAGAGAGAGAGAGAGGAGTAGGAGGTTTGTTTTTTAAAAAAGGGATAATTGTAGAAGTTGTACGCATATGATGTATTCTTGCGATGCACTGCGTGTAAGAAATCCAATCCGTTAATTAGGTAGGATACTTTGTAAGTATGTGCAAAATATAATATATTATCTTTCTATTATCAATAGTAGGGTACTCTTCTACAAGAAAAGTGGGATGTCAGAAATTCATTCCAATTGTCCAGAATCAACTGGCATGTGTGACGCTAGTGATGAGGACCATTTACTAATTTTTTACATATAAAATTTAATTAATGGACTCTATTTGATGAATGGGTTGGATCTGTGACGCGTATTCCCATCATAGCTATATAAGGCTTAATGTCACAGTCTTTTATGATGTGGTTAAAGAGAGGTATTTTTGTTATTTAATGCACAACTAGTTGGACCAATTTAATACTCCAACTAGTTGTGTGTGAGCATTTCTCATTTTATATATATATATATATATAAAAGCTAACTTAGGGCACAAAGTGCCTATGGATGCAAGATTTTAATACAAGAGGAATTACGTATCGTGGACATGAACAGTACCCTCAGCTCCTTGTACATGTGGGGGGACCACTTTTTGACGATCCGGTTGTTGAATTGATAGGACCCAACAAAATGAACCATGGTCGAGGTGTAACAGGCAAGTCTGCACGGAGCAAAATAAAATTTTCAGTGAGCCCATCCAAGCAATTCAAAATCTTGGGCCTGAACAATCCAAGCCTGACCTATTTGCAGCCCTACCCAAAGTCCGTAAGATTTAAAGATCGTCCATACAAACCTTGTCCTTTTGCCCACAAAATGTAAACCATTGTAGTATTCTTCTCAACCATCTCTTCGCGGGCAAAGGATAAAAGGGTTATGACTGTGATAGGAATATCAGAGGACCTACTCAGGTGTACCAGAGACAGAGACGACCACCTACATCAGCGCAACACTCTTTGTAAACGGGAGATGAGTTCTAGATGGGGCCCGCCGAGCCATTTTGAAGACCTTACATGCATTGGACGTGTATTAGGAAGACTCCGCTTTGAGATGATGCATGTGGGCTGCTTAGGAGACCATTTTAGTCATAAAATTTTTATTTCGTGTTGATCCGACCATTGGATCTTGTTAATCAGGCCACCGGGCCATGAGATCTTCCAAATCTAGGCTCCTTGGACTCTGATCTTGCTTCGTTTATATTTTTTTGTTATTTTTAGGATTTATTTGATGATTGAGATTAATAACAAGTGTTTTAATTTCCTTATTTTGGATGATGAACCATTTCACTTACGTGAGAGTCATGGTTATAATTATTTCGAATTTTTATTATAAAAGCACAGGAGGGTGGACGTCCAAGCCTAATGGAGTTATTGAGAAGAGAGAGAGAGAGAGAGAGAGAGAGAGAGAGAGAGAGAGAGAGCTCTCTTGTGTGAAGGAATTTTCCTCATGTTTTAGGGTTTGTGACAAACCCTCCCTTCCAATTGAATCGTGGAAGGGTAGAGGCTTGTTTGATGGTGGATTCTATTCTTATTCTTCTCGTCTTCCTCAATCCCCTTTCCTTGCAACCTTCTAATCCCATCAAAACCCCACCAAATCCACTCTCTCTCTTTACTTTTACCTAGCCACGTGTGGACCCGCACGTGCGTCCGTACGGGCAGCCACATGTGGGCCCTCGTTTAGCATTTTCTCTCTTTGATTTCCCTCAAAAGCTACTTAATCCCTAGGTCTTTTAGATCCTTAGAAACCCAATTCCCCAAACCTCCATCCATTAATCCAAAACCCTAATGAGAATCTGAATTTTTTCGTGAAACTTTCTCCAAACCAGAATTTTTCTTGCATCATTGTTTATCCACGTGGTTGTTGCGCTACCCACGCTAGGTTGGAAGTCCCTACTTCCAAGTGGGCTACTCTTGAATTATTTTATATTTTTGTGCATTGTGTATGTGCTAACCTGAAATCTTCGTGTTATAAATCTGAATTTTCAAATCTATTATATGGATGTGTTTGATTTTGTATGTTGATTGCTGAAATTAATGTGTAATTGATCTCTCATCTTGCATCCTAGGATAGTTTCCATCATCCTACATCAGACTACCTAATAATCGTAGTCTGTATCATTGTTCTCATTTTAAATATCTGCCCCGCGCATACTATATCATCCAATACAAGTCATGAGTAGGGGTCCCTAATATGGTATTCATGGGTGAACCGAGGACCCCGAAATTCACAGTGTTGTCTGAATAGGGGTCTTTCGCAGCCTTTGTCTTTGCATTCGTGCAGCGCGGCTGACAAAAGGATCAACTGGTTTGCTCTCTCTTTGGTGGGCTTAAAGAAATAGCCACATACCTAAAAAGAAGCAAAGTTTTTATCTTCTATAATTATTTTTTTAAAGCCACATACCTAGTTCTTTTGAGCATGTAGCACTTGCTTCCTTGGTGGTGTGACTTCATCAACCTGACAATCCCTTTCGAAGTTGCGACATTTATGATCAATTGGTGTGATCCCAATCTAGACTTAGAGGTCTAAGGTGGGCCCTAATGACCCAAGTTCAAGCTATGTGAGCTCACCCATTATTTTATTTTTTCCGACTTGTCTTTTCTTTAACTTTCCAATCTAATGACCACCACATAAATCTCCTTCCAGTCTTGTTTGACCAATTCTAGATCTCATCGAACATAAAAGCTAAAAGTTACATAAAAGCTAAAAGTTCAACTACCTAATATGTCCCACATCATAACATTGTTGAGAATTAAAAACATCATTTCCTTGCTAGATTTTCATGTATTTCACCAAAATAAGCTTTGAACTATATTTAAGAGAGAGAGAGAGAGAGAGAGAGAGAGAGAAAGAGAGAGAGATTTGAACTACCAAATCATGCTTACTTTGAGTAAGACTTGCTTATGTTACATGTTTTCATAACTTACACCTATGTTTGTTTCAGTTTTTCGGTTTTCCTATTTCTTTTCTTTTTTCTTTGTTTTACTTCTTATTATTCACTTATATCATGTACCAATATCATGTTACATGCATAGATCTAAATTATTACTTTTTATTGGTGTGTAGATTTGTTAAGCTTTTTTAGGAGTTTCTTGTTGGTTTTTGGAATATATCCAATTGTTTTCACTTGTCTTCGCTTTATACTTACAAAGAAAAGATTGCGTGCTCAGTGTGCGTTGAGAATCAGTGAGAACATATCTCTCACTATCCAACAATGGTGAGTAGGAATTTTAACATGCTTTTCAAAGGGACGCTAGAATTTAAACTTTGAAACGCTTATAGATGTTTTTTTAAAAGATTTGAAATGCTTATAGATTCTCTCCAACTATCTTTAAATGGTGTTAAACAATGTTCACCCTAACTCTCAGTGCTCCTAAGGTCGATTGAAGTCATACACAATTATATTATGAGCCTATGACTCTCTTTTTTCATGATAGATCCCTAGATCTACACATTATGATAGATTCCCTTTTGTCAGGTCTGAGGAATTTTGTGATAATAATATCAAGCTTCGAACTTATCAAAAAAGTGATTTTTTTATATATTTATATTATGACTTCCTACATATCAATAATATGATGCATCTAACTATCCATTGTTACATATGGTCTGCGGAGTAGATTTTATGTAATCTTATATTGTAGACTTGTAGAATATGCCATGCGTTTCATTTTCACATCAAATAAATGTGATTTGTGTGTTTGGACTATGTTTGAAATGTCAAAAAAACTCAACTAGACTCCAACGACTTGAAACTAGACTCCGATGACTTGACTCGACTTGGTCAGATTCCACAAAAACTCAAAAAGAGAGAGAGAGAGAGAGAGAGAGAGAGAGAGAGAGAGAGAGATTTGGTCACAACTTGGTCTAGACCCATTCAAGGCTCGGCAAACTCAGCTCAATTTGGTAAAAGTCATATTATAAAAAAAAAAAAAAATCAACAAAGAACTTCATAAAAATCAACAAAACTCATCCTGCTAAGACTATAATTCTTTTACGGACTAACTACAATATTTATAAATGTTAAATATTATGGAGTATCGGTGTTCTAGACTTGAAAAACTTGACCAAGTCACTCAACTTAAAAACTTTGAAGTTGAGTCAAGTTCTCAAGTTCTAGAACTGTGTTTAATTGACTTACAAAGTATTACTACCTTCAGACTCTAAACAAAAATCAATAAGGTCACTGAAAACATCAAAACCTATTAATACCTTCAGACTCTAAACAAAAATCAATAAGGTCACTGAAAACATCAAAACCTATTAATACCTTCAGACTCTAAACAAAAATCAATAAGGTCACTGAAAACATCAAAACCCAGTGTTCACCATACAACGGCAGGCATACTGCCAAGTGGTTAGATGCAAACAAAAAAAGATAATGAAAACATAAAAATAAATATCAAAAAAGGAATTTTCCTGTGTTTCTGATTCACCTGATTTCTTTTTTTCTTTAATTAAAAAATGTCACACTGAGACAGCCAATTTGGAAATGTGGGAACTGATAAAACCCATATGCACCTATTCATATTTAGTTTTTGGGCCAGCCGATAGAAGGTCCATATCATATAACATTGGGTGCTATCATATCCACATTCGTTTATCAGCCTGTCCCTTTTAACTAAACAGAGGATTTGACAGAATCACCCAAGGAGAGTGAGCCAAGCGTTCAGTGATAGAGTGATAGGGAAAGGTTTTTCAAACTGGTGGCTATCAATAAGCAGCATCCTTACTGAACATCGACCCAAATTGTCATTGAGGTGAATTACACCATTTCTCATAAAGAAACTTACTTGAGGCCAACACGTTTGTGGTTTGGATGACTGAGGCACGGCACCTACTGGTAAAAACTTGTGGCACAAGGATACTATATACATCCTCAGGTCGGGGATCATATAGTTACTCCTGATAAATGCACCACAGTATTTAGATGACTGAACCAAAGACAGTATGTACATAGGGTCCGAGCCTCCAGCTCAATGCTAGCAAGTCGTCTTTCATCATTGAGGTAAGGGATTCAAGCCCAGCCTACCACCACCATCATCATCATCTAAACCTTATCCTAACTAGCTGGGGTTGGGCACATGAATCCCGTTCTACAATTCCACTGTATCAAGGACCATGTCCTCAATTAAACTATAGGCCACCGACTAAGCTGGGTCAAGCCTAGATTACATACTGACAACAGGATATTATAAATTTTAAAATTATAAAAATAAAAAAAAACAAAAAAAAACAGTATGTATCTTTGTTCAGAGTTAAGCTAATTAGGACATGAATCGGTTAAGACTACAAGGTTCCAATATGAATACAGCCATCTAAGTAGAAGATTCCAACAGCTACTATTTCATTCATGTACGTGTCAGCACAACTACTTAAGAGCCCAAACTGAGTGAGAATTGCAAGATTTAAACGAGGCTGAGCAATACCCCAAGGTAGTCAAGATGCCTAACATAGCATAGATGACGGACCCTGCCTACGAGCCTAGGGATCGCCATTGAATCGTGCATGAACCATTCAAGCGTTGGATATCTTAAGTTTTATGCAAATCAAACTATTATAATTCAAAAGTCTTAAACCATCAAGAGTTCTAGTGCTCTTTTTTCATAGGTGACTGCTTAGTGGTGAAAACTTAGTCAATTTATGCCATTCTCTGCAACCTAGGCCACACACGTGGTGACTTGGCACATGTGTCGCACATCCGATCCATGCATCAAGTGAGCTTCGCAATTATATGACCTGGCCCTAAAATCACACCCCTCCATTGATTAGGCAGGCCACGAATGTGTATGTTGAATGTGGATAGGTGACAATATTTTTCTAGACCAGCTTTAGGGTAGAGTCAGAAGAACCATAATATGGGAAAGCCATGTTGCTACAGTACACATGGCAAGGTGATGGGTCAATTGGGACTATCCATCTAACGCGCCCTACTATGGATGGCAAATGGTTCGGAAGACACAGATCAGATGATCCTAGCCATCTAAACAAAAGCCTACAAAGTAATGGTAGTAAACAAAAACTGTTATGGTAAATGTAAAGTGACAGAAAGCGACGGCAGTGAGCATCTGATTAGATCGAAACAGGGTCCATCCATGATGAGCCCCACTAAATGGATAGTCCAGATTGACACCTCCCCTACCCCATGTAACGTTAGGAGATGGCTCCATGGTTTTCTAGTTCCTCTGGCTCTACCATGGACATGAGCTCGTGCAACAAAAAGCTGTGGGACCCACTGTGATGTTTGTGTGACATCTACTCCGTCCATCAGTGGTGCCAGATATTGTTAGGACATGAGCCCATAAAACAAACAGATCCAAAACTCAAGTGGGCCACAGCACAAGAAACAGCTGGATGGGGACGCCACCATTGAAACCTTCTTGGGACCCGCCAAAGTTTTGGATCAGGCTGATATTTGTGCATTCGCTTCATCCTGGTGGGAGTTGACTCACCTTAACGAGTTGGATGGCATACAAGCTGGGACCCAGGAAGGTTTGAACGATGGGCATCCCCATCGCCACTGTTTTCTGTGGTGCAGTTCACTTGAGTTTTGGATTTGCCTGATCTTTGGCCTCACATCATCACATGAGCTAGCACAATTGATAGATGGAGGGGATTGCACACCGACTTCAAGGTGGACCCCACAGCTTTCCATTGCAGGGGCTCCCTACAACACTGAAATTCACATCCCTCTACCATATCAACCCCAGCTTTCATACAGGTACGGCCCACCTAGTGGCTTAACCGGATCGTGGCCCACCTAACGCACGGCAGCAATGGATCACACGCATGCAAGGCATCCACGCACGTGCGACTAGCAAAACTCTAGACCTAGGTCTAGGTGGCATAGGGCGAATCGCCTCCACTACATAGCCTCCAATTATACGTACAATTACAGTGTATATACGCTCCGTACAGACGGAATTATACGATTCCGAATAACAAATAACACCAATCGTAGCAGCAGAAATTTTTAAAAATAAATAATAAATGAAAGCAAAATCAAAGGATATTCTCAAACTATAGAACATCTAAACCGAAAACCCTAACTGAAATCAACACCAGCCACCATCTAATTGATTGATTGCACCCAATTTTTCCAACTTTTGGGAATTGAAATGGTACAAAAGCGTAGGGAAATTGAGGGAAAATCGGTACCTGTAACTGACATCTGTTTGGGACATGGTGAGAGATCAAGATCGGATTCTTTTCGAGAGATAGTCATCGATTGACGGTCGGATTTTAATAGAAATCTTCCATTTGAGGTTGATAAAGAGAGAAGGGTATTATGGTAAATATATATAAATAGAAAAAAATGGATGGAATGGGCTGAGTCCGCCCGATTCTCGTCATTGGAAAATCAGCCGGGAGAGGTTTTTGGAGGGAGTAGTTGTATGATACTCGGGCTGCGTGTGAGTCTTCATACGCAGGCACACGGAAATTGTTCACGTGGAGTTATTAAATGAAATAAACCGACTAAATTGTGCGTCTCACTCTCTCCAATTCACAATCCGAATTTCATATTGTTTAAATGATTCGAACCTCTGATTTGTGAAATTTTGTTTATGGAAATTGGACCGTTAGATATATTTCAGTTTCAACTGTTGAGTCCACTGATCCGATGGTCAGGTAATTGAATTAAGAATATTTTTTTCATGATACATCTACACTGGATTTCCATAATTTGAACGGTTTAGTTTGACTAATCGCATCCCACATGTGCAATTTCTACGTAATTTTTAAGTGCCTGTGTATCATCCATCACACTCTTGCAGAGTATCAAGTCCTGTTCTTCTAGAGGAGGAGAGATTTGCTGCAATACATCGCGAGCATATTGGTGTAGGATTCGTCGAGACTTTGGCCGTTGGATATGAGGTATTGTCAATGATCTCAACCGTTTAAATGATGGGCCGCACAGTGGATGAGAGATAAAAGGATAAAAGGATATACTATCTCTTCAAAATATAAATTTTCAATTCTTTAATAATTCAACACTATTCCTCTTAATATAACGAATAGTAACCGTAAAAATAAGTAAATTACTTAAGTATTTCAATCTAAAATATTTTCTGGCTATCTTCCATCTTTGGTGCGGCCTATCGTCTAAACGGTTTGGATTATTGAAAGGACACCAGATCTAACGGATGAAGTTTCCACGTATTTTATATGCATACCTTGACGTATTGTAGCAAACCTCTTTTGGAGGAATTATACGGTGCATGGACAGTATATTTGCACATTCTACACTCGTTTTTGGATTCTGAGAAATGGAGCCATAAAAATACAATCCAGACCGTTAGTCTGTTTTTAACCATCGTTGATTCGTGGTTCTCGATTCTTTACAAATTAAAATATAAGTCTTTTGGTTCATGGCCTATAGATTCTTGTTCGGTAAATAAAATTCAATATTGGCAGTTTGGATCCTCCAATTTTGGATATATTTGAGGAATGTTCCATCATATTTTGAGGAAAAAAAAACTAATCAACGGTTTGGATTAAAAGATAAATTGGTAACTTATGGATTTGAGGGCCAGCGCTTAAGGTTGGAAATGCTAGTGTGGGTTGCTTTTACCATAAATTGCAAGTTTGGATATATGACTTTTACCTTTCTCTCTTTCTTTAGTTCTTTTACGGAGGCGTAGATGGTGGTGAGGTCGGTGCCGGCAATGTTATTCCATCATTTCTTAAATGGTAGTGGCTTGTCTAATGTACCTGGACGTGTGCACGTGGCATACATTTCTATGAGTTCAGCTGTCCAAATTCTGGGCACGACCATCGATGCATTATAAATTAAAAAAATAACTGTCATTTGATTATCTTTGTATTAGTCGGTGGCAGCGAATGAAAATAGTCACCGGTCTATATTCATGGGTTAAAATAGTCCATAATTACTGCACGGTGATATCTGGGCTGCACATTGATTTCTAAATCATTCTAGATAGAATCTTTGTATGATCTGCCTGTATTTCACAGAAAACTAATATTTTCCACAGGAGGTCGGTCACGTCATTATTGATATTTAAGCAACATCTGAACGGTTAATTAATATAATTGTTAGATGATATGAGCAATGTTTTTATAATCTGGTCTATCAAGATCACTAGTATTAAATTACAGTAACCCTCACAATATTTAATTTAAGTGAAATAAAACTAAGCACGGTCACAAAAACTATCAATCTTAATGATATAAATTAGAAATTAGAAAGTGTGATATAAGGATTACACATGTAGTATGATGATATCTGTTTATTCTTAAAAGGTCGTGAAGTTTTCAAATGTCTCTAATGAGACATGTTTTTAGTTTTACTTACCCATAACAAATTGTGCATATTTAAATAAAAGCATAAACTTTTATCAGAATCATCAAAACTTTATCAAATGAGATTTCTTCAATGTTTATGAATATAAAACACGCTCAACTCACACTAATTGAATACATTAATTCATGAGATCAATGATTCCTATGGATGTTTACATGCTCTTGAAATGGCGTAATAGGAAGCCCTTTAGTGAGTGGATCTACAATCATCTGCTTAATGTCGATGAACTATACAGATACTAGACGATTCTGAACTCTTTACTTCATAACAAAATACTTGATGTTGATATGTCTCGACCTTGTTGAATGCTTGTTGTTATTAGAGAAGGAAATTGCAACTAAATTATCGTAAAAGATTTTCAATGGTTTCGGGATATGCTTCAGTACTTATAAACCTGAGAAGAAACATTGTAACAACAATGCTTGATTAGATGCCTCATGACAAGCAATGAACTAAGCTTTTATGGTGGATGAGGTTGTGCTTGACTGTTTCACGCTTTTCCAACACACAGTCCCACCAACCATCATGAAAATGTATCTTGAGGTGAACTTCTTTATATCAACGCAGCCAACATAATCTGTATATGAATATCCAACCAACTATAAATGATCAGATATTCTGTATGTGAGTCTAAAGTTCTTTATTCTTTACAAATAGCACAGTACCTTATTTGCAGCTATTTAATACTACATTACTGGATTAGATAAAAATTCGCTCAATATTCTAACTGTAAAAAGGCAATATCCGGTCACATGTAGACTTGAGCATACATGATACTCCCTACTACTGACATGTACGGAAAATCATTCATCCGATTATTTTCCAAATCATTCTTAGGGCACTGGAACTGGCCAAAATTATCACCATTTACAATGGGCGATTGTTCAGGAACACAGTTTTGCATGTCACACCCTTCAAGTACCCTATCAATATTAGCCCTCTGTGACAGACTAAACAGTCCGCGTAATCTGTCACTGCATATTTTAATGCATGTGACTAAGGGGTGTTACCAAGGTCCTTCATCTCAATTATTTGATATATGAATTTATTGGTATCACTCAACATCCTAATGTCACTACTAGCCAATAAAATGTCATCAACATACAAAACCAATATAATAAATTTACTCCCACTAATTTTAATGTAGATACATTCATCTGTAGTGTTTTCTACAAAACCATATGAAGAAATCACTTGATAAAATTTCAGGTATTACTGTTGTTATGCTTGTTTAAACTCATAAATGGATTTCTTTAGTTTACAAACCATATATTATGAGTCATCAGCTACAAAACCTTCAGCTGGAACATATATACGTTCTTGTTTAGATCCCCATTAAGAAAAGCAATCTTTATATCCATCTGATGTACCTCCAAATCTATATGAGCCACAAGAGCTACTATGATCCTAAATGAGTCTTTCTTAGATACTTGTGAAAAAATCTCCTTAAAATCAATGCCTTCAAACTAGTTAAAACCCTTGGCAACAAGCCTAGCCATATTTGTGCCCACTCCAGTATGTTGTAGGGAATGGCTCACAAATGTCTATGTGTTCACCTCCAAGAGTCATACACTCCTTGTTGCACATTTCTTTATGGTTTTGGTCTGCTTACCCTTAATACAATCAATACATGTTTTACAGTCAAAGAAGTTTGGAGAATGAAGAATCTCTTTTCACGTCAGCCTATTCAATCTCTCACGAGAGACATGGCGTAATCGCCTATACCACAACATAGATAAATTTTCGTAATCTATTATTCGTTTAGATCCTACATTATTTCCATACAGGGCATTTATATAATAGACGCATGAGGCATTCACGTCTAGTTGGTATAGGTTGTTCGTCATAAAGCCAGTTCTAATAATAACTGAATCAAAGTAAATACTCAATCTTTAATTCTCAAATTGAAAAGATTAACGTAATTTATCCAAATGAGAAATAAAGATCAATTGCGCCTTATAGAAGGCATACGAAATGTATCTAATAAATTCAATAAATGACCTGACCCTAACCTAAGCCTATAAACTCTGACTGCATCCACATTAACTTAAACGCTATTGCCTACGTATACTGAGTGTTCCACATCAGTTGGTGGCATGCTATGTAGCAAGTCATGCACAGAAGTACATATGTGAATAGTTGTTTCCAAATATATTCACCAAGAATCTATCGACACATCAGTTATATTAGATTCAAAATATACCATAATATAATCATTACCATTCTTTACAAGCCACTGCTTGTACTTTATGCAGTCTTTTTTCTGATGGTCTGGCTTCTCGTAGAAAAAAAAGTTATTGTTTTTAGCCCGCTTATTGCTCGATCCATTCCCATGTTGATTTTCATGATTTCTAGCCAGGGGACCTGATGATCCCTTATTAGAACCTTGTTTCCTTTTTCTCTTCCCTTTATATCCATGTCTATATACATGCCCAGAGGTTACTAGATTAGCATTTTGTGCTTTGCGTAGTGTCTTGATCCTATTCTTCTCCTGGACACACCGAGAAATAAGTTGGTTCAACGTTTATTTCTCTTTTAGAGTATTATAGTTTATTATGAACGTACTGTATTGAGGAGGTAAGTTATTCATGACCAAGTGAACTAGTTGGTCATGTATAATTTCCAGGCCCAAAGAGCATATATTAGATACCGCTTTGATCCGCTCTACAATATATTCACGAATGTTTTCTTTTTCATCATAGGATAAGCAGGTTAATTTGTTCAATAAAAAACACACTTAAGCCTTATCTGATTTATTAAATCGGTTTCCCATTTCGGTAAAAAAAAATTTGGTCTTATCTACATTATGCATGACACCTCTCATTGTCTCAAAAAATCGAGTACTTTATGATTTTGAGACACATATTATTGGATCTGGACCATGCCTCGTAATGATTAATCTCCGACTCAGTAGTATTTTTAGATGGTCATGAATGTTTTGGTTTTTCCAAGGCAAGGTCTAACTGCAAGCAACGCAAGACAATTTCTATAGATTCCTTCAATTAAACATAATTTGACCCGGTTAGGGCAGGAATAAAATGTGTTTGAGTTGGAATTGTGACTGATTACAAAATATACTCACATTAGCATATTGTTTACTTAAACAATTAATGAATAAAACTGAATATCAAGCAATTTTTATCAATTCAATTAATTGAGGCCTTTAATTAAACTATCCAGGATTAAGATGGGCCTACTCATTTCATCCCAACAAGAATCGGTCACATCATCATCATTCCTCCTGTGGGAAGAGGTCATAACATGTAAGTGACTCTCCTGAACACGAAGCTAAGCGATGTCAATCATGTAAATCTATGATAATCAACACATGCAGGTATGAATATGATAAGTGTCTCAGCCTTACATCACCAACATTGTTTACTTCATACCATTAATGTCTCTGCCAAACGGTGATCATCTGCGTTTTCGTCACCGTCCGCACGAACATAAACATAACTTTATGCAATCTTTTAACTGAATTCCCAATATCATAAGTCTGGACCCATAAAATTTTTACCAATTGAGGTCATTATGGTGACTAAAACAACCGGATCCAATCTCACGAATATAGACTTAGTATTGCGGTTTTAATCCTACCCTTAACGTATTAAATATGAGTTAGTCTAATTTGGCCCAATAGATAGATGACATTGACTGTTATAAGATGAGAAAACCTTAGATTGAAACAAACAACTAAGTTTCAGTTCATGTTCTAACAATCTATGTTAGCTAAAATATGGATAATGGGCCCTTAACAAGACATAATGATAACTCCAATCTGTACATCATTTATGAGCATTCTCAGTCTAAGAAAATTATTCACAAGATAGACGGTCTATATATGATACTTGGTCTGATTTATATGGACAGATAGATCTTACTTAATAGTCCATCTAAATGGACGACCATGATCTAAGATTAAAGGTCCGAATGATTATGTATCAATATTCTAAATCACTCATACAATGTACATTCTAGATGGTATGCCCATGTCATACAAAACGGATGAATCATATCTGTCAGTTAATGTCCATAAATATTATTGGACTTCATAATTGCAGTGTTAACTTTAAATGGACTTTTGGTCCATCAACATTGCACAAGATCGAGCTCAATATGACTGTAAAAAAATGTGTGTGTAGACCGATGGCCCACATCAGGACCCAACTAATATGGGTCCCAAGGCGACAAGCCTAAACATTTTGAGCCTTGATTGATGGTCTGCTCAGATGGATTAAAAAAAATGATTGTCACACCCCAAACTCGGGAACTGGGCTCACAAAATTTTCAGCCACCGAATCTGGTGCCAACAGTCTCTGCAGTACCCCATTCTCGGCTCCTAGCTCCCATATGCTAAATCCTGATCATGGGATCCTATAAGGAAGATTTTTTTGGTTTTTTTTTTTTTTTGTAAAGGAGCATAACCACAAGTGTACTCAAGTCACAAAATAACATCACCACCATATATCTACTAATATAATATTTGATGTAACGCCCCGTGTTTTTGAAACTCGAGTATATGACTTATTTTTCAAAAACTCGAGTGTTAACCTTTAAAGATACCAAATTTCACGTATATTTATTTTTTTCTTATTTTCCTTTCTCAGATTTAACAGTTTAACGGAAGATGAACAAATCAAGCATAGAAGAAATTCCATATACATTCAAAATATTCGAGCAGCTACCCAAATGACTTATACAAACCAATGTCTCTATGTTAACAATTACAAGAAATACACAATTTACACATGAGAAATAATAAAATGCGTATAAACTTAAACCACAAGATTGCGCAGCTTCTCTTGGCAGATACATCCATGCATCCCTGATAATTGTGTTTTGCTCTTCGTCAATCTGGACATGGATATTATTTAAACCACCTACGCTACCTATATGGTTATATATTCGATGAATGAATGGCAAGCTCAATGCGAATTCCCCTTAAGATTATACACCACCACATTAGGTAAGTATAGTTTAAATAAAAAATCATGCAAAATAAGCCAATGCAATTTAATTAAATTCATGCGTAAATGCACGTCAGCTAGGGATGTTTATCTAGCTGGCTTTTGGGTGAAACCCATGCATGTGGCTGGTCACTAGCGAAAGTAAATCTTGTACGTGCGTAGTGTCAAACTCATCAAAAGTGGGTTGATTGTCGATGATCTGAGAGCTAGCGAAACGATACCATGACTAAGGGCACGTGCTACATCATCCAGAATTAGTCACCCGTATTATCGGTGGTCTAAGAGCTAGCAAAACGATACCAAGGCACATGCTACAACACCAAAATTAGTCATCCGTCATCGCCCGTATGCTATGAATGCATGATTAGCCCAACTGTTATTATTTCGATTACAACCAGTCAATTTAAGAAAGCTCAAAAGTCACTACGGGGGGTTCATTACCCAGCATAGGCCAACAGCTCAGGCATAGTGTCCCATACCACAATCCCCGACTCATGAGACTTCAACATTGGGATGTTTAATGAAATCTCATCAACTAGTGGCCAATCATAGTTTAAAAAGTAGAACTTATGTTGAGGGTCAAATATTACATATTATCTCCTATGTATCACTTGGTTTTATGAATATGATAACGCTTAATGTTCTATTTTAATTATGTTTGTGTTGCAAGGTGAATTTAAGAACTTGGATTAAAAAGGATGTTAAAAGCATGAATTTAGTGCTCAAGAGTCATTACGGCAAAGGAGGGATCTTAGGGACCAAAAATGGAGAATTCTCATGGCAAATATCCTAGGAAACCAAGCACAAAGGATGGAGAAAAGATTGGCAAAAGCACAAGTTAAACAGCAGAAAAAATAGCCAATTTCGGTGTGACCTAAGCCAATTTCAGTGCCACCGAAAGTGCACAAAACAATCCAGCAAGAAAATAGCTTAATTCGGTGTCACCTAAGCTTAATTTGGTGCCACCGAAGTACTCTACACAAATTTAGGTGCAGATGTGATTTCGATGCCATCGCACCAACTTTGGTGCCATCGAAATCGCGCAGAGTTGTAACTGTAACGCCTCCGAAAAATTCGTATAAGGACCCGTGTCACGCTTCAAACCTGAAAATCGGATTCACAAGAATCCCGATCGCTGAATCTGGTGCTGACAGCCTTCATAATACCCCATTCTCGGCTCCTAACGTTCATACGCCAGATTCCGATCCTGGAATCCTACAAGGAGGATTTTTTATTTTTATTTTTTACATTTAACTCGTAATAAGCATAATCACAAGTATACCCAATTTGCAAGGACAACATCATCATCACATATCCACTAATATAAACATTTGAATACAATACTGAAAGGAAAATGTGTAAATCGAAAGTCAAGCTCCAGAAGACCGCCGCACGCTCCAAGTTCAACACTGCTGCAATCTATCATCATCTACACGTATCTATCGTGCATAAGCTTATAGAAAGCTTAGAGGGTGGTGTAAGTGTGTGCACAAGATAAGTGTCAAGTATTCAATACAATGCCATGGTCATACAATACCGAAAATACCGGTAATCCATAAATCATACAATATCGGAATAAGCAGAAATATTGATAAAATCATGAATTGTCAGAGTAAGCAAAAATATCGATAAGATCATGAATTATCCGAGTAAGCAGAATTATCGATAAGATCATGAATTATCATAGTAAGAAGAAATATTGATAAGATCATATGATAATAGGGTAAGCGAAAATACGGATAAGTCCATGAGTCAATCAATGTCAGAATACGCAATATAGAACAACTATGCAAATGAGGAATCATAAATAGCCAAATATCAGATATAGAGGATGCAATACAATATACATTCCTGATGAGTAACACAAATAGTGTCAGCCGTTCCTAGGCCATATAAATGCAGAGACACAATAACCCAATATGTCGTATGCCGCGAATGTTATGTAATATGTGGTGCGAATGGAATGACCATACTTCGGTGTGAAGTCGGGATGATAGTACGTAGTATCGCAGGCTATGGGGTCCACCACAAGGGACTTCTATCCAAACCAGTCCCATACCTAAATTTGGATAGTCAGACTCAATGTGGTAAACTCCTGATCTCAGGTTAGTCGCGTGCCCCAACCGAAATCTTGGCCATTGCAAAGGCACACGTAACAGATAGTTACGCATCACTAACCCAAGTGGATAGTGAATGAATGAATGCATGAATGAGTATGTAACTCCTACTCACTAAATCCACATATCAGTACAGTTCATCTCTGGGATCATCACCGGGGTTTAGTACACTCCAAATGACACTGTCTCTCTCCCAACAGCACAGTCCAAGTGAGCGTAAGAAACCTCACTATCCGCCTGGCTAATAGTCTGCCAATACCTATCCGGCACGTCAATAGCGGACCCATTCACGAGCTGGTCAAACTCAGCCTAGTAATGCCCCCTACCCTCGGGCAGGTAAGGCCACACCCCCTCCCAACCGACCACGACACAGTGGGAGACGCAGCCTCCTGGTATTCGGTACTCGGGCGCTCATGTATCCACTCAGTCTCGACGTTGGGACGTCTCTTGGCCTCGGAGGTTTAGGGATTTTCACCCAGGGACATCTATGACGCCCGTATGCTAGAACCAAACATTTTCGGTGTCGCATCTGGCCATCCACGATATGCCTGTGAAGGCTACGGCCCTGATGTCGCTAGGGCACACAATGCAAGATGCATGAGTCATACAATACAGTCATGCATCAATCCTACGCATACCATGCACTCATGTGGGGTAACTCCGCCTATCAGGGAGCCTCATGAATAACTTGTCCTATGGCATATGCAATGGTCAATCACATCTCATAACAAACATGCAGATGATGTGTATGTATTATGATGTTATGCTGTCTCATACTCATAATCGGTGTCAATAACCGGCATCAACAATCGGCCTCGACAATGTGGACATCTAACCAACATTGCCCCAAGGAATTGCCCACATAGAACCAAACACATAATGGGCCGATAGCCTCACACAAAGGCCTAATATACAACACAGTGGCCTTGCCTAAGGAACACATATACACAACAGGTGGACCCTGCTCATGGGCCTTAAATACAAGACATGTAGGCCCTATACATGGGTCTCGAATACATCAAATGGGACATGCATCATAGGCCCAATACATATCACAATGGGCCTTGCCCATAGGCTACGAATACATCACAATGGGTCTTAACTACGGGTCGAATATACATCATATAGATCGCAACAATTGGCCTTGGCAATCGAAATCGGCCTCGACAATCAGAATCGACATTCAGAATCGGCCTCAATACTCGACCTCGATAATCAGAATCGGCCTACACAAATAGCCTTGACAAATCAGAATCAACAATCGGTCATGATAAACGGCCTCGATCGCTAATCGGCAATCGGCCATGACAATCGGAATTGACAAATCGGTCACGTTAATCGAAATCGGCAATCGGCCACGACAATCGGAATCGATCGATAATCGGAATCGGCAAATCAGTCACGACAATGGCACCGATAATCAACAAATAAACAAAGCGGGGTCCATAAATGATCAGCCGATCAACCATAGTATAAAGATCGGCACTCGGTCGTGGTTATATCAAATCCGATAGCACGGAGCCATCTGTCTATGGCGAATGGCGCCCACTTATTTGGGTTAACCGACTAAAGGAACGATGAGAATGGGCCTAACAAGGCCTAAGGGAAGGTCACAATGAGGACATCTAACCATCATTGTCCATCAATGTGGACATCTAACCAACATTGTTCCCAAGTAGTGACCCACATAAGGGATTCATACACAACGTAACGGTCATACATATATCATATTGGGCTTCATACAAGGGCCTCGAATACATTAAGACGGCCCGTAAACCCTGGGCCGCCCCGATGGGCTTCATAAATATCAAGTAGACTGCATCGATGGGCTACGCCAGTGGGCCTTATATATATATCAAGTGGGCCGCACTAATGAGCCTAATATGCATCACATTAAGGTGGGCCTTAATGGATGGTCCACAAGTACATCAAGGTGGGCCTCAATATTGGGCCTTGTATATTTCAAGGTGGGCATCAACGGACGGGCCACAAATAAATCAAGATGGGCCTAATCATACATCTCAAAAATCATATTGGAGGATCATTTGGACCATACCACAAATGGCAATGAAGATAATAATTTTCATGGTTAAATAATTCACAGGGCCCACTCTGAAGTTTTATTTTCCAATCAATCTAATCATAAGGTCATAAAAACCTAGATTAAGAGGGAGAACAATTCCCCATTGATCTAAAACTTCCATGACCCAAATGGGTTTCAATGATAGACGTTCAATCCTCCACTATTTCTATGGTGTGGCCCACCTGATCAAAGGGCTGGTCACATCATGGTATGGCCCGCCGTGATGTATTTGAAATCCAACCTATTCACAAGTTAACATAGTGATAGATGAAGTGAAAACCAAAAATAAAGGCTTGAGTGGAAACTGCTATGGCCTTTAGAAGTTTATACGGTGCAGGTCACTGTCCACTATTTTAAATGGTGGGGGCCACTTGAACTTTAGATCTGACTCATTCTTGCACTCATGCCATAAAATGATATCTCAAAATGTTTGAACGGTATGGATACAACGTATGCATCATGGTGGGCCCCACCGTCCAAAAGTGGACGATGTAGAAATACATACATCAATGTGGGGCCTGCGGGCTTGGTACCAGCAAAGGAGCAGATATATAGCTGCTGTACATGTAGCTGGCTACACTAGAAAGGCAGAGGTGGGTCCCATGTAGGGCCCACCACCATGTATATATTATATAATAATATATATATATAATATAATATAATATAATATATATAATATAATATAATATAATATATATATATATATATAATATACCAACGTCGGCGGCCTGGACAGTTAGGGGTATCCCCACACGTGGGGGTGGGTCCCACCGTTCCTGGATGGTGGAGATGTCACGAGCAAGAGGTGTGGCCCACCTAAATAGATGGACGACGTGGATTGGTCCAAGGACCCTGCTGACGTACGACAGCCACATAGCTAACTGTTGCGTGTTGCAGCTAAGGGAGTAGAGGTGGGTCCCACGTGCAGGCCACCCCCTCATACTATGTGATGTTTATATATATATATATATATATATATATTATATTATATATTTTTTTTGCTGGCGAGTACACCCCACTGTCAGTCCACCTACACGGCTGATGTCCAGCGTCATTGGACGTTGGGCGGTATAGATACAATACAGGTATCATGGTGGGTCCCACATAGACGTGGCCCACCTATGGTATAATATATTTAAAAGTACGAAAAAATAAAAGAAAATGAAAAAGGAGTTAGCTGGATAGTACACTTCAGCGTCAGTTGACTTCATTGATAGTTACACTCCACTGTTTCTTGTGACGTGAGCCACCTGAGTTCCAGGTGTGGCTGATTTTTGGGATATCTCCATGCCTAGAGGGGGCTAATCAAATGCACAGTGGATGTTCATCACACATCACAGTGGAGCATGTAGTGGGGCCCACAGCCCTGCCCGTTTTACAAGCAGCAGGACCTGCAGCGTCCTGGACATTGGACGTCAGCAACAGGCCCCTTGGTTATATAAAGTTTGTTTATTTTTTTCTTTTTTTTTAGTTTTTCATAGGTGGGGCCCATATCAAGACAATCCACTCCATCTACTGAATTCCATGGCTCATGACAAGCTAAATGAGCCTAATATTCGAGGTATTTTTGGTGCATAGAAACATCTGGGTGGGTTTCTATGGTAGAAAACACTGTTTGCTATGCTATGGCCCGCCAGATAATCGGATTAATCTCATTTTTTGACTCAACGCTTAAAATGAAATGGGGAACGAAATGGATGGCGTGGATTATATCAATACATCAAGCTGGGGCCTGCATGAGCGGCCCACCTAAAAAGTTGAAATCAACCTGATATTTTTATTTTCATCCCAACCTCCAGCGTGCGTCCAGGGAGGTTAGGCGTCAATACACCACTGTCCGTTCACACTTCAATGAGCAGCCACATCCAACGTCCAGGGAAGCTGGACGGTTTGCATACAATTAAGGTGGGTCCCTCATGAACGTGACCCACTTGATTGGATCAACTTGATGTGTGTTTTCCCATCATCCAGACCTTCCAAGAGGCGTAGCAAAGTGGGTTGGTCCCATGTTTGGACAGCCATAGAGTCCATTTGATGGACGGTTTGGACACCCCATGCACTCACTAAATGGGCCACAAAATAAAGGAAGGGGAGAGAGAGAGAGAGTGAGAAGCAGACGGTGGAGATGGGAGGGACCCCACCATTGTGGGTCCCTCCATACTATGCATATATCAAGTGGGTCCCACCATAAATGGGCCCTCTAACCATCAAAATCATACAAAAATCACCTACCTATTGGCCACCTTCTTGGTTCGATGAAATGCCAAACTCCTTGGCTTCGGCTTAGACGGAGGATGATGGAAAATGGATGGTTGGATTGAGTGATAGGGAGGTGGGCCACACATGACTTCTCTCCCATGGATGTCCTCCTCTCCCATGGTTGCTTGGGAGATGGATTTTTTTTGAAAAAAATGAGAGAGTGAGGAGTGGTGTGTAAGAGATGAGGCATGAAAAGTATGGGTCTCTTTGACTTTTGGGATGAGAGGAATAGGCTAAGCATGGGTTGCTTTAATTAGTTGGTGGGAGAGGTATGGGCAATTGATGTGATTGATGCGATGTTGGGTAGAGATTCTTTTCTTGGGATTTGTAACGCACGGCATTTTTTTCTCGAACTGAAAGTGGGCCCACATCTCCTAGCCAAGGTATCGCCTTGACGTGCGAGATGTAACATCGGAACCGCGACGACGGTGCGGTCGCACTGGTATAAGTCTCGGGTCGAGTCGACTCAGATATGTAGGACTCGGCTTAGGATAGCGCGCAAACATTGGTTATAGGTCGAGGATTGCCGAAATTCGACCGGGAGGACCGTATGAGTATACGGAACAGTACGGTTTAGGATACGGGCCTTAAAACCCGAGTACCACCTCAGGCAGAATCACACAGGACCAAAATCTTTAGAAATTAAGCTAGTATTAGCAAGTGCTAAACTAGTGTACTTGTAAAATTAACACTAATCACTTTAAATATGATCTACAAGACCCAAACCGTGCAGTATCATTGACGCTACATTACCCTGAAATCTAGAATCCATTTCAAAATCCAGTTGCTCTCGGGAGCATCTTGAAACTTCGTATCGAACCTGGACCGCACGTCGAAAGTCTGATAACCGCAAAACTATACAGTTATGACCGCATTACTGGACTTGACAACCCCCTCGAAAATCAAGTCTTAATTGTGTCTATAAATGTGCAACTTGAGCCCGGAACAAAGTGTGTGAGAAACATGAATATATTTAGAAGTAAATTCTGAATTTAAATAATCTGAGTCATGTCGCTTGCGGGCCAAATATAAGGATTCAGACCGTCAGAGTCTGACCCAAATACACCCTCAGATCAGGAGAAATGTCCCACACATGTCGGTGTACTTGTGACCCTGATCGAGTGACCGTGACCGTTGAACTGAAACGGGTCTGCCACGGCTGATCTGTAAAACCGATCGGAACAAAAACTCAGCCTGACCTAGATCCATGGTTAGGGAGCTTAAGTTCGACCGCACGTGAAAAAGGGGCCACCAGAAGTGCTCCATTGGGCTAAAACAGACGCCCTTTGGATATAACCTAAGTATACCTTGGCCCTGGGGCCATTCCCATCAAACTTGGGCTTATATAAGGACCGTAAACCCTCTCTCTCTCACCTCAAACGAATTTGAGAAACCCTAGGAGAGAGAGAAGAGAAAAGAGAAGGGAAAAGAGAGAAAGTGAGAGTGAGAGTTGGAGATTCTTCCTGGGATTCGATTCCGCTATTCCACGCACTCAACCGTCATTCCTATATCGCTATACAGGGGATTCCGACTCTGTACTTGGGTAAGAAAACCTAACCCTAACTTGTCTTAGGGTTTCCGACTAGTGTAATAGATGAATTAGCTAACTTATTCCCTGTTATAAGTTATTGTGGTGCCGTAGACAAAGACTTAGCTTTTAAACTGAGTTCGTTACGAGTCTACCGGCGAAAGGTGCGGACTATAAACGTATAGGTTATGGTTTTCAAGGCTTTTAATGTCAGTTAATGATTTATGACTGACTTGAATTGCTATCACATGCTTAGACATGTTGTTCCCGTACTTTACACACATATATGAACTATGTTGAATATAGTGTATTCTTGTGTTTGTTAAAATGTTTGTATAAGTATGGATTTTGGATATGAATTTGCCAGGATTAACTATTGTAGACATATGGTTGATGTATACGTGATAATTCCTTAGTGAAAGGATTTGCCCTAATAGGTGCTATCACCAACATACGTCATGTATGTTGGACTATGTAGTCTAAGTGTTTGTAGAAATGTCTGAATGAACAAGTGTGTAATAAATTGTACTTTATATGGGCGTTGAGAAGAGATTCTCAACTACCTTAACGATGTGTTGATTTCCTTCATGTAACTTCTATTCTTTATCTGTTTTACTTAGGGACTGCATATGTGTGAATTCATGTTTAAGTTGAAATCCATCAAATGCTCACATGCTTCTATGATTGGAATTGTTGATCCATTACTGTTTTGATTAGCTTGTATGATTATCTGTCATAATTGAATGTGTTTAGGACTACAGAATAGTCCAAGCAATCGATAATAAGCCTTGAATAGGTGGCTGAGGTTGATTTCGCCACATAGGACGTGATCGATGAATCCGAGCCGTACTTGGGATGTTGGCAGTAGTTAGGCCACACGGAGTACTTACGCACTTCATGTCGATCAACTCAACATGCGCTCGTACTAGTCGAGCTCGTCAAGTAACCCGATTGACCCGATGTATGTTCACCATATATGGACGTTACTGCTTGAATTTAAGGTACCAAACTCACCAGTGAAAATCCCTTTAAACCTTGGTACCTCAATCCACTAAGACTCATGAGCCGGGCATGGTGGTATGAGACATCGTGGTCGAGCTGTCGACCTACGCTGGGGTGACGATCCTCCCCGTAGTGTTCAGTGAGCAACACAGCCTCATGAGCTAAATACGGTGGTATGGGACACTGTATTCGAGCTGTTAACCTACACTAATAAGGTGACGAGCTCTTTGTAGTGACCTCGAGCGTATGCTAAGACCACGTAGAGGCGAAGAGCCCTTACGTAGCAACAAGAGTACAAACTAGGCTTGCACTGATAAGGTGATGAGCCATTTGCAGTGACTTAGAACCGTAACATCATATGAGATTTACTAGGATTGACGACCGTAGAATGGATCAACGTTTGAGAATTGATATAAGGGAGGTACCTTAGCTTCCCAATCCTGTTGTATGAAAAGGACTAATAAGAACTTGATAATCACGTTCATGCACCGCACTGCATGTGCCGTTTGGCGTTGGGCATAGTACTGAGGAAGTGACTGATATATGCGACCATTGGATGAAGATCGCAGAGGGAGTGCAGGCGAGGGCATGCATCATTTATTCATACCATTCTTGAATTAATCAGAGTACTTAGGGATGTTTGATTGTATTATTTTATTATTACTGCTTGACTGAATTGAGAACATGTTAACCTTTGCTTTATTATTCCACTGAGTTAATCACTCACTCCCACGTTTCGAGACGGTGTTGTACACACCAACCAGACTTTGTCTTAGTTACAGATGGAGACCCGACTGATGAGGCAGATACGGACTTCGTAGACGATGAGGATGCCTTCTCATATATGCAGTATTCTGGCGGGTTTACCTAGACCGTTCCGATCGGCGGGGCTTCAGGGTCATGCTTGTAGTGGACTATTACATTTTGACATTTTGTAATTTGAAACAATACATGTAATTATTGACCTGACAATACATACATACTTTGGGGACCTATACTGAGTTATAACGCTATACATATTTGAGTAAGTCTTCCGCTTGCATATTACAACTGTCCCTGGATTAAGTATTGCTGATTTGGCTTAATCTTATTCATGTTTTATGCACTAATACAAACAACATTTAATCATCATTAAATATGTTGCATAAGTGATGCGTTGGAACTCGGGAGTTGGACTTCTACTCGACCCCTCGATTTTTAGGGCATTACAAGTTGGTATCAGAGCATGATTTGGATTAACCCGGACCTGGGTTATGGTCACACGACGTACGCTGACGCATTTAGACCTAGGTGTGTGTGAGAAAAGTGTAGAAACATGCTTAGGTTGCCCAGTTTCGCCAATTGGCGAAATTTACCAAAAATGATTGTTGAGATCGGGTCTGTACACATCCGTGATCGCTTGAGGCGACCCCGGACCACTTTTAGACCATCAATCGACGGGTTTAGACCATGATTCACCAATCCCAGCTTTCAACAATCGAGAAAATACGTAGTTACATCAGAAATTACTCGAAATGACCCGAAACGACTCAGAACGGAGTCGGAGGCCAAAAAAAACAATTCCAGGGGGACCCAGGGTGGGTCTTACATGTTTTTAGAGTCCAGGGGGCAGGAGGACCTTGCCCCACCGGCGAGGCATCGCCGGAATATCTAGCGACCAGCGAGGACCTCACCGGTTCCGCGAGGCCTTACCGGTTAGTGGGCCTGGCCGGGCGGGCCGGTTCTGGCCGATGCCCTTAGGGTGTTGTATGGCCCACTAATGTGTGTTGGGTTAGTTTTAAACCCTCCAAACACACCTCCCCTTCATAACCTACCCCTACAAGCTCTCCTTTTTCTTCAAAAACTTTTGTATCTCTCTCAAATCTCTCCTCCATCCACCCATTTCATCATTTTCCTTCAACACACATACCCCTCCACTCTTTACATCGAAACCCACCTTCCATCTTCTTATTTTTCTCATTTGTTGAGCTTACAAATCCTCTTTGTAGCTCAACATTCGAAAGCCTAACAATCCCTCTCCTATTTCCTTCATCCTTCTTATTTTGAACACACAAATACCATTGTGTGCTTCAACAAGTAGTGGGAACCCATTTAACCATCCTATTTCCCTAATTTCTTCCTTTTTCCATGGCCTTATTCGAGATTGTGACGGCCATCTTCTCGATTTTCACACTTCTTTCTCTCATGGGGAAGAAGAAGACTCCTACGGATGAGGCCGGGCCTAGTGCCCTACTCGTTTAAGGAGGCCTAGAGGCGCCGCCACAAGCGCAAGTGTTGATCAGGAGATAAGGACCAAGCGGGAGCTTGATCCCCGGGCTCCCCTCAAAAGGATTCTCCTGACGAATATGTCCCATGGGAGATTTTAAGGTCGCAGGGTCCTCTTTGAAGCTCATGTGGATGAGAGGCTCTTTGGGCAGTACCTGGTGATGGACCGCCTGGTCGAGGCTAGGTGGGGTCCTGTGTTTGAGGGTGAGTACCGCGTAAATGTGGGCACAGTCCGAGCCTTCTACGCCCACATTCAAAAGCCTATGTTGGAGCCCTTGCAGTTCAAGATCCCCGTTAGTAGAGATTGGGAGGCCACAATTGATGTTGGGTTGATAGCTCGGCTTATGAAGATGCCGCTTGGCGAAGTGCATGCAAGCGAGAAAAATTTGAGGAGCGCACGTGAAAGGGACTGCCGCACACAATTCCTTTATGGACAACTAGCCCACTGGAATCCAAACAATAGCCTCCTAGCGATCAATATAACGGATGACTTTCGCCTGCTTCACCACATCTTCACGTATAACGGCGAGTGCACCCATCTGATGGTAGATTTCCTGTACCAAGTAGGGCAGGGAGAGAAGTTGTGCATGCCTACTCACGTTCTACGGCAGATAGTTCTTACCGCACGCTCCACTAGAGCGTCTGATTCACTCTCATTCGGCCGACTCATATGCAAGATTGCACGTGAGTTTGGCTATAGATTTGGGGCGGAAGTACCGGTGCCGACCCATTACATCAACGAAACTACTCTTAATCAGATGAAAATTTGGTCACGACAGCGGCAAGCCCGACTTGATGAAAGTGAGGACGAGACGGCCTGTAACGCCCTTAAAATCGGGGGTCGAGTAAAAGTCCAACTCCCGAGTTCCAACGCATCACTTATGCAACATATTTAATGATGATTAAATGTTGTCTGTATTAGTGCATAAAACATGAATAAGATTAAGCCAAATCAGCAAAACATAATCTAGGGACAGTTGTAATACGCAAGCGGAAGACTGAAACAAATATGTATAATTTTACAAATCAGTATAAGTCCCCAAAGTATGTATGCATTACCAGGTCAATAATTACATGTATTGTTTCAAAATACAAAATGTCAAAATGTAATAGTCCACTACAAATATAACCCTGAAGCTCCGTCGATTCAGAACGGTCTGCAAGAACCCGCTTGAATACTGCATATATGAGAATGCCTCCTCATCATCCTCAAAGTCCGGCTTCGCCTCGCAGGCTACGTCATCATTTGAACCTACAACAGGGTCTGGTTGCTGTTCAAGACACTATCTCGTAACGTGGGAGTGAGTAATCAACTCAGTGGAACAATAAAGCAAAGGTTAATATATTATCAATTCAGTCAAGCAGTAATGATAAAGCAATACAATCAAACATCCCTAGATACTCTGATTTATGCAGGAATTGTATGAATAAATGATGTATGCCCTCGCCTGCACTCTCTCAACGATCTTCATCTAATGGTCGCGCATGTCAGCCACTTCCTCGTGCTCTTTACACATCGCCAAACGGCACATGCAATGTGGTGCATGAATATGATTATCAAGTTCTTATTAGTCCTTTTCATACAGTAGGATTGGGAAGCTAAGGTACCTCCCTTATATCAATTCCCAAACAATGATCCATTCTAGGGTCGTCAGTCCTAGTAAATCTCATACGAAGATATGGTTCTAGGTCACTACAAAGGGCTCGTCACCTTATCTGTGCAGGCCTAGTGTACTCTTGTCACTATGTAAGGGCTCGTCGCCTCTACGCAGTCTTAGCGTACACTCGAAGTTACTATAAAGGGCTCGTCACCTTATCAGTGTAGGCCGACAGCTCGAATACAGTGTCCCATACCACCATATTCAGCTCACGAGTCTGGGTTGCTCACTGGTCACTATGGGGAGGCTCGTCACCCCAGCGTAGGCCGACAACTCGACCACAGTGTCCCATACTACCATGCCCGGCTCATGAGTCTTAGCGGATCGAGGTACCAAGGTTAAAAGGGTTTTCATTGGTGAGTTTGGTACCTTAAATTCAAGCAGTAGCATCCAAACATGATGAACATATATCGGGTCAATCGGGTTACTTGACGAGCTCGATTGGTACGAGCGCACATCGAATTGATCGATATGAAGTGCACGAGCACTCCAAGTGGCCTAACCACTGTCGACAACCGAAGTACGGCTCGGGCTCATCGAACACGTCATGTGGGCGAAAACAACCTCAACCACCAAATCAGAACCTGTTACCGATTGCCTGGACTATTACATAGTCCCAACCACACTTAGTACCAACAAGAGTTCATGTGAGATAATCAAACAGTAAGTAATTTAAATCCTACAACCATTTAAGCATTTTATGAAATACAATAAAAACATGAATTCACACCTATGCATTTCATAAGTAATCAGACAATATGATATAAGGTACATAGGGGGATTTATACACATAGTTAAGGTAGTTGAGAACCTTATCTCAACGCTCACATATAATACAATTCACCGATTACTTACTCATACAGACAATTTATCAAACACTTATACTACACCTATCGACATACATGACATGTTGATTTTTAACATATACTTGGACAAATCCTTCCGACAACGAGTTGTCACATACACCATCATCATCCACATACATCTCATAGCCATGGTAGGCACAAATCATGAGTTCATATTCATTTAGTCAGTTCAACAAACACTTAAACTACACCCTTTAACACACATGACGTAAATCGATCATAACATGTATTTGGGCGAATCCTTTCGCCAAGGAGTTATTACAAATGCAATTATCCCCTATCCATGATAGATAATCATGGCAAACACGAATCTTAATTCTACACACATTCAATCATTTCAACAAATACTTAGAATACACTATAGTCAATATAGTTCATATATATTTGAAACGCAAAACAAACGAAGCATTTGGCATGTGAAATAGCACCCACATCAGTAATAAACCATTAACCGACATTGAAAGCCTTGAAAACCATAACCTATACGTTTATAGTCCACACCTTTCGCCGGTAGACTTGTAACGAACTCAATTTTAAAAGTTGAGTCTTGTCTACGGCACCACAATAACCTATACCAGGGAATAGGTCAGCTATTTCATCTATTACGATAGTTGAAAACCCTAAGACGAGTTAGGGTTAGGTTTTCTTACCTAAATACGGAGTCGGAATCACCTGTATAGCGATACAAGAACGGCGGTTGAGTGCGTGGAGTAGCGGGATTGAATCCCAAGAAGAATCTTCAACTCCCACTCTCATTCTCTCATTTTCTTTCTCTTTTCTCTTCTCTCTCTTCTAGGGTTTCTCAAATTCATATGGGGTGAGAGAGAGAGGGTTTAAGGTCCTTATATAGGCCCAGGTTTGATGGGAATGGCCCCGGGGCCAAGGTATACTTAGGTTATATCCAAATACGGACTGTTCCGGTCCAACGGAGCACTTCTGGTGGCCCCTTTTCCACGTGTGGTTAGACTTAAGCTCCCTGACAATGGATCTAAATCAGGCCGAGTTTTCATTCCGATCGGATTTACAGATCAGCCGTGGCGGACCAGTTTCAGTTCAACGGTTACGGTCACTCGATCATGGTCACAAGTACACCGACATGTGTCGGACATTTCTCCTGATTCGAGGGTGTATTTAGGTCAGATTCTGACAGTCTGAATACTTATATTTGGCCCGCCAGCGACACGACTCAGATTACTTAAATTCAGATTTTATTTCTAAATATTTTCACGTTTCTCACACACTTTACTCCAAGCTTAAGTTATGCATTTCTAGACACAATTAAGACTTGATTTCCGAGAGAGTTGTCAAGTCCAGTAATGCAGTCATATCCGTATAGTTTCGGGATAATCGGACTTTCGACGTGAGGTCCAGGTCCGATACGGAGTTTCGATATGCTCCCAAGAGCAACCGGGTTTAAGGACGGATTATGGATTTCAGGATAATGTAGCGTCAATGATTCTGTACGTTTTGGGTCTTGCAGATCATATTTAAAGTGATTAGTGCTAATTTCACAAGCACTCTAGTTTAGCCCTTGCTTAATTAACCTAATTTCTAAAGGTTTTGGTCCTGGGTAATTTCTGGCTGAGGTGGTACTCGGGTCTTTGTACGGATTTTTTCGAGATGTTACATGGCCAGTGAGGAATATGAAGGCAAGGAGGAAAGCAGAGAAGAGATAAAAGAAGAACAGGAAGAAGAATAGGAAGAAGAAGAACATGAAATGCATGAAGTTTCTTTAAACTGTGTGTAAATGCTGTGGTTGAGGTTGTGGGCATGCTGAATCTGACCTAGGTTGCACCCTATGTTGTATATAGGGAATGCCACCTAAGACCACACGGAGTACGACACGGCTCACTCTTGGCGATTCGTTTGACGGGGCACCTCCCCTGAGCGATAGCCATACAGACCCCAATTCGGGCCCATCTCCCTCTGACACCATGCCGGACTCTCAGCCGGCCACTGGCCCCACCAATGGGCCTACACCTATTATGCCACCGGTTTCAGAGCAAAATCGTGCGTCCTCCTCGACGCCATCTGTATCTCAGTCGGCTCTCCCTACTGATAGGTTGGAGTAGACGATGTTATTGATGCAGTAGCAGTAGTAGGCACAGCAGCAGCAACAGTTTTTAGCCACCATGGCGGGGATTTTTGCCCAAAGCATAGGTGTGGCTTCGCCTGCTCCATTTACACCCCCTGCTGGGAATGCAGGTGCCAGTGGCCACTTTGAGCGATTCCAGCGCTTACGGCCCCCTACCTTTGCGGGTACTCACAGACCCGAGGAGGCTGAGTATTGGCTCGACAGCATCTTTAAGATGCTAAAGCCGCTGCACTATACAGAGCCTGAGCAGGTGGAGTTGGTCACCTTCATGTTCGATAAGGAGGCTAGCTTATGGTGGGATAGTGTCCTCCTTACTGTTGTGGTCAGACATATATGGACATGGACAGATTTTGAGACCCGCTTCCACGAGAAATACCATCCCATCACCTATCGCCATGAGAAAGAGAGTGAGTTCCTTCACTTTCGACAGGGAGGGATGTCAGTGGCAGAGTATGAGAATAGGTTCACGGAGTTGGGCAGGTACGGCCCGTTAATTTTGGCAGATGAGCCAACGTGTATGCGGCATTTTTATGAAGGTGTGTGACCAGATACTCGCTCGAAGATGTGCTGCGCTAGCATACCTAGCTATGCTGAGCTAATGAGCATGTCCATGAGAGCTGAGTAGGACAGGGATAAGCAGTCCCGTATGCGAGTACCGATGGCTCCTAGGCCGTGACCAGAGATTCCGACAAACCATTCCTCAAGAAGAGGCCACGGGCAGATTCACTGCCGAGACTGATGGCTCCACTTGCCCCTGTGAGGCAACCTGATGTGTGGTGTGCCTACTGCAAGAGGCCAGGCCACACGGAGGTGAATTGTTTCACCAGAATGAGGGATAACGGCTTCTCACCGCCCCAGAGGGTCAACCGCCAGCTTCCCCAGGTTATATCGGCACCACCTCTACGCATGACACCAGCTCATCCATCATTTCGACCACCTATACCTTGATCTAGGCTTCCTCAACGGCCTATGGTATCTCAGTCTAACCATTTTCAGCATGCTCGAGTGCACTCACTTACAGCTGAAGCATCAGAGGCAGCACCTACGCCACCTATGGCTTTTGATGTTACGACACATATCCAAGGTACTCCAGTCTTTTTATTAGTAGACACTGGGTCCACTGTCTCTATCATATCATGCGCAGCAGTCAAGCGGCTAGGGTTGGAAACTAGTCCTATGGTTGGGGTGAGAATCCTTACCACCACAGGGACTTTCTCAGACGCTACTAAAATCTGTAAGGGGTGTTCGATAGATGTAGGGAGCGGGACATCGCTCCTCGACTTGATTGTCACCCCATTACATCATTATGATGTCATTCTCGGTATGGATTGGCTCATAGAGATGAAGGCAGAGATCGACTGCGATTGTAGAGTGGTGACAGCTTATGGACCAGAGGGCACGACCTTTACTTTCCCGATGCAGGTTAGTTGGCCCTATTGCATTAATTGTTATGCTTCCATGCTGGAGGATGCTCATGGTCCAGCGCTTGAGGGCACTCCTGTGGTCCAAGAGTTCCCAAACATGTTTAGGAAGATACCTAGACTACCCCCTCAGCGCGAAATTGATTTTACGATCGACCTAGTGCCTGGTACGATACCCGTATCTCTTTCGACCTATCGTATGACTCCGTGTGAGATGGAGGAGCTGAGGAAACAGATCGATGATCTGTTGGATGTAGGCTTTATACGACCTAACGTGTCTCCATGGGGAGCGCCCGTGTTGTTTGTAAAGAAGAATGATGGATCTCTGCGATTGTGTATTGATTATCGCAGGTTGAACCAAGTGACGGTAAAGAACACGTATCCTAGGTTGAACCAAGTGACGGTAAAGAACACGTATCCTTTGCCCAAGATAGATGACTTGTTTGATCAGTTGAAGGGGGCAAGGCATTTCTCGAAGATTGACTTGCAATCGGGGTATCACCAGTTGCGCGTCATGGATGAGGACGTGCAAAAGACGGCCTTCATGACCAATTTTGGACACTATAAGTTTCTTATAATGTCGTTCGCCCTTACGAACGCACCGGCCATGTTCATGGATCTGATGAATAGGATATTTCGGCCATTTCTATTCCGATTCGTTATCGTGTTTATTGATAATATCCTGATATACTCTAAGAGTCGGGAAGAGCACGAGGAACACCTGCGAGCAGTCTTGGATACTCTGAGGAAGAACCGGTTGTTCGCCCAGTACAAAAAATGTGACTTCTGGAAAGAGGAAGTCAAGTTCTTGGGACATGTGGTGTCCAGGGAAAGGATAGCTATGGACCTTGCCAAGGTGGCCACAGTTTAGGACTAGAAGCAGCCCGGTTCGGTTACTGAGGTGAGGAGTTTCCTTGGCCTGACAGGTTACTATCGACGATTCATTCGAAATTTCTCAAAGATAGCTAGACCTTTGTCTCAATTGACACGGAAGGATCTGAAGTTCGCCTGAAATGAAAAGGCGGAAGCAGCCTTTCAGGAGTTGAAAGACAATTGATGTCCGCCCCCATGCTAGTATTGCCAGAACAAGGGGTCAAGTATACGATATACACGGACGCGTCTCGCGTCGATTTGGATGGTGTTTTGATGCAAAAGGACAGGGTTATTGCTTACCTGTCACGACAGTTAAGGAAACACGAGGAAAACTACCCTACGCATGGCTTGGAGTTAGCTGCCGTCATCTTTACCTTGAAGGTCTGGAGGCATTACCTCTACGAAGAGGAGTTTGAGATCTTTTGCGACCATAAGAGCCTCAGATACATATTCACTCAGCGGGATCTGAATATGAGGTAGCGGTGATGGATGGAAACCTTGAAGGACTTTAAGTTCGAGGTCTGTTACCATCCCGGTAAGGCCAACCTTGTGGCAGACGCACTGAGCCGCAAGAAGGCGTTGGCATTTGCGGCTCCGTTGATGGTAGCAGAGTGGGACATGGTAGAGTTTGTGTGAGACTTTGAGCAGAAACTCACGGTGGAGGAGCCGTATGAGGGCATTGCACATATTCGAGTACAACCCTTCATTGATGACAGGGTTATCGCAGCTCAAGTAGATGATGAACTGTTGGCAAAGATGAGATAGAAGGTTAGTGCAGATAAGGACTCAGAATGGAGAGTTGACACGGATGGGGGCTTACGTTACCGTAGCTGCCTATGCGTCCCGAACCTCCCTGACTTGAGGAAGGAAGTTCTTGAGGCCGCTCACGATTTAAGGATGGCTATGCATCCAGGCAGTACGAAGATGTATCGTGACATGAAGATGTTGTACTGGTGGGACAACATGAAGGCCCACATAGCAGATTATGTATCGCGTTGTCTCACATGCCAGCAGGTCAAGGCAGAGCATCGCCGACCTCCTGGACTCTTCAGCCCATGCCCATATTAGAATGGAAGTGGGATTTCATCTCTATGGATTTCATCTCAGGGCTACCGAAGATGAGGAAGGGGCATGATTCCATTTGGGTAATCGTGGACCGGTTGACGAAATTGGCTCATTTCCTCCTTATTAGAGTTTCGAACTTGTAAACGAGTTGGCCAGGTTGTACATGAAGGAGATTGTACGTCTGCATGGAGTTTCCTTGGAGATTATGTCGGACCGAGACACGCGATTTACATCCATTTTCTGGACTCACATCCAGGAAGCGATGGGTGTGAAGTTAAAGTTCAGTACCGCGTTCCACCCACAGACTGACGGGCAGATGGAACGGGTGAATCAGATTCTGGAGGATATGCTGCGAGCCTGTGTGCTAGATTTCAAGGACAGTTGGGATGACTGTCTTCCTTATGCAGAGTTCGCCTATAACTACAGCTTCTAGGTAAGTATTGGCATGGCTCCTTACGAGACACCGTATGGGCGTCCGTGTAGGGCACCACATTACTAGGCAGAGGTTGGCAAGAAAAGCTTGATTGACCCGGAGTTAATTCAGGTGACTTCAAAGAAAATCGACGTTATCAGACACTGACTTCTGATAGCGCAAAGCAAACAGAAGAGCTACGCCGATACGAGGCGGCGATCGCTAGAGTTCGAGGTCAGAGACCATGTGTTCCTCAGGGTTTCCCCTATGAAGGGAGTTATTCGATTTGGCAAGAAGGGGAAGCTCACGCCTCGATTCATTGGCCCATTTCAGATACTTGATCGAGTGGGGGTGGTAGCTTACCGCCTTGCTTTGCCCACTCCACTTGCGGGTGTGCATAACGTGTTTCATGTTTCTATGCTGAAGAAATACGTTCCCGATCCTTCCCACATTATCAGATGGGAGCAGGTGCAGTTGAGCGAGGACGCTACATATATACTGCGACCGACGCGTATCCTAGACAGGAAGGAACAGGTGTTGCATAGCAAAGTTATTCCACTTGTGAAAGTGCTGTGGACGCATCACATGGAAGAAGATACTACTTGGGAGAAAGAAGCCGAGGTTCGAAAGAACTACCCTCAGATTCTCGAGGAGTATGAAAATGTACTAATTTAGAGGACGAAATTTTTCTTTAAGGGGGGTAAATTGTAACGACTCGAAAAAATCCGTACAAGGACCCGAGTACCACCTCAGGCAGAAATCACCCATGTCGGTGTACTTGTGACCCTGATCGAGTGACCGTGACCGTTGAACTGAAACGGGTCCGTCATGGCTGATCTGTAAACCTGATAGGAACGAAAACTCAGCCTGACCTAGATCCATGGTCAGGGATCTTAAGTCCGACCGCACGTGGAAAAAGGGCCACCAGAAGTGCTCCGTTGGGCTGAAACAGACGCCCTTTGGATATAACCTAAGTATACCTTGGCCCTGGGGCCATTCCCATCAAACCTGGGCCTATATAAGGACCTTAAACCCTCTCTCTCTCACCTCATACGAACTTGAGAAACCCTAGGAGAGAGAGAAGAGAAAAGCGAAGGGAAAAGGGAGAAAGTGAGAGTGAGAGTTGGAGATTCTTCCTAGGATTCGATCCCGCTATTCCACACACTCAACCGCCATTCCTGTATCGCTATATAGGCGATTTCGACTCTATACTTGGGTAAGAAAACCTAACCCTAACTTGTCTTAGGGTTTTCAACTAGCGTAATAGATGAATTAGCTAACGTATTCCCTGTTATAGGTTATTGTGGTGCCGTAGATAAAGACTTAGCTTTTAAACTGAGTTCGTTATGAGTCTATCGACGAAAGGTACGAACTATAAACGTATAGGTTATGGTTTTCAAGGCTTTCAATGTCAGTTAATGATTTATGACTGACTTGAATTGCTATCACATGCTTAGACACATTGTTCCCGCACTTTACACATATATATGAACTATGTTGAATATAGTGTATTCTTGTGTTTGTTGAAATGTTTGTATAAGTATGGATTCTGGATATGGATTTGCCAGGATTAACTGTTGTAGACATTTGGTTGAGGTATACATGATAATTCTTAGTGAAAGGATTTGTCCTAATACGTGCTATCACCAACATACGTCATGTATGTTAGACTATGTAGTCTAAGTGTTTGTAGAAATGTCTGAATGAACAAGTGTGTAATAAATTGTACTTTATATGGGAGTTGAGAAGAGATTCTCAACTACCTTAACGATGTGTATGATTTCCTCCATGTAACTTATATTCTTTGTCTGTTTTACTTAGGGACTGCATATGTGTGAATTCATGTTTAAGTTGAAATTCATCAAATGCTCACATGCTTGTATGATTGGAATTATTGATTCATTACTGTTCTGATTAGCTTGTACGATTATCTGTCATAATTGAATGTGTTTGGGACTACGGAATAGTGCAGGCAATCGGTAACAGGCCTTGAATAGGTGGCTGAGGTTGATTTCGCCACATAGGACGTGATTGATGAATCCGAGCCGTACTTGGGATGTTGGCAATGCTTAGGCCACACGGAGTGCTTACACACTTCATGTCGATCAACTCAACGTACGCTCGTACTAGTCGAGCTCGTCAAGTAACCCGATTGACCCGATGTATGTTTACCATGTATGGATACTACTGCTTAAATCTAAGGTACCAAACTCACCAGTGAAAATCCCTTTAAACTTTGATACCTCGATCCGCTAAGACTCATGAGCCGGGCATGGTGGTATGGGACACCGTGGTCGAGCTGTCAGTCTACGCTGGGGTGACGAGCCTCCCCATAATGTCCAGTGAGCAACACAACCTTGTGAGCCGAATACGGTGGTATGTGACACTGTATTCGAGCTGTCGGCTTACACTGATAAGGTGACGAGCCCTTTATAGTGACCTCGAGTGTACGCTAAGACCGCATAGAGGCGACGGACCCTTACGTAGCAACAAGAGTACAAACTAGGCCTACACTGATAAGGTGACGAGCCCTTTGCAGTGACCTAGAACCGTAACATCATATGAGATTTACTAGGATTGACAACCTTAGAATGGATCATCGTTTGGAAATTGATATAAGGGAGGTACCTTAGCTTCCCAATCCTGCTGTATGAAAAGGACTAATAAGAACTTGGTAATCACGTTCATGCACCGCACTGCATGTGCCGTTTGGCGTTGGGCAGAGCACTGAGGAAGTGATTGACATGCGCGACCATTGGATGAAGATCGCAGAGGGAGTGCAGGTGAGGGCATGCATAATTTATTCATACCATTCTTACATTAATCAGAGTACTTAGAGATGTTTGATTGTATTGTTTTATCATTACTGCTTGACCGAATTGAGAACATGTTAACCTTTGCTTTATTGTTCCATTAAGTTGATCACTCACTCCCACGTTTCGGGACGGTATTGTACACACCAACCAGACTCTGTCTTAGTTGCAGATGGAGACCTGACTGATGAGGCAGAGGCAGACTTCGTAGACAATGAGGATGCCTTCTCATATATGCAGTATTCTGGCGGGTTTACCTAGATCGTTCTGATCGGCGAGGCTTCAGGGTTATGCATATAGTGGACTATTACATTTTAACACTTTGTAATTTGAAACAATACATGTAATTATTGACTTGGCAATGCATACATACTTTGGGGACTTATACTGAGTTATAACGCTATACATATTTGAGTAAGTCTTCCGCTTGCATATTACAACTGTCTCTGGATTAAGTATTGCTGATTTGGCTTAATCTTATTCATGTTTTATGCACTAATATAAACAACATTTAATCATCATTAAATATGTTGTATAGGTGATGCGTTGGAACTCGGGAGTTGGACTTCTACTTGACCCTCGATTTTCAGGGCGTTACAGTAACGCAGGGCCAACGCAGATTGCGTAAATTGAGGCCTTTCGCAAGCAATTTTCAGAAATTTCAAGTCAGTGCATAAGAGAGGGATTCATAACTATAAATAGGAGTCCCTAGGATGTTCATAAGCATCTTCTAGGGTTTAAGGAGTTGAACAAAAGGGTGGAGCCGCCGTCCAAAAGCGTTCTTCTTCTTTCTTAGTTGATTTTTATGGTTTATTTGAGAGACTTTAGTTCAATCATGTTTATGGTTGGCTAAACATCTTAGCTAGGGCTAAGAGGTGAAGCTTGTAACGTGATTGAGATGTTTACTTTGCTTTGATTCATGTTTATGTTTGAATTCATTCAATTCTAGTTAATTCTAATGAATATTTTTAGTTTCTAATGGTTTGTTGTGACTCAAATTATAATAAGTCCGTAATAGCTTTAAATATCTTCTTTTCTATTTGATATTGTGGATTTGGTAAATCCCGTTGTTTGCCATCGTCTCCTGGGCATGGTTGGGTGATGGAATCCTTTCCAATTTACCATAATTCTCCTTCATTGAGGCTAGATCAATGAGAAGTTCAGAGATTTGACCGTCTCTTCTTCCAACTAGATAGGATAGGACTTTGATTCTAGTTGGATCTCTTGAATTAAGTAAGATAACATCTCAATTACTACAAGTGGATCCTTAGCACCCCAGTTTCTGCCTTTAAATTTACAAAGTTTCAATTACATCTTTCACAATTCCTCTTCAAACTTCTTCGACTTTAAATTTATATCTTCTTCTAGTTCTACTTTTAGTTATTTTTAGAAACGTATGAGATTAGTCCTGTGGATTCGACCTTGGTCTCACTAAGATTATTACTACATTGCGACCCTATAGTTAGGGTTGTGAACAACTTACCATCGCATGATTGCACAAAGATAATACATCGAACCCACATAGGGCAAATACCAAAACTAAGCCACATAGTGCAAATATTAAATCAAAGCCACATAAGGTAAATATCAAATCAAAGCTATAGAGGGCAAATATCAAATTAAATGCCACATAGGGCAAATACTAAATTAATGTGATAAAAAGATCATCCTCAAAAACCATGTAGACACAACAACCCATGGATGATAGGCCTACGTCAATATTCCATTTAATACATAATTCAAGTAGCCAATAAGTCAAAGGTCCATTATAATAACAATCAAGTTACATCCCAAGTCTGGATGTACATATGTAAGTGGGGTTTTCCATTAATAGATGTACCAATTCAAGTTCCACAAGCAATCAACAAGTAATCCACGACCATGAGAAAATATACAAGTGCAACATATAGATGTTCATGTAGGATATATAAATGTTCATGTAGGATAAATATTAAGCACATAATGTATAATTTAATTCCAACAACTAACACAAGTAATTATGAGATAGAGATATCAATTACCAACCAAAATTAAACCAGAAACTATCACTTAATTTAATGGGAAAACGAAAAGCTTAAGGGGAAGAAATCGTCACCTTATGTGTCGAATTGCCTACCAATGTTGCTAGGGAATGCTCAAAACTCGGTAGCTCGATCCTAAAGTGTATAAACTGACATTAGACCCAAGGTTTTGATTAACTCGATGACTCAACGAGTCGACTCGACTAAACAACAACTTATTCTCTCTCTTTTTTTTAATTCTTGCTCAACCCAAGTCCAGTAGGGACAACGAAACTCCCTAAGCTTAGTTGAACTCGCCGCAAGTCAGCGAGACAACGACTTGACTCGGCAACAAAATGGGCTCCCAAACCCGATCGGTTTCCAACGGCCGAACCATGATCCACTACCCTACCTCTCTCTCGTCATCTTCTTCTAGTTGGAAAATGGTCCAGCAATGGCTGCTAGACTCGGTGGCATAAGCTGAGCCAACTCAGGGGTGAGTTACATGGCTTGGACCCAACTCGTGTTCAATTTCAACTCGAATGCCAGCAAGTTGATCCCACCAAGTTGATCTATCTCTCTTTCTCCCATTCTCTTCTCCTTCTTCTCTCCATCTCTGCTTTGCTAGAATCCAACATGGCCTCTAGCCTGAACCAAGCCTGCAACGCGACTAAAGAATCGACTGAGTCGAACCAGCGAGTTGACCCGTCTCGCACAACATGTTTTAGTGCAGCTGCGGGACTCAATTGCGGCCTCTATTCCTCTCTCTCCCTGCCTACCTCTCTCCACCTTCTCCTTCTTCTGTTTAAACAGGTCCAACAACTCCTAGACTCAAACAGAGTTCGGCTCGGTACGCTGGGCACCGACTCGGCCTAACTCGAACTCCCTTTTCTTTTTTCCTTTTTTTCTTTTCCTTTCTTTCTTCTTCCTTTTCCTTCTCACGACCAAAGCCCATAGTTTTTGGGCTCGACTCAGACGCGGCCCGAGCTCCGTAGACAAGGTTTGACTTGGCCTGAACTCGGCCTGAACTTAGATCATGGTGCGTCAGAGACCCACTGCTCTGCTCTCGAGCTTTCTCTCTCTCTCTCTCACTTCCCATTTCTTTCTTCTTTTCTACTCCTTCCACTTTCTTTTCTTTTTGTCTATTGAACGTCTAGCGAGAATAACCAGTCGTCCAGCAAGGTCAGCCTCGAACCCGGACGAGGCCTGACTCAGTTTGGTGCTGTGCAACAGCGAAGAAGATGGGCTGCTGCTAATGGTGGATTGCCATCGGGAGAGTTTTTCTCCAAAATGAGGCATCTACGTGGTGTGGACAGGTCTTTGAGAGCTCAGAGGGATGATATTTCGAAGCTTCATGGAAGTTTTCATGGTGGGTTCGATGGGAGGAAGAAACGGCTATGTTTCGGGTGCAGACGCAAAGACAAGAGGAGGAGCCCCTGTTATTATATCCTCTCCCTTTTATTCACTTACCCTAACGTTCCAAATATGATTAAGTAGAAACTGCCTCCAAATACGGCCGGTGATGCAAAATCGGCCATTATTTTCTCTTTCTCATGGAAGAGTCCTAAGTTGAAGGGTTATGATTGCTTTAGATGGACAACTAGGATTGAAGGAGAGGAGATCACGCGGATCACCAGCGAGGCGATAGCAAAGAGTGTGCTTTTTGTTTTCAGAAAAGTGTCACTCATGTGGGGTGTCCTTGGGCCGAATTTCAGCACATGCACTTATGCATGCATCTATGTGGGGTCCACCATCTTAGACAAATTTGAGAGGGCTACAATCTGAATGGTTTGGATCGGCTTAAGGCGGCCCACATGAAACACAGTAGGTTGGTTTTGAAGGGGCTAGAAACACAATTTTGCCTACACACCAGCCTAATTTAGCCAGAAACTGTGTGCATAATCATGGGTTTCAACGTGCAAAAGTGTTGGGTATTGGTTGAACTTGAAAGTCACACCTGATGGACGGTTCGGATCGTCCAAACGGGTCCTGATGGTGGGCCACCAACCAACACATGGACGGTGTTCGTTTTAAATTCGACCCAGCGGGAAAAAGGGAGGAAGGAATCCTTCCTCTTCAGACCTCGGTCAAACCCACTTTGACCGGGTTCCTTTGGTCCAATGCACAGTTGGTGCACACGCACCGTGCACTCTCAGGATCGATGGTTGGGTCCACGGGGTTGCATGGTATAGTCCATACCATCCATTTAATTTAGATAGTTCCCCTTATGACATTAGACCAAAAATCAGGTAGACCCAAAGCTTAGGTGGGTTACACTAAGCAAAGTAGGGTCAATGCTGGTTTTTCTATCGATCCGACAGTCAGATTAATTCTTCATCTGATCATTAGTGATTCTTATGATTTATAGCCTTGCCTATATGGAAAACCTTAGTGGGTTTGCTGATCTAAGGCTCCAATTGTAACATCGAGGGGCGGATTGCTAAACTGAGTATGGTAACCCAATAAAGAGTGGCTCTAATACTTGAAAGGGCCATCTTGTGAACATTCTGACCATTAGTCCTTAATCTCGAATGATCCAATGGTTGGATTTGTCGACTGAGGAGATTACAACCCCAAAATTAGATCCATCTGGCGATGTCTTTAAAACTAACGGGTGGATCACTTGATTTAAGGATAGTGATTTGCTTTCAACGGTCGGATTGAGACTAGAATGAATGTGAATGTTCACTTAAGCTAGGTTTGTATTTATACTAAATTTGGTTACATGGTAACACCCATGTACTGAAAATTACAGGGTGTTACAATCTACCCACCTTAAGGAGAATTTTGTCCCCAAAATTCAACACTCCTACCTTACAATCCATTTTTTCCATACCTCTAAGGATTCACCACTTTCCCCACGAAGAATGTTTGTTTGTGCCAGTGTTCATAACTGATTACTAGGACTGGGGTTGCAATGATCTACCCCCCTTAAAGAAGAATCTCGCTCGCGAGATTCAATAACGTATATGCAAATTATTAATATTATTAGTAAAATTGTCATAATGGTGTTCCCTATCTCGAATATATCCAAGTGTGCTATCGCAACTTGGTTTTGACAGGTTATATCTAAATTTTGCCAAAACTCTTCTTCCTTTATTCTAATAAGTCAACCAACGTATATATGTTCCACCAAGGATTGAAAATCTTTTTAGTATGTATCAAAACTAGGAGCTTATTTCCATGCTTAACGACATCACAATCCCCTATAATATTTCCTAAGATTGCAAGTTTATTTAGGTGACAACTAATACTTTCATATCTTTCTCTTTATTTTCTTTTTTCCTTTAACGATAGTTCCCCACTGTCTAAAGCACAATACAATTTTCCATTATCTGTGTTCGAGCTAACACGAACAGATGGTTGTACTGGGTTTAAGCCCGATACATCGATCCTTTGCCTGCGCAAAACATAGGATCCACTGGTATCGATTAGTAATCCTGGTAAATCTCGATCCTTTGCTTGATCAGGGCATTGGGATCATTGACATTTGTTAAGACTTAGAATTTGAGTCAAACCATGTATACTTCGCTTAAACATGTTTCCATCAGTCCATGATCCCGATTGTTCTAGACTCTTGTGAAATATCGCGTAATCTTATATTCTCATAAATGATAAGTCTACGTGGCCCATTACACTTTCACTGCGCACTTTGATTATCTAAGCATTATGCAAAAATCTCAGAACCAGAATTTTTACATAAAATTTGAGTTTGAAAATTTACCAAATTCACTTAGGATTTCAAATCTAACCTCGACATGGTCAGCCTAGGGTTGAAATTTTACCTAAGATTTTATACTTCACCTACGTGGATGAACGTCATATGCTAGAGATGCAATACAAACATGTTAAACGTCAACTAGTCCACATATCATAACAGTTAGTCATTGAAAACATCACTAGGGTCTGCCGCCCCATCTCACGCATGACCAAGTGAGTGGAAGAGACCTTACTATCTGTCTTACCAGTGTATGCCAATGCTCACCCGACTCGTCGATAGCGGACCCATTTATGAGCTAGTTAAACTCAACCTAGCTTATAGCCCCTAACCCTCAGCTGGATAAGGTCACACCCATTTTCAACTGACCACAACACAGTAGAAAACGCAACCTACTGATATTTAACATTCAGGCGCTCATATTATCCACTCGGTCTCGACGTTGAAGCATCCTACTGGTACCATAAGAGTTTAGAGACTGTCACCTAAGGAAATCTATAGAGCCCTAATGTTAGAACATATATTTTTGGTATTCAATCTAGTCATCCACGATATGCCTGTGAAAGCTACAACCCCAAAGTCGCTAGGGTGTAAAAGTGATTGTGACATACAGATGCAAAATGCATGAGTCATACTATCCAAGTCATGCACCAAACCTACGCGTACCGCGTGATCATGTGGAGTAACCCTATCTCATATGGGGTCCCATAAGTATCTCAAGCCGATAGGTGTATGCTATGATTAATTGTCATCCACAACAGGCATACAAATTATGCGTATGGGCATATAAATGGCCATAACATCCATTATACTAGACATGTTATCAATATGTCTTACCAGGCTAAATATATCAGCATGTTATCATACATATCATAAGATAATCGGCCTTAATTAGCATATCATATACAGAGAGTGAGAACCGAACAACATGCCCCACTAGAAATATAGAAGTCTATGTGGTGTGGCCCACATTAGACTAACATCGACTCCTCATATAGCCTGTAAGGCATGGATAAAATACATACACCAAGGCAGGGTTCACTAGGAGTGACCGGGATGGACATCCAGATGTACAACATGTGTGCCACTAGACTACCAATCTATTTGGGCACATAGCCCACTAATGATATCCCAAAATGATCAAATTATCATCGACATCAATAGGATGATCTACACCGTTTGAACATTACCGATATAATCAACAGTTATAAATCATTGGTTACTCACTAGGATGTGATCCTGTGTTTGTGTCCCATCTGAGTCTAGAGATTTCATCATTTCGGGTAAAGTATATGCCTCAGCGGATTAATACAACCATAGTGTTAACATTACATACAGACGCTAATTAGGGATTTTAAATTGATTTGATAATTAATTTCAATTCATGCAAATACGCCTCTCATTTAACTTAGAATTATAATGATTTTAAATCCAGGGTGCCAAACATAGCCAGGGATTCTAGAAATCTAGGAATTCTAAGTATAAGAGAGCCCCAAATCCAAGGGATTCCACATTCAGGGATTCCCAAGACTAAGGGATCCCAAATCGAAGAGATTCCTAAATCCAGGGGATTTCACAAAAAATCTGGTTTCCAACCCCACCATTCCTTGTGGCGCAGCCCACCTAAGATCTGGATCGGCTTGAAATTTATGCCCTTAGCCTAACACAACTTGAAGAAGAGGATGAATGACATGGATGATACAAAAACATCAAGGTGGGTCCCACATGTGCTGCCCAAAATGGGCAACACCACCCTATTACTGTTCCCCTCGGTGCGGTCTGCCTGAGATTTAGGCTTCTGGCCTAAAATAATCTGGCCAAAAAGATAAATGGAGCGGATGACACATAAACATCATGGTGTACCCCACGTGGGGACCCCACTTCTACACCCTAGGGTGGGTGTCCACCCGCCCCATGCTGGCGTTGATTTCCTTTGTTTTTATACACACACACACACATATGGGTTACACTATTAAGGTGGGCCCCACTTGTATAATCTACTCCATTCACCGCATGTGCCAGATCGAGTGGAGTCCAATGGGCCGTGACTTGAGCTAGTTTGGACGAACAAGGACCCCACAATGGGGCCTTGGAAGGTTTCAATAGCAGGAGTTTGTTTTCCTCGATGTGGTACACTTTAGACTCAGATTTGCCTCATTTTTTGACACATGGCTTAAAATGATCTAGAGAAGCTAGTGGATGGCGTGGATTTATCATATACATCAAGGTGGGGTCATGAGTGGGGGATACCCCCACCCCACATATGCATGCAGGGGTGTGAGGGGTGTTCCCAACCCAGCGTCACATGTAGTGTGGTTCATTTGATGGTTGGATGATCCTGATTTTTGGGATCTACAGTCAAAATGATATAGAAAAACAGATGGATGGTGTGGATTTAAAAAATACATCACAGTGAGTCCCACGAGTGGAAACCCACCCTAACTCTTCCCATGCAAAGCGTCCTTGACGCTAGGTTTACCAACCCCTTGCACCCTGCGGTGTGGCCCATATGAGATGTGGATCGACTTCATTTTTGGGCCATTGCATATGAGATGTGGATCGACTCCATTTTTAGGCCCAATGGCCAAACTGGGGTGTGGATTCAAATGGACGGCTTGGATGAAACATATGCATCATGGTGGGGGCCACAAGTGGAGGCTCCATTCTTCCTCTATGCAGTGGTGGGGTATGGACGCTGGACTGTTCCAGCGTCTAGAATTCTTTATATATATATATATATTATATATAGACACGCGGGTAGGGTCCACGTGAGAGATCCGAACCATCCATCAAGTTAACCAACTCAAGGTGGCCCCAAGAAGCCTTGGATGAATTTGATCTTAGTATTTTTCCACCATCCAAATATGTGTAATCTAATAAATAGGTTAGACAGAAGATAGACATCACGTGGCCACATAAGGTGGTCCGTGTTGTGATTGCATGCGGAGCACGCCCTCCAACAGTGTGGCCCACTTGTGGGCCCCACACATATATCAAAGTAGGGAGAGAAAGGGAAGGAAAATAGAAAGAAAAGGCAAATGAAGGAGATTCGGCTATTGGGGTGGGCCCCGCCACTATGGGGTCCACCATACACTCCATATATGATCAAGGTGGGTCCCACCCTTGTGGCCCCACCAAAATGGAAAAACAAAAAAGAAAGGGAGGGTTTTGATCCTCTCATGCGCCCATAACAAATGATGAACAATTAGATCAGCTCGAATCGATGATCGGACAGTCCACCAAGCTTCTCTCCACCCCTAATCTCCTATAATCTCTCTTTTCTCTCCTCTCTTCCTCTTAACCTCTTGATCTCTCTTGATCTCTCTCAAGCTTTCTCTTTTGTCTTAAACCATCTCCTTAATCTTCCTTTCTTTTCTCTCTATCTCTCTATCTCTCTCTTAATCTCTCCCTAATTCTCTTTAATATTTTTCTCTCTTAATTTATTCCTACTCTCTTGCTAGCAAATGGTAGAAATTAGAGGGAGCTAGGGGATTTTGTGGTAGAACTTTTAGGATAGGGAGGGAATGAAAAGAAGATGGAGGGGTATAATAGGGGGAGAAAGAAAGAGAAGGGGATGGATAGGCATGGGCAAGGCATGTGTTACATTAACTAATGGGGAGAGAGAAGTGATGGGTTGATTGATTGATTTGATGATTTGACAATATTGAGATTTGTGCAAGTGGGGCTTGCATAAGTTGCACGACCCACCTCGGAGTGTGCCAAAACTGCAACTTATAATTTAGGGGTCGCGATGAAGCATGTCATGCGTCGTTGGAATCATAGCGCCCGCATAGATGCTAGGGTACAAGTTTTGGGGTGTTGCAGTACTAAAATATGGTCACGATCAAAACTCGTCGTTCTAGTCCGCCAAGAACATGCTGGTGCCGAAGTCGAAGTATACGAAAGGTCTCGCGAGGTTACGTGTCTTACAATAGCAAATTGCCCAGTATAGCTAGTTGTGGACTAGCCCGATTCGCTAGGCCCATGGATAGGGCCCACAAGCTACACACTAAATGGGTCCACTAGACTCGCTGGTGCAACAAAAGGTAGCTTAGAGGTTCTTTTGGCAATCATTCAAGAGAAGGGAGAGAGAAAGGGCCAAAACCCTAACCCTAAAGTTGCCGCCACCACCATCTCCTCATCGAAGGTCGGCTTCCATGGGGATTTTCAGTCGGCGCTGTTGCAGAAAAGCGGAGCTGCCAGAGTGTAACACACCGTACTTTTCAGTACTCGGGTGTTACCGTAAAACCCTAACTTATTATAAACATGAACTTGGCTTGTTGGGATGACCACCCACAATTTAGCCTGAGTCTAACCACTGGGGTTAATATACATTTGTAGATCGAGTCATTCATCCATAAAATTCCAAAATGGACCATCACATCATTAGGGAGAACTAGTTTTAGGATTTCAATATCCTTTATAGACAAATCTAATCATATTATATCAGAATCGGGACCCAACGCATCAAATATGGCGTCCTTCGAGTCCACAACCATCGAGTTGCCAATCTATCACCTAATCACTAAATTAGTAGTTGGATTCTAATTAAGCAATTCTCAAAGACATGGGAACCCACGTGACTCAGATATGGAATAGTCTAACACATGGTTTCCCTAATCCGAGCTTTAAAGTATAAGATCAACCATTGGATTGCAATTAGACAACCCTAGAAGGCATCAAATTCTCCAATGTGGACTATGGAAGGCCCTAATCTCAGGATATCTTAATAATGGAGATCAAATTGCCAAATTCATTATTCATCAGACCCACAACCCTCAACCTACCAATTCACCGCCTGATCATCACCATTAGATAATCTAACCATTGAGATTTCCATCTATTTCCACGGAAGAAAATCCCTAGGGACTGTTGGACGAGATGGGTTAAAATCAGAGGAAATCTAGCCATTGGTTCGTTAAGAAAACACTGTTTATCACATAAATCGAGTTGTGTGGCCTGCCAGAGATTTGGACCTACCTGATAGATGGACTAATGATCCAACAGACTCGGTGAATGGTTGAGATCCAGGGAGATCATCATTATGAACCCCATACTCGCAGTGTGTGCTCCCGCGGCACACCAGAATCGTGAATTAGCCAAACAGGTACTGACCCCTTATATTTCCAAACACAGAGAGATTCCCTCTCTCCTTCCATTTTTCCAGCCCGTGAGGCTTGGGAATGACTGACTGCTACTGGCGTTGATCAGTGGCCCACCTTCATGATCGGCTTGACCAATCCAAACCGTCCATCGGAGCGGAAGGTGAATCTTACTAGGCTATAAGCATTTTTCACATGAATTTTAGACACACAGGTCAACAGCTTCGTCCACAAATAGTGCTTGGTGTGCATGATTTTTGCTAAAAATGAAAATTCCATTTTTAGTGCCAATGAGCTGGCTTAGTGCCAATGAGCTGGCTATCTAGGTGGGATTAGCCCTTTCCATCTCGACCCTCTAGGGCTTCCTTCGCAATGAAAGAGCCGCCGCAACTTAAAAACTAAAGAACCCGCTGAGTTTTCATCGTTGTCTGTCCAAAACATGGGTCTCACAATGATCATTGATCAAATCCACACCATCCATATAAATCAGATCGGAGGAATAGCCGTTGAGTTGCAATCTCCCATTATCAACCATCTCATCTTCCTCGTTTGAAAAGAAAACCCATCACACTTTAATGGGCCCTGTTTCCACACCAGAGACATCCATTTAATGGGATATAACATCCGAAGCCCCATCGCAAGATCGAAGTACAGCCATGCAAACATGACTGGGCCAGATCATATCAAAACCGTAGGATTGTGCGACTAATCTTATAACTAATCTCGCAGATAGTTGTTCGAACCATCTGGAATATGATTAACATCGCCTATAAAGGGCTGTTTTAGGGCATCTGTAATGCCCTGGATTTTTGCCAACGTAGAGTTAGACGTCCTTAGGCAATGGGTCGATCCTAACCCCTTGTTAACTTCTCAGAACTCAAATTCTAAAGTCTAAAATCCCTTTTTAACCCATTTCCTTCAAAATCTCACTTTTCACCACCTTATTCTTAAATTTTTTTAACTACTTTCATATTAGACATGGATCCTAAAGTTTAGGTGATGAAAAATAATACTTAAACAAAAACTTACTATAAATAGTAAAAAAATAAATAAAATTGGTTTTTGACTATTAACCTTATGGAATATCACAAAATAAATAGGTTATTTGGATAAAGCAGCTTCTCCTACCCCAAAATCATATATTGCACTTCGAATAACTCATCACAAGTTATAAAATACACCCATTTCAAAATCCCATGGCAAAACACCACCAAACACCACAGCGGGCGGGCGGCGCCACCGCCAGGTCGGCGGCGCGCCACCTAAGCACCAAGTTATGGTGGACCCTCGCTGTAGATTTTCTGCACTCTTCGACTGACTTCAAAAAGTCATATCTCCCTCGTTATAACTCCGATTTAAGTGATTCAAAAGCCAGATTGAAGCTTGATAAGTCTAGTTTTAGATAAAAATATGTAAAAATATAATAAAATTTTTAATATAGTTAAATATAAGTCATTGTAACAACTGTCTGAAAATTATTAGTTTGGACAGCTGCTGCTTTTAGAATTTTTAGAATTTTTCGACAATACAAAATCTCATGAGATTTGGTAAAGATGAAGTAAACTTGATAATGAACTACTAAAAAAATAATTAAAATAATATACTAAACTAAAGTGCCAGAAAGGGTCGTAGAACTGCCCAAGAACCATATTCTGTCGTAATTAGGGCATAATTTAGTTAAGTACTAAACTGAACAATCAGTAGAATTAGCTTGAACCACTTTCTATACGAATTACAAGACCCAAAACTATTAGAATCGCTAACACTACATTACCTGAGAATCTAGGATCAATCTCAAAACCCAGTTGCTCTCGGGAGCATCTTGAAACTCCGTATCGGACCTAGACCGCGTGTCCAAAGTCCGACTACTACGAAACTATACGGTTATTACCGCCTTACTAGGCTTGACAACCATCATAGGAATTGAGCTCGAATGGTATCCAGAAACCCACAACTTGAGCCCGGAGCTAAGTGTGTGAGAAACACGAATATCTTTAGGAAATAAACTTAAACTTAAATGATTTGAGCCGTTCGCTTGTAGGCCAAATGTAAGGTTTCAGACCGTCAGATTCTGACCTAATTACATCCTCAGATCAGGAAAATTTTCCAACACAGGTCAGTGTACTTGTCACCCTGATCGAGTGGCGGTGATCGTTGAACTGAAACAGGTCCTCCGCGGTCGATCCACAAATCCGATCAGACCGAAATCTTAACCTTGCTTAAATCCATTGTCAGGGGACTTACCCCTGACCGTGTGCAAGTAATGAACCCCTAGATGAGCTCCGTTGGCCCGAAACAGATACCTTTTGGCTATAACCTAAGTATACCATGGCCCTGGGGCCATTACCATTAATTCTGGGCCTATATAAGGCCTTATCTCACCCCACCTCTCTCATATACGAATTTGCTCAAAACCCTAAGAGAGAGATAGAGAGAGAGAGAGAGAAGGAGAGAAAAGAGGAAGGAAGGAAGAGGGATTCTTGGAGATCGTTGTCGGGATCTTCTCCCACCACACCACGCGCCGATACACCTCTCTCTTACGCTACACAACTTGTTTCGATTCTGATTTTGGTAAGAAATCATAACCCTAATATCGATTTAGGGATTTAAATAGAGTTAATGGCAAAATAGCTAATATATTTCGTGGTTCAGGTAGCCGTTGTGTCGTAGACAAAGACGTAGTGTTCAAACTGAGCTTGGTATGGTTTTACCGGTGAAAGGTGCGGACTATAAACGTTTAAGTTATGGTTTTCAAGGCTTTTAATGTCAGCTAATGATTTATGTCTGACTTGATTGCTGCCATATGATCCTAGTTATGATGCTTTGTATATATTATACATATGTAAACTATGTTGAATTCAAAGATGCATTCCATGTGTTTGTTGAAATGTTTGAATGAATATGAAATTATGATTTGTATTTGTCATGAATGTAAATGTAGGATTCATGGTTGTCATTGGTATTATGATTATTATGTGTGATGATTTGCTATAATATATGTCGTAACTAACCTAGTTCATATATTGGGTAAAGGGTAGCCTAAGTGTTTGATAAAATGCCTGAATGAGTAAATGCTTGCTGAATTATATTTAATGAGGCTATTGAGATGGGATTCTCAATTACCTTGTCTATAGTTACAGTTTCCTTCATATAACCTATCTTGCTACTACGTGATTTATGGATGAATGCCTATGTATGATAACATGTACTCTATGTATTTTTATTTGAATTGGTTGCTACATGCTGTTTTGACTAGCACATATGAATGCCTATTGTATTTGAAGTATGTTTGGGGCTACGATGTAGTCCAGGCAATCGGTAATGGTTTATGATTGGTGGCCGAACTGTTTTAGCCACGACAGATATGTTTAAAGAATCCGAGTCGTATACTAATTATCGATAGTGGCTAGGCCACGAAGAGTGCATATGCGCTCCATGTCAACTAATTCAACGTACGTTCGTACCAGTTGAGCTTGTCAAGTAACCCGATTGACCCAGTATATGTTCACCATGTATGGATGTTATTACTTGAACCTAAGGTACCAAACTTACAAGTGAAAAGCCCGCTTAACCTTGGTACCACAATCCGCCAAGACTCATGAGCAGGCCATGGTGGTGTATAGGACACCATGGTCGAGCTGTCGGCCTACGCTGGGGCGACGAGCCTCCCCGTAGTGACCAGTGAGCAACCCAAACTCGTGAGCCAAATATTATGGTGTATGGGATACTGTATTCGTGTTGTCAGCCTACGATCAGGTGACGAGCCTCTCGTAGTGACCTTGAGTATACCTTAGGACTACGCTAAGGCGACGAGCCTTTCCATAGTTACTTCGAGTATAAAATAGGCCTACCCCAGCGTAGCCTGGCTATGGTCCCCAGTCGGGTTGGTGATGAGCCTTCGAAAATAGACTCCCAGTTGGTAGGGCGTTAGTGGTAGTGACCTCAAGTATGAATTAAGTCTACGCTGAAGTGACGAGCCTCCTGTAGCAACCACTGGTATAAACTCGTGAGCTTGTCTATCGTATGTGATTAACTAGGACTGACGACCCTAGATGGATCAATGTTTGGGTCAATGATATAAAAGGGAGGTACCTTAGCTTCCCAATCTTGCTATATGATTATGCGTAATTAAGAACTTAGCTAATCACGTACATGCACTGTATTTGCATGTGCCTTTGGCGTTGGAGTTGAGCACAGAGGAAGGGTGTATGCCGCGATCGTGAGATGATGTCGCAGAGGGAGTGCAGGCGAGGGCATGCATCATTAATACATATCATTCTTGCATTAACCAGAGTACCTAGGAATGATTGTTGTACTGCTTTATCATTACTGCTTGACTAAATTGATAACATGTTAACCTTTGCTTTATAGTTTCACTGAATTAGCTACTCATTCCCACCTGGGACAATGTTTTAAAACACCACCCAGACTCTGGTTTAGATGCAGGTGATGGTGAGATATATACAGCAGAGTTGGACTTCATGGACGAGGAGGAAGAATTCTCCTATGTTCAGCTATCAGCGGGTCCTCGTTGACCTTGTTCTGATTCGACGGGATTACAGGGATTATATCAATTAGTTGGACATTTACAATTTTTGTATTTTGTATATTATGGATCAACACATGTATATATATTTAGCCCGGTTTCATACTCTTACTCCAAACTTTGTGAAACGTTTTCATAATTAAATGCATATATTCTAGTCTTCCGCTTCCCAAATTACATTAACTCTGGAGTATGATATGCTGTTTTAGTATAACCCCACTCATGTTCGAATGCACTCATAATAATCATCATAATCTATGTTGTATAAGTGATGCGTTGGAACTCAGGAGTTGAGCTTTGCTCGACTCCCGATTTTCAAGGCGTTATAGCATTGTTTTCCAAAAATGAAAAGCCTTAAAGAGAGGAAAGATATGCCGCTCCTTTCCGCTTTAGCCGACTCAGACCAAGTCACGAGTTAGCCCATCCATTCTGTGCTGAGTCCAGGTCTGATTTGAGTTGAAACTTCTCCCTGGTCTAGAGAAGAGAAAACAAAAAGGAGAGAAAGAAAGCTGAGAGAGAGAGAAAGAAGATTGAAAGAGAAGTCAAGAGAGGAGTTGTCTTCGTGCCAAATGGGTCGACCAGGTGGTGCCGAGTTCATGAGATGAGTCCGGCTCGAGTCAAAGGGGGCCGTTGGGGGCATAGTCGAAGGAGAGGGGAAGTAAAGGAAGGTGGGAAGAAGATAGAAGAGAAGGGTTGAAGAGCGAGTTGGGGTCGTTGTTGCCGTGCCGCACCGGGTCTGGACCGAGTTCGATCTGAGTCAAGTGTGGATCTGGCTTGTGTCCAAGCCATGTATAAGGCCAGAGAGAGAGAGAGAGAGAGAGAGAGAGAGAGAGAGAGAGAGAGGTATAAAGGATATAAAAAGAAGAATAAGAAGGAGAGAAAGAGAGGGAGAATCAGGGCTGATGAGTCATGAACTCGGGTTAGACCGAGTTTCGAGTTGGGCTGGGCTATTGCCAAATGCATCCAACCTCTCTTTGCAATTCAAGGAAAAGAATAGAAGAAGAATGAGAAGAAGAGAGGAGAATGTGACATTGTTTCTCTTCGGAGAATTGTTATCGAGTCGAGTCGCTGACTCAAGTCGACTCACTAATTCATTTGGGATTCAGTCAGGTCGGGCTCAGCTTTGGTTCAACCCAGTTAGAGAAAGAAAGAGAGTAGAAGAAAAAGAGAGAAGAAAGAATGAGAAGAACAAGGAAGAGAAGAGGCTAGGTCCTTTCAAGTCTTGGACCGCCAGGTAAGCTCAACAACCCACTTAGATAGGCCGAGTCTAGCCCATTACCAAGTTTAGATGGGATTTGGAATTGATCTTAAAGCCATCCATAACTTCTAAACATCACTTGACAAAAAGAGAGTTCCCACTTTAAGGTGAGGATCTACCTTCAAGATTTTTTTTTACATCATGATAGTTATCTTAATTCATTTATTTTATTAATTGTATAATTTAATATTCAGTGAAAATTTAGGATAAATGTTAGCTTATATTTGTGTGATCTTTCATAAATGTTTGCTGGTTGGATTTAAATTCATGTATCTGAACATGCTATGGATTACAAACATCTCTATTATAGTTTAAGATAAGTACCTTAAATGTATAATTACTAGCTATGTTGTTCATGGCTTATTTTGCCACTAGAGGTTACTTGATAGCGTTTTAGGAGATCCTTGAACTAGTGGTCATCTGTGAAATGGATTAAATAAATTTACGTTGTGGACTTACCACCTTGTGGATCATTTATGCCAATGTGACTTTTGGGGATTAATCCCTTCTTATCGCACCATTAAATGAAATATTTAGCCTTGTGGCTTTTATGAAATAATCATCCTATGTGGCTTTGATGGAATTTATTTATACAACTTTACAATGGTAAGTTTCACTTATTGAACAATGATTGTTCCCAAGTTGAAAAGATCACCTTTAAAACATCATATTCGTCAGATTTCCCTGAGTTGAAAATGGTGATATGAGATATTATGCTGAGTTGTTGAACCATGCTGGGTGACAAACCTCCATAGAGACCTTTGGGCTTTCTCAAAATGTCTGTTTGAAATTGAAAAAAATAATGACTGGCTAATCATGCATTTTCATGACATATGGACTTTATCGGGTGGTCGATGTAAGACACGGAGTTTCTTTGGTCACTATGTGCTATACCATATAGTATTTTATCGGGTGATACTAAATTATTATCATGTGCATTCTTACTATTATGGTTTGTTCTTTTTGCATAGACTTTTCCGGATGTTTAGTCCTTAGGGCGTACCCGTGTATACTTTTCCGGGAGATTAATTCACTTTGGGTGTCCTCGTTATATAGTCTTTTCTGAGTGGCTAGTCCTCCTTAGGGTGTACTTTTGAGTACTTTTTCGGATGGCTAGTTCTCCTTGAGCGACTTTTTATCAGCTGGATGTGCATCCCCAGGTCTATAAGCATGTGCATGCATTCATGCATTTAAACAAGAATATCATTGTGAAATTTATTTAATTGTTGTGCATCTGATGAACTTTATCTCATCATTATGATGATTATTGTGAAAGATTCATTTAGACTATTCTTGACAACTATGCTTAATCATCTTGATATTTTGTTAAATCTTAGGGGTTATACCTTACTACGATAGCCATTGACGCTGTCAAACCATATTCATTGTGCAGGAGACGCAGACGATGCGCATATCGACGTTAATTTGTATTTTCATGTATTTGTAAATACTTGGACATTGATTTGTAAAAGATTTCAGGCAACCACTCGATGATTTGGTTATGTATATTTGGACTCCCTCTTATACTCGATTTATTTTTATTCCGCTAAATTGCTAATTCTAATAAAGGAAAAAAAATGTACATGAAATTTGGGCTATCTTTAAAGGCTAACACTCTGATTTTTGAAAAACGAGTAGTGTACTTGGGTTTTAGGAACCGGGGTGTTATACAGAAGCACCTACATGATTTGATATCAACACTCCAGAAATCGACAAACATGGTAGGTAGCTGGAATCCATGGTTGCTTCTGTCCAAGAATCCTGACCGCTGATTAAGAAGAAAAGATAAAGAGGGAAAGCATTCGTTATAGCCACAGGCCAAGAGGGGAGCTCAAGCTGTCGACAATGGTTGCCAAGGTATGTATCCCGCCCTTTTTTTTGTTGTCGGAGGCTGGTAGCGCCATGGTTGTCGGTGCACAGTGCGGCCATGACAGATGACATCAGATGCCGATCTCTACGCTGATGACTGTCGGATTCATGGCTTCTGCATCTGGGAACCTTTAGGCCACCAGATCTGGAAATCCCTTGGCCGGCTCATGCCTCACACCTATAGAATGGTCCATACCTGGTATGAAGGTCCATAAATGGGTTTGCTAATCTGAATGGGTTAAAAAATCCTCTGTTTTTCTGATGATAATACCATATGGCCTTGACAACCTCTATGGAGGTTTAATTCCCATGCAATGGGTTGGAATCCAACTGGCCAAAGTGGATTCCATCGCTGATTCATCTAAAGATCAATGACCTAGGTTTAAGATCGAATGTTGATGAATGGATGGTTCAAATCTAGGCCTTGATTGATTCATGAAAATGAATTTCACCACAGGATCTGTCATAAATGTTGTATAGTTTGCTCCGATACCAACTATAAACTATATGCAGAATTGCAAAGGAACGTGCTATGCATCGAGCGTAGAGATTAGATAACTGAATTAAAGGAGTACTTGATTGAGAAGCTATAGCCGTAAAAGATGGTCGGAATCTTCCTTACCTTACACCCTTAGAGAAGCACTGGGATGGGAATGAAGCTTCTGTTGTGTGTAGTATTGAGGACCCAACCTTGTTTATATAATCTAGATGGTTGAGGACTGAGGAGTTTGAAACCCATTGAAACTCCTCTCCCTAAGGTTCCATACGAATTTGGTAATCCCAATTCAACTTGAATAATGTGTGTGTGACGCAGTTGTATGGCACCACCCCTTACATGATTTTAGATGCATCACAACTTAGTGGGGTCCACTGGTACTCCCGATCACACTATCTAACCCTTACGACAATCTAGACATTAATCAATAAGGCCCACCTTATAAAATTCTTATACAATGGTGATGCAAATTTTCAAACATGAGAAGCAAAATGAGTATTGTTACGTCATTTAGCATTTTTTATTTCATAAAATCATGTTTAAACATAATTGATTAACCAAACAAAAAGTGAGCTCACAAATCCGGAGGTAAAATCAAAATGAAGCAATTCAATTTCAAAGGAACAGTCTCATTAAAGAAACATGAATTATCAGATTTTTTAGAACCATCCATCTAGTGTCCTTCTAAATTCAAAATCTATCAATCATTTTCAAGATATTCATAATATGAGTAGGCTTTTAATTTGGCACACAATGCACTCATGAGTCTTAAAAAATGGTGGTTTAGAGTAAACAGTCCATTGGATACACCAGTCAAGCTACAAAGATGGTGGGCTTTTCCTATAGTTCACATGGTCCTCAAATCATCATGGTTCATCGCAACCATTCAATGCTTCATTAGTTTAAGATCAAATCAAGTGGAGTGTCTACGAGCTCATGGACCCATGAGTGGATTGGCACGGCACGGCACACTCATAACTGGCCTCCATAGATGAGTAAGGTTGTCAACATCAGGTGAAAAAAATGAAATGGGCCCACAGCCTACCTGGTTGAAACAATTGAAATTCTGAGCCTACGAAAGCCGGTGCCCGAGGGACGATAAGATGCTGAGAAAATAAGGGCACATTAATAAGTTTTACCTATTTGATTGACATATGTTTAAAAATATTGTCAATAGCATATGTGATAAAAGTTAGGTAAAATGAAATTTTCCTAATTTTGAAGAAGAAAGAGGAGAGAGAAATAAAGAGGGGGAGAATAAAACAGAGAAAGATTGAGAGGGAAGCGGATTGGTTGGTGTACCACAAAACAACTATATAACTTGTGTATTGAGGTCAGCAAGTTCTGTGAGTCATCATGAGGTATGTGTTATATCCAAACCGTCCATCCATTTGGCGAGCTCGTGTCTCACAGCTTGAGCCGAAAAATAAGACAGATCTAAATTACAAGTGGATCACACTGCAAAAAGTAGCGAAGGATTGAATGTCTACCATTGAAGCCCTCTTTGGGGTTACAGAAGTTTCGGATCAATATGAAATTTGGTTTTCCTCTTCATCCATGTATTTGTGACCTTATTAATAGATTAGATGGAAAATAAATGTTATGGTGGGCCCTACGAATATTTTAATGGTGAAAATCATTATCCTTGCTGTTATTTTTGGTGTCCATTTAAGCTTTGGATATGATTCATTTTTGGTCTAATGCTCTAAAATGATATTAAAAAATGGATGAACGGTGTGGATATAATAGATACATCTTTGTAGGGCCCATGTAACTTTGATCTCCTTTGAACCGTTTGTCCAATTCGGAGCCGGAGGAGCGTCACCGCTCGTCTTTGCACAACACGTATCTACCTGGTGTGTGGTACACCAGCCAATCCACCTCCGATTGAGAGACGAATCGAAGGTGGCTCCACACAATGGATAGTCTTAAAAGATACTGAATTTGCAAAATTAAATAAAAAGCTTTTTTACTTTTTCTCATGAGGAACAAGGTGGGCTCTACATAATAGACAACCAACATTAAAATGGGCTCGCGATGGACGATCCATATCAAATGACCTTGCATGGTAGATGACCCATATCAAAGGTGAGGTGCATGCAATAAATGGTCCACAGTAAAGGTGGGCTCCACATGATAGATGGTGGAGATTGAACGTGCGCTCCCATGAGGGACCATTAACATTAATGGCCCCCCGCATGATGGATGGTCCACATCAAAAGTCAACCCTACTAATAAATGGCCCACGTTCAAGGGACTCACGGATGACGGACCATCCACTTAAAGGTTAGGCCCAATACGACGGATGATCCACAAATATCCAACGTGATAGACATTTAAGGTGGACCCGCATGATAGATATCGTACATTAAAGGTAGGCCTCACAAGGTGGATCCGGCAAGATTGACGGTTCACATCGAAAACAAGGCCCCACATGGGGCAGTGGATATTAAGGGCCTGTTTGGCCGGCTGGCTGCTTTACATCTGCTCCTGTGCCAATCCCACTCCATGTTTGGGAAGAGTGGAAAAGCTTGGAAGTTGGTTAGATGATCCGTATTGGGTCCCGTGCCAATTTTACTCAACCATAGCAAGTTGTGTAGATCCCACCATGATGTGTGGGCTATATCCACACTGTCCACCCATTTTTCAAGATCATTTTAGATCATGAGCTAAAAAATCAGGTAGATCTAAAGCTCAAGTGGACCCCACCATAGAAAGCAACGGGGATTGAATACTTACCGTTGAAAACTTTTCTGGAGCCACATAAGTTTTGGATCTGCCTCATTTTCAGGCCCATGCCATAAAATGAGGTTACAAAACAGATAAACGATTTAAAAATAACACATGTATGTTATTCTCAATAACTTCAAATGATGGTGTAATATGCTTTCAATGTACCAACTTATTACAAACAAAGCAGGAATTAAGCCTATCCCAGGGAACAATCCGGGTAATAATTATGTTTTTTGAATCCCATCCCACCTAATCCTTTCCAATACGCCAGACAGGCCCTAAATGTGGACCCACGTGATGGATCGTCTCAAATCAAAGCTAGCTCTGGATGATTATAGATAATCCGCATCAACGGTTAAAAAGTAGTCTATGTTGTAATTTACAGATTCTGTCCCGAATTAAATACGTTCTCCGCCAAACGTACTTACGCGCCGAATAACCAGAAACCGAGATCATCTCCTCGAAGCGCGCGTCGGTAGCTGCAGCAATCCGACACATGATGGAAGCGTGCAGTAACTGAAGCACGCGTGCTGTGTGTGAAAGAGGCCGATCGAGTCACCAGTATTTTCTCGAGGGACCCGGAAGGGTTTCTCTCTCTATCTCGCAAGCAAGAAGGAGGGTTTTAGCTTCATGGCGTCGTATAGTTGCGAGGAGGTAATGCCCATGGAGGTTGCGATTCAGAGAGAATTAGCATTTCAAAGAAGAAGAAGAAGAATAGATGGACAGCCGTTTCAATCTCTTTTTGGTGTGGAACTACTCTCCGACTCTCCATCTCTTCCATTTCCTCTCCCTCAACCTGCAATTGCTGATTCCTTCCTCCTTCTCGAGAGAGATCTCCCCCGCAAGAGGCTCCAAGAAGCCGCCGCTGCCGCTGTCGCTGCTGCTGGAGCGAGGGCTACCTTGGAGGTCATTCCTTTCAAAGTCGCAATGCAGAGGGAGTTATTGTTCCGAAGACGAGCAGAGAGAGGGCCTTTGCAGCCTCGCAGTGCTTCTGGACCACCCAATCTGAATGTTGCTCCACATCTCATCTCCGACTCTTCCAATATTCCGGAAGAAGCAACAAATGCGATCGGTCCGAAGGTTTTTCAAATTGAGAGAGCGCTGCCGCGTTCTCATGGGGACCACGCATTATCATATTCAGGTGCGGCTTCTGATTCGCCAAATGCAATGGTGGGTCCTATTGCTGTTGGGAGAAAACCTGCATGCAAGGGGTTGCTAGAAAAGGCAGCTGCCGTAAAGCCTCTAATTGAAAGGAAGTTGCAATCTCGCAGCCATGTTGGAGAGTCTTCATCTACTTCTTCTCAGGTGAGAGAGAGATTAGGTCTGGTGGTCCATTAAGCTCCTCAATTGGAAGATGATATCACTGACTAATATTAAGATTCTTTTCGGTCCGAATGTGGACCATTATTCTACTTTTCTTTTTAACTATCCGTAGCCAAAAAATTGAAGGGTTAAGATTATGTCCTATCATGAAGACTTTAGAGCATAGTCTATCCATGGTGGGGCACAACAAATTGAAATAGTTTGCTTTCAAAAATTTTAAGAAAAATGAATTATAGTCTTGGGCTAGAATTTCCGAATAAGGGCCGCAATGATGGGTAAGGAAGGAATTAGCCATGGTTTCCCACTTGTGCAAGGACATAGTTTCTACTTCATTTGTGGAAGTGAAATTCCTTGAATGAAGGGTATTGTAAGAAAAAAACTTGGATAGAATAGAAAATGAAATCCAAGGAGGATGATGAGAGAGTGATATATGAGATGCCATGGTTGCTCCATATTCAATGATTCTTGATCTCCGTTGGAGGATCTTGCCTTGTCCAAAATCTTCTTGAATTGTTCTAGGAATCTTGGATTAGATAAGAGATTGGTGCAATCACCTCACATCCCACAAGCGCACGCGCATAGATTTGTGCACAAGAAAATGCATGCTTTCCTTTTTTAGCTTGTTCCTCATTTCCTTTTTATTCTTTATATTCCTACGTTAGGAAAATATATCTATGTCAAGAAATAAGTATTATTATATTTTCTTGTTTAAGTACCTTTTGATTTTAGAGATTCTAAGGTAGGAAATAATTATTAATAGATTTTCTTGTTTTGGAGATCTTGGATGGCAGGAAATCCTATTTTTAGATTCTTTAGATTATGTTAGAGACTGTAAATAAGGCATAGGCCCATGGAATGGAATAAGTTACACTGAATGATTTTTTTAGCAAGTTCTATTGTTTCTCTATGGTAGTGTGTTAAGTGATGGTGGAGTGGTGATCTCTAGTATAAGACTAGAGGATTGTTGACTTGCTCACAGTAATTTCATCTTCTCTTTGTTTTCAAACTTTCAACTTGGTATGTTGAATCTTGTTGCAATTTGTTTCTCCTTATTCTTGTTGCATTATTTTGGTATCAGAGCAAGCTCTACTCTTGGGATTTTCTCTTTCACTTTTCTCCTCTCTCCTATCTTCTTTACACAAATTTTATCCCAATATTCATCCCAAACCTACTGTCAATTTTCTAAACTAGTCTATTAATTAAGCCCTTCCACCATAGACCATATACAATCTCCATAGCACCTAGACCATCATCCTATTTTTATCTCAAATTCCACTAGTAAACAACCCATACCCCTATCACATGCCTAAAATTCCTAAAAAAATTTCCATTACCTATCTAAAAAAAAGAAATGTGTAAACCTGTTGTCATATGAGCACCATAAGAGGGGTGACTTTCAATTGTGGGATGGCTACGAAACCTCAGGAGGGCTGTGTCAACCTTGCAACAATTGTCAATTTGATCATGAAACAGTGGGACGAGAGTCTCGTTCCACGGCCAGAGTAGATACTCTGGAAGGATGGGTTACTGTTCTTGAAGAAGCAAGAAAGGGAATCAATCCAAACTATCAAAACATCTATGGATGACCTGGGAGGAGACTTAGAATCCGGGAATGTCGGCCTAAGGCATCTTAACCAAAATCGTGAATTTTATGAGGAAGAGTATGAGCTTAGCTATGAGATCTAGCAACATTTTTATGTGCAACTAGGAATAAGACGAATGAACTACCTCTGACAAGAGTCCAAATTATCCTGAAAGGTGTAATGTTCGCACTAGGGATCCCGCTAAGGATGTCAAGATTAAGATTCTGGACTACGATGGTAATCTAGATTCCAAGGCATTTAATGACCGACTAAAGTCAATGAAGAGGTATTTTTGTTGATACAAAATGGAAAAGCAGTCAAGCTACGTTTTGTTGCCCTGAAACTTAAGTGTGCAACTCAAGACTGGTGATACACTATCGAAAAGACTTGCAACGATGTGGCTTTTCTCTCGTAAGTAATTGGAAGGAAATGAAGGTGGTATTGAAGCAGTGGTTTCTGTGGTTGGATTATGAGACAACTTCTTTCCAGGAGCTCCTCATGCTACGACAAGATAATTTGATTGTGGAGGAATACACACAATGCTATTACGATTTAGTTATTCGTCGTTGTCTAATGGAGACTAGAAGCAACAAGTGGTGCATTATTACAATGGACTACAGTTCGATATTTAGAGAATTGTCGATATTTCAGCTCAATAGTGTAGATGAAGCGTATCAAATAGCCCGAAGAGTATAGAGGTAGAAGTTGGTGACAAGACACAATAGCTCTCAAGTCGGGGCTATACATCCACCTATCCTATTGTTAGTGGCTCCACGACTCATCTACAACCGGTCACGCCTTGCGATAACTTTCATCGGGATTACAAAATTGGCTAGAACTCTGCCTCAGATTCTCTTTCCCAAAGTGGTGACATAAAGGGAAAGCCTAATGTAGCAACTTAAGGGAGGTCGCCCAACACTTGCTTCAAGTGTGGTGGTCGTGGACATTATGCAACACAATGTTCCTTTCATAATCTCTAGTTTTACGAGAGATAATGGGATGAATATTATAAAGAAAACCTTGCTGCAAACCAAGTGGAAGGTGCACATGAAAGCGATCCAAAAGTTGATGATCAAGAACCTGAGGAAGGCATAGATGGCCTTAAAGAAAATAAGTTATCGTTGGTGGTCAAGGGGATTTTGATGACACCATAAGAGGAGGCCCAACAAGATTGGTTGAGAACCAGTATCTTTCATGCATGAATATCTTGTGGTGGAAAGACTATTAATGTCATTATTGATGGAGGCAACAGTATGAACGCAATATCGCAAAGCATTGTGGACAAGTTGAAGCTGAAAACTCACAAGCATCCCAAGTCGTACAAGATTGCGTGGGTGAATGGTATGCTCATCCTCCTGATGAAATGGTGCTTAGTTAACTTATCCCTAGGTTGTTGAAGAACCACTATGGTGTAACATCATTCTAATGAAAGTCACACATATATTACTGGGGTGCTTACAGACATATGACAAGGATGTATGGGTCGTAAGAACATGTACAACTTTATGTACAAAGGAAAGCCCATTATTCTCAACCCTCTGAAGGGTGATGAACTTAAAGAGGCAAAGCCAGCTTCCACCGTGTTGACTATGGCCTGATTCGTGGAGGAAAGTTGGGTACGGTGAATCATGTATGCCTTGGTAGGATGTAAAATTGATCCAATTGGTGATGTTGCTATCCAACTACCTGAGATTCAAGACATCCCATCCCAATTTTAGGATTTAGTTCCTGATGAACTAGAGAATGAGCTTCCATGTATGTGCGACATTCAGCACGCAATTGATTTGGTATTGGGAGCATCATTACCAAATCTTCTAGCATACCGAATGAACTCAACAGAGCATACAGAGCTTCATCGACAGGTGGATTGCTAGTCAAGGGTTCTATTCGCGATACCCTCAGCCCATGTGCTGTGGCAGCATTATTGACACAAAACAAGGATGGTGGTTGGCAGATGTGTTTTGACAGTTGTGCCATCAACAAAATAATGGTAATGTATTGTGTCTATTTTCCCATTTCACGCTTAGATGATACACTTGACATGATGGTGAATGTTACAATCTTTTCGAAGATTAATTTACGAAACGGGTACCACCAGATAAGAATTTGTCCAGAGAGGAATGGAAAATTGTAAGTTTGTTGTCGTGTACTTCGATAACATCCTCATCTATAGTCGTTTATGAGAAGATCATTTGGTCCATTTTTGCTAGGTGATGAGAGTGTTACGCTACAAGAAATTGTACGCCAATATGAAGAAGTGTACCTTAATGAGTTCCAACATGGTCTTTTTGGGGTTCGTTGTTTCAACAGAAAGCGTGAGGGCTGATTTTGAAAAGATAACGACTATTGTCGATTGGCCTACTCCCATGAATATTTACAAGGTTCAGCATTCATGGGCTAGCGATGTTTAATTGAAGGTTTACTCTTCTTATGGATTCAAGGTTTTTATCACTTGAGGAAGACAATGATCTTTCTCTTATTATTTCACACTCTTCCCTGCGTCACCTTTGCCTTGTATACTATTTCCAATTGTATGGTCCACTTGAATCACAGGTGGGACTGATTTTTGGCCTTAGGTCTAACATGTGGTGACGCACCTAATGGTCGGTGTGGATTTCACATTAACACCATGGTAGGGCTCACCCGAGATGTTGACTCCTTTTCCAAAGTAACGCGAAATAAGTCTCCTCTCCGTATATTTATTAAGGTTAATTAGTCCCTAATTCCTAAGCCGGTTGGATATCCAGCCAGCTGGACTTGAGAGTTTTTCATATATGTATAAAAATATAAATTAATACATAAAATGATGAATGTCATCATTATAGACCCTAGATGCATCGTATTATATTATATGCATGCTGTTGAGCAAATCAAATTATAAACCTCTATATTGTAAATATAAATTCATTATAACTTAAAAAATAGTAAGAGCATGAAAAAATAATCTTGGGTCACAAAAAATGGTGATTTGGATCGCAAATGACCCATGATTCAGATACACGATTTACAATGAAAAAAGTAGGGGGTTTGGTCCTTTAAGTTAATTTGCCTCTACGACAATGTGAAGTCTTAACGGTTGCTCAGGAGAAGATATTTAAATATGTGGAATAGTTTCCATGCTGCAGCCTTGGTCAATCTAGAAATTATGATGGTTCTAAGACAATTGAATGGAGTTGATCCTTCCAACCATGATCAATCCTCATGGCTATATAGTAAGAGGGGGACTTCTAGCTAGGGCTTTTCATGAGTCGAGCTAGCTCAAAAAACTCGCTTGACTCGGCTCGAGTCAGCTCGAATTTACTCGGCTTGAATGGCCGATCCAGGCTGAGTCAAGCTAATAATTTGAAGCTCGAGTTGAGTTGAAGCCGAGTTCAACCAAGGGGCATATCAACTCGACTCGACTCGGCTCGATGAATAAATATATTAAATATTTATATATATATATTATTAATATAAGTTTTAAGTTTTAACTTTTTTTTTTAAAAAAAAAAAAACCCTAGAGTCTCTACCCGACCGCACGCACTCCCTTTCCCTTTCCCTTTCCCTTTCCCTTTCTTCTCTTTCCCTACCCACTGCCAACCGCACGCTCGCCTGGACCGCCACTACTGGTTTTCATTTTAGCTCCACAAAAGTATGATTTCAATCTCTTGAGTTCTACTTCTTGGGCGAGAAACCCAAGAAATCCGAGATGGGTTCTTCTCAGATTTGTTAGGGCGAGAAACCCAAGAAATCCGAGATGGGTTCTTCTCAGATTTGTTAGAGCTTCAAGGAAATCCAATTATCTGATTGGCTAGAGCTCTTTACTTGGATTTCTGATCCGTGTTCTGCTCTGTTTCTTTTTTAGTACTTGGATTTCTGCTGGTGGAAGAAGATCAAGAACATATCGGTTCTTATAGGTTTCCTCATCCGATTCGAAGCTTTGTTTGGTTTTTTCATCTGGTTTTGCTTTGATTCTCCTAAGATTTTTGATTTTTTCATCAATGGAGGAGGATCAAGAACAGAATCCATTACTCTCTCACCCAACAAGCTTGAGCTTGACTCGACTCGAACCACTAGCTCGACTCGAACTCGACTCGACAGCTTTGGCAAACAAGCCAAGCTTCAATGTTGAGCTCGAGCTCGAGCTCAAACTCGAGTACAACATGGACAAGCTGAGCCGAGCTTGGCCCACCTCGACTCGACTCGGCTCGATGCCCACCTCTACTTCTAGCAGATCCTTGACCTCAGGTAGCAGGTGATGATGATGACAGTGATGACTGAAGTTCGGTCTTTGAATTTGTGGAGATGATGATGTTTGTGAAATGTGTGCATGTAGATGAATGCATATGAACCTAGTGTGAAGTTTATGATTGTACTGGTGGATGATTGCATGGACATTTCATATGAAATTTTATGCACGTATGTGTACATCATGGGCGCATGGAATGTGTTCCTATGGATAAAAAGCCTGTCATATTAAAGGCTTCTGAATTGTGTGTAAAATGCATAAATTTTTTGTAGGTATGCAGATGAAGATGCATGAATGTCTTCCCATAATAATAATGGTGTTGGATGTTCAGATGATTGATTGATGATGTTCATGGGAGATTGTGGGTTACTGCACGGGGAATGCATGACGTGATTTCACACAATTGAAATGTGTGATTTATATGTCTGGGTTAATGAATGTTGGATACTTTTGAATGATATTTCTATTGTAACATGGGTTCGTCATGTATGTCTGAACATATATTCAGTTGCATGTAGGTGCATGGTTTGAAATGCATGCAAATGACTGTAAAATATGGATGCAGATTGTTTTAATGACTGAAGTGTGGATTGCAGTTCGGCAGCACGCGAGGTTTGAAATATGTATGTACACAGGTGACTGTGTGATGGGGGAATAATGTGTATTACAGATGGATGGCATTTAGGGCTTGAAACATGCATACAGGTGAATGGTCTAAAGTATGGATGAATGTGTGATGTGGTAAGTGGATGAAGCAGACCTTAATGGATGAATGAATGTAGATATGGGAAAGTATGACACTGAACACCTAGGTCCCAGGATGCCATTGCTGGCTGGAAAGCGGCTGACCTTTTCTATGTTTGTCATTGAATATGACCATGGATCAGCTTTATTTGGGAATTGCATGCCACAATTGGGCATCTAGGAGGTACTTTCTCTTAGGATAGAAAGGGGTTAAGTGTGAAAAGAATGTTGAAATTTTGGGAGAAAGTGAGCATGTGGGGTGTAGGTTTGGCTGGATGCCTGGACCATATGAAAAGTATGACACTGAACACCTAGGTCCTAGGATGTCATTGCTGGCCAGAGAGCGGCTGACCTTTTCTACCTTTGTCATTGAATATGACCACGGATCAGCTTTATTTGGGAATTGCTGGCCAAAATTGAGCATCTAGGGAGGACTTTCTTTTGGTATAGAAAGGGGCTTAGGTGTGAAAAGAAGGTTGAAAATGTGCAAATTTTTTTTTTTTTTTTTAAGGCCATGTTGAGTGGTTATGAATGAAATGTGCCATCCATATTGAGTGAAATGCCTTCAGGGCACACATCATTTTCTTTCCTCTTTTGTTTCACTCTCTTATCCTTTTTCTTTATTATTCTGTGTTTCAATTTTTCCGTTGGCATAGTGGATGTGATCTTGCCCATTCATCCTCTTAGGAATTGCGAGCTATCTATATTTTCAGTTTTGGGTTATTTCCTAATTTGCAGGTTCTCTTGAGGTTCTTGTTTTAATGAGGTATGTGATGGAAAAAAGGATTGAGGCCTCAAAGTTTCTGGCTCCAAGGGATTTAAAAACTAGGTGTTGGTGGTTTAGTGGGCTATTCATATTCTAATCAATAGCCTCCCTTTAGGATACCATAATGACCATTTCCCCTAGTATTATTTGCTATTTTTGGATCATATCTTCAGGTATACAACAAATTGTGATACTCACGGTAGACTTTGACAATTTTGGCATTGATGGCCTCAAGAAGATCCTCTCCATCCATTTTTGCAAGATGGAGTGCACCCATAAGAAAAACTTCACGAACAAGTAGGCCAGCCGAGATGGGTTTGAATTTGCCCCTTGGGGTTGGAAGATGGGATGGCAGAATTTTTCTCATCACCTTGCCGCTGGTCTTGATTGCCTCTTCTTTGAACCTCTTGTTCTAATCCCAAGCAGTTCTCTTTTGGTAACACTGCACATGACATAAGCTTTCGGTTTGTTTTCATCAATGAGCTCCTGCTTCTCACACCATGCTCGCCGTCCTCCCCTTCTACCTGGGAATTTCTACTTAATTAGGTAACTGCTTCCATTCCATAGAGCATACGGCATTTCGCCAGTCAAGGTTGGAATTGAGGTCCAATATTCACACAATGCATATGGGAGCATTTCCTGCTAGTTCTATCACGTTTTGACTAATCCCTTTGGAATGCTGATCAGGGTCTTGTTTGTTATTTATACTCCATTTGCTTTCAGCCTATATGGTGGCAATCTGCACCTTTTGTACATGAAATTGTCAGAGGAAATCATCCATGTTGTTCATGTAGCTTGCACAGTTGTACCTGGTTTGTAATGATCTCATTTGAAAGTCAAATGGTTCATAATACTATCATGTATCAGTAGATGCTTATCTCGTCTTTTTACCCACTGAGACAATATTTGCATATAAATTGGCTGTAGTCAAAACTCACGCCATGTTGGTCAATTTGATTATGTATGGCTAATGTGCATTGAACGTCTTGGCACAACAACGAGACACATAAAATGTTGCAAATTTTTTTTTTTTTGTTCATTTTGTCTTCTCTTCGTATTTCTCTTGGGGAAGGTGTATTTAGAGGTTTATGAGGATCCCATATTAAATTCGAACTACAAAAATTTGAACTAAAGTCTATTTTGGCGGAATGAAGTCTGAACAAATTTGGAGAAGTCATCATGAGGGAGAAGTGAAATAAATTTGTTTCTCTTGCTACCTTTTGACAGATTTGACCTGAATGAGGCTTGATCTAGCAAACCATGTTTATTGTGAGTGATTTTGGGATTTTATTTGAAGGATTTTTAAAATTTCAGAATTTTAGGTAAAATTTTCTTCTGATTTCATTTTTGTTTATTTGTTTCACTTATATTAGGTTTGCAAGTCATGTTAGAACTGTAGATCTGCATTTAAGCATGATCTATGATTCTATTTATAAAACTATGATTGAAAACTTGTAAAAGCTTGACTCGATGAAATTTCATTAACTAAAAAATAAATCGAACTGGTCAGGACTTGGTCATGACTCAGTTGACTTTGTTGATTCCACTTGAGAAAACTCAGAAAAACTCGATAAAACCAGACAAAATTCGACCTGAATCGCCAACACTATAATATTTGTGAAAGTTAGTTATTAAATATTATTCAGTCTTGGTGTTCAAGACCATATTTACCTAATTCGGAGTTCAAGTTTGCAGTTCGTAGTTCAATACTTGTCAGAATTAATTGGCTTGTGAGGGTAGGGTCACATAGTTCATGTTTCAATTCGGGCTAGCCTAGTTTCAATGGACAAGTCATGTAAATTCAACACAAGTCAATCTGATTCATGCAGTACACTGGTGAAACAACTAATTTCAAATTGACCAACCTAATTAACTCGGTTTCTAATTCCAAGATATTGTGGAAATTTAATTGAATTTGCTTGAATTAGAAATCAAACTGAATCAACACAATTGACAAACTGTAGCGAATTGAAGTCAAACTATCGATCTAGCTGGTCAATTTGGCTTGATCAAAGACCAACTGCAATCTAGTTTGTTTGAACTGATTCACAGTGCAGGTACGGTTTCAGCAGGTAACAATGTTCAAAACTCGAGAAGACTTAGTTACTCAGCTCGACACTGGGTTGAGAGACTTTAATGTTGAGGACTCGAGTTTTAGAACTACGGTTTAAAGAGAGAGCATATATATTGGTCTCTTGTCCTGCTGCAGGTCTCTCTATCGTGTTCACTCTTGCTAGTAACTTGCAACATTGATTACATGAGCTACATCTCCTCTCCACATCTCCGTCTTTTCTGTCTATTTTCTGCGCCTATATCAAGCCATTTGGTTTGCTTTGTCTTTCTGTTCATGCTACTTTTCATATTTTCTTTGTAGTTCCTAAAGGTGGTACCCAAGTATTGTCAATGTTCTTCAACAAGTCAGGCTCAGCTCTGAAAATTGATCTTTAATATTTGAGTTTGACCTGGATGAGGCATTGACAAACTCATTCATCTTTTCATCCAACCGGAGTTGGGACTTAGCACTCCTAGCCAAGGGCGAGGGGAAGGCCCAAAAGGATGTGGGTGGAAGTAGTAAGAAAAGGCTCAAGGACCTATGGTCTAAATGAGGATATAGTCCGTTATAGAGTGGAGTTGCAGGACAGGATGCATGTGTCTGACCCCTAGTTTGGTTTAAGGCTTAGATGAGGATGATAATATGATGATGATGAGTTCAGACTTGGCACCTGAGCCCATCTAACCGAATGAAATCATTGGCCTTACGTGAATTTGGTTTTGGAGTTGGAACTCAAGCCTCCCAGACCAACTTCACTCTAATGAATTCTGAGTCTTATCAATGGGTTTCAAACGTTGACTGTGGATAAATTCACGCTTGTTTATCAAATAAAAATTATACCAGGTCGACACTGAAAAAGTACCATCAACAGGAAATTATGTAGTTCTCATGGTATCCCATTCACCTTATTTCTGTGTTTTGCTAGGGGCTGCCTCCAATGGATCTTGTGGGAATGAAGAGGAAAGTCATGGCAGGGGACACTACATTCCAGCAACGGTCCTACAATCAACCGCGGGCTCTTTCCCAACAGGCAGGCAGTCTATTTTGCAATCTCTGCCAGGTGAGCTGCTCAAGTGTATTTAACCTCTATCAACACCATCAAGGGAAGCAACACAAGGCCATGCTGGAGAAGCCGAAGAAAGTCAAGGAAAAAATAATTGGGCAATTCTC